>NC_141685.1:1879678627-1880878627 GCF_964263255.1 Lissotriton vulgaris | reverse complement strand
AGTCAAGAATTATTGGACCCAATACATTTCAAACAACTTGGTATCAGAGTTGTTTGGGTAGTATAATTATCGCTGAAAAAAATTGGGTTATTAGTTGTACAGGATGTGAGTCCGGCATGCGTAATGGGTCTACAAATGTCTCATTAACAAAAACCAAATACTACATTGTAGTGCATGACTCTCTGTGAAGCAGAATGGTCCAAAGCCTACTCTGGAGTGATGGAGTAGCCTCCAATCGCTTTCACTCAACAACAACATTCAATACATTATTTAGTCAGCTCTTTTTCTTTGGAAAAGGAAAAGTACATTAATTGCTCACACACTACTAAATAATACAAACCCATTTACAAATATATACATGAGGTAGATAAAAAATACCTTTGGTAACAGTTTCAGATTGTAGTGGAGTTCCTATATTCCCAATAGGCTCTGAACATTGGAATAACATATACTATAGATTAGACGTAGGACTGAGGTCGACTAGGTCTCTATTGTATATATTAAACTTACTAGTGAGTGCCAGCTAGCTCAGAGGTCACTAGAAACTTTCTCGAATAAACAAGAAGGGATTCGTTTCTGACAACCGCATAAACATGACAACTTTGTTTCCCAAGAATAAGACATCAATCTCTAGAGTTGCAGAAACAATAGGTAGCTATTTTACCCCAGTCAATCGTGCATGCTTTGTTTCACCAGAGGTGCTGAGAAAATAGAGAGACAGGCGTTTTCAATAAAAGTATTTATTGAACAGTCTTCTTTCTCAAGCATAAGAAATGTATATAATACGAACAGTATTATAAAGTAGTACTGTAAGAGCATGATATGGTTCCTAAGCCATAAAAGTGCATACAATGTATAAAATACATACAGTAATAAATAATGACTAAAAGTACTCAACTGGTGCTTCTAAAATACGCCTACCCCGGTGTACCTAACTAAGTCTAGTACAAGGGAAGAAGTAAGTGAGGAGTAGCTTATGTTTAGTAGTTCTCTGCCAGGAATCTATTCCAAGAATTCTCTAAGAGGTCTAATCAGCTCCGTACCTTGGTTTTAGAATGAAGGAGGTCTTGTATCTCTCTCTCAGGACTCGATTTCCCAGATACCCGCAAGGGTAGCCCGGAAACACTGGAGCTGGATTTCTCAGCAGGAGAAAAAACAGAGTCTCTCAGTGCGTCAGCTGGAGGGTCGGCTTCCTTCGGCACTTGCTGCTGCAGGGCGTCAGGCAAGTAGACAGTCGATCTGCTCCAAACCACTGTGTCTTTGTCTGGGCAGACCTAGGCATATTTATACTTTGAAGGTGCTGAGTTTGACGCATGATTGGACTTAATAACGTCACTCAAAGGCTAGATTCTTTGAAAACTCCAGGATTTCTTAGAGATCTCAATATTCAAGCAGGGGGAAGTCCCTAGCCGCTGGAGGCAGGTTTTTCCAAGAAATCGTTGTTGATTCTCGGAACTTAGTGGAAGTAGCCATGCTGTATTTGGGCTGGAAGGCTAAGGCCAAATATGGTAGTGATTTCTATGCCTATATAAGGATATGATAAAGTATACCTATATAAGGGCATGAATCGGGAACATTTACACTAGGGTCCTAGATTCATTTACAACAAGATCACATTTCACCCTTAGTGGGTCAGCCCCATGGTCACAATATCCCTTCCTTTACCATATTCAGCATCACAAGACAGGGAATGACATGTTAAATAAAGAAGGCCTATTGGCTTTGTCAAGATGTCATCATCAAAATTCAATTTTCCCAATACAGTGAATGTTGAATAACTATACAAATGAGCCCTTGAGTTATTTCTCTAGCTGCTACCAATCTGAATGTAGAAAACTGTGGGAGTTACCTGCCTACTGTTTTCGTGCTACTGCTCTTTAATTCAAAAGACACGCTAAAAGAACCAGCGTTGAATTACGCTTAGATCTGGTTATTTATTTAACCTTTTCTTTTTCTTTTTTAGTTTCAAGACTGTTTCTGAATCGTAAAACGTCTGAATGTAAGGACAACACTTTTCATTTACACATTCGAAAACTTAATTCTTAAACAAACAGATAAACAAAAATCGTGATAATGGATGTAAAATATTTACAAAGTACAATAATACAATATTCTTTTTACACACTATCTTTACAATTAACCTATGAGGATTAGTCTTGTATACACTGTAAAAGGGCAAAAAAATTGCCAGTCTGTTCTTTCGAAGAGTATTTCTCAGAAAATGCCAAAAATGCCGATGCGTTTTGAGTTCCAGTAGGACTCATGGAACTCTCATCAGGGCTTCTTATTTTATAATCTGATTCAGTGTGTAGGGAAATCTAGTGAGTAAACATAAATAAATGTATGTCAGTGCATTACCAAACCTCGCTTTCTCTCTATTTACACATATTTGTGTTCCCTGTTTAAAGTTGTCTTAAGGGCAATCCGATATTCAGGAGAGGCTGCAACAAGCGAGAAGACAGATTATGAGACAGATAGTTTTAATATATATGCAGGGCTGTTCAAAATCGCCTCTTTCCTGCCGGTATAATTTGTATCATAAATTACAACTGTAATACTTTGTTACTTTTGTTATTATTGTAATCGCTTTGTCGATAAAAAGTGGGGGTGCATACCTGATTGTTAGTAAACAGCGTTTTTCTTTTTATATGTTGTGGGCTCCCGAGCGACTTGCCGCTGTGATTTCTGCCTGCGGATGACATGTAATATTGTTTTATGGTTGCTAACTCTTTTATGATACAATGGTGCAACTGTGATAGTTCACGAAGCCAGGCCACATACCTCTTTAGTGCCGGGCGGTGTTTCCGTGTGTGTTTTTTTGACGGTGCAATCCTCCAGCCTCTCTTGATTCCATCACACTCATTTCCGTCTAAAGTAGTGATCGGAGATTCCTGTTTGCTCCCACTTGACTACAAAGGTCGCCCGATGTAGTATCAATGTTATGGTTTTGTTATCTCTATGTTTCATGTCCGTGTGAGTTCCATTATTTCATTCAATCCAGAGGTGGTGCAGTTAAATTTAAAAATTTAAATATGCTTCTTTGCGGAGTAGCAGTTCCTCCACATCGCCTCCTCTTGCATTTAATGTGATAGCTGTTAAAACTGCCCTTTCTGAGGTAATTTTCCCCATGATTTTTTTCAATAAAATGGGAGACTCTAGGTGCATTTGCCACTTTCTTTTTTACTCTGGAGCGATGTGGTACAATTCGTTGTTTGTGAATTCCATATGTTTCCATTTATTGGTTTTGTGGCAGAATTCTGGGCCTTCTATAGTCAAGTTATAAACGGAGCAATTGCCACATTTGTGGTGGCCCTGTACAGGTTTCAATTTTCATTGCGTTCTTAGGTCACTTTTGGGGCAGATGGAAGGCAAATCCGCTCTGATGTTTTGTTGTCCAATGGAAGTATTCTTCTTCATTGCAAACAATGGTTAAGGAAATGGACACTCAAGTTCTTGTAGCAAATGACAGTGCTTTAAAATTATTTGCTGGAATTTGTTGGTTGCAGGGCTATAGGTGGACACACACACTAACTTGTCAAGTGGCTGATTCACTTTTTTTTGAAGAGTGCTTCACATGGAGTGAACCTCGCTCTTTTAGTTTCATGTCTGATGGATTTTTTGAATATCCTCTTTCTATCATTTGTTGGCAGAATGTCAAAGTATGGATCTCAAAATCTTTTTGTGAACAGTTCAATCGTATTTTTATTAGCTGCCCATACAGGAGATTGTCTTTTAAATTGCGGGGATGCGAACTACTGCGATGTAAGATTGTATTTCTGTCTGTTTCTTTGCAATGTAATGTAGTAGTCAATACCTCATCTTGTGGGACAATTTCAACATCCAAGAAGGTTAAACTGGTCTTGCTTTTGGTGATACTGAATTTGATACCTTGATGCCTATTATTTAGCCATCCATGAAACCTATCCAGATCCCCTTCTGTGCCTTCTATATATTGATGCCATTGTAGAATGTTTATTCCAAACTGGTTGTTGTTAAAAATGAATTTATTCTCATACTGGGCCATGAAGAGCACCGCCATTTCCGGTGCGAAAGGACACCCCATCGCGGTGCCCTTAGTCTGCATAAAGAATGATTCTTCAAATTTAAAGTAATTCTTTTTCAGGGCTACTTCAGCCAGTCGTAGAACAAAGTCAGTTGGAACTCTGTGTGGTCTTACTCTCTTTTATAGATAGATCTCTATTACTTCCAAAGCTTCATCCTGCGGAATCTGTGTATAAAGGCTAATGACATCAAATGAGACCATCCAATGTGATTGACTGTCAAATTGGTGACCTTCTACCTTGATAATGAAATCTGTAGTGTCCCCTAGATAAGATGGAACCTCTTCTATGAATGGTTTTATGAAGATATCTACATATTTAGAAATGGGCTCCATTATGGAATCACACCCCGAAACAATTGGTCTCCCTGGTGGGTCATTAAGTTGTTTATGAATCTTTGGCAGGAAATAGATGACAGGGATGTATGAATGTTTCTTTAATAGAAAATCAAATTCTTTAGGTCCTAGAAAACCCTGCTCCAAACCTTCCACCAAGATTCCTGTGATTAGTTCCTGGATTTGCCGTGTAGGGTCCCCCTGGATTGGACGGGTGAGCACATTCAAAATCTAATCTCAACACCCTCCCCTCTTTCCTCTATTTCGCTTAGCACCACAGCTAAGCAGCAAACTGAATCAGACACATTAACACATTTACATAAAAAACACATAAGAACAGAGTTACATGGTCATTTCTTTTTAGACCACCTTAAAGCTGGTACGATCCCTTGGGGTTTGCAAGTGAAGAACATCCCAGTCATCTCCATTGAGGATCCAGAGTACAAAAAGGGCTTTAGTTTCATCAGCACAAAATGTAGTGGAGACTCGTCGGCATTTTCTGACAAATACTCTTCAAAAGAACAGACTGACAATTTTATTGCCCTTTTACAGTGTATACAAGACTAAACCGCATAGCTTCATTGTAAAGATAGTGTGTAAAAAGAATAGTGTATTATTGTTTCTTTGTAAATATTTCACATCCATTGTCACAATTTTTTGTTTAAGAATTATGTTTTTGAATGTATAAATGAAAAGGTGTGTCCTTACATTTAGACTTTTCAAGATTCAGAAACAGTATTGAAACTAAAAAAGAAAAAGGTTAAATAAATACCCAGATCTAATCGCAATTCAATTCTGGTTCTTTTAGCTTGTCTGTTGATAAAGAGCAGTAGCACAAAACAGTAGCCAGGTAACTCCCACAGTTTTCTACTTTAAAAGGCCCCACCTCGCTACGGTCCTAGGGCCAAACCTCCCTTCATATAACCAATCTGAATGTAGCATTTATTAAATGTAACAATTTAGCACACATTTAGCTTCCTCATGGAAGCAATCAGCCTTGCAGCTTTTGAGGATATTTCATAGTAAGGACATGTTCAATATTAACTTTTACATGTTCTACTTTCAAGTAATATGCACCCTGCCTTTAAGGGCCTACTTGGTGGTGACTTTTAAATATTTAAAAAAAACTTTTGCACCAGGTCGAATGTACAGCTTAAAACGGACACAGGAATGTTACCTGAGTGAGACTACTAGGTTGTGCACAATGGTAAACCCTCAACCATTTGACCACGTGTGTGAACACAAGTTCACATATAACCAGCCCAGTGCCCCTTACATTAGCTGCGCTGCAGCAGCATTATCTTTAAAGGCAGACACTGGTGCTAAGCACTCTCAGTCCATTTACCATCAAATTACTGTGAGTGCGACTCAGGAAGTGAGACTCACCCTTAGTAAAGGTCCAAAAACCAGGCAATCAAAAGCAAAAAATCCTGACAGATTAAATGGGCAACAATCACATATGATACCAGGCCTCTCGTATTCGTGCCTGTGTACTCCTCCTTATATCTGCATCCTAAATTGAAGTTTCTATATGTTTTGGGTTAATTTATTTCGAGTGCTGGTCTAAACATGCCTTACTTAATCTTGCCTGCATCATTGTTTTCCAGACTGTGAATAGCGCAATGGGGGAACCATTGTGTTCGAACAACATGCAAAGTTTTTCCAGGCAGTGTGTGACAATCAGTGTATATAAATAACATTTTCAAATAAATATGAAAATGCAGAACAATGCAGTTGGTTGATCCAAGTTATGTAGAAAGCTGCAAACTAAATAGAAGACTCTGGGATACCAACAACACAAATTCAATTCCGCTTACCTCTCCAGTGTCTAATTAATTATAACATTAATTTTCATAGTTAGACCTCTTTTCTGTAAAACATGAGCTTGAAACCACTGTGTATACATATATACATATATATATATATATATATATATATATATATATATATATATATATATATATATATATATATATATATATATATATCCTGTAGCCTTTGTCAAGTTAAAATTACAAACCCTTCATCCATGAAGATAAGTGTTTGAGTTCATAAACATAGAAAATATTCTTGACATGGTTTACTGGCATTGAAGCTACCAAACTAAAAATAGATTTCAACATTGATCACGTAAAATTCATTATGAATCATGATTGTTATTTAAATCATTCAGACACTATTTTACACAAAATATCCTTAAGTATACCAAATAATTATAGTCATTGCAAAAGACTAGACCCCGTACTTAGTTATATACCTAAAAGAAATCTATTGCCACCGAAATCAATTAATAATTGTCATGATTGTATGCTATGATTGAATCTATATAATAACAAAATATCATGAAATAATACATTTCTTGAGGCAGCATTGAAGGCAGATTGACAGTAATTATTCACGGTACAATTCAGCTCCTGCAGTCCTTGCGGTGCTGTAAAGTTAGCTGAAAGTGTCAACACAAACGAAATACTATGCACACCTAATGACCAATATGTTTTCTAAATGTAATAATGCTGTGAAAAAGGATGGGAAAGCTGCCAAATTGAAGTATGATAATACTTGATACATACATTATTTTTCAGTGCTGGGGGCAAAAGTTAACTTGTGATTAGTGCAAGTGAAACACCCATGAAGTAAATAAAACGCACCATGTACTAGAACATGCTCTAAAGAAAGTATAAACATACGTATTTAGTGGTTTGAAAATTAGTGCCACCCAATTTTGCAAATTACACCAACCAACAATGTAATGAGCAAATGCTCAATATGACATTTTTGGCCCCAAAAGATTTATTTTTTTGATTTGGGTAAATCTGGTCAGTAGTTTTGGAGGTATTAAGCTCCAAAAATATTTGTATATCTGGACATTTGAGTTCGAGGGACTTTTGAGACAGTCCCTCGAACCCAATGTAAAATAATAGTGCATTCTGATTAGCTCAGGGGGCTTTTTTGACCCTTGAGCCAACTTGCTCCTTGCAGAGCAAGGATCTGATTGCCTGCCAGCAACATGAAAATAAATGTTGCTGGCAGCCATCACAGAGCTCGGGACGTAGTACACTGTCCTGGAATTAAAAAAATTAAAAAACATATAAGGGGGAAAGGTAAGGATATATCCTGGACTCAAAGCCCAGGCCCAAAAAAGTAAAAAGAAAATCTGGCATGTTTGCCGCAATCCAGCTGGACTCCTTTGGGCTGGGGAGGGGGGCCACATGCCCACTCTCCAAATGTTACTGTATTTGGCCCCAGGGATGGGGTCCCTGTGGCCTATTAAGACTTGGGAAAGGGGACCACACTCCCCTCTACCCTAATATAATATTTTGGCTTGGGGATGGGGCCCCAGGGGCCAATAGTCTCTTGGGGAGGGGGCCTGCATGATCCCCACCCCTGGTCTGGGGTTTGCCACAGGCCCTGCCCTGCAGCCAACTACCCAGTGTGCACAGCAAAGGCCTGTGCATGGCGGGTGTTGGCTTTACGAATGGTAATAAAATATTACTTAACATTTTTTTTTAAACTAGAAATTCACTGAAAAAAACAAAGGTTAAAGTGAAGTTATAGTTAGGTGAAAATGTCAGTGTCAACATAATGTTTAAACTCAAAAAGCCACTGAAATTCACCAGTGTGGTGAATTTTACATGCTATGGCAGCCATTAGAGGACTCAGTACCTAAAATTATTTTGTAAAAAGTTCATAAGGAGAGAGGATAAGCACACCTTGACCCTTGTTCCATGTGGGGGTGTCAAACGGCCCCACTTCTGTTAAAAAAATGTATTATGTTGGCATAAACAGCGGTACCAAACATCTGGCCCTGAGGTACCCCACACAGCTGCTGCAGTACTGATGTATCATTGCTGGTACCGAAAATACATTTGAAAACAAATGCTGTGCACCTCAGGGGCAGCAAGCTAACCATGCAGGACATGTGGCAGGGGGGTGGGACCACCGAAAATATCAACTCAATTCCTTTCACACAGCTGTAGTGTAGAATACACATCATATATTCATCCAACAAGGTAGCACTTACCAATCACTCAATAGAAATAACTCCTGTTGGGTGGGCATGGTATGTGAAACTGTGGACTCTTCGGGGCAGATTTATGTTAACTGGCGCATCCCGAGGGATGCACCAGTTAACATGCGCCACAGTGCGCCCCAGCTACGCCACCCATGGTGCGCCGCATTTATGATGCGGCGCACCATGGGGCAAAAACGGCACAGATGCGTCACGCATCTGTGCCGTAAAAGTGATGCATTGCTGGAGTTGCGTCGCAAGCGCGACGCAGCTCCAGCAATGCTCTGGGGGGGCCTATTCTTTCAATGCTGCCTCAAGCCTTACGCCTGCTTCAAGCAGACGCAGGGTTTTGACGCAGCATTGCCCTGAAAGTGACTGAGTGAAATCTCATAGATTTCACTCAGCCACTTTCAGGAGGCGTTCCTGCGCAGGAACGCCCCCCCCTGCGCAGGAACGCCTCCTCATGGCGCAGTGCTGTACAACGTGACGCATCTCCTAGATGCGTCACGTTGTAAATAGGGTGCAGGGATGCGCCACGTTTCCGCGCCGTTGCGTCACGCAACGGCGGCGTAAACGTGGCGCAAGCCCTTCATAAATCTGCCCCTTCGTGGATAAATATAGAGACACGTTTGATTAAGACGCAGATGCTCAATTCACCAAATTTAAACCTCGACAGAAAACAGTTACAAGTATAAGCACAGCAGGAGCCCCAGTTGAAATTCCTTTTCTGTTAATGTCAAAATGCTAAAAAATCGTTGTGGTTGAGCAAGGCAAAGCAAAGTGCATTCTCTCTAAACTTGCACATGAAAAAAAATGACCGGAAAACTTTGATAACACTGATTGATTCTGTTGTGGCAGCACAGGGATAGTGGCTGAACAATGGACAAGGGAAGGCGGGTGCAGGGGCATGCACCCAAACCACAGAGAGTGCCCGGTGAGGGGCAGGAGCAGCAATGGAGGTCAGCGGCAGCACAATAGGCCATGGAGGGGGGAGCCAGGGGCATGCACAGCATGCACACGGAGAACCGGGAGTGCAGGGGAGGGGCTAGGACAGTAACAGAAACTAGTGGCAGACCATAGGCAGAAGCAGCACAACAGATCAGGAGGAAATGGGGCAGAGTCATGCACAGCGAGAACAGGGGGCACAGAAAGCGGGCAGGGGCAGCAACACAATGCACTGGCAGCACAACTGACCAGAGAGGGAGGGGGCAGGGGCACATCGAGAATGGGGGACAGAGGAGATAACAGAGGGCTGTGGCAGAATTGGGGCAGTGGCAACACAACAGACTAGGGAGGAAAGGGGCAGGAACATGCACAAGAAGAACAGGCCTGGCAGGCGCAGCAAGCTGGCCACAGACTGTAGGCTGGGGTGGGTTGTCCACCCCTTAGCCAGATTATGTGACATGGTTGAACGCTGTGAACATCGGAAGTTAGCTTCCCATCTAGAATTTGGCTTTTGACAATTTCAGCTGCTCCTTCTTGCTCCTTTTGATCTCTTCTCAACATAGGGAAATTAATTTGGATGCATGGCTTAATGATTAATTATTCCTGTCATCCCAAATGAGTATGAATATTAGACTTGATAGCCCTCTTGTGGTACTTGGTTGTAAAGGGAACACGTTTCGTTGTAGGCCTTGATTTTTTTTCACCACTGAAGTGAGTAAAACATTTCCAGGCCAGCGGGTGAATGGTCATCTGATCTGGAGGATGTAAGTGTTTCTACAACCACTGCCTTTTCCTCTTTTTCATGGGTGGATGTTCCTTGAACATTTCTGTTTTCTCACTTTGGCCCTGTGACGATTTGATCTCTCTTGGAAAAGTGAAACCTTCTTTAAAATAACTTTGACTTTCAAGACTTAGTTTCAAAATGATGTCTTCAAAAGGAGACAGCATTCTTTCTTGAGAAAAGTAATTAAAACTGTGGAAAATGTCTTTGACTTCTAGCCAATGAGGTATCTTCTCACTTTTTTCAGTGCCTGAGATTTCGTACAGGATTTGTGATATCCATGAACGTTGGAAAGCGCAAGTTCCGATTTCCTCAATAAATGGAATGTCACAGATTTGTTTAAGAAGTTGCAAATCTAATATGATAAAAATGTCATTAAATATATTTTACCGGTATTGCACTTTAAAACAAATATTTGTGAAAGATTTCCTTCAAATGTTGTGGTGATATGTCTTGTTGGTATCATGGCTCTCATATGATCGCAGAGGCTGGACTCCCGTTCTCAAATCCATGATACCAGCAGTGGTAACCACTAACTGTGCTTTTTTTTTCTAAAGTAGAGCTTTATATGACAACTCTTTTTGAAAGTAGGCATGGTGTAAATGCAACTAAAAAGTCACATATATAGAGTTTAAAAAATGTCTGTTCTTTTTGAGCCATGCAAGGTGTGTGGAGAAAGGTATCAGTATTGCAAATCCCTGGCATGCTGTTCCACCCATGCCTAATTTTCCTTGGATCACTGAAGTCTTGTGAATTGTCATGAACAATTGCAGTGCTATGATTGGTTCCTGAGTCTCTATTCACACAAATAGAAATTCTGGAATGATTAATTGGGTAAAGTGCCATTGAACTACTCTTCCGCAATGGAGTCAGGACATTTTTATGTTGTGTTTGTCCTTTTTGGGGAAACAAACCTTTCCAGCATTCAGGACAGGCAGAAGAACAGGAGAAAAAGATAAATCCTGAAGAAGAGCATTTTAAAAATTATTGACACAGAAGCCTCAAAATCTCCACTGGAGATATAGTACTGCCATATCACAAACCTAGAGAAAATGCAGCAGAGTGCTGTACATGGTTAAAGACAAGCATAAAGTCAATGCATAATACCTGGGTTTTAGACATAATGCACTGTGATGTAGTGTTCTTTAAAGAGGTGAATTTTCAACTCTTCCCTAAATTGGAGCAGCGTTGGGGCCGTCCTGATGGATATGGGGAATCTTGTTTGCTATCCCGGGTGAATAAATGGAAAAGGCTAGCTGTCTTGTATTACCTTTTTTACACTTCTTAGCCTGTAGTCTGATGGTATCCTGGCTGCGGGTGTGCCGATAACCACCAGAGATGGCGAGTTTGTCTGCAAGATATGTGGGGGTGCTAGTCGTGATGGCTTTGCAAATTGATGCAGCTCATTTTAAGATGGTGTAAGTTTCCTTTGTGTAGTCTTGAAGGCCATGGAAAGGGCAATACCATCTTCCAGATGTGAGATTATGACAGCAGGGACAATAGTTCTGAAGTCACTTCCTGGAAGAACGGTTTTACTTTCTTTTGAAAAGTTCGACCCAGACTGTCTTTGTGGGAATGCGTTCCTTGAGCGGGAGTTTGATGTCCAGGTTGAATCCAAATGGCTTGGCATTTTGAGACAATTTGCACTGTTCTTGGCAAAAAACAAAATTCTATGTTAGTTGGGCTAAGCTTCGGGTAGGCACTAGATCCAGGTCTGAATTATGTGCAGGCAGTCTTAGAGGCATTGGAAATCTGAAGCAGAGGAGACTTTGAAGTACAGGTGTGTATCATTTTGGTGAATCTTGATGCTGTTATCTGTGATTAAAGCACTGTGAGGCTACATGTAGAGGTTGAAGATGGCAGGAGACTCGTTCGATAACTTTATTTCGGCTGCCAAGGACCATAAAAGTTTATACATATAATACAAAGTTTAAGACAATAAATAGAAATAACAATTAAAAGTACATTGTGTATAGAGATATACAAATACATACAATACCGTACATAGTATAAAACAAGATTAAACTACTTCTCATTATCGAACTTCATAATAGATATAAAAGAAAAGCAATCTCATGCTAAACACTAGGAACAATAATTAATTTCCTGCGTTTGTGCCACATTGCGTTTAAAAAACGGGAAACTACAAAAACTATTGGGGGATGGGTATCGTATTTTAATACCCTAAATGCATGCGCACACCGTCGAAAACCTAGATTTCTGCAAATTGCAATAAGCCAGTGCTTGCGTGGACCCTGATACGCTGGGCAGAAGAAAAATATGTGGATTTCATCCTCTAGACCAGAGCCGCACGCAGGGCACTCCCCACTCATGGCTCTATCTCATTTGCTTGTAAGTGCTCTGAGTGGGAGAGTGCAAAGTCTGAATTGCATATACAATTTACGTGCTACTGCGGGGAATATTAAGTCTAGGAATTCCTCCCTTTTGAAAACTTCTTTGACCTGGAGGAACTCAATGGTCAGTCTCCCCCCGTAGTTCTCTCTTGCAGGGAAGCTAGGTTATAGTTCTTGTAGTGGCGTTTCAGGTCGGCTTTAGATTTCTCCGGGCAAGCAAATTCAGGTGTTTCCCAAAGATTCTGTATGCCTAGCCTGTAAATTGTTAACTTTATGTGGGCGAGCCACCTAATGTTATTGCTTCTTAATGCGCCCCAAATTTCCACAAATTCATTTTTATAGCAGGAGAGTTCCGGCACGGACCACAGTCTTTTCCAATATAATAGAGAATGTAAGGGCATAACTTCCTCAATAGGGAGTATCCCTAAGTCCATACGCAGTGGTACCAGAGGGGTACTTACAGGAAGACCCAGTAAGTTCCTAACAAATGCATGCTCTACCCTGGCTAGATCTTGAGATTTCTCGTGCCCCCAAAGTTCGGCCCCATAGAGGGCTGCCACTCTAGTCTGTACACCGTAAATTTCAATTACTGGGGCCGCAGGTTTGAATTCAGACATTCTATGCAACCGCTGGATCCCCCCCACCACCTTCGTTAGCTTGAGTGCGGCTTTAGCCAGCTTCGGGTCTCATTCCAGGTGTTCTCCCAGAGTGATACCCAAGTATTCGAACGTCTTCACTCTATCCAATGGGGTTCCACCTAGGAGGGGATTGGGGCGTGTCTGTCTCGGTGGGTTGAAGATCATGAACTTGGTTTTATCCAGGTTGATCTCCAGACCCCTCAGTACGCAAAAGTTGGCAAAGCCATCAAGGATACGTTGGATGCCCATTGATGTCTTGGAAAACAACAAAGTGTCGTCCCGAACATCAGAGCAGGCACCCTACCGGTGGCTAATCTTGGGACATCGATGTTACATTCTCCAAGAAGATGGTCAACCAAACCATTTATATAGAGGGAAAAGAGGGTAGGGGCCAGGACGCACCCCTTGGTTCACCGGAAAGTGACCTGACAGGACTCCCTGTTTCCCACACCTAAACCGGGCATAAGTGTCAGTATGCAGACTCACCAGGACCCTAAGTAAATACTGTGGTAGGCCCAGGTCTTGAAGTACCTTCCACAGTTTACTTCTAGGTACTAGGTCGAATGCCGACCACAGGTCAACAAATATCATGTAGAGGCTGCCACCCTCTACAGTCACCGTTTTCCAGTAAATGACCTGCAGTCTAAACAACTGGTCCACCGTTGATGTGCCCTGCCTGAAGCCCGCCTGAAAAGGGGATAGAATATCGTTATCCTCCATCCAGCTCTGTATTCTACCCAAAATTATTCGGCCCATCGGTTTCTGTGTCACATTTATAAGGCTAATCGGCCTATAGTTTAATGGCATGAGGGGGCATCCTTTCTTGTAGATGGGTACAATTTCGGCACCCCGCCAAGTATCCGGGGGATCCATACCGTTCAGTATATTATTAAAGAGAACACATAGGTAGGGAACCCATATTTATGGCTCAGAACGATATAGATCTCCTGGTATCTTGTCTAGGCCAGGGGCCTTATTTGGGGCTAACTTCAAGATCGCCTCCTCTACCTCCTTCAAGGTGATCTCACATGCCCCCTCCAGTCTATACTCGTGGGGGAGGCATGAGAGAGATGTCACTGTGCAATCATTGCTCAGGGGGGAATAAAGAGCCCCAAAGTGTGCTTCCCAGGCTGAGGCAGCTATGTTTGGTTCATTGGCCACAGTGCCAGCCCTACTCCCGCAGCTAACAATTGTCCAGAAAGCTTTAAAATCTTTAGAGTTAAGAGCAGTTCTAAGGTCTTCCCACTTTTCTGCCTCCCAGTCTTTCCTCCCCCTCTGGATGGCCTGTTTATATATGCGCTGACAGTACTTTATCCTGGTTTTATCGTTTAGCTTAATGGCAGGAGACAATATGGGACCCCGCAGATAATAGGAATTCTTTGGGACCTGGAGGTGCCCATGTGAATAAATTTGTGTTGGTTGGAATGGTAGCAAGTTAACCAGTAAAAGACATTGCCAGTGAATCCCATTTGAGCCTCTAGGGTGAATAGGAGGATGGGCTGGTTGGCTGTTTTGAAGACATCTGAGAGCTCCAGTAATATCAGGAGGCAGGGTCAACTTTATCTGTGGGCAAGAGGCCATCATCTACTACGTGCACTATAGCATCATCTGAGGCCAGACTGGTAGTCATGCAAGAGAAGGTTAGCATTGATGTGATCTTGGAGTTGAACATTGACTTATTTTTCAATAGTCTTTCTGATGAATGGCAGGTGAGTGATTGGCAGTAGTTATGAGGCAACCAAAGTGTACTATAGGTTTCTTTGGAAGCAAGTGGATCTGGTCGTTCTTCAGAGCTTCTGGGACGATGCCTTGAGTGAGAGAGGCATTGACAATGCTGAGTAAGAATGAGAAGAAAGCATCTCTAAATAGTGCTTTGAAGAAGGAAAAGAGTGATACATCATCTTTGTAAAATGACTTTGAGGAATCTGAATGTGTCAGTGAGATCTGCAAGTGATAGAGGCTTGGTGTTGTTGATGTGCTGTTGCATCTTCTGTCTTTTCTTCACTGAAGAAGAGGTTGATGGTATTGCTCTTTTTGGTAAAGTATGACAGTCAGTCAGTCAATCACTTTTATTCGATTTTTAAAAAATCATAAAAAGACACAGGATACATTTCAAGAATTACACATACAAAATATTAAATGATCACGAGAAAAATATTTGCATAATATAATATACATAATAATTCATAGTTCATGACGTCGAAGTAATGTAAAGTGACATGTGCATAAACAATTTATGTAAACAGTCGAAAAGATTAAAAAATACATTTAAAACATTTAATACATCTATATATCTATATTCTTATAAAAGTCACATTTAAAAAAATTCGTTTATAATCAATCCATTATAGTTTTTGCTGCGCTTCTTATTAATGCGTACTCCTGCTACTAAAAAATTTGCAACATGGAAAGTGACATGTGCATTGTGCAAAAGTTGCAGGAATAGGAGTGCAGGCCTCACTTGTAGAAAACGGGCCTCTCTAAGGATGGGAACAAGATATTTCCTTCTGATTTTATCATAGTGATCACAGAACATAATAAAATGTAAAGTGTCCTGGGGTGAGAAATTATCACAGTCACAAGGTTTGCTATTATCAGGGGTATCCCATCTATAGTATGTGCCCAATAGAAAATGAATTAAATTCAAACGAAATCTAATTAAAAGAAAGCGGTGGAATTAATTATTTACAAATACCAGGTAAGGTTCTGGACCTGGGACAGTTTTGAGTGTGAAATTCCTTCTTACTGTAATTTTCTTAAGTTCAACTTCCTCTCGCTCTGTGATAAAAAGGTTCTTCAGTGATTCCTTTATTATTTTAACATCCTCCTTCCTTATGTTCTCGGGGGAATTAAAAAGGTCGATACGTCCCACCTGTGCTAACATGTTTTTCACATACAACATCCATGGGATCTTGAGTACTCCATCCATGTTTAAACAATCTTCTAGAATTTTATGATTTAAAGAAATCTCTTCATTTAACCAGGTTTTTAGCCAAGAAATAACAGGGGTAGATTTTATGACGTCAGAGACGTACCCAACCCCCAATTCTGAGTGAATAGTGAAGGTGGGGTAGACTGGGGAACAGAAAGTAATGATCTTAAAAACCTGTTCTCTGCCCTTTGAATAGGGACAGGCTCTATGTATCCCCAGATTGAGGCCCCGTAGTTGGCGATTGCGATGCTCTTAGCATTATATACTTTGAGGATCACGCTCGTCGGTCTTGAACCTTGAACAAAATTCAGGATGGCCCCTGCCGATCTACTCAGTGCATTAGATTTGGCCTTATGTTGGGGACCCCATGTGCCTTTTTCATCAAATAGGACACCCAAGTATGTAAAAGAGGGAACCCTTTGAACATCCTTTCCTGTGCAAACCAGGGTTATGGGTTTCCTCCTATTCCCTTTAAGTCCCATGATCATGACGTGGGATTTTTGTGTGTTTACTTTTAGATCCAAAGAGGTCATGAAATCCCCAAAAGAGGCCAAAAGTTTGTTCAGGGCAACGCCAGTTCTCGCCAAGAGGACCGCATCGTCCGCGTACAGGAGGACTGGAATGTTAGTCTCTCCTGCACGCGGGACGTCGGCGCCCAAGGCGGAAAGTACCGGCTCCAAGGTGTTTATATACAAAGTGAAGAGGAGAGGGGCAAGGATGCATCCTTGCCTCACTCCTCTCTCGGAGCTAAAGGGTTTGGTGCATCTGCCGTCCCTAGTTACTCTAACTGAGGCCTCCAGCCCCTGATGCAGATCAGCCAAAAAGCCAACTAAAGATTTTTCAATACCTATATCCAAGAGGACCCCCCACAGCCTTGACCTGTTAACCAGGTCAAAGGCTGAGGAGAGATCCATAAAAGCCATATATAAGGCTCCTTTCTTCACTAAGGTGTATTTGGTAGTTATCAGGTATAAGTTTAAACACTGATCCAATGTGCTTCTTTTAGCCCTAAAGCCATATTGAGCATTAGAAAGAATTCCCCTGCCCTCCAGCCAAGATGTTAGTCTCCCCAAAATGACTCTGCCCAAGATTTTAACAGCAGAGTCAATCAGGGAGATAGGTCTGTAACAGGCACGGTCACTCTTGAGGCCTTTTTTAAAGATGGGTATGATGACGGATGTAGCCCATGACTGTGGGATCACACCCATTCTAGCGCATTAAACACATTTTTCAGAATCTTTGACCAAAATGTGGGTGCTGCTTTGTACAAATCGTCCGGGACCCCATCAGGTCCCGGGGCCTTGTTTATGGATGTCTTGTTTATTGCGTCTTCTATCTCATCTGTTAGAAAGGCTTCAATTGGATCAGTGTTAGAATGGTCAAACCTATCTTGTAGTTGACTGGGTGCAGTATGTTTATAGATGTTGCCAAAGTGGGATAACCACAGGTCATCCGGTATGATACACTCTGCTGAGTGACTATCTCCTTCCGAGAAGTAAGAGTGATTTATAACTTCCCAGAATTTGGAACTATCCCGAAGGACCTCTGGTGATTGAAGGTCCAGCCAGGCCTGCTCTTTAATGTCCTTCTTCCTTTTCCAAATGGCCTGTTTGTACTCCTTCCTTAGTTGGATTACTTTGGCTTTGTTTCTTGGTGACTCTTTTAGGGCATTTAACAGGTCAGAATGAGCCCTTGAGCAGTTAGAGTCAAACCATCGTCTAGCAATCGGTCTCCCCTTTTTTGGTTTAAGGGTTAAGTCCTTATTGATTTGTTGGCATAGTCTATTAAAAGCCTGTACAATAGTGCTATTGGTCGAAAGGGGGTCTAAACAAATACCGACTTCCTTTTCTGCTTTAGTTAAAACTTCCTGTAGGAAGGTAATTGGTGTTACATTAGACCATTTCAGCCTTCTCCCTTTGTCTATGGATGTTAAATTTGTCACAGATTGTATACCTGGTTCATTAGAGTCTTTAAAATCAATGAGTCCAACTTGAGACACCTCTAAAACCACAGGGTCGTGGTCGCTAAAAATAGAGTCCACGACTCTATAGCTTAGAATATAATTCAAAATAAAAGATGAAATGAAGATGAAATCTATGATTGAGCCTGTGTCTTTCCCTTTGTATGTCGGTGGTCTCTGACCTAGCGGACAACAGCTAGATTCATATAAATTGTGAGTAGCCAAGAAATTTTCCAAGCCCTCCCCTCCTTTTGTATGTTCAAAGTGTACTGAGAGTGCATTGGATGGGCCATCCTCAACATTGACCTTACAAATCTTCCCCATAGAATAGCAAAGAAATTTGAGGACGATGTTCTACCAGCTCTGCACCAACTATGCAATCAATCTTTGCGTACAGGCTCCGTGCCCAAAGACTGGAAACTGGCGATTGTCACCCCGCTTTTAAAAAAACCAAATCTGGATCCCAACTGCCAGAAAAACTACCGACCCATATCCCTTTTACCATACCCAATAAAGATCATAGAGAGGTGGGTCAGCAGATCCCTAGCCCTCTTCCTAGAAACCAACAACATCCTGGAAGAGGAGCAGTTTGGCTTCAGACCAGCACATGGAACGGAGTCAGCCCTGCTGACAGTCATGGATGACCTGCGAATGAGGGCGGACAGGGGAGAATCAGCAACTCTGATACTGCTTGACCTGTCCGCCGCAATCGATACGGTGAACCACGGCATTCTAATAGAAAGACTGAGGAACATCGGAGTCGGAGGGGTTGCGCTTGACTGGTTCCGCTCCTACCTGACAGACAGATGGCAGGCAGTAGCCATCCCTCCCTACCAATCAGAATTCATCAAAGCCCCGCACGGGGTCCCGCAGGGGTCTGCTATCAGTCCCATACTTTTTTATATATATATGCAACCCCTGATGCGGATCATTAAAAGCTATGGCATCAGCGTGACAAACTACGCAGATGATACCCAGCTGATAATCTCGCTTGACGGTACCCGAGCAAGCTCACTGGAAACCTTCCACACTTGTATGATGGAAATGTCTCTTTGGCTCAATCAGAACTCACTAAAATTTAACAGTGAGAAAACTGAAATATTGCACTGTACGGTAGGAAAAATCCCCAAAAATCTACCACCAGACTTTTGGCCTCAGTCGATAGGGGATTCTCCCACCCCAGTGAGCTCAGTCAAAAATCTCGGAGTCACTATCAACAACAAACTAAACCTTGAGACAAACGTCAACAAGCAGGTCAGCTGCTGTTTCGCCCTACTGAGAGGACTCCGTAGGCTGCTACCTCTCCTGCCCCCACAGACCAGAGCCGACATAGTCAGGAGCACTATCCTCAGCCGCCTGGATTACTGCAACGCCCTCCTGCTGGAATCCCCTGCCTATCTCATTTCCAGACTCCAGAGTGTCCAGGCAGCTGCAGCCAAACTGGCACTTTCCCGTGAGCGAAGATCCTCTACCACTCTTGCCTTGGCCGACCTACATTGGCTGCCCATACACCAAAGGATCTGCTTTAAATCCCTATGTATCGTCTTCAGGGCAGTTCATGGACTAGGTACCCGACCACTCCAGAACAAATTCAAGTGGTACGAGCCCACCCGGTCCCTCCGATCCTCCTCCTTACACTTCATTAGTGTTCCTAGGATCAAGAAAGCAACCTGCGGGGGACGAGCTTTCAGCATAGCTGCAGCCCATCTTTGGAACAACCTCCCCATCGACATCAGAAAAACCAATGACCTTCTGACCTTTCGGAAAAAAGTAAAAACCTGGCTTTTTCCAAAAAAAATCTCCCAAAACTCATCAGCATAAATAAATTTACTCTGCCCCTTATCCTGTCCATGCTCCTGCCCCCACAAAGCTTTGGCTATATAACTAAGCGCAAGGATGCCCGCAGGGTTACAGAGCGCTCTATAAATGCTATAAATAAATAAATAAATAGGGTGGATATTAAAATCTCCTGACAATATAATCTCATATCCATGTTTGCTTAATTTGTAATTTTCCAAAAATTCATCCAGTAACATCAAAACTTGGTTATTATTAACAAATTCAGGAGAATTATAAAAATTAATCAACAAAATAGTAAGTGAGTTTGACATTGATAACTCTACCACCAAGAAATGCGGGGAGCAAGACTGTAACTGTTTGGCTTTCCCTTTCAAATTAAGTGAGATAAAAGTGGATAAGCCACCCTTTGCTCTACCCGAAGTGCTCGGCGTAGCTGAAATATTAAAATGCATAAATCCATCTACCTCAAATTTGTTATCAGTGTCCCATGTTTCCTGTAATATAATGATATCAAAAGATGAGATAAAGCTTAGCCAATTTTCATCCTCAGCCTTAGATATTAGTCCTGCAATATTCCAGCTAAGGGTCTTACAGGGCTTCCCATTAGACACAATAGGGGTCTGATTGGTGACATTTGCCTTCTCTAGCCAGACCAAGTCTTCCGTTGGCAAAAGAGGGGAAAAACGGTTAGACAAAGGGACACTTTCTCTACGTACATTAATCAGTTGCGATGTCATTGTGGTGGATCGGGTGACATGCTGATTGATGGGAACTGAAGGTCTAGCCTTAGATTGCATTGCAAAATCACATGGTCCTAGGGTTGAGCTATGTTTTCCCCCGGCTAACTTATGTGTAGGAAAGTTAGTTTTTTGGGCCCCCCTTGGTGGATAAAAGTAACCCAGAGGTAATGGTCTAATGTCATTGTTAATTGTGGGTGATCCGTCCCAGAATAGTTTATCAGCCACTCCTTTGTCTGAGAAGTTAACAACTATACAATCTCCTTTAATATTCTTATTTCCATGTCCAACCCACCCCACCCTTCTGGCCATAATAATATAAGGGGTGATATCTAGTTCGCCACTTGAGTATTGCTTGCACCATCCTTTAGATTTATCTAAGAGATCTATAGTAGACTCTCTCTCCTTATGGGGCAGTGGTGGGACTCCGCATATCACTGCTACATACGGAGCTGCTTGAGGAGGAAGATGCAATCTAGAGTGTTGGTTGGGCTATGGTTGTGCTGACTATTATGGTCTGTTATAGTGTTTCCCTGTGTGGTAATCTGAGAGGTAACACCACAGCTAGGCACACTATCTGTGGCTGATGAAAAAGTTGGTGGGTCCATAGTATGTTGAGATTGTATATTAGATGGAGTAATTTTAGTTGTGGTGCAGTCCATTGACTCCCCAGTATAAGGAACATTAAACTTGGACTTGTTAATGTCTTTTGACAGCTGCTCTTTAGCCCGAAAGTAAAGTATGTAATTGGTATGTCTGGCAGGTGGTTGATGTAGTGCTGAATTGTCTTGAAAAGTGTTCTGCTTCCGCTCTGCCTTTGGTATACTACTTTACTTTGGCTGAAGGAATGAACTGTCTGGGGAACAACTTCAATATCATGAGGTCTTTATGGGGTCCTGTTAAAAAAGTTAACTTCCAAATATGATACATGTCTCCCTGTGTGAGAAAAGGCAGTAGAGGAAAGTGTAGCTTTGGTATTACATCAATACACAAGCACATTGATGCCTGGCATGTAAAATAATTTATTACAGACATGATGAAACACAGAGAGACAGTAAAGTGGCAAGAACTTCCTCCGCATTACAGTTCAGGTCAGTTTGACACTTTAAAAGTCCATCCATAAAAGTAACATACATAGCAGAAAACATTTCATACAATTAAAAACATAGTTAAGAATGTTCAGGGGGAGATTACTAAAAGCAGCAAACTATTAAAAGATAAAGGGTCGGGGCTTGGCCGAGCAAGAGGGCTGATCGGACATGGACCGTTTTGGCTCCCGGTCAACGCGCTGTTCCGGATCAAATACTGGCGGCTGTCCGAAGCTAGGGTCGCCAAAAATTGATCCTACCTTTAACGGAAGATGTGAGGCATCCTCAGAGTTCATTCTTTCGCTTCAGGAGTAGCTGAATTGGCCTAAATCTGCCTCGTGGGGAGAAGCCGGCATCAGCTAAAATGGCGGACGGAACCCTGCCGCGTGAGAAGACTTCCTTGATCCTCTGATGGAGGTATGGCCGTCGGACATCAGCTATGGGGCGCAGTGACTTGACTTTGGAAACAGTCTGCCTGTGGGTACTTGTGGCAGCTTGCTACTGAGAACGGCTTGGATCAATGTGTTCTCTACCGCTCCTGCCTGACTCTAACATGGCGGACAAACTCTGCTAAATGGCGGCTGGCGTTACAGCTTCATCCCCTTGGCTCGAAGTCCCCCACACCTCCCATTTCAGACTGCGCGCCTGGTGGTGAGATTCGCGGCTCCCTCTCTGCGACAGCCGCAGGCCGGCAACAGCCCGTAACTACCCTAGGGTCTCTGGATATCGCTCCACATTGTCAAGCATCTACCCACCTGCGCTGGCACTCAGCTTGCACCGCAATGGAGCTCGCCTGCACAGCGTCTCTTGCCTATGAACCCCGCGCCTGCTGAATACATCAACGGCTAGAGGCCTTACGCTGGTGCATACCTACTCTCTCTAAAGCTCTCTCCTTTTGAACTCCTCTTGGCTGAGTAGGGTGCAGACCACGGCCTCCTCCATCACAGGGGTCGCTACTTTGCACATGGCGGTCTCACTCCCACATAGCGGCGTCAGCTCTATTTGGACACTATGCAACAGACTTAGCTGGTAACTCGAGGTGGGGATACCACTCTTTTGGCAGTGCCGCTCCTTAGTGTCCCATGGACCTCTCTCAATCCATCCTTTACAACTCACTTCAGCTTGGGCCTTGCATACCCTCACCACCCTTGACAGAACTACAGGGGTCCTTTTGGTTTCATCCATATACCGCCGAAGAAGGCA
Organism: Lissotriton vulgaris; assembly: GCF_964263255.1. Taxonomy (NCBI): domain Eukaryota; kingdom Metazoa; phylum Chordata; class Amphibia; order Caudata; family Salamandridae; genus Lissotriton; species Lissotriton vulgaris. Next base: position 1,880,855,784 of record NC_141685.1, on the reverse strand, counting down.
ACGAGCAGGACGCCAAGTAAGCTATCGGACTTCTTCACGGCTTCAGACAAACGCCCAGAGCTACGAGGGAACGTGGGAACTGCAACAATATCCCTCACAAAAGCAGAATTACTGAATATGTTTAAGGACTTTAAAACTGAACTGTGCAACGAACTCAGCCAAGACATCAAATCCTCGATGGAACTATTGCGGACGGACTTAACGAAGCGTTTGACCTTCCTCCAACACAATGTGGACTCTGTGGGCACTAGAGTACTAGACCTCGAGGTGCAGCATCAGGAACAAGAACAACTCTCCACTGAATTGCGTGATGATGTCTGTGCACTCAAGGGCCAGCTGCACCAGACGCAGCTCAAGGCAGAGGACATCGAAAATAGAGCATGGAGGGAGAACATGCAAGTCAGGGACCTGGAGGAAGGCGCGGAGGGGCCGGACCTAGAGGCCTTTATAGAGGGGCTGTTTGCGGAGGTGCTGGGTCCCCAGACCCTTTAAATAAAACTGGACAGGGTCCACTGGGTGCGAAATGTACAGAACGGCGAGATGAAGAGACCCTGTGACATCCTGGTGAAATTCCACTCCTAAAAAGTTAAGGGGGCAGTACTCCAGGCGGCCAGGACAAAGGACTCCATCTCCTTCCAAGGTCACTCCTGCACCATCTACCACGATTTAGCACAAACTACCCTGGCATGGAGACAGTTGTTCAGACCCGTCACCACTAAGCTAAAAGATGACAAAATCAGATATAGATGGACCTACCTGTTTGAACTCATTTTTGAATTTCAGAACAGATGTTGCCACATTAGTGATTTAAAGGAAGGTTTGGATCTTCTGGGCCTCCCCTCTGAGGAGTTTGGCTCTACCCCAGGTAAAAATGGAGAGCCTTCCCGAGGCCCAGCGTCAACTACCGCCTGGTCTATAGGCTCTCGCAGGGGTTGCCGAGGAACTCTTAAAGATCGCACAATGGGATCTGCGTAGTATATCATCTAAGTCTGTACTGGGTCTCACAGATTTATGAACATTTAGGCCTACGTCGTTGGATGTAGCCAGTTGCAGCGGACAAAGACCTGCTCCTAACTACAATCCTCACTTCCGGACCTCCTCCTGCCTCAGCCCCTGGGGCTCCCGTACATGTTCAAGATGTAGGGTAGCCATGAACTAATTTGGCTTTATACGTAAGAATAGTGATGCTTCCTTTTTTCCACAGTCAGGCAGGTTGGATTCTAACATCATAACTACTTTTGCATCTATACTGTTATCTGGGGTCCTTCTTCTTGTTTTATTTTCCATTGCAGATGACCTGCAATTGTCTTTCTTCCAGGAATGGATCTGTAATATTGCCTACTTTTCAGCCGCACAAGGATTCTTTTTCCTTTGAGACTTCTACCGGGATGGGCGTGGACGGGGCCCTCGGACCTGTTGTACCCCTGGTCCTTGAAGGGGCATTTTAGCCCCACAGAGAGGACTTAGTGGTGGTACCAGGGCTTTATTTTTGCCAGTGCTCAGCACCGGCACTTAATTGACAGGGCTGGGTCTACAGTGTGGCTCTGATTCTACACCCATCTGCAGCGCTGCGTGCACGTCATATTTTTACATTTAAATTACACTTGTACACTTGCTGGTACTAATACTTAACTCCTCAAGTCTCGTGCAGCTGCATCGCATCGTGTTTTTCACATCACAGTGAGTCAGCGCGACAGCGCCAGCGGGTAACAGTGCTGCTGTGTGGACACTTAACCTTCCCAGCCCGCCCCCAGATTGAAGAAATTCATGATCTCATCATTATTCATATGGTTAATGTCTTATTACTTACCGGTAATCTTCATTACCCCGATTAGGGTCCTCCCCGTCCCAGTCCTAACAACGTGAGGCAGTCCTGCCTCCACCCAGCCAATCACAACGCCAGTATTTCAATACTACATAAGCCCCACCCACCTACCGCCATGCCTGTTATCAACAAGACTCCGACACAAACACAGCGGGAGGGTGGGAGGGAAGAGGACTGGGACGGGGAGGACCCTAATCGGGGTAATGAAGATTACCGGTAAGTAATAAGACATTACCCCCTCATGGGTCCTCCCCGTCCCAGTCCTAACAACGTGAGGAACTCACAAGCAGAGAACCAATAAAGAAAACACGAAGGACACCAGGGATCCATGCAGAGTACAAAACTTTAATCAATAAAAGATCAATGAACAACAGCGTTCAAGACGCCAACAGAAAAACTGTCAGCAGAGGCATGTAAAACATCAAGCCGATAATGTCGCACAAATGTGTGATGAGACTGCCAGGTGGCCGCCCTACAAATCTCCTGGATTGAGACCCCCGCCGCCTCAGCCCAGGAAGCAGACACAGAACGCGTCGACCGACCCTGCACATGAGATGGAGGAGGCAAATCCAAAGACTTGTAAGATTGACAGACCGCCAAACGGACCCACCGACTGATCGTGGAAGTGGAAACCTTCTTCCCTTTAGCCACACCCCCACAGGAGACAAACAGGGCAGGAGAACTCTGGAACCTCAGGGAACGTTGGACGTAAATCTGGAGAGCCCTGCGAACATCCAAAGAAGGGGGAACAAGGGAATCCCCCTCAGCAGGCAAATCAGGAAGAATCACCTCCTGCTGCAAATGAAAACTCAAAGAAACCTTAGGCAGAAAAGCTGGATCAAGCCGCAAAATGACCCGATTCGGGAGGAACTGCAAATAGGGAAACGAAACCAGCAAGGCACCCAACTCACCCAACCTGCGAGCGGACGTAATGGCCAACAGGAAAGCCACCTTAGCGGACAGCCACAACAAATCTGCCTCCATCAAAGGCTCAAAAGGGGGCAACTGCAGACCACGCAAAACAGTAGGCAAATCCCAAGAAGGAATGAGAACAGGAGAAACCGGCCGACGAAGCCGAAAGCTCCGAAGAAGCCGACTAGCCAAAGGAGCAACACCCTCCAAGGAGGCCCCAGGACCCCGACAAGCACGAACCGCCGCCCACTGAGCAGACAATGTGGATGGGGAAAGGCCTTTCAAAAAACCATCCCGGAGAAACTCCAACACAGAAGTAGGAACCCCCAGTACAGGATCCACCCCATGAGAAGAACACCAAGAAATAAAAGAACCCCAATGGCGGCCATAGAACTTAAGGGTCGAAGGGCGGCGAGACAACTGGATGTCACGAGCCACCACCGATGAGCAACCCAAAGACTCCAAAGTCAACCGCTCAAGAGCCAAGCCGTCAGCTGCAAACGACGAAGACAAGGCAGAGACAGGAGTGGAAACTGAAGAGGAGATGGACTCAAAGGAAGCCTGACAAACTGACCCTTCGCCAGCTTCAGCAGGAGAGGAAACCAAATGCGGCGAGGCCAGAAAGGAGCAATCAACAGGACCAAAACATTCTCCCTCCGAATCTTCTGCAGCACCCTCGGGAGGAGGGGAATGGGAGGGAATGCATACAGAAGGCCCGAAGGCCAGGGAATCGAAAGAGCATCCACCGCCCAAGCCTGAGGACACAGCACCTCCGAACAAAACCGGGGCAGGAGAGAGTTGTGAGGGGACGCAAAAAGATCGATCCAAGGAATCCCGAACCGAAGGCAAAGGGACAGGAACAGAGGAAGAGAGAGATGGTACAGAACAGAAGATGGAAGGTCGCGGCTCAAAGCGTCCGCATGAAAATTCAACCGTCCCGGAATGTACACCGCCCTCAAGGCCAACAGATGAGATTCCGCCCAAGCACAAATCATGGAGGCCAACAAGGTCAGAGACGCGCACCTGGTCCCCCCCTGACGGTTCAAGTAACAACGAGCCACCTGGTTGTCTGTGCGAACCAACAGATTCGCCCCCAGGAGAGGAACCTGAAAGAACTGCACCGCCTCCCAGACAGCCGCCAACTCCCGCCAGTTCGAGGAACGGGTGCTGTCTCCCTGAGACCACCGACCCTTGGCTTCCAAGGACCCCAAAGTGGCCCCCCAATCCCAGAGACTGGCATCCGTCGTCAACAAAAGGGGAGGAGGAAGACAAAACCGCACCCCCTTCTCCAGGTTGGGAGTGCAAAGCCACCAGTCCAAGTCCAGAACCAGAGCAGGAGAGAGAGGAATCAGAGTCTCGTAATCTGCCCGGGAGGGGTCCCACCGAGCCAACAGATGAGTCACCAAGGGCTTGAGATGGAGGCAAGCCCAAGGAACCACAGCAGTGGTCGCAGCCATCAACCCCTGGACCCGCAACCAAACACGAGCCGGGGCAGAGGGACGACTCAACAGATCCCGCAGCAGAGTCTGTAAGGAAAGGATCCGAACAGGAGGGAGAAACACCGCCCCCAGAGAGGTGTCGAACAGACCCCCGATGAACTGAAGTCTCTGAACAGGAACCAGATGAGACTTGGCCAAATTCACCTTGAACCCCAGCTCCCGGAACAGGGACAACGTAGCCTCCACCGCCAGAAGAGCCTGAGAGAAAGAGGAAGCAGAGACCAAACAATCATCAATATAGGGAAACACAGAGAAACCCTGATGTTGCAAAACCCCCACAGCAGGAGCCAATACCTTGGTAAAAGTCCTGGGAGCAGTGGAGAGGCTGAACGGCAGAACCCGAAACTGGAAATGCATCCCCTGGACCACAAACCTCAGGAACCGCTGACTGGCAGGATGGACCGGAACGTGAAAATAGGCGTCCTCCAAGTCCAGGGAAGCCAAAAAATCTCCCTCCTGGATGAGGGGAATGATGGACTGCAATGTGACCATCCGAAAATGATCCAGCCGCACCAACTTGTTCAGGGAACGGAGATTCAATATGGGGCGGAAGGAACCATCGGGCTTCGGAACCAGAAACAGACGGGAATAGAACCCCAGGCCCACTTCCTCCACTGGAACCGGCACCACCGCCCCCTTCTGGAACAACAAGTGGACGCCGGACAACATGGCAGACCGCCGCACTGGGTCTCTTGACAACGGGGTAACCAGAAGACAATCCAGAGGGGGAGGGCCTCTGAAGGGAATCCGGTAACCCCACCTGATTATATCCAAGACCCAATGATCGGAGATCAGAGCCGACCAACGGTCCAGAAACAAATGGAGACGAGCCCCCACAGCGGCATAGTCACTTTTGTCCAGCACCAGAGGGAGGCTGCGGCAGCTGCTGCTGCTGTTGCTGCTGAGGCCGGGATTTATAATGGAACGCGGCCCCCCGACCACGGGCCCGACCACGAAAGGGCTGAGAGGACAACACCCCCTGAAACCCCTGCTTCTGGAAAAAAGACCTTTTCTTAGGAGCAGGCTGAAAAGGCTTCAACAACTTCTTCTCCTCCGCAGAGCGCTGCACCATCGAATTCAAGGCATCCCCAAAGAGACGAGGACCCTCAAAAGGCAGTTTATGGACCAAAGACTTCTGAGCAGCATCAAGACGCCATGGCTTTGTCCACAGAGACCTCCTCCCAGCCACCGCCGCCCCAGCAGCCGAGGAGAAGGCCCACAAGGAATCAAAAGTGACATCTGACAGGAATTGCGCCAAAACCTCCATTTGAGCCAACACAGGAGTAGGGTCCCCCTGATCCTGAAGACAGTCAAACAGCCTCTCGAAATCCTTGAGCAGGACCTGTGACGCATAGGCCGCATAAGTGCTAGCACGCACCCCAAAGTGAGAAGCGGCGTAAGAACGCTTGAGAGCAGATTCTACCTTACGCTCCACCGGATCAGACAGGGAAGCCTCCTCCGAAGACAAAGATGAAGAGGAGGAATCCTTAGAAGACAAAAGAGAATTAACCTTTGGAATCGCAGGAAACTGGGAATCAAAGTCCGCCAGGCGATATCGCTTCCCCAGGAATCGAGGAATACCCTGCTTATCCACCTCCAGCCACTCTTTCGTGAGGATATCCTTCAGGACATCATGGAAGGGGAGGTCATCCACCACAGAGGAACTATACTGTGCGTAAAACCCCTCTTCAGACAGGGATTTAGGGTCAAACCCAAGCACCTCACGAATATGCACCAGCATGTCCGAAAAAACCTTGCCCTGGATGTACTTTCCCTTAGGGGAATTGTCCAGTTCTTCCTCATCATCCTTAGCCCGCTTAGCCGCAGGCTCCAGCAGCGCAGACTGGACCGCAGAGTCAATCAAGTCTCGCAAATCAGCCCTAGAAATCTGCAAGACGTCGTCCTCCTGCAGATCCTGGATATAATGCTGCTTAGAAACAGCCTTAGCCGGCACAGGAGAAGAAGCCCCCTCACTCATGGTGAAAAAACCCAGAAGTAACCAAACAGGAAATCACCACAACAAAGGAAGTGCCCAGCAACCTCCAATAAATACTGCCCCCAATCAACCAATCACGCAAAGGTGTGTTGAAGAATGAAATAAAAAGAGGGCAGCCCTGACGTCTCCACCCACAGCCACAGGTCAAAAAGAGAATGGCCGCGGGGGCCAGATGCTGCGATAGTGCAGCAGCGCTGGAACGACCCGAGGACAGGACACCAACAAAACTCCCCGCCCCAGCTCAGCACATGAACGGGGAGGGCACCTGACCCCAGAACAGGAGCCCGGCCGACCGGAAAACCGGAGCGGCCGAGCCGTGCAAAACAACATGAAAACAACAGTTTAAATGAAAACACAGAAGAAAAACTCACTGAACCGCCACCAAAGGAAACTTGATCCAGGGACCGGAACCGGGAGCACCAGCGTTCCGACAGCCGTCGGAGCAGAAAAAAAACAGGCATGGCGGTAGGTGGGCGGGGCTTATGTAGTATTGAAATACTGGCGTTGTGATTGGCTGGGTGGAGGCAGGACTGCCTCACGTTGTTAGGACTGGGACGGGGAGGACCCATGAGGGGGTAATGGCGGCACCGCACTGCGTGCCGCGAAAGCCTTAGCCACTTGCCAAGTTGCCTGTGGTAGGCGTAGGCTGCGGGCCGGAGGACACTGCTTTGGGCTGGGCTGGGGCTGGATAATGATTTTGGTAGGTTATTGATGGGGTAGGGGCGGGCTGTGGGGCAACTTGCACACTGCGCAGATTTTTTCACAACGCGCGTCGAATTTAGAAATTATTGTGCCACTTGTTGTTTTCTTTTAATTGGTGATTTTTGTTTTAATAATATTGAGATTTATTGCATATGGAAATAATTTTTTTTTAATATATCATGTATTATAAAATGTAATTGTGTCAATAAATAAGCAGAAACACAGTTGTTCTTGTGTTGCCTCCTCTAGTTGGCATTGTATAGACAAGATTATATAATTGCCTAGGTTGTTATTTCACAAACAGATTTTTTCACATTGCAGCCACGCCCCAGCATAACTACCGCAGCGCGTAGCAGTCAGCTCACCACCAACACGAGACAAGAGTATATCATCATCATCGCGTTACGTGGGCCTGCCCTGCCGCGCCCGACCCAGTGTGGCGTTGAGACGGCTCAAGCGGCCAGGTGGGCATCGATCAGCCATAGTTCTGAGTCTGACTGGTAAATTTATTAAGCAGCATGCACCAAGCATGCCTAATCAGTAAAGAAAAAAAAAGGCCGTTCGACTTCGTGCACATGAAGCTGTTGTGATTGTGTCCCTTCCTCGCCTCCCGTTGTCCCGAGTCAGTGAGTCCCTGCTGACCGGCCCACCACAGGTAACGGTAATTTTAGTTAAGTACTAACTTACTTTAGTAGTAGTACTATACCGTACTAGTAGCTGCTAGCGATACCAATATCTATGCCATCATTCATTCATTGCCATAAAAACCAATGCTGCTTTTCATTTTGGAGTGTGGGTGGTGGAGGTGGCGTGACGGCCGTGACGACCCGACCGACGGTCACTGAGCAGGAAAAGCTAATGCAATTGGACATGCAAACCTTTTCATGGCCTTTTGTAGAGTCATTCGGGACGATTTATCGTCATAGTAGAAGCTGCTCCAAGGAGTCGCTATAGTCACTAGCAGCCTGCCACCATCTTCTCACGGATTTTAAACCAATTTGGACTTTGTTTTAGGGATTACAGCACATACACCCTGGATAGTAGTGCCCCATTGTTAGAGTTCAATTTGTTCAAAATTACTAGTGGGTGAGTGTTATAAAAAATGAAAATCTGGGGTTACCGCCCAAAGAGGGGTCACTTTGGAGCAGGCAGGAATCACCAATAGGGTAGCAGGCCCAGGGAAGGTCTCCTGCTGACTACATTTTCTGTTGGCCCAGCGGCAAGAAGCAGAAACTTTCAGGTTGACAGAGGTGGGTCTTTTCTGAGCACTGGGCGGGGCTCAGATGTTGTTTTTATGTTTAACTCTGCATGGTTCTGCCATATTACAGTGAGCCAGCCAGAACTAGTTAAACGATCAAATGGTGCACTTCAGCCTGCAGTGAAGCTGTATGGGATACTGTGCAGATCGAGTGGGTTATGGAACACAAGCTTGATATCATGATTAATTGACTATGAGGGGGCACATGGGTCCACTATTAGGATGTGACTGGGCGAGGTGGGACACACTTCTGATGCATTGATGGTTCAGTTTGATCCTTGGGGCACTGGCCTGCGTAATTTCACTGGGGCAGATGGATTTACCTTGGTAGCCCTTATTCACTAACTACTAGGGCCCAAGTTGGGTCAAGGTGTACTACAGTGGTACAATTTCTGCAACATCATCACAAGCTGGCTCAATGAGATTCTTTTGGGAGACAGCCATTAACTAAGTATGATTGACTCTAAAGATTAACATAGCTTAATCGAAATTATAAGATACTTTCCTGGCAGTTTCTTGAAATGGATACGTGAGGAGCCAGAATATTATGTCATCTGTCATTAGACATGCCTTCCTGGAATAATTCTCATGAATGTGTCTGTGTCTTCCTTCCCTTTCTTTATCCCGCACCCATCACTTGTTGCGGACTTTGCAGAGTGTGACAATAAAGGATGCTACCCTCTCCTTGACCAGCCTACCAATATCCCCTAAAGCTTAGGAGAAGACGTATTTGTAATAGTGATTTTGTATTTCATGCTGTGTTATTAATTGTAATACTGGCTTCTCAACTAATCATGGATTAGATTCAGTTTGATACATGGTAGGTGTATTTACACCCCTTGTTTGTGCATATGGAGCTAGTTACTCCTATCACTTGTATGGGTACCCAAAACATGTAGTATTCATAGTCGATAGCCACAGTCATTGTCATGAATACACTTGTTGGGTGACATATTAGGGGGCTTAATGAACCATGGGATGTCAAGTGTACGATTTAAGCATGGGCGAATTTTGCGAATCTCGCGTTCGCGAATTTTGCGGATTTGCGAACTCGCAATCCGCAAAATCCGCGAATTCTCGCGAATTTGCGGATTTTTTTTTTTTTGTGTTTGCGCGGGTTTCTGCCAGTTCGCGAGGGTTTTGTACAATGTCGCAAATTGCGAACTTACCTGTCGGGTCGCAAGTTTCGCAAACTTGTTGTTTCTACGTGTCCAGCCTGTTTGGGACACTCTTCTTCATCACTGCCACTCTCTGTCACCACTGCCACTCTCTGACTACTCATGCCACCCTCTGGCCCACCCATGTCACCCTCTGTTTCATCACAGCACCCTCTGGTTGTCCAGTCAGTGTACATTATTGTGGCAACGCAAGCACACCTTCCCTGCCTCAAGTGACCTGAATTAATTTGGGGCTGATTAATGTGTCACAGAATATTTTTTTAGCTGGCACCTGCTTCCTTAGTGCTTCCTGATTAGTGATCTTTTGCACTTGCTAAGTGCTTTCATTGTTGCAAAATTAGTTACAACACCTGCCCTGCCCCAACTGACAATAATGAATTAGGGGCTGATTAATGGATTTGAACCTCCAGCCTGGCTCCTGCTTGTCTCCCTTAGCTGTAATTCAGGACCTTTGTGGCATATGTGTAACTATTCTGAGGTTCAGAGCAGGGTCACATAATAGTTGCAACTGGCAACTGAACTCTGGAGGGGCCCCTCAGGAAGCACTACAGGAAATGGCTACTAATGATGAGCCTGAACTTTTGAACCTGGTAAGTAGTTTCAGTTTTGCTAAGATCGTATTTCTGCAATTTTGCACTTATTTGCGGGGCGCGAAGTTGTACTGGGAAGCCGCGAACTCATGCGAACAGTGCGAGCAGTGCGAGCAAAATCCGCTACTCGCGGATTTTGCGGGAGATTCGCGAATCTCGCGGATTGCGAATTTACCGAAAATCCGCAAAATCCGCGAGCGAAACGGATTTTCCGCCCATGCTTAGTACGATTCCCTTGACGCTGACAGCATGAAGGAGGGATCGTGATATTTTATTTCCTTTTGTTGCACAAGTATGTACATACTGTAGTGTTTTCTGTTTTTCCTTAAAAAGATATCTACGGAATCCTGGAGGCTATACCCAGGTAGGATTCACTCCTTCTGCTCTCCTTGCAGTGCACCCTTCGCCCAGTGGCACTGACACCTACCGCATAGCTGCCAAGGTTTCAAATTTCTATGAGTGCCATTTTCATAATTTCAGTTATTTCAGTGTAATTATGAATGACATTTCAACGACTATGATGAACACTTTCTGGATAGCAAAATAAAGCAATGAAGATGAGATAAACACATAAATATCAGACATTGCACCCATCTGTGCATTGAGATTGTCTGACTCATACATTTTGAGCTGAAGCATCACCCTTTATTAAAGCATCCGCTACATTATGACCCACGTCCATGATTGTTTAACACCTGTGAGCAATGTTTGTAATTTTTAGGACAAGGTTATGCTTAAAATGTACTCTATTTTGCTCCGGAGCAAAAATATTTCTCTAGTGTGACTTGCAACAAAACCTTAGTCCAAAATATCTATAATACTTTTGGCCTCCGATTCTTAATCCCTAAATTCATAACATTGAAGTTTATTTTTCAAATGTGTATGTTTGGATCCTCCTTTCAAAACCTTACCATGAGGAAGGCTCACTTGCTGAAATTCAGATTTTGTATTACATCTGACTTTTAGAAGTGCCAGTTGAGGATATGGGTGGAGTCAATAGAGTAAGCGGGTGGAGCCAGTGGAGGAAGTGGGTGGAGCTGGGAAAAAGTAGGTGTGGCCACCGACGATCATTTGAGCACCTGCACTTCATATTTTACAAATTAAGCACTGGGCGGTACTTGTATTGCAGTTCTGTTCATGTTTGTTTTCTTCTTTTTGGGGGTTAAGGGGCGGGTGCGGGAGGGACATGGTGGCGGCTTTTTAACTTTTTACCCTGATGGGCTCTCTGATATTTAAATACCTACAGTTGACACGAGATGGCGGTGCACGCCCCTCTAGGGGCAGGCGGGGACTTGGGACATGGAAGGGCTTATGGGGCTCTCAGAGAAGTGAAGTTTTCCCCTCTAGTATGCTAGTTAATGCTGATCGCTATTGGAACTTGGAACGTTAAAGGCCTTAATTCCCCCCAGAAGCGCCAAAAGGTATGGAAGTACATTATCGATCACCATCTTGATATAGTAGCCTTGCAAGAGACACACTTAGTAGGAGCCGAGGACACACGCCTTAAACACAAACACTATCCACTAATTCATAGGTCCTCAGCCCGCACGAAACATAGAGGAGTGGAGATCATGTTCCGTTCTTCCATACAATTCCAACAATTATGAGTTCACAGCGATAAAGATGGCCGCTGGGTTATGGTCAAGGGGCATCTGAGGGGGAAAATATGCACCTTTGTAGCAGTATATGCCCCCAAAACTGGGCAGATGGTTTTCTTACACACACTATTGGGGAAACTACTGGACTTTGTGGAGGGACCGATGGTCCTCATGGGTGACTTCAACCTGGCCTGGCAGAAAGAGCTGGATAGCACGCACTCACATCGCTCGGACATAGGCTCCTTTTCTAAGGACACCCAACAGCGCATTCATGACATGGGCCTTCTAGAGGCTTGGCTCACTCTTTATCCACATACCGGAGATTACACTTTTTATTCTCATGTTCACCGTACATATTCCCACCTTGATTACATTTTTATTAGCCAATCCCTGCAGGGTGCCCTACAAAAGACCAGGATATTCCCTCTGTCAGTGTCACCATAGCCTACTTTCCATATGTCTGTCTTGGTGTGGGAGCGCTTCGACTACTCCCAGGTAGTACTTCCCGACATCGCTTGCATGGGACAAGGAATCCGGTACCAAGCTAAGAGAAGCCATCACTGAATTCTCTGCTATCAATAAACCAGAGGACACGTCGGATTTTGCCACCTGGGACATGTTTAAGGCAGTCGTCTGGGGGAAATGTATTGCCCTTAATTCGGCGTTAAATGCGCAACGTACTAGAGAGAGGGACCAACTGAAGACAGAGCTGACTTCTCTGGAACACACTCACAAATTGAATCCCACAAGACAAACCCTATGCAACCTGACAGCGCTCTGTGGTAAACTCTGGGATATTTATAACAATAGGGTGGAATTCACGCTCCTCAAACTATGACACCTATCATATTCCCAGGGGAACAAGATTGGTAAACATCTTTCTAGGCAGCTAAAAGATAAGCGAGAGAGTGAGTACAAAGGTGGCATCCAGGGTTCCTATTGAGAACTTACACAACGGGACGAGGACAAAGCTGAGATATTTGTTTTTTTTAACGAAAACCTCTATTCTGGGAAGGGCTTAGACTCAGACGCCCAACGGGATTATCTCCGGATCTTGCACCTCCCTCAGGTGCCTACTGCTCCCATTACCCTAGACGATGTCAACTCTGCCATTAAAGCTTTAAAGCCCCAGGCCCGGACAGATATACCGCCCTCTTCTATAAAACCTTTGCTTCCGACATCAGCCCCCACCTCACATGGCTCTTTAACAAGATGGCAGAAGAGGGCGAGACCTCTGGCTCCATGTCTGAGGCCATGATCTCTGTGATACCCGAACCAGGGACAGACCCTTAGCATTGCGCCTCCCATCGGCCTATTGCTCTGCTAAATCTTGACGCGAAACTGTATTCCTCCATTATAGCCAAACGACTGAATGACCTCATGCCTGACCTCATACACCCCGACCAATCGGGATTTATTAAAGGTCGCCATACACATGATAACACTCGTCGAATTATACATCTGATAGAGAAGGACAACAGACGTCAAATCCCTGGTGTACTGGTAGGGCTGGATGCTGTGAAAGCCTTTGACAGGGCCTACTAGGCATTCCTTTTCCACACACTCACGGCATTCGGATTTTCGCCTAAATTTCCTACTATGATTCGAGCTTGTTATCTTCAACCTCGCTCTAAGGTGGTGGTCAATGGGGTACAATCATCCTCCTTCTTCCACTTTAAAGGCACTAGACAGGGGTGTCCCCTTTCACCCCTGCTCTTCGCTCTTAGCATTGAGCCATTAGCGATAGCGGTTAGAGCTAATCCTGGAATTCAGGGGATACCATTCACTCAGGAGCCACACAAAATTTCCATTTTCGCTGAAGATAACCTCCTGTCCCTCTCCAACCCTGCCATGTCCCTCCCACCTTTACAGTCGTAACTTGAACGCTTTGAAGCAGTAGCAGGCTTTAAAATAAATTTAGGCAAGTCGTACATCCTCAACCTCACTCTCCCGCAGGCTGAACTCCACAGGCTCCAGTCTCTTACTCCTCTGCTGCAGGCCACTTCCTCTATACAGTACTTGGGAGTCCAACTCACTTCAAAGGTAGTGGGGCCTTACGCCGCTGATTTCCCCCCATTCTTACTCGTATCCAAACGGAGCTCACAAAGTGGAAACCTCTCTTCCTGTGATGGCCAGGCTGGATACACCCGGTGAAAATGACACTTTTTCCTCAGCTCCTTTACTTATTTCAGGCCTGCCCATAGAACTGGAGAGAGATTATTTTCGGTGGGTTAAGACTATGTTCCTGCACTTCATTTCGCTTTTCCTTCTCCATATTGCGTCGCTCTGGCACGGAGGAGGGAGTTGGACTCCCAGATATCCAATTATATTATAAGGCAGCGCAATTAACAGTCCTGGTTGAATGGTGGAAGCGGGAATCCAATAAGCACTGGTTACATATGGATCGCAGTGTGACGGAAAGGACTATATGGGACCTGGTCTGACGCCCCAAAAAGGACAGACCTAAGAATACTTACATAAGCCCTCCTACATGCACCACCTTAATGGTATGGGACACGGTCGCAGGAGTTGGTAGCTGGACTTCATTCCCTTCACCATTTACACCACTCCACTTTAACCCTGCATTCCCCTCGGCCCTACATGACGTCCCTTTTGATGTTTGGAGGGAGGGTGCCTTACTTTGACACATATTTTTCATAATTTTGACCCCCTCACTTTTGATGACTGCAAGCAGGATTATGAATTAGGGAACACAGAAAGATACCGCTATAACCAATTGAGGCACTGGGACCTTACTCCTCAGGTGCGGGAGGCAGCCACCCATCTTCTCACAAAATTTGAATCCTTAATCACCAAGACCACTTCTATGAAAGGGGTGATTTCGTTCATATACAACTTTCTACTCACTACCACACTCTCCCAGCGTCCACGATATATGTCCCTGTGGGAAGATACTACAGCATGCTATTTCGGACGACGAATGGGCACATTTATGGGCCGACATCACAAGACTCAATCACTCCACAGAGCTTTGGGAAGCTCACCTTAATACTATGATGGACTGGTACTTCCATCCGTCCAGACTTAGGCAGATCTTTCCGACCACCTCCGATAGATGCTGGAGAGGGTGCCGACTACTTGGGGACTTTTAACATATATGGTGGGATTGCCCAACTATCCGCCCGTTTTGAGAAGAAATACTGGCACATATCAAGGATATGCTAGGATACCCCATCCCATCCACCATGGTGGCTGTTCTTTTGGGGATTTGCGATCCTTACCTACAGCATCAGACCCGAGCTGATAAAACTGTTATGTGGCTTTGTATAGGAGCAGCTACGGTTAACCTGGCAGCCACCTGGAAGAGGAAAGAAGCACCAGCTCTCTCCCTTTGGCATGCTCAACTACGGAAGCTGCTTAGACTGGAACACATGTCAGACATCTTCAGAGATAACTATAAGACCTTTGAATTTATGTGTGGCCCCTTAGTCACTTTCCTTTCACGTGGAATTCTATCGGCTGTTTGTCCTTCCACCATCAGAGCCCTTCATCTCTTTCAGTTTTGAGATGATTTCTAGTAACCTAAGTTCATTAAACTGTATGGATGTCACCGCCACCATGGTAGGGGAGAGGGTAGGAGGGGGGGTGCATGGTCCTTCTGTTTATGTTACCTCCCGATTAGGAGTTATTTTTATATGGTTTTTGTTTATTCCATGAGGTACCTTCTGATTGGAAGGCTTTGGAAAACCAACATTGGAAAAGAAAGATGGGACACATGCTGAACTATTTGCTCACATTCTGTGCTCATAAGAATTCACTCCAAGCTCCATTGTCATCAGAAACTGTAACCTACATTTAAGCAGTTCATTGAGAAAGGACTTGGCAATGTGTCACTTTAGTCAACTGTAGTCCTGTCAAATTATGCAATCCCCCTTTGAGGGGTGCCATGATGGTACTGTTTTAAGATGTATTTTGGGAAAATGTAATGACAAAATTTGACAAAAAGATAAAGGGCCACGTTTCTTCACAGCATGTCTTAAACAGTTCCTACGGATTAGCATGTTTCATTGTCAAGCAATTGAGTAACCAAGAAAAACATAACTCAACACTATATATTAGAAGAGGAAATTGCAAATAGCAGCAAATTGCTAAAATAGTAATGTGCCAAGTGCCCTCACAGTGTATCTTAAAAATAAACCTACGTGTAAACATATTTTTCTGTCGGACAATTGAATAACATGGCTTTACACTGCCTAATGTCACGCTATTTCCTTCTAAAAGGTGGGATCAAAAATAACCTTGTAAATTTTTTTTAACATTTACAAGACAATAAAAAGTGTGACATGGTTTGGCCTGTCTTTTTGTCAAATGGGCAGGGAATAGCAGCAATGTTTGTATGGTACCCAAGCGGAAAACACAGTAAATATTTAACGGTGTCAGCTCGAAACCTAAATAACAGAGAACGTTCCCATCTCCTGCAAGGCTGCCCTAAATAGAAAGGAGATGCCACCAAGATACACAAAGACAGATAAGCGGTAATCATAGGTTTCCCTTCTGTACTTTTAAAGCGTCTTTCCTGTGCTAGTTCATAAAAGGCTGTGGCTTCTTCCCTTTTATTAAAGCCAGGGCATAAATCTGTCTCTGTAAAAACCCTAGGTATGCCGATTTTTCCTAATTCAGATTTAATGTATGCCAACCGTGGAATTCAGAGGCCATTATCACAGGCAAGGCAGCCAGTTATTATATCTCTTATAAGTGTTGCCATCTCATTACTCTAGATAGATAGCCAAAATAGTAGGGGCCTCACTCTAATAAAATCAGTTATGTGTGGGAGGTTTAACTCTTTGTGACAAATGATATGAGGAGAAGAAATTGTTACTCCAAGGAGTCTCCTACAGAATCTATTTTCTTCATTTTGTAAAGTTTCACAGTTTTCAACTCCCCAGATTTCAAAACTATAGGTGACAATGGAGACACAATGAGATTTATAAATTTGCAACACAGCTTTCTATTGCCCCCACCACAAGGTTGGGGGAGGGGAAGCAATGAGCCGATTGCCTTTGAGAACTACATTCTGGAATGTGCAATACTTGGTGACCAGGATCCAGAGGCAGAAAACATAACTCCCAAATATTAAAAAGTCTTAACACTAGTTAGGGAGTTATCACCTACTTGCATATGGGACAACGATATGCATTGTGGGCCGCAAGCCATAATGTGTCATTTTGTAAAATTAGTTCTAAGGTCTAGGTTGGTCCTAAAATCAGTAAACATAGATACTAGGAGATGCAGTGCTTTGGTGGTCCAAGCCATTAACACAGCGTTGACTGCATATAAAAGTGTGGCTAGGGGATTTCCTTTAAGAGATGTAAAGTCACTAGTTATCAGAACTAGGGCTGAGTGCAAATCACTAATATATAGTATGAACAAGAGCGGAGCAAGCACACACCCTTGTCAAACACCCCTACCAATCTCAATATCTCTAGACACATTTCAATTTTCATTTAGTTTAACTCTGGCTCTCATATTCCCATGAATATATATGAATTGCAATATCCTTTTCTGAGAGACAAACCTCCACCAGTCTCCTGTTCTCTTTTAAGATATTTTCTTGGATTCGAGCTGGATCACGCATTCTCCAAATCAGTTTTAAATTGTCTAGAGATGGTTAGAGATCTCTGGCCCCTATCTCCCTCCTATAGGCACTGTCCTCAGTGCCATAAGAAGAACGGCCTCAAGAGGGTTGTTGTCACTAAAAGCGGATTTAACAACTGACCATATAACAAGAACTCCTCTAAGCTCCTTGAGAAGAATATAAATTCAATCGTGGACGGAGTCCCTCTACCTATATATGTGGGTGGGTAACAATGTCTTTCCCTGCAATTCCCATGATATCGGCCAAGTCATGAGATTCGACTCTCAATTCCAACTCCTGACTCCTTGAGTCCAACCTTCCCCATGTAAGACCTAAAGTGTTTCTACTGTTAGGGAGGTGAGTGTTGAATTTGCCAGCAAGGCCCAGATATAATTTATAGCCATGAATAATAACCTTATCAGATAAATTAATAAGAATGATTGTTAATTCCAAAAATAGTGGATTTGGTACATTAATAAAATCATTATTATAAAAATTAACCAAATAAGGGTTGATACAAGTTTTCCAACAGAGCACCTAAAAGCTGGTGCCAGCTGTATCCAGAACCTCTACGTGACCACCTAGAGCTAAATTCAACCGCCTGATGAGCGGACTGAACAGGAACTAGTGCCTGGGATGCTGTAACATTGGTGCCCGTCAACAAAGGTGGGTACCACCTCCCATATCTCTTGTAGCATGGTTATATCGTAGCTTTTAACAAATGAGAGCCATTCTGGTGCACATAGCTAAGGGCAAATCCCTGTCACATTCCAGCTCATAATTCGTACTGTATTGTCTTTGGTGGGTGGAACAGTAGTAATATGAATAGCCACTGTGGCCGGACTATGCAAAGGATGCGCAGA
The DNA here is from genome assembly GCF_964263255.1 of Lissotriton vulgaris. NCBI lineage: Eukaryota > Metazoa > Chordata > Amphibia > Caudata > Salamandridae > Lissotriton > Lissotriton vulgaris. The sequence continues at coordinate 1,880,837,767 of NC_141685.1, read as the reverse complement.
AGAGTTTAATATCATGAGGTCATTAGGGGGTTCTTGTAAAAAAAGCTAACTTTCAAATATGTTACATGTCTCTGTGTGTGACAAACGGCAATAGAAGAAAGTGTAGCTCTGGTACTACATCTATGCACAAGTACCTTGATGCCTGGCATGTAAAATACTTTCTTGCAAACATGATGAAACACAGAGAGACAGTAAAGTGTCAAGTACTTCTTCAGCATTACACTGTGCCATCCCTGCTGAAGAATAGATACCAGTTCAATTTAGTAAGACAAAAAAGAAGCGATTAAGCATCGCTTCCAAACAGTAGGATTCCATTGCATGGTAAGTTGGAAGGTCATAAGATCTGGATTGCAGTTAGGGCTGCTCTCTTGAATCAACTCCCCCTGCATTGCAAATCTTTCAAAAAAGTATGTCCAGTCCCCATTGCACACAGCCAAAAACCATGCTGGTCTCTTGTGGAAGGTTGGGTGCAGGGCATTTCTTTTGACAAGGCACTGCAGTAAACCCCATGTGCATTGCCAGAAAATGTTGGTGTTTGGCCTGCAAAAGAGTTGTACACAAAAGACATATGTACACAGCCGGACGGGAAACCAATACCGGCCCTGGCAAACAGCTCGGCTCCCTCTGGGGGTAAAAGGGGTGCTAGTTGGAAGCACCCCTCCCGTCTTACCACTGACGCTTTTGTTACAGAAGGCTGATGTTGCTGGTATGCTGTAAAACAGGCCTGAGGTAATAAAATCAGACCCCAGGGGTCCAAAACCGGCCCCCACTCTGGCGGCCCACCTGGGAAATGCCTGATGCCCACTACAGTCAGTATGGCCCTGCATATGTAGTATAGCATCAACAAACACATAGCATCGTTGAAGGGAAGTTATGTTAGGTTTCATCATAAGATTAACTTATGTGTTTTTTGTAAATGCACACAGTCAGTGAAAAAAACTTTTAAACTAAACTAATGGTTACAAAACAACAACTAAAACCCCTGAAATTCACTGGTTAAATTTAGTTACTTCCAACAAGGTTCTTTTCTGGCCCCAACGTTTTCTCTTTGTTATATTGAATCATTTGTAGTCTTGCTTATGTGCTCTGGGAACTTACAAACAGGTAGAACAATTTCCTCTTCAAATGATTTCTTACATAGTGCCAAAACTCTACAAAGTTTATAAAACTAGATAAACTCTTACTACTTAAATTTCAATCCTTAAAAACTGGGTTCCTTTTTATGTTGGCACCTCAGTTGCCTCTACAGTGTCAATCCTGGATTCATTTAATTGGTGTATTTGACAGCAAAGCTGCCACTATTGTCAGTTTTAAAGGCCTTGGTGTCATTCTTTGTTAAATAACTCACATTTTAAAGACAAATCAACACAAGATCCAAGATTGCAATTTTGTTTAAGGGGGTGCACCAGTTTATCCCAGAGCATGACATCAGGTCTCCAATCCTTTGCGACATGCAGCAGCACTACGGAGAGGCCACAAAAACAGAAACCTTTGGACCTATGACCAATGTTCCCTCTAATGTTTTACCTCTATGTGTGGCAATAAAGGTGATCCATGCACTGAAGCTACGGCTGCATGCACTGTAGACAAACAACAACTTAATATAAGAAGACACGTGTGGTGTGCAAGCTTCCAAAATCAATGGCTAAGTAAGGGTTCCATGGACCCTAACACAAACCAGAGAAAAATGCCCCCTCACCTCTGGGTTAGAATTAAAAGACACCCAATACTGTGAAGCAGTGGGCTTCTGGCATCCCAAGGCACGGATGCCACTGCATATTGTGCCCTAATCATTCTACCTACAATTCTTCTCTATTTGATTTCTCCATGCTGCTCTTATCTCCTCCTTCCGCCTTTTCTTATACCTGTCCACTACCACTTAATCTCTCACGTTTGTCCTATTTTCCTTCCTCCATTTTTTAGCTTTTTCTTCTCATCATGCTCCTCCTTACCCTCCCCACTTTTCGGTCTCTATTTCTGCTCTGCTCCACTTCTCCCTCATCCTGTCTCCTCTCTTCAGTCTAGGTCTTCTCCTTCACTCTCCCACACACTCCCTGCTCAGGACTAGATTCACTCTCTGTTTCAATGACCCTTCCCCAACTCCGCCCAGAGGAAGCGACCACACAGAGATTACCCAGGGAGACACTTCAAAAAATTCTTAGCAAAATCAGGGTTAAACCAGTCTTTGGTTGCTTGTGTTCTGGTTCAGGGAGAACCTGGCCTGACAGTTTGGCTCGACTATTCCCATTGTAGCAGAGACAAGATTGATTTGCATATGGCTGCATCCAAACAGAGGTTGGAATGCTACCCAGAGTGATTGGTAGTGGTTAGAATTATTGCAAGCATTCCTCCCATTACCTTTTGTGTGTCTGATTTTAAATAAACTGCAGCCAGTGCAAATAAAAGTGGGTCTCTATCATATCTGAGCTATGGTGCCATTGAACTGGCTGCATGCAGCAAAAATAGCCACACCTCTGATGAAAATCACATTTTAACATCACAGTACAGGGTGGAACTCACTATCTCTTCTTCCCCATGTGTCTAAACTCCTCTATAATCCTCACAAGGTAAAGGGGCAGGCAGGCTTAGCCAGGCCAGGCCCCCCCACCTTTGCCACCACTAAGAAGCCCTCATCCACACCTTACCACTTGTGATAGCTATAGAGTAGGAATAGTGATGTGGTTGTTTGCTCCTCATGTATTTATATATAGTGCTTTCCTCTGGACAATGTTGTGATGTACTCTGATTTGCATTGTGAATAAGTGCACATCTTTGGACTGCATGGTTGATAAGGATGTTGGATGTAGTGTAGTCTATATGGGAGGTGTTGGGTGAGGCACATAAAGATCAAAGACATGATATAACATGTTTCTGTGACAATAGCTGTAGATAAGTATGAGAGAGAGAGAGTACAAATTCACCTACTATTTTGATGAAAACATTAACGTGCAGTTAAGTAAATTGGCAGAGCTGCATTTTTAGTCACCCCTGAAATTTTAGTTATTTTTGTAAATTTTCTGATTTAGTACTCTGCAAGAACCTTAAATAAATAATAGCTGTTCAAGCAAGTTTAGATCTTCTTTACAGAGCAAGTTTAGATCTTCTTTACAATCCGGAACACGACTACAGAAAGTTGGCACGCTCAGTCCAGGCACAAACTATTTTTCTTTCGTGCTTCAGGGGCCAATTCTCTTTGTTTTTTTTGTTGCCATCACAAAAGTGACACAAAACCAGCACTCAGTGTTGTGGGATTTACTTTCTAATGCAAATCGTGATTTGTGTGGAAAAGTTGCCAACATTAACACAGAGTATCAGTATGCCTTACCTGGCGCCTCTTTCCATCAAGGGAAGGTACCACGGGTGTTACATGGGCGTTCCCTTGCAACCACCCATGGGGTTGGAGGTAAATCCCTAACTAACATGTACAAACAGTGAATTGAGCTAAAACATTACTTCCACTCAAGGCAGGCATAACAGTGGAGCAACATTGAAAAGTCTCCATATTTTTTTTAACTTTGTATGTGTGTTGCACTGTAATACACACATACAGTGGGAAAAGTCTTAAAAGATATTTTTTGTACTAGAAGGTTCCCCTTCCAGTGCAATATGTAAGCTTGACAGGGGTCGGCTCTAGCTCTTAAGAGCCCATGCACAAGTCCAGCCTTGAAAATATGTGGCACATCAAACCACATGCAGTACATTTCTGTGAGAATATGGTAAGGTGTTTTCAAAATTAAAAAAATGGTAAACGTGCAATTGTTTCACCTAAGTCAGGGCTGCTGAAATTATTCGATTCTGCGGCCGTGTTTTTTTTAATCATAGTTGTGGATTTGCCGTACTTGCCAAATAGTCAATCCAATATCTGCTGCATAATCTGCCGATTTTGACAAAATAAATTGTTTCTATCTCAAACGATTGCTTGTGACTAAATGTGTTCACACGCAATCGAATGTCCTTTGTAAATGTTAACTCGTCATCTTTCAGTTTCCTATTTCTGCATTTGGTTGTTAAACTGGTAGTAAGTCAAATCTTTTCACATGCAGTTTTATCAAGTGTAACTATTAGAAAACAATGAGATAATACCATCAAAAATGTACCGCGTTATGCTGCATAATGTGCCTTTTCTTGTCGCATCATTTGGTGCTTCTTTGCAGCAAATTTCATTGGCCCTGACCTTAGTACATCAGATTATGTGCAAATAATTTATTAACAGTGAGTTTTTAAATTGAATTGAAAAACTTCCCGAAAGTTTAATTTGTTTGCAGTCTTATGTAGGAAACACGCTCGGAGAGTATTAGACCACTTACCTGAGCATCGAGACTGGAACCTATTTTCCCAGTTCCAAAGTTAGCAGCTCTGGCAGTGATTCCACATACTCAACGTCTCATTGACGTGTGAAACACAATTACACATGTTTATTTTACACTGCCTGCTGACAGCCTCATAAAACACACATCAAACAAGCATCTATAATGCATCGGTTCTGTCTGTGTGTTTAATAATAATGATTTACAATATTTCCTTGAAACTTTTAAACGTGCTATTAGCAACGTTTATCTCTAAAGCAATAAAAGGATAGAGGCGAAATGCGAGAATAACGCTGGAAATCCAGCGATAGTCTCGCATTAATGCCAATGGGGTCTCAATCTGATAATCCACCCCCATTGACTATACAGGTAAGTCAACTTTTTAGTAGGCGTTAGGTTATAGCGATAATCGCGCTTAGCGCATTTTTTTTTATCACTTCGCCTGTCTTGCTAATAGGCGATAGCTATGTTAGCGACTGTTTTCAGTCGCTAACAGTTTGGGTAGGCCCACTTTGCATGTCATTAGCGATAAATATCGCTGGCATGCAAAGCGGGCCCCAAACCTGCAGCTATGGCCTAAAAGCTGTCGCTAACTGCTATTAGCGACAGCTTGCTAATAGGGCAATAGAAATATCGCCGCTTTAGTGAGAAAAAGTCCTGCTAAAGCGGCGATATGGCCCTTGATAATATGCCCCCAAGAAACATTGTTGCACCTGGCTCCACCAGCGCTAAAGACATCCCAGGCTACAGTTGCTGCTATCCTTCTTATTATGTAAAGCTGCGAAAGTGGATTCATCAGGAAGCTGAATCTAATGGCCACACACACAGGAAGCTGAGAAACTCTGAAAGGTGAGGGGGAAACATTCAGGGCTGCAGTATCGACCATGGAAAGCAGGGTTGCCACAGTGGGCTAGATCTTGCACAACTGGGAGATATTTTGCCCGATTGTGCAAGCCTACTTGCCGCCGAGGTATGGCAGTGACCTTGTCAGCGTTAGTTCCTAGATAGGAGGAGGAGCCACATATCAGCAGTCTCTGGCCCTGCTGCACCCTGGGACATTTTGAACGCGGTCCTTTCTGACTTCCTTGATGGCAGCCTGGACTGGCTGCAGAGAGGCAAGATAGTTGTATTTGCTGGGCCAATCTTATGGAATGTTACATAATTTTGTGGTGAGCTAATGTCTTTAGACTCGTACTGTATTAGAAATGCCATGGTGCCACAACTGAGAGTTGCTGATGTTATATACGGCTGACACCTCTGAAAATAAAGGCGTTTCCTTTCTTCCATGAATTTTGCATCTTTACATTGGCAGGAAGGAGATCAAATATTTGAGCTCATGAAATGTATTCCATGGTCAAGTAGTTACTAAAAAAACAGAGCATTGGCAAATGGAAAAATTATATAATCAGCACATAGACAGACAAGCAAGCAAAGGGAGGTGTCCAGTGTGTTGATACATTTCAAATGTTATTAATAACCTTCTTATGACCCATTCAGAGACGCAAGTTGTTTAGGCAAGCCCTTTACAGGTGGCAAGATTTAAGTACATGCAGAGTTATAATACCAAGTTAATTTAGCAGTGGACGGCATAGTTTGCCCCAACAGCAAGTCAGGGATAACAGTAAAACTACTGAACAACATATAAACTTGGAAGGTGGTTATGTGCAGGGGGCAAGAACATGAGGGAGGAGACTATTGCTAAGTGGGAAGGTAGCTCCATCTATGCAGGTATGAGCAATGGGAGTGCAGCGTGCAGTTCGGACAGAAGAATTTGTAGGAAAAGCAAGCATTTATTTGGCCTTGGAGAAGCCAGTGCAATGCTACCCTGGAAGAAAGAATGATATTGCCAAAGCAGGTGGAATTCAAAATTTGCGAACATTCGTGACAAGAATTTTCAATTCTATTAAGGACACGGAGGCGAGGATTATGCTTCTAAATTTTCTTTACTGAAAATTCTCCGCAGGCAATCAGAAATAAGTAAAACAAAAATACACTACAATACCCATAAACACCAGTGGGTATCACATGACAGCCATAAAGTAGACCCCTATATAAGGATCACAGGAGAATACTACATCCTCTTTCTTTGTGTGAAATAAACAGTTAAGTCCAAAGGCAATATAGTCTGATATCTGGCAACAACTGGAAAGAAGAATCCAATCTTCGTAGGGTAGTCCACAGGCCAACGGGCAGCAAACAAGAGACTTGAAGTCAATTTTCAACAAAACATCATCCTCATGGAGAGACTTCGAATACCTTCTTCAAAGGTGACAAACAACAAAATTTACTTAAGGTCAGAACCTGAAATTGAAAACAAAGCAGTAATACCACACTCCCAGTAGGAGATATTATCATAGGGAGGCGTAAGAAACAGCATAGAAATACATTGCAGTATATAAACAATTCCAATCAGAAATCACAGTACTGAATAATGGGTGGGATAATCCTCGCCTCTGTGTCCTTAATAGAATTGAAAATTCTTGTGACGAATGTTTGCAAATTTTGAATTCTATGTCAGGATGCTTGTTTAAAGCTGCGCCACCAATACAGATGCAATATTCACAATAGGTTTATAATAAAAGGTTTTAAAAGTAGAGTCAGAGGACTAATCAGTTGCATTCATAATGTCCAATAAACTGACTCCCACAGAAAAAGCCTTGCATGCCATAGCACCACTAGAAGAATGAGCACCAAATCTGGAAACATCAATACCAGCCTCGCCCATGAGCCAACGTACCCATCTTGCTAGTGTAGCTGGGGTCACTGGGCGAAAAGGCTTCTGCAGAGCAATCAACAATTGACCCCCTATATCTTGCCGAAAACCTGCAGTACTCACCTCATAATCCTGGATACATTGTACCACACACAATTTTGGATTGTCAGGAAATGCAGGGTAAGTGACCGAAGTGGTGTTACATTTAGTGCGGCTGGTGACCAAAAAAGTAACACCGTCTGGAGAAAATCTGCAACCCGCTAGATCTAGAGCACGAACATCGGAAACGCGCTTGCAGGAGACGAGACAAAGTAGAATAGCGAGTTTTGCAGAAAGTTGTTTACAAAGATTGATTTGCAGGCCAAGAGTCCAAGAAACGTAAGATAATGGAAACATCCCAAAGCTCCGAATACTTAGAAGTGGGTGGTTTTACCAACCGGATACCCCTGAGTAATTTACACAATAATGGATGTTCACCAAGTGGTTTGCCCTCAATGGCTACATGACCCGCCGAGATGGCTGACCGGAACTTGTTGACAGTGCGATAAGCAAGGCCTGAAGCAGCTAAGGACGCAAGGAAGTTCACTACCAAGGAGACATCTGCTGTAGTGGGATCCACTTCCCATTGAGAGCACCAATCACACCATTGTTTCCAGGTTGTAGCATAATGCTTGCGTGTGTTGGGCGACCAAGGCTCGCTGATAAATCTGGAAGCATCTCTCGAAAGGCCTGGGACCTTCCAGCGTTCCCCGAAATTTGGTCCCGGCCAGAATCAGAATCAGAATGGAGGAAACGCATAGAAAAGCGCTGGAGGCCACACTTGAAGAAAAGCATCCGTGGCAAGAGCATCCGGATCCCGACGCCAACTGAAAAAGACTGAAATATGTTTGTTGAGCCTGGAGGCAAACAGATCTGTCTGACAAGAGCCCCACATCCCATTCAACAATCTGAACACTCGATTGTGAAGCTTCCAATCGCTGAAATCCTGGAGATGCCCGGAATTCCGATTGGCAACCTGGTTGCTGCACCCTGGAAGATATTCCGCCACTACAAACAGTTTGTTCTGAAGGCAAAAGTGCCAAAAATCCTTGGCAATCTCCGCTAGAACTCGGGACCATGTTCCGCCCAACTTGTTCACATAACGACCCACACATTGTCCATGGGGAGAACAATGCAACAATTCGACTGACGGGGAGAAAGGCAGCAAATTGCAAAGCAACCCGCCAGAAGTTCCAGGCAATTGATTCATTCCTCCAGAGACCGCCTGTGGATATTTGACCGCAACCGGCTCCCCAACCCCACCGACTGGCATCGGATTCGATCACCACTTCTGGGATGTTGCCGAATAGGGCTCGACCGTTCCATGACTCCATATGCTCTAGCCACCACAGCATCTCCCAACTCGCCTCCTCTGTGAGAGGAATCCGATCCGAATATTTGAGGCCTTTCTGGAGATGGTGAATCTTGAGCTGTTGAAGAGCACGATAATGAAGAGGAGCCGGTAAGATCGCTTGGATAGAGGAAGCTAACAACCCAACGATCCGGGCTACAGACCTCAAGGACACAATCTGCTTGTGCAAAATCAATCTCAACTCTCTCTTGATTGATCTGATCTTCTGATTGGGCAAGAGGAGTTGACAAGTGAGGGAGTTGACTAGAAAGCCCGGAAACTCTACACTACAGACTGAGAGGGAATCAACACTGATTTCTGAGGGTTGACCAAAAATCCCCAGATTCTGCAATAGATCTATGGTCCAGGCCAGATGCTGCAGTACTAGACGAGGGCACTGACCCATGATGTGAATGTCGTCCAGATAAATGATGAGGCGAACGCCTCTGGCTCGAAGAAATTCGACCACAGGTCTGCAAAGGTTTCGTGAAGCACCAAGGTGCTTATGAGTGGCCGAAAGGAAGGACTTTGTACTCATACCAGATTCCCTGTCATTGGAATTGAAGAAAACCATGATGAGGTCAGTAAATGGGCACTGACAGATAGGCATCTTTCAGATCTAGGCAGACCATCCAGTGCTCTTCCTGAAGAAAATCGCGAAGAAGATGGATCCCCTCGATCTTGAAGTGATGATAAACAACCCATCCATTGAACTCCCTGGGATTTAAAACATGCCTGGATCCACTCCCCCTACTTCTGAACTAGGAAGACATTGCTGACAAAGCCCTGAAGATGACGAACCGTCTGCACTATAGCCCCTTTCTGAAGCAGAGACTCGATCTCGCTGGAAATGAACACCTGATCTTGATGGGAAAAAAGCCTCGGACGCGGGGGAAGAGTCTGAGAGGGGGAATGAAAAAACTCTATTTTGTAACCTTGCACCAAATCTAGGATCCATGCATCCTGCGAGATCTCTTGCCATTTGCTGAGAAAATACTGGATTCGGCCCCCTAATTGAACTTCTGAAAATGGAATCAGGTTAACCTGAAGCAGCGGCATCACGTTGACCTCCTTGGTTACCTCCATAGCGGCCTTTTTTGTCGTAGTTGTGGGATCCATGTGTGGGATAGAAGTTGGCGGAAGAATTGGAGTCTTGATACTTCCCACGTTGTGAATCAAGGCCACTGAAGGTAGCGACAAATTTAGTTAACTGCTTCATAATGGATTGACCAGACAGAAGACCCCGTGCCAAAGGGCTCAGAGGAAGATAACTCCGCCAACTTAGGATCGAGTTTTAATAGAATAGAGCGACAGCGTTAGCTGGACATAGCACAGTTGGCATTGCCCAATTGACATATGGCACGTTGAGCCCATCCGATTAAATCATCAGGATTTATAATTTGCCCGGAAGCTTTTGATTTGAAACCCAAATCCCAAAATTTTGTTAGGAGGCCGGTCAAATCGAGCAACTTATCCTGGCAGGACCTCCATGCACGATCGATACCTTTCTTAGGATCTTTTGTGTATTTCTTCAGATACGTGAGCATGGAGGGATCCACCTCCGGAGTATCCGCCACCTTGTCTGCCAAATCTGGACGTGGGCATTCTGAACGCAAACGCGGTCTGACATCTTTATCAAAGGGTTGACGCAGGTGGGACTGCACATATTCAGCCACCTCCGTAGAGGGAAGCCATGAGGAGGAGTTAGGGTAGACAATTGCAGTAGGATCAAAAGTAAGTAAATTAGGATGGGTCCATGAAACACTCTTTGCGTTGTGGGGGGAGAACCCTAAGACTCAGACGCTGTATCAGAGGAGGTATTACCATCATCCCTTTGAGGCGAGCTAGAGGAAGTGTCTTTGGACCCAGAACCATAAGAGTGGTCAGAAGATAAGATTTTAGGCAATTTTGCTAAGTCCGAAGAGTACTGATTTTTAGACTCTTTGCCACCTGATGAAGAATGGGATGTTGAGCCAGGAAGTCAGCCCTGCTGCAGGGCATAGTTACATAAAGGGCGCTTCAAGGGTTCAATAGCCCTGACCATAGCCTTATTTACTGAGTGCTGGACTCCCACATCAAGAGCCTCGACAACCTCATGCTCCAATGACCCAGAGGGTTCCTCCTCAAAATAGTCTGCATCATCATAAAAGTAGTTAGACATTGTTGGCACTTAAAAGTGACAGATATACCCACGAGGAAAAAAACCCGGTAAACAAACTGAATTCCAAAACCTGGTAGAAAATGGCCACAGTGCATGTGTGGAACGACCGATCCCCGAGCCAGAAAGAGGACTGCGTGTCGAGAGAACGTGCGTCCTCAACCCAATCTCCCGCTCCACTAATGAGGTCACGGGCACCAAGCGCCCGGGGCCGGGAGGCAAGCAGCGCTCCCATTGGCTCGTGCAACAAAGTATCAATCACGGCTGGAATGCGGAAAGAAAGGCAGCGGGACAAGCGCTGAAACAGACCAGACAATGAAAGGCACAGCACGAGTGAGCGCGAGCCGAAGGCAGCCAAAGAGCAAAGAGCGCGTACAGCCCGATTAAAGCCTCAGCACGTGCAGCGCACACATGAACACAGCAGGCAAAGAGCACAGGTAAATTCCAAATAATATAGGCACACAAAGCGACTAGGCAAAAGCAGTAAGCACCATGAATGCATAGGCAAATGTAATAGGCAATACACTTAACTGGCTGCGGAGCAGCAAAGAAAGAGCATGTAGTATTCTCTTGTGATCCCTATATAGGGGTCTACTCTGTGGCTGTCATGTGATACCCACTAGTGTTTATGGGTATTGTAGTGTGTTGTTGTTTTACTTTTTTCTGATTGGCTGCTGAGAATTTTCAGTACAGAAAATTGTCTGACTGCTCGAGTGACAAGGTTTTGGTGCCAATAGGCCTGTTCGTGGTTTAATTCTGCATCTCTGAGGCCACACCAAAGGTCCAGGACCCGGGAACCCCACTTGGGGTCAGGATCTTGCTCCAGCTGGATCTGGGTGCTGATACAGGTGGTTGTGAGCCTGTTATGTCCCTGTGGCTCTAAACAGGAGGCCACACTGTGAATCCTAGGTTCAGGTGCTGGTCCAATCCCTCTGAAGCAGGCAGGAGGGCAGCAGGGCAGCAATCCAGCAGGGCAGTAGTCCAGCAGGGCAGCAGTCCAGCAGAGTGGCAGTGCTTTCAGCAGCACAGCCATCCTTCTTCCTGGTCGAATCTCCACAGGTCCAGAAGTGGACTAATGAGTTGATGTCTGAAGTTCAATATTTATACCTGGTTCTTCCTCTGAAGTGGCAGAAGCTTATAGAGGTTTCCCTTTAAAGTCTACAGGCGTTCTGCCTTCCCTGCTTTGGCTCCAGACTAACTACAAAGGGATGTGCATCCCTTTGTGTGGAGACAGTACACTGCCTGAGTGTAAGTAGGGCTTTGCCCAGCTTCGCCCTCCCATCCAGTCAGTGATGGCCCATCCAGGCACACCTACGCTCTCTGAAGCAAGAGGGTCAAATCTAGCACATTCCTAACATGCAAGTATACAGGGGCAGACTAATAAGTCTCCTGGTTGTTTCTTGATAAACAAAGGTTTTCCAATAACAGTGGTGGTTGGACATCACAAATAAACAAGAATGTTCAGTTTCTTATGTTCTTTATTCAAAAATCCATGGGAGTGAGCTTGACAAATACGCTCTCTATTGTGCATGGCTGTCTAGGAGGAATACACAAGGCAGGAACATGCCAACTTTGTAAAAGTGAAAAGCAGAAGGACCGCATTGTTGCACTCACGTAAAGGAAAGTGTGATGCAATGTATACAGTAGAAACAAATTTAATAATTTCCGTGTGCACCCTCTGAGGTGGTTCTACCCCACCACCTGATTTAAAAGTGAAAAGAAAAACTAGGACCTAAGTCTTAGACATAAGTTGCACTACTATTATATATATATCTATATATTCACTGAAAACAACATAGGTTTCACACCAGTTATAGTTACCTGGAAATTTTACTGACATAAAACCATTGAAATTCCCACGTTATAGTTAGTTGGACTCACTGTAACCTGCGCGCCTGCAATGCACTGCTGATGATGTCACATATTACATCACTCATGACATGGTCAGTGACATCACTCATGACATCACTGATGACACCATCCAGTGAATGTGTGTCTTTCTGAAAAATAAATATGTTTTATATATGTATTTGTAAAGGTGGTTGGAAGAATAAATGTTTAAATAAGTGTCTAAATGGATGATTTAAAAAAAAAAATTGATTGGTTAACTGGCTTATTAAGTGTATCTTAGTGAATACATATATTAGCGAGTAATGTTTAAATATTTAAATGTTTGTATCAGTGTTTCAGTTTGTGTATAAGTGGCTGCATGGGTTGGTGAGTAGCTACATGTGTGTGTATATGGGTTATTAGATGTTTTTTTTGTATCAGTATGAGTGTCTGTATGGTTTGGTGGGGGTATTACTTAGCACATAGATGCATCAATGACTGACTCACTGTTTGTATGTGTTTTGAAGACAGCTTATGTGCAGGACTGTATGGGTGGATGAGTGTGTATATGTGTGTGTTAGTGAGTGAATGACTGTCTCACTAGTGTCTTTATCAGTAACTACATATGTTTTAATCTAGTATATGTGAGTATTGATGTATATAAGTGAGTAAATGTGAGAGTGAGAGATTGTAAGAGTTCATGTTTAAATAAGTATGTGTTTCTATAAGTGATTGTTTAAGAGAGTAAATATGTGTAGGTTTCCTTAGAAGTAAGGTGGTAGTGTGTGTATAGCTGTATATGCAAATAAATGGATGTTTAATAGTTTATTTGCATGTGTGAGTATGTGTGTGAGTAACTTTTGGATGACTGTTGGTGTGTAACAGGATGTATAGGTGTATCACTACATATGATGAGTGAGTATATGTATGAGTGACTATATAGAACTGTTGGTGAATGAGTGGATGTGTATATAGATGGCGGAATTACTGAATTGGTTGTTGTAACTGGTATGGGTATCTCCATTTTTTGAAAATGTTAGTTTCTATTTTTGAATATGTGTTTCAAGGGTTACATTACACTGAAAGGAGGTCTGTCACTCTGTCACAAGAATGGTGTCATCAGTGATGTCATGAGTGATGTCACTGACCATGTCACGAGTGATGTAATGTGTGACATCATCAGCAGTGCATTGCAGGCGCGCAAGTTATAGTGAGTCCAACTAACTATAACGTGGGAATTTCAATGGTTTTATGTCAGTAAAATTTCCAGGTAACTATAACTGGTGTGAAACCTATGGTTTTTTCAGTGAATTTAATAGGTTTTTTAAATGCTAATTCCTAACTATAACTGGTGTGAAACATATGGTTTTTTCAGTGAATTTCATAGGTTTTTTAAATGCTAATTCCTTTCTATATCGAGTTTGTAACCTATGATTTTTTTTAATTTGCTGTTTTGTGTATTAATTAGTATTATTTTTTTAAATAATAATATTTTTAAAAAAAATTATCATTTTTTCTTGGGGTGCTCTGGGTCCGCGCACCGGTAAGCTCTCCGGAAAGCGCACCCAGAGCGGTACTTGCGTTCGTGTAAAAAAATATGAATGAAATGTAAATAATAACACAAGACATTTAGTACCATACATATAAAAGCAGTTTTTTTGAATAAGGAAATGAAAATAATTTAGCATTTCCGTGAAACTATCAAAACGTCACTTAGGCGCGCCGCGTAAGCGCCCGCGGAAGCACCTACGTTCGCGCGGCGTATGCGCCCCCTGAAGCGCCTACGTTCACGCCGCGTATGCGCCCCCGGAAGCGCTCCAGTGCGCGCGGCGTCAGCGCGTCAAATCATGTGACCTTAAATTAACACTTTTTATTGGTTGCCAACAGTTTTTTTTACAAAGAATGAAATCCCCACCCATTTCCTTCACTTATTCTTTCACTTTTGTGACTGAAAGACCTGCCTTTTTGCTCTTGGATCTTTCTTGGATAATCATGGCTGCCAGACCATCCAGCAGTGAGGATGAGCCTGAATTCATTAATGAAGAACTTCCTCAGCCGAAGGTCAAAGAGCATTTCATCTGGAAATTTTTTCCCATACCTGATGACCAGAAGAAGGTCAATGCTCCAAAAGTGGAGTGCAGGATCTGTCACACAGTCCTGTCACGGGGTGACCCCACTAATAAATATTCTTTTGGGAACTCCACAATGCTTCGCCATGTGGAGAGGAAGCACCCCCAGAATTTTGCCCGGGAAAGTGTCAGGGCTCTGGCACAAGAGGTTCCCAGTGATGGGGCCTCTATATCAACCGGAGGAGCAACTACTTCAGTGAGGGGGCGATCGCAAGAGCTGGTTCCAAACATTCAGCCTGCATTCAACAAAGGTGTCCTGAAATGCAGATACTGTGATCAGCTACTTACCTTTGGGGAGCAAAGTATTCTGCTCATGGTTCTAACATTGGAGAACCATCGCTGCCGTTCCCAGCCCTAATTTGTTTTGTTTTTTTTGCTCCTGTTGAGCAGTTTCCATTCCCTGTTTTTGTTTTTGTTCTAAAAAAAGAAAAAAGAAGAAAAAAAAAAGTTCTTTTCAGAACTACCTCCAATTCTCATCAAAGAGCTATATTCTTAAAAAAATGAAAAAGAGTAAGTGAAATGGAGTGCATTGATAATGGAAAGGAAAATGAGTAAGAAAGAACAGAAAGGTATGAGAGGAGAAAGGAAGTGAAGTAGGGGGACTGAACGAAGGTGAGTGTTGGGAAGGAAAGTAAGGAGAAGGAGAGTGAACATGGGGAATCTGGATATTCAAAGAAAATGTTGAAAAGGAACGGGGGTGTGGAAGGGTAAGAAAAGATGCATTGCTGGAGTTGCATCATTTTTGTGACATACTCCAGCAATGCATCACTTTTGCGCTTACAGATACATCTGAAATACTGACGTATCTGTAGGTACTTCCGACATAATACGTCATATATTTAATATGACGCATGACTAGAAGACTAAAGGCCTCATTTATGAGGCCATGCGTCACTTTAACGCCACCGGTGCGTCACTTTTTGTGACGCACCAGTGCTGTAAAAAATGCACCTTATTCAGTCATATTTACAAAGTGACGCATTTAGGTAGATGCGTCACTTTGTAAGCCCCTGCGCCACATTATACCTATGTCAGGTGTAATGTGTGCAAAAGGGGCGTATTGACGCAAAAAAAGGGTCGTGGAGGTGACGCAGTGAAATCTATGAGATATCACTGCGTCACTTTTATGACACTGTTGCATCCAAATCTTGCGCCTGTATCACAGCAGGCGTAAGACTGATGCAGGCCCTTTCACATGGGGCCTGGCCCCATGTGAAAGGATGCATTGCTGGAGTTGCATCATTTTTGTGACACACTCCAGCAATGCATCACTTTGGCGCTTACAGATACGTCTGAATTACTGACGTATCTGTAAGTACTTCCGACATAATACGTCTTATATTTAATATGACGCATGACTAGAAGACTGAAGGCCTCATTTATGAGGCCATGCGTCACTTTAACGCCACTGGTGCGTCACTTTTTGTGATGCACCAGTGCTGTAAAAAATGCACCTTATTCAGTCATATTTACAAAGTGACGCATCTAGGTAGATGCGTCACTTTGTAAGCCCCTGCGCCACATTATACCTACGTCAGGTGTAATGTATGCAAAAGGGACGTATTGACGCAAGAAAGGGTCGTAGAGGTGACACAGTGAAATCTATGAGATATCACTGCTTCACTTTTATGACGCTGTTGCGTCCAAATCTTATGCCTGTTTCACAGCAGGCGTAAGACTGATGCAGGCCCTTTCACATGGGGCCTGGCCCCATGTGAAAGGATGCATTGCTGGAGTTGCATCATTTTTGTGACACACTCCAGCAATGCATCACTTTTGCGCTTACAGATACGTCTGAAATACTGACGTATCTGTAAGTACTTGCAACATAACACGTCATATATTTAATATGACGCATGAGTAGAAGACTGAAGGCCTCATTTATAAGGCCATGCGTCACTTTTACACCACTGGTACGTCACTTTTTGTGACGCATCAGCAGCATAAAACATGCACCTTATTGAGTTATATTTACAAAGTGGCGCATCTAGGTAGATGCGTCACTTTGTAAACCCCTGCGCCACATTATATCTACGTCAGGTGTAATGTATGCAAAAGGGGCGTATTGACGCAAGAAAGGGTCGTAGAGATGACGCAGTGAATAAACTGGGTTTTCCCCATGCTACGCTCCCTGATGCGCGTACCGGGCGCTCCCCCCGCGCAAATTGAAAAAATATATACTTTTTCTTTGCCCCGCGGGGCCCTTTTATGGCCCCCACATCAAACCTAGGGGGTCAGGGGGGTCTACCCTGCCCCCTAATGGTCATTTCCCCCTTTGTTTTTGCCACCTCTTGTGTCTCGATCCTACCGAGACACAAGATGGCGGCCGCTTTGGACTGTTTCGAATGTTTACAGAGACCCGAGAGCCAATCAGCTTTCCACGCGCAAGTTGCGTAGCACGCCCGGTGCGCTCCCCGGTGCGCGTACCGGGGCGCGCCTATAGATATATATATTTTTTTACATAAATTACTCAAAAACCACTGGAGCACATATCTTGAGACATAGCAAAGGCACATCGGGCTACCAGTCCCTACAATTTTGCCAAGTTTGGTGCAAATCCATTCAGCCGTTGGGGCTAAAAGTGAGGTCGACCGCCCTATGGAAATTAACATGGGGAAAACGCGTTTTGGGACCCCCCTTTTATCTCGGCCCCCGCTTGACGAATCCCCCCCACATTTTTAGGGAAGGAGCAGAGCGGAGCAGGCCACCTTCTTTGAGAAATTCGCGAAGATTCGTCCCCTTGCGCCAAAGGTATTCCCAATAGAATGTTGCGGATTTCCTATGGAAAGTAGATCCTAACTATAACTACCTACTGGCGACCGCCAGTAGGTAATACATACATATATATATATATATATATACACACACATAGACAATCCCTGCAATCCTATCAGGAAAAATGAGCGGCACCAGTTTTGAAGTTTGCAAAATGCTCCGGGTTTATTTTTAGCAACGAAAACAACGCGTTTCGATCTCCAACGAGATCTTGGTCACATGACGTCTTTCCAGTTCCCCATATATTTAAAGTTACAGTGGAATGCACAACACATTGTGCATTGAGACATAAAATACTTGGGTGAGTTCTAGTGTTGTGTAAATAACGTAAAATGAAATACAACATTGTGGATATCACATATGTTTTTGAAAAAGTATATATACATAAGTATAAATGTGAACACTTTTACACATTGTGCTTAACTATATTTATATAGCTATATATCTATATATATATATATATATATATATATATATATATATATATATATATATATATATATATATATATATATATATATATATATATATATATATATATATATATATATATATATATATATATATATATATATATATATATATAATAGTTACACAGTGGTGGTCATCACTTTGTAGGTATCGTTAGGTCAGAGTTTCCATAGGAAGACCGTTTTTGTTTCACTAGTAACTTTGGTGCTATTAGACGAATCTTCACAAAACATTCCAAATAAAGTTCATCCACCTCAGCTTCTTCTTGGAAAGGTTCCAGGTGCTCTTTCCAGCAAGGGCATAGAAAAGGGGGAGTGGGGGTCCCAAAAAATAATTCTTCTGCCAGTCTGGTGTCCCAGCTTCCTGTAAGCTGGAGTACTTACAAATAAAGAGGAAAAGTGAGTTCCCAAAAGTCTTGTGTCAGAAATTGGATGCAAATGACATTAAGGCCAGGAAGCAATGCAAACTAGACCACAATTGCGTTGACTATGAAACAAGGAGGATTTTAACATAGTCATAAATATAACCATCTGTATGATGAGGCCGGGACTAGCACAACAACAATGAGTTCCAACAGAATCAATGCAGCCAACAACAGAACGAACCCCAGTAATGCAGACACGGACAACTCTCCAACATCACTCACCTCACTTACATCAGTCGCAGGGGCCGGCAAACGACTCACACAACACCAATACCCAAGAACAGGAACACAAACCCTCGTAGAAGAGGAAGAGGCCAGGGTACGGTCGAAAAAGGAGGAGGCGAGGCAAGCGGAGGCAGAGGAAGAGGGTATTTCAGAGGGCACATGGGAACAATCGCAACACGCTCAAACACAACTTTGTAATGGATGACGTAGAGGCAAATCTTACCATTGTTAACCTCACCACCAAACCCCTCAGCAACCTGGAAACGAGAACACTTTGCCTAGGCCTATCCTTTTGCCCCACTGAACCATTGAATTATGCCAATACTTGCATAGACCTTTTTTAATTCTGTAGACAACTCAAGCAAAAAAAATTGCATATATTGAAACCCAACACGAGCACAGAAAGGTGTTCCAACACCATCAATAATGATGAACTCAATATCAGTGATATCGATACCCTCATGGCGTTGCACAAACTGGGTGATGAAGGAACAAACACGAATCAGGACGTGCATCAGACATTAAGAGAATACGAGATCAGTTTTGACAAGGTCGGCGGGCACTAAATTTAGACCCAAATTTAAATTTTTTACCCATGATGCCGCACGACAACATTGACACTTTTCAAGACATTGTCTCTGATCAATTGTTTAGATTCAAACTGAAAGTATGGTTGAAAAAATCTGCACCATTATCTTACTATCTCACAATCTCATAAAAAAAGCTATTACTAGCCTAGCCACAGACAGCACCATTATCATCAGGCCTGCAGACAAGGGGGGTGATGTAGTGATCATGAGCAGGGAGCTGTATATAGCAGAAGCAGAAGCCAATCACCAGCTCAATAATCCACTATTCTATGCCCTCACCAACAGGAATGAGTACAGTAAGTATTGTAGAGATCTGGAACTATCTCACAGACTGAAGAGACAAAGGACTGTTAGAATGGGAAGATCTTTTGAAAGAAAGATTTTCCCAAACTTCCAGTCCTATACGTCGTCCCAAAAATCCACATAAACCTAGCCAATCCCCCAGGCGGCCCATAGTTTCCTACAGGGGGAGTGCACTTGAGAACGTATCAAGATACGTTGATCATTTTCTGAAAGACCCTGTTATCCTTCTACCCTCCTATGTAAGAGACACTAAAGATTTTCTTATGAAAATCCAAGGGATGGATTGGCAAGCAGATTTCCTCCTCATTACGATGGACGTCAGCTCCTTATATACAATCATTGAGCAGGAGTTGGGCATCACTGCCTGCAGAAAATATCTTTCCAAAAGACCTGTCAAATATCTGGAACACACAGACATGATCATTGCCATGATCAGGTTCTGTCTTAGTAACAATTTTTTCTCTTTAATGGAGAAATTTATAAACATAACCTCGGTACAGCCATGGGAACGTGTTTCGAGCCGAGCTACTCAAACCTATTCCTAGGGGCCTGGGAGGAGGAACTCAAGAAGGACACCCAGTTTAAAAATGACTTAAGTAAGGTCATCTTATGGCTGAGGTACGCAGATGACCTCTTTCTGATATAGAGGGGGACAACTGCGGAAGCCACTGACTTCATATCAAGATTGAATAACAACAAACGCAATCTGGTTCTTACCAGCAACATCAGTGACAAAGCAGTTGATTTCCTTGTTATCAAGGTGGAAATAAAAGATCAGACTATACATACCAGCCTGTTCAGGAAGGCAACGGCTGGGACCAGTCTGCTCCATGCTATGAGCAGCCACCCACACCAGCTCAAATGGAGTATCCCATATGGGGAATTCCTTAGAGCCAAGATCGATTGCAGCTCTGAAGAATCATTCCTGTTTGAACGACATACCATGCTCACCAGATTTGCTGAAAGAGGGTACCCGAAATGGCTCCTTCACAGAGCCGTTGAAAAGGTCAAATCAGTGAGCAGGGATACCATCTTAAAGAATACTGAAACCCCTGAAACCAGTGATACCACAGAGGATGGCACCAGGGTCATTCTCACCTACAATGGGTGCTCCAAAGAAATTCATAAAATCCTAGTCAAGAACTGGGGCATGTTGAGGAATGATCCCAATAGATGCACAACCATCTCTGACAGACCACGCATCACCTACAGGAAGGGCCGTAGTATGAGAGACATTCTTGAACACAGTGGCATCACCATTAGTGAAGACAGAGGCATCAAAATACAAGGTTTCTTCCAGTGCGGTCACTGCAATACGTACAGCAGTAGCCGCATGCGGAAGGAGTTTACCAATACCTGCAACAACGTCGCTATTCCCATTAGTCAATTCCTTACCTGCAGCTCTGCATATGTTGTCTATGCATTAGAGTGTCCGTGCAAACACCGCTACATGGGGAGCACGATGCACAAGGCTAAAAAATGGGTGAGGGAGCACATGATGGCCATAACTTAAAGATCAACACTACCCCATAGCCTGACATTTTGAGTCACATCACTTCTCAGACAGTACCCAATTACAGTACTTTATCCTTGAACAAGTAGAAATCAGACACAGGGGAGGTAATCGTGAACTCCAGTTGAGGAAACAAGAATCTAGGTAGATCATTGAATTAGGTACACGTTTTCTGAAAGGGCACAACATTGACGAAGAGATCGCCATACATCTACATAAAGAATAGTTCTACTGCAGGGTATTGGGATCACACTTCAGCTCATGAACCCATTAACCATGGTGTGCTATATTGTGAATCTTGTGTACAGTTATATCATTTTATACCATGTCTCTGCGTCAATGATTTTAACTATCTATCTCTATCTCCTTTTTACAGGAGGAAAGGAAGGGACTTACTGGATGGAACCGGTACTTCTTCATTGGCCCCTAACCTATTCTTCGAGGCATCATTCTCCTGATGTTCCGGTCGTCACAGCTAAGAATGAATTTTTTGACCTATTTAAAATACCATTTTCCAATTTCTTTATTCTTTACTCTTCACTGGCACATGTTGTGCACTTATTTCTTACCACTTTTCCTTTTGCAGATATGAACAACCCATTACCTGTGGACTTATCATGCTATATTCTCCCACTTGGGGAAAGCAATTTTGTTTAGTAGTAAGCCATCTTTAATGAAATTTGTTTGGCTTGCATGTCCAGTTACGTACAGCTACTGCAATATTAATTGATTCCAGCTGTTCTAGACTCAAGGTGGCAAGCCCCACATGACTACCTTTGCCAGTGTTTCTCGTGCTTCATACTGCCCGAGACTGTTTTCACTTGTTTTCATCTACCCAGCAACTGCAGTGAGATGTCATGGCACTTTCCACATTTCTGTTCGGTACGTAGCAAGGCGCAACACACCACTTGGTATGCCCAGCTTATTGGGGTACAATTTTCCCAATTCTTCATTACTGCGTTACTTTGTCATTTGTTATCTGTGTAAACGTGATCAATACAATATGCATGCCTCCACACATGAAGTGCCAGGTTACCAATTTGCATTTAAATGTCTGGTGTTTTACACTGGCTATGTTACCATTTTAAGATGGCGTCTCTTTTACTTGTTGATAGCTTGGATTTACTATGTATCCAGCCTGTGTACCATTTTTACCACCATGTATGTAATGAGGCTGTTTTTAACTTTCACCTTGCACTGCACTTTTAAAGGGGATTAGAGATCCTCTTGCAAGCGGGTGCAGTCAGTGACTGCACCCGCCTGCAAGGGGATGTCTGGGGGGGTCCATAGGAGCCCCTTTCCACCCTCCAGAGGGCTGTTTCCAGGGGGCGTACTGACAGTGCGTCATCTCTTAGGTAGTGCACTGTCAGTGCGCATCCTTAGAGCTTCTTTGCCTCAGTACCTGCTTTTGTAATACGACGTGGACACACAGGCAAAGGGATTCCCTTATTTGCATGGGGCACACCACAAGGCAAATGAGGGAATGCCACCTTAAAAAAATCTGTGACCCCTTTTGTAAAACCAAAGTGCCCAGGGGTTGCGCAAGTGAGCGCAAATGCCCGCTGCACCCCCAGCACACTTTGTGTAATACTGTCTCTTATGTGTGCCTAGGGCATTGGTGGGCCATCATGCCCTGTACATGCAGTTGAGAATGATGTATTTATTGGTCGATTCTGGGACGATCTCTTTGAAAAGTAATATTACATATCCCTCTAGCTCTCCTAGTTCAGCTCGAAGAGGAACACCCTTGATCCTGATGTTAGAGCAGTGCAACCTATTTTGTAGGTCCTCTAGATGGATCTGCAATTTTGTATTTTGCTCTTGTAGCCCTATCAGCTTGCCTCTGTAAATTTCAATCTCCTCTTCCTTAGTATTGCTACTATTTTCAAGGGTCCCCATTCACTGTCCATTTTCTCTCCACATCTCTTTTGATTTCTTTAATGTCCATGCTGTTATCTTCATTGAGTGCTGTGATATCTTCGCTGGCCTGGCAGAATAGTGATTCCATAAAGCAGCGAGTGAGCAGTGCGTCCGTCTCTGTGCAATCTGGGCTTGGGACTTGCGTTCCATGGCTTGGGTCATCACAAGTGGCAGCAGAGTAGAGTCTTTCTTTGATCTGTGTTCCACCATGTTATCTGGCTATGCTGATCTTTTCAAAAGGCACTTTACTATATGGGTGTGGGGCATGGGTGCAGCTCTTGAGGGGACTGTGTCCATGTCAGTTGTCGCTCTGATGCACTAAGACACCAATATGAAAGGCACACACTACAGTATTACACCAGGGATAGCAATGTACGAGTTCCGGGCCGCTTGCTTAAAAGTCTCTTTAGACAATATCGACGTCTAGTAGGCTCCGGGGGTGGGTGGCGTAAGATTCTGCATGATTGGCTGCTTCACTTTCCAGAAAGTTATGTGGAGAGCCAGGGGTTCTAGATGCTTCTAGTCCCTTTACTGAAGGGAGGCTGGTGCAGACCATTGCTAGCCCAAAAGAGGTACTCGTTTTACTGCCCCTGGGTCAGGGTGGCCGCTGTTAGGCCATTGCCATTGTTAGGATATGCGTCCCCCTCGTGATCCAGGCCCTGGATCCCCTACTCAATCCACATAGCCTCATGGCCCCTGTGGAACCCAGTTGCCTACTTTAAGAACCGGGCACCATCCACCTCCGGTGCAGCTTAGTAGTCTGGTACTGCAACCTTGCAGTCTGAGCAAACGGAGGTGCTTCCCCTACACAGAAAGACATTTTGTTTTATGGCCCAGAGTTACATTTGAGGCCTACTGAACTCTGCGTGTCGTCTCTGCTCTACTGGAGTCCTTACCATTAAAACCAACGGATTTATCAACGAACAGCATTTGAAAGCCATCCTGTTATAGAGTGAGATAGTGAGTGAGTCATTGAAATGAGTTGAAGGGGAGATTATAAATTCGTGCCCGTGTTGGATTGAGGAGGAGGAAGTAACATTGAAAGAGTTATTGAAGATAGTCATCCAGGATGAGATGTTGTAAGTGAAGAAAATGAGGTCAGTTTTAAGCCTCTCATATCGACCACTATGGTATTGGTAAATGAAAAGGGAATCAGGAAATTGTTCAAGGGTGGGGGGAGGGAGGTAAATGATCTTGAAGCATTTGGCTCCAGGTTTTACTCGTTTGGTTGACATAGTTATGAAATTGAGAGGGTGAGGTGTGGATGGCGGAGGGGAAGAGCAGAGCACTGCGAGTGTAGTGACAGTGTGTAGAAGCAGAGGGAGGAGATGGTACATAGCTCTGGGGATCGTTAAGTAAGAAAGGTGATAGGAGAGGACTGCGCGAAGTGTAGTAAACCAGTTGAAGGTAAAGGCACATTGAGGAAGCTGAGACAGTTGCGGGTAGAGGTATGTTGATGCAGTATACCTCCGGCAGTGTAGGAAAAGGGCCCACAGGGAGAGTCTTTGGGGAAAAACAATACCGCTTGAGGAGCCAAGAGAAGACGTTGCAATGAAGTTGCGCTGAAAGAGACGTCAACTGTCTGGGGTGAGGAGGGACACTGGACCCCAGGGGCGTTTACAACAGTGCTGAGACAGCAACGGGTCACCTTGTAGACTATTGCGTCGGTGCACAATGATTGATCGTGCAGGGAGAAAGGAAACAGCTTTGGAGGTCTAGAACTGCTGGAAGGTGCCAGTACTCGCCACCATCCAATAAGGCAGAGGTTCGCAGGGCATAGACAGGCACGCCAACCCACCAGTAGAACGGTAGCCACTCACGCTTGAGCAATGTTTTGCTGGCCAGATCTTTTCAGGGTTACAGAAAGGCAAACTGGGTGCTATCCTCAACAGGGGACAAGACGGAAGTCAAGTAGGCCCACTGCACATCATCATTGCCCAGGTAGAAAGACCCAGCACCAAGAGAGCCACTCACAGCTGAGGTATGGTATGGCACCCCTTACCAAAGCACTCCCTCTCCCCTTTTTGGGGAAGGATCTAGTATCTTGGCCTGGAGTCTCAGATACCCCTCTGAGAGAGTCCACTGGGTAAAGGGAGCCTCCCGCAACAGAGATAGGGAAGTGATACCACTTCCCCTGGGATCACAGCTTACTGGACTTTGGAGGTTACTTTGACTCGTCTACCGGTTTGTGTTCCCGTCGCCCTTCCCCTCCTCTTTCCTTGAGATGTCCTTCACCCTCCCCTCCTCTTTCCCGCCTTCATTACCTATCTACTTCCTCAGCTCCTTCCCCCTCCCCTGAATCTTTCCCCTTGCTTTTCCCCTTTACTATTTGTGCTGATTGTTTATCTTGACCTTACAAGTAACTATGTTGCCATGCTCTAATAACTGTGTAACCTTTGTAACGATGTAACCTGTAACTACGATCTGATGCTCATGTAAAGCGCTCTGATACCTCCGGGTCTAGCCAGCGCTATATAAAACCTTTAAAATACATAGAAATGCAGCCCACAGAACAGCAGTGTATTCCAAAGTAAAATGGTGGCCCCAACCAGCCCCAATGCCAGAGACATGCCCAAGGGACAACAGGTGCTGCCAGGCCAGGAGGATGCAGTCGGGGACAGTGAGTGCCCCTCAGGGTGCGGTGGAGTCCCGCAGCAAGGAATGTCACATGGCTAAATAGAAAATACACTCACCCTCTAGTGTTTGGTTGGCATGTGGTGGTCCTTGTTCCAGGCTGGCCGGGAGGTACCACAAAGTCAATGTGCCCAGGTAGGATTACAGGCCAAAGATACATAAAAATGAGAGCATAGATAAATAAGCATGATCATCGCCCTTTGTTTAGTAGGCAGTCGTTCACTGTTATTCCAGGATCGCTGGTGGGGAGGTTAGGGGGGTGAGGGGGGTGGGAGGCTGGGCGGCTGGGCGGAGAACGGGGTAGGGGAGGAGCACACAGACTTTGTGCCCAGGAAGGAATAGAATTTGTCTGCCCTTGCGTGTATTCACACAATAGCTATTGGCGCAAGAGGCACTGTGGGCCATGCTTGCACCTTCAGCTGTGTGCTCACATGGCGTCCACTAGTGCAGGAAGCGTGTGCAAAAACCGTGTGCAGTGTGTGCTCACATCAAGGCTACTGGCACCTCCTGCACATCCCGAGTACAGCTGTCCTTCCCTTGGCATTCTTCAACCCCCATTCCAGAATCAAAGAGAACATTGGGCTTGCATGTGGTGTGAGGTTCTAGGCAGCACCACTGAAATGTCCCGAAGAGGATATAATATAGAAGAAGAGTTTAGGGCGCTCTGTTCCTCATCCAGGATTACAATCAATGCACTTCTGGAGTAAGGTAGGCGGGCAGCGGAATCCCAGCACCGCTTATTGACTAGCAGCACCCTCCTTGTGCTTCAGACACATATTGCTAGGGAGAACACGTGTCTGTTCAAATACACTATTTACGTTCTTCCGCTTTATTATGCAATTGGATGCATTTGAGTGTGATAATGATTATTTGATAATGCCACTATGAGGTGTAGAATTTGTGAATATCCCCAAATATTTAACTTTAGTTGCATATTTAATGTGTTTTTTATTCATGTCCAATCTGTACCCTTGGTTTTCGAAACACTGCCACTTTTATTCTTTAAAACGGCTCTGGTATAGTATTGTATTTGCCATTTGTATAGTACGTCAGAAACACTAATGTGGCCCAGAAGGGTTGGTTTGAAAAAATGTATTGTTGTCTGTTTGTTTTTCAAGGAACAGTTTTATCTACTCTACTCTTATCTACTCTTTGGAGTAAAATGTCATTTTAAGTAGACTGAAAACCGGGATATAATATAGAAGGTGCCTTGCAATGTACATGTAATTGAAAAGAAAACCATACGCTGGTTGGCTACTGTATGCCTGTAGTTATACATGCAGCCCTCGCTGTTCAGGACACTAAAAAAAGTCAGAGAGACGCTCAAGTCGAAGTGCGGGGTAATTAACATAAGGTCTGCAAAACATGGGGCACATCTGGGGTGTTCTGTGAAACTTTATCCAAGCATGCATAGGTTAGCCAGACACAGCAGGTCTACCTCAGTGTCATGCAGAAAAATTATACACACACCAAACAGTGATACATCTACTGGTTGGAATACACTACAATGTCATGTTCTGCACTATAATGCAGTGCCAGCCATTACTGAGAGACGGGCCTCGTGGAAGCCAGTCACACTCACTCTGCCACCAGGTCATGCAGCGGCTTTCTCAAAGCCACCCCGTGTAGAAGCCGTGAATGTTGTAGCAGCCTGTCCGCAGTTAAGGTTGCATCATGCCCGCAGTGAAAGTTGCAGCATGACTGCAGTGAAAATTGCAGCCTGTCCGCAGTGAAAGTTGCAGCCTGCCCGCAGTGAAAGTTGCAGCCTGCCCGCAGTGAAAGTTGCAGCCTACCCGCAGTGAAAGTTGCATCATGCCCGCAGTGAAAGTTGCAGCCTGCCCGCAGTGAAGGTTGTAGCATGCCCGCAGTGAAAGCTGCAGCCTGCCCGCAGTGAAAGTTGCATCATTCCGGCAGTGAAAGTTGCAGCATGCCCGCAGTGAAGATTGCAGCATGCCCGCAGTGAAAGCTGCAGCCTGCCCGCAGTGAAAGTTGCAGCCTGCCCGTAGTAAAAGTTGCAGCCTGCCCGCAGTGAAAGTTGCAGCCTGCCCGCAGTGAAAGTTGCAGCCTGCCCGCAGTAAAAGCTGCAGCCTGCCCGCAGTGAAAGTTGCAGCCTGCCCGCAGTGAAAGTTGCAGCCTGCCCGCATTGAAAGTTGCATCATGCCCGCAGTGAAAGTTGCAGCCTGCCCGCAGTGAAAGTTGCAGCCTGCCCGCAGTGAAAGTTGCAGCCTGCCCGCAGTGAAAGTTGCATCATGCCCACAGTGAAAGTTGCAGCCTGCCCGCAGTGAAGGTTGCAGCATACCTGCAGTGAAAGTTGCAGCCTGCCCGCAGTGAAAGTTGCAGCCTGCCCGCAGTGAAAGATGCAGCCTGCCCGCAGTGAAAGTTGCAGTATGCCCGCAATGAAAGTTGCAGCATGCCCGCAGTGAAAGTTGCAGCCTGCCCGCAGTGGAAGTTGCATCATGCCCGCAGTCAAAGTTACAGCCTGCCCGCAGTGAAGGTTGCAGCATGCCCGCAGTGAAAGTTGCAGCATGCCCGCAGTGACAGTTGCAGTATGCCCACAGTGAAAGTTGCAGCATGCCTGCAGTGAAAGTTGCAGCATGCCCGCAGTGAAAGTTGCAGCCTGCCAGCAGTGAAAGTTGCAGCCTGCCCGCAGTGAAAGTTGCAGCATGCCCGCAGTGAAAGTTGCAGCATGCCCGCAGTGAAAGTTGCAGCCTGCCAGCAGTGAAAGTTGCAGCCTGCCCGCAGTGAAAGTTGCAGCATGCCCGCAGTGAAAGTTGCAGCATGCCCGCAGTGAAAGTTGCAGTATGCCCGCAGTGAAAGTTGCAGCCTGCCCGCCAGTGAAAATTGCAGCCTGCCAGCAGTTAAAGTTGCAGCCTGCCCGCAGTGAAAGTTGCATCATGCCCGCAGTGAAAGTTGCAGCCTGCCCGCAATGAAGGTTGCAGCATGCCCGCAGTGAAAGCTGCAGTATGCCCGCAGTGAAAGTTGCAGCCTGCCCACAGTGAAAGTTGCAGTATGCCCGCAGTGAAAGTTGCAGCATGCCCGCAGTGAAAGTTGCAGCATGCCCGCAGTGAAAGTTGCAGCATGCCCGCAGTAAAAGTTGCAGTATGCCCGCAGTGAAGGTTGCAGCATGCCCGCAGTGAAAGTTGCAGCATGCCCGCAGTGAAAGTTGCAGCATGCCCGCAGTAAAAGTTGCAACATGCCCATCTTCCTGTCGGATTAATTACCCGATGCAAAGGTTCACAGGGAGGTGCACATCAGGATAATTATGCCTATAGCATATGGGCAAGATCCCTCTAGCTGCTGAAGTCGCACTGCAGCCACCTTCCAGGTCACCACACCAACCCCTGCCAGCCAGCAGCGACGCACAGCCACCTTTGGCCCATGTGTCCCTGCCCAGATCCATCTGTCTGACATGCCAGGTTAGCCCCCCTCAGATATCGCGCCATATTCTGTTTTACCAGCCAGGTTGGAGGCAGGATCAGTAATCTTTGGAGCTCTTGCGCCAGAGAGCCAAAGATCCGGGGTTTTAATTGCTTATTTATTTATTTATTCATTTATATTTTTATATAGCGCAGGACTCGAACCCCGAAGGGGTATCTCCGCGCTTGCGCTTGTACCAGAGGAGCCCAATCAAAATTATACACTGTGAAGTGGCTGATATTTAGGATGTTAAAAATAAATGGGTTTTTAGAGACTTCCTGAAGGACTGAAAATTAGTCGTTTGTTTCAGAGTGGGAGGGAGTGAGTTCCAAAGAATGGGGCCTTTGTAGGAGAGAGCTCGACCTCCCTGTCTAACTCTCCTGACCCTTGGAACCTGAAGTAGCTGCTGACTACTGGAGCGCAGGGAGCGTCCTGGGCTGTAGAGGTTGAATTTTTCATTCAGATATTTGGGGCCAGTACCAAACAAACACCTATGTATGGTACAGATTTTAAATTTGACACGTTGCCTAACCGGCAACCAGTGAATTTTGGCCAGAAGGGGGCGTGAGGGAGTCCTAGGCTGGGCGTTGAGAACAAGTCTCGCCGCGGTATACTGGACCACTTCTAGTCTATTTAGTTGTTCCTCATTGGCCGAGATGAACAGGCCATTACAGTAGTCAAGTCTACTGACCACTATGGTCTGGACAAGTGTTTTCCTGTAGTTATCAGGCAAGAATGGAAAAACACGACGTAAAAGTCTGATAACACAGATGCCTCCTTCTGCCCAGCCTCAGTGACTTAGCTCACATGAAAAGCTGCGACACGAGCCCCTCACTTTGTGAGCAGCGCGGCGGCTGCGTTTGTTGAATACATTGGTATTTACAACGCAAATAGCTCTAACTCTCACAAATGTGAGACCCATTGCATTGCAAATGCTTGTCTCTATAGTTTCCATGCCTATGCTGTGTTGAAGCATGAATCAAGAGAGTTGGTTACTTTCCAGCATCTTTCACATCAATAATCATTGTCACTGTTTACCCTAAATTGTACGGCATTAGCCTCTCCTCTCGTCTTTATACAAAGCTGTGCAACGTTCTTCTTTATTCGGGATTGTTCTCACATGTGGGTGGAAATAGCAATCAACAAGATCAAAAGTTCTTCCCTTTTATAAGATGCATTAAAAGCTATGATATATCAAGGGTCAATAGAAATTAGCAAATAAAATGATGACCTCAGTGATAGCGATAATTGAATTTCCCCTAGCTCGGGCAAATAAATATTCCTATAATTGTTAATAGTTAATACATTGCCTTTCAAGGTCCCATGTGCTGCTGTTATCCGAAGCCCCTGAAGGAAATTATGGATGAACATTTTAATAAAATTTAGCTTTTGCCTTTATAGTATGCCGCATAGTTAATTCTACTATTTTAAGAACACAAACCATCTCCAATAATGATGCTAGAAATCCAAGCCCCCTTGTCTGCTCCATATCACATTCTGTGTTTCTTTCAGGCACTGGTTGGTTGGACCTACTGACCCTTTCCACGTTGTTATCCTTTAAGAACTCACTCCTGAGATTAGTGCCTTTGACCTCTACTCATATGTGATAACTTTTGAAGATGCTTTTTTTTTCTAAACAGTAGGACAACTTTAATACAGAGGATATAAGATCTTGCCACCGCTCTTGCAGTTAGGCGGTCGCTAAACCTTCGCCTCTTGCTACTGGTTATATTCTTCCCATCCTTTCTTTTCTCTTCCAGAGCACTGTTTATCAGGGCAGGCAGTAGACTGACATGTAGGGTGTGTTATGGCTCTAGCTATTCTTAATCAACTTGTAGCCATTTCCAGCTCTAAGGCAGAACTGTTTTTCACAAATTAATTCAGTACTTCAAAACCTCAAGAGATTACTCTGGTGGATCTAAATGGAAGAGGAGGGTTTCCGTTCAGAAAGGGGGGTGTCTCTTTCACTGACACCCCCCCCTTTCCATCTTGAAGGGCAGGCGGACAACAACCTTGTTCAGAGCCTTCAAGTTCAACACCAGAGAGAGTGAGTACATTTCAAAGGGCTCTCTCCTTTTCTTTCTCCATTATTAGTTTTTCATGCTCCACAATCCGTCGCCACTAGAACCGACTTTAACTTAGCCTATTATATTTACCTTACAGGACCCTCCACTCAAGCACTGCTCTACTACTTAAAGTTCCCCAGACTAGTAACATACTCAGCTGGTAGATCCTTCCAAGCAGAGGGCCACATAATCTGGAATGGACCATCCTTAGACACTTGAGCAAGCTATCATTGTATTTAAAGAAGGCACTAGGCACCTAGCTGTCTGTTCAACCTTAATTTACATTTTTTAAATCATCCTTTGGACACCCTTATCAACAGATGTAACATTTGCATCGACCTCTTCAGCTATAGTATTTACAATGTCCTTAATGTGAAGGGCAATTTTGTCTACAGGAGAAGACAGAACTGAATGTCGAAAAAGGTGCCATTGGGCCAGTGCATGGTAAACTTTCAGTTACCCACTAGTGTTATAGTCAGGGCCACTGAATTATGCAGCAATGGAGGACCAAATTATGTGTCAAGTTTGACCAAATTATGTGACAAGAAAAGGCAAAATATATTGTATATTAGGCACATTTTGTGACAGTATTACCTCAGAGGGGGCAGAGTCTGGGTCACTTCAGAGTGACCAGGGGCCCAGTAGACGAATGCCCACCGATGTCGGGTGCTTCAGGTGCGAAGAAGGGATGCTTGACTCTGCATCCATGAGGACCAGGAGATGTCTATGATGACAAGGAGCCAGATGCAAGCTTCCCACGAAGGATGTCAAGTGCTGAGTGGTTGGTGTCCAGCTGGAACACCAACATGCCTTGGCAAAAGCAACCCATGCAGGAAGGTCAAGCAGGTTGCGATGTGGACCAGCAAGGTCCAGAGGACTCACCAAGCGATGGGCAGTCAGGGCACATCTGAAGCAACCAGGAAACCCCAACAGAAATCAAGATGACCCTCAGGAGGACCCTCAGGCGGAATGACCAGGAGTCGCGAGGGGACCTCGAGCAAGATTGCAAAGTACCAGCCCACCGAGCACTCGGAGGCCAGAGTTCTTTGGTGCAAATACTGCTCAGGGTCAGAACTACACGGAGTCCAATGCACAAGCTAGGAAATTTCCAACAAACATATGCAACTGCAAATGGATGGGGTGCACAGGGGTTCGGGTTATGCAGTCCCCACAAGGGATACTGGCATCAAACTTGCTGAGAGGGCAAACCAACTACAGGGGCCTTTGTAACCCACCTCCTGTGTTGCTGAAATCTTCAGAGTCTGCAGGAGCTCAGGAGCAGCAAACCGGTCAGTTGCATTGTGGTGGAGTGACTTCTTCACTCCAAGGGAGATTCTTCTGTTGTCGTTAGTGCACCACATGTCCTGTACAGAGCCTGTATGGAGTAAGGGCACAGACAAAGCTTCGGATGGAAAGGCGGATGAAATCGAGCCCAGTTGAGGTCCAGCGAAGTTCAGTGTGTCCAGATGGTCAAAGGTCATTAGTTTCTTTTTGTAGAATCTTGTCCCCGTATAATCTAAAGTCTTACAGCCAGGTAAGCCCTTTTGTACCCATGTGAGAGGGTTGGACAGATTCTGGGGACCCTCCTAAGGGAGGGGCATGACAGAGGGGAGGTTACTCCCATATCCTTTGTCCAGTTTCGCACCAGAGCAGGAACCACTGGCTCCCAGAACTGGTTTGAACTGTACTTTGCACAGGGACACCAAATGTACCCCAAGTGCAGACTTTCAGGCACTCTCAGAGTGCACGCACCCAGCCCCAATACATTAAATGCTGTCTGGGAGGTGGTCACACCTCCCTGTGACAGGATGCCTATTGTGCTTCCTTCCTCTGCTCGAGCTTGGCTCAGCAGCAGGAGGGCAGAAGTGTGTCTCTGGTGGGCAGCATCCATTTTGTGCTGTCCGGGTCGAGAAGGCTGGTAGACCAGTGACACCACGAAGCTCGCTTCTGAAGCGTGGAATCATACCTCCTACACCGGTTACCAGTGTGGAGGTATGATTCCAAGGTGTTTGATACCAAACACGATATGTTTCTATGCAGCCGTTTTCAAGTTAGCATTTATCGCGAGGTTATAATGCAACTCTACCTATATGTAATGTCACAGCCAACCCAGTAGAATGGTCTTCGAGGGCTGCAGAGGGGCTCTGCGTATGTAGGGGCACCCTCTCACATAAAACCCAGCACCCTGTCTTCCGGATTGATAAGCCCTGCTATATAGGTGACTTCAAAGTTTTAAATGTAGTGACCAATAGATATTGTGAACCTATAGCTAAAGTAAGTGGTGCGGGCACCAGCTTACACAGGCTGCAGTAGCAGACCTATAGTTCCATCTTGCATGGCCTCTCATGGGTGGCACAATACATGCTTCAGCCATGGGAGGCCTCTGGGATACCTATGCCCAGGGTATATGGGCACCATATACTAGGGACTTATAAGGGTAGCCCAGTATCCAATCTGGATTGTACCAAAGTGCATACATCAATTTTAGGGAGAAAGCAGATAGGCTGGGATCCTGATTATCAGGATCCCAGTCAGACTAGTCAAAAAGCAGCAAAACACCAGGCAAAAAGTGGGGGTAACCATGCAGTCAGATCCTACCTTCCTACACTTGGTGCATTGCCCATGAAGAGGTAAATAGACCAGCGCTTAATAATGCAACCATGTATGCAGTCTTATACTGGCAGCACACTTACAAGGAGAGCCACGTCTGTATTTGTATAAGGTTTGAACAACGATAAAAAAAGTACAGAAGCGTCCATAGCAACTCAGTACTAGCATGCCTACGGACGTAACATCAATACGTAGGCTACTCCGCGACTCTCACGTGACATGAAGCAGGGAGGGGGGTTGCAGCTTAAAAGTTCCGGCACATCAGATCCATTCACCTTCACAGCGGGATCGGATAAGTGCCGAAAGGGAGGAGCACACACCTTGATGAAGTAAGGAGTGGGGGGCGGTTGGGCCTAAGACTACCAACAAGAGCAATCAGAGCACGATGCAATTTCCGAAAGGAAGAGGGGCCATGCCGATCCCGGGGGCAAATTCATGCAGCCTTCTAATTTAAATGGGTGGTAACCACTCGGACAGCACTCGGTTACGATTGTGGCCATTTCGCCTAATTTTTTAAGTGGGGGCGCTGCTTATCATGCAGAGGGCACTATAAAGACAAACATCTCCTTTTTGATCATTAATTGGGGCACATCGGGAGGATTTATCCCTCGGAAAAATGTCAATTAGATAAACATTATTAACCATTGGTATTTCCTATGTTCATTTGTCTCCCCCAGAGTGTGACACAGGCGGTCTCTCCTTATCTCCCACCAGTTTTAACATTACTCTTGTGGAAACTCTGTGAGTTTTAAGGTGCTATTTTAATAGTTTGAATGAGTAGTGCTATGAGGGAATGACGTACATCTATCTGCTCATATACATTGATGAGGTGAATTTTCACCATTATGGCATATCTGGGTGTAGGTATGTTGGCAAAAATGCAGTGGCTATATCTGGGCATTATATCTATGGTGCTGTGGTTAAGCAATGAGTGGTGAAGCATTGTGTGCTAAACGACGAAAGGGGATGCATGAATAATGCTCTTTCGTGTTTGTTGTTTCTCTTTCTCTTTCAGTACTTCGGAAGAGTGTTACATAGGTTATCCCTTGATGCGGGACAAGTTGTTCCTGGCCAAAGATTATTTCAGGTAATGAGGGTATTTTAACAATTGGTATCAGAAAGGTCCTGACGAATGCCGGTGTGACCCTATACCCCGGGCACAATTACGAAGGCAGAAACATGTCAACATATTGGCAGTAAGGAGGGGTGTTGGAGTTCATTACTTTCTTCCTGTCACCACCATCCTTCACGTTTTTAATCCTGGCCTGAGGGTCCAGGAATAAACGTACGCACAGAGACACCTCCGAGCTAGTTTTAATCTTCACTGCACTTTTTTTTCGGTGACCCCAATATATTTGACTTATTATTTCTGTATATTTTATATGTTATGTCTTGTCTTCCCCATCCTATTGCTCCATTCCAGGCATTGGTCTGTGTAGGGGTGTACTGAAGCAGCCCTATGATGAAGCATGTCACAATTTTGTGAGTAAGGGCGGTATTTTCCCACCAAAGCACATGCCACCACAAATTTTTCACCACTCTCCACTCCTCTATGTGTGTTTAAGTTTGTGGACAGGCGAACCGGAGTAGAGGGGTTAGCCTCTCACTCCTACTCTCTTTGTAATACAATACTCCACGGGAGACAACTCAAAAGCATGGCACCAGCGCTGGAAATTCTCCCAATGCCTCTCATAGAATTTGAAGATGGAAGGCCTACAAGACGGCTGAACAGTCAAAGCTAAATGCTTAAGGAGCCCCTTATGCCACCACCCACTCCCACCTCTTAACCTACACACCGACAGCTACAGCCTCATGAGAGGCAACACTGGAACAGACCACAGGGGACAAGGGCAGCAGGGAATTAACCATAGCCCCTGAACTGCCAAGAGTCTCAGAGTTGAGAACCAAGACCCATGAGGTCCAAAAGGAACCACTACCACCACCTTCTGAGACTCCTGTGGGAAGCCACCCCCAACAACTTCCTGCCTGAGAACCGGGGAACAAAACTGAGAAAATTGAGCATTGTGCCGGGAAGCAAACAGGTCGAGGAAGGAAAGGCCTAACCTTGCGCACACCTGTCGAAAGACCCCCTGAGTTAGAGACAACTCCTGAGAGGGACGAAAAAAACAACTGAGGGCATCTGCCACCCCATTGTCCACCCCCGGATGTGAGTAGCCACCAGAGAGAACACATGACCCTCTGCCCAGCAAAAGAAGGGAACAACCCCTGCTTTCAAAGTCCTGAACCAAAACCCCCCTGATAATTCAGGCAGGCTACTGTCACCATGTTGTTGGATCTGACTCCCACATTCCTCCCCAAAGAACTGAAGACAAACCCATAACTGCCTTGAAACAGCTGTCAACTCTCTCCAATTGGAAGAACACCTTCCCTCCTGCAGTGAGCACTGACCCTGCAGAGAGATGGTCCCCAATGTCACCCCTACCCAAAAGCACTGGCATCCATAGTCAGGACAACAATAGGAGAAGGCTGCAATGGCTTTCCCCGGGAAAGATTGTCCGACACTGTCCACCATCTTAGCACAGGGAGAAGGGACAGAGACACTGGAGCCAGAAGGTCAAGGTCCCGAGACAACGGTTCACAACAGGCCAACAGATGGATCCACAGAGGCCAAGGATTGAAACGTGCCCAAGGCACCATGAACACCGCTGCTGCCATGAGTCGTAGAAGTCGCAACCAGAGCAGAAATGGAAAGTAGACCCCCCTCATGACCGTCTGAGCAAGGGAACTCAAAGTCACAGCCAGGGTAAGGTTAGAGGAGGATGCCCTGAAGATGCAATGAAGCCACCACTGGTGCCACAACATTGGTGAAAACCCTTGGGGCAGATCGAAGGTCAAAGGGCAGGATACAAAACTGAAAAATGTCTTCCGTGAATGCAAAACTTTAGGAACCTGCGACAGTGGGGATGGATTGGAATATGATAGTAAGCATCCTGCAGATCCAGGGTGCACATGAAATGACCCGGGAGAACCAACAGGATCACCCGCTGCAAAGTCTTTATTTTGAAGGGCAGGCGGACAACAAACTTGTTCAGAGCCTTCAAGTCCAACACCAGACGGAATACCCTGTCAACTTGGCTACCAGAAATAATATGGAATAAAATCCCACCCCTCTCTGCAAAGGAGGAACCACCTGAATTGCCCCCTTATGCAGGAGTGATCCAATCCAGAGGAGGCACAGTGAACTTGATGCATTACCCCTAGTGCACAGTGTTCAACACTCACGCATCTGAAGAAGACTGCACCCAGGCTGGAAGAAAGTGCTGAATCCGCCTTCCGACCAACAATTCCAGTTCGTCCTTTATAAAGTCAGGAACAAGACTTAGGCTGGGGAGGAATAGCTTTCCTGTCCCGCCTCGGTCAGAAGAAAACCTCCCTTGAACCCTAGAAAATTGCCACGAGAAGGCTGACGAAAGGGGAATTTAGGTTTCGAAGCCCCTTTGTCAGTGGAGGACTGCTTCAAGGAAAAAGCATGCTTCTTCTCTTTAAAAGGTTTGCGCAACTTGCCTTCCAAATCATTCCCAAACATCATAGTACCTTGGAAAGTTAAACACAGGTCTGAAGTCTTCTGGGCAGAATCCATCTTCCAATCCTTCCAAATCAGATTGCGGCGACACAAGCCTCACCAGAAAGAGCAAAGGACCGCACCACATCATCAAATGCCCAGAACAGTCCGATGTATCATCCAGAGACTGATACAGAGCCTTGATAACAGAAATGAGAGATTGAGCAACATAAGTCCCATAAATACCAGCATGCAGGGCCAGATGAAAACCTTCCTGAGGGATGCATCAACCTTCTTATAGACCAGATCCTTAATAACAGCTTCCTCTGCCACTGAGGTACTCCCCACCAGACTAGCAACAAAGGAATCAATTGGAATAGAGTCTGGCAACTCCTTGGCCATGTCCTGAAGTGGGCACAGCTTGGCCATGAATCGGGGAAGCATAATTCGATCCGGATCCTTCCACTCCCTTTTCAACACCTCATGGATGTAAAGATGGACAGATACGCATCCACTGTGGCAGTACTTTGGAACTTATGAAGCAAGGAGCTCCTGGATGTGCTTAGAACCTTCTCCTCAGGAAATCCCATAGTGGCGTTAACATGTCTCAGCAACTCAGGCAGCATATCCTTGTCAATATATTTTCCTTTGTGCTCCTCTCCCCATACACTCCTCATCTGAACTCAAGGAATGAGAGGCTGAACTGGCACAGTGCTCTGGGCCGGGCTCCCCTGCCCATCTCCTGTAAAGGCTCCCTGATCAGGCGTCAGATTCTGGCATCATCCCCTTTCCTGCTGTGTTTGGAATGAGCCAGGAAGGTAGAAGAAGAGGACACAGAGGAGGACAAAGAGGAATCCTCCACATGCTTAGGCTTCCTAGCATGTTTGCCCATCATGAGGGCCCCACCAAAGAAACCCAGGAGGCTCCCTGAAGAGAAGAACACAAACAAATCCATAGGGGCAACTCACTCCAGGCAAATAACAGCCCCGCAGCAATAGATAATGCTGCGGGGGCTATGTGGTACTCACCATAAGGCTGCTAAATAAAGGTAACTGGCACTGCTGACCCCTATTGGCAAACGCGCAGCTGACCAGATTCGGCGTGCCTGACTTCCTCAGCCGGCCGCATTCGCCTGTCCCGCCAGAAGGCAGGTAGGCTGATCCGGAAGCACTCTGTATGCCCCCAAGTTCACAGCTGTCGCCCACTTGTCCGGGAGGCGCAGCCTTCACCACCACAGCGCGGATAAAAGCAATGAACCGCAGGATAATGTACAAAATGAGTCTCCGGCCAATCCCGGCAGAAAGGTAGACACGACCACCAGCAACACCCCCACTGCCCGGCAGTGGAGAAGTCTTGCTGCCAGGGACTCCAGCTCCTGTCTCAACCCATTCTGTTGAAAGACAGAAAAAAGAACAGAGGGAATGCTGGGCAAGTACACTTATGTACTCCTGGTAGGAGGGGGTGGGGTAGGGGTCCAGCATTCCTTTGTTCTTTTTACAGTCTGTGAGATAGGATTATCTCACTTGTAATGAATGGGGCGAGGACTGGAGGTACCTGGTGGCAATGATTAAAGTGCTGTAAAAGTAATCTGTCCATACAATTTTGTTGCCTGTTCATGACTAAATATTGCACACCAATGTTAGTCTGTGGCAGTTATCAATTTAATTTTTGTCAGCTAATGATCTCACATTTTATTTGTATCATTTGTTCACTCATTTCTGAAACAGCCTAATTAGATATCAAGCAAAATACTGTAATTGCGGGTCACATATTGTAAAAGAGGAGAGCACCATAAAGAGTTTAAGTTGTTTTTGTCTTTTTCAAAAACAGTGTAAATTCCACTATTTCTCATTAATACCCACTTTTATGGCTGTTGACAATTTATTTCGTTTGGCTCTCATGAAAAGACAGCTTTTAAATGGATAGTAAACATTTAGCTAAAATGCCTAATCTGCCTTTGTGTGCAGGGTCTAATGGGCAGTCACCTTTAATAGGATCTTGGGACCAACACCCTACCTAGACTCAAGTAGGATGACATGAAATTCTGTAAACAGTGCTGTGTAGCACAAAACCCTTTCCTGTCCATAGATAATATCCCTTTTATTGAGAATCTATGATCATGGTTAGGAAGATATTAAAACTGGCTTCAGATTGGTGCTTTGGAAATATAAAATACATTTCTTAAACCCCAAGACCCACAGAATGATCTGACCGAAATTCCAAAAGTGCCTCATGCTGGGTTTAGATATAATTTTAGACTGAAATATCGTGTTAACCCGACACGGGCCCGCACGGCAGGGACACCCTCCGGTTCTACGCCACTCTGAACCCACATGGATTTCTCTCAACAAAAGCTCTCTGGCCCAACTAGGATACCCCACTGGCACTCTCTAGTCGTCCACGGCCAGGACCAGGCCCTAGGCCATCCAGATGTAACAGGTCCTGACCATTTCACAGAGTGGGGGGCAGTAACCTCTGGCACACAAAAGCCATTCTCCACTCTCACTCTCAATGTAGCTCCTAGCTACCACTGATCCTTCAACCTAGGGTCCACACCCTCAGGCTGACCAGTGGTCACTGGCAAGAATGCCCCACCCTACCTCTACTTCTGGGGTTACGCACCCTCCACGGGAAGCACCCACCAGAACACATCTCTCCCACCAGATCAGGACCTCTCTCCATCACTGGTCTACAACCTGGAACCTGGAAACTATTTCACTTCAGAGGTACAAAGCACACAGCACAGTCCCTCTTCAAGCAGGTGGGGGGACACAGCACACAGCAAAGTCCCCTTTCCTCTACCTTAGTGGAAACAACAAACTGCAGGTGAGCCCCAGAACACACAGCAAGGGCAGCCCCCTCAGTCTCTTCAGCTGATCTACTTTGGCAGATATTCCTTCTTGACCTGGAAGTTTCCTAATCTCCAAACCTAGGGTCTAAATCCTCAGGTTGCACCGGGATTAGAGGTAAGGACGCCCTCCCTCTGCACCCCCTTTCAGAGTTCTGCACCCTCCTACCTTGGAGACAAAGGAAGATCCTTGTCAAATGACCTGTAAGTACAGCTTAGGCCCCTGACCTGGCGCTCCCTTAGGGAACCCTCCAGGCCCTGAGACAGGGGCTCGGGCCACCGTGGGACACACCGTCCCACACTCACTCCGCCTCCACTGAGACAGGACGTGAGCCCCTACACCCCTCCCATTCTACTGAGACCCAGCTGGGCTAAACATGAACCTCTTCTCCCACACAGGATCATCAGATACACAAGCCACTCCTTTTGGAATCACTCCCCAATGACTCTGCAAGAAATCTATCACACCGCCAGATGTCCACCTTCTCGTCCAGTGCCTCTGCAGGACCCCTTACACACCACCAGAGGTACACCTCCCGTGTAAGCTCCTTTTATCACAAAAAAAACCTCACACCAACTCCTCCAGTTCAACACACCACTTATCCACACACTCCCCCTCCAGACTGGTGAGACAGTTCCTCACTGCCCCTGACTCTCAACCTGTACCCCTCTTACTGAGCACCAGGCACCATACTCTGGGAACTGGGAGTGGGACTTCACGCACTGGACACATTTTAGCTGCCACCACTGGATCCTACCATACTGGGGGATCCAGACACACACACTACATTCAGGGGATAACCACCCTCCAGAGCTAGCCATTTCTCCTCCACACTCCCTCTCTTCCATCTACCCACACCTCTGGGGACAGGAACAGGGATTGGGCACCGGACCCAGCAAGGGATTCCTTATCTATGGGAACCTCCCCCTCTACTGGCGTCCTACCCTCTCATTTTCTCTCTTCTGCCACTAAACATAAAAGCGCTGGAACACCATTTGAAAATGACACTCTTGAGGAAAAACAAAATCATAAACAATAATCCCAAACATGTGACTATCTAAAATGCAGAGTTTTGTAATGTAGCCAGTTGACGCTGTTGTACTGCGCAAACACAAGTCCTAATCCCACCGCTGCCACCAATGTTAGAACTGTGATTTCTGGTTGGCTAAGGCTTGCGCCAAAGCCAGGCAGAAACCACCATTCTAGTCAGGGCAAGGGAGTCACACGCCAAGATAACCCCTTGGTAGCTTGGTACGAGCAGACAGTCTTATCCCGGAGGCAATATGTAAAGCATTTGCGCACGCACACAACAGCAACAACATCCTAGGGACACCACAAAAGGAACTCCACACAAGGTTATGTAAAAATAACTTTGGTATTGTCAAAACACATCAGATAGTAATCACACAATATACATTGTGCCAACTGGCACGGGCATTATTCACAAGGGATTATTTACACCAGGACAGGGCCACATGGGCCACTGTCAGAATCAACACTTTGCAGAAATAGCACTTCTAGAACATTGAATAAGTGTAGTACAAAATATCAATTATAGACCACAACCAGTAACCACTGGTAGAAGGTAGGTACACACTACGCAATACTAATAACCATAGGCCTAGATCACGCATGGACACATAACCTCTCTAGTATAAACTATACTAGGCAAAACAACCTCCTAAGCATGAAAGCACATCTAGAGGTATCACAGGCATAATGGCATTGCACATTACGCAGAAATCACAGTTAGGCCTAACCAGTATAAATACAGTAGGCAATCTCCTCAGTAGTCTAAACACATTAGACCCTACCCCCTAAGAATATCTCACATTTAGGGGCGCCAATCATTGTGAAGCACAATCTCATTAACACCAACCTCCACAGGTAAAACCATCTCTAGAGGTATCAACACCGGGTGCGTAAAACATACTAGATGCATTACATTTCCTAGCACCACGTTTAATGCACATATCACCTTTAGCACATAAATCACATTAGGCAATTATCATCACAAACATAGTGGAAAATCACATTGCACAAAAATCACATTAGGGCCTTCCGCCCTATCCACATACCAGCCCCCCTGGCCTACTGGCCATCCAAGAAGGGGCTCAAATGCCCTGTGTCCTGAATGTCAGGGCGCGCTCCCAATGCAGCGCCAGTCAGGGGTGCACCACTGGCGCAAACCTAAACGTTGCAGCTGCCCACTACTTGCTGGGCAGCTGAGAACCATCACACAGGGCCTAAACGTTGAAGCTGGCACTAAGTGCTGCGCAGCTGTGGAAGGCCTGGCACCACTGTGCCACCTCTGTCCCTCTCAGGGACTCTCAAATTGCGCCTAAACGGTGCAGCTGCCCACTACTTGCTGGGCAGCTGTGGAAGGAAAACTTCGGCATGGGCTCTCACTGGCCCTTGGGACAAACTGCGCTGCAGGGGTTGGAGCCACAGAGGCTCTGAAACAACTGAGGGGCGTTGGAGCCATCTGGGTTCTGTAATACATACATGGCCCCTGGAGCACTCTGGCTCCTCAAAGAATCACAGATGCCCCAGAGATTGGAGAAGTTTGCCCCTACACACACTATGGGGCGCACTGGCGCGGACTCCATGAACATGCCCACGACGTTGGAGCCCTCTGGCTTCTGACATCAAATATGCCACATTGGAGCCATCTGGCTCTGAAACAAATACTGTGGCCAAATGCTGGAGCCACAGAGGCTCTAAAAACAATCAGCCCAAGTCCTTCGTGGGGACTCTGAAAGTCAATGGGGACCTCGTGGGAGCCACACGGCCCTAAAACAATTATGCCCCCATAGGCTGGAGCGGCCCGCTGCCATTGGGGCCGCTCTGAAAACGGGCACTGTACTGGTGGGGCGGCCCACTGCCACCCGGGGCCGCCCTACTAACCTCTCTGCCGAACGTGGGAGCCATCCGAGGCTCGGGGTCTAGTGTCGGCACACTTTGGAGCGGCCCGCTGCTAGATGGGGCTGCTCTGACTGCCACAGGGCCCTCACTGGCTCTGACACATGCCCGGAGCCCCCCCCAGCCCGCTTCTACTTACCGGGCTGCTCCTCCGGTGGGGCTCCCTCGGGCAGGCGGCGGCATGGCTTTGGCGGGGCTCCCCTCGACTTCAGGGAGTCCCACACCTCTGATGGCGGCCTCGGCCACGAGCTCTCCTTCACCCGGGCCCCCTCCTGGGACCCGGGGCTTTCTTCTCCTCTCGCTGCCACCGCGGGGCTCTCCCCTCTCCTCGGAACCCCGCATCAACACGCCGCGTCACTTCCCCTTCCGTCCAGCGGACCCGCCCACAACCAGGCGGGCCGCGGATGCGGCGACCATTTTTAATGTGGCTCGGGCCGTGGCGGCGATTCTCTTGGTGCCAAATGAGGGGTGGGCACCCTCGATTTTAAAAATAAATCCAGCACGCGGCCTGGGCACCCGCTAAGGGCACCATACACGGGGTAGCACCCGTAAGGAATTTTAAATCACCGCATAAGACGAAGGGTGGGCACCTGCGCACCCTGGGGCATACGAAGGGCAGGAGCGCTTCCCTCAGAGGGAAAACGACAGCGCTCTGCCCAGGAAAATAGAATAAAGCGCTCTCAAGGCGCTAGGGGCATAGGCAAGCCCACAGACCCCAGGACTGACCCCTACCACCAGAAGGGTCCCAGACACACAGGACAAAGTTCCTGGGGTAAGGAAGAATCTCCCCATCATCCTCAGGTCAGGTAGAAGGGTCCACAGGAAGAAGTCCTCCAATAATCCAGGGGCTGGGCAGGGCCTAGGGAGGCAAGCCTTCCCCTGGGCCCCAGCAGCAGCACACCCTGGTAGATTCCAGTTAAAA
Source organism: Lissotriton vulgaris (assembly GCF_964263255.1). NCBI lineage: Eukaryota > Metazoa > Chordata > Amphibia > Caudata > Salamandridae > Lissotriton > Lissotriton vulgaris. The sequence goes on along the minus strand of NC_141685.1, from coordinate 1,880,794,076 downwards.
ACAAGAACATCTTCAGGGTGTCACAGCACCCTTCTTATACAGCAAAGTTCTTTGTCTACAAGGTGCAGGCAATGTGAGAACCAGCTACAACTGGTTATGGGGCACTCCCTTTCACTGGCCAGGCTAGGAACATCAGACACACCACAGGGGGTGGAGCCAGCATTGTGGGGGGAAGGACCAGCCCTATTCAGGTCCCAGGTGTACCCCTCCCTCACATCAGCATGCTAATCTCTCCACTCATCACCGGGGCAGACCCATCCTGACTCCTGGAGCCAGGCTCACCAGCCAGCTCCAGCCAATCACACGCCAGACACAAATTACACTAACATGCCAACTTATAGAAGTGGCACTTCCACACTAGACACAATCATGCCGCATACATCACACATATTCCCCATGCATTCCTATGGGAGGGCAGGTCACTCTCACCACACACGCAGGGAGCGCATGCACTTTACACTGGACCACAGTGAAAAAGTGCGCAGAGACCTAAAATCACCAACACCAGGTTACAGAAACAGGCGAGCCAAAAGCAAAAAGTTTCGGGGTGAACCTGCAAAAAGGGCCAGGTCCAACACAGATACACATCACAACATTGACATAGTTGCAAGTTACACAAGCGCTTACAACATCCATGCACTGCTAACAATTTTGTTTTGTGCCTACAATAACTTGGTTTATGGATTCGTCATCATACACTACATCATTACAAGAACAGTTTGGCCTTTTAGAAACACCTCCAGATAAAACAGGGTAACTTAACATGATGGTGGTGTAGGTACACGATGACCCGGGAGCTTGATTGACGCCGCGCACGTCGCATTATCACTTGATGCAACACGAGAATTTCGAATTATTACACCCAATTGACGATCGGTACTTTATGACTCACAAATTCGATGGTTTGCGCTATCCGCTCGACCTTCTCCTTTTAGTATCTCAGAGCTCCTGGAACTCCTGTCTGATTTTAGACAATCGACAGCGACCTTCTCCACTCCTTTGTTCTCATCCGAATTGGTCAAGGGCCCTACCGGGTCGGAAATATCACCGGCAGAGCGACCTTCAAAAGTTCATACAGTAGTGTTTGAGCCCTGAAGATTCACGTAAGCTGGCTGGCTGGCTGCTGTTATATGTTTGAGAAATTAAAGAACTGAAGATTTCAGTCTACACAAGAAATCATTGTCTCTCTGCAACCTTACTTGTGTTACTTATTGCATATCCTACGATATACGAACTATCTGATTATAAATGTGTGTGCATAGGGTTTTCTTTTCTTGAATGTATGAGTTTCATCAGCTAGCTGGTTTAACTTATAAATGGTTAGTAAGGTTTTCTATTCACCCAGTTGCACCACCAATACATTTTCTGCTTAGGACTTATACTCCTGTGCTTCTATCATTGGCTGTGCGCCCGTTGCTCGCTGACACTAAAAACCTTGTAGCAACAGTTAACATGATGGTGGTATTTATGTAATCTTCTGGAATTCACTCCATTGTATTGCCCTTATTGCCTGCTCATCAGGTACTTTAAGCACTTGTACCTTAAATACATGAAAGACTTCACATCATCCTTTATATGGTAAATTGTTTATTTACCTTAAAAAACAGCACTGATGCCTTCCTTTCAGGCGTTGACACCCTCAAAGTGCTCATTCAATTTGAGAAACCTAAACATCTGGCTTCAATTACCCCAGGAATCCATACTCACAATGTGATAAGGCCAATCTGTGCTTCATTTAGTTAGTGGGCTTTCCCACCTAGGAGGAAACCCGTGCTCTTCTGCCAGCTGTTAAACATTTTACCGTCAAATATTTGTTGATCACAAAAGTCATCCCTATCCCTACTATAATGAACAGCGGACCTAGAATCATTAACAAACTTTAGTTGGAGGATCACTTTCATGCATTCCTGGAGGTGGTCATATCTCTGCTGGGCCTGTGGTGGTCATACTTGTGCAGATCAGAGAATCGTCACCAACTGTGCTTGAAGAAGTTGCCACCATTCACCAAAAAGCTAAAGCAACACTCAGCAAATTGTACCTTTTGGGATTTTTTTGTTAAAAATTGTCAAGAAGCGCTACCCTGTAAAGTATGCCCTAGCCCTACTGTTAGGCGTTTGACCACAAGGTTCCAGTTGTTTCCTTCTTGATGATGCTTGCTCCCAACTCCTCCGGAATCTAATCAATGGACCAAGGTATCAGCACTTGGTACACTGAATAGACCCCAAGGGAAAGGGGAAGTGGACAGAGAAACAAACAAAACACTGGATCTCTTCAAGAGACGACAATCAATGTTTCTCTTTGAAGTGTTCAGGGCTCCTCGAGATTGTGACCAGTAACACCTTCACTGTTTAACCAAAAGTTTGACAATGATGTTCTGATATCTAAAACTGTTTCCAATTACTTATCATATACATCGATAGTTCAAATGCACATACCATATGCTTATAGAGCCCTTCCTACACTTTGATATTTGTTAGGCGATGCAGATTCAGTCTTTGCGCCTTCACAAAACAAATACAATTATTACAATATGAAGAAAGGAAATTATCAGAGAAATCAGAACTGATTAGTTGTTGTGTTAGTGAAAAAGAACGTCAAAACACACCACAAACTCATAGAGTTTGTCGTACCTTGCAAATATTCTTTAAATGCTGTTATTGGATTCTGTAATCAGATAAATATAGAAAACGAATACAGCATACAATTCTAGCTATACGTCTTTTAACACAATAGACCTGAATCCATCAGATGTACAGTTATAGTCACTGCAAATAGTCACAGCATATCAAATTGTCAAGATTGTATATTAGCAATAATCACGGTTGCAGTTAAAGTCACTGCTTAACAAACTCAACTTTTCCTTAAAAATAAACAAAGCCGTCCACACAATATTCTGAGTGCGAAGATTGGTGTCCTTTACGTTCGCTTTCTGTTAGGCGTTTGACCACAAGGTTCCAGTTGTTTCCTTCTTGATGATGCTTGCTCCCAACTCCTCCGGAATCTAATCAATGGACCAAGGTATCAGCACTTGGTACAACTGAATAGACCCCAAGGGAAAAGGGAAGTGGACAGAGAAACAAACAAAACACTGGATCTCTTCAAGAGACGTTAGTCAAGGTTTCTCTTTGAAGTGTTCAGGGCTCCTCGAGGTTGTGACAAGTAACACCTTCACTGTTTAACCAAAAGTTTGACAATGATGTTCTGATATCTAAAACTGTTTCCAATTACTTATCATATACATCGATAGTTCAAATGCACATACCATATGCTTATAGAGCCCTTCCTACACTTCGATATTTGTTAGGCGATGCAGATTCAGTCTTTGCGCCTTCACAAAACAAATACAATTATTACAATATGAAGAAAGGAAATTATCAGAGAAATCAGAACTGATTAGTTGTTGTGTTAGTGAAAAAGAACGTCAAAACACACCACAAACTCATAGAGTTTGTCTTACCTTACAAATATTCTTTAAATGCTGTTATTGGATTCTGTAATCAGATAAATATAGAAAAAGAATACAGCATACAATTCTAGCTATACGTCTTTTAACACAATAGACCTGAATCCATCAGATGTACAGTTATAATCACTGCAAATAGTCACAGCATATCAAATTGTCAAGAATGTATATTAGCAATATTCACGGTTGCAGTTAAAGTCACTGCTTAACAAACTCGACTTTTCCTTAAAAATAAACAAAGCCTTCCACACAATATTCTGAGTGCGAAGATTGGTGTCCTTTACGTTCGATCTGTTGAACTTGAGCGCAGAAGTTCTATTATGGCTTTTACATTTAGAAATGCTTTTCGGTTTTCTGAGCGAGTCTTTTAAAAAGCATAAATAGTCTTACTTTTGTTCTGTTGTTTCTAGCTTTCCGGAAGTCTAGGAACGAGGAGCACAGGAATTACCCTTGCAGTGTTCGGCAACTGAAAGCCTCCGGCGGAAGTCGCGAAGACAGGAAGAACAAGAACCCACGGAGTGAGAAAGCAGGTCCGGACGGGAGAATTTCAAGGTAAGGAACAAGGGAGAGGACGAGGGAAGGGAAAAGCTAAGGACACAGGGGAGGGTATTACCGGAGACGGGAGATAGAGGAGGAGGCTGAGGTTTGTTCTGTAAGGCTGGGCACTCCAAGACTGGAACGCTTGTAATGACGCCGCCGCAACTTGAAGCGAAGCGTCTCTGTACGTGGAGATGAGCCTTTTATAGTCTCTCTGGGCGTGTGCTCTTTTCCCTTCACGTGTACGACCGAATTCGTTAAACACGTGAATGAATAATAAAGATGACTGAACTAGCGCTGCCAAACCCACAAGTCTACAAACAAGCATAGCCTAAACCAAATAACGAAATACATTTGTTTTAACAGCAAAGTTGTTTTACAATATTCAGTGATGTAATTAATGAACATTTGAATGTACTTCTAGACAAGCATCATGCACTCATGACAGTCCCCCCCACACCCCCCAAAGGCCTCCTAACAGGTCGGGGTTTGTTGGGATTAAGGGCATGGAATGCTAAAATTAACCGAGGAGCGTGAATATTAGCTTCAGGCTCCCAGGATCTTTCTGAAGGTGCATAACCTTTCCAATCAATTAGATAATAAAGGCGCCCTCTAATTCTTTTTGAATCCAAGATTTTCTTTACCTCATATTCCACATGATCTCCTACTACTACTGGAGGAGGGGGATCATCAGGTCTTGTGTTTGGGTGGACAGGTTTAATTATGGACGCATGAAACACAGGATGGATTGAATAGTGTTGGGGGAGAACTAACTTTACTGAAACTGGATTGATTATCTTTTCTACTGGGAATGGACCAATGAAGCGAGGTTTTATTTTTTTGGGTCCTGCTAACTGGATATTTTGTGTTGACAACCAAACTAAATCTCCTGGATTATATATTGGAGCTGGTATTCTATGTCGGTCAGCAAACTCTTTCATCTTTTCCTTTTGTTTCGCTAATGATTTTTTAACCTGTTCCTGAAAAGCTAACAAACTAGCTAACCTCTCTGAAACAGCAGGCATGTTTTGAGGTTTTTCAGGAAGAATGATTGGCAGGGTTCGGGGATGTTGACCAGTAAGGAAATAGAAGGGTGAACATCCCAAGGCTGAATGTACCGAGTTATTATATGCAAACTCCGCCATGGGTAATGCCTCATCCCAATTGGAGGACAAAGTGGTTGTCAGACAACGCAAACTTTGTTCTAAATATTGATTAAATTTTTCTGTTTGGCCGTCGGTTTGGGGATGAAATGCAGAAGACAAGGCCAAATCTATTCCCAAATGTCCACTGAACTGATTCCAGAATTTTGACAAGAATTATGGACCCCTATCAGAAAAAATGTTATGTGGTAATCCATGCAGTTTAACAATATTAGCTAGAAATACATTACTAAACTCAACTGCAGATGGAAGCTTGGGCAAAGGAATGAAGTGTCCCATTTTATATAATAAATCTACTACTACTAATATTGTCGTGAAACCGTGTGATTTAGGTAAATCAGTAACAAAATCCAAACTGATTGTGTGCCAAGGGAGTGGAGGTATAGCCATCGGTTGTAATAAGCCCATTGGAGGATTATGAGAAGATTTCTGTCGGGCGCACACAGGACAGGCAGGGACATATTGATTTACATCAGCACTAATATTATTCCACCAAAAATGTCTTTGACATAATTCCAGGATTTTGTTAACTCCCGGATGGGCAGATATAGCTAGATCATGATTCCATTTGATTATTTGTTCTCTTAAATCTTGCTCAGGAACAAACAATCTGTTCTTGTGATAGAAAAAACCATCTTGAATGGAAGTATGTTTTTGTGAAAGCCATTGTTGTTGATTTAGATTTTCAGTTTGTTGTTTTAACAAAGTCAAGAAATCAATAGAGGAAATTTCAGCACAAACTTTTTCTGCAGGAATAATACTCTGAGAGTTTGTATTTTGGTCTTTGTCCTTCTCACAAACCAAAAGAGAAAGTGTATCTGACAATAATTGTTTGGCTCCCGGTCTGTACGTGATTAGGAAATCAAACTCACTGAAGAATTGTAACCAGCGCATTTGTCTGGGGGTAAATGCTTTTACTTTGGAGTAAAACTGTAAATTCTTATGATCTGAAAAGATGGTCACTGTGTGTTTTGCTCCCAAGAGATGGTGTCTCCATTCTTGGAAGACAGCCTTAATTGCTAAAAGCTCACGTTCAGCAATTGCATAGTTTTGTTCTGCTGGTAAACGTTTTTGTGAGTAAAAAGCTATTGGATGAAAATACCCTGAATTTGCGTCTTTTTGCATTAAAACTCCACCTATAGCTGACTGCGAAGCGTCAGCTTCCACATAGAATGGCCTATCAGGATCTGGGTGCACCAAAATGGGTGCATAGGTAAAAGCCTTCTTCAATTAATTAAAGGCTGATTCTGCTTCTGTGTTCCAAAGAAATTTCTTTCCTTTTTGTAACAATTTTGTAATAGGCACAACAATTTCAGAGAATTTAGAGATGAAGAGCCTATAAAAGTTTGCAAATCCGAGAATTCTTTGCGTTTCTTTAACTGAGGTTGGAGCAGGCCATTTCAAAATTACTTCTTCCGTTTTCGGGTCCGTTATAATTCCTTCTAGGGACAACCAATACCCTAAAAATTCTACCTTAGAGGTATTGAAGACACATTTCACTAGTTTGACAAATAAGGAATTATCTCTGAGTTTTTGCAAGACCGACCTAACATGACCCACATGTTCTTCCGAGTTTTTAGAATAGATTAAGATGTCATCTATATATACAATGACGCAGATGTCCAAAAGATCGTGTAATACTTCATTAATAAAGTATTGAAATGCTGCTGGGGCATTGCACAGACCAAAGGGCATCACTGTATATTCGAATAGACCAAACTTTGTACAAAAACCAGTTTTCCATTCGTCACCCTCCTTTATGCGTCTCAGGTGATGAGCCCCACGTAAGTCAAGTTTGGTATAGATGCTGGAACCCTTAACTTGATTCAATAGCACAGGAATCAAGGGTAAGGGGTATCGATTTTTAATCGTGGCTTTGTTAACCGTGCGATAATCGATACAGACCCTTAAATCTCCTGTCTTTTTTGCCACAAAAAATAGAGGAGATGAAACTGGTGAGGTGGAGAGGCGAATGAAACCGATTTCTAGCAAATCGTCCAGGTAAGTACGTATGTATTGATTTTCAGGTTCGGTTAGAGCATAAATCCTACTACAGGGTAAGACAACTCCAGTAATTAAATCGATTCTACAATCATAAATCCTATGAGGCGGTAGTTTAGTTGCCTTCACAGGATCGAACACATCAGAGAAATCTTTGTATTCTCGGGGAATGTCTGAAACCTCAGACTGAACTGTGGCACAAGTAAGGGGCATGACAGGATCTTTAACCTCTTGGTAACAATGTAGTTTACAATACGCAGAATCCAAGGTCACTGTGCGTTTCACCCAATCAATTTTTGGGTTGTGAAGTTCCAACCATGGAATTCCCAAAATAACTCCAAAAGTTGGTGTATCAATAAGGTCAAATGTAGTTAGGTCTGTATGCCCATTGTCAGATACTAGAATCAATGGAGTGGTGTGAAATCTGATTAATCCTGAAGAGAGAGCAGACCCATCCAGTGCCCGCACAGGTTCCGGTTCCTTTTTGGGGGCTTGAGTCAAATTTAATTTTCGAGCTAGTTCCAAATCAAAAAAGTTACCCGTGGCACCCGAATCAATAAGTACAGGTATACTGTGCCTTATATGATTTGAAAAGATCAAAATTACTCTAATCATGAAATGCCTAGATACATGATTAGTAACACTTGTTGCAAAATGTGAGACCTTCAGACCTTTTTTTCTCGAAGAGTCGATCTCTTCATTTCTCGAGACAACTAGTTTTCCGATTCCTGAGAAGAATTAGACACTATAGCTATTGCCTTCTTTTTAATTAGTTTGATAGGACAATCTTTGGCGAACTGACCTGATTTTCCACAATACAAACACAAGTTTGCTTTTCGCCTTCGATCTTTTTCCTCCTGAGATAAGGGACCCTTAATACCTACAATCTGCATTGGTTCCACTTGAGCATTTTTGTCATCATTTTCTTTTCTTTCATTTTTAAAGTGTTAATTCCGTATGTCTGCTCTAGGTCTTTCACTCTTTCTTTCAACTAACCTATGGTCTAGTTTAACTACTAAATCCTGAAACTCAGCAAAATCATTAGGTAAGTTGACGATGTGAGCTAATGAATCTTTCAAGTCATCTTTCAGACCTCGATAAAATAAAGATATCCTTTTATCTTCAGGCCATTGGGTTTCAGCAAGTAATCTGTTAAAAGTTGTGACATATGAAATCAAATCTTTTGATCCTTGGCGCAAATTTAGAAGTTCATTGTCAGATGCCTGTAGGAATACGTGCTTAGCGAAAAGACTAGACATGGCTGTCTTGAAATTAACTAAGTTATGAAGCAAGGGATCATTTCTATCAACTAGAGGCATTGCCCAAGTAGCTGCCACCCCTCCAAGGTATGAAATTATAAAGGCCACTTTTGAAGTATCTGAAGTAAAAATTTGTGGTTTACATACAAAGTGTAGTTGGCAGTGACTCATGAATGTAGTAAAACGATTACTGTCTCCAGTAAATCTTTCTGGGTTAGCTAAAGGCACCAGACTTGGAGAAACCACTGTGAGTTGAACTGGTTGATTAGAGACAGTTCCAGAAGAAGTCTGAGACTGATAGGCAGATGCTCCAAATTTGGGTGAGGACAAAAGGGGCCGTCTCTCATCTTCTTTTTCCCTCCATACTGTAAAACCTGCTCTAGTAGTGTCTAGCTCTTGTCTGAGAGATTTATTTTCCAGGCGTAAATCCTGAATTTCATCATTCATTTTTCTAACTAACTGGGCCAACTGAGAGATGTCCATATCTGAGCAATCCATGACCTCAAAGCAACATCAAGAGGAAACAGGGATTGTTGTGGCTTCGCTTTCTGTTAGGCGTTTGACCACAAGGTTCCAGTTGTTTCCTTCTTGATGATGCTTGCTCCCAACTCCTCCGGAATCTAATCAATGGACCAAGGTATCAGCACTTGGTACAACTGAATAGACCCCAAGGGAAAAGGCAAGTGGACAGAGAAACAAACAAAACACTGGATCTCTTCAAGAGACGTCAGTCAAGGTTTCTCTTTGAAGTGTTCAGGGCTCCTCGAGGTTGTGGCAAGTAACACCTTCACTGTTTAACCAAAGGTTTGACAATGATGTTCTGATATCTAAAACTGTTTCCAATTACTTATTATATACATCGATATTTCAAATGTACATACCATATGCTTATAGAGCCCTTCCTACACGTCGATATTTTTTAGGCGATGCAGATTCAGTCTTTGCGCCTTCACAAAACAAATACAATTATTACAATATGAAGAAAGGAAATTATCAGAGAAATCAGAACTGATTAGTTGTTGTGTTAGTGAAAAAGAACGTCAAAACACACCACAAACTCATAGAGTTTATCTTACCTTACAAATATTCTTTAAATGCTGTTACTGGATTCTGTAATCAGATAGATATAGAAAAAGAATACAGCATACAATTCTAGCTATACGTCTTTTAACACAATAGACCTGAATCCATCAGATGTACAGTTATAGTCACTGCAAATAGTCACAGCATATCAAATTGTCAAGATTGTATATTAGCAATAATCACGGTTGCAGTTAAAGTCACTGCTTAACAAACTCAACTTTTCCTTAAAAATAAACAAAGCCGTCCACACAATATTCTGAGTGCGAAGATTGGTGTCCTTTACGTTCGATCTGTTGAACTTGAGCGCAGAAGTACTATTATGGCTTTTACATTTAGAAATGCTTTTCGGTTTTCTGAGCGAGTCTTTTAAAAAGCATAAATAGTCTTACTTTTGTTTCTGTTGTTTCTAGGTTTCCGGAAGTCCAGGAACGAGGAGCACAGGTATTACCCTTACAGTGTTCGGTAACTGAAAGCTTCCCGCGGAAGTCGCGAAGACAGGAAGAACAAGAACCCACGGAGTGAGCAAGCATGTCCGGACGGGAGAATTTCAAGGTAAGGAACAAGGAAGAGGACGAGGGAAGGGAAAAGCTAAGGACACAGGGGAGGGTATTACAGGAGAAGGGAGAGAGAGGAGGAGGCTGAGGTTTGTTCTGGAAGGCTGGGCACTCGAAGACTGGAATGCTTGTGATGACGCCGCCGCAACTTGAAGCGAAGCGTCTCTGTACGTGGAGATGAGCCTTTTATAGTCTCTCTGGGCGTGTGCTCTTTTCCCTTCACGTGCACGACCGAATTAGTTAAACAAGTGAATGAATAATAAATATGACTGAACTAGCGCTGCCAAACCCACAAGTCTACAAACAAGCATAGCCTAAACCAAATAACGAAATACATTTGTTTTAACAGCAAAGTTGTTTTACAATATTCAGTGATGTAATTAATGAACATTTGAATGTAATTCTAGACAAGCATCATGTACTCATGACACCTACAGGATTGATGGCAGTCCTCCTCAGCCTCTCCCGCCTAAACCTGTCAGCACCACTGAAAGAGAAGAATGATCTATGCAAGGGGGGTGGGAGAAGGGGTGGTGCGTAATCTATATATATATAAAAATAAAAGTATGTCTGTTTGTCCTTTATGCATTACTACACCATTCATCCGATCACCATGAAACTTTGTGAAGTTGTTGAGTACACTCCCGCAAAGGTTTCTGGCAAAAAGAAAAAAGAAAAAATAACAGCTAAAAAAATTGTTAAAAGTTGTTGAGTACACTCCCGCGAAGGTTCCTGGCAAAAAAAATAAAAATTGTTAAATATTGGCCCCCGGCCCCACAGGGCCCTCATAATCTTTCCAATACTGAACGTTTACAGTTTACAGTGCGACCCGCTTTTGGAATGACCATCAACAAAGCACAAGGACAATCGCTGCAAGTGTGTGGACTACATTTGGAGAATCCGTGCTTCTCACATGGACAACTGTATGTGGCCCGCTCACGCGTCGGAAAACCTTCTGATTTATTCGTGTACGCACCAGACGGAAAAACAAAAAATACAGTGTATCCACAAGCACTCGAATAAATAAACAGAATTAAAACAACACTTTAAAATGTTTTCCATATTAAAATGAATGAGTTTCAATAAAAATGACACAATGTAAATTGAATGTTATCATAACAAGTTTCCTTAAATTTCCTTTCTTCTGAGATCGCAGCAACGCTAGTGGTAAATAAAAGAAACACCTTCTCTAGTTGTAGCACACTGATTGAACTATGTCAAAAAGACCCAAAAGAGAAAGTAAGGTTATATAATTTATTGGAGAATGATTGCTAGACTGCCTTAAACAAGGATTAAGTCAATGAGTGAACAGGAGTCCAAGCATGAGTATCACTTGCATGTCACTAGACCTAAATAGATGGGAACAATTGCACATCACTAGAAAGATTGGCTGATATTTGGAGATCAGTGTATTTATTAACCCCTTCGATGCGGCGGCTATTCCGCCGCAGCGCTAAGGGGGAGGTGGGGCCACGCGGCGGTCCCGTGCTCGTGACGGAACCGCTCCGTCACGGCTCGCTGATGAGCTGTGCTTGTGATGGAACGGTTCCGTCACGGCCCCGCCTGCTCTTCAAAACGTCAGCGCAGGTGCGGCGAGCGGGCCGTGACGGAACGGTTCCGTCACCAGCACAGCCCACCTAGGCTCGTGATGGAACGGTTCCGTCACAAGCATGGGAGGGGTTAATTCATTTGTAGCAATATATGACATTTTAAATCAGACACTCATTTGGCACATAGGAGAGTAGATAAGACAATATATTTGTGGGAAAAGCTGATGCATTAAAATGATGTGACATTCGCATAGTTTGAGTTTGTATAATTGCACAAAATTACTCAAAATTATGCTTAATTGTGTGAAATACTAATCCAGCACTTAGCACTCCATTTTAGTGCAAAATGCATTCTGTGGCGCATTTCAATCTAAAAAAAACGCAAACAATAGTCACTAGGGCTCTTATTTTTTGCGCTGTGCCCATGCTCCAGCGATATTATTTAGCGGGGAACAAGTCGTAATTACGTGATGTGGCGCAATGTTGTGAATTCGGAAACTTTGCACAAGAAATAGAACGTGAAATTCTGGATAACCTATACCCATCGTAATTGAAATTTCACCCTACCTAATTACAATAAGAAATCTTATAATAATGTCTCACCATTAGCAGTGTATATGTAATTTATCATAAATACACTGCTGAGGTAGTTACCTTGAAGGATATTTATTCCTGATTGTTGAATGATAAGTGGAAGCGAATTCCAGTTGTGGGTCCTCGAACCTAAACCTTGCACAAGGAAGTTTAGGCGAAGATAGAAGATTATTTCCAGTTGATCTTAGACAGCGGGAGGGAGTGTATCAGGTCCTGGTATTAGAGAGGGACTGTGGGATATTCCATGAATGTTGGAAGTTTGTGAATGGCCCTGTTTTTCTGAATTCTGAACAGTTTCTCCAGGATGACGTGAACTAGGGGTGTTTCTTGGAAGATTAAATTATACAATAGTGGTAAATTTTGTCAAAAGGAGAGAACGAGTGACGAGGAAAGCCTATTAGAACACTTTTGCAATAATAAAATTTGCTGATCGCAAATGAGTTTGCTAGACCATTGTCTTTTTGAATGGAGTTCAGAACAAACTCTACATACGTACATTGAAAACTTGATACCTTTTAGCAACGGATGTGGTGAGGAGGAAAGTTCCCACCGCATGGAGGGTATGAAAGTAACAACAACCTTTCCTAAAAAAGATGCAAAAATCTGTGTTTTAAGAGGGAGATAGACAGAGCTAGCTGTGGAAGTTGTAGCAGAGGGGGACAGTATAAGTTCTACTCGTCAGGTAAGTTCAGCAAAATGGAACGTGCGGTCACACAGGGCAAATAGAAGAAAGGCAGTTAGAAAAAGGTGAGTAAATCGTAAATCATACGTTCTTATATAGCGCCTTTCACCATAAGGTCTCAAGGCGCTTGCTTTGGGAACCCATCCTGGCCTTTCCCTGCGAGTTTACCCCTACTGGGCATCCCCAAGGTGAAGACCAGGCATCCCACCGCGGTGGGGCCGTAGTGGAGATTAAGTAAGCTATTGCCCAAAATTGCAGAGTGTGAGCCCACGATTCGAGTAGGCACCGAGGAGAGAATTATCGAGTCCGTGGACATTTTGAGCTCAAGGCCCTGCCGCGTCGGGGATTGAACCCTGGTTCCGGGTCTGACCTCTGCATCAGGGACTGCCTCCTCTAACCGGTGAGCCACACTTCTCCATGTAAAGAGGAGGAATGAGACGATATGTATGTTGCCTGCATATCAGTGGTAGGAGAACCCAGATGAGCAGGTGATGTCACCAGTTAAGATGCTCTAGTGAAACAAACATTGGTAATACTAACAGCTTTATGCCAATGCTTGTTTGCACGGTTGTATGTCAGTACAACGCATGCTTTTACCCCGCATGCCATTACAACGCGGGGATTACAACGCAAGTCGTTACAGCGACTTGCGTTGGGGGGCGCTGGATAGTGGAATCGTTTAATTTTCTATTCCAACTCCAGTCCCTGTGGATAGTAGGGAAGGTATTGGATAGAAAAATAAACTATTCCCAATCCAACAGCGCGCTCCAGCTAAAGTCGTTGTAACGACTTTTGTTGTAATCCCCGCGTTGTAATAGTAGTGCGCGGTAATAGTTGCGTCGTAAAGGATGTTCCCCGTCTGCACTGGCATACAAATGCACAGGACAAGGCAGATGCACCTGCATGCCCGAATATCAGGTAATGAGTTTTCAAGAGGCCCTTTGCATGTGCATGCACTGTGACTCTTGTGTCATGACACATGAGAGTGCATGTGTCACGACATGGCTACCAATTTTTTTTTTTTTTTAATACACTATTACAAGTCAGTGGGAATCGTTTTTTAGAGCGTGTGAAAAAGTGTATTATTAGTAGGAGGCAGCCGTGGCCGCTGCAGGTAAGAGCAGTGGTTCGGAGGGGCCAGGTGAGCAGGGATTTTGAGAGATGACCACGGGGGAAAAAAATTATTTAATTTTCCTTTGTGGTTGTTTCTCGAAATCCCCCCCTCACCTGGCCTCACTGCTTTTTTATCTACAGTGGCCGCGACCGGTTGGAGGGGATGTGAGTCCTCTCAAAGTATAAAGCCACAATTCTGTACTAGGTCCAGGTAGGTCTCATTTAAACCTGAGTTTAGATGTAGATGTGGCGCAGAACAGGTAGGCTTAAATTAGGAGAAATGTGTAACACATTTATCAGTACCAAAACTATTAAAACATAAATAAACATCACAAATAAACTCCCATTCAAATATATAAAAATAGAGAGCATCTTAATGAATAAATATACACCAAAACGCACACATCTGATGTATGGAAGCAGAGATATGATGTTTCAAAGTTTTAGTTGTTTCTATCAAGAAAAAGCACAAAGGGTCAACCACAGGAACCAGATTGGATGAAAGTTAAAAGTTAAGGCTGACTGTGACGGAGTGCAGGTTGGATACTGGAACCAAGGTTGTCCTGGTGGAAAGTTTGCCTTCTGACTTAGTAGTTTTTCTAGAGAAAAGGCATCACCGACGAGGTCAACGACGGTCAAGGGTGTAGGATGGATCTGAAGAGGGCCTCATTGACCACAGCTAACTGAAGTGCAGGACGGGAGCCTCAACTCTGCTGAAAGGTCGATGCATTCAGAGCCGCATGCCCAGAGGTGTGGCTAGTATAAAGAGCAGACCCTTCCTTGTGGTTACTCTAAACTGGTTCTTGGGACAGCCCCATTTTACACTGGGATTACTGGCCAGTTGACAGTCAGGACAATGTCAGGACAGGCCCCAGTGTGAGTTGCACCTGCTTGTGGCAAATCGGCATCTTTTGAAGTTTACTGAAGTTCCTGAACACAGCCCAGATGGACATCCTGTCCGGGGGGAACCTCCCCCACACTGTCTGACAGAAATACAAATCTCACCACAGGACAGCCATTAACAATCAGATGACACTGAACACTGGCAGATAGGCACTTTTGGCTTTAGCAGGAAATGGCAAGTTGAATAATTGTCCTATCTATTTTAAAATCAGTTATGCATTAGAAGGTGTTATAATGTAACCCAGTGCTTTTCTATATGAAAGCTAGTCTTGCCACAGTGAAAACAACTTTGGGGATTTTCACTTTTAAAATACTATGCACCCTGCTCTACCGGCATTTAGGGTCTCATTTAGGGGTGACATAGGATTTAAAAAGGAAAGTTTAGGCCTGGCAAAAGGTTTATTTTGCCAGGTCAAACTGGCAGTTTTAAATTACTCAGGCAGCACTGGCAGGCTCAGATACATGCTTGCAATGTCAGTTTAGTGGTAGCCCAATAGGTAATGCAGTCCACTAGTGACATTTAACTTACAGGCTCTGGGTGCACTGAGTACCATATACTCTGGACATGTAGGTAAGTTAAATGTGCCAATTAGGATGTTTAACCAATTTAATACGTTTTTAGGGGTCATGGCTCATACATCGTGTGCTGGATTGCAGTGCCCCAGTGTTCAGAGTCCATACACCTATAATACAATCCATCAAAAAATGGGGGCATGGCCAAGCAAAAAGGGTGTTTTCTTATAGAGCAGTAAATTAAAACAAATTAAATGGGAATACAGCACATTTTCAGAAAAGAACGACCCAAAAGAAAAGCGCAGCCAACTTGTCTCCCTAACCCCCCCCCCCCCCCCCACCCCCCTTAAAAAAACACTGATGCAATGGGGTTTATCTGAGAAGCAATAGTAGAGAGGGTGGAGGAGAGAGAAAGTAAACCCCACTGAGTGGCAACAATAGTGATGGGCGGGGGAGAGGGGGGGGGGAATGATCTGTGAAAGATATTTATTTTTTAAATACACCAAAATGTGAGATAGATTGGTTGGGGAAAGCAGTGTATGATCTTGGGAGGAAAGAAGGCATATGGGAGGAACAACACACAGTAGAAAGCAAGAGAACACATGTACTTTCAAGGGGTGCTGAAAGTAAGCTAAAAGAGTGCCTCAAATAACCAGCGGAAGGATACAAGGCATCCAGTTAATGTGCGATTGAAATATTCCCTGAAGCACAAACACAAGAATAGCTAGGAAAGCCATCAAATCACGAGATGGTTGGTGAGATAGACAATAAAGAGATCAATCATAGGCATTGAGCTGACCCAAAGCCGGCACTATGAATATTGTAAACAAACATTGTGCTTTGCATGTGTGGGTTCGTATCACATCCTCATTGCCAATATGTGGTAGAATTATATGCCGTTACCAGACAGTGGTGAGTTAATAGCGCAGTATTTACTATTAGTAAATAAGTTGGTGAAGAGGGCCCATCAGCTTGCTGTCTAGCTCCAACCGTCAACTGCTTTTGGCCCAATCTTAAAGTTGGAACGCATGTATGCAATCGGATTAATGGAACGCTCACAACCTAACATTCTAATGACAATACAATAGTAGTAATCAATGGGGAATAGATTCAAGATTACAACAAATAATTCTGGCAAAAAGACAGCTAAAGCTTCCTGTAGCAGAGACCTTATAAAAAGAAATGAAGAAGGGCAAGCCTTGGGGAATATCAAAAGGCAATTGGGTGGGCGATGATTTTTCAGATTGTCCGGCAGCAGAGATGAAGTGCTGAGTGAAGATGATAGAGTTGGCTACATGTGTAAGGGTTGTTTAGTGGCATGGAAACGTGGTTCAGAGGGGTTAAGGAGAATATGAAAATTAAGATAAAGTGTGAGGTGGTTGAAGACAATGTTTTCTATTATTTGGAGAAGAAAATAAGTTGAGACAGGGGATGATAATTAACAGGACATGAGGGCGTGCTTTAAACTAATATTGCAAGAGTAGATTTAAAGTATGAATTATAGGTAACAAATGGGGTGAACGATTGAGTGAGTATGCCAGGCAGTTTAGAAAGTAAGAGCAAGCGGCTTGATGGTTTGGGAACTGAAAGGGAAAAGTGCGGCACGCGAAGTCTTAGCAGAATTGATTTAGAATGCTCTGGGGGTGATGCGAAAGCCTAGTTTGCTAGCCTAGCAGAGTGTGGTTGGTGGGTGAAGGAATGCAGGAGGGTGGTGTGTAGTAGTTGATAGTATAGAAAATGTTTATCTAATTGTGATATTTTTGATGAGAAGCAGTGGTTAGAAAGATAGCTGTATATGGTTGAAAATGCAGATTATTAACTGTGCTTCCCAGTCATGGGTGTAGTTAAAGTAGGGTGATGAGGTTTTCGGAAAAGTGGCTTGTTTGGCACTGCTTAGAGCCATTAATAATGGTTCCAGAGTTTGTTTGCATGCATGCACATTAGTTGTGGCCTTATTCTTTCGATATTGACTGAGAAAGATATACTACCTTTAAAGAACTGGAACTAGTCACATGGAACTTACTAAACTTTCCTACAGGTTTGTATGAGGCTCAAGTGATTTACTATCTATCCATGTGCTATAGGAATCCAAATCTATCTAGGCTGAGGAATATTTTTCCCCTATCATCATTGAATCTCCAATTCAAGAACTAATATTATTTCAATAAAGCTATTGCTCATTTTATATTAGTGCTGTGAGTTTTTATCCTGAATGTTCTTTCATATGATTTAATAACTAAACTTCGAAATTTAACTAAATTCTGCTGATTCTGGCTAAGATAAGATCCCAGGATATACACCTAAGGATGGTCTCAGTGTGGCATATGCTGAGTAAGTTTCTCTGCTATGATTAGAAGGTGCTGTCCGTGAGACGTCATCAGCAGTATCACCAGAGAAGGGAACTTTGTGAGAGTGTGAAGTATTAATCATTAAGATTTTTCTCAAAGTGCGTGTGGAATAATCAAAAGGATTTTAAGTGGAGTGGCGCTAATCGAGATTTCGTTTGGAGAGTATGATTTAATGATTCCTTGAAGTGAGTGAAAGTTTATAATTTTTTTTGTGGAGCAGACAAGAGTTTATTTGGAAATTATTTTTACAGCTTTGTAATTCATTGGAAAAAGAAGTGAGTTGAAATTAAAAGGAGGGGCAGCTACTGTGAGTTATCTGACATCATAAAGTGCTGTGCTGTGATTGGCTAGCTAGTGTGAAACCACGCTGGGATTCGTTAATAGTGCCAAAGAAGAGCTACATACGGATTGGTAGCTTGGACGACAACAGGGAAGTGCTTGCTAGAAATATCAAGTGAATATATTTGTAAAGGACAATTGGGAAATTTATTGAGAACAATGAAAATTTTGAAGAGTATAAAGACATTAATACAGGGGGATGTGCCCATACCTTCCTGATAAGGGTTATCCATACCACCTTCGGGTACACCTGCCTTGTACATGACCCAAGAAAGAGGCTATCATACTTGTACATGATTAGAGAATTGGATGAAATATACACGGAATGATGAGCCACAATATGGAACATTTAATATACGAATTTCCAGAACTTAAGGAAACAGCTGAATGATCTTAAACCACCTCCGAGATCTATGCAGTTTGAAGCCCTCAGAGAATGGGAACATGTTGCCCATCAGAAACAGAAATATCAGGGAAGATATAAGAACACCTTGAATAGGATGTGATGCCCAACAGAAAGCATGGAGACAGATATAGCAGAAGGAACAAATGTATTAGTTGCAGAAAAGGGTGAAGAAGAAAAATGTAAAGAAAAGAAAAAACGTTCTCGGACATTGGCGTTAACTGATGAGAGTGAGAATTAAATAGATGATGCATTTTTAAATGAATTATTGTTAAATTTACCTCCCCATGTAATGAAAATCAGTCTCAAACAGGTTCACATCCATTAGAAAGAACTTTACCAGATGCACCTTCAATGCCCACTAGTTCAAATTTTCTAAAACCCTTCATGACTGAAGAACAAACACCTAGAGGAGCAGGATTTAATAACACCATGATACCAAATGCTCCTGATGCTCTTTCAGTTCCAGTAATCATAGGACCTGTTGTTCCTTCATATCAGTCAGGTAGTGGAGCACAGCAGGTAGAGTCATGGCTATTCCAAATTGAATGGGAGGAATGTAGGAAAGTGCCCCTTTTTGCATGGTTGCCCTCCACTTTTTGCCTAATGTTGGTGTTCTTTGACTGAGTGTGCCCTGGGTTCCTGGCAACCAGGTACCCAGGGCCTATGTTCTTTCCCTAAAATGTACTGCTGCATAACCCAATTGGCAATTTTCTGGCCACATGTAAGTCCCTTGTAAAAGGTACCATAGCTACCAAGGGCACTGTGACCAGGGAAGGCCTCTAAGGCCTGCAGCACGTATTGTGCCACCCTTAGAGGCCCTGTACCCTTACCAACACACACTGCTTTGCAGGCTGCATGTTTGCATGCGGAACAAAATGAAGAGTCAACATGGCATTCTTACCTGTGTGTCATGCCTACAACCCACTGTCCTGGCATATGTAAGTCACCCCTCTAGCTGGGTGCACTTTATTAGTGGTGAGGGTACATGTGCATGAGCCTGTAACCCTACAGTGTCTAAGTCAATTCTTAGACATTGTAAGTGCAGTATTGCCATAAAGAGTATATGGCCTGGGAGTTTGTCATTGCGAACTCCACAGCACCATAATGGCTTTACTGAAAAATGGGAAGTTTGGTATCGAACTTCTCAGCACATTAAACCCACACTGATGCCAGTGTGGGAATTAATGAAAAATGCACTCAGAGGAAGTCTTAGAAATGCCCCCTGCAAAATTACCTAATTAGTGTCCTGGCTGAGTGGCAGCTCGCCAGCTGCCGCCACCAGACATGTTTTTTGACCCCTGGGTCGAGAACCTTCTGCTCTTGGGGTCCTGAAACCAAGCACATCCTGGGACAAGGTACCGAGCCTCCTCCCACAGGTTGGGCAAGGTCCACGAGGGGGAAGCTTCAAAGGCTTGCAGCATTTGTGAGCTACCCTAGCCATTTGCTGCTCCTAGCAACTGGCCCGACTGGTTCTGACCCCCACTTTTGGGGGGTGATTCGGCGGGAAAACCAAGTGAGGAAGGGAGGTGTGCCCAGCTTTGCCAACCCCACACCTCAGGCGAGGGAGGAGAGGTAAAGCACAACTCTCAGTCCATCTTGAAGATGGAGGGACACAGCCAACCAGAGTGAGGCTTATGCCCCCTCCCACTGGTGGGTGACATAATAGGGGGTGTACCCACCCCAGGGAAGTGACCCATTGGTCCCGACCTGAACCTACCTGTAACACCCCTACATTTAGTATTTAGGGCAGCCTTGAACCTTACCCCCTCAGACAAGAAGAACCAAGAAGAATAAGGATCAAAGAGCCATGCTGAAGATGAAGAGAAGGACATCAACTGACTTGGCCCCAGCCCTACTGGCCTGTCCTGACCTCAACCTGCTACAGCGAAATCCCTGTGTGTCCTGCAGCCAGCAGTCCCCAAGAACGCAAAGGACCTGCCCTGCCTTCCCAAACTAGACTTTGTCTCGTGTGAGCACCGGATTTGCTCACCCACAGCCCCACTCTGCACCCTCACCCACGTCCCGAATCCGAGTGACTCAACACCACAAAGAGGTCTCTCCGGCGTCCTGACCTGGGATCTGGGGATCCCTGACTTGCCTCAAGTCTCTAACCGACACCTGCAGTCCCTTTCTGGAGGATCCCCCTGACCACAACCGGAGACTGTAAGAGAAACATGACACCAAAGGACACCCCTGCATCCGACGTCCCACAGCCTTGGTTGGCCCAACCAATGGTGTACCGGCATCCCCAGGCATCCCAACTTACTTCTTCAACCGGTGGTCGCCTCCAGAAGATCTTTGTTTCAAAGCCTGCTGTGCTGCTGTGGGTGCATCTTGCATGCTAAATCGGATCCCCCCTTTGCCCTGAAACTAACACCAGGAGCTTTGCTCCTACAACCTTGTAGCATGCTCGTGAGCAGCCACCAACCGGAGGCCCCCTATCCCCCATTGCTTAACATTGGGCCTCAGCACTCTGCACCCAGCTACCCTAGTGCTGCTTTGGGTGCGCATCCTCGACCCTGGGAATCCTGGTTCTAACCCCAGAATACCAACTCCAAAATCTGAGTACTTACCGATAAACTGTTAACAATGTTTTCTCCCATAGGACTGCATTGACTGCTTTTCTGTGAAAAATCTTGTGTGGAGTTGGTTTGTATGAAACCCTAAGAAACTGCAAATGTACAAAAACTGATTTACTTCCCTTTTCTCTAGGAAATGTCCCAGCGTGATATTTAGGCATATCACACTGAGTAGAAAAAGTAACTTAAAAATAATCTGAAAAGTAACTGAGAAGCAATTTTGACTGTGAACTTACCTGTAAACCAACCATTTGCATTCTACTGCATTTCAACTGTACTCAATTGCATTATTCTTGCAAAATATTATTCACTTACCTGCACCAGGCCTGTCTGGGTTCTAGAAAATAAAATACATCTAAATAATGTACAAACAAATTGGTCTGAACTCAGTCTTTGAGTGTGTGACATAATTTCTTGCCTGAGTGTGCACAATAAATGCTAACACTACCCTCTGATAAAGCCTTATTATTCGCCCACACTACCAGAATTAGAGAGTAAGGTATTGTCTTCTTCTACCTTTGGGGTTCCACTGGAGTCTGTGCACAGTATACATTACTTTGGTATAGTATATACAGAGCCACCTTCCTACATGGAATAAATATTTTCCGTGGAGATTTGAGTATGGAAAAAATGAACAGTGATCTGATAAATCCCAATTGTGATAATTCCGTTTGAGAAAATGAATCTGGAGTCAGAAACTGTTCAACATAGTGTATCATACAATAAAATAAGACTAATCCCATTACCAGGTACAACAGAAAGAAATATGGAGACTCCTAATAGAGGAACCCACACTATTGTAGGGAAAACCTTACAAATTGGCACTTGAGATTCTGAACACATATTACCCCATGTGTGGAGGGTCACAAAGAGATGCATTCAATAGACAGATAGGTCCTACCCTACAGGAAACTGATGACTGGATTAAAGATATAGCACAAGCAACATTTGATAAGGGTACAGAGGCTCAGGGAACATCAGCAGCAAGAAATCCAAATGAAAAATCACATGATGAAGCAAAGCTTAAAGTGGAACTGCAAGAAATGATTCTGGGTACTATCAGTCCTGGTAGATTTATTCATCATCGGGATGATGAATTATTTGTATGTAAGGATATTACTCAACGAGCTAGAATTACTCATGAGCAGTTAGCTATAGTTGCCCAAAAATATGGAGTGGCCACACAAAAATTAAAGACATTACAGAACACGTATTGATTAGACTACAGTGACAGAGACCTCAAGAATTAAAAACCCTTAAGGAAAAGATTACAGATTAAAGAGCTATTGAAAAGTCTCAGGAAATGGGATTAATTGGAGATATGGGAAGGAAGATGGACTAAAAAGAAGGAAACAAAAAAGATTATTCCCATGTATCCAATGTCTGAAGGAGAAGCAAAAGATCAGAAGTAAAGATGCTTCCAATGAGGGAGGTACCTGGAGGAAGGTATATTCACGACCGTGGACAAGGCCAGACATATTGTCTTTTACAAATGATTTCCCAAAATTAAGTGAGAAACCTGTTGAATGGTATAAACAAATTGAGAGGTTTGTTATGGTTTCAAAGGTTTAATTAAAAGATTTGGATACTTTGTTTGATTTTGTAGTCCCTAGTGATTTATGGACTGAATGTAAAATTACTATAGATTGGCCTGAGAATGAACCTGCGAGAAATCCGAAAACTGGTGCACAATAATCTGAGGTAATTAAAAAAATATAACCAAGCCATTACCTATTTGAAAGAAAAGATTTTTCCAAAAGAGATTGATTGGGTTAAGATTGACAGGACAGCCCAGGAATTAAAGAAAACAGTACTTACGTACTATGAATGACTTTTACAGGCATTTACACAGTATGGTGGAATGGAAAATGTGTCAGGAAAAGATATGGGACATTTTGTGTATCAATTTGTGTATGGCAAGAGACTTGAAAAAAGTGCAATGATACAACAGCATTTGATTTGTTGGCAGAGTAAACCCATAGACAAAATTCTTCGATATGCTCAATATTGTGGAGACAAATTGTATTCTAAGCATAAGAGACTGAAGGAGTGATGTTGGTGCAAATGAAAGCAGCAAAGTAAGGTTACATGGGAGTTGGTGCAGATTTTGCAATTGTTGTACGAGGAAATGGTCAAGCGAATTCAGTTATGTGGGGAGTAGCAGGTGGGCAACAAAAGAGTATGTCGACTCCAGGTAGAGTTAGAGGGACATCTGTAGAAATGTTGAAAAAGATTAATCTGTGTCACATTTGTGGCAAGTTCGGGCACTAGAAGCGCAAGTGTCGGTTTAATACATTAAATCAGATAAATGGACAGGTATCACAGAGTGGAAATGCACAGCCCCAAGCAGGTGATATCATGCAGAATCAGCAGACTCAAATGCTGAAATACTTAAACTTACATATGCCACAAGCCCCTATGCCACACATGAATGGACATATTCAAAAATATCATGTGAATACAGGATTTCATACTAATGCTCAAATCAATTAAAATCCAAATGTTACTCAGCAATACTTAATTCAGATTGATGACAGTGATTCTGATCTGTCAAAATGACGGTGCCTGAGGGGGAGGAGGAATGCGTGCTTGGCGCATCCTTAGAGTTAGACCAGAGTGGATGACAAGGTGACTGGAACATCTGTTTCATTTTGTTGACACTGTTCCACTGTAAGAACAGAGAGGTTCCAACTCAACCCCTCAGGAGAAAGAATCCAAGTTGTTGGAGTTTCAAATTGATTAAGCCAAATCCTGTAACTGAACAGGTCAAGGTAAAATTGGGTCATTTGAGGACCTGCACAAGTTTGTGATAAATAATTCCAGTCTAGTAAACATATTGGGAGGAGACTTGTTGTGTAAACTAAATTGATTAATGTATTGTACCCCGCAGAGTATTGAATTTTCTACTAATGAGGGAGTCATTGTATATTCAAAATAGCAAAACAAAAATCTGAAAGCGAAGGTTTATTCCCCTTATTGACGAGTGTTAGAACTGGCTATTTCTGGTTGGCTAAGGCTGACGCCAAAGCTAGGCAGAAACCACCATTCTAGTCAGGGCAAGGGAGTCACACGCCAAGATAACCCCTGCTCACCCCCTTGGTAGCTTGGCACGAGCAGTAAGGCTAAACTCGGAGGCAATGTGTAAAGCATTTGCGCCAGCACACAACAGCAACAACATACTAGGCACACCACAAAAGGAGCTCCACACAAGGTTATATAAAAATAACTTCTGTATTGTCAAAACACATCAGATAGAAATCCCACATGTACATTGTGCCAACTGGCACGGGCAATATTCACAAGGGATTATTTACACCAGGACAGGGCCACATGGGCCACTGTCAGAATCAGCACTTAGTAGAAATTAGAATAAGTATAGCACAAAATAACAGTTATAAATCACAACCAGTAACTACTGGTAAAGGTAGGTACACACTATACAATACTAATACTAACCATAGGCCTAGATCACGCATGGACACATAACCTCTCTAGTATAACTATACTAGGCAAACACCACCACCTAAGAATAAAATACATTTAGGGGTATAGGTAAGAACACATTACACATGATGCAAAACCAACATTCAGAGGTGTAGGGAAGGAAAAACACATGATGCAGAAAAAATACATTCAGCGGTGTAATAACATGGCACATGATGCATCAATCACATTCAGAGGTACCGGAGAAAAACAGTTGATGCCTAAAACATTCAGAGGTGTAAGGAAGGAAAAACACATGATGCATAAACCAACACATTCAGAGGTGTAAAATCAAGGAAGACACATTATGCATAAAAACATTCAGAGGTGCCGGAACATAACTCAATAGCGCAAAAACACATTAGGCAAGTACCATCACATAGATAATCACATTGCGCCTAAATAAAATCACAAAACAGCCCCCATCTAATAAAGGGACTAAAGAGCCCTGTGTCCAGAATGTCAGGGCGCGCTGCCACGCAGCGCCAGTCAGGGGTGCGCCACCGGCGCAAAACCTAAACGTTGCAGGTGCCCACTACTTGCTGGGCACCTGTGAACCATCACAAGACCTAAACGGTGCAGCTGCCCACTACATGCTGGGCAGCTGAGAATCATCAAAACTGCGACAGGGCCCTCACTGGCCCTAGGACAGAACTGCACCCAGGCTCTGGGCAACACTGCGCAGAACGTTGGAGTCACACAGGCTCTGACACTACACATAGTCAAACGTTGGAGCCACTCTGGCTCTAAAACAAATATGCCCCATGGAGCCCTCAGGCTCTGAAAACAACTGTGACCCGAACGTTGGAGTCCCCCCTCTGGGGACTCGTGATCACAAGCAATACCCCGTAAATACTATGGGGCATTGTGAGGGCCATGGGCATTTTAAATAAAGGGTGCCCCAGTCAGAGCCACACAGGCTCTCTAGACAAATACAAAGTGCCCCCTGAGCCTCTCTAGGCTCGAGTCCAAATATGCGGCGTCATTGGAGTCCCTCAGCGGGGACTCAGAAACACAGAAATCTCAGGGCTTTACACACAAATGTGGGCATTGGAGCCTCAGGCTCCGTTGAAACATTGAGGCGGCCCACTGCCATCTGGGGCCGCCCTACCTCCAATCTCGCCCATGTGCCGCTCTCCGGCACCAACAGCAGCCGCACGGAGCCCCCCCCCAGCCCTTCCGACTCACCGGGCTGTCTCTTGTGCGGGGCTCCTCTGGGTGGCGGCTTCTCTGCTGGGTGGCGGCTCTCCTTTGCTGGCGCTTCCTTCTCTTCCCGGGGCTCCCTCAGCACACGGGAGCCCCAACAGCAGGCCACGCTTCTCCTCCCGTCGCGGCGGGGGCCGCCAGCATCTCCGGTCTCCTTCTCCCTATGGGAGACCGGCAACTACGCCACAGCTTCCTTGGGGTGGACCAATGAGGTCGCGGCTCCACGGACGAGCCTCCACAGACACCCGGAGTCAGCCACTCACACCGCGGCTCCTGGGCCAGGCCCCTGTGACGCGTAGCACTTGCAGGGCGACTCGGCCAATCAGAGCACGGCTCTCGGGGCAGGCCTACAGCAAAGGCCAATCAGAGCGCGGCTCCTCTCGTGGCTCGACCAATCAGGTCGTGGTCTCTTCTATCCTTTCTCCTCGGCTTCTGGTCAATTTCAGGGCCCCGGCGGTGAGAACACCGGGCAATGCCGGGTGGGCACCGGTTTTAAATAATTACTCCAATTGAGGTGGGCACTCGATCGTGGCCTACAAGCGCTACTAAGCGCTCGGGGGAAGCAATCTCAGTGCGTCCAGCGCAAATAAAGCGCTCCTTAGCGCTTAAGGGCAAGAACAGGCGCCCTCAAGCCCAGGAGTAAAAGTAAAGCGCTATCAGCGCTAAGAATCAAACTACAGCACTCCCAACGCTATAAGGAAATCCAAGGTCCAGCAAAATCCTTCAGGGGGTCCAGGACCTCAGTAGTCCAGGACATAAGGTGGAGCCCAGCAGCTCCCAGAACAGGAAAGTCCATCAGATATCCAGGGGCTGGGCAGGGCCCAGGGATTCCCCTGGGCCCAAGCAGCAGCACGCCCCTGGTAGGATTCAAGTCAGAAACAAGAAAATTTTGGAAGGGGACACAGCCCCTTTTTGTACAGAGAAATCCCTTGTCTAGCAGGGTGCAGGCAGTGTGAGAACCAACTAGAACTGGTTGTAGGAAATTCTTTTCACTGGCCAGGCTAGGGACATCAGATGCACCCTAGGGGGTGGAGCCAGCATTGTGTGGGGAAAACCCAGCCTCATTCAGGACCCTCACACCAGACGGTCAATCCACAAGCAGGCCCAGGCTTACTCCTCCCTTCACATCAGCATGCTAAACACTCCATTCACCACCGGGGCAGACCCTCCCAGACTCTTGGAGCCAGGCTTACCAGCGAGCCTCAGCCAATCACACGCCAGACACAAATTACACAAATATGCCAACTTCTAAAAGTGGCACTTCTACACTAGACACAATCATGCCGCATATACCATTGCGCAGCATTCAATCTCACGAGTTCGCACATACCAAACTCGACACTGCACTCCCCATACATCAGGAACTACCATGGGCATACATATTCCCCATTCATTCAAATTCAAATTCAAATTATCTTTATTTGGTACTTAAAAAGATACCATTAAAGAACATGAAAGTACATACATACAATGTTTAAAAAGCATTTTAAAATGACTTATTAAAAGCAATAAAAATAGGTCTAAAAAAGGGGAAAAAAGAGCAATGGATCATTGGGAATCTTATACGGACATTGATTCAGTCTATGTAGTGATGACATGGGCAGATGTTTCCCTGGAGTTCCTTAGTCTCATGGCAACCTTAATAAAACTTATTACACATAACAGAGTATATGGGTCTGAGGCTTTTTGCAGAAAAAGGAGGGCTGCTTTACCATGTCTCAGTCTTTTATTTTTCAAAATCCTTACTAAAAACTTCCTTCTAGGTTCTAAGTAAAAAGAATATAATAAAACAAAGTGAAGGGTATCCTGCGGAGACCTAGTGTCGCAGCCGCAGGTACCCTTCAACTCTACCGAACGTGTGAATTCTGCGGGAACGGCCAATAAATGGTGAAGGAGATTCAGTCAGAACCTAGTCATGTAAAATCTTTCCTGCGCATTGTACATTACCGCTAGGTATGGTTCCATTCCAGGTGTTGTTGTTTTTAGTGAACCGTGGGCCACAACGGATATTTTCCTGTTTTCAACTTGGGCCCTTCTGGCTGTTGCCCATACACTAAAAAGTTTTTTGGCCAGGGTTTTGTTCTAGGTGGCCATCGACTCCGAGAACAGATTCATGCAGCCAATTCCTTCCATGGTGTCCTTTACATATTTGAGCCACGGAATCTGACCCCCTCTGTCCCGGCTCAGGCAATCCTTAATGATCTGTCTACTGAGGCCAGCCTCTGGGTTGGTCCAAATCTTAATCCAGGCCAGGATGGGTCGAACCATAATTCTGTCCTCAATATATGGCTCACCCAATTCCATGTGTGTTATGTATGAAGGGGTGCTCTGAGGAACCTTTAATAGTTTAAAAAAAATGTATTTTCCTCAGCTTGTATCTGGTGTACTTGATTAGTTTTGCAACCCCAGACTTCTGCCCCGTATGACACCTTGGTGCAGGAAACGGCTCTGTAAAGATTCAGTATCTGTTCTGGTGACCATCTGCCTAACCTCCTCCCATATGCCATTATAGCGCCCGTTGAGGCCACCAGTTTAGTTGCATCTTTTTCAGCCAGGTTTCTGAATTCCAGTTTCTCATCAAAGAGTATGCATAGATAAGAGAAGGACTTAACTCTTCCTATTCTGTGTGAACCTATGCTGTGTAAAAAGGCCTTTTTTGGGTTTATGCCTGTTGACATAACGAAGGACTTGTCCAGGTTTTCTGAGAGATCCAATGAATTCATAAAATTGACAAAACCATCAATTAACTTTTGTAAACCCAGTGGGGGTCGGGCTAGCAACACTGCGTCGTCCGCATACAAGAGGACGGGTACCGGACGCTGGCCAATTTTGAGGGAGTCCACTCCCAGCTTCATAAGTTCTCGGTCCAAATTATTAATATACAGTGAAAATAAAAAAGGAGCTAAAATGCAGCCCTGCCGCACACCGCTTGTACAAGGAAATGGCTCTGTCTTCATTCCTTCTTTGTTATAGCGAACTGAAGCTGTGGTCTCCCAGTGTAATGCCTTCAAGGTGTCCACTAGCTCTTGATCCACCCCCAGGGAGGTCATCAGGGCCCATAGCTTCTGTCTGTTAACATGATCAAAGGCCGCTGAGAGATCCATAAACCCCATATGGATAGTCCCCTTAGCGGCAATAGTATATTTAGCGTTGAGGAGATACAAATTTAAGCATTGGTCTGTTGTGGATCTCCCTTCTCTAAACCCATATTGTACATCTGTTAAAATATGATTGTCCTCTGCCCAAATTTGTAGACGATTTAAAATCACTCGTCCCAGAACTTTAGCCGTTACGTCTATTAGTGAAATAGGATGGTAGCATTGGGGATCGTCCCTGCTGCCCTTTTTGTGAATTGGGACAATGATTGCCGAGGACCAAGAACGAGGCAGTCCTGCCACAACTGCCTCGTTCAAGACCCTAGTGAGGCTGGGTGCCCATAAGTCAATGTTGCTCTAATAAAGGTCAGGGGGGATGCCGTCAGGGCCTGGCGCTTTATTTTTTTGAGAGCCCTTGGATTGCTGATTTTACTTCTCCCAGCGAAAAATCTAAGCTTACGGATGCTGCTGTTTTTGCGCCTTCTTCTTGCAGTACCATCCCAGTGTGATTGTAAAGACCACAATAGTGGTTATGCCATTGTTCGGGGAGAATAGCATTCACTATGTCTGGCCCCCTTGGGTCTTTAAAACATGGGTCATTGATAACTCTCCAGAATGCCGTCATGTCGCCCCTCTCTGCTGCTTCCCTTAGATCCTCCCATGCTTGATTTTGTAAGGTTCTTTTGTGCACTTTCAGGGCTTTTTTATAGTTGGATCTGCTACCTGCTATTTTGGCTTTGTCCTTTGGGTGATCAGTAAGGCATTTTTTGAGATCTTTCAGTGCCTTGGTGCAATCATGATCAAACCAGCGTGGGGTATGGGGCCGTGTGGTTCCTGTTGGGGGAGAGGATTTCAATAGGGCATCCACAAGTTGGGCAATTTCTTCAAAGGCCCTAACCACAGTTTGGCCGCCCTTATTTTCATCCATGATTCAGAAAAGGGGGTGGTGATGAACAGAGTGTCTGAATTAAGCAGACCACTCTTACCCAGTCCAAAGATCAGGGCTTGATCCATCACCGTTTTTCAGCTCACTGCACCATCCCAGCTCAGAACTTGGCTATATGCAAATTAGTCTGACCCTGGCCCAGTGCATAATGGGAACAGGACAGACCAAACTACCAAGCCAATTCTTATACTGGGAAGGAAACAAGCTACCGGGGACTGGTTTCTGGCATTTCAGCCGTCTTCGGCCCGGCTTGCTTGAATCCTGATGGTGCAATGAGCAAGGGACTCACATCTGAGTATACCCTTCCACGCTTATGGTGGACAAAAATGATTCAGGAAAGGGGGTGGTGATGAACAGAGTGTCTGAATTAAGCAGACCACTCTTACCCAGTCCAAAGATCAGGGTGATCAGTAAGGCATTTTTTGAGATCTTTCAGTGCCTTGGTGCAATCATGATCAAACCAGCGTGGGGTATGGGGCCGTGTGGTTCCTGTTGGGGGAGAGGATTTCAATAGGGTATCCACAAGTTGGGCAATTTCTTCAAAGGCCCTAACCACAGTTTGGCCGCCCTTATTTTCATCCAGGCACACATTTATTTGTTTTTGGCCATTCATTACAAGGTTGAAGTAAAATGTGTCTCCATTGATCTTGGCCCATTTGAGTCTTCTCCCTTGTGCTGTTGCCTGTTCTATGGCATCAGGTACACCCTCTGCTGTTCTAAGGTTCATACATTTGAGATCCAATGCCAGCGGGTTATGATCACTGAAGGGACTATGTACAATTTCAAAGTTTATGATCCATTTTCTGAGTGTTGGGACATCATAACAAAGTCTATGTAGGAGTGGCAACCCCTTCCTTTATACGTTGGATTAGGTTCCCTCATGTTCCCTATCGTTATTAGATCCATTATGAATGATAGGTTATGCCTATTTATAAAATTCTCCATATCCCTGCCCTCAGTGGTATGAGCAAAATGTGGTCCTTTTTCCTCCGGGCACCGTGACCAATCCTTGTTTATTGGTCTTAATTTTTCACAAAGATGGCAGTTCAAGTCTCCAACTAGGATGGTATACGGTGACTCCTTGGCTTGATTAATTGAAGACATGGTTTTAAAACGGTCATCCAGTTCTTTCATAGTGTTATTTCTGCCACATGAACCCACTGCATTGTACCAGTTTATCAGTGTGATTTTTAATCCCTTGTGGCGAAAGCCGATCGCTTGCATATTTGTTGAGTCCCAGCTCAGATTTGACCAGGACCCCTAAATGCGAAGATCTACGTATGTAATAAGTCCACCAATGGCTCTTCCAGATGGCGCCCTTACTGCGGGGACCACAAAACCTTTGAACCCTTCTAATGTAGATTGATCGGGTTCAACAGCCCAGGTCTCCTGGAGGCAGATGATGTGGAAGCTGGTTATAAAATCTCTCCACTCCTTTACAATGTATTTGGCTGCCACCCCTGCAATGTTCCAGGATATGACTCTTATGACATACTGAGTCTCGACCTTGTTTGCGCCAGCCGCCAAAGGACTACTGACTATTACCTCCCCCGCCGCCACTGGGGTATCCAACTTATCTGGTGAGGATCCTCCCCTTGACTCGCCTACCTGCCCAATCCTTAGTGTGTCATTCGGGTCAGCTGCTATAGATTCATGAGTGGGTACCATCAAGGCGCAACCTCTCTCTGCTAAGGCGGTAAGTGACAAACACCCTGCTTGTCGGGATCTTTTCTCTGAACTGCCCCCAATAGGCTGAAGTTGGCACTTTATGATCCACTCGAGTCAGTCGACATTGTCCAAGGCACGGAACCTGTTCCAGTGTGCATGCATTGTAGCTACAGGATCGTAGAGGGGGAATGCCTGCCAGGGAGTCTGCCAGTTATCTGCACTATTTAGCTGCACAGGGTGCGGAACCCTATTCGCCCGACCCCTATTTAGTTGTGTTAGTCTATGTGAGGGGGGTAAGGGGTAAAAATAGGATAAAGGTAAGGGGTATATGTTAGTTTGTGGTCTCAACGATGGAGAGTTGCATATGTGGGTTACTACAGAGGTATCCCTGAAGTTTATTGCGATAACATCCCCAGCAATAGTTTTCGCACCATTTCCTATCCATTGCCCCCTTCTGACAGACAATATTTCCCCAGACATGTGTAAAGGTAATGGCTTGTTGGATCTTAGCCATTGTACACATTTGTTCCTCAACTCCACTTCATTTTCTCTTTTGCCTTCCTTTAGAGGCGGCACACCTGTTAACACGACTACATCGGGTAGTGCTTCCGGTGGTAGATT
Organism: Lissotriton vulgaris; assembly: GCF_964263255.1. Taxonomy (NCBI): domain Eukaryota; kingdom Metazoa; phylum Chordata; class Amphibia; order Caudata; family Salamandridae; genus Lissotriton; species Lissotriton vulgaris. The sequence continues at coordinate 1,880,761,970 of NC_141685.1, read as the reverse complement.
AATTGACTGGAATTGCACTCCTGTTTTAACCCTTGCTGCAACTGTTGGGGTGGTAGTCTTTGCTTGGGTGGGGGTCTCCATTTGGGTATTGCTTACAGTGTCCTTACCTGGTGGTAGGGAGCTCTTCCCTTGATTATTACTTTCCTGCGGGCGGTACCATTAGCGCAGGAAGGTAGGGGAACATGTGTCTTGGCCGGAATTTTACTTAGTGGGGCAGCGCTTTTTTTTTGTTTGACAGGATTTTTATCAGGCGCTACCTTGCCATTATTTGTAATCTTTTCGACCCCTGGCCTACCCGAGTCCTGATTGCATGGTGCTGGAGTTGACACTTGTGTCACTGGTTTGGTTGGTCCTATGACTCTGTTATTTATTACAGACGTTAATCTATCCAGTTTGGACATTAGGGGCTTAAGGTGCGCACTGATAGTCTCTTCCAGTCCTGCCTTAAGGTCTGACACCATATTGGCTACCCAGCAGGGTATGCCAGATGTGGTGTTGGCCATTGGAGTTACCAGATTATGGTTGGGCTTTAAATTATCTCTCCCCCCCTTTTTAGTGTTCTGCTTTACAGCGCTGTTCTTTCTGGATCTCGGGACAGTTTTAACTGGGTTTCTAGTTTGGGGGACAGCCAGAGGTGTCCCCTCTCGATTAACAGAATCGGGGTCTCTAGTTGTGTTTTTGGGTGTATCTGTAGCTGGCTGTGCACATGGAAGCTCTACGCAAGAGGATGTTAACGAGAAGCTTATGTCCGGTTCATCTGATAATGTTATCACGGGACCATCCTCCGTATCCTGAATAGCTACTGTAGACGCTATCGAAAGTCGCCTTTTGGTATTTTCAATGACGGTTGCCACGACCCCAATAGTCTGTTGCAACATTTTGTCTATCGCCGTTAAGGTTGGTAAGGGCTGCAGCTGTGGCGAATCGACTTTCTGTCTAGTGTTGGATCTCAGCGTAGGCATTCTATTTGTTTTGGTCCCCCTCCTCATGATTTAACAGTCAATCAGCAGTGAACGCGGGTCACACCCTTCTAATATATAAACCTGGTAGCCACAGATAGATTTTTAACAGTAGTAGTAGGGGGCAAGGTGCAATACCACAACCGTACCACAATAAACGTAATGATATCCCAAGCAGTACCTTAGATGTAACGAATCGTGGCAGCACAGCAGAGGTTAGTGATACGGCCCAGCCCAGCCTTGTCTGGCCTTGGAGGGCCGTAGAGGGCCCGCCCTTTGCCCGGGCTTCGCCCGGCGCTCCCGCGACGCGGGTGGGGCTGGTCAGTTTTATGAGCCAGCAGGCGCGCTCTCTGGTCCCGCGGTCTGGTCCTGGGTCACGGGGCAGCTGGGAAGGGTAGTTTTTACACCCTCTTGGTCCCCCCCTCTCGGCGGCTGCTCTAAGAACAACGGCGGAGGGAGACCGGTGCGGTACACCAGCAGGGGTTCCGCCTCCAGCAGCACCACGCCTGACAGCCTGGAAGGTGTTGAGGTGAATTGGATGTTTGTATCAAGTCCCCGCTCCACCGATGGGCCTGGTCAGTTTTATGCGCCAGCAGGCGCACTCTCTGGTCCCGCGGTCTGGTCCTGGGTCACGGGGCAGCTGGGAAGGGTAGTTTTTACACCCTCTCGGTCCCTACCCTCTCGGCGGCTGCTCCAAGAACAACGGCGGAGGGAGACCGGCGCGGTACACCCGCAGGGGCTCCGCCTCCAGCAGCACCACACCTGACAGCCTGGAAGGTGTTGAGGTGAATTGGATGTTTGTATCAAATCACCAACACCAGGTCACAGAAACAGGCTAGGAAAAAGCAAAACGTCTCGGGGTGAACCTACCAAAAGGGCCGGGTCCAACAACGAGTGATTTACTTTGGAATTAAGGGACACTGTGTTCACCAAGGTTTGGGTTTTCACAGTTAAAGATATTGGATCGATCAAAGGGGCTGGTCCAATACGCATTACTTTGAAACATGCAGGCATAACACCTCCAATTGAGTCATTGATTGAACAGGGAATTTTGAGAGAGATTACGGGAAGCCAATATAATTCACCTACTTTGGGAATTCAGAAACCAAACTGAAAGTATCAGATTGTGCAGGATTAATCAGAGTGTAATCCCATGTTGCCCGATTGTGCCAAATCCAGCTGTGACCCTATACCAGATCCTATGTGAAGGAGAATGGTGTTCTGTCATTGATTTTTGTCAAGATTTTTTTTCCATTCCCTTGCACAAGGATAGCCAACTTGTATTTGCTTTCCAGTTCAGAAATCATGTCTTGGCATGGTGTCGAGTTCCACAAGGGTATACAGAAAGTCCTTCCATCTCCAGTTAGATTTTGAAGAAGAACCTAGAGTCGTTGGTAATGCCAAATCACTTGTTGTTGGTTCAGTACATTGATGACTTGTTAGTGGCGTCATGTACTCAGAAAGCTTGCATATGTGATACCATCATGTTATTAAATCATTTGGCAGTAAGCAGACTTAAAGTATCAGCATCAAAATTACAATTTTGCATGAGAGAGGTCCTTTACATAGGACATCACATTGAACAAGAAGTCAGAAAGGTGTCACAGCATCGGATCACTGCAGATTAATCCTTCTAGCACACTAAAGGAAGTTTGCATGTTCCTGGGAATGGCTGTCCCTTGTCGACAAGGGATTCCACATTTTTTATTGACAGCCAAACTACTTCAAAGACCTACACACAAAGATGTGTCAGATCGATTTCCATGGAATGACTAATGCATGTGCTCTTTTAACGATCTGCAAGAGAGTCTTTGTTGAGATCCAGCACTGGGAATGCCAATTTTAGTAAAAGTTTAAATTGGTTCTGCAGTGAGCGTGAAGGCTGTGGATTGTCGGTTCTGACGTAAATGCATGGAACTGCACGCAGGCCTATTGGATATTTTTCAGCTACTCTAGATCCTGCAGCTTTACCTAGATGTCTAAAAGACACTGCTGATACTTGTTTGAGTTTGGAACAGTGTCAAAGTATTCTGATGGGTCATCCGTTAAAAGTGCATGTGCCACATTCTGTTGAGATTTTGCTTACTCGTACTCGAAAGCAGCATCTCACTAGCAGTAGATTGACAAAATATGAACAAGTGATTTTGGGTGCTGGTGCGGTTCATGAGTTTGAATCCAGCTACACTGATGCCTTTGCCTGGAAATGAAGTCATGATTGAGGAAGTGACCATGATTGTCTCAATGTGACTGAATTGTGTACGAAACCAAGACCAGACATTTTTGGTATTCCATTGCCTGAATCGGATCATGTGCTGTATGCAGATGGAACATGCTGGGGAGATGCTGAGGGAAATTTGAGAGCTGTATATGCCAAGTGTACTACTTGGATGCCAGGAGTGTTTTCTGCGCAAGTCGCAAAATTGGTTGCTGTTTGACCTGGCAGCCTTGGCGTGGGTTTCCCATGCATTATTTTGCCTTTATCTCCTGTATTTTTACTGTGTGATGGGTTTCGTTTTGCTGGTCTAGATGCTTTGGGTACCTGGCCACTGCTGTTCAGTGCCAAAGTGCAAGTGCCTCTTTTGTACATTGTTGTTATGGATTGGTGTTTCCATGATTGGTTTATTTGGTTTACTGTTAAGTCTCTAGTACAGTGCTCGGGGTGTGCCCAGGGCTGTAAACCAAATGCTGCTAGTGGGCTTGCAGCATTGATTGTCCCACCCCTACAAGCTGCCTTGCAACAATGTCTAAGGCCTGCCATTACAGTGCCTGTGTGCAGTCTAGTACTGCCATGTCGACCTGGCAGGTGCACCCACTTGCCAGGCCTTAACCCTACCATTTATTACATGTGAGTCACCCCTAAGGAAGGCCCAGGTTACCCCTGTGGGCAGAGTACAGTGTATGTGAAAGGTAGGACATGCCCTGATGTATGTGGCATGTCCTGATAGTGCAATATTGCCAATTTTGTTTTTCACCATTGTCAGGCTATCGGTCCCATAGGATAGAATGTGGAGTTTGCTCATAAAATCCTATGAGCAATACTGCCCAATGGAACAAGATAGAAAATTAAAGTTTGATATGCCTGAACTCAGAATGTAAAGAGGCATCTTTTAGTGAGGGTGATTTGTACATTCTGGGTTTGAAAATACCACTTTTAGAAAGTAGTTGTTTTCTTTTTCTTGCCTAACCATCCAGTGTGCTTCTGCTAGGCTGGGCTGAATAGGCCTGGGCTGCATTCAGAGTAGGGGGAGGAGATTTCTTTCACAACTGAATGGGCCTGGCCTGTGCCAAGGACAATGCTTTCTCCACCTTCTGCCAGGAAGCTGCACCAGAGATGACAGAACTGGTTTTGACTGGGCAAAGAACGTCTCTGCCACAAAGAACAAAGGATTTTGCATTATTAAAAGAGGGGTCCAGACCCCAGGCTTTTAGATCACTCTGGGTATCAAGAGGAACTTTTGCCAAGGAGAACAGCTGGAGAAACTGAGTAGGAGTACTGCCCCTTTGCTGTTTGCTGTCTGGTGTTGGCCTGCAGTGACTGTTTCTGCCAAGGAAAGGACAAGGACTTTGCTGTGTACTGTGTCCCCTGCTTGAGGAAGGTCTTCAAGGGCTTGAAATAAAGAATGCTTCCTGTTATGAAGTCTCAGGGACACAAAGACTTCACCACCAGCTCCCCTGAACTTCTTTGCTGGGAGTTCTGACCTGCTAAAAGGTGCCGGCTGCTGCTTTGGGCCTCTGGAGGCTATTTGTCGCTGGGAGCTGGAAAGGTAACGCAGCTTCGAGAAGCGCAGCACATTCGCTCTTGTTTCCGATGCATAGCCAAAGAAATCAACGGTAACGGCCGAAATTACCGAATTTCGGCCGTTACCGACCAGTATTGGGCATTTGGGATGTAGGTGGCCTAAATTGCAAATTCTGTAATTTACCGATTCAGTATTTTAAGGAATCGGTAAATTACAGATTCCTTAAAATACCGAATCGGTAAATTACCAAATTTGCAATGTAGGGAGCACTCAAATGAGTGCTTTTCCCATTTTAGGATTCGTTATTTACCACCAACTATAAGTTGGTGGTAAATAAGGAATACCTTTGAAAATGCAAATCAGTGCATTTTCAACTGAGCCATGTGGCAGACATCCATGCCCTTAGGGCATGTATGTGTGCCACATCTGAACACAAGAACGATTCAGGGGTGCAACAGGGTGTCAAAGTGACACCCTGGCACCCTTGAATGTGTCCCCCATTTTACGGAATCGGTATTTACCGATTCGGTAATTGCCATTCATTCCTATGGGCCTCCAGGCCCATACGAATGAATGGCAATTACTGAATCGGTAAACACCGATTCAGTAAATACCGAATCTTACCAATTCGGTAATTTTTTACGAATTTTTTGCTACATAGCATTTACCGATTCTAAAATGCCGAATCGGTAAAATTTGGTATTTTAGAATCGGTAAATACTATTTACCTATATCTGGCCCCTAGTGTGAAAAGTGTCGCTTCTGCACGTCGCTTTGAATAGAACTATATTTTCCTTTTAAATGTCATATTTCGATTACTGTATTGTGGATTTTTTTGTTTTGGTCTTGTTTGGTTTAGATTACTTATTTTTCTAAACTGGTTTGGTGTCCATTTGTAGTGTTTTCACTACATTACTGTGTGTGTGTTCACAAATGCTTTCCACACTGCCTCTGAGATAGGCCAGTCTGCTCATGCCAAGCTACCAAGGGGTTGAGCAGGGGTTATTTTAGAAGTGTATCCCCCTTACCCTGACTAGGAAGAAGACTCCCTACTTGGAGAAAGGTAGCTACCTCTGCCAACTAGAGAGCTCCATTTCTAACATTTGCCCTAACACAGAGAGTTACCATTTTTACTGACAGCCAATATGGCTTTGGGGTTGTCCATGATATTGGACAGTTGTGGTCACAGAATGGATTCATGACCTCTTCCGGTTTACCCAATCCGAAATGGAGAGAGTTTGAAAAATCTACTGCTGTGATTTCAACTGCCTACCCTAATTGCGGTGGTCAAGTGTCCAGCCCATCGACAAGGAAATGGTTATGCTACAGTCAGCAACCGCTATGCGGATGAGACTGTGTGATATTGCAGCTCCTCAGATCATTCCAGTTTTACTGGATAAGATCATGTGTAATCACAGTGATGAAGGAAATCTTGTATTCACCAGGATACTAGCTTGATGCTCAAAGTTGGATAAGATTTAGCAGATTCTGCACTTGGCATATTGGTTTTTAGTCAGGGCTCCAATATTTAAACATATCTACCCCAGTGTAGAGGAATGTATTCTTGTGGGGAATGGTGAATGATTGTGTGTAAATATTTAAATCCTCAAAGGGAAAAGATGTTTCCTCTACTTTTGAGTAGTGTCTGTTCCCTTTGATTGTGGGGCCACCTCTCTAGTGTAATCACTTCATTTTAGCTACCACATCACTCTCATCCCATCAGGAACTGACCAATAAGATGGAGTGGTTTGTTCCTGATGCTCCATTTTGCAGCAGTGAGCATTGACGGCTTGGATATCTGAGGACTAAAGTGAACTGTGACATAACACTGCGATCTGCTGCAGACTGGTGTGCTAGCGCAGTTGGACCATTTCAGTTGAAGGGTTTGAGTCATGCTGCTGTGGTTTGCTGTTACAGTGACAGATGGAGACAGATTTACTGCCCTTAAAGAACTGGAACTGGTCACTTGGAACTTACTGAACTTTCCTAAGTGTTTTTATGAGTCTCAACTGATTTACTATCGACACATATACTATAGAAGTCCAAATCTACCTCGGCTGAGGAAGATATTTTCCCTATCAACATTGAATCTCCAATAACTAATATTATTTCATTAAATCTATTGATTTTGAAATACTGTGGTTGTTATTGTGTATTTCTGATTGTAAGGGGTAGAAGTTTTAACAATAGCAATTATCCAATTCCTGGTCCTCATTGGATAATTGCCCAGCCTTCCAAAATCCAGTCCCTTTCAGCACAAACAAGATCCCTCAGAGAACCAAGGGGTTTGTCTTGGTAGCTAGAGAGGAGAAAAGGAAATCTAGTGAAATAATATTAGCTAATAAATAAATAAAAATACATGGGCCCAGAGTAACACTACAACACTATTTATTAAGGAGTGTACTCATCAGTTTTAGAGAAGTGAATCTGTAACATGATCTAAGACTATACATGTTAGGCTTTAGGTGCAGACAAGCAGAGAACAGTTAAAGTCAAATGTGTGCGCCAGTGCCTGGTTACATTCTTCAAATGATGTAGTGTGTTTTAAGGTTGTGAGGCTGTTAGAGCACTATTTTTGCTCTTTCAAATGTTGGGGTGCATTATAGTCATGGTAGTCCGCACCTACATATAATCTTTTATTGTATTAACTTAGGCCATTAGGACGTGTACTGTAATAACGTGAAAGGTGATGTGTTCGGGATATTTTCAATGTAAATGTGAAGTCATTAACGTTGCAACTACGTGTGACTAATCGATAATAATAATGTGCAGAATTCGTATATGTCGCTGACGAGTACTTACACAATTGATGTGCTTAAGTAATGTGTTAATTTAGAGATGCTTAGCAGAAATGTTCATTTTATATGTGTAACTTCATGAGGCCTTCCGCTGTTTCTTATGCTGACTGATTTCTGTAGGCCTGAATTGTATTTTTCCCCTGGAAGCTTTCGCCTGAGACTTACTAGTGAATTTCATGTGCATGTTGGATTTGTTCTTCCTCACATTTCTGTTGCAGGTGGAAAACTCATCCTTGGTAGCTAGAATAATGTATTTTTTTTTAGGAGTTGGGCTTTGGGAGTAGCAGGTACATTGAACGTTAATACTGATAATAAAGAACTGTTGTACTTTCTCATAGGAGTAGGCCTGGGAATTAAGGTCATCTTGCCAAGATCTGGGAGCATCACCACAGTGTGGAAAATTACCTACAAGGAGGTGGCTTAACTGGATGGTATGATGCCGCAACGCATCTTGGGGTAGTACCTGGGATAGTGAAGTATCAAAGTTAGGGAAGTGTCCGCAAACTTCTGCCTTGCCTTGAGAGAGAGAGCATCTTAGAACGAGCTCTGTCGCTTTATGCTACTTGACCTATCTAATGTGAAGAGATTTCTTAGGAAGACATCACACGCTGACACCTTTATGGACCTTGCCTTGGGAAATACTAAGTAAGGATGTCACATTAGTGGTAGTGTAGGGACAGACTAATCTTTTATACCCACAGACCTCCAATGAAGGGGAATCTTGACAATTTTGGTGTTTTCATCTGTATTCTGATCCTCAAACTGATTATTCTATGCATGGTGCACCACCTTAACTTCACCCGGAGGTTCGGCTATATACTAGTTCCAATGTATTTCTACACTCTCATCTTGAGGTGCTTGTTTGTCCTACTGTTTTTGGCTTTGTAATAAACTAACTAATTCTAATTGGGGGTCTGTGATTCTTCGGAGTCAAAGTTAATTGGAACTGTACAATTCATTAGCTACCAATTTCCTCCCCTCCACGCTTTCATGCTGACAAATAGTCATCGGCCTGGCGTTCCAGGGTAGATCTAGAACATGGAAGCAGGCTCCTTCAAGGCTATTGTGAATAAGGTAGCAGAATGCTAGGACAGAGTCAGTAATATTTTTCTATTTTGAAAGAAAAGCAGTAGCAATTAAGGAATTAGGAGAAATAGTGATCAATTTATAAGGAATCGCATGGGCAGACAAAAAGAAGTCAAATGTCACTGGAGGTGATCTCGAATCTGATACTGGCAACGGCACGTGGCCCCACAGCCAGTTGTACTGTCCCCTTATCCCCGGTTCAATCCCTGTGGGCGTTTGAACGTTGCAATGGGCTGGTCTAGGGTCTATATGCAGTTTTCATCAAAGGTCAATGATCCCCCGTCCCTTTCATCCACCAGACTCCGATGGCAGCACCTATTTGGTCTAGTATACTCCCTAAGAAGACTGGGCAACATTTCTCCTCAACCACAATAGATCCCTCAGAGACTCAAGGATGAAATTCCCGTGCTTCAACATCCTCCAGGATTGGTAATGAACCCCCTGGAAGCTTCATAGGTCAACGCTCCTGCCCCATGCCCTTTGTTGGAGATGCAGAGCTGCTGGATGTTACACCTTCAACATCCTGTGGTCCTGTCTGACCATCATGCCAGACAGTGTTTAGGTCGGCGTTAGTACTATTCCAGCAGATCAACCCCCCAACCCTCCTGCATGTCTTCTCTGATCTTCCTGACAATGCATCTCCCGACCGCAGATGTCTAGCCACCTATTTTGTCACTGCCAAATTTTTAATACTCCACCATTTACAGCAGCCCACGCTTCCCATGAATTCTGAATGGCTCCTTGAACTGTATTATGTTGCGCGACTTGAAAAATGTGTTTACCACTTAAATTACCAGTCTCACATCTTTGAGTCTTTGTGGGACCCTTTCATGATGAGTGTTGAGATGTTACTTGACTGACCCATCCCCCGTCTATAGCAGAGAGACAGCTGTGCCCCGAAGACACACAGGAGCAGTGGAGCAAGCGCCTGAGAGGCAATGACCCATTACCACATCTTTCCATCAACTGACAATGTTTGCATACCTGGGGGTGCTCAAATGTGCAAATAGCTGCTATTCTCCATTCCATTTCTCCCTTTTTTGATTGTCACCCTCCACCCCTGATGCCCTTCCTACCTGAATGTGCCTTCTGGAAACCCACCTACTGGTAGATTTCTACCATTTTGTATTACTTGCATTTGTAATGCAATTTTTGTTCAGTGGGGTACAAATTGGGCCAGAGTTTACTTTGGCCAGTGGAGACAATATATGCTGCCTTTTCTGAAAGGGATTAGAAAAGGCTGTATACTACCTTCTACTATATTAGCATCTTTCTGAACAATGTTATGGCTGGTGTCTGACAGTCAAGGCAGGTGTCCCTATTCAGAGTAGAATGTGTTTTTCTCAAGTTTATTGAGTCCTCATTACTAGTATACAAAAGGATCTGCATAGACTGTTTGTGACATTTGAACAATGTTGCCAACTCACTTTGTCAACATCCTTTGGGACAAAAGTAAGGTTATCATCATTGGCTGCTGTTATACTCCAAAGATCCTTTGTGCTCAATGCTATTATTTTCAGCAAGTGGGCGCTTGACTTTCTTGGTGCTCCCTCGTATTGTTATGTAGTTCCTGTAAACCTACATAGGACCTGCACGTTTAGACAACATACACTGAAGGATTGGTGTCCGGACTTATTCTAGACACCCCGACCAGTTATGTTAGCCTGTATACAAGCTAGCTCACAGTGCCACTAGAAAACCTTTTTAGCAAGGCTAAAGTTCTCCAAGAGCCATTTTCTAGGGGATCTACCGCACCCATTACGCGTTATTCAGCCCTGAAGAGTCACGGGTGATATCCTGAAATGACGAAACACGTGTCGGCTGTTTGAATGTCCTTTTTTATCTCCTTGACAGGAGTTTACTTCTAACCCACAAAACCAATTAAATAAGAAAAAGAATCTTTGGTTTGCGATTTTATCCTACCTTGTATTACGTGATTACTCTCACAGAACTACTTACTTCCTATTGTGCTCTGGACTTTGGTTACATAAACAAGAGGGGGTTCCTGCCCTACTCCTTTTCAGAGGTTTAGGGTTTTCTCTGACCAAGCAGCACCTTTCTACTTCAGCATTTTCCTTACTCTTTCACCGCAATTTGTTGTGCGCCAATATTTTCTGAACACTAAAAACCCTTTGCAGGACTCTCAGAAATTTTAATTTTAATGCAAAGGTTTGCGTATTTCAAAATGTATTTTTATTTTTAAAAGACAAAGTGATAAGTTTTACTCTAGCATATCACTTTTCCATTTAAATGCTAATGCAAACCCTCTTTTTGTGGGCCATATCAGTGCTTCAATTAAGGCTACCAATTGTGAATACAAGATTTTGTTTGCTGTACTACTCCCACTACTCAATCTAAGAATAGCTATTTAATTTTCAGCCTCAAATTTCAAATTCTTTCACACTTGCAGAGCATTTAAAAATGTTGCATTTTTTTTTTCACAACCAATTTTATTGAGCAAGTAGGCAATAAAATTGTGGCACCCCACAGGTCGGAGATCACCACCAACAGTACAGGTACAGTATATCAAATGAGTAGCAAATGTTCAAGCAGGCACCGAAAATAGGCTCAATATGAATAAACCCCCAACCCACCCTACCCCACAACCCCCGTCCCCCCCAACTCCCAGAAACTCCCCCCCCGCACGTGTACATATAGCAGCAGATAAAGGGTGTAGATGTAGTGCGACAGGAGTGTCGCAGAATCGGGCCAACAATGTCCGTACAATCAAATGTCCTCTTCTCGCTCCGCTGGGGGATCCAGTGACAGACCCGGGTAGTCGGCCCACCACTTCCAAATTTTGTAGTGTTTGCGTGGGCAGCCCCTCGCCTCAAAGATCGGCTTTTCAAGGCCCATGTAATAGTCCAATCCAGCTTTCCACGCAGACAGGGGAGGGGCCCTCACTCCCTTCCACGCCCGGCCTAGGTCCCGTTTGGCAACAACAAACCCCAAAAGCAGCAGATGACGTTTATAGATGTTCCCACCAATGCCCTCCATAACATGCAGCAACCCCAGCCAATGGGTGCGGGGAAGGTCCCAGCCTAGGACCTCAGATAGACAGCTCCACACGCCTCTCCAAAAGCCAGACAACCGACCACACGACCACACAGTATGTAACAGGGATCCAGACACCGCCCCACAGCGCAGACATTCCGGGGAGTCAATCAACCCAGCTCTCCACAATCGTTCACGGGTGTAGTAGGCCCGGTGCAGGTACTTAAATTGGATGAGCCGGAGCTGTACAGCAATGGCGGTCCCACGCGGGGATTCTAACGCCTCCCTCCAATCGTCCTCATCTAGGGGGCCTACGTCCACCTCCCAAGCCGCCCGAAGAGAGTGCAGGGTAGAGGAGCAATGGATAACCAGCGTCTGGTATATCCGGGATACCTTCCTATCCCCAAGGTCTCCCATAAAGACCTTCGCCTCGACTGGGCTGAACGTTGGTAGGGAGTCCAGGTTGGCAATACTCGGGGTGAGGGTATGGCGCAGCTGCAGATAACGGAAAAACTGGGACTGAGGCATTTGGAACTCCGTGCGAAGTTCCTCGAATGATTTGAGGGTAGTGCCGGACATGACCTGGCCCAGTAGCGAGATACCTATCGCCTCCCAGCCCTCAAAACCGGCCAGGGCCGAGAGCTCCGGGAGCAGGCCATTGTGCCAGAGCGGCGTCTCAGCCGTCAACTTGCCCCACCAGCCCATGCGGCGTAGGGCCTGTCTCCACACTGCAAAGACCACTCTGGTAACCGACGGTAGTGCACGACGCAGACGGGCTGAGTATAGAATGGTGTGTAGTGTGTTATCCCCCATAAGTGACCGCTCCAATGCATACGCCGGGTCCCCCCTGTCGCTATACCACCACTCGTTAAGAACAAGCAGTTGGGAAGCCTGGTAGTAAGATAGGAGATCAGAGGTAGCCAGGCCCCCGCAATAGGTAGACAGGAAGCATGTTTTCAACGCCACTCTGGCCGCTCCACCAGCCCACAGAAAACGACCCAGCGTCGAGTTAACCTGGCGAAACCACTGCGGGCCGATAGGGTAAGGGAAGGTCTGTAGCTGGTACAACAGGCGTGGAAGCGCCACCATTTTGAAGATGGCCGATCTTCCAAATATAGTGAGGGGCATTCTGGACCAAGTCTTGACATCGGCCTGGACCCGTTCCCACACCGGCAGGACGCCACGATCCCAAGCCACGGCGCGCGACTCCGAGAGAAAGACGCCCAGGTATTTCAGCCCATCCGTTGCAACTCGCAGTCCTGCAGCCCAGGGGTCTACCACGACCCTGCCACCCAGCACCCATAAAGTCGATTTGTGAAGGTTGAGCCGAAGGCCGGAGATCTCGCCAAATATGCGCATGACCTCCAGAACCCGGGGACCCGAGTGTTGCAGGTCGGTGAAGAAAAAGAGGATATCGTCCGCATATAATGCGAAAAATGTTGCATTTTAATGTTTTATTTGTTGTATATATAATTTAATGCCCTGCTAATATTATTTAGTTTTCTAAACAGTTGCTGACCCCCTGAATAGGTGTTGTGGACCCAAGGCCAAAAGCTGTTCTCCTATACCATAAGGTTATGCGATGGCTGTCAGAGTGAGCTGTTTTTATTGCAACCATGAATCTGATGTGACTGATGAGACAAGGATCTGATCCAACCGCTACTTTTGAAAGCATGCCACAGACCTGATCGTCTTTGAAATCTCAGGAAGACTGAAAGGAAAACGTACTTTTGCCATGATAACCAACCTCAGGTTTTGTAGGTGAGGCTAAAACTGCAAGACACAGAGAAAGGTTCAAACACCTACCTAAATGCAATAGAAGAAATTCACTAGCACTGGCCATTTCAATCTACAGGGCACACCATTCTGTTCCATCAATCAAAAGCAAAAACAATCCATTACCTCAAGTAGGAACTTTGAAAATCGACATTTGTAAGAGCACCCACGCATGTCACTAATTAAATCACCTCCCTATGAACTTGCAAACTGGCACCCTTTATGAGTCTCTGCAAGAAGATGAGCTGGGTCATTGAGCCAGAAGCTGTACCTGTGACAAAGACACATACATATGCATGTAGCAGGTCCACCCACATTCTGAGCTACATTTTAGCCACTTTCCCTCGGGCAGAAGGAGCATCACAAACAATCAGCCACGTTACCTACTGAAGTCAATTGCTGGCAGGGCAAAATCAACACTTCTTCCCAGATGCTATGCAGGTGCAATAAGATACTTGGCTGACGCTGAACACATCAAGATGCAAAAAACTATTCTTGATCGTTTCCACAGCAAGAACCAGATTATTTGAGTAATTCAACCGATAGGGCTAGGATCTGGGAGAAGATGTGAGAGCTATTCCCCACAGCTAGTGTTCTACTCTGCAAGGACAGCTCAAAGCAGCATTTTATACACAACGTGCTGGCCATCGTGGAAGAATGCAAAATGATATTCCAAGATGTCTTCCTGCTTTTATTGGCTTTGACAATGCTTGCAACACAATTCTGCAAGCATTGACAAAGTCAATAGGTGCAGCGCTGGGCAAGGTGTCAAAGAACACAGAGGAAAACAGACGTGGGATAGGAAAGAGAGAGAGGCACTGATCAGCAACTGTGGAAGCTAATCCACAGGCAGGGGGGATAGAGCAGTACGGAGGCAGTCTGTGGGGAGGGAGCTACACAGAGGCATTGAGTGAGCGTGAAATATTCAGGAAGACTCGGAAAGGTCGAAAGAGAGAGCAGAGTAAGGACATGCATTTGTACTGCATGATAAAGCATTCAACAAAAAAATTGTCCCCCGATGTCAGCTGTGGAACGGCAGAATTAACAAATCAAAAATTAGGGTTGAAATGTAAATGCTATAGGGGCAGGACAAACATGACAATAGGAAAGAAAGCCATCGAATCAGTTGGGAATTAAAATAGACAATAACACCATCCAATCATGAGCAAAGAGCAGACCCAAAGCACACTGTTGGGACAGAAAAATCCTCTGCGTGGTAAGAGATGTGCACCTCTGACCCGAGGGCCAAAGTGTACTACTGTCTGGATCCTTAATGTTGATATTTCTTGTCACAGGCAAACGGGCATCATGCGTGTTCAGAAGGACAAAGGCCTGTCTCATGAATTGTGGTCTTGTTGGACCCAGAGGGGCACCCAAAGCGCTATCCTCATAGTGGTGGAGGATACTGCCTTGACCAAGAGTTAAGCAGCACGAGTGCAGTGGTGGCAGCTGCCACGTAGAAATCTGTAGAAGTGACCAGGCCCTTTTTAACCTGCGTCACTGGAGTGAGGTCTTCTGGCTCACTCAGCTTTTTAAAGTTCTGTTGCTGTGTGATTAAGCCACCCCTTGGCTTTCATCAATTATGTGTAGAGTGCTGCTCAGTAAAGGGGATTCTATACTGGAATTTTGTATGCATGGAAAGGGTACAGTACAGGGATAGAGCAGCGCTGTGCAGTGCATGCATGGTGGGTGCATGTACACGGTGTATGCATACTTGCAAGAGATACATTACATGAGCAACGTAGTATTGTGCAGTGTGTGTGCAGTGGAAGCATGTGCTGGGTGTATGTGTGCTTGTGAGAAGTACAATACATGTAGGATGAGGAGTTGTGCAGCACGCACATGGTGAGCGTGTGTGCTGGCAGTGTTGTGTGTGAATTTGCAAATCACACACCATGGCTCAATACAGAAAGCCTACAGTACTGATAAGTGTATACAGAATGAATTTGTGAGCTCAATGTGTGTGGGGCTGGAGTGGCACAATACATGGAGGTGGCAGTATGGGGCACCGCCATTTACAGAAATTTTTTCGGGGGGGGGGGGCATACACTTTAAAGTCATCCATCCTCCGACCCTTTTTTACCGGTTACACAACCTTGAATTTTTTTTAAAGGGCAAGTGAAAAATCTAGCGGGTTGGAAAGCACCCTCCCTCCCCCTTGTTCCTCCCTGTGGATGCCCATGGCTGGGCAGTATGTGTGCTGTGTATGTACACTGAGTACATGTGTGCCTGCAATTACATGGAGGACTCTGGGTTGCAATCTGGAAGCTCATACCTGCCTGATGAAGACATGAGAAGTAAAAGAATCAGTTAGAACTGGGGTTCTCTAGTTGGCAGAGGTAAGCACCTTTGACCAAATAGGGACCCTTGCTTCTATTCAGGGTAAGGGGGAAACAAACTGCAGATAACCCCTGCTCACCCCCTTGGTAGCTTGGGGGCAAGCCAAGCCACACAATCAGCTCTTGCCCCCATCTAAGGCTCAGAATGCACTCCCACTGTCCCCAGCCGGGCCACCAACCAGACTCCCGGTCCAGGCAGCCCCGCCGGCCCTCAACCCGCTCAGAGTATTACAGTTAGAAGGAGCAGAGTGTTACCTGGGGGCTGGTCTTGAGCTGCGTCCAGCGCCTCAGGTGACTTCTGGAACGGAAACTTCCTTCTTTAAGGGCACTTCATGGGGAGGAATGGGACTGCCTTCCGGCACTCTAACATGGCTTCCCTTCACTCCGGAAGACGTCCTGCTGGGCAGGGTGCAACACCGCTGGCGCTCCCTCGCTGGGGCGTTCTTTGTTGCCTAGCAACGGCCCGCGGCTTCTTTGATGAAGGAGGGGTGATCTCGGCAAAAGAGATAAGAGCGGCAAATTGAAGCGGGCCACCCGCTGGCTCAGGCTCAACATGTAACGTCGCTGGGCCGCTCTGGCCCAGCGACGTTACATGTTGAGCCTGAGCCAGCGGGTGGCCTGCTTCAATTTCACAGAAACCGCGAGCCACTAAGGACCGTCATCGCCGGTGACCCATCCGCAAGATTGGGCAGCTGCTTAAAGATCAAAGCAATCTTTAGGCGTGCAGGTTTCACAAGAAATACAAGCTGTGTGCAGGGGCACACCCACAGCAGCTTGAAAGATGCTTCTTGCAAACTTTGATGACCCTGTGTTTCCAATAACAGTAGGCCAGCTCTCCTCAGGCCCTTTGAGACACTTTTGCTTCTGAACTCACACAGCAACTTCCTTGTTACTATTAGGGGGGACACAGCACACAGCAAAGTCCCTTGTCCTCACTCTGAGTTGAATCAGAAAACTGCAGGCCAGTCCGAGATCACACAGCAAGGGCAGCACTTCTCTTCCGTTCCTTCAGTTGATCTTTTGGGTAGAGGTTCCACTTGATTGTAGAAGTAGTCTAATTTTACTGGGGTTTCAGCTCTTACTTTTATACCCCATAAGGGCTAGGGACCCAGTTCAAACCAGTCCTGGGTGCACTCTGCCAGTGCACAACTTCTTCCTTTGTGGAGGTAGGTCAGGGTCTTCAGATGCACCGCAGGAGGTGGACCCAGCATTGTGGAAGGCAGTGACAGGCCTTTCCAGGGTCCAGGTGCTACTCCTCCCACCACTCCAAATGTAGATAGGTCAATTCAGCCCAGTGCTGACTTACCCAGACTCCTGGAGCTTCCCCATCCCCTGTCACTCTCAAGCCAGACAGTCAATCCACAACTAGGCAGAGGCACACAGGAAGTTTGAACAAGAAAATAGCCACTTTACTAAAAGTTGTGTTATTAAATTCTGAGTGTGAAATCAATAAGGACTAGCCTATTTGTGAATTTGCATAGACTCAAGACTGTAAGACAGGGTACAAACCCTTTTTGTTTGTTCCTGAAGCCCTCACCCACCAACCTGGTTTGTGGCATGCTTCCTCATCGGGCCCAC
This sequence comes from Lissotriton vulgaris, assembly GCF_964263255.1. Taxonomy (NCBI): domain Eukaryota; kingdom Metazoa; phylum Chordata; class Amphibia; order Caudata; family Salamandridae; genus Lissotriton; species Lissotriton vulgaris. The sequence goes on along the minus strand of NC_141685.1, from coordinate 1,880,744,700 downwards.
CCAGTGACACCGAGTGTGTCCCGGGTGTGCTTCGACGCCTGAATACAGCGGAGCAGGTACGTTTCTGAGTGTGCAGTGTTGTGACGTTAAGGTGAAAGTTTAAAAGCTATACTGGGATCCCAGTACCTGAGGGTAAATTATTTTTTAATAACTGGGTCAACGTTAGCATTAAAAAAGGTTGATGGATGTTATAGATCTCCTACATCCAGGTGTGGTCTATATGTTTCAGCCAGGCCTTTATGATTAAAACTGGCTTTCCTCAGGACCAAAGTGTGTAGGTGCAGATTACTTAATTTTAAGTAAGCTCTCTCTCCACAGGTCCCTAACCCCCTGTGGCCCCCTTCTTCTTCCCAGGGTCCACTCCTCTGCCGGACTACTCCATGGGGCTAATTTGGCAACAAGCCAACGTGAGGATAATCTTCCTTTCATGCCCCTACCACCGTTTTTTGTGTTGATGCGCTTACGATGTTTAGCCCACCACAAAACTTCATGTATATATGGTAACTTTCACCTTAGTCATACCACCAATATGGCAACGCCATTTGCCGCTTATTTATCGTCTACACAGCACAATAGATATTGGCAATGAAACTGTTTTGTGAATATGTTACCATACTAAGACTCTCCCCTGTATGTGTGTTTTGTCATACTTGTTGTATGTCCAGTAATGCTCTAAGAGGGAATCCCCCTCACACATGTAAAGTACCTTAGCGAGTGCCACACATTTTCAAAATTACACAATCACTTAAAATTAAGTAATCTGCACCTACACACTTTGGTCCTGAGGAAAGCCAGTTTTAATCATAAAGGCCTGGCTGAAACATGTAGACCACACCTGGATGTAGGGGACCCTAATAACACTCCTATAACATCCATCAGCCTTTTTTAATGCTGACAGTGACCCAGTTATTAAAATATAATTTACCCTCGGGTACTGGGATCCCTAGCTTTTAAACTTTCACCTTCACGTCACTACACTGCACACTCAGAAACATACCTGCTCCGCTGTATTCAGGCGTCGAAGCACACCCGGGACACACTCGGTGTCACTGGGTCGGCCCGATGATGAAGCATGCCACCAGCCAGGTTGGTGGGTGAGGGCTTCATGAACAAACAAAAGTGTTAATAACCTGTCTTACAGTCTTGAGTCTATGCAAATTCACAAATAGGCTAGTCCTTATTGATTTCACATATAAACCCTGGGGAGAGGACTAGCTACCTAGTCCTCTCTCTCTCCTTTGATAGTGATATATTAAATTCTTAGTACCAGACTCCAATGGGCTATATCACTCCTATGGGAAGATATGCAGGTACACATGGCACACAGCATTCCACATTCTATCCTATGGGCAAGATGGCTTCTCAATAGTGAAAAACGAAATTGGCAGTATTTCACTATCAGGACTTAGTACACACATCAATACATGTCCTACCTTCCACATACACTGCACCCTCCCCATAGGGGTACTTTGGGCCTGCTATAGGGGTGTCCTATGTGCACAGGAAGGGAGAGGTAGGGTCTAGCGAGTGGGTGCACTTGTCACGTCAGAATGTCAGTTAGCAACTGCGCGCAGGCACTGCAGTGGCAGGCCTGAGACGTCTCTTTTAAGGGTCCTTAGGTGGGTGGCACAATCAGTGCTGCAGGCCCACTAATAGCATTTCACTTACCAGCCCTGGCACACTTAGTGCACTTTACTAGGGACCCAGTGGTAAGACAAATATGCCAATCATGGCTAACCAATCATAATAATTTATACATGAAGCACTTGCACTTTGACACTGATCAGCAGTGGCAAAGTGCCCAATGCATCCAAACCAGCAAAAAAATGAAATCCAGCATAGCATCAAACATATAGAAGGTAGAGGCAAGAAGTTAGGGAAAACCACACCAAGGATGCCAGGTCTAACAGAATACCTCAGGCAGATTTGTTTATTGCTGCATTCCTGTTAGCTGGGTGGGACAGACTGGAGAGAGAGAGACTCCCCATGTACACTTCTAGTGGGTGGTCTTTGATTCAGTGATAGATCACAAGGAAATGGCCTAGATAAATCCCAGGAAGGAGATGGGGCTGATAAGTTTTGTTTATGTATTTATGTATTATTTAATGCTATTTTCTAAAGCGCGAACATTACCCGAAGGTGTCAGAGCGCTTTACAAAAGAACCAGTTGCGATACATAAGGACTTAGGATTACATGAGTTACACAAAAGATACAAACAGGAAAAAAATTGTAAATGTACAAGTTGTAAAGTCACTAAAAAAAGAGATACAAATGGATAAACTCTAAGAATCACATAGGAATGGTAGTGAGTACAAAGGTCTGCTATATATACTAGTGGTTAGAGTTATCTCTATATACATATATATACAAATAGTAGATATTCTCAGGATTCCATTTTACCAGCGATTCGGCTTGGACAAGTATATATCACATATTTACAGAGTAAAAAAAAACAAAACAAAAAAAACATTTAAATAAAAAGGAGTAGAGAGCTGTATGTGGGGGAGAAGAGTTGGAGGCTGAAATTGGTGAGAGGAGAGAGGGGGACCTGAGAGGGAGAAAGAGATAAGGCAGTCCAGCGTAAGAGAAATGTCTGAAGGTCAGCAGGATGGAATCCAAGGGACCAAAGGAAAGGACAAGAATCAACAAAATGGCGGACCCAGGTCGTGGGCATCGATGGAAAGCATCTCAACATGGCAAGATGCACCCAGGGCAAGAGCGACAACAGGAGAGGGTCCCAAAGTGGCGTGGCGCACTCAGGTGCATTCCAGTCCAAAAGTTATGAGGGCCAAGTCCAAAGAAAACCAGAGAGCCGACCCAACGGAGGAAGAACAAGAGGGGAAAAGGAGCTAGACAGTCAAAAGGATGAGCATCTTCAGTATTTTCACCTCCTTTCACCAATGCTGCACACACATGATCCCTGGTCTAAATGCTCCCACGCTCCTGTACTGGGCACCACAGTCCACCTGTGTCATTAGCTGGAGGGTTGGTAAAACAAATCCCCATTTCTCCACCCAGCGTTCATGCTCAACAAAAAGCTGATGTCTATCTTGGCTCTCCCAGGGGGCGTTAGCGGCTTCATCATATGTAGTGGGTGAGCGCTGTAATTAAAATCCTCTCCCGGTCGTGTAACCTGTCCTGCCCGTCCGCTATGGCCAGGGGCCCCCATCTACACACTGCGGTCGGGCCACACAGGCTGATGGAGGCTGCAGATCCGGTGACCACAGGCTGCACTAGCTGTGGGCGCCTGCCGGGGAAGATGATGTCCCAGCCCCGCATTGTTACCTCATAACGTGGGTCTGTTTCACCACGGTCCCCCCACTTCCACCTCCGTTTCACCCCGGGCGCCATCTGGAGGTGTTATCGCCAGGGGTGGACCATAAAGAGTAGGGCTTGGAGCTAGGAGAAATCCAGCATGAAACGTCAAAGATTCAGAACCTGAATCACATCTTGTGTCTGGAAATGGACTATATGAAGAGGAGGTTGAGAGCCCAAAATGTGTTCTCTGCCAAGCAGCCAGACAGGCTGTGTGAGGAGGGGAAGCTCTGCAAGACCTCTGCTTATGACCAGGACTGAGGCCAAGGTTGCTACTTTCCCTGCTGGGTGAGGGGACATCGCAAATGGAAAACAAGAACACCTGCACTGGATTCTGGAGCACCAGCCACTGCCTCCTTGCCAAGACTAGTATACCCTGTGAGGAACAGCAGAGCGTTGAAGGGAGCAAGGCCCAATGGGGAGCCCAGCCTAGTGGACTCCCTGTGTGAGGAGATGGCTACTGCCCCGATCGGGTCATTACCCATTTGCAGATTACAGTTTGTGACCCCCATATGCCAGGAGGGGGTTGCAATGAAGATAGTCATGAGTGCCATGCAGTACAAGTAAAGCTGTGTGGCATCTGTGGAGGTGAGCCCATATGCCAGGAGGGGCTAAAGTTAAGGTTATTTCAGGGCCAGAAGGGCTGACGCCCGAGTGAAGCATAGTGGCTATCCTGTGTGACAAGAAGGGCTGCCTTGGTGTACGAATACTGTGGCCGGTTGAGTTATGGCAACTCTGTATCCCAGAAGGGGCTTCCAATACTTAAGTAGTTGCCCAAGAATTCTGAGCCGTGACACATGGGTCTCCACGATGTAAGAAGGATTCATCTGGAACTGTCCCGTAAAACTGAGCAAAATGCTGTTTGTGCATTGCTGCATCACCTGGGCCCCAGATAGGGGCACAGGAATCCAATCCCCACCTTCCTTGTGAGGGGCACAAGGCTCTGCGAGCAGGAGGAGCACCTCCAATTGCTGTTGGAGCTGTCCACCTATGCTCCGAAAAGAGCCTCATGCAGCCAACTCCCCCCACAAAATCGTAACAATGTGAGTGCCCTTGGTCAGGGCACTTGCTGGGACATTGCAAGCTTCCTCGCTGCTGGAGTGGGTAAGACGGGCTACAGGCCTATCAAGCCCCAGAGGTACACTCTGTTGAGGGTGCAGGGGCAACAAGACACTTTTGACTATTTTACGAATAGTCAAAAATGGACTCGTGAGTTAAAGCCTACTAGTGAGCATTCCCTGGATGCAGCCTCCAGTAAATGGGGAATAATCCCTACCACATTACGAAGATGGGGTGGGAGAGGGATTTGCGAGCAAAACTGTAGAGCCCAGACATCAGGGGGAAATATGTTATGCTTCATATATGTTGTAAGATTGCTTTGAATGCGTACTTTTAAAAATGAAATTGTTATTTTTGCTATAAAAATCCGTATTTGACTGAATGTTGATCTTATTGACATGGTTGTGCACTCTTTGAGTTATGAGTCGTATTCACGGGCCTGTATACACACTCCCTCCCCACCTTGAGGGAGCCTTGTCTGCTCAACCATAGCTATCACTGAGAGTCAAGGCAAGTGTGGAAGGGGTACTTGACTCCAGTTCATAAGTCTTTATTTCGATAATAAAATCATAAAAGACAGAAATATCAAAGACATTGAAAGGTGAAAATTTGATAAAAAGCCCATCATTACAATCATCTTTTAAAAAGAGTATTAAACAGTATAGTAAGACTTTTTAGAAATACAAAAACACAATAATAGTCATTATTATATTAAAATCATTTCAATATTAAAATACATTAGGTTTTCCTGGTACGAATAACCCATGCCCACCCAAGAAATTTAGCAACACCAACCACTACCAGCTCAGAAGTATTAGTGCGGAATATCTTCAGGGCTTCAGCACTTCCTTTGATTCCTAGCCTACAACAAATAGGCCTAATCCATTTCAATCTAGGTGCATGGTATGCGGGGCAGGCGAAGAGAAGGTGGCCCACACTCTCCGGATGGACTAAACAGAAGGGGCAAGTATCACTTGAATTGGCAGACCACTTATTAGTAAAGGAGTTAATGGGTAAAGACCCGACTCGGAACTGATGATATAATTTCCGGTCAAGAGTCTTGGTGATCACATCCCAATAAATCTCCAAAGAGGGGGTCACTTTATGGGTCAGGAAGAGGCCTGTTAGACTAGTGGTATCATCTGACTGGACTACAGATGAGTGTTTAACCGAGGCCCAATACAGATCTTTAAGATCCTGTTTAGAAGGGAACACAGTGGTCCCCGGAGAGACCCAGAGCTGGTTAAGACCCATCTCTTCTAGCACCAATTTCACTTCCCTCAACCATACAATATTTGAAGCGCCCCATGTTGATTTTACCTCAGCTAGTTCGCTGGCAAAGAGGCTAAGATCTGGGGAAGTCCAAATCCGTCGCCACAAGACCATCAAACGATACTGGGCCAACTCATTGATGGGCTTACAGACCAGATCTAACAACAGGGGTTTGATAGGTGTAGATTGGGGAAGACCTGTCCAATTCCGCAATATTTTATTTTGGGCTTTGACCAGGGGGGTTAGATCTTTAAAACCCCAAAGGTCAGCACCATACAGAGTGGCTACATTAATTTTTGCTTCGTAGATCTTAAGTACTGGAGCAATACGTTTGGTAAAGGACTTCTTATGCTCCTGAATTAAGCAACCCGTGAGGCGTGCAAATTTAAGGTATAATGCCTCAACCTGGGGTTTCCAGCTGAGGTGATAGTCTAGTGTCACACCCAAATAAGTATTTACCTCTACTTGTTCGATGCAGGCACCATTTAAACTAACCGAGCTTTTGATGGGGCGATTTTTGCTAAAGACCATAAGTTTAGTCTTGCTAATATTGATTTGCAAGTCGTTAACCCTGCAGAACTCATCAAATCTATTGAGTGCTGTCTGTAGCCCTCTTCGAGTTTTTGAGAGGAGCAAAGTATCGTCCGCAAAAATTAACATTGGATACTTAGTTCCTCCCAGAGTTGGAGCATCTGTCGGGGTGTCAGCAAAAAACTTAACTACTTGGTTAATAAACAAGAGGAAGAGGGTAGGGGCCAGCACACATCCCTGACGGACGCCGCGTGTTACTGGAAAGCTGTCCGTCACCTGCCCTTGTTTTCCCCATCTCACCCTGGCGAAATTATCCTCATGTAGTCTAATTACTAGGTTCAGGAGTTCTGGCGGCATGCCCATTGAATTAAAAGCATTCCACATTTTCTCCCTGGGCACAAGGTCGAAAGCCAACTTGAGATCCACAAAGGCGGCATAAATTGCTCCTTCTTGTACTTGACTCAGTTGCTCAGGATCCAAAGGAGGTCAGGGCCCAGGACATCAGGAGTACAAGGCTTCAACCCCCTCAGTTGGCTCAGTAACCCTGCCTGCCCTGTGTCGCTCTGAAAGTGGTTTTAATTCCCACTCTAAGATTATATTCAAGTATTGGTTACAAATGTGTCTGTGACAGACAGCTAAAGATGTCTGTTGCGAAACCCCACAGAATACTCTGTTTGCTTTACATTTACAAGAGAGGATCTTTAATTTTGTGGAGGTTAGGGTATGAATTGTGACTGTGGAGTCTCATAAGGAGGTTATAGAATTTCACAGTGTTAAATCAACAAATCCGAGCATTTGTAAACTGCACTACTCACCCGTGAAAGTCTCAAGGCGCTGGGGGGTGGGAGAGGGGATGCTATTGCTCAAATAGTAGCCAGGTCTTGAGTAGCCTCCTGAAGGTTAGTAGATCCTGGGTCTGTCGTAGGAGGATGGAGAGGATGTTCCAGGTCTTGGCGCCCAGGTGGGAGAATGATCTGCTGCCGGTGGTCGCTCTTCGGATGCGGGGGACGGTGGCGAGGGTGAGGTCGGCGGAGCGGAGCTGGCGGTTCAGGGTGTAGAAGGTGAGTCGTCTGTTGAGGTATGCTGGTCCGGTGTTGTGGAGTGCCTTGTGTGCGTGGGTGAGGAGCTTGAAGGTGATCCTCTTGTTGACGGGAAGACAGTGCAGGTCTCTCAGGTGGGGTGTGATGTGGCTGTGGCGTGGGATGTCAAGGATCAGGCGTGCAGAGGCCTTCTGTATGTGTTGAAGTTGTTTCAGGAGTTTGAACAAGGCTACTGCGTAGAGGGCGTTGCCGTAGTCCAGCCTGCTGCTGACGAGGGCCTGGGTGACCATTCTACTTGTTTCTGTGGGGATCCACCTGTAGATCTTGTGGAGCATGCGGAGGGTGAAACAGAGTTGACTTGCTTGGTCATGTAGAGTGTTGAGTCAAGGATGAACCCCAGGTTCCGTGCGTGGTTGGTGGGTTTCGGTGCTGCTCCCAATGTGGTCGGCCACCAGGAGTCATCCCAGGCTAAGGGGGTGGAGCCGAGGATGAGGACCTCTGTCTTGTCAGAGATCAGCTTCAGACAGCTGTTCTTCATCCACTCAGCGACAGCCTTCATTCCTTCGTGGAGGTTGGATTTGGCGGTGAGGGGGTCCTTGGTGAGGGAGAGGATTAGCTGGGTGTCGTCGGTCGTGCAGTCGGACGATGTGGGCGAGCGGTGACATGTAGATGTTGAACAATGTCAGACTGAGGGATGATCCTTGGGGTACGCTGCAGATGATCTCGGAGGCTACGGAACGGAAAGGGGGAGGTGGACGCTCTGGATTCTGCCGTAGAGGAAGGAGGTGGTCCATTCCAGGGACTTGTCTCGGATCCCTGTGTTGTGGAGGTGTGGGTGTAGGGTGCGGTGACAGACAGTGTCGAAGGTGGCTGATAGGTCCAGGAGGATGAGGGCCGCGGTTTCACCGTTGTCCAGCAGGGTCCTGATGTCATCGGTGGCAGTGATGAGGGCAGTTTTGGTACTGTGATTGCTGCAGAACCAGGATTGGGACGGGTCTAGGATGTTGTTCTCCTCGAGGTAGCGGGTCAGTTGTCCGTTGACAGTCCTCTCGATGACCTTCTCCGGGAACGTGAGCAGGGAGATGGGCCGGAAGTTCTTGAGGTCCTTCGAATCCGCCTTGGGTTTCTTGAGTAAGGCGTTGATCTCGGCGTGCTTCCAGCTGTCCGGGAAGGTTGCGGTCTCGAAAGAGATGTTGATGGCCTGCGGAGATGGGGTGCGATGGTGGCGCTAGCTTTGTTGAAGATGTGGTGTGGGCTTGGGTCTGACAGAGATCTGGAGTGGATGGTGTTCATAAATTTGATGGTGTCGTCGTCGTTTATGTTGGTCCAGGTGATCAGGGGATCGATGTGGGTGGTGGCCGTGAGGTCTGAGGCATCGGTGGCTGTCGGGCGGCCAGGTTGTTGAAGTTGTCGTGGATGTCTGCCATTTTGCGATGGAAGAAGGTGGCAAAGTAAGTCGCACAGGTCTTGCTATGGTGGGATGTCGTTGGTGTTGGAGCTGTGATTGGAGAGTTCCTTCACGATGTTGAAGAGCTCTTTGCTGTTGTGCGCGTTGTTGTTGAGGCGGTCCTTGAAGGAGGCCATTTGGGCAGATCTGATGAAGTGGTGGTGTCTGGGGATGACGTTCTTGTGGGCTGCGTGGCTGTCTGGTGTCTGTTCCCTGTGCCATTTCTTCTTTAGTTTTTGGCAGGTTTGCTTGGATGCCTGGAGGTCCACAGTGAACCAGCTGGCTTTCTTGTTAGTGTGTCTGTTGGAGGTTTTCTTGAAGAGAGAGAGAGTGTTGGTGCAGTGGTCGATCCATCGCCTGAGGTTGCGTGCGGCGGTGGTGTTTAGCTGTACTTCAGTGACTTTTCTCCAGCTGCGGTGTGTGATCTGTTGAGTGTGTTGGTGCGTGGTGGGTTTCCGGAAGGTGAAGTGGATGCAGAGATGGTCAGTCCAGTGGAGATCGGTGGTGAGGTTGAAGGTGACGTGGGAGCTTGCGGAGAAGATGGAGTCAAGCGTGTGGCCGGCGGAGTGGGTGGGCGTTGTGACGAGCTGTCTGAGTCTGAGGTTGGCGAGGTTGTCAATCAGGGTGGTGGAGTTGGTGTTGTTGTTCTCGAGGTGGAAGTTCAAGTCTCTGAGGAGGATGTAGTCTGTGGAGGCAAGGGCGTGTGTGCTGATGAAGTCGGCGATGGAGTCGCTGAACTAAGGCAGGGGGCCGGAGGGTCTGTAGACGAGAGTTCCTCTGAGGGTGGTGTTGGGGTCAGTGTAGATCTGGAAGTGCAGGTGTTCGGCGGTGTTGAGGGTGTCGTCAGTGCTGGTCGAGACCCTGAGGGTGTTCTTGTGGACAATGGCGATTCAACCTCCTACACCGTTGGTGCGGTCCCTACAGGTGATCTTGTAGCCGTCCAGGATGGCTATGGCGATGTCGGGTGCAGAGGAGGCGTTCATCCAGGTCTCTGTCAGGAAGACGACGTCCGGGGAGGATGTGTTGAGCAGGTCCCAGAGTTCGATGGCGTGTTTGAGTGCGGAGCGGGTGTTTAATAGTATGCATCTGAGGTGGTTGCGTTCTGTCACAGTGGGCGGTTTGGCGGCTCGTAGGCTGGTGAAGGAGGAGGAAGCGAGCAAACGAGACGCAAAGAAGCTCCGATGGTTTGCGGCGGGTCAGCAGCGGGTCGCAGACCTATAGAGCCATAGAGCCAGAGCCGGAGCCGGAGAACGAGCCAGAACGAGAAGCGATTCACTGTGCACCGAGCACCAAGCTCCGAGTCCTGTGCTTCGAGGAGCCAGTGAGCCAGTGATCCCGGTGCGAACACTCACTTGATTGACTCTGCCAGCCTCGAGCACCGCTCCGTATACCTGGCTCCAGACAGAGCTTTCCGATGTCAGCAGTGTCAGCAGTGTAAAGCCTGCACTCTTAATTACGTGTAACACGACAAGCATAGGAGCGGAGGAGAACAGGTGAGCAGGCAGAGAAGTCGAGCCGCTCCCATCCGCACCACGCCCGCCGCAGGGAGCGGGGAGTGAGAGGCAAAAAATAGCAGAGAGAGTGACCGTAAGTTACATTACCGGGAGCAGTGTGCAGCAACCCACAGCTAGCCGCCACCTCTGTCCACAGTGGGAGAGCGGCATGAGGACTACAGTGTACAGTGTACAGTGTACAAGGCGGAGCTCAACCATCGCTGCTCCCAACACTGTGATTTAAACAACATTGACATTGTCTCATAAGGGGCAATTTCCCAGGATGTTTTCTAGGAACTTTGGCAAATCTCAGTAGCTGCCAGTGAGCTAGCGCCTGAGCCAGTGCAAGACTGAAGCGCTAGAATCCTGCCAGAGCTAGAGCCAGAGCCGCTGTACCAGCACCAGCTCCGCAGCACCTGCACCAGTACCGCAGCTCCAGCAGCCCCGGCAGCAGAGGCAGTAGAGGCAGCTCCCTGTAGCTCCCAGCAGCACCTGGCACGGACCTCAGTGTGGACAGAACAAGGGGATCTGTGCTGTCCCGCTGGCCTACTGTTAGCTATTTCTGTGCTGAGGACGCAAAGTCTGGAAGTCTGGTAGCCTGGAAGCCCGTACCAGAGCTGTGAGCGGGATGTGCAGGGGGTCTCAGCATCTCAGCATCTACAGCTGAGGCATCTACAGCAGAGGCAGCTTTTGAGTGCCCTTGAGTCTCTGGACTTTGGTATTTCCCGTAGTGTGAACCGTAGCGTGAACTGGGGCACCAGGAGAACCTGGAGCCTGGAGTTTCGGAGGCTAACCGAGGCTAACCGAGCAGACAGCGTGGAGGTAAGTGGCAGTGGCAAGCGCGGCAGCCATTAGAGGCAGTTGCAAAGTAAGAGCCGAGGGTGTGGACCAAGGGGTTGCCCGACTAGGTCTTCCAGCCCGCGGTCCCCCTGTGTGCTCCGCTTGTCGCCGCCCCCTCCCCTTGAAAAAGAGCCTGCCCAGTATAGCACGGCTCACGAGGAGAGCTGGTAACTCTCCCTAAACTCATACAATAAGCTCAATAAGCTAAAGGTTCCCACAGGGGAGTCACCTCAATAACCAGGAATACAAGTAAGCGGACCCTACCATCCTCCCACTTCACACATCACTCAGCTCCAGCTCACAGTGTCTAAAGGTGCTCAAAGGATGATGCCTAAAAAAATCAAGACGAGCATGAAGGAGGAGGAGGAGGAGGTGGGGGCGGAGGCGAACCCTGAAAATACGGTACTAAGAAGGACCACGAGGAGCACTAAAGGTACCTACTTCCAGAAGTCTCAGGACTCAGTCCCGGGCAATTCCCTCCCACAGGGTCTCATCACCCAATTCTTCCAGGCCCCCAGTGGCCCGATAACTACGGACATGAGTACACAAGGAACCGAGGGCAGTGACACACCGAGGTTGCCTATATCGAAGCAAGATTATCATTGCAGTTACTCTTGCGAGCCAGCAGACTCCGGAAAAGCCCAATGCCTGGAAGACGCCCGGAGCCAGGAAGCCCCAACTCATTCTACTGCCAGTGCGAAAAACCCGTTAAGGATCCTAGCAGAAGTTCACAGGAGCATCACCGAGGGTATACAGGAGGAGACAGGTAGCGCAAAGCAAAACACGGGCACCGCACCCTCACGCCCAACGAGCCCTGGGACGCACCTGTGCACGCCAGCGACACCCCGGGCAGCAACGGAGACGACCACTCCGGGTACGGCAGCGCTAACGGCATCGTTCCTGCAAAAACTAGAACACTCAATAGAGCGGACATTAGAAGATACCCCCTTAAACTCAGCCAGAATTAATCCCAGGCATTCGCAGCAGAAGGAGGCATGGAGCCCCTTGGGCTTAACACAACATCTGGACTCAGTCGATGAGGTCACGGTCAAAGAATTGAACCTGTCCATAATAAGAGAAGTGCAAGACACCATGGCTAGGGCCTTATTATGGCAGTCCACGAAGATGGAGGTTCAAGTTGATCTCCTGCACTCAATTGCCCAGCACTTAGTGCGACAAGACGACAAACTAGCAAAGTTAGAGTTGCTACTTGAAACCCATGCAGCCAATATCAACTCGGGTGCCGCCATTATAGAAAAATGGGCAAGCCTACCCGAAGTTCTAAAAGATATGCTCGCATTAGCCAAGGGCTTTGGAGAGAAGTCCCCTCAAACACAGTTGGTTCAAAAGCCACCAGCTTTGACGAGAGTGCATGAAGCATTGAACGATCCCTGCACCACGGTCACCAGCCCACTAAAAGGTTCGCTGGTAGTGCCATGCAGCAAGTTCACCATGCCAGAACAAGGAAGCGGGGATCCTGAGGTTTTGGAGCATGACACCGAAAGCGACGACTCATCCGTCAGCTTTCCTCTCTCGGAACAGGCCAAATGCGCATCAGCTGGTGCAAATGCTCCGCTGTCACGGAGAGCAAAAAAAAGACTAAAGAAACAACTAAAGAAACTTAAAACCAAAAGCAGGATCACACCACCAGCCATAATAACTTCTGGCGCCACTATAACTGAAAGTACTTTCAAAACACCCTTTCCTATCTTCACCTTAAACCGTGCACTGAAGTCTGTCAAGTCCAGCGACGCACCATCTGTCCCTAGTGAGGCCCCCAGTCACTCAATCCCTCCCCCGGAGGGCCATTGTAATGTGGAGGATCTTCCACGGCCCTCACAAGTGGTTTCCGGTGGACTTTCCAGCACCAATGGTCCAACTGGTTGGGCCCCCCAACATAAGATAGAATCAACCCGCCCCCCGTATCTGGGAGCACAGTTGGGACTGCCCTCTCTGGCAGGTCCACCAACTAAGGCACCAGGTAGCCTGCAATCAGGAGTTATATACAACAACCTCCCACACCCGAACGCTATCAATGATGAGCAGCAAAAAGGACTGTCAAGAGAGGCAAGCTCCCCAATCACGAATACTGACAGACAGGGCCCAGGTGACCGTCACACAATCATTGCACATTCAATTCATCAGAGGGACGTGTCCCCCGGGGAAGCGGCACAATGGCGCTCCCCAGAAAATAACAATCCACCAAAAATTTACGAGCTGCTGTTCACCCCCAGATTCACAGCCATGGACTCCTTTGACATCCTGAACAGGTCTAATATCGTACGACTCTTTGGCCACATTGAACCCCTGGCACACATCACCTCGGGGATGATCGAATGGGTGAAGTTCAAGAGCCTGGAGACAGACACTCACGGTGATTCCACCATAGTCGGACTAACAAACCAGCAAGCCCAAAAAGCTGTTCTCCAAGAAGCATCACAACTGGCGGAATGGGGTATAGAAGTTATCGCCCCCAGGGTTCCAAAATATCCGCATGTCCTCAGACCATACTATGGTCTACAACAAGCCATCTCTGTTCTCAAAGGCACAAATTCCATTTGTTCTGACGGGGGACTGAAATCAGGGAGGCCAAGATCCCCGCTAAAAATAAAACTCTTGCTAAAAGAAAAGCAGCGCATTGTGCAGCGTCCTCAGCAAGGACTGGCCCTCACGGAGGACACATGGAGACGAGGCTCCTAACCCCTCCCACACATACGAAAACACCAGTCGTGTATGCCCACCAAGAGGCCAGGATCGTAACCTTGATCGTACCGGGGGAAACCCAATAAACCCTTGTAGGCTTGGGCAATGATTATTTCAGGTCAAAGGAGTGCTACAAGGGATTTGTTTATATGATATTTAAGATCAGTTGGGAGTCGTATCAATAGTATCAAACTCCAGTGTAACAAGTATCACATATTTACTAAAATAGAAAGCAAACTTATGGAAGGCAAAGGAAACACGGAGAAATTATGAAATCTGTTCTTCAAAAAAATTTTATATAAATTCAATAAAGTAAATTTCAATTCAAAGTATGGGGAGACATACATAGAAAGCAAAAAAGAAGTGAAAAGGGGTACATATCACTTCACCGCATCGATTCACAACTTAAACATCAACTCCAATCAATTTATAACAACAACCAAAAGAAATCAATTAGTGATGGTTGTATGCCTGTGCACAAGCAACAGAAAAGGAGATGATGTAACTGTCGACGTTTCGGTCTTATATTGCTGCCGTCGTCAAGACCATCATCAGGACCATGAAGTTCATTTGCAGGTAAAATAAACCCCCTGAAAATTCCAGTTATATTATTCTCATATGGAATTCTGTGTATTAAAAACGATTCTCATACGAAGCGTATGTGGTCTCAGCGATGAGGTGAATTATACCACTGAGATACAAGGCCAGTAAAAGAAATTTTTGATTTGGAACGGATGGCAGGATGTCTCTCGGTCACGTCGCGAACAGATTGTTCGCGACGTGACCGAGAGACATCTCAAGAACAGATTTCATAATTTCTCCGTGTTTCCTTTGCCTTCCATAAGTTTGCTTTCTATTTTAGTAAATATGTGATACTTGTTACACTGGAGTTTGATACTATTGATACGACTCCCAACTGATCTTAAATATCATATAAACAAATCCCTTGTAGCACTCCTTTGACCTGAAAGGATCGTAACCTTAGCATCATTTCATGGAACATTGCAGGGTTAAATAACATCCGCAGGGTCACAGCCACCCTTGACTATCTCGCACAGGCGGACATAATATGTATCCAGGAGACCTGGGCGAGGACCACCTCACCAATTGCTGGCTTCCATGAATATTTCAAAGCAGCAACCAAAAGGACGATCTTTGGTCGCCCGTCAGGGGGTCTCTCAATCTTTGTAAGCCACGCCTGCAAATTAAAAGTAAAAGAACTATCTCTGGAGTCGCCGGACCTACAAGCAATCTCAATAGATGGACTGACAGCGGACCAAACAACCCGACCGCTTTTATTAATCAACTGTTATCTCAACCCTGCAAAACTTCACTCTCCACACGGCTTGGAATCATTCACCACCGCCCTGGAAGATCTATTAATAAGCCGCTTGCATCATGATGTAATCATAGCCGGTGACTTTAACCTGAGAGGCCTGGACCTGCTACCCATGACACCACCTAGCAGGAAGTCAGCCCAACTGATTGAACTTTTAGCAAATTACAACTTGCAATCCACCCACGGGATACAAAAAACGCGCTACCCCGCATGGTCTGCCTATCCGACCTTCAGGAATGTCTCCACAATAGACTATATCTTCATCAAAGCAGAACTGGCTAACAAACTTTGCAACTTCACATAGGCCCATTCGTGTCACATTCAACCTGACACGAGAACAGGCGGACTCCTACGCCGTAATTGGTATGACCACAGGCGAAGAACACCACTTAGTCCTTAAAAGAATAAAATGGTCGACCAATCTTAGCCACAGACTTAATGCATTCGTAGCCAACAGGGTGACAGTTCCATGGCCACAAGATAGTGAATGTATATTACACCTTTGGGAAACACTGACCAATGACCTATTGAAGTGCCTGGGCAACACTCACCAATCAAGAAGCGGACAAAATAATGCCATCCCAGGCCACCAAAAAACCCACAGTCTTAAGCTTGCTAAGCATGCACTCAACAAGGCAGTGAGAGCAAAAAAGAAAGGTATCTACCTGCCAGGGCCCCCCCCCATTGCTGTTTTGCGAGCCAAGTACAAAAAGAACATCTGGGACCTGAAAAGAAAACAGACCGAACAGAATTGGCTGACAGTGTTTTCCATAATTAAAGGTAAAGACAACAGCAAGCTCTGGCGCTACATCAACAGCTTGTCAGCAGGAGGCGTACACAAGGTCAACAGTGTTGAAGGAAAAGTGTGGGAACAATACGCAAAGGGGCTGTATACCTGTGAGTCAAATCGGATGTCTCACTGTATCACCGGGTGGTCCAAGACGGCGGCAGCTGCCATCAGTCCTGAAAGTGCCCTGAACGAAGACTCAAGTCCGTCCCGACCTGGTAAATTCTCGGAGGCGGAGATTGCAAAACACATCAAAGCCATCAGAACCGATGGTGCCCCAGGCCCTAACGGGATCCCCGCACAGGTTTTTAAGAAAGATCCCGCATTCTTCGCTTCCAAACTTACTCCTCTATTCAACCACGCATTCGCAACTGCAACCCTGCCATTCTCTTGGAAAGGCTCAATTCTCTTTCCTACCCACAAAAAAGGTGACCACTCGAATCCGGCTAATTATAGACTGATAGCCCTCCTTGACATTGAAGCTAAGATCTATGCTCGTCTGCTACTTAAGGACCTGGAAACCTGGGTGGATAAGAACGGCATACTCCCGCCCTCACAGACTGGATTCAGGGCTAGCTGTTCTACGCTGGACAACATCATAGCGCTCTCGTACCTCGCTAAGAAGGCCAACATGCGGAACAAGCTGCCCCTGTTCTGTTGCTTTATAGACTATTCAACGGCCTTCGACCATGTGAACAGATGCCGGCTCTGGGCAAAACTAGAGTCTTGGGGGATCCCTAGAGATCTTCTAAAGGCCATAAAATCCCTTTACGAGGGGACCTGGGTTCAGGTGAAACTAAGCGCCTCATCTGTAATGACAAGAATTGCCACTGACTCTGGATTAAAGCAGGGGTGTGTTCTGGCCCCCCTGCTCATCAACCTGTATACTGCAGACATGGGGCACGCCCTGAAAGATGCCAACCTAGCACCGCCCAGACTGGGGAAGCTGGTTCTGGGTACGCTCCAGTACGCAGATGACACTGTAATTATGGACCACACCAGGGTAGGCCTCCAAAGAGCCTTAAACAGTCTTGCGAAGTACAACAAGGAGAACGAGCTACATATTAATGTGAGCAAGACTAAGATAATAATCTTTGGCAAACATCCACACAAAACTAAAACTTCATGGTCACTGGGGGAACACCGAATCACCATGGCCCATCCTACAACTATCTGGGCACATGGGTATCAGAGAAGGCCACTGCAGTCAAACACCTGAAGGCGCTTAAACCAAAAATCGACAAAATAATTACATCTCTAAGACGTCTAAGCCACAGCCTGGTCAGTCCCTCTGCATATCCGATGTTGACAGTACTCAGGGCTAAATTGATCCCCGCCATCACGTACGGCCACATAGCCTATCCAGGGGCTTTTGAAAAAGTGGTCCATGCGGCACAGGTGAAGGCATACAAGATGGTGCTACGGGCCCCCAAACAGGCCAGGAACAACAGGGTGAGACTGGAAATAGGCCTGAATCGTCCTGAACTGGCACTATTGGGGGAATTGTTAAAATACTACATCAGAGTTCTGAAGTCGCCCGAAAACACCTTAAAGCACTCGCTAAAAAGCATCTTTGGCGAAGCGGGCTCCCCATGGCAAGCCAAGGTGGAACTAGCCATTGAACTTCTGAAGATCGAGGGCGGAGTCTGCATTTACAGGAAATCCCATATTCCGCCTGGGCAAAAGCTGTCAAGCGCCAAGTCCAGTCCATTTCCTTTGAGCTAGACCTTTCCTCGCTCCAGCCCAACCCACTAACGTTGGCCTTGGACAAGTCCTACACTCCCTGTAAACCTCAACCATACTTACAAGACTCACTAACAATCGAAGCAAGACAGAAAATTCTGTTTATGCGCCTCTTGGCCCTCAGGATAACGGACTTCTATCCACGTTGGGCATGCTCGGACGGAGCCACTGCCTGCCGACTTTGCAATTATCGCAGAGAATCCTGGCTACACTTGCTATGTTGCTGCATCAAGCTGGCCAGCGATCGACAGCGTCTGCTACGTCCGGCACTATGCATCTTGGGCCACAGAACTTGTAGAGAGGCTTCGGATTGGTGTTTCTCTGAAACCACAACATGTTTACTAGCTAGGATAGGCAAGTTCATCCATCAAATTAAAATGGCACTCGAAAACCAACTAAAGGACACCACCCCGAAGAGCCCAGTGACCCGCTGCCCTGAAGTTGGCAATCAATAGATAACACAGGGAGCCGCCGAAAAGACAAGGGTCCCATCGGTCAGAGGTATCCAACCGGGGCCGACCCAGGGTCCGATGAAGCCCACAGTGCAACTGAGGATGTCGAACTTATATACGCCTTCCAGACTCCAGTAAGCGAGGTCTCACGTTGACTTTAAATCTTTAATTCTTTTAATTATGTACTGCACCAGTGAACATAGTCAGTATCGTGACCACATAGCTGCACCAATGATCCTGACCGGTGTAGATCGAGCGGGGGAGGCATTTTACTGTATTTCACTGTATTTTACTGTATTTTATTGAATCAAACTGCATTTGTTTTTCTTTTTTTTTATACTGTAATGATTTTAAGTAATCGCACAGTTCATTAATAAACCCCTAAAACTGGTGAAGCTGCAGCTCCGGTAGGAGTAGGGTCCTTTGGTGTGCTTCGGGCGGCCAGGAAGCAGGTGTGCGGTCGTCTGGTGTTGAGTGCTTGGAGAGTGCTGGCAGTGTACTGGCGGCGGTCGGTGTGGTGTTCACGGGGACCAGGGGGTCTGGCGCTGGGCGCGGTCCAGGCGCAGACGGGCTTGGTGTTAGGGAGGAGCAGCTGGGAGGCGGGAGTGGGGCGGCGAAAGGGCGAGCAGGGGGGCGGGGCTGCAGGGGATGCAGCGGCGGGAATGGGCAGAGATCGGGGCAGGGGAAAACTGGGCACAGCGAGATAGGCAGCAGTGGGCACAAAATAAAATAACACCGCAGTGGGGCCCAGAGGGATAAAAGCGCAATAGCGGGCACAGAAAATAAAGAAAGGCAACAGCGGGGCACAGAGGAAGCAGGGAGCACAGCAGAGGCAGGCGGCGTGAGGGGAGCGACCTGGCTGAACCAGGGTCAAGGGTCGCTTAAATTGTGGGAGACTTACAAAGTTTTGAGGTTTGTGACAGTATGATGACTTCGCAGCACTTATGAAATAAAAAATATATATGAGGAAGATCCAAATAAAACGACCCTGATAAGTGAATGCCACATTAGTCCCTGAATATTATCCTCCTACAGTTTCATACCCTGCTATGGTTACCAATTTCAGAAAGCCTGGAGAAATAATCCGATGACGCTGTTGTAGTATGTTCTGAACATTTCCAAGTCGATCATTATCTCCACGGGGTGAAAAAGGCCAACATACCTACTTTATTTGAGCTATATTTACCAGCCACCGACTAAAACCATATAAATATTAAATGTTCAGCACCATGGCAACCGTGACAGGGTGGGGGTGCCTGTCAGAGAATGTGAAACCCGCATCACGAAGTTATTGCATCATTTCCTTTCCATTTATGTTACAGGCGCATTGTAACCTTCGAGCGGGTACCTGACCAGCCGTGATGACAACGAGAAGGCTCCGGGAAAAAAACAAAAATGAAATGTTCTCCTCGTCCAAAGGAGCCTGAACTCACTTTACCACATGCACAATGCGGGTGTGCTCAACGTGTCCCGCTTTGCACTCCACGGTACAATTTGCATGTACAGTACAAGTGTTCAATTTGTTCAGCTTGTTTAGGCAAGTTCTGTTCAGTTTGTGTTTGTTGTTTCCCAAAATGAGAGGGTGTAATACGCTTTGCAAATGTCCCTGCTCTTTCCTGTCGCCATGCATTCCTTTTGACTTGCATAGTATTCAAGAGAACAGCACACTCACACGAATGACTGCAAAACATGCTGTGTCGTTTACACGTACCACCTGCCCGGATTTCAGTGCACCTTGATTTTGGGCACCTTGAGAGAGAACGTTTAGACACATAATAATAAAACGGGATATTATTGTCTTGTTCGCTTCAATTCCATTATTAACTCTTAGTATGCTAAGGAAAATGATGAATTAAACAAGCCTGGCATGAAAATAAAGGCACGGCAATTATTCATGCATTTTAGAAAATACTGATTAATATCTAGGACAGGCCCCTCTAGAGTATTGACGTTTCGAGTCCTGCAAGCCTCTCTGCATGGCTCTCTAGTGACCTCACCACGTAGTCATGGTGATTTCCAAGCAAAGCATTCCTTTTGGGGCCGGGAATTCACAAAGTGGCAGTGCGTTGGTAAGATAAAAACCCTCAACTGCTTGGCACACCTCCACCAGAATGGCATATATTATTCTTGCTCCGTTAAGAAAACATTCCAACCCAATTCACGTACCGGTGTTGCTTGCTTAGTGTTGGTATTGTAATAGACAATAAATATTACCAAAGTGGTGATATATACAGTGGCAGCGGCTGAACTCTGACAGGGTTTGCACGTATATACCTCCTCAATATTTGACCAAGTGAACAAAGTAGGATATCCGTTAGGAATATTCAATTGGTGAATTTAACTGCAAAAAAATTCATAATTTGGGGAAAAACCCAGAGAATCCAATGGGGCACTAATGAAATATTCCAATACTTTTGTTATGTGCCAGACAAGCCTTGTCGCAAGGGTGTCTGTGCTTACCCCGCCAAGAAAACTTTGAATAATGAGGCGAACCTAATGGCCTATAAAGCTTAATTAAAGAGGTAACTATACTATAAATATTTAATGGGCCATTATATCAGTGAAAGCCACATGGATGATAGGCAATTATGTCATGTGTAGCTGGCACGTGCCCAAGATTTCATGGAAGGTCCCCATAAGGTTGGATGGCACCACTTTCCCACAACCAAACAGACAAATACACAATCACACACGTACATTTTCAATCTTTTTTATAAATGTTACTTGGAAACCAACCTCTCTACTGCAACAGAATTGTACGCCCTCTTTTGCAGCATGTTCAGGACTGAGCATCATCTTCTAGCCGTTAAAAATTAAAAGAAACACATATTGGGTATAAATGTTTTGTTTATAGCCACGGAAGGAGCAGAGAATAGTTAGAGTCGACTGGACAGACCAAAATTGACCCAAAGAGAGTGAGAGAGATCTAAAATGGGGACATTTGTGATTTATTATTATGGTGGAATAAATTTAGAGAGCTAATGTAACATTCAAAATGCTTTATTCGAGTTTTTCTCATAAAAGCACATACAATCACAAAAATAAAAACATCAATAAAAAAGCACCACTACATTTAGAAAACATTAATTCATAAGTAAAAATTGAGAATAAAATAACTGGTAAAATAAAATACAGACAATCCCTGAGTACAATAAAAACAATCAACTGCCTAAAACCCTCTGTCTGATAGTCCATGCCCATCCAAGATATTTGGCTGTAGCTATAACTAGGGGCAAAAAAGTGCTAGTGCAAATAATTCTTAAAGCTACATCACTCCTGGTGGTGCCTAGGTTATTGCACACTGGTGTTAACCAAATGCGCCTTGGTTCCAAATAGGTTCTACAAGCAAATAAGAAGTGACCAATTGTTTCCTTGTGTGCTTCACAGGCTGGACAGTTGCTATTGGATAACCCCCCCCACCTGCCTGTTAGAGACCTAAGGGGGAGAGCACCAACTGTAATTTGAAAAAGGAGCTTCCTATCCCTAGGCGAGGTAATAGTTCTAAGCTGGGATACAGTTTAGCTTCTAAAAAGCCTCCAGCCATAGAACCAGCCTTGGTGACTCCCCAATTCCGGGTAGCCACATGTTCCCAATAGATTTCCTTTAGAGCTTTTTTGCTTGGGAATGGGGCATCATCCCAGAGCAGTTGGAGACCAAGATCACCCAGCATAGTTCTAAGGACATTTAGCCAGCCTATTCTATGGAACACATCCGCTTTGATTAAAGCTAGAAATCCCTCAGCATAATGGTAAAGCTCGGGAGTGGTCCAGAGCCTCCTCCAGTATAGAATTGGACGGAGCCTCGCTAGATCTACTACAGCCTTCCTGCCCAGATCGTACCTAAGTGGGAGCAAAGGAGTACTTTTCGGAAGACCGGTGATTGCCCTGAGAAACTTATTTTCTGATGTTTGTAATGACTCAAGCTTCTCAAAGCCCCACAACTCGGCACCATATAGTGCAGAGCCGAGGGCCTTGGCCTCGTAGACCTGCAGTGCTGGCTTAATCGGTTTAGTCCTAGATTTTCTATGCTCCAAACCAAGAGCACCAGCCAATTGTCTATGCCTTAGGACTGCAATATCTATATGCTGGGACCATCTAAGATCATCTGTTACATGAATACCCAGATACATAAAAGCTTTTACTATCTCTAGAGGGTGATCATTCATACTCAGCTTGGATCTAAAACTTCGATGGGGGTTAAAGGCCATTAGCTTAGTTTTAACCACATTGACTTCTAAGCCATGCTCCCCACAGAAATTATCAAAGATAAGTAATGCTCGCTGTAGGCTGCTCGGAGTCTTAGATAAAATCAGGGTATCATCTGCGAACATTTAAATCGGTATCTTAATACCAGCCAATGAGGGAGCGTCCACGTTAGCAATTAGCATGCGAGCCACTACTCCGTTAATAAACAGGGAAAAGAGTGTGGGGGCCATTGAACATCCTTGCCGGACTCCCCGCTCCACCGGGAAGTCTACGGTGACAACTCCTTGCCCCCCCACTGAATCTTGACAAAATTCGCTTCATGCAGCCGCGTTATCATTGTCAGTAATTCTTCTGGTAGACCCAGGTTCCTCAGTACCGACCACAGCTGAGTCCTTGGTACCAGATCGAAGGCAGCCCTTAAATCGACAAAGGCCGTGTACAGGCTGCCCTCGCCCAGCAACACAGTTCGCCACTGGTCCATCGTACTCGTGGACTTCCAAACCAAGCTTGGAATGGAGACAGGGCATTATTCTCCTCCACCCAGATCAAAAGCTTGTTGACAACCATCCTCCCCACGACCTTTTGGATGGTGTCAATTAGACTTGTAGGTCAATAGTTCCCGGGTTTGGATCGATCTCCCTTCTTGAATACAGGTATTATAATTGCACCTTGCCAGGATGTCGGTACAGGAGCACTCTGTGCCACTGCATTTACGAGAAGAAAAATATATTTACACCACAGCTCTTTATCATTAATAAAGAGATCGGCCTGGACCCCATCTAATCCTGGGGCTCTACCGCTAGTCACTGAGCTGAGGGCAATCATTACTACATTATTTCTAAAGGAGTTATCTTTAAAGTAAACCGGCCTAAACCCAGCCATCTCTCTACCAAGTTGCGTTTCGGCATACTGGGGCTTAAAATAGTTAACCCAGTTCTCCTCCGATACATTATTATCAGGAGGGTCAGGAACACCAACCCCTGCCCCATTTTACAATGTTCCAAAAGTGCCTGGAGTCTTTTTTCCCACTCGCATCCTTTAGCTCATTCCAATGGAGTTCATCCCACATTTTCTTGGCTGTGAGTATACTATCCTTATAGGCCTTTCTAGCAATGCGAATAGCCGTCAGTTCTCTCCTCTTAATTGCGGAGCCTAAAGCCAAGCGGGCGTTCCTACACTGAGTATTATACCACTTTGCTGGCTTAATAGTTACCCTACTGGTCCTCTTTATTGGTTTCAGAAAATGGTTCCTGATAATAGAAAAAAGATTATTGTGGATTTCTGTTACTGTATTTGGGCATGATATGGTTGGATTGACCTGCTCCATGGCCGTTATCACTTTAACCGCCTCAGCTTTAATGATATCCATAGACCATTGGTTGGACAAAACATATGGCCATTTTAACCTACGCATATCATTTGTAGGAACAATCGAGGGGACACTACCCCTCCCTAAAGTCGGGGTCTCATTGTCGGGTGTCCACCATTTGTGCTCGACGCACAACGGGTTTTAATCGCTTTCGATCCTCCATTTAACTTCCATGTCGCAGACTAATTTCCAGAGTTTCAAGCTACACAAAACATAGTCTATTCTACTCCTGTATCGCCCATTATCAAAGGTGCATGCCCCCATCTTGTCACTCTTGGTCCTCCCGTTTAGTGCCCTTAAGCCCCTTTCGAGGCAAATAGCATTTAAACAGACAATGTCTTCTGACCATCGAGTGACAGGATTCAGTTCTAATTTGGGGACCCCCCATTGCCTATCCTCTTCCTCCCCAGCAAAGTCGTCACAAATGGCCAAAGGTTCAAAAGTGCGGTTCAAGTCACCGGATATGATAATGTTATTGTTTAGCGAATGGGTTTCAAGGAGGGAGGCCAAAGCCGCTAAAACATCTGACCTCCCACCCTTGTTGCCCCTGGCATAGACATTATAAATGTCAAGCCATCCTAGAGGACCCAAATCCACTTTAATGTATTGGATATCTTTACTTCCAAATTCAACCACCTTGACAGTTAGCAACATGCTTTGCTGGACCAGGATAGTCAGGCCACCCATAGGACGGCCCTTAGGTCCTTCAGTTGCTGGAATTCAAAATACCCCAGGGCAATGGAGGGTTCACACAGCCACGTCTCCTGAAAAATGCACACATCGAAAGTGTTAACAAAGTTTAGCCAATCCTTTGATTCCTGTTTAAGGCGCATGCCAGCTATGTTCCATGAAACTAGCTTTCTCACACCATCCCACTTACCTTAAGAAAGTCCTGGGGGGATGCCTACTGGGGGGTAGAAAGGGCAGTAGCGTTGCAGATGACTGCAACAGGATCAGTGTTTCCATTTATCATATCAACCCGACATAAAGGATAAACAGGAAGAGGGTTAGAGTCTTCCTGCAAGTGACAGCTAGCTCGGTTACTACGCAGTCAGTCACAGTCATTGAGGCCCGAAAGGACGTTAAATCTATTCGTGACCTCAACATCTGTGCTATATCCCGGGTCTCCTCTGTGCCAAGCTCTATTTATTTTCGTAGGTATTGTATTCCACCCTCCTGTTCCCATTGGAAAGCGAAAGTTATTTGCGGGCATCTTATTCATGGGATTCCAGTGACTAAATTTGCCCTGGATACCTGGTCTATAAAAAAAAAACAGAGGCAGTATTTCAATGCCCTGTCCATTTTGACTTCGCTTTGACTCCCTAAGGATCCTAGCTACTGGTATCGGGCTATTAAAATGTATGACTATACAATCGCCCTCTCTATTTTTCCTAGGGCTTCCCAACCATGCAACTCGACGGGCCATAATTATATTGTGACCTACCATATGCCCGCCTTCAATATTTTGTGAAAACCAGTGAGTAACCTTGTTCTTTAATTGAAAATAGTCCTCTCTTTCCCCTTGGTGGAGAGGAGGGACGTTGGCCAATACCACCACTAAAGGAGTGCTTTGGGGGGTAAATCTAGGGTAGATTGGTTGCCTATACCTTGGACCGGCTTATTAGGATAGATAGGGCCCATGGACGGTTTATATGGCTGAGCACTGACTTCCTGATGTAACTGCAGACCCCCTGTGAGGCACTGGGTTGCCTCAATGCCCAGATCTCTACCCCTCAGGTCAGTTACTCTATTGTCACTGTTTATCGCAGGCCCTTTTACTGTTTGGGATGCAAGCTTACAAGGAGATATTAATTGGGAATCATAGTTAACTTCCCGTTCGCCTACTTGTGTAGAGTCAGCTCCCACCTTCTTGTTAACGGATAAAGAGTGTAACATTTTAGAATTGTTGATAGTAACTTGTTCCAACTTGCCTAAACTAGCAGTGATTATTTTCAATTTCTCTATTAGGGGGAGTATCAGGGATCTAATTGTGTGTTCTAACTGCCCCAACAGAGCCCCATCTCCTTGAACAGCAGCTATTGGCTTAAATATTGGGTGAGGTTGTACCGAAGTAACAGGCTGAATATGGTTCAAGGTGCCCAGAGATTTGGCCCCTTTATACGCTAACTTTGGGATTTTTGCTCTTTTACCTTTCTGTCCGCCTCCCCCTCGCTTTCTTTTGCCTGTAGGTAAATTACATAAAGATGGAGAATCAACTATATGGCAAACAGGGATAATCGGGGAGGAGTTACACAGGGGACAGTTAACACCTGGATGGCGCTACCTATCTGTGAGTTCTGTGAGCTATTCCCAAAGGAGATATTACTGAGTGAATCTAAGTCTATGCTAGTCTGTGGCAATCCCAAGTCACTTAAACGTTGGCTTATACGGTTCTCTGGAGTAGTGCAGTGCTGAATTAATCCCAAGGAGGACCGTTTGGAGAATAATTTGGTCGACAATCTTTTTTCAGCGTCAACTATTTCTTGATCCAGGGCGGCTGCAACCCGAGTAATATAATTGTCTAGAGTTCCCATTAGTCTTCCACTGGTCGATTTAAGTCCAGTCTTACCCCCTTTATACGACAGAGCGGCCATGTTAAAGGAACAAGACTCCGGTGCATAGGATGACGTATAGCCAAATAGTATACACGAAACAAATTAGCCCTTAATGGTTATCAAAACGACTAGTACTCCTAAGGGTAGTGACAATATGTTGAACAAAATCTTGGGGTGGTGGGCCAGCCCGGCCTCGTCCGGCCCCGGACGGCCACAGACAGCCCGCCCTTTTTCTGAGCTGGGATGGTGCAGTGAGCTAAAAAACGGTGATGGATCAAGCCCTGATCTTTGGACTGGGTAAGAGTGGTCTGCTTAATTCAGACACTCTGTTCATCACCACCCCCTTTTCTGAATCATTTTTGTCCACCATAAGCGTGGAAGGGTATACTCAGATGTGAGTCCCTTGCTCATTGCACCATCAGGATTCAAGCAAGCCGGGCCGAAGACGGCTGAAATGCCAGAAAGCGGTCCCCGGAAGCTTGTTTCCTTCCCAGTATAAGAATTGGCTTGGTAGTTTGGTCTGCCCTGTTCCCATGATGCACTGGGCCAGGGTCAGACTAATTTGCATATAGCCAAGTTCTGAGCTGGGATGGTGCAGTGAGCTAAAAAACGGTGATGGATCAAGCCCTGATCTTTGGACTGGGTAAGAGTGGTCTGCTTAATTCAGACACTCTGTTCATCACCACCCCCTTTTCTGAATCATTTTTGTCCACCATAAGCGTGGAAGGGTATACTCAGATGTGAGTCCCTTGCTCATTGCACCATCAGGATTCAAGCAAGCCGGGTCGAAGACGGCTGAAATGCCAGAAACCGGTCCCCGGAAGCTTGGTTCTTTCCCAGTATAAGAATTGGCTTGGTAGTTTGGTCTGCCCTGTTCCCATGATGCACTGGGCCAGGGTCAGACTAATTTGCATATAGCTAAGTTCTGAGCTGGGATGGTGCAGTGAGCTAAAAAACGGTGATGGATCAAGCCCTGATCTTTGGACTGGGTAAGAGTGGTCTGCTTAATTCAGACACTCTGTTCATCACCACCCCCTATTCTGAATCATTTTTGTCCACCATAAGCGTGGAAGGGTATACTCAGATGTGAGTCCCTTGCTCATTGCACCATCAGGATTCAAGCAAGCCGGGTCGAAGACGGCTGAAATGCCAGAAACCGGTCCCCAGAAGCTTGTTTCCTTCCCAGTATAAGAATTGGCTTGGTAGTTTGGTCTGCCCTGTTTCCATGATGCACTGGGCCAGGGTCAGACTAATTTGCATATAGCCAAGTTCTGAGCTGGGATGGTGCAGTGAGCTAAAAAACGGTGATGGATCAAGCCCTGATCTTTGGACTGGGTAAGAGTGGTCTGCTTAATTCAGACACTCTGTTCATCACCACCCCCTTTTCTGAACCGCCCTTTGCCCGGGCTTAGCCCGGCGCCCGCCCTCGCGTGTCCTGCGTGCGCGTGCAAAGTGATGGTTAAGTAATAGGAGGTTGGGGGCGGGAAGAGGACCAGCTTCGGCAAATCAGCGCCGCTGTGCACACTGGTCCTCACAGTCCCGCGGACGATCTGGGGGTCAGTCTCTCGGTTTGATGGCAGATACCTTCCTCACGCTCCACAATACGAGCGGCTCCCGCGCAGTGGGGGCCGCAAGAAGTTGTTATATCCCACAAGGAAGGTCCGCGTTATCCAGGAGTCCCCAGCAGCAACACCAGCTCTCTGTCCACAATTCAAAGGACAGGCAGCACCAGGTAGGCGCTCTCCACAGCAGGATTTAACCGGACAGGAGGTGGGGCCGGGAAGAGGACCAGCTGCGGCAAATAAGCGCCGCTGTGCACGCTGGTCCTCGCAGTCCCGCGGACGATCCGGGGGTCAGTCTCTCGGTTTGATGGCAGATACCTTCCTCACGCTCCACAATGCGAGCGGCAGCCACGCAGCGGTGGCCGCGAGAAGTTGTTATTTCCCACAAGGAAGGTCCGCATTATCCAGGAGTCCCCAGCAGCAACACCAGCTCTCCCTCCACAAATCAAAGGACAGGCAGCACCAGGTAGGCGCTCTCCACAGCAGGATTTAACCGGACAGGAGGTGGGGGCGGGAAGAGGACCAGCTGCAGCAAATCAGCGCCGCTGTGTACACTGGTCCTCGCAGTCCCGCGGACGATCTGGGGGTCAGTCTCTCGGTTTGATGGCAGATACCTTCCTCACGCTCCACAATGCGAGAGGCGGGCCGCGAGAAGTTGTTATTTCCCACAAGGAAGGTCCGCGTTATCCAGGAATCCCCAGCAGCAACACCTGCTCTCCCTCCACAAATCAAAGGACAGGCAGAACTTTTTCTTACCACCAAATACCTGACTCTCCAGTTCAAAACCTATGTGTGACAATCTCGTTTTATAAATAAACCCCAGTCTACAGCTCCTTAACCCTTAATATTAAAATATTATAATAGCACGCGTCCTCGTTTGAATACCCCTTGAACACGAACAAGTTTTAAATGTATTCCTACCTATTTATTCAATACATTTTTTGTCTTTAGACACTGTCTGCCATCAGTGGTGCAGAAAGCACACTTTCTGTGATTTGCTGTAAATCTGTTCAGTAGTTTTAGTGATTTTAATCAGAATCCACATCTGTATATCTAGGGGCCTGAACCCTCCTTTAATACACCTGCAGTGGACCCACTGCTCCATGTACCACAGCAGGACTCTAATTGGCTGGTGGCAACCTGAAAGAAAAGTTGCGGCTGCCATTTTATATCTCAGTGAAACGTTCCTTGGGGCTAAAATGTTACTTGAATGCTAATTGAAGTGGTCAGGAGAGAGCTTTCCTGACTCCTTGTGTTTGTGTTAAAAAAGAGGGTAAAGCATGTGTACTGAGATTGGAACTGCCAAAAAACGTTTTCTCTTGCTACATGTGAGATCCGCAGATCCATCACAGACAACAACTCACACATTCACTCACTCACCCATACTCACTGACACAGACACTCACTCACATATACAGCAACTCACTCTCCCATTCACTCACACATGCAGCTACACACACACCCACTCACTGATACAGCTACTGACACATCCACTCACCTACTCAATGCAGCCACTCACATACCTACTCACTCACCCATACAGCTATTTACAAATCCACTCAATCTTTCATACAGGTACTGATACAGCCACTCACTCACTCACTCACACACCTACTTACATAGCCACTCATTCACCCTTACAGCCATTCACACATCCATGGAGTAACTCAGACACCTACTCACACATGGATACACACAGTCACACACATAATATGTAATACAAAAAGTATCACTCTAAGTAGTACACAAACTATACTAATTAAACTTTTGTAATATCTTAGTATATATCTTTTACACTCAGAAATGTTTTTAAACTCTCACAATCACTGGATGATGTCATCAGTAATGTAATCAATTATGTCTCAGACCCTGACATGAGTGATGTAATATGTGAGGTCATAAGCAGTGCATTGCGAGGGTGCACGTTATAGTTAGTTCATGTAACTATAGCTGCTGACTTTCTATGATTTTGTTTGTGTGAAATATTAGCCTATCTATAATATCCTTGCAACCTTTGTTTCTTTCTCAGTGAATATACATATAGATAGGTTTAAAAATCAAACCTTACCATAAAACCTTGTGTGCTTAATCTGTAAAAAAGATAATATCTGTGCACAATTGCAGGTACTGCCAGTTCACATATAACCATAACAATCCACATGAAACCCACAACATATTAAACTTTACAACACATCATACAAATAGACCCAGCTCACTCATGTAACATTCATGATGGGCAAAGCTTAAATAACTAATATTTGCAGAGATTGTGATGGCAAGTATAAACTTAAATAACAAACTTACAAATTGGGGTGTATTGGACAGCTTATATTTGATGTGCAATATAGCTCAATTAGTTGTGTCTACTTTTACAATTCAGAAATAGCAAATTACATCAAATCTAAAAAATTAGATCTAAATAATTACGTTAAATATTTAACAACTTTTATTCAGCTATGTATTCTTGCTTTCATTCAAAGTGTTTTATGATTATTTTCTTAGGCATGCACTATGTCTCTGATGAATGGCTGTACTGCCGAAAAGTATGAAATTATGGAGTTAAAATTGTCTATTCATCTACCCTATAGCAGAAGGCTAGTGCTGTCCTAACTGAATTTACTCCATAATGGCTAAATATGGACAGAATGCCATCTTTTCTGTGCTCATGCAAACCTAGTGCAAAAGAGCAAGAGTAGTTGTCCTTCACTCCAAAAATGCAATCACATATTTCACATTCTTTTGGGACCCTTGCATACCTTACAAGATATTCCTTAGTGCGAACAATCCCCATTTTGAACTTAATATATAAGGTATTTTTCTGTTTAGGGTGGATTTGGATCAAATAATCAAAGTCATCAGCCAGTATACTGTCTGATCTTATCATGGCAGACTTAGTTTCCCACTTATACATACATTTGATAACACTCCTCCACAATTTCCAATTTATCACATCCTATGTTACTTGGATCAATCGATAATAACCCTGTTGTAAATTAGTTAGTAACTTTCTTACGTGTGCCAGACAATTTTACCCTCCTGTTCTACAACAACTAACTACATCCCCCAACGATTGCAAATATATTGTTGTTTTTGGATTTCTAACCAGCCTAATCCAATATAACAATGGCTTTATTTCAGCCAGTTCTAAAATAGGGTGAGGCCAAGTTCCATGTAGTTAGCCAGCAATGGAGTACCTGGTCCCTGCCTTAACAGGGACAGTGGGAAGTTATTGCCAGCTATTTGCAGCATGGGTAAGTTTCCATACCACAGAACTCATCCTATAAAGTGTGGCAGCTACTGCTTTCTGTTTATAAATTTGAAGTATGCTGTTGATACTTTGGGCACCTGCTTTTTTTTTCTGATATTTAGTACAGCTCCCGATGGCTGCAGGACAGGACATGCTTTGTTACCTGCACCTTCCAGCTAAACCGTATGCTCAGGTAATCATAATACTTTATATATATATTTATTTGCTCACTATTCACCATTAATTTCCTCGTCAATGACATGACCTTTTGTCCTTTAGCGATTAATGATCAGAGCCTTCTCATTACATTAATTCCCACATTTTCTCACTAATTTATGAATTGCATTTTCCGTTTGTTCCAATAAAGTCATGTCATCATGAGAGAGAAAATTCAGAACCTTGCAACCCGCCTATTGTAGGAATGCCTATCAAAGAAGACTCTTTTGAACCTGTAACCAAACAACTCTGGTTCAACATCTGCACATTGCCAGAATGCACTGCTGGGCTACCAGGAGGGGCTTCCACTTTGCTAACTGCTTTGCTGTGTTGGCATGATGCTTGCTGTGTGCTGGGCTGTAGGAGGAACAGCCCCTTTGCTACCTGCCTTGTATTGCTGGCCTGCTGCCTACTGCTTTGCTTTATTCAAGTGTTCTCCAAAGGCTTGTTGGCCTGGCCCCCGTTCCTGAAGTCTCAGGGCCAGCAAGGACTTCATAGCCGATGTGCGTCCGGTGGCTGAGCTCTACAGCCGAAGCCGAGCATTCTGGATCAATAGCTTGCTATATTCGTTAACTCGCGTTTGGCCTATCTGCATAGGGCACGCTTTAACTGTGTCTGGCATCAGCGCTCAAGTTCCAGCCTGTGTTTTTGTGACGCTCATGCCAATGCTCATAGATTGTTGACTGGTGCTTGTGTGCGGATATTTCCATGTTTATCTGGTAGCATCTTTTTTTTGCATGTGCTTATTACAATTTAGTGGTCGAGCTGCACAGTCGAAATTCTTATTGCACACACAATGGCACTTTGATTGTAATCGAGATGCATTAATACAGATCAAGTAGACTTTTTAACATATGACATTAATACATACACTGGTGCACTTGATTCCTGATTGAGCGCTATGTCCTGGAGGTTATTTTTTCACAGGTGTAGTTCAGTAATTTACTTTACCAACTGTAGTAATTGCAACAACATTTATTTAAAGACACGCCTGTGCCTTGCGTGCTTGGGGAGGGACATCACAGTATTTCGTCAAGCTATTTATACACACAAGAATATAAAAACATTAATGCAAGTGCAAGTGTGGTCAGTGTGTGTATTTCCATATTATTTTGATAGTGGTAATAGCACATGGCTTTGTGCATTGCTGATACTGTAGCATCAACAAAGCTGCTTAACTCCAAACATTGGGAGAAATTGGCTTTCGGCGCATATTTACTGCTTGTACAGCTGTTAAAAAAAAGTGTGAATATGTAAAAGAGAGCTATAAATGGCACCGCATGGGTGCCTGCTATATCACAAAATGCAGTGGGCCCGAGTCATGATAATAAATGGAAAAGTGTGGTCAAAGCTTTACTCTTCCACCTGACGCGACTTTTAATTTTATTTTACTAGTATTCCTAATAGTACACCTGGAAAGCTGTATCAGGTTCAGGTTTCCACATATGCAACTAGAGATGTAAGGAGACGTTATACAAAAGTCTCCTCTTTCCCCTCTATCTAGTTCTCCATTGCTTAGAGTTCGCACAAGGGGAATTGAGCCTCCTAAACAAACACACATTTTTCTTCTCCCCAGAGAAAAGATTATACCTGTCAAAAACTTACTCCCGATAAAACCCTTCAAATCTGGTTGTGCACCATTCGCCTTTTCACTTCTGTGCTGGAATACATTGCATACTATTTCCAAGGTGGAAAGCCACAGAGAGGAGTTTGAGGATACCCACAAATTAATAAATTGTGGAGTGCCCTCTTCTCACCCACTGAGTGGAATTTACAAAAGTGGCAGAGAAATTCGAACTAATATTTTCAGAAGCCAGGAATCCCTTCATAGATTCTTGGCAGTTTTAGGAAAGGTAAATTTGATCATAAACTTTGGGTGTTCGGCAAAATGTACCCCTGTGAATCAGCACTAGTAATGTTTAGGTTTGCAATTGTAGGGTGAACCTAAAATGGAGAGAACTTTGATTGCACTCTACTAAAATATTATTTCACATTGTATTTTCGCATTCAGAGAAGTGTGTCTCGTTTGTACTTCTGATGCTACTGATATATTTAAAATACTTTTAAAATTCAGTTTGGAAAGAAAGCAAATGTTTGAATTTATGTGTATTAGAAAAGCCGTTTAAATGCCATATGTGCATCATTTAAAATCTCCTGCATCAGGGAAAAGTGTCAATACATTGAAGCTACAAAATTGGCTCCAGAAAACAGAAAGTAGACATAGATCACCATGGTAAAAAAAATACAGCAGTGTGTCAGAAATCAGGGACGTCTTCTCAGTAGGGGCACCAGAGGTGTCAGGGACATTCCCTTTCCAAAGCACAACGAGAGTCTATCAGGCTGCGCAGAGGTCAATTAGACGACACTCATCATGTCAAGGTCATGCAATCCTCCGTTCACCCCGATGATGGGGGCAGGGGGGGGCATCACTGATTGAGTCAGCCATGGGCTGTTCTAAGTTAAGCCCTAAAGAGCCCAGGACTTACTATTTATCAGTGAAACTCCACATTACTCTTTTTTCTAACTTGTCACAGAGCGAGGTGATATTGGCGAGACCCACTGCCCCAACCCCACCCTGTGATGAGTCAGTGGAGGCGCTCCTCTCGTTGTCTGATAAATAACAAAGCTAGCCAATGAGATGAGGTGTAGACAAAAACAATTCCCAACTGGTATCATGTAGAGACAGTTTCAATTGTGTATGCCATGGGCATTACAAAGAACAGAAACAAGGAGTCAAATGATTCAGGAAAAAGTGGTATTATTCACCAAGAAAACAAATTTTTCTTTCATATGAAATTACAGTTAGGAACAGCACTGTAAAGATCAGATCTTATAACAACCCGGTGGCACTTGGTGCAAGGTGCTATATACAGCTTAGTGAAGTGAGTGTGCAAGTGCTTTAAAAACAGAATAGACGACGCATTAAACAAAGTATATACATCAGGTAAAACTCCACAACACAAGTTACAGTCACTTGGAAGAACAATTATTCCTTGTGGGAGCTTTAAGCGCGGGATGCGTCATATGATTCAGGCTGTGTGGTCGACGGCGTTTCGATCCCCTTTAGTCGGGATCCTCATCAGGACAGGGTTGTTGATGGGTACAGCGCTGTAGGCAAAGAAGGGCAATTTAGGGAGGCTGCTGGCGGTGGGAGTGGGTGGTGCGAAGGTGAACAGTGGCTAATTAGGGCTGTATCACTGAAGGTATACTGTGCTAATGGAGTGGTAGTAGTGGTGGCCGGAGAGGGAAGGAGGGTGACAATTGGGGGTGCCTAGTGTGCAGATGTGGCCGGTCTAGAATCAATTAGCCGGACAGTGGAGGGTGAAAATCAATACAACTCAAAACTCACAAGGTAGCCAGGCAGGAATGCGTGGCTGGCGGCACTTCGAAGTAATTTTGATCGAGTGCTGGGGGAAAAAAATAATGTTTACTAGGAGGCGCGAGGGCGTCTAGTAACTTGGGTCAAGGGTAAATACAACATGCGAAGAGTTACCTGATCGCGGTTCTAAGTAGGACTGCTCGGGTGGTGTTGGCTGCGTCTGTACGGGCAAAGGGAGAGAATTGGATCAGTGAGATACACGCCGTCGCGATCTGGAAGGCGTGAAAAGACCGCGGTCGGAGCTCGCACGCTCTGGGAGTCAGAGACGCTCTTACCTGAAAATTCAGGGCAACAGAAGGCAATGGCTCATCTGGCGTCTCACGGCAGTGAATGCTGGAGCTGACCGTCGCGTCTAGGTGCCAAGAGTAATAACCCGGCAAATGTGAGGAGGGGGCGGAGTCCGGCGGAAGCGGGAGGCGGAGTTTTGGGAGTGTCTAGGTGGTGTCAGGAGGCCATAGGTCGTGGGCAGAGCGGGGGGCGTGGACTGGGAGGGCTGGGGGGGGGGGGGGCAGGAAGACAGAAGCGCGGTTGCCGAGGCAACCTGGACAAACAGGAAGTAACTAGTGCAGAAGACAGTCGGGACCGGGGAAGATTGAAAAATTGCGGTCGGCGTTGTATCGGCCTGTCCAGCAATTAGGGACGAGGTTGAAGAGAAGGCAAAACAAGGTGATGCTTTTCCGCACGGACTCCGCCCCCTCCTCGCGTTTGCCGGGTTATTACTCTTGGCACCTAGACGCGACGGTCAGCTCCAGCATTCACTGCCGTGAGACGCCAGATGAGCCATTGCCTTCTGTTGCCCTGAATTTTCAGGTAAGAGCATCTCTGACTCCCAGAGCGTGCGAGCTCCGACCGCGGTCTTTTCACGCCTTCCAGATCGCGACGGCGTGTATCTCACTGATCCAATTCTCTCCCTTTGCCCGTACAGACGCAGCCAACACCATGCGAGCAGTCCTACTTAGAACCGCGATCAGGTAACTCTTCGCATGTTGTATTTACCCTTGACCCAAGTTACTAGACGCCCTCGCGCCTCCTAGTAAACATTATATTTTTTTCCCCCAGCACTCGATCAAAATTACTTCGAAGTGCCGCCAGCCACGCATTCCTGCCTGGCTACCTTGTGAGTTTTGAGTTGTATTGATTTTCACCCTCCACTGTACGGCTAATTGATTCTAGACCGGCCACATCTGCACACTAGGCAACCCCAATTGTCACCCTCCTTCCCTCTCCGGCCACCACTACTACCACTCCATTAGCACAGTATACCTTCAGTGATACAGCCCTAATTAGCCACTGTTCACCTTCGCACCACCCACTCCCACCGCCAGCAGCCTCCCTAAATTGCCCTTCTTTGCCTACAGCGCTGTACCCATCAACAACCCTGTCCTGATGAGGATCCCGACTAAAGGGGATCGAAACGCCGTTGACCACACAGCCTGAATCATATGACGCATCCCGCGCTTAAAGCTCCCACAAGGAATAATTGTTCTTCCAAGTGACTGTAACTTGTGTTGTGGAGTTTTACCTGATGTATATACTTTGTTTAATGCGTCGTCTATGCTGTTTTTAAAGCACTTGCACACTCACTTCACTAAACTGTATATAGCACCTTGCACCAAGTGCCACCGGGTTGTTATAAGATCTGATCTTTACAGTGCTGTTCCTAACTGTAATTTCATATGAAAGAAAAATTTGTTTTCTTGGTGAATAATACCACTTTTTCCTGAATCATTTGACTCCTTGTTTCTGTTCTTTGTAATGCCCATGGCATACACAATTGAAACTGTCTCTACATGATACCAGTTGGGAATTGTTTTTGTCTACATGATACACCCATCCCAACGTGGTATATGGGTTTTCTCCTGTCATTCCTATAACCAATGAGATGAGGTGGCACCATCTTTCGTTCCCCAAAGCCTCCAGCTCCTTCCTGGCACATTTTGCTTCTCTCTCCCACCAGCTGTTGGTCCTCCCTTCACTGCTGCAACCTGGTAAGTGCTTTATTGAATGTTTGAGTGTGTTTTCTTGCTGTTGTTTGTTGTAATATCCACCATCCTCATGAGACTTTTCAGGGTACGTTTTTATTACAATTATAGAGGACATAAAGCATGAGAAACGAGCAAAAGAGCTGGGCTAGGCTGGGCTAACCAATGATTTAGAGTCTCTAGTCTTGTATTTTCAACATATTTTTGTAACTTGTGTATGCAAAATGTGTACTCAGAGATGGGTGTAGAGTGAAGTACAATATACCTTTGCTTGGCGCTTCTAAAGTGCTGTACCTCGCATTTCTACAGCTTCAGAGTGCTTTAGGAAAGTGGATAGAACAGGTAGGTGCACTGACCAGTCTTGAATCAAATAAGTATATTTCAGCATCCTTGTGAGTTCAGAGCCTATAGACATAACTGTAGTTTTGGAGTTTAGTTTGTTGAAATAGCCTTTAGAAGATACAGGTAGAAGCCACTGATGTTGCCTGGTGAAGCCAGGACCTTAAGCAAGTAAGGTATGTGTAATCTGTATGATGTCTTATCTCATGTCCTGTAAGTGAGGATTAACATTGCTGTCTCAGCGTGGCTCTTGGTACACAGGTTAACTAAACTGGTTGTAGGTGTACATCGAAAATTTGGGTACAAAGCATTTGTGGATTTGCAGTGTTCAATGGGTAGTTGGATTTAGACTCCACCGTGTATGGCCCTGCTGTTAGGCTGAAAGGGTCGTCCTTAGAAGCATGTCTGTTGGTGTCTTCTAGACTTTAACCCGTTGCAGTTGAGCTGCACTCATGACGAGCTGAGCTTGTCACGGCCATTTGGAACGTTCGCACACGGGGATAATTTCCCCGCTGTGCTGAACATTCCAAAACGGGTGTGGTCATGAGGAGCTCGGCTCGTCATGGGTGCATCTCCACTGTGCCTCATGACGAGCTGAGCTTGTCACAAGCACGGGGGCGCCGCACGCGGCCCCCCTCCCCCCGCACAGCAGGTGAAAATGCCCCGCAGCCAAGGGGTTAAGACTTCTTTAAGCAGGACTATACAGAAGTGTCTTCCATCATGTTCTGGGTGTAAAGGACATCTTTATCTCGAAACGTGGAGGGGTGCCACCCTTATTGTAAGTCCTGTTTGCAAGGGGTACTGCTACTTATGATTAATTATTTTTGAGTTTTATATAGAGCAAACTTGACCCAAGGGCATCAAAGCTCTTTACATACATCGTTTGCAGAAGGTATAAGATAAGTGAGAATAAAAAATTTATACAATATAAGACAGGAAGGAAGTAAATAGTGTGGGGAATAAACATGGGTCATTTACAAGAGATAGAGTCAAAAAGGAATGCATCTAATACTACAGTATATAGTAGGGATGGAGTATACAGAGTGGGGTGGGAATAGAGGTCAGAGTGTGGTTTACTAGAAGTGGTATTTGGATGGGTGGGTTTAGGAAATCGTTGAGAAGAGACAGTTTTAAGTGAAGGTAGGTTTGGTTGTCACGAAGTTCCTTAGGAAGGGCGTTCCAAATTCTAGGGGCGTTCCCAGTGAAGGATCGAGTGAGAGATTTGGTTGTCTTGAATTTGGGAGGGATGAGAAGAGTGAGCTTCATAGAGGTCTTTTTTGCACCGCATTTGTGAATTTATTGGCGAGGTCTGTTGTTTTCCAGAGTAGATGGCTTTGTGCAAACTGTTTTGAATATATAATTCTCACATCAATTGGTAGTCAGTTGAGTTTCTTGAGAGTGGAAGTGATTTGAATAAACGGTCTCTCTCCAGGGAGTAGTCTAGCTGCTGCATTGAGTGTGGAGTTTCTGGAAAATAATAAATAACCCAACGTTCCAGGAAAAAGACACCCCGGATATAGGGGCCAATATTCTCCCAGAGCAGTGGGTCAACCATTATAGGGGCCTGTATAACCATGAGCCTGGCTCTACTGTAGACCCACCGGCCAATTCAACTGAGGCTCCATTGGTAGAATTCTCCATTAACCCCTTCCCTGCTGGCCCGATTCCGCCCCCGTGCGGTAAACAAACAAACAGGGGCGGGTCATGACGAACCCCAGCCGTCATCAGCACACGAGCACCGTGGTGCATGACGGCTGGGGTTCGTCACCAGCATGGAAGGGGTTAAGGAGATTATTGCAGGGATTGAGGGCCTGACCAAAAATAAAGCTCCGGGCCCTGACGGAATCCCCCCTGATTTGTTTTTGAGTAACATCGAACTCTGGGCTCCCCTAATGACAAGGGTTATAAATACTGCTATTATCTATGGTCTGCCCCCGTCTTGGTCCACGGCAGTAATTGTGCCGATTTTCAAAAAGGGCAACAGGGATGACCCAAAGTGCTATCGCCCGATCTCCCTGATCGATGTGTCAGCAAAACTCTTGGGGAGGGCAATCCTTAATAGACTGTCCGAGTGGACCGAGGAAAAAAACATCTTCTCGGACACTCAATACGGATTTAGGGCAGGGAGGTCCACTAGTGACCAGTGCCTGAACCTTTATATGCTGACTGCCAAGTATACCATGGCTAGTGATGAATCCATCTACATGGGTTTCATGGATCTGGCAGCAGCATTCGATCACGTCAATAGGGAAAAATTGTGGGGCATGATGCTTAGTATGGGGATAGAGAGTGGTCTGATTAATATATTGAGGGAATTGCATAGTGACACCACCGCCAAGGTCCGCTTTAATAGGGAGGGGGGACTGACTA
Organism: Lissotriton vulgaris; assembly: GCF_964263255.1. Taxonomy (NCBI): domain Eukaryota; kingdom Metazoa; phylum Chordata; class Amphibia; order Caudata; family Salamandridae; genus Lissotriton; species Lissotriton vulgaris. The sequence continues at coordinate 1,880,705,454 of NC_141685.1, read as the reverse complement.
GTTCTTTTCCCTGTATGAGTGGAGTCCGACAAGGCTGCATTCTTGCTCCCTTTTTGTTTTCCCTTTATATTAATAATTTGGAGCAGTTCCTGTTAGGTCTGAAGGTAGATTGCCCAAGGGTTGGGTCGCGTCATATTCCTGTTCTGCTTTATGCAGATGACGCGGTACTGATCGCACGCACATCGAGGAGCCTACAAACTCTGATTGACGGATTTGTTAGGTTCATGAGTGCCTTGGACCTTTCTGTAAATCTGAGTAAATCCTATGTGCTCCTGGCGGGGAAAAAAACCACCTCTAAATTTACATACAAAATAGGGAGCCACATTGTGGAAGAGGTTAAAACGTTTCCCTACCTTGGTGTAACATTTGATGGTGCCCTGCGGTTTGATACCTTGGTGGAGGAACGTTGTGGTAAAATGATAGCATCTAATGGGGCAATTGCTAGCTATGGCAGGAGGCTAGGAAGATGGTCCCCGGAACAGGTGCTAAACCTGTATAGCTCTGTATCATGCTCCAAGGTAATCTATGGGGCAGAAGTATGGGGCTTTGTCAATACCACTAGCATCCAACGAGAAGAAAATAAATATCTGAAATCACTCTTGAGGGTACCTCAAAGTACTGCTGGTTTGATTGCCCATAGGGAACTAGGGAGACCATATATAGAAGATCAGATAAAATTGAGGCCTATTATCGCTTGGATAAAAATTTGGGTCAATCCTGATGCGACACTTAGCAGAGAAATTTTATCGGACTGCCTAAAGAGGGACAAGTGTATGTGCATCCCCTGGCTCCTTTATGTGAAGAATACCCTAGAGGAGCTAGGTTTTGAGAACCTCTTTACTCACCCTGAAACTATTGTAGCCCAGAATAAACTGCATGTAGGGAGAATTTTCCTAGAGCGGAAAAACCTACGCAGAGATGAGGCTGAAGGGTGTAAAAAGACAGTGAGGGCCCATCACCTAGTGAAGAGCGTGGAAGGTATGGAGCCATACTTGTTCCTCATGTATAATGCACAGGATAGGTTCCTGATGTGCCGCTTCAGATTGAACCTACTCCCATTTATGTTGGCATCACCAGCGGGGTTTGCTACATCAATAGAACAGAAGGGGCCCTGCGGCTGCGACAACAGGTCTCCGCAGGACTCCCTTCACTTTGTTTTACTCTGCCCCTTTTACTCAATGCCTAGACGCAGATACCTTGTAAATATTTTGAAACAAGTTAACTTGGTTCACGCTAGGGAGGCACTAGTATTCTTACAGAAAGCTGAAGAACCCTTAATACTGTGTAGCATTATGAACTTTATTAAGGTAGCACTTCGTTTAAGGCTTACTAGAGGAGAAGACTGAAATGTTTTATTCTAACTTTTAAGTGTTAAATATGGCTATATTGTTGTATTTATGTTTTGTAAATTCACTGTACAAAGAACCCTGAAACGTTTAATGACTTTTTACTGTGTAAATATGAATGTGCTTTTATGGTGTTTTTTAATCACCGAATAAAGTTTCTTTGACTTGACTTGAGTGTGGAGTTTATTGGCAGGAGGTGGATTTTTGGGGAGCCATTGATGGTTACGTTGTCATAGTCCAGCTTGGGGAGGACATAGGGATTAGATTAGGGTCTTCGGTGAGAGGAGGGGTAATAAATGGTTTGGTTTTTGTAATGTGTTTTAGTGTGCAGAATGCACTTTTAGATGAGGCATTCAGATGTTCTTTCATATTCAGGCTTTTGTCAAGAGTAATCGCAAGAGATTTGATAGAGTTGGATATAGATATTTTATTTAGTGCAGTTAACCTGTCAAGCCAGTTGTGTATAGGGTAAGGATTGTTTTAAGCCTGGATGAGGAGGAGTTCAGGTTTTTTTGGGGGGGTTAGTTTTAGATGGTTGTTGAGGTAGGTGTGTATCAAGGAAAGAGTGTTGTTGAGGTGTTGGATGTCTTCAAGTGATGTGATTTTGAAATAGATTGAGTGACATTTGCATAAAAATGGTGGGCAATCCTGGCGTGTTTCAGTAACAGTTCAAAGGGTTCCATGTAGAGGTTGATGAGAACAGGGGATAGGATTGAGCCTTGGGGGACTCCTTAGTTGACTAACGTTGCTGCCAATGTGGCTATATTTAGTTTTATTAGGCTAAATCTTTCATTCAGGTATGATCTGAACCATTGTGAGAGGGTGTTAGAAGGATATTGTCATTGATGGTATCAAAGGCCCCAAGGAATTCCAGGAGGATTAGGAGACAGGCATCCCCTCATCGATGGATCTGTGTAGGTCATGTGTGATGTTCAGAATTACAGTCTCTGTTCTGCAGCCTTTTCTAAATCCAGATTGGAATGTGTCATGTAAGTTGAATTTCTCAATGTGGTTGTTTAATTGAGAGACAACACATTTTTTCGATGGTTTTAGCAAGTAAAGGGAGGTTGGTATTAGCTCTGTAATTATTGATGTCATTGGGGTTTGCATCAGACTTCTTGATGCAGGGAGTGATTTTGTCAAGTTTTAGAGGGGCCGGCATGGAGCCACTGATAGGGAAGGGTTTCCAGGCTGGAGCAAGGGTGTGTCTGAGATGTTTGACAAGAAAAAAGGGGAGCGGGTTAGAGAGGTGGGAGGTAGGCTTCATGCATGGTCGTATCTTACTGAATTCCTTTTCAGAGATATTTTCAAATTCATACCAGTTTGCATTGTGTTTTGGATCAATCAATCAGGGAATTGCGAAGTGCAGCTACTCACCTTCGAGGGTCTGAAGGCACTGGGGGGGGGGGGGGCAGCTCTGTTGAGTGCTGGGATCATCCAAAGACCCAGGTTTTGAGGTCCTTGCTGAACTGGGGCAATGTAGGCACTTGCAGGAGGTGGAGAGGGAGGTCGTTCCAGGCCTTGACTGCACGGTAGGAGAAGGACTTTCCTCCCATTCTGGTCTTGTAGATGCCTGGAATGGTGGCCAGAGAGTGGTCAGCTGATCTGATGTGTCTCTTGGGTGCGTGGAAGGAGAGGCGGTTATTTAGGTATGCTGGTCCGATGCTGTGGAGGGCCTTGTATGCTTGAGTGAGGAGCTCGAAAGTTATTCTTCTTTCGATGGGGAGCCAGTGGAGATCGCGGAGGTGTTGGGTGATGTGGTTGTGATGAGGGATGTCTAGGATCAGTCTGCTGTGGCGTTCTGGATGGTCTGTAGTTTGCTGAGGAGTTTCTTGTTGATTCCAGCATAGAGGGCGTTGCTGTAGTCTAATCTGCTACTGATGAGGGTGTGTGTGACTGTTTTTCAGGATTCTGGTGGGATCCATCTGAACGTTTTTCAGAGTATGCGGAGGGTGTTGAAGCAGGCTGAGGATACAGCGTTGAAGAAGATGATTGATGGTGGAATTCTTTTATTCGGAGGGGCTGGAATTGTAGAGATCGTCATCAGTTGGTGAGGGGGTAAGCGGTGGCCATCATTGGAGGTGGGGGTCATCTTTATTAGAAGTAGAAGAGGAGAGGGGTCCAGTGTTTGTTTTTTATCTGAGAAGAATTTAGCGAATGTTTCGCAGTGTTTGAAAGAGACATCTATGAGATTCTGAGGGATGGAAAGGGTTTGGTTTTTGATGATCTTAAAAAGGTCTTTTGGACAATTTCTGGAATGGTCTAGTTGGGTTCAATTTTTTTTTCGGTAGATGTGTTTTTTATATTTTAGGCGTTCTGTTCTGAGGAGAGAGAGAGATCAGGTAGAGTTAGTTGATTTCTCCAGGTTCTATATGTCAGTCTGAGGTGCCGCCTCTTATTGTTGAACCATAATCTGGAAGGGGCACTTCTTGATTTTTTGAGTTTTAATGGGGCAATGGTGTCAAGAAGTTCTGTCATTTATGTTTTGTCATAGAAGGTGTATTCATTAGTGTTGGTCATTTTGGGTGTGGGAATAATTTAGGAGCTGGTTAAGGGTTCTAGCTCTGATTGCTAGATTTGGTGTATGTTTCTTGTCCAGTCCTAAAGCAGGTGGGTTTGGGTGGGGGGCTTAGGTTGCTTGATGTTGAAGTAAAAAAGAAATATATGATGGTCAGACCAGTCAATGGGAAGGATGGAGTGGAGAGATATGGTATTGTGGGTGGTGATGATAGCGTCAAAGGTAGCACCTTTACTGTGAGTAAGATAGTTTCCTCTGTTTCAGTTGCATGCTTGGCCGCTGATTTGCAGATTAAGAGCATGGAATTTAACATGATTGCAGTTTTCAGTTCAGATTGTATGAGGTGGATCAAATTGAGATGGGCTGGTGGTCTGGGAAGATGATTGGTGTGAGAGATCCTGCTCGTACTGAGGATGATGGTGATTTTGGTGTAGGAAGATTGGCTAGTTCCAGTGGCATGAGAGTTGATGACTGTTTTCACTTAATTTTGTGTTATTTAAGATGTAGCACGTCTGGGTTTGAGATGGTACTGTTTGAGAGAGATAGTTGACCAGGAAGTGGTGTCAGGTGTCCGGGGCAAGTGTGTGGTAGACATATCAGGAACAAGCTGGGGCTGGACTTGAAGTCTTTACATAATGAGGTGATTTCATCCAGTTTTTGTGGATTTTAAGTTTCAGGAGGGGAATTATGGAGATCAATTGGGCTGCGGTTGGTTCAGAGTGAGAGGGTGGGGTAGTTTGGTCATTGTGGTAAGTTAGATTTGTGGTCAAAGTTATGTCTTTTCTGGTGTTGTAGAACAACCTGTGTGGTTGTTTGCGTTGATTGTTTAGGAGATATGTGACTTAATGGGTGGCAGGTGGATTGTGTAATGCAATGTAGTATTTACAGGGATTGGGGAGGGGGTGAATGTGGGGCAAAGTGGGGGTTGGCACGTGGGAGTTGGAGGGTGACAGGTTCTGCTGCATGGGGAGAAGGAAAGAGGGAATGCTGAGTGGTCGTAGGAGGGATAATGAGTTTGAGGTCAGATGATAGGGTGGTGTGGAGTGTGGGGAAGTGACGGTCAAAGATGAAAAGATTGTGTTCTGTGGCTTGAATAAGGAAGTTTCAATTTTTGTAAATGGTAATGAACAGTTTGCCACCAAACATTTGTGAGTGGGGATATGGTGAGTTTGGATCCATATGGGATATTGATGTCATTGGTTACATGTAGGTTCTTTAGGGAATTAGCTCTCTATTTGGCAGGTTTTTTGGTGTAGAAAATGTGGTCTGTTATAAGGCCTCCACATTTTGCGCTGTGATAGATGTCTGGTATTGGTGTTTCAGGGTGTTATTTGAGGAGTTTGTCTTTGTAGTTTTTCGTAGCATGTTCTGGAAATTTAATGTGGAAGGAATTGGAACCATTTCTTTACACGGGATCGCTGTGTGAGGCCATGTTAGAGTGTAAAGATTATATTGAGCCACTGAGAGGGGGTTGGCCTAGGGGAGGGGCTTCTGGCGGTGATTAGAGTATGGTTCCCTTTTGGTCTCCCTAATACCGATAGATGGTTTTGGGTTGAACTGTGGTTGGAGTACTAGGTTAGGGTTTAGTAGAGCTTAGGTATTGATGTGAGATCATGGTGCGGTGTGTAGAGACGGGGGGATAGTGGCCACCTTTTTACCCGAGTAGAATGCCAGTAGCAGTACGTTTAAGGAAGGGGGTCAACAAAATGATCTAGCAGGATCCCTGGGAGTCAGAAGGGGCCCAGAGCTTCGGAAAGCACATATGGGGATGCAGACCTTTCAGGGTTCTTAAATGTCATGTTCGGACGCAGGTGGCTAATTGGTGGCATGGCTAGGAGTGATCATGTCACTACTTGGTGGGATTATTGCTAGGTGAGTTCCAAACCAACAGGCCTTATAACAGTGTTTGTCTGCCCAGGACAGGAGTGCCAGGTCGTGTAGGCAGTGGTTTGGGGGTCCATGTAGGGGATCCACTAGCGTCTGAGTCAGAGAAAATGCTGATGGGGAATCCCCTTATGATGTGGATGCAGGCGGTAATAATTCTTAATGTGTGGGCTGGCGACGGATGAATCTGCAGGTAAAGCTAGCAGGCTGTCCAGGGTTTCCAGATATCAGGGGAGGATGTGGGCTGGTAGCCCCCGCTAAGGGTGAGCCGAGTGGGCAGCGAGCTCCAGGTGGACAATAGCCCTTCCCGCAATGATTACAGGATCAGCGTGAGGCGGGGTTACAAAACTACTGGTGGACTTTCAGGAGTTCAGGTGAGGAGGCAGGCCGGGTGCACACCTCTCAGTGCGAGCAAGATGGCAGCCAAACGGCAAGTGCACAATGGGCCCTTCTCCTTTTTCTGTGATCATGGATGCCTATTTCACCTTGCGTGGCAGGAGCTGTAACCATAAGAGGTGGTACCAGGCCTTCCTGCTGCAGAGTTTTTCTTATTCAGGGATCTTCTGGAATGTACACTCTGAGTGGGATAAGGGCAGATCACCTTAGCAGCCGCCACAAACTCTGCCCTGAATTGGTAGAAACAGAGGGGTGTGGGGAGTGAGGGCCAGCTTCTGAGGGAGAACTGTAAAAGATCTCTGAGTTCGGAGCCTTGACCAATCGGCGGTCTCCCAACCCTACAGGCACCAGGCAGAGAATGCCAGCTAGAGACCGATGTCACCAGTGGCTGAAACTTTCACTTAGGGTGGTGGGCAGGTCTCCTTAGCAACTGTCACAGATGCCACCGAGGATCAAAGGAGGCAGTGGGAGCTGTTGATGTTAGTGTTTCGGGCCCACCAGGTTATATGTTGTGCTGCCATCTCTCACTGCTGAGCATTGACTGTATGCTCATGATATCTGAGGTTTCACTGAATTAGACATTTTTCAAATGAAGAAAAGCACAACTAAAAGTGTTGCCTACATTTGATTGTCCCCTGAGTCAATGGACACTTCTGCTTTGGAACCTGAATACCTCAGAGTAATCCCCTGGCCATTGCTGCTCTGCTCTAGTATATCTACTCACCAATATGGATTGGCTGCTCCAACTGCAATAGGCAATACTTCGTGATGGTACATCTTTGTATTGGTGAGTACTGAATCAAGCCAATTAGCTCACAACCTCCTCAAATAAACTGCAGTACACACCACTCATTTTGTCTAGACTGACACATCTGCTGCCTGGAATACCAGGCTAGAAACTTGAGTGTTTCTTTGGTCTTCCCAGGGTATACTGTATCTCCTCTTACCAGTGCTGTCCTAATGCATGGGCATGCTGGGCAGTTGCACGGGCCCCAGGAGCACACAGGGGCACCATGCAGACCAGAATTTAACACAAATTATCCGTAAACAAATGTTTTCTTCCTATTAGTGGTTGTGTGGGCAGGGCCCAGTGCACTGCTTTGCCCGGGGGCCTATAATGTTATTAAGATGACCCTGCCTCTTAAGTAATATGGGCTGAAAATTTGACTAATAAATAGTCTGTTCTGTATCGCCACTGTTTCTCCTTTTTTCGGCTTTTGGATATTGGGTTGAGGTGATTTTCCATGGGGATAGCACTTGTTTCTGGTGTACAACTGGTCTTTTGTCACTTGCTCTTGTGCTCTTACACAGCTTACCCTCATTTTACGAAAATGTTTTGTGATCACAGTGTTGAACAAATCCCCATTGATCTCAACTTTTTGTCTATTCAAAGAAGTCATGCAAAATCGCAAATGCTACATATGGTATTAATCTCAGGTCTAACGTCACTGTGTTTCTGTAAAACAAAAAAGAAGAGAGGATTTAAAAAGAATGTATAACGTTACAATGCAAACATTTACAATGCATGCCTTTATATTGCAGTTTTTACATCCCAACATCCATTACAATTCAGGATGTTACTTCACATGCCATCACAAGGCATTTTTAGAAACTACATTTACAACGCATTCCATTACATCGCACTATACCATTACAATGCATACCATTACATTGCATTTAAGGTCAAAATCAAATCAAATAAGACTTTATTTCGGTTAATATTTCAAACCATAAAAAGTACATGCATTGATTACATTATCAAAGATTGCAACAATACATTTTTTAAAAAACATTATGTAAAAAACACGTTATACACAAATATCGTTAAAAATCATCATGATTGTTAAGTAGCAAAAGTGTCCTACTGGTCCTGATCATAGATCTAAGCAAGTTCTTATTCTCAGTGCAAGTTTTAAAAACGACAAAATATGGAGTACACAATCCTGGTGTAAGAGCTGCAAATACATGAGGGCAGGTCTAATTTGTTTAAAATCCAATGTTCTCAGCAAATCAACAAGAAAGTAACGTCTGGGATAGTCATAAAACCTACATAAAAATATAAAATGTAGCATGTCCTGAGGAGACTTCCCGTCGCAGCCACAGGGAGCTACATGTTTGCTAAAAATGTCTGATTTAGGTCTTATTAAAAGCTGCTGAAAAGTGTTGAATCTGAACCTAGTCAGTAGGAACTTTTCATGTGAGCTAAAGGCGCAGGCCAGATAGGGCTCCATTCCACCACACGACTTTAGCATAATAAACTTTCTGACACTTGGTTTCAGCAGTTCCACATTTTCTCTGTCCGCCAGTTTAAACTTTAAAAAGGCTCTTTTGACCGCTGTTATGTCCCCCTTCACAATGCCACTCGGGTGGGAGAACAGTTTAGGGCACCCCAGCATTTCAAAGCAGAATTTCAAATATTTTAACCAGGGGATGCGCATACAACTATCCTGAGATGTTACATCCCGTACAATCTGGTGGGTGAGTGGTATCTCTGTGTTAAGCCAAAGCGAGACCCAGCAGATCAGGGGCTTCAGTGCTAGATTATCGCATAAAAACGGTGTCCCTAACTCCTCATGCACAACAAGGTTCGGGGTACTCGGAGGAACACATAGTAACCGTTTGAAAAAGGTGTTTTCGATAACCTGTAATTGAGTATTTGACACATAGCCCCACAATTCACTACCGTATACCGCCGTCGCTACAGACTTGGCATTATATAACTTGATCATTGCAGATATTGGTTTCTTTCCTATCTTTTTCGCAAGATTAAGGATAGTTCCATTAACCCTCAGCATATCATTTTTCTTCTTCGCCAGATGAGGGGCCCAACTTAACTTCGAATCAAAAAGCACACCCAGATAGGAAAAAGTCTCTGTTACCGGGATGGGGCTGTCATCAAGCTTAAATACAAAGTTCTTTCTTGGGCGTTGGCCAACCTGCATTATATAGGACTTGGAGTTATTAACCATTAAATCCCTATCAGACATGAAAAGATTAAAAGCAGTTAAAAGTGCCTGAAGCCCCTTCTCCGTACGCGAGATTAAAACCGCGTCATCCGCGTATAACAGCACAGGGATGCCCCTTCTTCCTACTCTGGGGCAGTCTGCCTGTATAGATTGTAGAGCTGCATCCAAATCGTTAATATAAAAATTAAAAAGAAAAGGGGCAAGAATACATCCCTGACGTACTCCTTTATTTATCATAAACTTGTCAGTGGTATCCCCATTAGATGAATATCTTACATTGGCACTGGTTTGATGATGCATATCCACCAGGAGGTCGACAATCCCAATGTCGACTCCCTTCGCCCTCATGTATTGCCACAGCCTCCCCCTGTTGACACAGTCGAAGGCTGACGACAGGTCCATGAAGGCGAGGTGGATCGTGCCCTTCTGGGCCACTGTGTACTTGCTGAGTATGAGGAACAAATTAAGACACTGAGTGATCGTGGATCTGCCCTCACAGAATCCATATTGAGATATAGACATAACATTATTAGCAGATGCCCAACTAGTGATTCTCTTCAACAGAACTCTCCCGATAATTTTAACCTTTGAATCAATTAGGGAGATTGGACGGTAGCACGATGGGCTACCCCTGTCTCCCTTTTTGAAAACCGGGACAATTGTTGACACCCCCCAGGACACTGGGCATCCTACCACTGTGGCAGCATTAAAAACCGCCATCAAGATAGGGGCCCAGAAGTGTGGTCTGGACTTAAATAAATCAGGGGGGATGCCATCTGGGCCGGGAGCTTTATTTGATGTCAGACCTTCTATGGCTTCAAACACTTCGCCGCACTCAAACCTGAATGCTCCTTTAGATTTACTGGGAAAGCTCTCACCAATACCAGGATCGGCGGACAAGTACAGAGATTCAAAGTGACGAAACCAATCCTCTTTCATAATACAGCACTCCAACCCATCCCCCGGTTGTTCTGACAGGAATGGTTTTTTTACTAACTGCCAGAACTTCGTGCTACTATTTAGGGTCTCGGGGTCCAAAAGCTCATTCCAGGCCTCCACACGCAAAGTCTCCTTATGTTTTTTAAGGGTAGACTTGTAAACTTTGCGACAGAGTCGGATTTTCTCCTGGTTCCGTGGTACATCTGCCAATGCTGCCTTCAGGTTACGGGCAGCTTTTGAGCACTCTTGGTTAAACCACCTTGGCCCACATTTCTCTAGGTTTCCCTTAGATGGTTTCGTGAGTAACCCTGATACTTTCCCCGCCAGAGCTTGAAAGGCATTAAGGACCCCCACCGGATCCGTCCCTGTACAATTAACAATTTCATCTGCACAGGATTCCTCTATAGTTTTATACAGAAGGTCTGGGGTGACAGTTGACCACTTTAGACGCCGCCTCCCCTCAGTCGTGGTCAGGTTGCTTTCAAGGCGTAAGGGCATGACATCTGAAAGGCCAAAACCCCTGAGATAAACCACCAGGGGGTTGTGATCACTAAACTCACTTTTGCTAATGTCAAAGGATTCTAAGAAAGGCAACAGAGCTTCAGAAAATAGCATGTGGTCAATAAAGGTGCCTCTACCATGCCCCTTAAAAGTCGGAGTGTCAAAGCTTTTACTGGGATCTCTAATTTCCATACCCATTGTTAAAACTAAATCGTTCATCAAGGAATTACAAAATTCACCCTCTGCTGTGTGTGCAAAATGTAGCCCATCTGCTCTATTGCAGTTTAAGTCCCGTATACATTTCCTAAGGGGATCGCCACAGAGGTGCACATTGAAATCTCCCATGACCATTAGATTAAGGCTGTGTTTCTTCATGGAGACATTAATATATTCATCTAGTACAGTCAGTTCGTTAAGTGCTAGGGTGGTATTAGTAGCATTGTAAAAATTTACCAGTCCAACCCTATTACTTTTGGCAGACAAGACAATACCCTGGACACATAAACGTTGGACATTAATGGTGAGGATACTTGAGGTTATCAAAACAGAAACAAAAATCACCAATCCTCCCTTTGGTCTTCCTCTATTGGATGAGGTCGCTGGCACAGAGAACGCTTTATAACCTTCCAAGAACAATTCGCACTCCACATCCCAAGTCTCTTGGAGACAGATAACCTTAAATTGTTTAATGAAGGAGACCCACTTTTCATCTGCCATTTTAGTTGCTAGACCCGCAACGTTCCAAGACACAATATTCACACATTTATTGGACTCCTGTGGGTTGGTAGAGTCAATATTGCATGTTAATTCAGCTACATTTAATCCATCCTTGCCCACAGGTACTTTATGTCAGTCACACATATCAAGACCGGACAAAAGTTCGTATCTGTTATGTGTGTTGACGTTATAGGCCATCTGGCGTTGCCCTCCAGTGTCAAGTCTATTCCCTGGGTAAGATGGAAGACCTAGCCCGCCAGAATTAACTACATTGTATGTAAATTGCATCCCATTATTCCCAGTGTTCGGGGTCAGAGTATCAAACCGAGATGTTGGCCTACTCAGTTGTGGGGATGCCATACAGAGGTGAGCATAAAAATAACCCAGAGGACGAACACAAATACTACTCTCATTGTAAACCAGGGATGCAGCTCTCAGCAACACAGTTGCCACATGTTGGGGGTGTCTAAAATTAACCACAATGCAGTCCCCATTTCCCACTTTGTTAGAAGGCCCTACCCAGTTTACCCTTCTAACTAGCGTTATCTGGTCTGAGTACCCAACGGGGAAACCACAGTTCTTATTTAGCCATGAGACTGTCTTATTTTTTAGTGAGTCATATGACTCGCCATATGGAGATGCCGGATGGGTGCCAACTGCAGGGACATTTGTTAAGACCGCCACAAAAGGCGCACAATCCGGAGGAAGATTTAGATAGCGGTTTCTTCTGTCAGGTCTAGGGACTATCTTGTTACCTGTAATTGGAGGTGAGCCTACCCGTGGCTGCGGGTTTCCTGTTATAGGTTGGGGGAGGCTAACAGGGGCTGGCCGCTGGGGACCATTCCCTGGTATATTCTGTGCACCTGCCAGATTGACTACTGCTGGCACCTTTTTCCCCTGTACAGCTTGGGTGGCCCTTATTTCTTTTAGTGTAGTACTATTATCTCCAGCAGCCTTTTGCTGCACGGAGAGAAGCCCCCCAAGCCTGCCTACTTCTTTTGTAAGGGAATCGATTTTTTCCACTAGAGGTTTGAGAGCCTCCTCTATCTTCGTCCCCAAGCTGGTCTCCATAATTGCGATTAAGGCAGTAAACTGCTCATTAGTAATGTTAATACTGGCATTCTGCTTGGGGGGGCCTGAGTCAGCTCCCGTGAACACAAAAGGATTGTTAGCTGCTGACCAGATGTTATCTGTAGTGTGGGTAGGGTTTGCTACCGCTAAGTTGCTAGTTGGTTGTCCCCCTTTACGTGATGCCGTCTTTCTACACTGCCTAAATGGCCTCTTCTTGGGTGATACCCCCTCGCTTGCTTCACTAATTATATCGGGTTGCTCCCTCTCCCCCGAATGTACCATAGCCACAACATTTATAGTGTTGGGTGTTTGTGTCAGCATACATGTTGACGGGCTGGCTGGTGGCTGGTCATGTGCCCTCGGAGAGGGCATTTCTATATTGGACAGACTAGCCCTGTTAGTGGCCTCTATGTCTTGTACAGCAATCAGGGGATCATCCTGTGTACATACTATGGTGTCTCCTTTCCCTAATGAGGCACGTCGATCGCTATTTATCTGGGCGACCTTTTTCACCATATAGTTATCAATGGCAATTTGTCCCAGAGGCATGTTGCCTGCTTTAGCCTTTGACATTGCGATTGTACAATACACACTATAAGAAATTAAACAGTGCTCAATCAGATCCCTACCAGTTGTAGGCACAATATTTAAGATGTCTCAGTTGCTACAGGAAATCAAGCGAACAAAAAACAATAATAATAAGGGGCCTACCCAGTCCGAGCAGCGTTTCTGGCCCAGACCAGAGTCCTCAGGCCTCGGAGGGCCACAGAGGGCCCGCCCTTTGCCCGGGCTTAGCCTGGGCGCTCCCGCGCGCGTCTCGCGGGGCGAGAGGGGGTGTCAGCCTTTATCCGGCGCCTCCGGCGCTCCCTGCGCGTCACGGGCGCGCTTTCCAGCAGAGGGAATGCTGGGGAGTGTAGTCCGGTCTTGCGGGACGCCTCCCTCGCCTCCCGGCGTGTGCCTCCGCTTCCTGGTTGCTGGTTGCTCCGGCCGTTCCCCTCACGGCAGTGCCCGTTGGCACGTTGGACAGGTAAGCCTGGTGTTCCCCCACTGAGCTCCCGGGGGGTCAGCCTTTATCCGGCGCCTCCGGCGCTCCCTGCGCGTCACGGGCGCGCTTTCCAGCAGAGGGAATGCTGGGGAGTGTAGTCCGGTCTTGCGGGACGCCTCCCTCGCCTCCCGGCGTGTGCCTCCGCTTCCTGGTTGCTGGTTGCTCCGGCCGTTCCCCTCACGGCAGTGCCCGTTGGCACGTTGGACAGGTAAGCCTGGTGTTCCCCCCAACTAGGTTACTCCGTCTTGTCCCACAGTCAGTTAACTTACTTTGTAGTTACAATTACAGGTAGGTTTAGGCTCAAGATCACTCTGAACCCCTCCCCGTTGGTGAGCTGAAGGCAAATGATCTCTTTATACCTTCCCTTAGGAGTCTCCTTCGTTGCCCAGCTTCCCTTTATGGGACAGATTTTGTTTATTTAACAGGCTCTCTCTCAGAAGAACCTCCCTAAGCCTGGTAATTGCTGGGGGGCGCCAGTCTCGCAGTAGATGAGCACCGCTGGTGGTGCGAGTCACTAGGAGTCACTAGGAGGGGGGATTGGAGGTGGGAATGCGGCTTTCTCCTCCCGCCCAACCGATGCCCCTGCTTACTGTTTCTTTGAAACTCCGACCACTCGTTTCCCGGCTGGGCCCGTGCAGTTCTCTGAGGTCCGGGGAAGGCTCCGCTGACAGCAGACTGCACTCGCCTGTTTAACCGGGGCGTGACTTCTCCGCTTCCGTCTTGCCGGTCTCCAGGGCGATACACAGCTCTTCCGAGGCTCTTCCCTCACCGGCTCCGAATGAGCTCAGGACTCCGTCCACGGCCGCCCTCCGTCTGCTCTTCTCCGCCCCTTCCGACACTGTGACAACACTGTATGTTTCTGATCCTTCCTCTTCTTGCATTTAAGGTAAGTGTTGGATAGTGTAGGGGTAAAAATTACTATTACCACTTCAGTGAGTGCAACAGTAGGGTAATTGTTGGATAGTGTAGGGGTAAAAATTACTATTCCCACTCCAGTGAGTGCAACAGTAGGGTAAGTGTTGGATAGTGTAAGGATATGCGTTGTAGTGACATGTGTTGTAATGACATGCATTGTAGTGACATGCGATGTAATGGCTGCGTAGTAATGGAATGCGATTTAAAGGATGTTGCGTTGTAATGACTGTTGTAAATGTAGTGTGATGTAATGACTGCGTTTTAATGGCATGCAATGTAAAGGATGTTGTGTTGCAATGACTGTGTTGTAAATGTAGTGCGATGTAATGACTGCTTTGTAAAGGTTGTTTCCCGTTTAAAAACATCAGCCAAAGGCTGACAACAAATTAATGTCCAAAGCAAAGAATGTGTGAAACACCCTTGGTGCCAAGAAAAGCACCCACCTGAATCTCCTTGCTCTTGGATGGCGACGAGCGAGCCCCAGTCTCCCCAGAAACTCCCCGAGCGCCAGTGCTTTGATAAACACACTGTCACCCCGAGAGTCCCTAGAGGGAAAGGGGGAATGGGAGTGAGAACGAAAGTAATATGAAGAGTCTTCCTGGAGTGTGCGATACCTCTATCTTTGGAGTTAACCCTTGACCTTTGTATGGACATGAGCGATGTGCTCTGGAATTCTGGAAGACCTCTTGTAGTTTTCTGCGTTGAAAACATGACATACAACAATATCAAAAGGCAATATGAATTATATACAAGGTGTATATCTCACATGACCAGATAATAAGTGGTACCTAAAATAACACGTGATATCTCCTGAATAATCTCTCTGGTTCGCTTTTGACTTTATGCAACTGTGTAACTTTTTGCGGGATTTTTAGCACTGTAATTGGAAATAAAACAGTCATCAAATATTCTTAATCTTTTTACATGAGACCCACAATTTACAATGAACTGTTGTGTCACAGGGATGATCTCTATACAAGTTGTTACAACCCCAAATGTCTCAAAACAATGTAGATTTCCACAAAGGTCCTTATTTCAAATGTGTTAAATTAAAACATGAGTCCTTTTCTAGAGTCCTTAAGTCTTGGCTCTTGACTTTAAATTGCGTTTCTTTAACCCTATGCATGCTTATGTCGAGCTCAGCTCATCATAAGGCACAGTGGAGCTGTGCTCATGACGAGCTGAGCTTGTCATAACGGCCGCCGACGGCCCACGCAGGGCTAATTCTCCAACTGTGCGGGCATTCTGTGGGAGTGGGTGGAGTCGTGAGGAGCCCAGCCCGTCATGAGCACAGCTCCACTGTGCAGCATGACGAGCTCGGCTCGCCACGAGCACCGCAGCGCAGCGCGCGGCCCCTTCCTCCGCACCGTGGAGGAATTGGCCCAACGTGGAAGAGGTTAATGATCTGTCTTTAAACTTGAATTCTATTACAGGACCGGAGGCTTCGGATTATGCTTCTCTTTCTTTTATTTGCTACTCACAGCAGCCAATGAAAAACGTTTTGTATGCAAATAAAACTACATTTGCCATGTTGCTTGTCCATACATCACATCCTGTATGGCCCCATAAGAGCTACTGTACCCAGTTTCTCCTGTATGTATGTAACTGAGGTTATAAAGCTCCTGGTTACACTAGCCAGTGTGTCTCCGCACTGAACCGCTGAGGAACCCATCCTGGCCTGTTCCTGTGAGGCGCCTGGGCACCCCAAGGTGAAGCCAGGCATCCTTAGCGATTAGTGCCGGTGTGGATATTAAGCAAGCTATTGCCGAGAGTTGCAGAGTGGGACCCATGATTAGAGTAGGCACCGTGGCGAGAATTATCGGGTCTGCAGACAGTTGAGCCCAAGACCCTGCCACGACAGGAATTGAACCCTGGTCCCGGGTCAGATCTCTGCATCAGGGTCTGCCGCTCTAACCAGTGAGCCACACTTCTCCTCCTCTTTCTTTGCTGCTCACGCAGACAGTTAAGTGCTCAGAATATTATGTTTTGATTTATGTCTTAGCTGACTGTTGAATTATCTTTGGCGACATTGCGAATATGTTTGCGCTCATATCACGCTATGTTGAATACTTGTGTTCAAGTATGCGCGTTGGTTGTACTAGGGGCCATTATATCTTCCTTTAGATTGATATGTATTTCTCAACTTAGCGCTGAATTGCCATATATTTCTCGAGTTAGCGCTCACGGGCGCTATTGTTTTCCGTTTATTGAGGGCGGAGAGGCTCCCGCTGGGAGCGGCATGCTCCTGTGGAAGCTTTGCATAATTAACCGTGCGGCCCCTACGGGCATCTTTTAACTCCCCCGATGGCCTGCAGGCATCGTAGAGGTTCTCACCGGGAGTGGCGTAATGGTGATGCACCTTCGTCCGGAGCAGAGCCTGAGTATTGCTCTGTCGGCCCGTTCAGGCGTCGCTTCACTCCCTGCTGGCCGCTGAGTACCGAGCGGCTTTCATGGCTCAATTAGATAAAAAGAAGGCGTGCGCCGCCATTTATTATCATATTCTGTGACTGGGGTACGGCGGTGTATCCTCAACGCGGGTGGCCTTATCAGGCTTAATTGTGCTCCCGTTGATCTCAAAATTCCGTGCTGGCCTCGATAGCCTCCCTCCCCATTGCCAGGGTCCACAGGCATCAGGTTTTGCGCTTATTGGTTTGCTTGGAGTCAATGTGGCCTTGGGGCAAAGCTGTTGCCCCTATCCCTGAGGTTCTGGGTTCGATCCCAGGTTCTCTGGGTAGTGGTTTTCCAATTACGAAATTATATTTAAAATGTATATTTTATATCTAATTCGAACTCTTCTTACAATTTAGGGTTGATATTCCTCTGTTGAATGTTTTCACTATCTATACTGAAATGACCTAGTGCGCTTGGTAGCGCTTTTGGTTTCACCCACCTGAGTCTACAATAAGATAGCTCCCGTGGGAGTGGAGATGTCGCGCTGATGATGCCGGCGTCATACCTGATTGGGCCTGTGCTTGATCTTCATGGGAGGCCTGGGCTCGACCGTACACTGAATCAAACGCTCCCTGAAGAGCTGCGATGCGGCGCTGACGTTGCACCGTTATAAAATGATTCACTGTGGTTTGTGTCTAGATTTTTGCTCATAATTTAGGTGTTTCAACGATTATGGTTTCTGAATTAACATTTTTTCCTGTCACTTCCATAGGGTTGTTCTGAACATTGCGTGGTCACACGCTTTCTCCGCCAAAGGCTTTCCCTAGTAGCGAAGTGCAGTTATGGAGTCATAACGCTCCAGTGTGCGTAACCCAATTGGGCTTCATTTGGGCGATTTTGGTCTACGCATGTTGCACACGTCCCCTGTTTGTTTCGAGGTTCACAGTGCCTCGTGCTTTACATGAGCAGATTTCCTGGTACGCCTCCAGGCTATAACAATAGGCTTGCCCTCGGAGTGCGCACACGCTCCGGGTATTTCACTATGACTCGGACGCCCATTGGGCTGTTATAATTGACTACAGCTTTGCTGAGGAGCCGATATATTATTAATTCTCTATTTTAGTGTGCACAGGGTTGGCTCCCCCTCTACTCCTCCATTGCGCTGTGATTTGCACTATAATATTGAATATGGATATCCCTAGAGGATGATTGGTTGGGATATATATGGAGGATGACAACTAGTCGAAAGGAGCGCACAAGTCTCCTGAACTAATTCTGTTGACACTCGGGTTCTGCACACTCTTGAGTGGTCAATCGGGCCCCAGGTATGACAATTCCTAACCCAGGGTTGCAAGGCTTGATTGACGCCCATCATCGTTCTTCTACCACAAATCCTTGAGCATGATTTTTTATTTTTTATTTTTGCCTATTTCACCAATACGTTGCTGGATAGTAGGGCATCCGCGCGCGTTTGACAGGATTTAGACTAGGGCGCTGCAACCTCCTTTTTTGGTTACGGTTGAAGAATTCCCCGACGGCGACACCAGGCTCCTTCTTTTCTAGTTGTCTCAGAAAGGATTTACCCGGACTTGACAGGATGCAAAGACAAAATCCTAGACGTAGACAGCCACAATCGGTGATAGGCATCGGTATGACGCAATGTGCACCACCTCTTCCGAGAGTCGCAACTCCTTTCATAAGGATGGTCAACTTGACATCTGGTCTACGTTGGCCCTTTGCGACAGATCCCCTCTGGGACAGATTCGTTATTAATTGCATCTATAATTGGTAGACATATTTTGCTTGTGGTCACATTCCTACTAGTTTTATCAATTCCTTTCCCATCATATTCCACGGCTTCTAACTTATAGCGTTGAGGAGAGCGTCTAGTTGTCACCACCTTCCCTTCATTCGCGGCCGTTCCGATGACGGACCTGATGGTTGATGAAACATATATTTTTCTCCCAAGCCCTTCAGCTCTCTAGTGCTCACCAAGTTACTATATAGATGATTACTTCCCCAAGGAAACAAGGTATCTTACCTTTCGAGTTAGCAGGATATATATATATATATATATATATATATATATATATTCAATGAAAAAACCATTGGTTTTAGGCCATATATAGTTAGGGATTTGCATTTACAAAACCTTATTTTACTCGCATAAAACCATTGAAATTCCATATATAGTTAGATGCGCTAACTATATATCGCGCACCCGCAATCCACTGCTGATGATGTCACATATTACATCATTCATGACATGGTCAGTGACATCACTGATGACATCACTGATGACAACTCAAATGACATCACTGACAACATCACAGATGACATCATTCATGTGTTAATACGATGAACCTCTACAGACTCTGATATAACCTTAGATACACTCAGTGAAAACAGACACTCACAGATTGTCACTCATCCATGGAGTTACTCATACACCTAGACAGTCATGCAAAGAATCAATCACACCTCCAATTCCTCAACTATACAGTTATACACACCTTACTTATTGAAACATATTCTAACACATATTTACTCTCTTATACAATCACTGATACAAGTTTTCAATGATCCATGCAGCTACTCACACATTCACTGGCTCTTAAACACAGTAATTTATATATGTCAACTCTCGCATGTACTGTGTTTTACATATGTACTTACTTTGACATGTAGCATTGAGATATCCAATCACTCACCAATACACTCATGCACACAGTCAACCACCCATACAGCTGTTTCCACATGCAGTTTTGAACCCATACATCTAGTGAATCAGCTGTTCACACATCTATGCACAGAGTCACACATTTCCCAGCCACTCACACACATACTCAGTCTCCCATACAAATACTTGGGCAACCAATCAATAACCCATATAGTTACTCATATAGCTACTGATCAACACATGCAGCAGTTTTCAGAACAACAGATATATTGATGCACAAATTAATACAGTTTAATCACTAACCCATGCACTCAGTGAGACACATTTAATCACTCCCTCATAAAATCAGTTGCACCTACTAAATCCTTCATCCAGACATTTATACATCCACTCATTCTTCAATATGTAAGACATATTTTAACTTTACAGAAACATACAGTCACTGGATGTTGTCATCAGTGATGTCATCAGTGATGTCACTGACCATGTCATGAATGATGTAATATGTGACATCATCAGCAGTGGATTGCGGGTGCGCGATATATAGTTAGCGCATCTAACTATATATGGAATTTCAATGGTTTTATGCGAGTAAAATAAGGTTTTGTAAATGCAAATCCCTAACTATATATGGCCTAAAACCAATGGTTTTTTCATTGAATTTTCAAGGTTTTGTAAATGCAAATTCCTAACTATATATCGACTATAACCTATGGTTTTTTCAGTGAATTTCAATGGTTTTTTAATAGCAAATATGAAAAGCTTTAAAATGTCAAGTACGTGATAGATAAAAACATTTTCGTATTTATGCACGCTGATGTGCTTTGAACGCTGCACCCCCCCCCCTCCCCTCTTTTCTCTTAGTAGTACTCTCTCTTTGCAGATAGTGAACGGTAGTTAACGCAGGCCTTTGCCCCCGTTGTAATCCGTCGTGCCTGCTTGTCTCTCCATTTGATTGATTGTTATCCGAGCATTTACTGTTTTAGAATTGGTTCTCTTTGGATCATTCTCTATTTACAAACAAGCACAAAGTCGCAATACTCTGTTTAGTCTTTGCATATAGTGAAAAATCGTGTAAAAAAATAAAAGTAATCGAGCAAAATCAGTAGGCCACTAATTGGATCTCTTTTTGACCTCGCTAAAATAGAAATATTAGGAACAACCCTTCATGAGAAATACGAAAATAGTGAGATGAACTGAGCTCCACACCATGAGGGCTGCAAGACAGCTCGACTCCGTCACCCACCCCGCCCAAAATAACGACAAACCCTATGCAAATATTAAAAATATAGACAACACACCAGCAAAGAAACAGGGTAAAACATTTTATTAAATAACTATTTACATAACTATTTTATACTTTTTATTGCCCGATCCGGCTAGCTCAATCGATCGAGCATGAAACTCATGCACTCTGATAGCAAGCGTTGCTACTGATGCTATGCAGACCAAAACTGGTTTTCAGTTTGTACATTTTTCTAGATTTTTCAATCCAAGGTTGGTTGACTTTGTAGAACGATGGCTTCAGATTTTCAACATACGGTGTGGTGGCGCGGACTGGGAGGGGGCGCTTCGCTCCTGCCCCCTCCCCAAGTAAGATTTTCATACGTGAAAGTACGAATAATGGTTTTGGTCCCTGAGTTGCTTCAATGTCACTGCCATTCTCAAATGGCATAAGTTCTGGATGTTGGGTGCCATAGTTCAGAGTTCTGAGCAGCGCTTGTAACACTGTCTGAAGCTTATTTCCACCTACTGCAGCTTCACTATTCTCAAAGTAAGTGAGTGTCGTTTGTGGACCTGACTGCATTTGAAAACAATGTGATATGTTACCTTCCTAAACAGCTTGACGGAGGCCCCCGAGGGGCGGTGTGATGGCCATGGACTCGGAGAAGACGCTTGGCTCCGACCCCCTCCCCAAGTCTTATAGCACTGGTGTAGCCTGAGATCGCCCCCGACATAGGCGGCCGGCTCCCGGGGTCCGGCGGAACTTTTTGCCTTTTGATGACTCTTCTATTCTGGACCTTGTCCCACAATCCGTTTGACCTGAAGACACGCTGTAGTGGGGCGCCCCTTTACCGTTTCAGTTGCCATTCCGCCCGCTTTTGCTACACTGTGCCTCTTCCGCCATTCAGCTGTTTACCGCCCGCTCTTGCGACTACAGCGTCTCGCTCACCATGTAGTTGAGTTGCTCCCGCTCTTGCGGTGCAGCGATAGGCGGCTGCCACAGGACTCTCAAAATGGCGGCCGGCTCTTCGGTTTTGGGCCTGGTCCACTAAAATGGCCCTGGGACACCTTTGAACTCGGACGCTTCCCTGATAGGGCTTGGGTCCCATTCTCGAAAGCGTCCCCTCAGCCGTGAAGATTCCACAAAAGTCTTGGGGGCCCCCGACTCCCGCAGGCTTCTGGTGGGGAGCGGCTGCCATGTCTGCTCGTGGAATGGCCACGACGGAGCTACGAGATGGTAGTGCTCTCATGCTGACGCCAGCTTTAGTCTGAAACATTCAGAAACACTGTAGACTACCAATTCGATCAGTTCCGGTAGCGCCCCAACATGACCCCGAAGAGAAGAACTTGCCCTCCCCTCTTTGACTGATGGTTCTTGTTGCCTGTCCCCTCTGTTGTCATTTAACAGAACTTTTTGGACTGCTGAAAGGGGTTGTGTTCCGAACGCTGGTTGGTGGAGACATTTTGACTATATTCTTGACCTACGTTGTCGCGAAATGCGTTATATGACACGCCGCGTTAGCGCACCCGGAAGTGATCCGAGGCGCGGCGCGCAGCGCGTAACGTAAGCATAACAGGTCATGTGACTTGTTAATAAAACTTTTCATTGGTTCATTTTACTTTTGTTATTTTAATGATGTAAAGCTTGGTCATATGACCTAAAAATTACGCTTTTTATTGTTTTCGAACATTATTTTTTTTTAAACATATGTTATAATATTCCAGGCTAATGTACTTTCCCGGAAAATTTACAACTGTCCTGCAAGTAAAATATATTCCTTTTTCGAGAAAAAGGGCGTTTCTTCGTTCCATGACGGAGCCGTTGAGTAAAAGAGACTCGGCCTGCTGTCTTAGTCGCCGATACGCCTGATTATCAGATTCTTATCGATCACTTTATGTTGCAGAAATGAAAAACACAACTGCCCTTGACCATTTATCTTTACTGCGTTCCTACATATTATACCTTTTATCCGTCATGTAATTGGACTACTTTATTTCACTTGCCTTTTACTGATTCGAAAACAGTGACTAAAAGTAAAAACTTTACCAATGTAAATACTACTACCATGTTTTGTTTTAAAAACCTTTATTGTGAAAATGTCAGTATACAAATACGGGCCTATAACCACGTGGGCCGGCCACGGAGCAAACTGGAATCATATATGATGAGGAGACATTTACATTATGGAGGAACGTAACGAACGAGCCATTAGGTTGCAAGAACTAAGGTGTCTAACAGTTGCGGAATCGGTGGACGTACATTTTGTAATTAAAATACGACAGGGCCACTTACAAAAAAGTTATCTAGATATACATTTGCGTGCAAGTACCATGGGTGACGTTAACTTTCAATAGTACAGTAATCAATAACACATCAGAACTTAATATCAATAGGGATGTCGAAATATTCAATCAATTCTCGTCCCCGCCCGCCATGAGCATCAAAACTGCATTCATATCTCGTGATATCAAGGTTGTTCAACTAGTACACAACAATGAGTTACGAGTCCCATTTATACCTGCGCCATTTTGGGCGAGGCCGGGCAGGTCCAAGATATAGTCAAAATGTTTCCACCAACCATCGGCCAGACCAGAACCCCTTTCGGCCCTTTATGCTACAAGATGGTGTCTTCCATTCAGAAAATATTATTGGCAGCATTTTGAAAGGAAACATAAACAGCCGTTCTCCTAGTGAGTTTCACATTGTTACATTTAGGAAGAATGTTGAAGAGTAGTATGTGGAAAATCTGAAGCCATTTTTCTACAAACTCTCAATCAGCCTTGGATGGAAAAAAAATCCTGAAGAATGTACAAACTGAAAACCAATTTTTGTCTGTATAGCATCAACAGCAACGCTTGAGTCAGCTTTGCGTCAAGCCGCCATTTTCATTCACTCAATAGCGTCCCCCTGCACACATTCAGGGACCTGGTCGTGTTTTCAGATGAAACGGATTGTAGGACAAGAAGCAGAAAAGAAAAGGAAAAAAGTTCCGCCGGACCTCGGGAGCCGGCCGCCTATGTCATGTGCGACCTTTGGCCACACCAGGGCAATAGTGAAGCTGCAGCAGGTGCAAATAAGCTTCAGACAGTCTTACAAGCACTGCTCAGAACTCTCAACTATGGCACTCAACATCCAGGACTTGCCATTCGGATCTTGGCGCCTTGTGCTGGTTCCGACCTATTCACACATCGGTCCACTACTGACATCACCTCATAAGCCAACGGGACACCCCACGCCGACTTTCGGCGCAGCATTGTAGGATGGCCACACCAGTGCGGCAACTTGCTGGACACCACCTCGGTGCCATCCGGATCTCGGCGTGTTCGAGTCACTGTACCGCAAGAGTGACCGCAACTCAGCTGGACACGCCGTCTTTCGGCGAAGCATTGTAGGATGGCCACACCAGTGCGGCAATTTGCTGGACACCACCTCGGTGCCATCCGGATCTCGGTGCGTTGTGCTGCCTTCGGCCTACAGTAGCCGCAAGTGCGGACGCAACTCAGTTGGACGGCGAGTGAAACGCTAAGGGGCGCCGCACTGCAGCCGAGGAGCCTCCATCTTGGGGGAGACGCACAGCCCCCACTGACTGACGCGACCTCACAGGCCAACGGGGCGCCCCACGCCGACTTTCGGCGCAGCATTGTAGGATGGCCACACCAGTGCGGCAATTTGCTGGACACCACCTCGGTGCCATCCGGATCTCAGCGCGTTGTGCTGCCTTCGGCCTATTCGCACATCGGTCCGCTACTGACGCCGCCTCACGTGCCAACGGATTTTCTACGCTTTTTGTAGCCCTATGCCGCATAACAGGTCATGTGACTTGTTTATAAAACTTTTCATTGGTTCATTTTACTTTTGGTTTCCTAAAGATGGAAGGCTTGGTCATATGACCTAAAAATAACACTTTTCATTGGTTTAGAACATTTTTTTTCCCGAACGATTAAAGCCCCACCTTGTTTCTGGATGTTTCAGACTAAAGCTGGCGTTAGCATGAGAGCACCACCATCTCGTAGCTCCGTTGTGGTCATTCCGCGAGCAATCATGGCAGCCGCTCCCCACCGGAAGCCTGCGGGAGTCGGGGGCCCCCAAGACTTTTGTAGAATCTTCACGGCTGAGGGGACGCTTTTCGAGAATGGAGCCCAAGCCCTAGCAGGCAAGCGTCCGAGTTCCAAGGTGTCCCAGGGCCATTTCAGTGGACCAGGCCCAAAACCGAAGAGCCGTCCGCCATTTTAAGAGTCCTGTGGCAGCCGCCTATCGCTGCACTGCAAGAGTGGGAGCAACTCAACAACATGGTGAGCGAGACGCTGTAGCCGCAAGAGCGGGCGCAACTCAGCTGGATGGCCGCCACCTGGGGAGGCCCGTTCACGCCGCCTCCCCCACGCCCCCCCCCCCCCCCCCGGGCCGCCCCACGCCAATTTTCGGAGCAGCATTGTAGGATACCAAAACCAGTGCGGCAGTTTACTGGACATCACCTGGGTGCCATCAACATCTCAGCGCGTTCTGCTGCCTTGGGACTATTCGCACAACAGACCGCTACTGACGAGGCCTCCCCCCGCACCACCCGGGACGCCCCATGCCAATTTTCGGAGCAGCATTGTAGGATACCAAAACCAGTGCGGCACCCAGGCGACATCACCTGGGTGCCGTCCAGAACTCAGCACGTTGTGCTGCCTTGGGACTATTCGCACAAAAGACAGCTTCTGACAATTGTTGCTTTTTTTGGTGAAAAATGTTTAAATGTTTTTACAGTTTTTGTTCCGTTCATTATATTTAAAAGTTAATAAAGTTTTATAATCTTACTTTGTTGGAGTGTTATAAATTTTTTTTTAAACGGGTGAATGGGGCCTTGAATCGGGTTATTGTCATGTGTGGGCTTTGCAAGTGTACTGCTACAGGATCGGACATTTCAAACTCAAATGCACGTTCTTTTTCTTACCTTTCCGAAGCATGGAGCGCAATAGCAGGCAGAGAAAGGGTGATGCAAGTGTTGAACACTGCCTAGCCTGGAAATTGCTGGCATTCTCCCCCCCCCCCCCCCCGCCCGCTCCTGAAAGAGGACACACACACACCGCCGCCCCGAGTACTTCACAGATCTTTAAAAGACCATGCGCTTGTTTATGAGGCTTAAATGGTTTATCACCCCTTCTAGAACCCCTGCATCGACCCTCTGACGTTTCCTGGAAGAATTACCACGTAACACAATACCAAGCCCTGTCAGCTGAAACCCCCGAGGAATCATGGGGCATATTATCAAGGGGGTTTATCTCCGCTTTTTTGGCTTTAAAAGCCAAGAAAGCGGAGATAAAATTATCTCCCTATTACCAAGCTGTCGCTAACACCAGTTAGTGACAGCTAAAAGGAGATAGCGACCATCGTGGGCCCCGCTTTGCATGTCAGTGATAGTGCCCTGAGCAGTTCTTAGCCATGTTATCCAATGGGAGGTGGATAACATGGCTAAGAGCATTTGCTCGATAATACATGAATATCGCTGACTTTTCTGCGATATTCATGCATTGCGGCCGTTTTTTATTGCATTTGCGATAAACCTTGCTAATAGCAAGGTTTATCTGCGATAAAAATCGCCGATGTGCGGCGATAATTTTTGTCTCTAAACAAGTTAGAGACAAAAATTATCGCTAGTTGTTGGTAATATGCCCCCGGGTTTTTGCTTGCAGAAATCGGGAGGCGGGAGACTAGCACTGAAATCAGTAGTGTCACGCCTGAATCGGGAGGGTTGGCATGTCTGGATTCTCTACAGCTGGGGCCATAAACTACATCCGCAGGGGTAGGTGATAGCCTGGGACCAGCCTGGCATCTAAAATGGCTGCCGTGCACGACAAAATTGTGGCATTTGAAAAAAGGCAAGATGGCGCAGACAATGTTTATCAATAAGGATTCATTTATAACAAAATATTTTATCGCAGTGACAAATTGGCGGTCAACACTTCCTGATTTCCATCGAATCGAACGTTAACAGACGTCACGCAGCAAAAAAAATAAAAAGCTCATGCACAGCCGCTGGAAGAGATGTATCAACATATATGAGCCTCCTCAGCCACCCTCATGAAACATAGGGGATTAGGATACATCTCCTGCACCCCCTTATACCTAGTAATTTAATTAAAACGAAGCACAAAATGGCGAATTCCCGTTTCGCTACCAGTTTGCGGCTCAGTTCGCGGCCCGTGAAGCGCTTCTACCGTGAAAAATCTTTTTTTTTTTATTTTCCCCACGGGACCCTTTAATAACCCCAACAACATTCCTAGGGGGTCAAGAGGGGTATACCTTGCCCCCTTTCATTAAATTCCCCCTTCGTTTTTCACCTCTTCTTCTCTCTCGATCCTACCGAGAGATAAGATGGCGGCCGCTCCGGACTGTTTAGAATGTTGACAGACACGGGGGAGCCAATCAGCTTCGCATCGCAAAGTTCCGTTTCGCGAAAAGTAAGCGAACCGGAGCGCAGCCTGGAGCGCTGTTACAGATATATATCTTGTTTTAAACGTTAATTTCTCAAAAACTACTGGAGCACATATATTGAGACCTAGCAAAGGCACATCGGGCTAACAGTCCCTACAATTTTGCCAAGTTTCGTGCAAATCCATTCAGCCGTTCGAGCTAAAAGTGAGTCCAACCGCCCTATGGAAATTAACATGGGAAAAACGCGTTTTGGGACCCCCCTTTTTTCTCGGCCCCCCCTCGACAAAACCCCCCAAATTTTCAAGGGCTGCTCAGAAACAAAATGTGCCATTTTCCTGAAAATTTCAGCCGATTCCGTCCACAAACGCCAAAGTTATTAGACATAGAATTTTCAAAAATCCCATAGGGAATAAATCCTAACTATATATACCTACTGGCGATAGCCAGTAGGTAATATCTATATATATCTATATATATATATATATATATATATATATATATATATACATATATATATATATATATATATATATATATATATATATATATATATATATATATATATATATATATATATATATATATCTTAACACAGACACAGGCCTTGGCCTCACACCTTTCCCGACATCAGAGTCCCTCTTCGACTGCATGATGTACTGGAGTATTGTGGCTATAACCTTAATACACTTGTATCTCTTAGATTAGATTTCCAGGTTTTTCTCAGTCCTACGCAACTCAGTTCTATATTGCACGACCCAAATTGCAGTGCTATGAAGAGCTTTTTCCGATGGCATCAGTGCAGAGGGTTCCATTCGGGCGAGTGCCAAAGTAGCGGTGCGTTTGGCATCGTCAATCAAACAGTTTTCCAATCTTTCAGTTATT
The DNA here is from genome assembly GCF_964263255.1 of Lissotriton vulgaris. NCBI lineage: Eukaryota > Metazoa > Chordata > Amphibia > Caudata > Salamandridae > Lissotriton > Lissotriton vulgaris. The sequence goes on along the minus strand of NC_141685.1, from coordinate 1,880,677,561 downwards.
CGGGTTCTTTACCGCACAGGCCTCTTGATGCATACTGCTCAGCATGCGCAATATCTCAACTGCGAGAGCTATCAGCAAGTATAAGAATACAAGGTAAACTTCTTAGTGGACTTGTTCCAGGACCTATGGCATTCTGCCGAAATTCTCAGATTTAGGTCACTGCGGAGTACATCCCATAGCATACAGGACAGTGAAGGACTGGTGCCTCGGGTATCTTCAGATGGCAGTGGGTGGCAACTTCACCCAAAAGACAGTCAGTAGTTGTAAGCCTTTTTGAGTTCTTGCTCACAGACCCTTTTGTAGCAGGACTGATTCGTCAGTTACAGACGTTCCAGTTGGAGGTCAGTACCATTAAAAAAGAATGTAGGTCTTGTCTCACGAAAGTCAGCGGGACTGAATTTTGTTCTCTCCGATTCCCTTAAATTTCCGGCGACTGGGGTCGCAAATTTTGCGTCGATTAAGCGGAAGCAATCTTTGCATTTCTCGCATGGAGGTCTCAATTTTGTATTTCCAGTACTACTTGGGTCGGCGGCGTCCTGCTCGGAGTCTTACCTTACCTTTGCATTATTCCACTTTTTTCATACAGCAGCGCTCATGTAGATTGGGGCAGATGTCCTTTATAATTCACCAGGGAGCTACAGCTCGCAGGTGAATCGTAAAAACACAGGGTCAGGGTTCGACACATGGCAATGCGGTAAGAACAGTTTCCTCCAGGTGGTATGTTTCCAACATTGTTTTTTAGTTATGATTAGGTTGTTTCTGGCATCTAAAGCAATTTCCAGGTTTTGGACGCGCTGATGGCGTTCATTTCACACTCCTGGGTCCTTCCACTGACGCACAATACGTTTCGACATCAGAGGGTAGCATTTGTTGGTATGTACACCATGTGGCAGCTCTGTGAGGACTGATTTTCTTATGTGTGAATTGTTTATCAGATAATGTACTTGGAATTCAGTAGCATTCACTTCTTAGCGGCCATTTCAGCCGTTTTCTGCGACTCACTCTCGGATCAAAGCAGTTTGCTGAACTTGCGTCGGGTCTTTCTTTCGGGTTCTTTTTGGTAGCGTAAAATCCCAGCCCAGAATAATTCTCGTGCTTTCCTATTTAATAATGGTATGTCAACCAGAAATCAACTATTGTCAGGCTGTGTTATGAGACATTCCACCTCTAGGTGTTCCTACAGCGAGACAAGCCCTCGATTTACAGGTTCAGTATCTACTCTAGGAAGTTTGCACTGTAAGCAATGTCTGGACTACATATGGTCAGGGTCTGGTCACATGAAGCCTTCGAAATAATGCAATTTATGTGTGTTTTGTTTTTTTCCATACCTTAAGGCTTGCAACGATGACCCTCGGCTTTACTATCTGAGGTTTTTCGTATAATTGTTCATATTACTTTTGAATATTGCTGACACTTTTACATATGTGTCTGAGTCTAATATAGCCGATGGTTGAGGGCAAATTTTGCCAGGATATGGTGTTCATAACCAAATGTTGAGACGCAGTCTGTTTGAAGGACCATAGTTATCAATATTGTTTGATGATTCCCATTGTTTCGGACGTTTCTAATTCTACTGATTGATTTTCTCAGTCTATATTTAAACAGTTTATTATGTACCGGTAGGAGATATGCCTGTAGTTGTGTGGATAAGCATTAAACTAGCATAATCCAAAGCCTCCGGTCCTGTAATAGAATAAAAAATTAGCTAGCATTCGCGGCAAGAATTTTCAATTCTATTAAGGACACGGAGGCCAGGATTATCCCACCCGGTTTATTACAATATTGGTAATAATTGCCCACCCGCATGTACTTGATATTCTGTATCAGCAGAAGTTACGGGTTTTCCCTGTCTCATTCCTTTCAGGTTCGGGAAAAGAAGAAGGAGCAGGTGTTCTTCTGGCTTAGAAGACGTAAACTTTCCAGTTTGAATATGGTTCTTCCACGTTGGAGGATGATTATTGGGACTCATATTCCTTGGATTTGGACTGAACTGTTACGAGGCATTCCACCTCTAGGTGTTCCTACAGCGAGACAAGCCCTCGATTTACACAGGTACAGTATCTACTCTAGGAAGTTTGCACTGTAAGCAATGTCTGGACTACATATGGTCAGGGTCTGGTCATATGAAGTCTTTGAAATAATGCAATTTATGTGTTTTGTTTTTTTCCATACCTTAGGGCTTGCAACGATGACCCTCAGCTTTACTATCCGAGGTTTTTCGTATAACTGTTCATATTAGTTTTGAATATTGCTGACACCTTTACATATGTGTCTGAGGCTATTATAGCCGATGGTTGGGGGCAAATTTAGCCAGGATATGGTGTTCATAACCAAATGTAGAGACGCAGTCTGTTCGAAGGACCATACTTATCAATATTGTTTGATATTTCCCATTGTTTCGGACGTTTCTAATACTACTGATTGATTTTCTCAGTCTATATTTAAACAGTTTATTATGTACCGGTAGGAGATATGCCTGTAGTTGTGTGGATAAGCGTTAAACTAGCATAATCCGAAGCCCCGGGTCCTGTAATAGAATAAAAAATTAGCTAGCATTTGCTCCAAGAATTTTCAATTCTATTAAGGACACGGAGGCCACAATATTCCCACCCGGTTTATTACAATATTGGTAATAATTACCCACCCGCATGTACTTGATATTCTGTATCAGCAGAAGCTACGGGTTTTCTCTGTCTCATTCCTTTCAGGTTCGGGAAAAGAAGAAGGAGCAGGTGTTCTTCTGGCTTAGAAGACGTAAACTTTCCAGTTTGAATATGGTTCTTCCACGTTCGAGGATGATTATTGGGACTCATATTCCTTGGATTTGGACTGAACTTATTAAAGTTTTGACTATTAAGGTTCGAGCAAAGAAAGAGGAGGAGAAACAGGGTACAGTAGCTCTTATGTGATGTATGGACAAGCATCATGGGAAATGTAGTTTTATTTGCATACCAAACGTTTTTCATTGGCTGCTGTGAGTAGCAAATAAAAGAAAGAGAAGCATAATCCTCGCCTCCGCGTCCTTAATAGAATTGAAAATTCTTGGCGTGAATGCTAGCTAATTTTTGATTCTTTCTTCAAGGTCAATTATACCAGCGCTTTTATCAATGTTTATTAACAGTTGCAAAGCAAAAAATAACTCACCGATAGTCTCCTTCAATCCGTACAGGGTTAAATAATTTATCTGTTGTCTTTCTTTTGTTTTCAGCATCGAGGTTCCGCAAGGATGTTGGTTAAGCAGAAGATCCAGTTTTTCCGAAGGTTGGGAACCAAGAAGAGGAAGTCACTCTTGAAGATTGCCCCTGGGAGCAGAAGGATTGCAAGAAGATCACCAGAGGAACAGGTACGGAGCAGGGACGGAGATTCAATAAACGGAAGGGCTCATGAGAGCGCTGCCGAAGAATGCTGAGCAGGATCGGAGAATCAGGTATAGAATCAGGTATGTGCTGACTCTGCCACTGACGAGACCAAGGGTGTGGGCAGTTAAAATACTGTTTCCTCTACTCGTGCTGATTGTTAGGGACTCGTGCTCACGTTTCTTCCGTTGGCACGTGAAATGCAAATAAACATCTGCTCAGAACATAGTTAGAACATTGTTCACGTGTACTTTTTGGTTTTCACGCTTAACTCCCAACATGTGAATTCTATATGCTGCAGCTTAAACAATTTTGTACACTTGTGCTGTGAATCACTAATCAAATATTCTTGCTATCCATAATTATTTAGGCACATGTAGCTTTTAACAATAACTAGTGTACAATCACCCTTTTAACAGAATGTATGGAATTGCAGTTACTAGTAACTCCTGAATATTTTGTTTCCTTAGTACCATAATCCATGCATATTTATCATTATGCCACTAACAGATAACAAGAGCTTCACAGTTTGAAATTACAAGGGTCTTTCTTGAGGGATGACTTTGGTGCTCATGACACTTGGTGCCTAGGTGCTTCAAAACGCACAAAATCGAGTGGCCATACTGCATAAAAGATCGGGATAAACCCTTAGACTAGATCGTGGTTGAGAAACTGCTTTTAAAGATAGTTGTAATACATAACAACAAGACGACAAACACAAATGTGTAGAAAAACATACATTCTAGATGCTGTATTCATGCGTGATGATTACGCCGGGGAGGAGGTGACCTGTAGTCACACCCTGAAAACAGGAAGATTTAATGCCATCAGTACTCATGTTGAAAGAAATGGCCAGATTGATAGATGCAGGTATATACCACGTAGCGAGGTATCTTGACATTTTAACTGCTTTACGGTAAAGTATACATACAAAAAGAGGGGAGACCACCCTCCTACCACTTACTTCGTCAAGGCTGCCCTCAGCCACTGCACCTGTATATGCTTACCTAGAGACCACATCCTGCCGGTGCGCGTCCCAAACCTGGTCTCTTGTGCTGGAACTTAGTAGAGTGCTTCTGCACATGTGTGTAGGTTACAAAACACTAGAACGATCATGCGTTTCCTAAAATGGCCCAAATTTTGGCTCCAAATGGGATCCATTTTAGTAATGAAAAAAACGACCAAAAACACTATTGATTCCGAACAATGATATTTTGTCTACATCTTCTGGAACACCAATATTTAAAGATATTGAGGACGGTGAAAAGGCCATCATTGGGCTAAATTGGCTAGGAGTGTGCTTATAATTTTGGTTAGGCTAGAATGAAAATAGACAAATACAAATGTAACACAATCCCAACGGAACACAAATATGGGCAATAGAAAATTTTTAAAATCGGATTGTTCCAAAGGACTGATGTGGATCTCTGTTAGGGGTGTCTTTATATAAAAAATTTAAATGTTTCCTACAGGTTTACATTATTGTCAGACGTAGAAAATAGAAAGCTGAGCTCTCAGGTAGGTGGTTTAGATTCTAGTTTGGTCATATGTGATCCCACTGTACAAAATTGCTTTAAAAAATGAAGCGGAACTATAGATCTAGAGAAGTTGGCCCCATGGGATGTTGTTGTTGAGGCCACGATTGTTTGTCTTAAATTTGAACATCCAGAGTGGTCTACCTGATAACCTGCCCTTGTAATTTGCACTATGTGGGGAAAACCACTAGAAAAGTTAGAAGAATCTGTGAACACCTTAGAACCTGCGATGTCTCCGTACTACTACTAAGATGCCATCCCATTATCTTGAACAAAAACACACACACAGTGACTTACGATGTATAGTCCTGGAACATATCAAAGACACAGAAAATCTAGAACAGAGACTTTTCGAAATAGAACAGAGATGAGTATGACAGACCCAAGACCTGCTGACTTTCAGGAGAATACTCAAGACCTAGCTGTTCGATCAGTAGTGCCTCCTCCCCCTATGTAAAGCAGTTAAAATAGCGAGATAACTCGCTACATGATAAATACCTCACATCTATCAATCTGGCCATTTCTTTTAACATGAGTACTTAAGGCATTAAATCTTCCTGTTTGCAGGGTGTGACTACAGGCCCCCTCCTCCCCAGAGTAATCATGATATACGAATACAGCATCTAGAATGTATGTGTTTCTATACATGTGTATTTGTCGTCTTGTTGTTATGTATTACAACTATCTTTAAAAGCAGTTGATCGACCAAGATCTAGTCACATCGGACTAAGGGTTTATTGCAATCTTTTATGCAGCATGACCACTGGACTTTGTGCGTTTTGAATCACCTATGCACCAAGTGTGTTTTGCACATTCTTTGCTTTGGACATTAGTTTGTTGTCAGCTTTTGGCTGATGTTTTTAGACTCACTCTTCTTTTTTGTTTTATAGAAACGCAGTGACGTTCGACCTGAGATTAATATCGTATGTAGGTGGTGTGATTTTGCATGGCTTGCAACACAATATGTTCCCAAAAGAGACTTTTGAGGAGTGGTACCGATAGGAACTAGGTTCCTTAGGTCCTGATGAAGAGCCAATAGGGGTATGACTTGAAACATGTCGACCAGAAAGGAATAGACTCATTGATACTCTTTTCCTTTTTTCTTTCTTTCCCCTGAATTTTAGGAGAGGTACGAATAACATACGGTGACCTACTACTCAGGTATTTTTAAACTTGTATAGCACCATCACTCCACTCTCCTCCCATAACACCGTCTTCATTATAGGCAATACCAAAAAGTGCTTGTGCATATCCTGTCTGGTCGCAACATGCCTCGATCCACATCGGATCGGGAAGGACCCCAATGATGAAGCATGCCACCAAGGGGCAACCCTAGTGGGTGAGGGATCTCTAAGAAAAATAGAGTTTTTCTCTCATTGTGAAGGGTATGTCCATCGCTATTTTTCTAAATTTACTAGGTTCCTTTTTTGCTAAAGTTGTACATTTGGGGAGGGTGAACACAGTTATTCCTCTTCCCCCCCCCCCTAATTTTGATAGTACTTAAAGAAGCACCTCAGGTTATTGACTGTGGGGTTAGCACAGGCCTCCAAAAACATTTAGGATGTTTTAGAAGTGCAACTCAAGCACTGTGTGTTTATTCCTGCTAGTACTAAAGGTTTTAAAAACATCTTTCTTCATTTGTTTGCACACTCACATTCCTTAAGTTCCAAATTTAAATTGCCACCATTAGTTCAACAACTAGGTTCAGTTGTCAACCAATTGATTTTCAACAAGAGGCTCTTTCGTTTGCTCTTTTTATGCTGGTTGCCTGTTTGTTACAATAAACTCCAGAAATGTCAGCTTTGCATGTGTCTTTGTCCCTCACCTCCAGTGCACAGTAATTGACCCAGTAGGTGCAGTAGAGAATGACACTGGGAAGCCCATTAGAACCACATCTGTTAATGACAGCAGATCATCCTGAGCTAAGCTCAGACTGTGCCCTCCTTTGTTGACAGTGTAAATTTACTGCACTTGAGAAGCGCACTCATTTTCTCAATGCGGAAATGACCAGCTGGGTAAGGGAGGGATGTTGACTAGTTTTTACCCGGATTTTTTATTTAAAGGGAATAGTATATTGTTGGGTTAAAATAGCATTATTTTGGGGTCAAGAAATGGCAGACTATTCAGTCTGAAAACTAGGTGCATGCAAAGACAGCATGAAAGATGCACTTTGCTGATATTAACCAACTGTGAGATACTGGGGAAATACGATTTGTTTCCAATAATCATTTGCAAACTGCCTGACATATAGCTCAGCACATTTGATGAACGTGGTGCCTCAACAGCCCCAGGGCTTTACCTTTGTGATACTGTTTATTTATGTTGTGAGGCAGATTTCTAACTACCTGACTTTTCTGTAGCACTGTGATGGATTGTTGCTAAAAAGAGTAAGAACACACTTCTACTGCCAAAGATTCTCAGACTGCACATACCTGATTACCTACTACAGAATGAGCATGTAAACGAATGTAGAAATTGCAGTAAATGTTGTTGTTGAGCTGAGGAATGTGTACTGTGTGTGTGCTCCTGCTAACTAGCTAGGTGGCTGTGCTGCATGCTGACAGGCCTCCTTTAGCAAAGAGGTTGCCTGATGGCAACACATCAGCAAAGAACTTAAGAAGGACCTCAACTCTTCAATCACCATAGCCCACTTCCCCCAGAAATAGAAACATGCAGACATAAAGCTGCTGCTGAAGAAGTCATCTGTGGAACAAGGGGAACTTAAGAATTACCAACCTATCTCCCTGTTCCGTTTCCCATCCAAGGTCATTGAGAAGACATCAACAACCAGATCACTGGACATCTGGAGAACCTCAACAATGTGAACACATTCCAATCAGGCTTCAGAACTAACCACAGCACAGAGACAGCCCTAGCCGCTGCCACGGATGACATCAGAATGCAGTTAGACCAAGGAAATACAGCTACTTTCATCCTCCTTGACCTCTCAGCAGCTTTCAACACTGTATCCCACATACACTGTTAAACAGACTCCACCAGAACAAAATCCCAGGAGCAGCCCTCAAGAGAATGACATCCTACCTCTAAGGAAGAATGCAGAAGGTCTTCCTCCCAACCTACACCTCGTTCCCTAAGAACATCACCTACAGTGTACCTCAAGGCTCATCCCTCAGCCTTACACTCTTCAACGTATACATGTCACCCCCTGGCCAACATCGTTAAAAGCCATTGACTCAACTCATCTCCTACGCTGACGACACCCAACTCATCCTCTCTCTAATGATCCAACGACCACAGAGGACAAGTTCCAAAGATGCATGAAAGACATGGCTTCCTGGATGAACAACAGCTGTTTCATACTCAACACCGACAAGACAGAAGTACTCATCTTCGGGAATGGCAAGGGCACACTCTGGAACAATGATTGGTGGCCACCTGAGCTGGGCCCATCCCCCAAGCCCACAAATGCGCCCGCATTCTCAGCCTCATCATTGACAGCTAGCTATCCATGAAGCAGCAAATCAGGGCCATCTCCCCCATGTGCTTCCCTACCCACTGAATGCTCAGGAAAGTCTTCAGATGGCTCTTACCCAACACCAGGTGAATAGTCATTCAAGATCTTGTCACCAGCAGACTAGGCTACAGCAACTCCCTCTTCTTAGGAATAAATGCCCAACTCACGATGAAACTCCAGACTATTAAGAACACAGCAGCCAGACTCATCCTTGACCTCCTGAGATGGACTCACATCACACCTCACCTTAGGAAACTCCACTAGCTACCAGTTGTGAAGAGATGCCAGTTCAAACTGCTCTACCGCACTTACAAGGCACTACACAATGACGGACCGGTGTACCTCAACAATCAAATGAATTTCCAGTAGCCTACCAGGAAACTCTGCTCTGAATCCTTCTCCCTAGCAGCTACCTGACGCTTCTGCTGAATGAACAGTGGAGGCTGCTCCTTTTTTTACCAGGTGACTTAGACCTGGAACATCCTCCTCCTGCAACACAGAGCCTCACTGTTGCGCCAGTCGTTCTACAAGGACCTGAAAACCTGGATGTTCAACCACTAGGAGAACAGGCAGCATGTTCTTCCAGCGCCTGGAGACCTTCATGGGCGATGCAGATATGCTCTACAAATCCTTATTGTTTGAGTGATTGATTGATTGATTGATGGTCTACGTAGGTGGGACTCATGCAAAAGTGATTGGCAAGGATAATGGATGTTTGTGTCTGAATATTACCTGGACCCAGTCTGAATTGTTGCGGGGTGATCGTGGTTGCTTGTTCATCATCACCATAATGGCAAATGAATTGGTAGAAACAGAGGGATGCAGGGAGTGAGGGCCAGCTTCTGTGGGAGAACTGTAAAAGATCTCTGAGTTCGGGACCTTGATCAATCGGCGGTCTCCCAACCCTACAGGCACCAGGCAGAGAATGCCAGCTAGAGACCGATGTCTCTAGTGGCTGAGACTTTCACTTAGGGTGGTGGGCAGGTCTCCTTAGCAACTGCCACAGATGCCACCGAGGATCAAAGGAGGCAGTGGGAGCCGTTGATGTTAGTGTTTATGGCCCACCAGGTAAAGTGTTATGCTGCCACCTCTCACTGCTGAGCATTGTATGCTCATGATATCTGAGGATTCACTGAATTAGACATTTTGCAAATGAAGAAAAGCACAACTAAAGGTGTTGCCTACATTTCATTGTCCCCTGAGTCAATGGACACTTCTGCTTTGTAAGCTGAATACCTCAGAGAAACCCCCTGCCATTGCTGCTCTGCTGTAGTATATCTACTCACCAATATGCATTGGCTGCTCCAACTGCAATAGGCAATACTTCCTGAAGGTACATCTTTGTATTGGTGAGTACTGAATCAAGCCAATTAGCTCACAACCTCCTCAAATAAACTGCAGTACACACCACTCATTTTGTCTGGACTGACACATCGGCTGCCTGGAATACCAGGCTAGAAACTTGAGTGTTTCTTTGGTCTTCCCAGTGTATACTGTATCTCCTCTTACCAGTGCTGTCCTAATGCATGGGCATGCTGGGCAGTTGCACGGGCCCCAGGAGCGCCATGCAGACCAGAATTTAACACAAATTATCCGTAAAAAAAATAAATTTTCCTATAAGTAGTTGTGTGGGCAGGGCCCAGTGCACTGCTTTGCCCGGGGGCCTATAATGTTATTAAGATGACCCTGCCTCTTAAGTATATGGGTTGAAATTTTTTTAGAAACTACATTTACAACACATTCCATTACATTGCATTATACCATTACAATGCATACCATTACATTGCATTTAAGGTAAGTGTTGGATAGTGTAGGGGTAAAAATTACTATTCCAAATCCAGTGAGTGCAACAGTAGGGTAAGTGTTGGATAGTGTAGGGGTAAACATTACTATTCCCACTCCAGTGAGTGCAACAGTAGGGTAAGTGTTGGATAGTGTAAGGGTATGCGTTGTAGTGGCATGTGTTGTAATGACATGCATTGTAGTAACATGCAATGTAATGGCTGCGTAGTAATGGAATGCGATTTAAAGGATGTTGCGTTGTAATGACTGTTGTAAATGTAGTGTGATATAATGACTGCGTTTTAATGGCATGCAATGTAAAGGATTTTCTGTTGTAATGACTATGTTGTAAATGCAGTGCGATGTAATGACTGCGTGTTAAAGGTTGTTTCCCGTTTAAAACCATCAGCCAAAGGCTGACAACAAATTAATGTCCAAAGCAAAGAATGTGTGAAACACCCTTGGTGTCAAGAAAAGCACCCACCTGAATCTCCTTGCTCTTTGATGGCGACGCGCGAGCCCCAGTCTCCCCAGAAACTCCCTGAGCGCCAGTGCTTTGATAAACACACTGTCACCCAGAGAGTCCCTAGAGGGAAAGGGGGATGGGAGTGAGAGAGAAAGAAATATGAAGAGTCTTCCTGGAGTGTGCAATACCTCTATCTTTGGAGTTAACCCTTGACCATTGTATGGACATGAGCGATGTGCTCTGGAATTCTGGAAGACCTCTTGTAGTGTTCTACGTTGAAAACATGACATACAACAATATCAAAAGGCAATATCAATTATATACAAGGTGTATATCTCACATGACCAGATAATAAGTGGTACCTAAAATAACACGTGATATCGCCTGAATACTCTCTCTGGTTCGCTTTTGACTTTATGCAACTGTGTAACTTTTTGCTGGATTTTTAGCACTGTAATTGGAAATAAAACAGTCATCAAATATTCTTAATCTTTTTACATGAGACCCACAATTTACAATGAACTGTTGTGTCACAGGGATGATCTCTATACCTTTTATTAAGTTGTTACAACACCAAATGTCTTAAAACAATGTTGATTTCCACAAAGGTCCTTATTTCAAATGTCTTAAATGAAAACTTGAGTCCTTTTCTAGAGTCCTTAAGTCTTGGCTCTCGACATTAAATTGCGTTTCTTAAACCCCTTGCATGCTTATGATGAGCTCAGCTCGTCATGAGGCACAGTGGAGGTGCGCTCATGACGAGCAGAGCTCGTCATAACGGCCGCGGACGGCCCACGCGGGGCTAATTCCCCGACTGTGCGGGCATTCGATGGGAGTGGACTGAGTCGTGATGAGCCAAGCTCGTCATAACCACAGCTCCACTGTGCAGCATGACAAGCTCGGTTCATCATGAGCACCGCAGCGTGCGGCCCCTTCCCCGGCACAGTGGAGGAATTTGCCCCACGTGGAAGGGGTTAATGAGCTGTCTTTAAACTTGAATTCTATTACAGGATTGGAGGCTTCGGATTATGCTTCTCTTTCTTTTATTTGCTACTCACAGCAGCCAATGGATAACGTTTTGTATGCAAATAAAACTACATTTCCCATGTTGCTTCTCCATACATCACATCCTGTATAGCCCTATAAGAGCTACTGTACCCTGTTTCTCCTCCTCTTTCTTTGCTGCTCACGCGGACAGTTAAGTGCTCAGAATATTATGTTTTGATTTATATTAACTGTTGAATTATCTTTGGTGACATTGCGAATATATTTGCGCTCATATCGCGCTATGTTGAATACTGGTGTTCAAGTCTGCGCGTTGGTTGTACTAGGGGCCATTATATTTTCCTTTTAGATTGATATGTATTTCTCGACTTAGCGCTGAATTGCCATATATTTCTCGAGTTAGCGCTCGCGGGCGCTATTGTTTTTCCGAATATTGAGGGCGGAGAGGCTCCCGCTATGAGCGGCGTGCTCCCGCGGAAGCTTTGCATAATTAACGGTGCGGCCCCTCCGGGCATGTTTTACCTCCCCCGATGGCCTGCAGGCATCGTAGAGGTTCTCGCCGGGAGGGCGTAATGGTGATGCACCTTCGCCCCGAGCAGAGCCTGAGTATTGCTCTGTCGCCCCATTCGGGCGTCGCTTCACTCCCTGCTGGGCGCTGAGTACCGAGCAGTTTTCATTGCTCAATTAGATAAAAAGAAGGCGCACGCCGCCATTTATTATCATATTCTGTGACTGGGGTACGGCGGTGTATCCTCAACGCGGGTGGCCTGATCAGGCTTAATTGTGCTCCGGCAGATCTCAAAATTCCGCGCTGCCCTCGATAGCCTCCCTCCCCATTGCCAGGGTCCACAGGCCTCCTCCGGTTTCGCGCTTATTGGTTTGCATGGAGTCAATGTGGCCTTGGGGCAAAGCTGTTGCCCCCTATCTCAGAGGCTCAGAGTTCGATCCCAGGTTCTCCGGGTTGTGGTTTTCCAATTACGAAATTATATTTAAAATTTATATTTTATATCTAATTCGAATTCTTCTTACAATTTAGGATTGATATTCCTCTGTTGAATGTTTTCACTATTTATACTGAAATGACCTAGTGCGCTTGGTAGCGCTTTTGGTTTCACCACCCGGAGTCCACAATAAGATCGCTCCCGCGGGAGTGGAGATGTTACGCTGATGATGCAGGCGACATACCTGATTGGGCCTGCTCTTGATCTTCAGGGGAGGCCTGGGCTCGACCGCACACTGAATCAAACGCTCCCTCAAGAGCTGCGATGCGGCGCTGACCTTGCACCGTTATAAAATGAGTCACTGTGGTTTGTGTCTAGATTTTTGCTCATAATGTAGGTGTTTCAACGATTATGGTTTCTGAATTAACATTTTTTCCTGTCACTTCCATAGGGTTGTTCTGATCATTGCGCGGTCTCGCGCTTTCTCCGCCAAAGGCTTTCCCTAGTAGCCAAGTGCGGTTATGGAGTCATAACGCTCCAGTGTGCGTAACCCAATTGGGCTTCATTTGCTCGATTTTGGTCTACGCACGTTGCACGCGTCCCCTAATTGTTTCGAGGTTCTCAGTGCCTCGTGCTTTATATGAGCAGATTTCGTGGTACGCCTCCAGGCTATAACAATAGGCTGGCCCTCGGAGTGCGCACACGCTCCTGGTATTTCACTATGACTCGGACGCCCATTGTGCTGGTATAATTGACTACAGCTTTGCTGAGGAGCCGATATATTATTAATTCTCTTTTTTAGTGTGCACAGGGTTGGCTTCCCCTCTACTCCTCCATTAAGCTGTGCTTTGCACTACAATATTGAATACGGATATCCCTTGAGGATAATTGGTTGGGATATATATGGAGGATGACAACTAGTCGAAAGGAGCGCACAAGTCTCCTGAAATAATTCTGTTAACACTCCGGTTCTCCACGCTCTTGAGTGGTCAACCGGGCCCCAGGTATGACAATTCCTAACCCAGGGTTGCAAGGCTTGATTGACGCCCATCATCGTTCTTCTACCACAAATCCTTGAGCATGATTTTTTTTTTTGTTAAGGGAGGCAGGGGTAGTCGGACCAGCGCTCAATCTCCTGAGCTCCTTTTTACAACATCGAGAGCAGCGTGTCATGCTAGGTGAATACCTCTCCCCTGCCAAGTCTTTGCAATGTGGGGTGCCACAGGGGTCGGCATTGAGTCCGACCCTGTTCAACATCTACGTGGCCCCCCTTGCAAGACTTGTAAGATCTCAGGGGATGGAGGTAGTGTCGTATGCCGACGACACGCAGATTATGGTATCCCTGACCCACTCTGTCAGTGAAACTGCTTCTAACTTTAGGGCCTGCATGCAACTTGTTGCAGAGTGGATGGTCTCCAACTCCCTAAAGTTGAACGGGGACAAGACAGAGGTCCTGGTCTTTGGCAAGGACCAGGACATATGGTCAGGTGACTGGTGGCCTCCTTCTTTAGGCAGCTGCCCTATACCTACCAAATCTGCTAGAAACCTAGGCGTCATCTTTGACACCCAGCTCTCCATGGAGCTACAGGTGAATAGAACGGTGGCGACCTGTTGGGGTGTCATCAAGACCCTGAAAAGGATTGTGCACTATCTGTCCCCACAGGCGCGGAAACAGGTGGTGATTGCCCTTGTTGGCTCAAGGCTTGATTACTGTAACTCAGTGTACGCCGGGGCCAACAAGGGCTTGCTCCAGCGTCTACAGGTCATACAGAACGCTGCAGCGCGGTTTGCTCTCGCTTTGCCCTGGTTGTCATCTATGACCCTAGCGAGGAAGAACCTCCACTGGCTCCCCATTCCGTCAAGGATCACTTTTAAACTCCTTTGCCTTACATATAAGGCTTTAACTGCAGGCTCGGCTGATGCCCTTGGTTCATTACTTACCAGATATGTTCCGAGCAGAAGTCTACGATCCAGCGAGCAACACCAACTGGTAATCCCCAGAGCCAAGAAGGCTAGATGGGGGTCCAGAGCTTTCTCCATATTGGCACCTCTGATGTGGAATTCACTCCCCCTTGAAATTAAACTACTTCCTTCCCTTGACCTCTTTAGGAAGTCATTGAAAACTTGGCTCTTTATTAAGGCTTACCAGTAGGCTCTGTTTCTGTTTGCTTACAGCTTTATATTTTGGTTTAGGCGCCTTGACGCCCACTGGGCATAGTTGCGCGTTATAAATAATATTTCATTCATTCATTCATATTTTTATTTTTTATTTTTGCCTATCTCACCAATACTTTGCGTTCAACAGGATTTAGACTAGGGCGTTGGAACCTCCTTTTTTGGTTACGGTTGAAGAATTGCCCGATGGCGACGCCAGGCTCCTTATTTTCTAGTTGTCTCAGAAAGGATTTACCCGGACTTGACAGGATGCAAAGACAAAATCCTAGTCGTAGTCAGCCACAATCGGTGATAGGCGTCGGTATGACGCCATCTGCGCAAGCTCTTTCGAGAGTTGCAACTCCTTTCTTAAGGATGGTCAACTTGGGGGGGCGTGGCCAAGCAGCATGGCCGACAGGACGTGAGCTTCACCAGCTCCGTCCGAGGACCCTTTGTATCCTGCCAAATAGATCCTTGCTGGACCCCCCATAGGGGTGCTGACGGTCCGGATCCTTTCTCGTCCCGTCTGGGACCACCACGTCGCCAGGAGAGCCTCTGGTGCCCCGTTGAAGCCGCCGGAGAACACCGCGGCGCTCAGTGAGCTCCGCCTGTCTGTACGCGAGACCGCGGACTGGGCCTGCGCGAGGGAGTAGCGGTGCGTGCGGCCCGCTTGCTGAGGAAGTCTCCCGGCTGGGGAGGCGCTCGAGTGCACGGCGGACCTCCTGATGGTCGGTGACCTGTGGTGGACGTCCTGAGAGGCCAGTGGAGGGCTGAGCTGGGGTCCGGTGACTCCCGCTGACCTGTGCAGGGGGTTGAGGTGCTGGCCCCTCCCCCCACCGACCCGATCCTACACCGGAGCTCCCGGCTGCGGAGTGCGGCTCGGGGTGGGTGTTTCCGCTGGTGCCTGGGACTCTGCGCGACCTCTTGGGGACTGAGGCGGTGTAATCGCCGAGTGCTGGACGCTGGCCCGCCGGACCTACTTACACCAAGGCCCTCCTCTGCACTGGGAGCCGGGCGGCCTGTCCCCTGTGGTTTCCCTGTAGCTGTGGGGATTGCGGCCTCCGTCCCTGCTGCGGGGTGCTGCGGAGACCATTCCACGTGGAACTTGCACTGGCGCTGTAACTGGTGGCGTCCTGCAGTGTCGACTCCTGGGGGACGCGGGCGATTTGGGGCCCCCCCATAAACTACGTGCTATTTTCCCCGACTGCCGGAGCGCCCCCCCCCCTGTGTGGCAGCGGAACTCGGACTGTGCTGCCCCGAGGGGCTTGAAAATCGCAGTGTTACCCCTGGAACTGGAGGGGGCTCGCCCGAGGTGCGCTGGCTGGCGGTAAGCTGCTTTTACCCTGACTATTGGAGGTCCTCCCGCCCAGCTCGGTGAGTGCATCTTGCCCACTGGTTGCTGCGCTCTCCCTTGGCTAGTGGTGGGGGTCGTCGCTTGGGCCGGATTTGCCTGGTACGCCCTGCTGAATTGTCCTCTCCACCGGTCCTCCCGCCCTAGCTCTGCTGCTGGGATCTGTGCCTACCCGGTGGGACCGGGCGAGTCCTAGCTGAGGCGCCTCATGGGGGCTCCCGGTCTGCCCGCCAGGATGACAAACCGCAAGGATAAGACTGCGAAATCCTCCCAACCCAACACCATCGTGCAGTATACCACCCCAAGACTGCCATCGCAGAGGATCACGCGGCAGACGGGAACGGACGATGGGGGCGATGGACCGCATGAACCCTCCCGGGCAGAGATCCTGAAGGCAATCCAGGGCTCCCATTCTGCCTTGGAGAGGCAGATCGAGACTGTGTCGATCGATGTAAATCTCCTCCGGACGGACCTCCGTAAGGTGGCGGACAAGGTCTCAGATGCGGAAGGCAACATCACACAATTGCAATCTGAAGTGGCCTCCCTGCAGAAATCGGTCGCGCACCTGACGTCCACTACCCGTGCTCTGGAGAGGAGAGCGGAAGATGCGGAAGGCAGGGCCCGCCGGAGCAACATCAGGGTCCTAGGCGTGCCGGAGCGCCTTGAGGCGGGAAACGCTGAACGCTTCTTGGAGACGTGGATCCGTACCCAGCTATGCCCGACCGGACTGTCCAGTGTCTTTGTTATTGAGAGGGCACACAGGGCCCTGGTTCCCCCTCCACGCCCAGGCGAATCACCTAGAGCCATCATTGCAAAGATTCTAAATTATAAGGATCGGGATTGTATTCTACGGGCCGCGAGAGAAATGGAGTCCATCACCATTGAAAATAGTCGTGTTTCCATCTACCCCGACTATACTCCGCAGGTGCAGGAGCAACGGAAGTCCTACCTGGGAGTCAAGCAGAAACTTCGGGACATGAAGCTGCAATACATGCTCCTTTACCCGGCCAAACTCAAGGTGCTCTCCCAAGGGCGCGCTCACTTCTTTGAGTCCCCGGCGGAAGTGTGGGAGTGGCTCGAGATACGGGGAGACGACCTACCTCCTGGTGAGCGGGGTGGCCCCCGCGAGACCTGGGGGGCCCGGCCCCCGAGGCGCCGGCGAGGCAGAGGGAGACGCAGGTCTGGATCCCGGGGTTCACCCGAGTCCCGGATTACCGTGGGCGAGGATGGGGCGCTCCACGTGAGACCATCGACGGCGGGGGCCGCTTCGGAGTCACCTGAGGCCACTGCACCTGGTGAGATCCTGGTCCCGGATACCTTGCAGGAAACCTTGCTGGAGGTACACTCTGCTCCCCCGGTGATACCGGAAACCGCCCTCTCCGAACCACGGCCTGAGTGAACTCTGTTATGAGGTACTGTCTTGTTAAAATGTTGTTGCCCTGGGAGGTTGGGTGGGTCGCCCCTCCTGGTTTTTGCCTGCCCAGTGCTGTCCCTGCCTGGACTGGGAACCCTGGTTGGTGGGCTGAACAGTGGATGGACATCATGTTGGCCGAGGCGATGTGGTGAGAGGTCCAAGAGTTTATGGCGTACCGTCGCCCAGCATTGGTATTGACTTTCATGAACATTCCCAGAGACTGTCCTGGAACATTGGGTCCTCGGGGAGTTGGGGGAAAGGGTGGGTGGGTTTTGGTTGGTTGTGTGTGAGTGTGGGGTGTATGGGGTGGCTGTGCACGTCCTGGCACTGGCAGGGGAAGGGCAGGGTAGCGTTCTTGGTTGTTGCTGTCCTCTTGCTCGCGGGTGGGGGGGGGGGACTGGTTTTGATGGGGTGTTGGGTCCTTTTGTTTTTGGAAGGCACTGGCGTGGGATGACCGGGTTGGTGTGTTTTCCTGTTGAGTCATTCCTCCTTATGGGTGGGGGAGGGGGGGGGGGACTGATTCTGGGGTTGGGTGGTTGCGGGTGTTGTGGGGATGGGGGGAGTTGTGGGGGGTATTTGTTTTTGGCATAGTGTGTACTACTGTTCGTGCCCCTGGGAGGCTGTTTGCAGAAGTGAGACCTGGGTGCCCGGATGGGCATGACCAACGCTTATGGGATTCAAATTTTTAACTTGGAACGTGCGTGGCCTGGGTACTTGCTCCAAGCGGCATAGGGTGCTATCCTTCCTTCGTCGGCATGGAGTATCAGTGGCGTGCCTGCAGGAAACGCATTTGAATGAGGAGGGTGCTCTTAAATTGGCAAGGAAATGGAGGGGTCAGGTGTTCCATTCCTCCTTCTCTACCTATGCTAGGGGGGTCCTGATCTGGGTGGCTCCGGGGGTACCCCTAGCAGTCCAGTATGTTGAGGCTGATGTTGAGGGCAGATATGTTCTTATACGTATGAAACTGGATGGGAGGGACTTCCTGCTGGTGAACTCATATGCACCTAACATAGATGACCCGAGTTTCTTTGCCGGCCTGCAGGAGCTTATAGCGACGGACCTGGATGCCCCCCTCCTCTGGCTTGGAGATTTTAATTGTGTACTGGATCCACTGCTGGACAGGCATCCCCCCCGGGCGGGTACAAAACCTCGGATGACGGCACGACTCCGGGAGGTAATGGAGAATCTGGGTGCTGTGGATGTCTGGCGACTCGGCAATCCGGGACTGAAGCTTTACACTTGCTATACCCCCACACATAACACACATAGCAGGCTCGACAGGGTCCTTGCGGCCAACATTGGCGCATCCCTTGTTTTATCGGTCACACATCAGGCCCGGTTCTTATCCGACCACTCGCCTGTGACGTGCACGGTACAGTGGGTGGACCGCTCCTCCCGCCCAAGGACCTGGCGGATGCCAGGGGATCTTCTGCAGGATCCGGTGGGACGGGAACATGTGGAGACGTCCCTGCGTAATTATCTGGACCTGAACTGGGGAGTGGGTGATATCCCTTTTGCGACCAAATGGGATGCCCTTAAGGCAGTCGTGCGGGGCGCTTGTATGGGTCTGACATATGGAGTTCGCAAACAGCTGCTCCGTGACCTCGCGAGTGCTGAGGAGCGCCTCAGCCACTGCCAGTCCTTATCGGACCCGGATGGGTCGAACATGGACTCTGAGCGGACAGCCCGAGAAGGCGTCCATGATATCCTAAACCGGCTGGATAGATTCACTCTTGGTCGATATTGCCAACGCCTTCACCGTGAGGGGGACAAGTCGGGCCGATTGCTGGCCTGGATTCTCCGAAGAGAATCGGCCCCTGCGCGGATTGTTGCGTTGAGAAATCCCGCTGGGGTCCTAGTACACTCGGAACGGGACCTTCTTGCGGTGCTCCGCACACATCTGCAGAAGGTCTATACTGCTGACCCCCTGGTGACAGAGGCGTCCTCTCAGCCATACCTCCGGGATTTGCCCCTCCAGACCCTCTCTAAAGAGGATGCTGAGGACATGGATACTCCAGTGACGCTTCATGAGGTCAAGGTGGCGGTGGCCGCCCTGCCGAAGGCTAAGTCGCCGGGTGGAGACGGTTTTCCACCAGAGTTTTACCAGGCGTTTGTTGATACTCTCGCGCCCCATCTCTTGCAGGTTTACCATGAAGCGATGGTGCGAGCTGCGCTCCCGCCCACCATGCAGCAGGGTGAGGTCTGCATGCTCCTGAAACCGGGTGGGGATGACTGTGATCCTACGGCCTACCGGCCGATCACTTTAATCAATACCGACGCCAAAATTCTTACTAAGATCTTGGCCACCCGGCTGGCTCCGCATATGACACACTTGGTTCATTCTGATCAGTGTGGGTTCATTCCGGGCCGCAACACCGCCATGAATCTCCGGCGTCTGAACCACGTTCTACATGAGGTGCGCGATAGGGAGGATCCTCAGGTCCTGGTCTCGATAGACCTGGCTAAAGCTTTCGATACAGTTAGCTGGGGGTACCTATTGGAGGTGCTTCGGTTAGCGGGAATGGGGCCCCTTTTCTGCACTTGGATTCGGATCCTTTACAGTGCGCCTACGGCCAGGGTCAGGCTCGGAGCGGCCCGCTCGGAGGAGTGGAGGTTGGGCAGGGGCACCCGCCAGGGGTGCCCCCTGTCACCGCTCCTGTTCGCTCTGGCGATTGAGCCCCTCGCAGTGACACTACGCGCGGAGATGGCACCCTGGGGAATACGAGTGGGGGATGTGGTACACCTGGTTTCGCTTTATGCGGACGATGCGTTGTTCTACCTGACCTCCCCGCGGGAGTCGCTGCCGATCCTGTTACGCCACTTGGAACGCTTTGGTGCAGCTTCTGGGCTGCGTCTTAATCCTGAGAAATCCCTGATCTTTCCCCTTGCGGGATGCGGTGAAGACCCTCGTGTGGGTTTCCCGCCCCTGGGGCTGCGGTGGGAGATGGAGGCCTTCCGCTATTTGGGTATTCAGGTGGCTGTCTCTGATGAACAATTGCTGGCCCGCAACGCCGACCGTGTGCTCAGTTCCCTACAACAATCTGTGTCCTTTTGGAATACGCTTCCTCTCTCCCTCATGGGACGATTGGCCGTCTCAAAGATGGTGATGCTGCCTAGAATATTGTATATCCTACAGAATACCCTCTGTCCTCTTCCTCCTCGAATTTTCAACAAGCTTAACACGATGCTTACCTCCCTGCTTTGGGCAGGCAGACGCAGCAGAGTTGCGCTGCGCACGATGGTCAGGCGCTGGGAGGAGGGGGGCTTGGAGGCCCCACGCTTTGATCTCTACTATTACGCGGCCCAACTTATACCGGCTGCGCGCTGGTTCGCGGGCGTGGAAAATTGGGAATTGCAACTCCTGGCTGGTAGCGCAGATGAGAGGGCGTTGCAATTGGCTCTGATGCGTGGCAGAGGTGCGGATGGCAACCTGCCGTATATTGTTCGGCATACTGCGGGGATCTGGCAGCGAGTGGTGGAAAGAGTGCTGAGACGGGCCCCTTTTCATAGGGAGCTGCCGATATGGATATTGGCACCGGTCGCTCTAATGGAAGAGCACATGTCGTTTCGGGAATGGCGTGAGGGCGGCTGCGACACATTGGCAGACTTATATCCGGACGAGTCCTTTGTGACCCTGGAGAGAGCTGTTGAGGCCTTCAGTCTTACGGGGGGCCAATACCTTCACTATGGAGGCCTGCGGGACATGGCGAGAGCGACGTGGCCACAGTTCCCTGAGGCGCCCCAGGTGTCCCATACTTTGAATATCTTGCTATCGTGCGGCGCGGGACGGCGATTGATAACGCTTTTCTATACAGCGATGAGAAGCGACTCGGCGCCTCCGGTGTCTCCGTCCTGGGCGGCGTGGGAGGCAGATTTAGGGGTTGCCTTGGACCCGGGACAGCGGAGGCGGATAGGGACGCTCACCAAGAAGGTATCGTGTAACGCACGTTTCAAATTAATCCATTTTAATTTCATGCACCGCACTTACGTAACCCCAGTTGCTCTGCGCCGTATTGCGGCGGATAAATCGGATGCCTGTACTCGGTGTGGTTCAGCAGGAGCCAGATTTCTCCATCTAGCTTGGGAGTGCCCACTAGTCGGGGACTTCTGGAGGGTAGTGGTGGCCTACATCCGGAGGGTCACGGGACTGCGTCTTGACCTGTCCCCGATCCATTGCTTGTTAGCCCTGGTCCCCAAACCTAAGAAGAGGAATCTGTCATATAAAATGCTGCAGCTGCTCTTAGTGCTGGCTAGACGGCGGGTGGCTATAACCTGGATGGGACAAAGGGCGCCAGATATGACATTATGGCTTCGGGATGTGGGGGAATGGACATTGGCTGAAGAAACGCACATGCAGCATACGCGTAGGGATGAGCGGCTACAGGAGGACTTACTTGCATGGCGTATGATGTGTGCGGTGGGGTCGACTGACAGCGACTCCGATGCTACTAGTGCTGCATTGTTCTCGTCCGAGGAATCGGGACCTGAGGAAGGGGTGGCGGGGGAAGGGGAGGGAGAGTAGGGGCTGGGGTACTACCCTGATGGCTACGCACATGTTCCTTATGTCAGTTTCTGTACTTGCACTGTATCCCGTGGATCTGATTCTTGCGTTTCCTGTTCTATCTGCAACTGTTGGAGCCGTGCTGGGGGGGTGAACTGCGTACACATGTATTTTCTGTACCTTGATGCCAATTTTGGGGAGGGAACGTATTGTTTATTCTGTTGAAACAATAAAGTTTTTTTTTCTTCACCCTTAAAAAAAAAAAAAGGATGGTCAACTTGACATCCAGTTTACGTTGGCCCTTTGCGACAGATCCCCTCTGGGACAGATTTGTTATTAATTGCATCTATAATAGGTAGACATATTTTGCTTGTGGTCACATTCCTACTAGTTTTATAAATTCCTTTCCCATCATATTCCACAGCTTCTAACATATAGCGTTGAGGAGAGCGTCTAGTTGTCGCCACCTTCCCTTCATTCGCGGCCGTTCCGATGACAGACCTGATGGTTGATGAAACATATATTTTTCTCCCAAGCCCTTCAGCTCTCTAGTGCTCACCAAGTTACTATATAGTTGATTACTTCCCCAAGGAAACAAGGTATCTTACCTTTTGAGTTAGCGGGACATATATATATATATATACACACAATTGTAAAATGTAAATGTACATGTATTTATATAGCGCAAATCGCCCACATCGCAGGCATCTATGCGCTTGCTTAGGGAACCCGTCCTGGTATTCCCCTGTGAGATAGCCCCGGCAGGGTATCCACAAGGTGAAAGCCAGGCATCCCGCCGCGAGGGGCCGTTGTGGAGATTAAGCAAGCTATTGCCCAGAGTCGCAGAGTGTGAACCCGTGAGTCGAGGAGGCACCGGAGCGAGAATTATCGAGTCCGTGGAATTATTGAGCCCAACCCCCGTCGAGGCGGGGAATTGAACCCTGGTCCAGGGCCGATCTCAGCTTCCAGGTCTGCCGCCTCTAACCCCTGAGCCACACTTCTCCAATTGTGGCTATTCCCCAAGCCTCTTGTTCGGCGGGCACACGGCAGGGGTAGCCACCCCCGTATATTAACACAGTTTTCACCAGCAGGTTCCCTCCTCCAGTCCCGGGAAGAAACCACACAGGAGCCGTGGCCACGATTCAAAAGTGCAGTTTATTGCGAGCACAAGGACCTACGCGTTTCGGAGTAAAAACACTCCTTCCTCACGGGCAAGAAATGTGCATTTCAATAGTGTTAATAAAATAAAGTAATGTGTCACGTGATAATGAAAATAAACAATGTACTTTGACTTTGTATGTCTTATCCGTGGTTTTACATGCAATATAACATTCCAGTTCATAGTTGTTGTTCATCTTGTTAAAGCATACAAAAATATTTTATAGTCAATTTCAATTCAAGATTCAGAATTAAACAATCGAATTGGCACTTCATACCCCATTTTTTAAAATAAAAATGAAAAACACGGGCTTGGGGCTCGAACCGGCCATCCCAAAAGATAGTTATACATGATTAATGCATTGTGCTATTTGGGCGGCAATGTAAGATTCAGAAAAATTACAATACTTGGATTTCAATACCAGCATGTTAGCGAGAACATAAATTAACTGTGCCACAATAAATTTGACTAAATTGCATTAATGAGAACACAAACAGTATTATTGTCCTAGTGGACATACATCTGCTCTATAGATGTGGTACTGTTAAGAGATTTAATCAAACCAAACAATAAATAAATAAAGGCCTCAGACCTTTATTTGGCACTTCATACCCCAAGTTTAAAAATGAAAATGAAATACACGGTCTTGGGGCTCGAACCGGCCATCGAAAAAGATAGTTAAACATGGTTAATGCATAGTGCTATTTGGGCGGCAATGTAAGATTCGAAAAATTTCAATACTTGGATTTAAATATCAGCATGTTAGCGAGAACATAAATTAACTGTGCCACACTAAATTGACTAAATTGCATTTTTTGGGAACACAAGCAATATTGTCCTAGTGGACATACATCTGCTATATAGATGTGGTACTGCTTAGAGATTTAATCAAACCAAACAATAAATAAATAAATAAAGGCCTCAGACCTGAGAGGGGGAATGTTCATATGCCAGTGTCCAAGGCCTTACAGTATATATAAGACTGCTACCACTCAATAAGGGTACTAATAAATGTCTGCACACTACATGTTACCTGGGTATATAAGACTATACCCAACATAAAGTACTGGATAAGAAAACATAACTGTATTGCCCAAGTGGGCATAGTCTGTATAAGCAAACATGACAGTATTTCGCCCTGTGGGCATAATCATCTCTAAGTACAATTCATCGTAGCAGATTGGAACCAAAATCATATCATGCCCTAGTGGGCTATTGTATTCTTGATCATAGACGGAGTCCAAGGTAAGTTATTGCACCTGCAACAGATAAGACAATAAAGACAAAGGTCTATTTAAATCTATACAGCTTAAATATAGTGGTTGTAAAGTATAAAAACACACAAATTCTAAAAACAGCAATCAGAAATGGTAAGCAGCAAGTAACATGAAATGGTTAACTAGTTATTTTAGTCACCATGAAGATGCACAGACAATTCTTCGTCCATATTTAACCCATGGGGCACCATGGTATTAAATCTCACAATGAATTTGGACTCTAATTTCCTGAGCTCCAACACCCTATTCCCTCCTCTCACATTGGGGGGGATGCAGTCGATAACAGCAAATTTCACTAAGTTGGCATTGCTCTTGTGGTGTTCTTGGAAGTGGCGAGCCACTGGGTAAGATTTATCATTTTTGTTTATGGCCCTGAAATGTTCTAGCACACGTTTCTTACCTTTGTGGATGGTGCTACCAATATAGTATTTTGAACATGGACATTTCAGGGTGTAAATGCCAAATTCAGTATTACAGCTGAGATGTTTTTGTATAATCCATGGATCCTCATTATTATTGAACTTGAGGGATTTGATACTAGTACTAAACTTGCAGGCCTTGCATTGATTGCAAGTAAAGAAACCTTTCACTGCATTACTTTTTTTCGGGGTTTGAATCATGTTGTTGCAAAGATAATCACGTAGTGATTTCGGTTTGCGGAAGGTCAGAGAGGGGTGATCTCCAATGTATTCATTAAGGTCATCGTCAGTTTTGAGGACCTCCCAAAATTTCTTGAGGCTCTTTCTTACTTCCCATGCTTGTGTACTAAAAGTCGTTATAAATCTTATAGTCTCTTTGGGTTTACTTTGAGAATCAACGACTTTGGGAAATAAAAGATCTCTACGATCGAGGGCATCAACTTTCGTGATAGCCTTCTTGATATTTTTAGGGCTATAACCTCGTGTTAGAAACCTTGCACTCATGATTGCTTTTTCATTTTCAAATTTGTCATTTGTACTACAGTTCCTTCGGGCACGTAATAGTTCCCCGAATGGTATACTGTGTATCAAATTACGTGGATGGCAACTGCCTGTATGTAGTAAGCTGTTACCAGCCGTGGCCTTTCTGTACAGTGAGCTTTCAATGGTATTATCTCTAATCTCAAGTTTGAGGTCGAGGAATTCCATGGAATCAAAGCTGATCTGGTGTGTGAATTGGAGTTTAAGTTGATTTTCATTCAGCATCTCTACAAATTGATTAGCTTGTATTTCTGTGCCACTCCATACACAGAAAATGTCATCTATATAACGCAGCCAGAGGACGGCGTGGTCTTGAAATAGCCCGATGTTTTGGACAACCTGCTCCTCCCACCAGCCGAGGTAGAGAGCTGCAAAGCTGGGGGCGAAGCAGGTTCCCATCGCCGTCCCCTGTATTTGCCTATAGATCTTATTATCAAAAAGAAAAAAGTTGTTGCTCAAACATAGATCAATCATATATATATATATTTTTTTAAATATATTTTTATTGCAGGAATTAGCAAATTGTTACATATACAACCAGCAGTATAGATCCAATAAAATCAATGAAATGCATCCCACCATCCCCCAGTAGCATGTACCCATATACAGCCATTCAGCCCACAACCCAACGGTCGGGCGGCGAAATCCAATGGGGGTACAGCAGGGAAGCAAAGCTGGTCCGGATAATTCACTGTCCGTCATCTGCTTTTCTAAACAAGCCTATAAAACCCCAAAGAAAACCCCTCCCATAAAACACTATAACCCAAATCAATCCCCACCCAACCCAACCCCGCCATCAGTGTATGGTAGCAGCCGCAGTAGGATTCATGAGAGGACCCATGAGGAGAGTATCAGAAACATGAATTGCAATCGCCTAACGGGACTCGGGGCGCGCTGCTCCCTCACTGTCAGAGTCGCTGGGGGCGCAATAATCCCTGAGGGCCTGCACTAATGTTTCCCATTCTAGCGCTGCCTCCTGTGCCTTCTCGCTATGCTGTCTCCCAGCTAGTTGGTATCTCAGCGTACTTTCACCCGCTGCCCACTTCAACAGTTCGCTGTGCCACCTGCTCCCGGTCGGACCAGCCCGTGCCTTCCAGTTCCTGGTCACCTCTCGCTTAGCTAGGAGAAGCCCCAAATCAATGAATTTACTGGAAATTTTGTTTTTGGGGGTATGTGGAAACTAATGCAAGAGTCCCTCTGCCGCATCAACCGGCAAGGATCTCCCTGTCACCTCCTCCAGGGTCTTCCCCACTTCCTCCCAGTAGGAGGACAATCCCGGGCAGGCCCACAACATATGGAGGAGGTCTGCTTCCGGCGCCGGGCATCTAGGGCAGTTCGCCGAGCCCGTGGCGAAATACTGTTGGATTTTCGCCGGAGTCAGATATGCCCTATGGAGTACGTAATAGTGGACCAACTGAAAGCGGGCATGGCGCGTGCCCTTCCAAGCCCGCCGCACGAGTTGGGACCAGGTCGTCTCCGGAATCTCCTTGCCTATGTCCGCTTCCCAACGGGCTCTCAAGGTCGTGAGGGGGGTCAGCCCCTCATTGATCAGTCTGCCGTAGAGGAAAGTGACCGCCTTCACCGTGCCCGCAGACATCATGACGTATTGGCACACCGGAGACGTAGGGGGCTCCTCTTGCCCGCATTTCCAGTGCGCCTGGATCGCTCGGACCAGGGCCGAGTGCAATAGGAAGTCTCCGCGGGGAACCTCGAAGCGGTCAATGAGCTCCTGAAAGGGCAAGAGCGCCCCATCCTCATAGAGGTCCCCCACCAACTACAGTCCCGCGTCCTCCCAGTCCGCCAACCGTGACCAATCACCGCCATGGGGCAAGGCCGTCAGCATCCCTAAAGGTATTTCAGGCGCATACGGTAATCGCAATTGGCCCCGGGCGTGGGCTCGGTTCCAACACAGGCGAACGGTCTTCTCCTCCAGCGACAGGTCTTGCAAGGCCAAGCGTTGTCGTAGCGCTATGAAGGAGAGAACATGCCTGGCTGTCCCCGTACCTCTCCTGTCCTCTGGGCCCCGGAATTCCCTGGCGATCTCCTGGGTGAAGGTCTGGAGCTGCGCCGCTAGATAGTATTTCTCAAAGTCCGGCACCGCAAGCCCACCCTCGGCTTTCGGCCTCATCAGGGTCTTGAGGGCCACTCTTCGGCGGCCCGAGCCCCAGAGGAATCCGACTATCATCGACCGTAAGAGTCTAAACGTGGCCGGCGGAATCCAGATCGGTAGCGCCCGGAAATAATACAGCAACCGGGGAAGCGCCACCATTTTGAGCAAAGCGATCCGCCCCGCCATCGAAAGCGATAACGTAGCCCAGAAGTCCATACTACCCCGCAACGCTCGACTGCATCTGGCAATGTTCCCGTCTAGGAGGTCAGATGGTTCATGATAGACATACACTCCCAGGTACTTAAAGCAGTCAGGTTCCCATCTAATCTCTCTATCGAGAGCAGGGCTGGGGGTGCCTCTGCGAACCAGGAAAAGGCATGTCTTAGCCCAGTTCACCTGGAGGCCCGAGACCTCCCCAAACGCCGTGAGCGCCGTCGCAGCTCCATGTAGGGCAACAACCGGGTCTTCAAGGAAGAGCAACAGGTCATCGGCGTATAGCGAAATGTAGTGCGGGCCCGACGGTGTCCAGAAGCCATTATAATGGGCTCCCGATCGGAGTAGCAGCGCGAGAGGCTCCACCGCCAGCGCGAAGAGCAGAGGGGATAACGAGCAGCCCTGTCTCGTGCCTCTCTCCACCGGGTATTGTGAGGAAATTAGCGGGCCTGCCCGAACCCTGGCCGATACAGAGGTATATAAGACCGTGGTCCATCTGATAAAACCCTCGCCGAGGCCGAACCGCCGTAACACAGTGTGCAGGTAGTCCCATTCCAGGCTATCAAATGCCTTCTCTAAATCTACCGATAGGACCACCGGGCACGGAGCGTCCACGAGCGGTTCCCCCAGCAAGCGGAACAACCTACGGATGTTCATGGTCGTGTTCCGCTTGGGGATGAACCCAGCCTGGTCCTCATGTACCAGGGAGCTCATGTGGCCCAGCAGTCTCGAGGCCAAGATGCTGCTCAGAATTTTATAATCGACTGTCAGCATCGATAGGGGACGATAGGACGCCGGATCTGCCGAGTCCCGCCCCGGTTTGAGGAGGGGAACCACTAAGGCCTCGCGCATCAAGCCGGGGAGTCGTCTAAGCCTCTTCGCCTCTCTATATACGATCACCAATCTTGGGGCTAGGAGATCAGCATAGGCTGCATAAAATTCTACAGGAAGGCCGTCTAGGCCCGGGGTCTTATTCCGCGCCATCTTTTTAATGGCGCTGCGGATCTCCCCCAGTTCGATATCGGACCCCAGGGCTTTCGCTACGTCAGGCTCCACCGTTGGGAGCTCCAGGGGCCGTAAATAATCCTCGAGAAGGTCAGGGTCTCTGGCAGAGCGACTGCGATACAGATGGTTGTAGTAGTGCCGGTAGCAGCTCAGAATCTCAGGCTGAGTGTGCACCACGGTCCCGTCCGCCATGCGCATGGACGTCGTCAGTGAGGTCTGGCGCGTAGGGTTAGCCAGCCACGCCAGCAATGCGCTCGACCTATCCCCCTCTGCGAGGGACCGAACCGTATAGGCCTTGTAGTCGAAGCAGCGCAGCCGCTCGACCTCCGCCGCCACCGCCTCCTTCGCCTCCGCCGTGCGTCCCTGGAGTTCAGGGTGTCCGGGGCGGCGGAGTTCCAACTCACGGAGCCTCCGATCGGCAATATCTAAGTCATCGAGGATAACCCGCCTCATACCTACCTTCTTGGTGATGCAATAACCCCTCACCACCACCTTAAAAGCGTCCCATTCCAGCGCCCTCGAGCTCGTGGTGCCCCTGTTGGACGCGAAGTACTCCGCGATCTTATCTCCTAAGTCCGCTTTGAATACAGTGTCCTCGAGGATCTCGGGACGTAACTTCCAGGTGGGCACCGCAGGCGCCCCAGGAAGCCAGCGAAGGGCCATTAGGAGGGGTTTATGGTCCGAGATGGTCCTAGTCAAATACTCAGAGCGGACCGCCGCTGAAACCAGTTCAGTCGAGCCAAGAAATCCGTCCAACCGAACGTGTAACTCGTGGAGGCCCGAAAAGTAGGAATAATCTCTAGTGTCGGGTGTTGCGCCCTCCAAATATCCGTCAGACCCCAGCGCAACTGCCAGTCCCCACGACCTTTAGCCACACGACGGACCGGAGAGTCAGGGAGGGGCGGATGCGAGCGGTCGGTCTCCACATCCACTACTGAATTGAAATCCCCACCGAGCAGGAGGGGCCCAGCGAAAAAGTGGGCCAAAGAGCCCGATAACCTGGAAAGGAAGGCAATCTGGTCCATGTTGGGTGCGTACACACAGCAAACGTTTAGGTCCCTCCCCCCCAGAGTGCCCGATATGGCCACGTAGCGCCCCTCTGGATCTACCACCGAGTTTGTGACCTGGAAGGGAACCCCAGCTCTAATCCAAATTAGCGCCCCCCTGGCATACGCGGAGTACGATGTGTAAAAGACCTGCCCCCTCCACCTACGCTGTAGCGCCGCCCCTTCCGCCTTGTTCAGATGGGTCTCCTGCAGCAGCGCCATTTGTACTCCCCTACGCACTAAATAAGCGTGGACTTTGTGCCTCCTAGACATGGGGTGAAGCCCCCGTACGTTCCAAGTAATACATCTCACATTAGCAACATCAGCCATTGTCCCATATTGTTTGTGCAAAGTCTCCCCATCTGGGTCCCAACAAAGAACGAACAACAATCAACCCAGCACTGATGGCGGCCATTTTCCCCAACCAAAACTCAACAACTCTTATTCTAACCAAACCCCTGCCCACCCTCCCCAGAACAGGACCCAAATAGCACCATTCAGTTCCCATCCAAACCATGCCCTCAGAAATCCCTTTGTCCCCAACTAATCCTGCGGTCGCCACCGTAGGAAGGCCTTAAGGGCCAGGTGCGGGCTGGGCGGTGGCAGTGGGCCCTCGATGCCCTGGCTACCAGGACTAAAGCAAGCCCAAAACAGTATCGAAAACCCTCAGGGCAAGAGCAAGGCACCCCACCTCCCACTCCTCCGGAGATCATGATCAACCATCGGCTCCCGCCACCCCCGCTTCGGGCCCCCACCCAAAAGGATGTAGCTCACCCCGTCAACCCTGTCCATCCAGAAGGTCCTCAACCGATTTCGGTGTGATCACCGGCGTGTGGACGCTATCCGTCACCGAGTCCTCCGAGTCCGTCGGTGCTCCCTCGTCACCAGGGTCCTCTTCTTCTTCAATGGTACCGTCTCGTGAACCAGATAGTGCAGATAACACCTCCAACACTCCCTTCCGCTCCGTCGAAGTCTCCGCAGTTGAAGGTCCGCCCGACCGGCCCCGGCGACTCCGTATCCTCTTAGACCGCCGTCGCTGTCCCGGCTCCACCGCTAGCTGAGATGCGGAGGTGAAACCATCTTTCCCAGCTCTATAGAGTTCAAGCCAGTTACAGACATCCTCCGGGGTATCAAAAAATTGAGTCTTGTCATCGACAATGATGCGGAGCTTTGCAGGAAATAGGAGCGAGTATTGGATGCCCTCGCTCCGGAGCTCGCGCTTGACTGCCAAGAATGAAAACCGCCTGCGTTGGGTTTCATAGGTGTAATCCGGGAAGATGTTCACCTGGCTGTTCTCCACCTTAAAGGGGCCATTATGTCTGGCGGCATTGAGGATGAGGTCTCTGTCGCGAAAATGCAATAGGCGTGCCACCACCGGACGCGGTGCACGGCCCTGTTGTGGTGGCCTCGCTGGGACTCTATGAGCTCGTTCAAGGGTATAGAAAGAGGATAAACCCTCCGGGGCCACCGTGTCTCGGAGCCAGGCTTCCAAGTAGGCCACCATGTCGCCATCCTCGATCTTCTCCGGCAGGCCTACCACTCGGATGTCGTTGCGCCTGTTACGGCCTTCCGCATCTTCCGCTCGCTGTTCCAGAGCAGAAATCCGGGACAGGGCATCTTTCATTGTCGCGGCCAAGGTTCGCTGCGCCGGCTCCAAGGTTTTCACCGAGCCTTCCACGTCCTTGACCCTGTCTGAAAGCTTGCCGTGATCCGCTCTAAGGAGGCCCAGGCTCGTCGCCACCTGGGCAATGTCCTGTTGAAGGGCCGAGCGTGTGGTCGCGATCGCCTCCAGGACGCGGTCAAACTGTTGCTGCAATGGTGCTCCACCAGCACTCCCCGGGTCTCCACGGTCCTCCTTGTCCGGGGCCTCCGAGTCAGAGGCGGCTGGGGTAGTCCCCTTGGCCCCCCTTGGTTTCCCCATGTCGCGGGAAGCGCACAGTGTGGACCCAGGCAAAGGCGCCACCGAGGGCGGGCGTCGGCTATGACTCTCCCGATTGCTGGCCCTCGGGCGGAGGGCTGGCGATCCTCTTCTCCAGGGCCTGTTGGACCTCCACAGTTTCGGCTCGCGCCACCACCGCGTCGTCGGAGAGCACTGAGGAGGAGGCGGAGACACTCTGCGCCAGGCCGGGCAGGCCCGTCTGGGTAACGAGGACCCGGAGCGAGGGTCACCGACACCACCAGAGACTTTGTGGCGCCAAGGGGTTGTGCTTCCCATGGGATCGGGTCAATCGGGGAGATGCAGCCAAGTGCTGTGAAGGGGGTCGGTGCCACCGTCAGGGCCTCCAGGCGTCCGTGTGACGAGGTCCACTATGGTGGGGTCATCCGACCATCCAGGCGCAATCTCCAGTGCTAGAGTCCCATCAGTTCAAAGTCCAGATCCTCACATCCCAGGAAGACAAAAGGGTGGAGGGCGCGCTGTAACCAGCGATGTTCCTCCAGTCTAATGGTCCCGTCCGAGGGGACAATGGGCTCCGGGCGCCATGTTGGGTCGCTCTTCTCGGGACCACAAACTTCGATTGTCCGGCGGATCACCACTCGTCCGGGCTGCGCCAGGTGCCTCAGCAGGTTCCAGTCGGGCCGATCAACAGGTTGCGGGGGTTAGGGTGCCCCACGGCCTCCGATTTACAGGATAATCCCGGGCTCAGTCCCGGAGCCGAACTCTCAGGCGACCATCGCCATCGGCGCCCAAGCCACGCCCTCAAACATAGATCAATCATGGTGAGCAACATTTCAGTGTGGTGAAGATAGCACAGTGATCTGGTCTGAAAAAAATTTTTACATGCTTCAAGGCCCAAATTTTGAGGAATGCTGGTATAGAGACTGTTAACATCTAAACCTAGCATAAGGTAAGTTGGGGACCACTCAATGTCATTTATCCGTCTCAAGAAGTCACTCGTATCCAGCACAAAGGACGGAAGGGACTGTACCAGGGGCTGTAGAAAGAAATCTACGTATTTTGAAGTCTTTTCTAAGGCACTACCACAGGAAGAAACAATAGGCCTTCCCGGGGGTTTTAGAGCATTTTTGTGTAATTTGGGAAGCAAGTATAGGACCGGTAATTTAGGATATTTACAAAACAGATAGGAACATTCATCAGTGGTTAATATGCCATCATCTTTCCATTTGTTAATATGATTAGACACATTCATCATAGCTTGATCATATGCTGTTCTAGTAGACAGGCAATATCTGCTAGTGTCTGACAGTTGGGCATTGCCCTCATCTCTGTACATTTCCAGGGGCCAAATAACCACGTTGCCCCCTTTATCGCTTTGTTTAATCACAAAATCATGGTTTGATTCCAGTTCATTAAGTGCTTTTCTTTGATTTTTGTTCAAGTTACTTCTAGTATGCACTTTACGAAATTTTAGTCTTTTCAATTCTTTGAATATTCCTTTTTCAAAACAGTTAATGGCTTCACAGTTGATTCGTGGTAGGAACACCGACTTCGGTTTGAAGGGGGTTGCTGCCATCAAATCCAACGTTAACTCACTATTGGCTGCGTTCAGAATGGGATCATCGACCCACCCATCAACCTCTGCCAGCTCATGCATTGTCTGTAAGGTCTCTATATCCCCTATTTGGAGAGCTGGTTGATCAATGGTTCTCACAACAGGGGGTTTAGTGGATTTATTAGTAAACCACTTTTTAAGTTTGAGTTTGCGTATATAATGGAACAAGTCAATTCTAGATTCCGTGTAGTTCAAATTAGAGGTGGGGCAAAAAGATAAGCCTAACATTAAAACATCTAGCTGATCATCATTTAATGTATAGTTAGAAAGATTTACCACAGTGTTGGACTTCATGTTTTCTTGGCAAACGTGCCCCTTGTTCTTGTTCATACCGGGCTGTCTGTTTGTATAGCGTAATTTGGTTTTTTGCCTCCTCTTCCTCCTCTTCCACGCCCTCTTACGGGCTCTCGCTGTGGGCCATTGTATTTGACCTTTCTTTGGCCAACAGCTCGTACTCCCTTAAAAAACGTGCTTTTACTCCTTCTGCATTGTCACTGTACAGATCAGGTGTTTCTTCAGTGTCACACTGTAAAATTTGTTTGGTTATTTCAGATACTGGACCAGTAGAAGTTGAGGGTTCTTCACCTCCAGTCGCTCCTCGCTCTGTACTCCTTTTGGGATCACTTTGGGCGCTTTGTTCGCCTCTTAGTTTATCAAACTTTTTTCCAAAGGTTAAAATTTGACCTTTCTTATAACCGATTTCATCCCTTTCAAATTTTGATAATTTTTTCATTTTGATCTCCTCTTCTAGTTTCTCCAGTCGCTTGTTCATTTTATCCATTTCCACACTGAACTCCTCTTCACCACACAGTTCCTTTAACTTAGCAATTATTTCTTCACTTTCTTGTGTCATTTTTATGCTTTCTTTTTCAGCAAACTTGATTAGTATTTTTAGCATATTCATTGAACAAATGTGATTATTGTCCATCCATTCTGATATAAGCTCAGGATCAGGTTGTTGGAGAGTGGGAGTGATGAAAATACGTAATCCCCGAGGCACCCTGTTACACTCCACATAATGTTGCAGGGCTGTTGCCTCCCACCATTTGGATTGCTCCTTTTTGAGCACTTTCCATAGTGAATCCCACAGTTTTTTCTTGCCAATTACAGTGGTGGTAGTGGTTGTTGTTTTATCGCCACCTGAGTCTGTATGTGTAGTTTTTTCAAACAATTTACTTGCTGCTGCTTTCCTTTTGCTGTTTCTTGTGTCCGCCATAATGCTATTACGGTTCACTTCGAACACGTAAATCCCGATCTTATCCGGGCTGCAAATGCAAAACGCAGGCTGGTTGTAGGTCACCCCAGCGTTGATCCGATTACCACGGGTACGATTGCCACCTTTTGCAACCCCCGTTGTGCGCTTCCCGGCTCACCTGCAAAGTCCGAATAAAGAGAGCGCAGCTCCCTGCTTCTCTTTTCCTTCGTTCGCCGCGTGCTCCGGTTCCGCACTTCTCCGGTTGCTAACATAGGAAAGTGGCATCTTCGTGGGGGCAAGGGTTTCTTCACACAATTGTGGCTATTCCCCAAGCCTCTTGTTCGGCGGGCACACGGCAGGGGTAGCCACCCCCGTATATTAACACAGTTTTTACCAGCAGGTTCCCTCCTCCAGTCCCGGGAAGAAACCACACAGGAGCCGTGGCCACGATTCAAAAGTGCAGTTTATTGCGAGCACAAGGACCTACGCGCTTCGGAGTAAAAACACTCCTTCCTCACGGGCAAGAAATGTGCATTTCAATAGTATTAATAAAATAAAGTAATGTGTCACGTGACGCATTTCAATAGTGTTAATAAAATAAAGTAATGTGTCACGTGACACATTACTTTATTTTAAGGAGTGTTTTTATTCCGAAACGCGTAGGTCCTTTTGCTCGCAATAAACTGCACTTTTGAATCGTGGCCACGGCTCCTGTGTGGTTTCTTCCCGGGACTGGAGGAGGGAATCTGCTGGTGAAAACTGTGTTAAAATATATATATATATATGTATATATATATATATGTATATATTTATATATATATATATATATATATATCACAACTCACAAGCGCCCAAGCTTTAGGAGGCACTCACCGACACCAACTAGTAAGGCAGCAGCGTGATAGAGACAGCTTGAAGTTTCTGATAGGTAAGCCTTACGCGTTTCGAACAGAAAGTTCTTGGTCACAGGCAGGGCGGCTGTATTCATGCAAGGAAACTGCTGTTGATTCACCCTTATTTTATTTACCTCAATTCGGTCACATGATAAGGTAAGGCATTCTGGTAACAGTAGTTTCCCAACTGTGTCGCTCGTTTAGGATACTTTTGTGCGCACAGTTGCAAATAAATATGACAGTCTCGTCCTCATATTAAATCATATCCAGCCATAAGTGGGCTCTTTTCAAGTAGCTCATGTCCGCTGCTCAAATCCAAAGGCCAAGTGTCATCCAAACAGAGCCTCGTGTGTGCAAAGCTCCAGGCCCGCGTGTGGTAGCGCGGGGGTGCACTCCTCGCGGCAGGACCGCGTAAGGCTTACCTATCAGAAACTTCAAGCTGTCTCTATCACGCTGCTGCCTTACTAGTTGGTGTCGGTGAGTGCCTCCTAAAGCTTGGGCGCTTGTGAGTTGTGATTAAAAATGCGGCAGTCCTTGCATGAATACAGCCGCCCTGCCTGTGACCAAGAACTTTCTGTTCGAAACGCGTAAGGCTTACCTATCAGAAACTTCAAGCTGTCTCTATCACGCTGCTGCCTTACTAGTTGGTGTCGGTGAGTGCCTCCTAAAGCTTGGGCGCTTGTGAGTTGTGATATATATATATATATATATATATATATATCTATCTTAACACAGACACAGGCCTTGGCCTCACACCTTCCCGACATCAGAGTCCCTCTTCGACTACATGATGTACTGGACTATTTCGGCTATAACCTTAATACACTTGTGTCTCTTAGATTAGGTTTTTCTCAGTCCTACGCAACTCAGTTCTATATTGCACGACCCAAATTGCAGTGCTATGAAGAGCTTTTTCCGATGGTATCAGTGCAGAGGGTTCCATTCGGGCGAGTGCCAAAGTAGCGGTGCGTTTGGCATCGTCAATAAAACAGTTTTCCAACCTTTCAGTTATTCGGGTTCTTTACCGCACAGGCCTCTTGATGCATACTGCTCAGCATGCACAATATCTCAACTGCGAGACCTATCAGCAAGTATAAGAATACAAGGTCAACTTCTTAGTGGACTTGTTCCAGGACCTATGGCATTCTGCCGGAGAAATACTATCAGTAAACACTAATTTTAACTTTCCATGTTTACATTTTGATATCACACCACGCCATCACTCGATATTGGTTAGTGTTTTCCAACCGACGACCGCACTCTCTGCATGAACCACGTCTTTATTCTTTGTATCACAAGCTCTTCACACAGTACTCACAACTGTTCTCTAACGATTTTTAATTCCGGCATGATTCTCGCTCGAGATCACGTTTACCTATTGTTTATTTATTTTCCACTTGCACTATTGCTTTGTATTAGCTTATGTTCACCAACTGGTCATTTGTTTGTCACGATTGAATCATCACCTCTCAATTCTAGCTCCTCTGAAATCATGTGCCATAATCTTTTGCAGACATTATAATTTTGTGAGCATTAATGATACTATACAGTTGACTGAAAAATGCTTCATACTATCAGCCCGTATTTTTGTTTTTTCTTGTAGAGAATTCCCCTGAAGAAGGACTTATGGATTGCCTGAAATGCATAGGGACTCACTATTAAGCTTTTGCATCGAACTTGGAATGTACAACTAATGACATTGGAATATCATTAATGAAATAAAATTAATGATGAACTACTTGATTCATTTGAAATAACTTTATTATACCTACTCTTGGGTATTCTATACGCTGTGCGCAGGGGGACAATTCCTATCAGGACTTGCTTTTTTGATTCTGCCGAAATTCTCAGATTTAGGTCACTGCGGAGTACATCCCATAGCATACAGAACAGTGAAGGACTGGTACCTCGGGTATCTTCAGATGGCAATGGGTGGCAACTTCATCCGAAAGACAGTCAGTAGTTGTAAGCCTTTCTGAGTTCTTGCTCACAGACCCTTTTGTAGCAGGACTGAGGTCAGTACCATTAGAAAAGAATGTAGGTCTTGTCTCATGAAAGTCGGTGGGATTGAATTTTGTTCTCTCCGATTCCCTAATATTTCCGGCGACTGGGGTCGCAAATTTTGCGCCGATTAAGCGGAAGCGATCTTTGCATTTCTCGCATGGAGGTCTCCATTTTGTATTTCCAGTACTCCTTGGGTCGGCGGCGTCCTGCTCGGAGTCCTATCTTACCTTTACATTATTCCACTTTTCATGTAGATTGGGGCAGGTGTCCTTTATAATTCACCAGGGAGCTACAGCTCACAGGTTAATCGTAAAAGCACAGGGTCAGGGTTCGACACATGGCAATGCGGTAAGTACAGTTTTCTCCAGGTGGTATGTTTCCAACATTGTTTTTTAGTTACGATTAGGTTGTTTCTGGCATCTACAGCTATTTCCAGGTTTCGGACGCACTGACGGCGTTCATTTCACACTCCTGGGTCCTTCCACTGACGCACAATACGTTTCGACATCAGAGGGTGGCATTTGTTGGTATGTACACCATGTGGCAGCTCTGTGAGAACTGATTTTCTAATTTGTGAATTGTTTATCAGATAATGTACTTGGAATTCAGTAGCATTCACTTCATAGCGGCCATTTCAGCCGTTTTCTGCGACTCACTCTCGGATCAAAGCAGGTTGCTGAACTTGCATCGGGTCTTTCTTTCGGGTTCTTTTTGGTAGCGTAAAATCCCAGCTCAGAATAATTCTCATGCTTTCCTATTTGATAAGAGAATGTCGACCAGAAATCAACTATTGTCAGGCTGTGTTACGAGGCATTCCACCTCTAGGTGTTCCTACAGCGAGACAAGCCCTCGATTTACAGGTAGAGTATCTACTTTAGGAAGTTTGCACTGTAAGCAAAGTCTGGACTACATATGAAACTGTTATCCAAAGAACTAACATTAACAAGGAATCAAATGACAACATTCAAAGTCTTTGTTTAGGTCCTGTAATACATGAAGTGAGTAGATTTACAATACCTACATTAATTATGTATAGGTCCATAATTATCTCTCCTTACTCCTGACTTGAGCCTCATATTTGATGGTTTAGAGTAAATTATCCTTTGTTTGCTTCACTTTATAGAATGAGTGTTCTAAAATGGATATGGCTAAGAAAAGCAACATAAACAGTGTCTCATTTATAATTAATGGAGTGGTATAGCTACAAAATACTTCATAGGGTGATTTGTATACAAGAATTAATTGTACATGGCATTTAAAATAATGTATATAGGTACAAGGAATCACACAGTGGATTATCATAGACTAAAATAATCATGGTTTAAAGCTATTCTTAAGAAACTGTAGCTGGGCAAGATGTTTTATTATTTTCATAAATAAACTCTCTTCTAGGTTTTTGTTAATCTCCTGAAGAAGGCGTTTGATACGCCAAAACGTGTGTCTAAAAATTACTACCTGGATAACAACTTGACTATTATTATATTAATGATAGTTATATATCGACTGAACCCTTCTGTAGATGTAACCTTGTATGTTTATTGTAAGAAATATTGTTGATATTGATTTATTATGAAATGATTTTTTTGATGTTTTTAATTTGCCATGAATTTTTATAAATAAAGAATAAATACACTATATATTTTTATAGATACCCTATTGTCTTTGATTTTTGCTATACTCTCCGCACATGTATATATGTATTCATCTATGATTGCCTAGGAATTGTTTATTACACATAATCATAAAAGGTGTGAAAACACCCCAGAACAACGGGGACAGCCTTGATGACCCTTTGTTTTTTTTTTTGTTTAAAGGGAAGTTGGTATTGGGACTTGGTGAGGGTCAGAGTGCCCCTGCACTCCCAGCAACAGGCTCGACCCCCTACAAGGCCCTGCCTCCTCACACACTGAAAATATGTTGTAAGCTGGCAATAATTCAACCAAACAAAAGCTTCTAATTTAGTAGGCTGGACAACACACAGGAGAGCTACTCACAGGTAGCTGGAGAGCTACTCATTGGAGAAGCCTGGTTTAGATGCAGAAAATTCAGTAACTTCCCGGCCCTAGATCACTGCAGAACAACATGGAGTCCGACCTGGCCACAAGGTGCTGCAGCAGCCTTACACGGGAGGTTGGGAAATACGTGACTCGTGGAGCAAGGGCATGTTTTGAGAGAAATGTTTGAAACTGGGACCTGTCGGGATGCTTTTGTTCTTGTCTATTTAGTTTTCTGCCATTCATGAAAATCGGGAATACCCTCTCTCCCTAGTTTTTTCCAAGAAAAAAAACAGCCTATAGAATAATTCTTCCTCTAACACCTTGTAAAAACAACAGTATTGTAGCAAGATTGCATTAAATATTTCACACGTTTTTATAGCATTCATTTGCACCTTGCTTGCCGACTATTACGTGATTCCTTCAGCTCGTGAAATAACCTAAATAAACAAGCATGCTTCAGTAGTGTTCTCTCTCTTGACACTAAAAAGCTTTGTCTTGCATTTGCTCTATTTTTATTTTGAATGTTCTGATTTGCCCTAGAGCTAAGCCACTCTTACATTAACTATATTCCCTTTTAAATATGCTTGCGAAATGTCCATCACAAATTACTGTCCTCGGGGTTTGCTGATGTAAATAAAAGTTGCTGTATGCTTGCGCGACTCATTATTATGTTGCTGGCCTTGTAAACTAACCTTGTGGTTTATCGAGTGCATGCAGTTCAGGTGCTGAAGACAAGGGGCAGAATCCAAAACTCTCAGGTCTGGGCTGGATTTTTCTGTAAACAGGAGAAACAGGTAAACACCAACCTCCCCTGGAAGTCAACTTGAACCCAGGCAATCTGGCATGCCTCATGTCAATCCGGGTGTAGTTTACATGGCTTTACATCCAAAAGGGCCACCACCCAAAACGCATCACAAGTTCTCAATTGGCTAGAATGTTTCGAACAGTTGCGAGAAAACCTATCTGTACGCACGTCTTTGTTAACAAAAAAGCTCTAAATTCCAAACATATTATACTGTGAAGTAAAGCAAATGAACATGCAAGGGTGATTAGTAAAGGGCCTTAGCGAGTCATAAAGACAAACAGTTATCACTTTCTAAGCAAGATAGCTATGATCCAGCATTTAAAATGTAATTATATCAGTAATTTAAATACATCCAAGAATGCACACAGACTCCGAATTGTTCGCTACACCTCGTCACAGAATTACAAATTCACTACTTCCAGGCAATGACATCGAAATCTAATACAAATAGTTTTACAAATTTCGAAATTTCGTCCTCTGAGCAACTTAATCGCGAGTTAGGTTAAAATAATTGCAACATTGTAAAGCAATTACGTATAAATCTGTTTATAAGAACAATATCATCTACATTTTTCTGACAAGAGATTTGTGCTTCAAGGCTGAAATTTATGTTAAAGATATTGGGAGATCACAGGTTGGTATGTGAAGGGGCTTGGATCATTATTTCCATGTGACACCGAGCTCCCAACGTACCCTCGATGCGGTACCTCGCAATGCTTTGCAATCAGGATTTAAGGTATGCTTGCTCAGCGGGTCTAACTGGCTCCCTGCAGCCTGCCCACGCCACATCACAGACAACCTGAATTTGTGACTTTGTCCGGTCTGGTGCGACCAGATAATTACAGTTAACGCTATGCACTGTATGGTGCTATATTTAATGAAATCTTTAGAATTGCATATCTCCGGTTCTACTGATTGAATTCTTGTCGTTTTAGTCTTGTTTTATTTGGTAAAACTCATTCTATTTTACCAATCTAGGTTGGGATTATTATTGTGTTGTGTTGTTACTCTATTACAGTCTAAAGTGCTGCACAAATACTTTCCACATTTCCTCTAAATTAAGCCTGACTTCTCTGTGCTAAGCTACAGAGAGTTGAGCACATGTTAATTTGGGGTTGCTTGTGACCTCCCCCGTCAAGGATTGGGGTTGCTGCTCTCAACCAGTAACCCAATGTCTTATAATTTGCTAAAATACCCATGTAGAATACATGTTCCACCTCTGCCAAGAAAGGGGTTCACTGCTTAGTGAAGGTCAGGTGTGGGTTGCAGAGAAAGAAATAGGAGATTGCTTCTGAGACACTACACTCAGTGTGTGGCTGAGTGCCAGTGCTTCCCATACCACCCTGGTAGCACCGTGCTGGCAAGTGCCTGGATTGGAGTTCCACAAACCATCTGGCACACACGGCTGGATTGCATAATATAGTGCTTCATGAAATATGCCGTATTTGATCATCTTCACTGTATTCACAAATGTTACGATTTCCAGAATGACAGAAAAATAATAACAATCAGAACAAAAACGGGCCAGATGAGGTTCGGCAGAGAGGCTTACAAACTAAAGACTCTCAAAATGAACAGATCGCAATAAAAGTTAACTTACAGAAGTACAGCGAAGTAGTGCTAAATCCTAGAGAGGTGGTGCAGCAATCTCTGCCTACAACACCCATGATACAAACCGAGACGAGAGCCTGAATAAGTAGATCATACTAATACCCCATTATACTTCACAGGGTCAACAAGACCTCCTTAAGAGAGGAAACATGATTAGATTAATTGCTGAAATTCCTGCACTAAAACATCTCACTTCAATAGAATTTCTATCAATTAAATTCATCCCCCAAGACGAAAAGAAGCAAATGGAAAACACCCTTCGACTTGAAGAAATGAGGAGATCGCGGCATCAATTATGAATGCCAGACAACAATTTGAAGCATGGGGCATTACACTTTCAAAACCCTTAAGTCCACGTTATCGTTTACCTTCTACAATGCCGCCCTGGAGGCTTAGTCTTGATCTAGTAAATGCTCCGGTATACTCAGTGCTACAAAATGCTGGAGGAAAAATGGAGGAGACTGAAAAACAATCACCAAACAAATGGAAGATCGGGGTATAAAATAAATGAAAATGGACAGCCTCAATTCTCAATACCCAGAGAAGTGAATGACTCCTGAAACAAAGAAATAGCATTTTTGCTAATTCATTAAAGCTTTTATCTTGGAACATTGCAGCGGCAAAAAGAGAAATAAAGGACAATGTCCCCCCTACAAACTCGAACGACTATGAGATCATTGTGCTTCAGTAGACATGGCTAACCGATCCAAAGGAAGTGGACGGCTACACACTCCATCACGTAAAAGCTACTAGAAAGCTTTGGTACGGAAGACCAAAAGGTGGCCTTGAAGTGTATGTATCAACGGCAGGGAATATCAGAACAACTTTGCTGTACTACATCGGACCTACAAGTAATCAAATAGGATCAGTGGTTTAATTACTCAACAGTAACAGTAATACTGATAAATGTTAACA
Source organism: Lissotriton vulgaris (assembly GCF_964263255.1). Taxonomy (NCBI): domain Eukaryota; kingdom Metazoa; phylum Chordata; class Amphibia; order Caudata; family Salamandridae; genus Lissotriton; species Lissotriton vulgaris. Next base: position 1,880,634,880 of record NC_141685.1, on the reverse strand, counting down.
TACAACCCAATGTGAGGAAAAAAGTGGTACCATGAGATAAGTTACTCTCTATGATAACAGCTATTAGATTTGAGAATCGAACATGGGATTAATAGTGACAGGTGATTTTAATTCAAACGTAATTTACACCCCAGACGAAAAAGAGCATTTAGCAGCTCATAATGTGTTCTGGTCAGTACCACCGCAATCACTCTCAGCAGCAAAGCGACTGGTGTTGAGCAGGAAAAGGATAGCCTGGCCCTGGAACATCTAGGCATGAGAGTAATAAATGGCAGAACCAAAGAAGGCAGGCTACCACAATGGACTTATCATTGTGCAAATGCACCGTCGACAATGGACTTCACAATGCTAATGTTACCACTGCTAAACCATGTGGGAAATATATAATTAAGTATACCACCTGTAGCGACCATTTATAACAAAACCTAGAATTAAATATAAACCCTCCAAAACACCCGCCAGCCCATACAGGTTTGAGGCTGCTAACAACCACCAATTTGAAAAGTATACAATGGTCGGCAGATAGCCTACCAGAACTAACAATGCTAGCCAAAAAGACAATTGAAACGATCACAACTATAAAAAGCAGTCGAGTTGTGAGCCGGATGACCTTTACAACTAGCTTGTTAATGCAGGCAGCCGCAGCCCGTCCATTGGGCTGAGGTGCCGCACCCCACCCCAGTTTTTATCCCTCATGAACAGTGTCTGTCAAGCCGAACAAAGGTCAGCCTGAGAGACACTGTTCATTTTCAGGTCAGGCAGCCAGGAGCCAGACATGCGCTAAATGCGCAGGCTTCTGGCTGCCAGAGCTGAACTTTGCTGAGCTGAGGAAGTCACAGCTCCTGTGGGCATAACCTCCTCAGGTCAGCAAAGGTCCCTGAGGCCCTCCCCTCAGTTACAAGGGGTAGCATCACTGATTGCCTTGCACCTGGGTGCTTCAGGTTTAAGCCCTGAAGCGCCCAGGGTCGAGTGTCAATCATTGACACTTCATCACAGAGTGGGATGAGGTCAGCAGTCTTACCAACCCTATCCTACTCTGTGATGACATTGGGACTGCTGTCTTCCCTCATTGGCTGACCTTAGGGAAGGCAGCAATCACAAGCCTCCTGGGACCGCGGAGGCAGAGCCGCGGGTACTTATGTGTTTTTTTTAAATTAATGTTTGGTGCATGCGTGCATGTATGTGTGGATGTTTGGTAATGAGTGTTGTGAATGAATGTGTTTATTTGTACGTGTGTGTGAATGCATGGATTTGAATGTGTATGTGTGCATGTGCACATGTGTGTGTGTCCCGTCCACCTCCTCCCTCCTAAACTTACCAGCCGCCACTGAATGCAGGCACCTAAAATTAATGCCAGGAAGCTAACAATTGAGCAAGCTGCAACTCTCTCAAAAATAGCCTATACTTTAAGAAAATAACTTAGAAAGGCTTTCAGAAAGAACAGGACCCTCAATGTTCCAAAACATACATGGGATGAAATAAAAAATCTCAGAAACTATATAAAAAGCGATTCTGGGAGGATCCTAAAATGCAACAGATACATTCTGGACAAAGCTCCTCTTCCGTGCTAAACAAACTAATAACAGATTAAGAAAGAACAAACTGAGGGCTGAGGCAAAACACAAGAACCGTACCTGTGAATAAATATCGGGGCAGGCAGTATTGGTGCAGGTAGACCTGGGAGTGCACCCCTCTCCACTCCCTATTTAGGAAACCCAAAAATGACAGCAACATGGAAGGTAGGAATTCAGCACACAAAAATTATTAATACATTCAAAAGCAGCTAAGCAGGAGTCCATGTAATCTTGTTTTCTTTTGAAAATAGTTCTTTATTTGACAAAGATGAATAAATCAAACAGATAAAATCCAATATTCACAATCCATTAGTCAACGCATTTCGTCCCAAAGGGGACTTCTTCAAGGCTATAGAAAAACACATATACAAAGACATTTAACCTCTTAAGTGCTGGGTCGGGGCGTTGGCCTACGGCAGCACTACCTCCCCAGTGCTGCGCACGACCATTGGACGTCCATTCAGCACTAGTTCCCAATGGACAGCGCAGCACTGCGGAGGGATATTTGCGCCGCATCTAAGGTGTTAAAATATATACAAATATATATGCAGACGCATGTACAATTATCCCAATATTTACAAAAATATTCAACTTATATCCAAGAGTTATCTATACAAAAGGATTCAATATCTACCCTTTGTAGGAGAAAAAAACAATCAGTTATCTATATATCCTTAATTGTACTTCAGAAAGTTTACAAACCGAGGGGCACACTATTTAGAGTGTATATTCACACTCAAATTGTTGACACACAAACTTTGAATGTGAATATACACCCTGAATTCATTTTAGAAGTATGTTGCAATACAAACCTAATGATAATTGTATAGATAAATAAATAGTGTTTCACAATGCAAATTGAGTTGACAAGCATTCATTCACTGATTTTATTGTTGTTGCACTCTTTGCCTCATTGTTATGTATTTGTGTTACTGTGGAATTATAATCTTTCATCTGTTGTCTTACTTAGAATTTTATATTTATTTTATAATTTTTCCTCAGGCAGTTTGGATCAACTTCCTTGTGGCTCATCTTACTCTTGACCTACCTTTTGCTTGGCTTTTCGGACTTCATGATGCCATGAGCTACATTTTAGTCAACACACTTTTTTTATTACTGGTAAGGATTACAAGTCAATTTAATGAAGATGTTTCATCACTCCATTATTTCTGGCCATAAGGGAGCTAAAACTACTTTTGACTCGGTTTATGATCTTTTTGGTGGCCCACTGTTCACTCTGATGTTCAAGAATATCCTTTTGCCTGTTCCATTTTTGTTCAAAACAAATCCTTGTATTCTAGGTCTTTTGAATAGTTGCATCCCTTACCAGTAGTCCATGAATGATCACATATGGTTTCAACAACTTTTATTTTTTATTTTCAAACTCCTAAGGAACATTGTATAATAATAGTCAAAAGACACCTATTTAAAGAACACCCCTTTTCTCCATTTCAAAAGTTATCCATAGCTAAATAAATGGCCCAGTATGTTTTGACACATATATTTGTTCATGCAGTGCCTAAATCATCTCTGATAGCAGCACTCAGTATCTGTCATGTTTTTAAAATAGTACATGTAAAGCATTGGAAATTAACACCTTGGCTGCTAGGCGTTTTCCCCCCCCTGTGCTGGAAATTGCCATTTTGCTGGTGTCATGACGAGCTCAGCTCGTCATCAGCACAGCTCAACTGTGCATCATGACGAGCTGAGCTCGTCATGAGCATCGTTATCATTGCCATTCTAATGGACTAATCAGAATTTGGAGTAATATTTGAGGTGTTACTGTGATGCTATTCCAGCTGATTGGGATTGTTATCTTCCAATGGCAGAAGTTTCTTACAATAATGCAACTCATAATGCTACAGAGGCAAAGCCATTCTTTTGTATGCAAAGTTTCCATCCAAGAGTTTTTCCATCTCCTCATTGAGTTGCTCATTTAATTTATACTTTAGTCATTTGAAGAGGCTTAGACAAAATGTTTCAGAACGTTTACCTCATTCTAACAACATAATGAAGATATATATTGACTGCTGGAAATGGCCATTTTTGAAGGGTTATCCCCAAACTTTTCGCTTTTTCTTCCCATTTTTCTCTGAACTGTGTGTGTTGGTTTTAGGACTCTGGGCACTTTACCACTGCTAATCAGTGCTAAAGTGCATATGCTCTCTGTGTATATTGTGTTATGGAGTGGTGTTTCCATGATAAGATATTTGATTTACCTTTTAGCCCCTAGTAAAGTGCACTGCATGTGCGAGGGCCTGTGAATCAAATGCTACCTGAGGGCCTGAAGTACTGGTTGTGCCACCACCCATGAGTAGCCCTGAAAACAGTAACTCAGACCTGCCATTATAGAGTCTGCATGCAGTTTGTAACTGCCATGTCGACTAGGCCAGTGCACACATTGGCCGGTAAGCATGGGCGAATTTTGCGAATCTGGAGTTCGTGAATTTGCATATTTGCGAACTCGCAATCCGCAAAATCCACGAATTCTCGCGAATTCGCGGATTTTTTTTTTTTGTTCGCAAGGGTTTCTGCCAGTTCGCGAGGGTTTGGCACGAGTTCGCAATTGCGAACTTACTTGTCGGCTCGCAACGGTGGCGACTATGTTGTTTCTACGTCTGGTTCATCACCACAGGTTCCCAGCACCCTCTGTTTTACCACTGCCACCCTCTGTTTCACCCATGCCACCCTCTGTTACATCAATGCCACCCTCTGGTTCATCATCACTGTAGATTATGGGGGGAAAAGCAAGCACACCTGCCCTGCTTTAACTGACATGAATTAATTTGGGGTTAGTTTATTAATGTGTCACTGTTTTAAAATTCCAGGTCTGGCACCTGCTTCCTTATCAGTAATTTGCTTTCTGTTGCAGTGCAATTTTTTTTTCCAGGACCTTTGTGGCCTACTTGTAGCTATTCTATGAGCCTGCTGTGAGGGTCAGAGCAGGGTCATACAATTGTTGCAAATAGCAACTGCACTCTGGAGGGGCCCCAGTCAGGAAGCACTACAGGGAATGGTTACTAATGATGAGTTTGAACTCTTGCACCTGCTGAGTGCTTTCAGTTTTGCAAAACTCATTTTTCTACAATTTCGCGGGATTCGCGGGGCGCGAACACGCGCGAGATCGGATTCGGAAGCTGCGAATTCGTGCGAATATGCGATTTGTTTTTTTGCGGCGTGTTAGTTTGCAAGGTTTTGTGCGTTTTAGCGAGCCGCTTGTAGCGCAAGGCGCAAAGTTACCCTCGCGGTCGTTCAAGGGCGCGGCCATCTTGTTTGCATGACGTATTTCCGTTTCCGGGCGTGAAGTGTAATCTCGCAAAGTGTGCGGCTCGCCAGTACAATTTCGCGGGTGTTCGCGAGGAAAATCTCGCGCGAACTTACCCGCGCGGTCGTGAACGGGCGCGGCCATCTTGTTTCTCATTCATTGCTATGGTTCTGGGCATGCTTTTGGTATTCTCTCTGTATCTCTGCCATCCTTTGCTTGTTTGAAGTTTTTTTAATCTATTTTACTTATTATCTATCTCTCTATTTTTCTTGCTCTATATTTTTGTGTTTTCTGCTACTTTTGGTTAATTTTAAACTACTTTTTTCAACTCTTTACTTTTCTTCTCTTCCCTATTCTATTTTCTTTATTATTTAGCTTCCTTTCTGCCCAGACCATGGTGAAGGGAGCCGGGAAGCATCCCGAGAAGGGGAAGGGTCCCGCACCCCGTGCCCGGCTCCCGTGCGGGCGTTTGAGGGGGGAGCAGGTCGTACCCCGGGAGATCTTTAGCCCGGAGGAGGTGGCCGGACTAATTTTTTATGTTCAGCGCCGCCTCCCCAGGACCATCATGGCAGGTGGCAGGATCCGTTGCGGGTACGGGATCGGGAGCGCCGGAAGCGGTGGGAGAAGGTGTGCCGGGTCATGTACCACCACTCTCGGGTCCAGCGCACCTACAACCAGGCCACCCACCGCTGGACGGATGTCCTGGACCGTGAACGCGATCTGCTCGACCTGCTTGGCCTTGAGATCCCCGGGCTTGGTGAGTAGTAGTAGCTATTTCTTTACTACTCTGTTTTCTCCTGCTCTGTGTGTTATTATATTGCAAATTTTTGTTTTTTACCAAGAGCAATAATGCTGCTCATTACATTGTAGGTAAATTATATTTCAAAATCTTCTGTGCATTTCAGGTGCACTGCTCTCCTTCTCAGTAGTGTTGCTACTATGCTTATTTGTTTTCGATTTTGTGTTCATTTCATTGGCCTGTGAAATTATGTATGAGTGTAGTTTAAAGAACTGCATAATGCTAGACACTAAGGTTCAGATTTTTAATTACCGGCGCATCCCTGCAAAGTAGCAGGGATGCGCCAGTAATTGTGCGCCACGCCACCATCACCCATAGTGCGCCGTATTTACAATGCGGCACACCATGGGCCCAAAACGTCACCAAAGCGCTACGCATCTGTGCCATAAAGGCGGCGCATTGCTGGAGTTGCGTCGCAACGATGGCGCAGCTCCATCAATGCTCTGGAGTGCCCTATCTCTCCAATGCTGCGTCAAGCCGTACGTCTGCTTCAAGCAGGCGCAGGGTTTGAGTCACGCATCATTGTCGTTAAAGTGAGTGATTGAAATCTTGTAGATTTCCCCCCAGCCACTTTTAGGATGCGTTCCTGGCCAGGAACGCCCTCCCTTGCGCCGGAACGCCCCCTGATGGCGCAGGGCTTTACAACGTGATGCATCTCCCATATGCGTCACGTTGTTAATATACGCCGCACCATGGCGCCTCTTTTGTTCTGCCGCTGCGTCACAAAATTCACGCAACAATGGAGCAAAAGAGCCGCAAGGGGCTTCTAAATCAGCCCCTACAGACTCAAGTCCAGTCCTTCCTTTGTACACATGGCGATAAGAAGAAATAGTGGTGGTGGATTGATAGTTTGAGTATTTTAATGACTGGTTAATGTAGTAGGAAACTTTAGTGTTGTCGCTGATCTGCAATCACGATGGACTTTGTCTGTCACTTCGCGTGCTGCGGACTGCTGCCTGCCAATCCTAGGCAAACCTTTTTAGTACTTTGTTTAGTGAGTTACATAAGAAGTTTCCAATTCGACGGTCCGCAAATCAAGCAATACTAATAACGTAGTGGACCACATGAGATCGGTCAATAATATATCCCGTGGAATAGTTGTCTATTTAATATTTCGCCAAAATATTTTGTTATTGTTCTTTTGAAATGTTTGATTTGGTTGACAAATATCATCCATGTTTTCTGGTCTTTCTTTCTTTCATGTTGTACATCAGCTCCCCCCAGGGACAAGAGGACACAGGAGGAGGAGGAGGGTGCTGTTCAGGATGCAGGCCAGGATCGGGCAGGCGAGGGCTCCTTTGCTGGCCCCAGTAAGTTTTAATTTTAATATAGAGTACTTATTTTTTCCTAGCGTTCCTCATTCGATTTTTTCTAAATCGTCTTTGATCTTCTTGTAGACTGGATCTAAATTCTTATCCTGCCTCGACTATGACTCCCTGTGGTATTACTAGATTATTCTTATTAGTCTGTCTGTGTAGCTAACTAAGATTGCACATTTGGCAATTCCATTGGACTCCCATTCTAGTCAGCAATAGCTCTATGCACTGAGTGCAGTCCTCTGGGATTGTCCATAATGTCTTTTCAAGTCTTTTAAATGTTTATGCTTTGACAATTGCCAACAATAAAAAGGTGAATGACCACCAAGAAAGAATAAGATACTACTTTACTTTTGGTTTGGATAGTAGGACAATCCATTCTACTACTGTTGCAGGGACAAATCTGCACAAACAGAACTATGGACACTAAATAATGCATTGCTTAGCTTATCAATTATAATAGGTGCTGTTAGACTTTCCACATACCTCAGTGATAAGAGACTTTGTAGTTGAACCCCCAATCTCCTTACTGACTAGATAGTGTGGCAGAGTCATTTAGCTCCCAATGTCACCGATGATTGATCCCCAATGATGTCAGAGGCACGGACTCATGCTTGCAAAAATTCCAAAACCTTTAGCTCATTCACTCTAGTCTGGAGGACCAAAAACCACAGAGTCTATTTAAGTTTAAAAGCTTTATTAAAAGTAAACACATTTATTAAAATCAAGTTTGTCATAAAAGTAAACGTTTAACTGAAAATGGAAAAGTGCTTAGTGCTGACGATTAATTGGACACATTTCTTGTGGTCGAGCCGAGCTCTCACCTGGTTTGAACTTGATCCTGCTCGTGTTCTTAGAAGTCAAGCTTCAGTCTGTTAGGAGAAAAAGTGGTGCGTGTTAAGAATAAAAAGCAAGCATTCATCAGTTGTGCCAAAAAGTGCAGCAAGACAACAGCCTTCCCTGGAAAAAGGGACATTTTCACTTTAGAGTAGACAGTCACAAAATATTACATTGTATTCTGTTTTTTTCACATTTCTTTCTTCCTCCTAGACCAAATATTATATAGTAGTGAGTGGTGTATTCTAACATTATTAAATGCACTTTGTAGGTGGAATATCTGGAGGCGGGGCCAGCGCGGAGGTGGTGGCATTGGACGAGGGGAACAACTCTGGGGAGGAGGCGGTGCAAGTGCCGGACATGCCTGTGAGGGATAACACGGTGGTGGCGGGCAGAGGTAAGCTATATATTCCTTACTTATTGAGATTGAAGACTGCAGAGTGTGCTTTCTGCACGGGTGTATTATAAATCAACCAGGTAGTAGCCTCCTCTAAATGTACTTCGGCTTAGCTGTGAAGTTTTTGGCGAGAAGAATCCCAATCAGATCTGAGATGAACTTGATGGATGGGATGAACGAAAAGTGAAAGAAGGGTGTAAGTAAGTGTGGAAGGACGAGAAATGTAATGATGACTGGCAAAGAAGAATGATATGTGTTTGCTTGGTCCCCGAGGTGACTGGGAAGGAAAGAATATGGTATGGTACATGGCTGGGTGAATGATGAAGCAAGGATGGGTGGAAGGAGAACAGCCTGGGTGGGTGAAACAGAAACTGTATGTGTGCATATACTTTGAATGGATGGATGCCTGGATCATGGTACTATCTGACTCTTAGATAGCATATGTGTATCTAGAGAGAGTAGATGGTCACAGGATGAACTAAGTGTTACTTTGAAGAGCATGTAACACCGCACCCGCACGTCCGTTCCAGTGTAGGAAAGGCAAGGAAAAGAAGTTGTATTTTTGTCCAAATACTACCATGAATAGTAGCAGTAGTTTGTATTGCAACTGCAAGCACAGCATATATCCGGTTATTACGGTGGACACTCCCTACCTCTCTTAATAACTTTAGTTTAGTAGTAGTACATCATTCATGTGTGGGTGTATCACTGTTCACTCAATAATAAGCAAAGCACCTAAAGTCATCCCATATGTCATCAAATACATCCGATGTGAAGTGATAGATAATCAGATTATTTAGCTTCTTCATTTTCCTTTTCTAATACTCATTTGCACTATAGGGTGAAAGCTAAATTAATTAAGCAGTAGCCCTTTTAACAGAGTATTCTCAGTGCCACCCGTAATAAAAAAGTAAGACCTTCACCACCTGCATGTACTGGACCGGTACAGTAACGCAAGTCTGTCTCACTCATCATGGTGTGCGTCTGTTTTTCTCGGGTGCAAGTTCACTGCGCTGGCATTATGCCGGCTTGCATAAGATAACGTACCAATTTTCCTAAACATGAGAGAAGAAGAAGAATAAGACCAATGTACTGTCATAGTCGACTGTAATGGAATCCATAGTGCTCGTAGAATTTGTTCTTTAAACTCCCACTAATGTTAGAGCAAGGATGAAGAAGTCGGAGGTTACATAGATACTGTCCTCAATAGTTATGTACTGTGCTTTCAATTTGCTACTTGTACTGTGACACAACTTTCTGCTCAATCATTTTGTGTTAATTTTAAGGAGCATTGGTTACAGACTATGTCTTTCTTTCTTCATATAGTTGCTCCTTCCAAATCAAACAGACCATCAAGGAGGAGGGAGCTGGCTCGAATGGCCCGGCAACGGAGGCTGGGTGCCACTGTCGCCGAATATCGGCGGCAGGTGGCCCTGGAGGAGGAGGAGACGCAGTCTACCGGTACAATAACAACATCCACTGGGACAGCTGCATCCTCCTCCGTGCCCCCACGGGCTGCCAGCTAGCGCAGTGCTCCAGCGGTATGGAGCCGTGCTACCAAAGCCAACCGCCACCGCCGAGCAGCAAAGACAGCAGCTGCCCCCCACAGGATTTGCAAGGCACGCCAGCGCCGCTTATGCCTCAGAGTGTCCTACCTGGAGCAGGAGGTCCTAAGCTATAAGAACTTGGTGGAGGGCCTCCGCTTCGACCATGCCACCCTCCGCAAGGAGCATGATGCCCTGGCCGCTAAAGTCAACAGCACCCTGCCGTAGTGTCCCTTGCCCCTTTTTTAGAGACTTTTGGGGGGTGGGAATTGGGAGTTGGTTTTTTTTGGGACTTTTGAAGGACAGTCGTTGGGGTTAGGGAGGGTCTTGCGGGAGATTATTTTGTTAGGGTTATAAAAATATATTTTTTGAAACTTTATCTGACCATACCTGTTTTTTACTGCTTTTGAGTCTGGTGGGTGGGGGTTTAACAGTAAGTTTGTTTTCCTGAATAGTCCTAGGACTTTAGTAGTACTACCGTCAATCTCTCGTCTCTCCTAATACTCCATTATACTACCTCCAACCAAACGCTTATCTTACCTGTAATTTGTGTTTGAAAGTAGGGCTAGGCCCAGGGCTGGCTCCACGGGAAATGGCGATTAAGGCTGGCAATCCTGGGCGGATGACATGTCCTCCTCATTGCGGTAGTACTAGTGGTGTGACACAGTGGCAGTTGCATGCCTATGGAAAAAAAGAAAATGAAACCTGGTTTGTCCTTACTGTAGCATTACAACGATACGATAGAGAATATAGCAGGTGACAGTACACTAGAACAGTGCCACAATGTAGCCTAACAAATGGTAAAGTATAACTTGTACTTGTGTTGGATTTCTTTGACATTGGCTACTACAACAAGAAATAGTACTGAAGCTGAGTAAGTCTAGAATATATCCTCGGATTCCTTCACCAGCCTGTTGCTATGACCTTATCCTCCCCAGCAAGTGTGTGGAATTATTGATGTCATTTAGTCACACATCAAGCAAAACCGCACAGCCCGGGGGAAGAGGGTTAGGGTTTGGAAAATGGATGGGAATGGGGGTTTCTTTTTGGGTAGGTTTTGTTGAGAGAAGAAAAAAAGCACAGCATGGACAAACAATAATTGAAGATAAAGAAATCTTTGGGTACAAAGCTAACCATAAATCTTTTAAGTGACATAAAGGAAGTGCATGCACTACTGCATGCATTGTTACTGAAAAGTAAGTAGTACTAGAATGCGACAGTATTTATTTATTTATTTAAGGTTTTTGTAGAGCGCGTAGTAACCCGTGAGCATCCCAGCGCTGTACAGGGCTGCAGCGTTTTCACTTGCCTATCTCTGCACTCAGAGAAACACTTCTTACATTAAATTAGGTTTAAAAAATAGCCGAAGTAAAACCTATAGAATGGCTGTAGGGAACAATTTAGAAGCAGAGAGAGATCCAAGAAATGCAGTCACACTCATAGAAGAAAACAATGGATACTGTATCTGTATGTTGTTGTAGTTGTCCTGTTGAATTTGGTAAGTAAGTTGCATGCAGCAAACAATTCCTCATTTTAGCGGCACTCCTCCATTCCAGCTGACGCTTCGTCCATCAATGTTGGTGACCAGAAGACACCCTGTCCACTGCCTGCCTGGCGGATGCTGAATTGCGGCTCGCTAATGTGAAGCCTGACTCCATCCTTTTTTCCCCATTGCACAGACTGAAACCCGGCTTGTAATTATTGAACGAAAAACAGGAAGTGATATATTACAACACCACTGATAAATAAATATAAGGTATGTACGCTGTGTAGTGCAAAAAGTCGCACTTTGATTTTCCTAATAGACAGTACAATATTTTTGAAAGTGTGTACTCTGTCTGAGTCACCTTTTGAAGGATAAATAAGTATGGGCAAATTAATTTAGCGGATCGTTCCCCTCAAGCTAGGTGTACTGTAAACTGTTTTTTAGAACAAAATTAGACCTTCCCAGCAGTGCTCCCACCCAGACCCTTACTAAAGCCAGTCGCAAAAATGTAGCAGATCCCCAATCAGATCTAAAAAAACGAGGCCTAGCAGAAAACTGGTGACAAAACGTACTTTGAAAGTAAAAGTAGGCCCAAATACCCCCTTACCCACCGTGGATTGTATTCAAACCACTTGCAAGCAAGCAAAAGTATCCACATCGCTCCAAGACTCGAAAACCCCCCCACCCAAACACATGCAATAGAAATACTGCTAACCCTAACGAGCCCTAAGTTAAGAATAGTGGCAAAGGCTTTCTTTAACTATGCCAAATCCCCCCTTTCCCACCATGGATTTTATTCAAATGACTTGCAACCAAAATTACACATTCTCACGAGTGCTCTAAGACCCCAGAACTCAGTTGCAAAAATCTAGAATTCCCCGAAACACATGCAATCCTGATGCTAGGGCTAACCCTAACGAACCCTAAGTTACAAAAAGTGCCAAAAGGCTTTTCCTTATGGATTTTGTCCCAACCACTTCTATCCGGTATTAGACCTTCCCAGGAATGCCCCAAGACCTGCCAACCCACCCGCCAAAAAGCACAACACCCCCAAACAGCCAAAAAGGAAAATCTCATACTTACAATATTTCTCAGCCTTCGGTCCAATCGCGCTGTGCAGCTAGGCCATAACTCCCGTTTTCCACCACGGATTTCCTGAAAAGCAAATGCAATCAAGATTAGACTGTCCCAGCAGTGCTCCCAGACCCCAAAACTCACCCACAAACACCCGGACCCCCCAAAGAGCACCTCAAAGGCAAGCAAGTCAGCAAAAACAAAACAAAAATTCCGCCTTCGATTTGGTCCAAACCACTTTTATCCGGTATTAGAGCTTCCCAGCAATGGCCCCAGAGCCGTCAACTCACCCGCAAAGAAGTAGAACACCCCCACAAGTGCTGAGTCTTTCTTCATTGGGCGTAATCCAGCCCTCTGCTTTGAGGGAAATAGGAGTCTGGAGGAGGAGGATAGAGGAGCATGTTCTTCTGAACTTGTGAACCTGAGGAATGCAGACTGCGGCACCTTCAAATCAATAAGCAAACAAGTGAAGACAGTTCTGCTGATGGGCTTGTTTTTGTGATTAGGTGATTAAAGTTTGAATTATATTAACTGTGCACAACAAAGAAAGACAGACACACAGGAATAAAAGTGAATAAGGACGAAAAATAAAGTTATTGATTCATTGTCTCATTTTCAGTGCTCGGTGTCAGGGTCCAGGAATAAGAATAAGGCTTCGTCATCATACTCTGCGAATTCAGGCAGGGTGAGCTCAGTGTCACCTAACAGAGAAGAAATTCCCTCATCTACATTGCTGTCCACCTCGTCTTCATCCGGCGTGCTTTCTCGTACTTTGTAATCTGGTGGTATGAGGTGCTGATTCATCTTGATCATTGTTAACCTCTCCACATTTTTGGGCGAGAGGCGGCTCAGTTTGGGAATTACAATGCCACCAGAAGCACTGAAAACACGTTCAGAAGACATGCTTGCGAGTGGGCAAGACAAGTAGTTTAAAGCCAAGTTGGAGAGTTGTGGCCACAATTCTTTTTTCCCATGCCAATACGCCAATGGGTCAGCATTAACATGGACCTCTGTTGAGTCATTCAGATAGTCCTGCACCATCGACTCAAGGTCCTCCAAGGTTCCTCCACTTTGCTTAGCTGTCGCTATGACCTTTTGAGAACCAAACCCAAGCAGAGTTAGCCAATCCTCTTCAGCATCCAATGTTACTGTTGTGTCTGGTGCAGTTGATCCGGTTGCCGGTGTCTTTAACGGCTGAGAGGTCACTTGTGCCACAGCCACAGGTGCAGAACTGGATTGTTTTGACTGGGGATGGCCTGCTGATGCTGATGCTGATGTACTGCCTTTTCCTTCAATGAGCTGCCGTTCTCTTTCAAACCTCTTGGCTGACAAGGCTAGCCAACGTTTGTACTTTGTAACATCTTCATCAGCAAAAGGAAAGAATGCTCGGCCTGCCAGCGCCTTTTTGTAGCGTGGATCCAGAATAGTAGCACAAATGTAATGCTGTTCTGAGTGGATCATTTTAAGACGTTCATCACCTTGTCGGCACTCTAATAATTTCTCCGCCAAAACAAAAGGGTCTTGGTTTTTTTCATCTTTTTGAAACACAGAAGACACCGCCTTCAGTTGGTGCTCCAGCATGTACAACAATGGGATAGCTTTTCCCAAATTACAGTCCTCCTTGCTGACTGCACGCGTGAAGAACTCAAAAGGATGAAGTATGTCTGTCAGGCTTTTAACTAGCTCCCATTGCGCCGCATCCATCCTCAGGTCCTTCTGAGCTGTACCCTGTTTTAAGAAATAGTGATCGAGTACCGTATACTGCTCATACAGACGCTCAAGCATGTAGAAGGTTGAGTTCCAACGTGTTGCTACCTCCTGGATGAGTGCTTTCACTGGCATTCGACGTTCATGTAGCAGGCTCCTAAGATGCTTCCGGGCCTTAAAAGAATGGCTGGTGTCCACTACCTCGCATGCTGGACTGTCTTTATCACTCAAGACTTTTTTAACAGCCAGGTTTATACAGTGCGCCAAACACGGCACTCTGAAATAGTGACCCAGCTCCATGGCCTTAACTACATTGGCGCCATTATCCGTGGAAACATAACCAATCTGGCGTTTTTTTGGGGACAGCCAGTGAAGGACCTTTGTGTTAAACTCATCCAAAATGTTTTGTGCTGTGTGATGTTTCTCCAAGCCAAACATGGCTAGTGTTGCATGTTTCCGAGCAGCTTTAAAAACTAGGTCCGGGTCAACACCTGCGTTTAGCTTTGCTTTAACCCCTGAAAAAGAGACCCAGTGTGCAGTGATGCACATGTAATCAGCGCCTGTGCCACTGGTCCACATGTCTGTCTGTAGTGTGAACAGCACTCTTCTGCCCCAATCACCTCCAGCACATCTTCAGCACATCTTCATGTAGTGCTGGAACCGTAACTCTGGCAAAATAGAACCGGCTAGGAACCTTCCATTTAGGGCAGAGCGCTGCCACTAATTCTAGAAAACCAACCCCTTCTACAAAAGAAAAAGGGAGAAGGTCCAGAGCTAGCATTTTAGCCAGCTTAGTGTTATACAGACGCGTTCATATGGCGCTTCTGTAAACAACATGTTTCTAATGTTGCCCTGGACCAAGCATTTACGGGATGATGATTTTTTCGACCCAGTTACGCTCGCTGATGAACTTTTTCGCATTGGTGTCTCACTCTCTCCCACACTCTTAGTGTGGCTCACATGGGGTGTGCTGCTGACAGGGGTACTGGGTGTAAGTGAAGTTTTTGACACGTCTTCTTCCTCCTCGTTATCATCAGATGAAACATCAACGTTTTCTTGACGTGCAATTCGGGCTTCCTTGATCGCCTGTAGGTGCGCTAACCATTGGACAGTGTGCTGTCTCTTAAGATGACCTCTCTGGCCTCCGGTACCATAGTTGGTACCAAGCTTACCACGACTAACTGCAAGCTTACAAATGCTACAAATGGCGAAGTTTTCCCTTTTTGGGCAAACACTAAAGAAGTCCCAAGCTGGGGACTTGAATTGTCTGTGGGGGCCGGAGGAGGCGGCGATACTGGTGGTGGGGGTCATGCTGCTAATGCCAGATGAAGTGGAGGATGTGGATTGCCGAACTTTAGTACGTTGTGCACTTTCACCATAATTTTCAGAAGGTTTATGCTGCTTGCTGGTGGATTTCTTGTGCAGAATTGCAAATTTTGTATTTTCGCGAGTGCGAGATTGTTGCTGCCCGCCGCATGCACGGGTTCGCGATTGCGAACTCCCGCGATACGTGATCACGGTGTACTCGCGTCGACAAACTCTCGCTGTGCAACGGTGGCGAGCGCGATGACGTAATCGCGGTCGCTAAACTCCAGCGGGATCTCGCAGCAAGATCCAAAATGGCGCAGCACTCGCAAAATATCGAGAAAAACAACTCGGCAAACGCTGAATGACGGTAAGTGAACACCGCGCACCGCAAAATAGTATCACCAAGAAAAAAAAATCCGCTGCGTGCGAATTTGCGGATTTTCGGTAAATTCGCGAGCGTTCGCAAATTGCGAATTTACCGAAAATC
The DNA here is from genome assembly GCF_964263255.1 of Lissotriton vulgaris. NCBI lineage: Eukaryota > Metazoa > Chordata > Amphibia > Caudata > Salamandridae > Lissotriton > Lissotriton vulgaris. The sequence continues at coordinate 1,880,619,086 of NC_141685.1, read as the reverse complement.
CGCAAAATCCGCGAGCGGAACGGATTTTCCGCCCATGCTTACTGGCCGGTCCCTAACCTTCCCTTTTCTTACATGTTAGACATCCCTCAGGTAGGCCCAAGCTACCCCTGTGGGCAGGGTGCAATGTATGTGAAGGGTAGGACATGCCCTGGTGTGTGGGGCATGTCCTAATAGTGAATTACAGCAATTTTCGTTTTTCACTATTGCAAGGCTACCAGTTCCCCTTAGGATAGAATGGGAGGTTTGTTTATAACATCTTATAAACGTAACTGGGCCCGTGAATTCGGTAAGAAAATAGAATTTAGTATGCCTGAACTCAACACCATCAGTTCTGGAAAATGAACACCACAATGTCTAGGAACTACAAAATAGGGAAAATATTCAATACATTTAATAATTATTATTATTACTTTATTTCGGCCAATTTGGCCATAAAAGTCACATACATACATAAAAAAACAAACATTAATATAACAATATTTAAGAAAGTGTTATACGGGCAAGGAGTAGTTTTTACAATTCATTTTTACATGGAGAATCACGCATTATATTTCATTTCACAAAAATTCTAAAAAGTTATGTTAAAAAAATATCACAAATGCAAGGGTTAAGTAAACATATACACTTTTCCAACTCAGAGACAATGTCCTTGTTTTTTACGGATTATGTAAACAGAATATAGAAATTTACTTATACTAAATACAATGAACTGGGTTGAATTGCTTTTCATGATCCTAAAGGCTATTGAACAGGACCTGGTCCCCAGAAGGTTACACATTGGTTTCAGCCATTTCTTTCTAGGTTTCGTGTATGCGCTACAAACAAAGAACATGTGAACCTCATTCTCGGAACAGTCAATGGAGCACATAGGGCAGCACTTGGTTTTAACAGACAAGGCTCCCAGTTTTTTTTGTGCCCATCTTTCAGTATTGTAATTCAGCATAAGTATCCCATATCTGAACTTTAGGAAAAGGGTTTTTGCAATGGGTGGCTCAATCTCGTCCAGGAATGGTTCGAAACAGAGCTCGTCCTTAAATAATAAAAAAGCCTGGACTGCGGAACCAACACTAACTCCATCCACTAGCTTCCCACTTATGTGGGTCCAGAAGGCTCGCTTAACTACTAGTTTGGAAAAGGTAGGCATTTTGTCTGGAGTCTCCCACATTGAATATAGGCCCAAGAGTGTAAGCCATTTTTTAATGTGCACTAGCCAATGGATGGAGTTAAAAGAATCAAGCGTCATCAGTTCTTGCAGGCCATTTCTATAATCTATCAACTCAGGGGTAGTCCAAAGCCTAACCCAGAATAATAATGGTCTTAAGATAACTAGATGATCTGTTCTCCTAAAGTTTAGGTCAAGTTGGAGTGGTAAAAGGGGTGTACTAATAGGAACCCTTACAGAAGCCCGCATGAATTTGTTGTCCATAATTTGAAAGCTATTCTTTGCCCATGGGCCCCATATCTCTGCTCCATATAGTACAGCAGATTGTATTTTAAATTTAAAAAGTTCTAAAACCGGGGTTACACTTTTGCTTGTACTAGAATTCATTTTGCATAAAATTGGTTTGACATTTTGGGCGTATGTTATCTTACTTTTCTCGATTTGGGGTTTCCAGCTTTGCTTGGAATCGAGTACAACACCCAAATAGGAAAAGTTATCCACAGTATCTAGTTTTTGGCTGTTCAGGGTCAAAAACCCTCTGTCTGGCATACTGGGATTTAGTGACATGCATTTTGTTTTGTTTGCATTGATTTCCAAGCCCTTTGTCTGGCAGTAGCAGCTGAAGGAGTTAATAATAATCCACATTTGTAAATCGCAAACAATCACCCGTAAGTGTCTCTAGGCGCTGGGGTCGGGAAGATTAAGCAAGCTGTTGCCCAGACAGAGTCACATGGTGCTAGGCAAATCTGCCACCGGCACCGGGGATTGAACCGTGATCCCCAGATTCCGGAGTCAGTCGCCCTGGCCGCGGCGCCACACCGCTTCCAGATTCCCATCGCTCACCAATTTGGTGACATATTTCATCATCTGGGTATCCTCTTGAAGTCACTCTAGTGAATCTAAGGGCTACCTCATCATAGTGATTGGGGAAACCGAGAATGTTTTCATTCAGCTAGCGAGAGAGGATAACTATCTAGACTACCTGATGAGAGCAGCGGACTATGTGGGCAATAGGTGCAGTGCATCAGTGACATGTGAAATGAAAATTGAACTACGACAGACCCTTTATTTATTATTGTCTCCCGTAGTCCAAACTAAAAACAGTGTAAAGACAATTTTACCAAATAGCTGTCTGATATTATACAGTGGTCAACATGTTTCAGCACACCCGGATATCAATCTGTCCCGTGCCTTCGTCAGGACCCACCAAAATATTACTACTGCAAAAAGTGAAATGAATATATTAAGAAATTAACTAGTACAAGTACACTTGAAGCGGTTGGAAATGATACAACCGAATCACCTGTGTTGTGGAGTGTACGGTCCTTCCTCAGCAAAACTCATATACCTGGAGGCAACTGTAAAACAGGAAAGGGAAAATGTGCGCCACATTTGTGTTCATTGCCGAAATATAAAGTGTTATTGAAACTATTACAACAGTAACAATGTCATTGCCATCTATCATTCTCCAACGTTCGATCTAAGTCACTTGTTCTTACCTAGAATTATGGAGGAAACTACCTCACCGCACCTGGCAACTGCTCAGGGGAAAAGGACGCACCGCTCTAAAAAGGAAAAAAGTAGAGCAAACCATCATTTATTATGGTGTTCTACCTCTCTTAACATCCTGTTGATTGTCATCGCGCTCCAATTACCATGCATAGACATATACACATACAGAGTAAAAACATTTTTTCTGAGTTTGTCATTCTTCTTTCAGGCTAATATCCTTGAGTACTGGCAGCTATACCAACATAATATGCAGATTACTGCCCTTTCAATCTAGCTGTTGCACAGACATATATTCTACTTAATTCCAAAATTACATTAAGACAGATGAATGAGCCTCAATGATCTTACAATGGGCCCTTAACAAAAACCGTGGACCGGACACTCCACAACACAGGGTCTCTCGTTGTTCAATTTTAATTTCACATGTCACTGATGCACTGCACCTATTTCCCACATAGTCCGCTGCTCTCATTGGGTATTGTAGATAGTTATCCTCTCTCACTAGCCGAATGAAAATATCCTCGGGCTCCCCAATCACTATGATGGTGTTGTAGCCCTTAGAGTCACTAGAGTGACTTCAAGGGGACACCCAGATGATGAAGCATGTCACCAAGGTGGTGAGTGATGGAAATCCGGAAATGTATTGAATATTTTCCCTATTTTGTGGCGCCTAGACATTGTGGTGTTCGGTTTCCAGACCTTATGGTGTTGAGAACTTTATTATAGACCCCTGGACACTCTAGGTATGTGAATATTGTTGAATTGGGGCAAGGTATCCAGGTTGGTCTTTAAACATAGCCTCAGACCCTTTCCAAAGTGGTTTGTGTTTTGCAAGTCTCAGCTAGCCAGAAATCCCATTTTTAACATTGACAAACCAAGGCTTGGTTGTCTGCTCATTTTATCCCAGTTAATACATTACTAGTAAAGTTTCATCAATGCTTTGTGCCTCATTTATGATTACTCCTGAAGTTAATCCTGTGGCCTTTTGTAGAAGTTACCTCATACATGGAAGATTCATCCTGGCTTTCATTCTTCTCAACTGAAGCCTGAAAGACCTATCATCAAACTCCACATGAACCTCCACCAGTACTTGCACAAGGACCACCCAAACATGAGGTTCAACAAGTTTGTGATTCTCCTGAGTAAGCATTCCTGGGAAGACGATTATTTGATTCAAGCTCCTGTGTTGACCTATTGGTTTATCCAAAAATGCCCTCTTGAGTCTGGAGCTTCTGAAGGGGGCATGTTGTCAAGTTCATGCCCAAAACTAAGTGAAAGATCAGAGCTTACTCAAGTTCATGAAGTTTTAGAAAGGGAAGATGTCCCCTATGTGATAGTGCTTATCACATTATTTTAAGGTGTGCCACGTTGAGAGCGGGCCTTCTGATTATACTAGTCACTCCATGTTAAACACCTAGCCACTGACGTAGTGCATATGCCCCATGTCTCTTCATCATGTGCCTTATAATAACCCAAATCCCATCTCACCAGGTATAGTCAGATGCTTTCCTGGCTAGTGGGGCGGTGGACAGGAATAAGCACCCTCCCCCCCCCCCCCAGGGTAACAAAAACACTTTTTTTGTTCCAGACCGTTGGAGAACAATGCACGACGAAGGAAGAAAGTAACTGGATTCCATTTCCCATGAAGCAAATCGGAAGCATCCGCATTTGCGTTGAGAAGAAGCAAGTTGATCCGGAAGTAAATGACTTCAGATAATATGGTCTGGTACTTACTTAGGTCCCCTACTCCAACTACAGACTCTGGGGTTATGGATGGCACCTCCCTCTCCCTAGCCTAACAGTATTGGAAACCACACCAAAATGTTATATTTTTTGTATTAGGGGGGTGTAACCCCCCTGGCTGTATTCATTAAAAATTAACAAAACACATTTTTAAAAAAATTATATACAGAAATTTACGCAGAAAGTGTAGATACATTGATAGACAGATGTTGTTCCAGGGCGAACCTTAACACAGTCTAATACACAAGACACTCCTACCGTAAATCTAACAATGCATGTATTTACATTCTGTGTGTCCCATCTAGAGCCTACGGCAAAGTCAATCACTGGCAGATCCCCCGGTCCCAGTGTACTACCAATACTACTCCCGAAGTAAGGTTGCGCAGGGGGTACAGCTTATCGGACTTTCCCCCGGGCCCCCCCCCTATGCCCTGTGCCTTAAACTCCATTATGGGGAGCTGCAGGCTTCTGCATATTGGCGCCTTGATGCACATGGGCTTGCGGGGGTGGCCCCATGCCCACTGGGAAGGATGACTCCTCCGGCCCCCGAACCCAGACAGCCAACTTACCAGCTGTCACTACCCCTGGAGTTACATGGTGCTGACCGCTAAGGACCGAAGACTATGCTTACCAATCATGACCTTACCGCCTGACTAGAGACACCACTAAATACGACAATATATAACTGAAAGAAAAATTCAAGTCTCATGCTTTTATTTATACGTTAATTGAGAATTAATTACATTCAATCACTTTGTTACCTGAAAATAAAATGGTAAAAGGGAAACAAAAGACAATTATCCATACCACACAAAACAAAACCTTCCAACAAACTCTGCCTTAGAGGATGGTGGGTGGGAAAGAAACAGATTACGGGCCCGCAGCCGGCCCGGTTAATGTTCCTGTGGGGAGCAAGAGCAAGAGACTGTTCTGCTCCCCACTTCCCCCTTTTAAGGAGGGCGCCCAGGTTGACCAGATCAGACCGGGCTGCCTGGACATGCTTCCGGTTCAAAAAGGCTGCTTCTTTCTATTGGTTGCGATGCAGGGGGGAGCTCTGCGTCATCGCTGACACGGCCCCCCCCCCTAGCCGGGCACTAGTGCGACCACCATAATGGCGGTACGGTCTATGCTAGCCCTCGCCTTTTCCCGGAGTCTCTGGAAGGAGAAACGCTGCTGAATATTCGTCAAACAGCGTGCCCTGCACGCTGCTTTTCCTATCTCTTATTCTGCACTTGCACCAAAAGACTCTTGAGACTTTCTTACATTGAATTACGTCTCGCATGCTGTGGCAGGACTCATACTGATGGGGGACGTGATTTCAGAGCCAAACAGTTTTTCGTCTGTTGCCGGGTGCGTGTCGGATAATTAAGTCAGACTTCACAGATGCTCAATACGCTGAGGATTTCAGTGTTGTACTACCGTACTTAAGGAAGATACATGACATTTAGTTCACAAATTCATTGCTTAACATTTCATATAGGAGATGTTGGGTGACTTTGATTTTCCATGAAGTAAATGGAATAGATGGAGGTTCTGGTAATTGTTGTTTTTGTTTCACACGAACAGGGGGTTCAAGAGGCGGCCTTCTGCTCTTCCCCTGTAGTGCGGACCCTTATTTCTATTATGGTGGGTATACGAGGCAGTGTGGGGCAAAGAAACTGCAATACCATAGAATGGAGCACTGATTACCTTATTGCTCTTTTCAGAACCTACCTCTTTCCTAGGATCACAAATGCTACACGCTCCTAGTCAAGGGCACAGTTTGAGCATATAAGGTGTCCAATCCAAGCCAAGCCAAGATAGTAGTGGTGTCTCCATTGTGAGATACTTGGATGTGAATGTGGAAAGATGTGGCAGAGTCTTTCCCTGTGAGTTTATTTCCTGTTTAGGTACAGAAAAGGAAGTGCATGAAAAGACAAGACTTGTCCCAACGCATCCTTTTCCCGATTTTGTGTTGTATTCTTAGTCCTGTTGCTATACATTTTTGTTCCTGATCTTTTTTCAGCAGGTTGGATTAATCCTTTCATCTGTTGTCTTGCTTAGCATCTTTTCCTTTTTAATATTTTATCTAAGCAGTTTTGATCTATTTCTTGGTGGATCTTCAGATTCTGGGCCTGTACCTTGCTTAGATCTTTTCTCCTATTTGTTGGGGTAGTTCAGTGCCATGGTGATTTTACCAATGCAGGCTGCATCCGTCATCAAGAACTTCATAGTTTGTCAAAGGATTTTGTGTGCTTCCCCCCCCTAGCTGTGACCCTCTAAAGGAGAAACCTCTTAATTTTCACATATAATATTTTGTGTAGAGTGTATCTGTGACTAATGAGAGGAGCCACTGTTTCCTGGTTTAATTTCAAAGACCACTTGACACACTACTTTGCAGGCAGTCCTTGGCACGTTATTACAAAGAGAAATATATTCTGGATGACATAATGTGAGAGCATGCACACATGAGGAAAGAATGGTTATAGGTTGATACTTGGAACTTGGTTCATGAGTTGTTCTTGTTTTTGATCTTCGTTACATATTTTTTATTTACTTATTTTTTACATGAGATATGCCTTTGGATCACATACTGCATGGATTTCCAACCTTTACTTTAATAAGAGTTACTTATTTTATTTATTGTATTTTATTTTATGTGCTTGTATAGCGCCTGAATAGACCCCCAAAGGGGTATCTCCGCGCTTTAGCCAGTGGAGGAGACTATACTGTGCCGGATCGTTTCAGTAGCTGGAGCATGTAGAAAATTAACTACTAATAAAAAGATGGGTCTTGAGGGTTTTAAGAAAGAGAAGGTGATTAGTGATGAGTTTTAATGTTGGGGGGAGGGAGTTCCAGAGAACAGGTCCAGTGTGTGCCAGGGCACGGCCTCCCTGACAAGACTTTCTTATTTTAGGGACCTGTAATAGATGGAGGTTGCTGGATCGTAAGGAACGGCCTGGGATGTAGGGTTGAAAGGCTTTAGTAAGATATTTGGGGCCCTTTCCTATCAAACATTTATGAATAGTACACAAAATTTTGAACTTTGTGCGTTGCCGCACAGGCAACCAGTGGAGTTTAGCCAGTAGAGGTTGGGAGGGGGTCCTAGATGGAACATTAAGGACTAACCTCGCCGCCGTGTTTTGGACTACTTGCATTTTGTTCATTTGGCCTTCATTAGTTGACAAAAGAAGGCCATTGCAGTAGTCCAATCTACTGATCACTAGTGCCTGGACTAGAGTCTTCCTGTGATTGTGAGGTAGATAAGGGAACACCCTTTTCAGTAGTCCAATGGTCCTGAAACATGTGCCAGCGACTTGATTGACATGATTTTTGAATGTCAGGGCTTGATCGAACAGTACTCCTAAATTTTTAACAGTCTGCTTTGGAATTGGAACTGGTCCTAGTTCTACGGGCCACCACTCATCAGACCACAATGTCACCGCCTCCCCAAACAGTAAGACTTCTGTTTTGCCCACATTGCATTGTAAGCAATTCTCCGCCATCCATTTTGACACTGCACTCATTCCTTCTGAAAAAGATTTTTGTAGAGCAGGGGTGAAGGTTTTAAAAGGGAACAGAAGTTGGGTGTCATCGGCGTAAGACACCGGGGTAAACCCAAAAGACCTCACCAAGTCGGCCAGGGGGGCCACATACACATTAAATAATGTGGGGCTTAGGCATGAGCCCTGTGGCACACCCCTGGTGAGCTCCCTGAAGATGGATTTATGGGAGCCCAGCCTGACGTCTTGAGAGCGACAGGAAAGGAAGCTTTCCATCCAGGACAGAGCTACTCCTCCCAGCCCTACATCCCTCAGACGGCCGAGAAGCACTTCATGAGACACCGTATCGAAGGCAGCGGATAAATCCAACAACACCAGAATCATAGACCCCCCACCATCCAGTGTCATCCTGATGTTATTGGACACTGCAAGTAGGGCCGATTCGGTGCTGTGATTTGGCCTGAACCCAGATTGTGACGGGTCCAGGCCTTCCGCTGCCTCGATATGGTTAGATAAATGGATGTTTACGTGCTTCTCTGTTATCTTACCGATGTAAGGTAGGAGGGAAATCGGCCGGAGGTTAGAAAGATCCGTCCAGGGGGAGGTAGCCTTCTTCCTAATAGGGTTTACAACCGTAATCTTCCACTCCCTAGGGACTTGTCCCTTTGCCAGTGAAGTATTCATTACTGACTGAATGGAGGGTCCCAGGATGGAAATCAGAGGGGCACCATTTTTGCAGGAAGGAGATCATTGGGAGAGCCGGTTTTCATGTGGTTGATGAGGAGTGGGAGATCTAAGTCGCTAACTGGTGGGATGGTAAGGAAAGAATTTTTATTCTGTATAAATGGATCATGTGGAGGAGGAGACAGAGTTCCTACGTTACTTATAATAAAATGAAAATCATCCTGAACTACTGACACAAATTATAAGTTACATTAGTGACCTCCTCATACATGACTTCATGATCTCATCTTCTTCCGTCCCCACCCCATTACTTACTAATGGAGTGAAGGTGCTCATTCTCTCTGCAGAGCTCACCACGATTGAGCTGTTTTAGAGGTCAAAGAACTTCCCATGAAACACTCTCTCCGTCCTGTCTTTTGTCTGTGTCCAGCATGCTGTTAGTGCTGTTGTAGATGGCAGTGGCGCTTCCCTATAAGACTTTGCCAATTAAAGTAGGCATTTGTACATACTTAATATTAATCATTCCGTGCCGGGGGTCCAGGAGTATGTGTTTATTTTTATTTCACTCACTGCAGCATATGTTTATAGGCTATAATTGAACTCTGTGGCTACAGTGGGCATTGTGGCGGTATGGCGTCACTCGCACTCAGTTCGCATTGTCCATGAGTGACCACTTTGTCACTTCAATGTAATGTAAGTGGGACCCTTTCTTATTGGGCGCTTCTTATTCTGGATATGCAGCGGCTGCTCAGTCGCCTCTTACTCTGTTAAGAAGCATTGAGGGCAGCGCATACTTGGTTAAGAAACAGGTATAGCTTCACAGGTGCTGCGTATCTTGGTTATGAAGCAGCTGTGAGGGCACAGCTTACCTTACTGTGAAGAAGCTGCGTAGGCCCGTTTACTTGGTTCACATGGCAGCTGCAATTGCACTGCTTGCTGTGTTTATTTAGCAGCTACACCGGTCAAGCAGTGGTTTTTACAATGCCTGCATTGGAAGGAATTTCCCCACATATGAATTGTGCCTGCATTGGCGCCACTTCACTATATTGTGGGCTTTAAGGAGTGCATAGGGCTAAGTAAAACACTCCTTGCTCTTACCAGTATTGGGTTCTGCACACCCAGCCAGCCTGTCATGGTGGTGCCCTGACAGAGGCCCTCCCAACCTTCCCTTTTGAACGCAGATGGGTTTCTTTGAGAGTCCGTGTTTTTGTTCCTTGAAAAAAAAAGTTGAGGGAAGATTACTGGCCCTTATGATGAGGGGCAGGTTTACTTAGGCTCCATTTGAGCTGTTATTCTGCTGGACAGGTAAGTTGTCTATTATGCAAAGTACTGCAAGTTTCAAGTTTCAATTTGCAAAGCCCAGCAAGCTATATAAAGGGAATGTCCACTCCTGTCTAATCAGTTTTGCAAATACTACCAAACACAGAAATGTCTAATCAGTTTTGCAAGACTTGTTTTTGTCATCATAGGCAAGCCCTTGCATATATCCCCCTATGTGTCTTTCTGAGAGATTACTTCACGGATTCACAATGGAAGACATAGGTGTATTTGGCCTCCTGTGACTGAAAAAGATTTTCATGAGAAAGTGAAATTCTTTGTCTATAGCCTATAATCGGCATTGCAGATGGAGTCCCCCATCTAAGGCTTCTCCTATATCTCCAGCTGGTTCCAATTGGTCGGTCTCTTCCCCCCTTATCTGCCTCTTTTTGGACGGCTCTGGAGTATGACGAAGAGGAAGTGGGGTTTCCAGCGGACTCCTCCACTACATGTAAATATGTTCTTTGGAGGTGTAGTGTAGTTCCTATATTCCCAATAGGCTCTGCTCATTGGAATAATATATCCTATAGATGTGACGTAGGACTTAGGTCTACTTGGTCTCTATCGAAAATATTAGACTTAATTGTGGGAGCCAGCTAGCTCAGAGGTCACTAGAAACTTTCTCGAATGAACAAGAAGGGATTCGTTTCTGACAACCGCATAAACATGACAACTTTGTTTCCCCAAGATAAAACGTATCTTCAGAGTCGTGGAAACAATAGATAGATATTTTACTCAGTCAATCGTGCATGCTTCGTTTCACCAGAGGTGCAGAGAAATAGAGAGACGGGCGTTTTCAATAAAAGTATTTATTGAACAGTCTTTTTTCTCATGCAGAAGAAACATTGGTATCACCCCCAGACGGGGACACACCCATAGCTTTACTTCAACTTTATACCTTCACTGCAAAACAAACTGTATGAACTTTTTAACCAGGATATCGTTAGATTTTAAAGTATGTCCATTACGTTTTTTGAGACAAAATGAAATTATGTCATATATATGTATTCTTTTACAAATTTTATATAGCTGTGTGTAATGCTAGCATTTTAATTAATCAAGCAATAAAACTTACTTACTTACTTACATGTAGAAGAAATGAACTGCTACAATCGTAATACTGGCTGTAAGGTATAATGCGTACAGCAAGACGAGTATTATAAAATAATACTGTTAAAGCATGGTATGGTTTCTAAGCTATAAAATACATTCATAAATAAATAAATACTAAAAACGCCTACCCCAATTTACCTAACCTAAGTCTAGTACGAGGGAAGAAGTAAGTGAAGTGTAGCATAAGTTTAGTATTCTTTGCCAAGAATCTATCCAAGATTTCTCTTAGGGTCTAATCAGCTCTGTACCTTTGTTTAGAATGAAGGAGGTCTGGTATCTCTCTGACTCGGGACTCGATTTCCCAACACCCCGTAAGGGGAGCTTGGAAACACTGGAGCTGGATTTCTCGGCAAGAGAAAAATCAGCGTCTTTCTCAGTGCGTCAGCTGGAGGGTCGGCTTCCTTCTGCATTTGCTGTAGCGAGCTGCGTCGGGCAAGTAGATAGTCGAACTGCTCTAAACCACTGTGTGTTTGCTAGGGCAAGTGTAGGCATATTTATACCTTGAAGCTACTTAGTTTGACGTAAAGTTGGACATAATAACGTCATCAAAGAATCGCAGTCTTTGAAAACTCAATGAGTTCTTGGACAAATCAATATTCAAGCAGGGGGAAGTCCCCAACTGCTGAAGCTGAGTTTTCCAAGAAATCGCTGTGGCTTTTCGGAACTAGTGGAAGTATCCATGCCTGTAGTTGGACTGCATGGGCTATGTCTAAATATATTTATGATTTCTATGCCTATATAAGGACAAGGTGATTTTATACCAATATAAGGTCATGAATCGGGGAAATTAAAATAGGGTCCTAAGATGCTATACAACACTCACTCCACTTTATTATGTTCAACATTACTAAATTTAAGCACTAAAACATATCTAAAGCATGCGTTTACAATCCCACCCAAAATACATAAAATGCATTTGAAATAGTTGCACACGAAAATGAGCATTTGTTCTTTATGAATTTGAAAGTAACGATTTCATTTTAAGCATATAGTATGATATATATAATTTTATTTTTTTATTTTTTTTGTCCTCATTTTGCGATTATACGTATAAGGTTTGTGAGTGGAGCCCATTCCTTCAAACTTTTGTGCCTTCACAGCCCCTTATTGGCCATCCTGTGGAGGGGAGTTTCCCATTACCGGTTGTTTTTGGTTTGGGGTCTCCTGTGACATTTATCATAATCAATAATTCAGTTTTTGTGAGGTGAGCTAGCCCTCCTGGCTACTCGGCGGGAATTTTTCCCGTCTGAATTATTGTCACCGCTTAACTCATAGGACTTTGTACTCCGGGGCCACATTAATACGTTAAAGTACCTGATTTATAGAAATGTTCTCAGATTTCCCAAAAACTAAACTTTTTACTGGGTTTGCCTCTTCTATCGCTTCTATTTGTTTTTAATATTGAGTTTAGCCAGTCCCCATGCATTGGTGATATTGGTTTAACCCAATTTATGCATATCTCTCGCCTAGCTAGTAGTATCAGTACAAACAGTAAGTTTTCCTGTTTCTTTGTTAACTTACCCCGATCCCGATCAATATTGGAGTCGATCCCAAAGATAATAATCTTTTCGGGGTCCAATATGCCCTATGTATAGTAAATAGGTGGTTTCTCTTCAGAGGAGCTGGTTTTGTAGTAGTCCAACACTTTTCCAGTGATTTTAGCCAGATATTTTGTAGGTCTAATTCTGGTATATCTTTCCTCCAAGCTGCATCTGGGATCGGTAAATCTTCTTCTCCTGCTGTAATTAGAGCCCAATACCACCTAGATATTTCTTTTTTTATTGGGGTGGTTTTCAGCATTTCTTTCTCTATATCCTCATTTCCCTTTTTCTGCTCTGTAAGCGATTTAGCCCAGCTTACAAGTTGGTAGTATTTACATTTGGACACTGATGAGCTTGTATCAGCGACCAATTGATCCCAGGAAATTATGCAATTTTCTGTCATCAGCTGGCCCCATTTTTTTAATCCTGCTGCTTTCAGGGGTAGAGCCAAAGAGTCTTTCAAGCAATCTGGTGTGCCTGGAGAATCCCAAATGGGGGCCGAGAGCTATAATACGGTATATTTAGAGTGCTTCTGACTTGATACCATAATTTTGCTGCATTGATTAGGATCTTTAGTTTTATCTTCTTGAAAAATTTTGGGTGTCCAAATTTATATAGGAAATGATCTATTCTGCCTGTCATATTTTGCAGGAAATTGGGGTAAAACTGGTAATTCTTAAGAAGAGGTCTCATATTTTCAAATTGGAAAGCCTTATAGTATTCGAGAAGATCAGGACTGGCGATTCACCCATCATATTTTCTTCTCCTTAATTTTTTCCATGCAATTCTTGTTCCTTTAGATGACCATATGAAGCTTGTGATTTCTCCTTGAATTTTCTTTAAGGCATCTCTCTTGCATTCCAATGGTATAGTGTTAAAGAGGTAGGTGAATTTGGGGACAATGGACATTTTTATTATGTTTGATTTTCCCAGGAAACTAAGAGGAAGCACGTCCCATACTTTGAGTAGTTTCCTAGTTTCAACAGCAATTCTATTGAGGTTTATCTGAGGTACATTTTCTATATCCTTAACCAAAGTAATACCTAAGTATTTTATTTTATCTTTAGAATATGGGGTGTTGTGGTGCGTGTTCCAGCTCATGGCCACGGTTTTGTCTTGGTTTGTCAAGTACCCTGATACTCTGCCAAAATTGGCTATTGTGGTCTCTATTGCTGCAGAAGAACTCTGATAGTTATTTGTGAAGATTATCAGATCATCTGCATATAGTGCCACCTTTTTGGACCATTCCTGATGTTTAAAGGGGGTTATTGAGCTGTGGTTTCTCAGGGAGCTTGCCAGGGCTTCAATATATAAATTAAAAAGTAGGGGTGATAGCGGGCATCCTTGCCTTGTTCCTCTTTGTATTACAATATTGCTGGTAAGGCCCCCGTTGACAAGTATCTTCGCCCTTGGTTTTTTATATATCTCTGCCACCATGTAGCCAAAATTCTCCCCTAGATTGTATTTACTAATGACTTTGTTCAGGAATGTCCAGTTGTCCCTGTCAAATGCTTTGGCAGCATCGAAGGTGATTATGGTCAAAGGGACTTTTTCGGAGATGGCTATGTCTATTGCAGCAAAAAGCTCATGGGTTATTTCTTATAATTGTCTTCCTTTTACAAAGCCTTTTTGATCAGGGTTAATCAGTTTTGTCATTATGGAGGCTAGTCTCTTTGCCATGACCCGCATAAAGATTTTATAGTCACAGTTGAGTAATGAAATAGGTCTGTACGACTCACATAGTGCTGGGTTTTTCCTGGTTTTAAGATTATGCTGATGGTCGCGTCGTTCCAGGAGTCGGGAATTTTATCCTGTTCTTCATAAATTAGATTTAGCAGCTCTGTTAATGGCGGGGCCAAGGAATCTCTCAGGATTGTGTAGAGCTTGTTGGGTAAAGCATCTGGGCATGCTGCTTTCCCTTTTTTCAAGCCTTTTCTAATGGTTCTTACTTCATCAATTGCGTTTAGTTTCTCTTTTTCCACTTCCCTTAGTAGAGGAAGTGGTATGAGATCTAGGTAATTCCAAATGTGTTCCTCTGTGGGATTTGTGTCCTCCTTGTATAGGTTGGAAAAGAAGTTCATGAACTCCTGCATTATTATAGAGTCCTCAGTGCTTGGTTCATTTTGGTTGTTTTGTTGAATGCAGATTATTTTATTTCTAGTTTGGTCTTTCTTCGTTTTCCAAGCCAGCATTTTACCGCATCCTTCCCCATATTCGTGGTTTGATCATTTACTGGCTTCCCACCTTTTCCTCATTTTATTTTCAAGGAGGTCAACTAGTTTCTCCTTTAGTTGTAGCCTTTCCTTCTCTAGTGTGTCTTTGATATCTGGAGAATTTTCCGCCACAATTTGAAGATCGAGCGCTTTTATATCTTTTTCCATACCTCCAACTTCGAATTTTGTACATCTAGATCTGTAGGTTCCCATATTTAGTAACTTTCCCCTGATGACAGCTTTATATGTGTCCCAGGTGTTTTGTTTTGATGTGCCAACTTGATTATCCTCAAAGAAATTTGCTGTGGTTATCCCTAGTTCTTATACTGCCTGGGGGTCTAGTAGTATTGTACGGTCGACCGTCCATCTAGGTTGTGTTTTGTTTTTCGTTATTTGTAGGGTTAGTTGGACTGCAGAGTGGTCGGACAGATGTACTGGTAAATGTTCTATACTCCTGACATTAACTCGTAGACCCGTATTTATCAAGAAGTAGTCGATTCTTGGTCTGTGGCCGAGCTTTTTATTATGGAAGGTATAGGGGTATTTTTTGACGCCTTTTTCTTTCCACATGTCCATCAGTCCCAGGTCATTTTTGTAGTTACATAGCCATTCCCTCATTTTGGGTAGGTTTGTTTGTCTTCCTGGGGGAGATCTATCCAGACTGGGGTCTATCAAAATGTTATAATCGCCCCCTAAGATTATCGGTGCAGTTGTTGATAGTAATTCTGTGTAAGGTTTTTGCAGAGGAGTTGGGTCGTCTACGTTTGGACCGTAGTAGCCTGCTAGTGTGAACAAGTTATCATGTATTCTTACTTTAATTATGGCCCATCCTCCTTTGTTGTCAACTACCTTGTGTTCAATTTTGGCTTTGAGTGTTTTTTTGAGGATTATTGCTATGCCTTTGATGTTGTAGTCCTGGTTGGTACAGACATAGGTGTCAACCCAGCTGAGATTTTTCATTATTCGGTCCCATTCTGCACTTAGGAGGTGCGTCTCCTGTAATATGATTATCTCACTGTTTACCTCCTTCAGATATTCAAGAATCCTTCTCCTTCTACTGGGTGTTCTAAGTCCATTGACATTCCAAGAGAGAACTCTGAATTGTTTAGAGATTGTCGCCATTTTTTTTGTTGTGGGTAGGAGTACCTTTACTTATTTCATGTTTATGGGCCCGAACATTCCTTTTACTGTAATTTCTGAGGACATTTTTTCTGTTTTTTTCCATATTTTGCTCCCCACCCGTGCTCTCTTTTTGTAAAGTATTTGTGTTTTTTCGTGAGGTTCATTGTTTCCCACCCTGAGGAAGCCTCCCTTCTTCTTCTTGGGTGGTATTATTGGCCCCGTTTGAGCTCTTTGCTTCGCCTAGGATTTGCGATTTTCACCTTGCTTGAGTTTCTGTTTCGGACCGCAGTTGATCTTTTATTTGTCCTATGAAGATTTCTACCTCTCTGGGATCCTTAATGTTATGCATTTTGTTTCTCCACATGATCCTCAGCGCGGCAGGGAATTTCATCTGAACAGTGGCGCCAAGGGTTTTTAGTTCTTGCATATGTTGCCCTAGCTCCCATTGTCTGTCCTGAGTTGCTTTGGACATGTCTGAGAGAATCCTAAAGGACCAGTTGTCCTTATTTAAGGTGCCACATTTTAGGTCTTCGTTTAACAGTCTTTCTTTCAGTGTGTAGGATTTAAAATTTATCAGGATTTTCCTTGGTGTCTTCCTTTCTTTGTTTTTCCTGAAAGGATCCCGGTGTACCCTCTGTATGTCATCAGTAAGGTTGGCTTCTTTGTCCCATGAGAAATGTTCTTCGAGAGTGAAATAATGAACTTTTTAATATCCGTTCCCTCCAGGTTCTCAGGAATATTCAAAACCCTCAGGTTATTCCTTCTTGCTTGGTTCTCTAGCGATTCGAGCTTCTCGTTCATGTTTTTTTCATTATCTCTGAGCTTCCTTATTTCCTTCTGGTTGATATCAACTTTCTTACTGAGATCTTCTACAACTGTAGTCACTCTATCTCCAAGAGTGTTCAGCTTTTGGTCCAGAGTCTCACATACCTCCTGTATCTTGCTTTGGTTTGCCTCTGAGACTGAGAAGTTTTCTCTCATTTCCCATAGCATTTTGTCCATGAATTTTTCCATGAGCCTCCCTGTTTGTTCTAGCATGGAGAGGGGGTCTATTGCCTGTGAGTCTGCCGGGTATAGCTCGCTGGAGCCTCCTGATGCCTCCATTTGCGGACCTGTGAGATTTATTGTTTCTTGGCTCATTTTCCGAGATTCTATATTGCTCAGATCCACTTTTGCGCAGGGGGTTGTTGCGGGGGTTGCAGTGGTTGTGTTAAAACCTATGTTTAAACCTGTACTCATGTCTAGAGGAGTGGCTTTGTCCTGTGTGTTAGGATGATTACCCCCTGTCTGGACTTGCTGCTGTACTTTGAAGAAGGATCTAAGGGAGGGGGTTACTTTAATTTTCTGTTCTGTTTGATCTTTTCCCTTTGCAATTCTTCCCTTTTTCAGCTGTGATTTGGGGTTTTGCTGCTTTTTTTTGTGTTCTTGGGTATCACAGTTTGTTTAATCGAGGGGAGGAGGCTTTGCTTGGAAAACTGCCTATTCCTTAGGCAGTAGCTGGACCTTGTCCTATTCCCTACTCCGTCTTCTGCTCCTCCTAGGGTGTGTCCTCTACTCCTAGCCCCTGAATCTGCTTGTGGGGATTTTGTTTCTGTTGCAAATGTGGTTGTTGTAATTGTAATAGTTTCCAACTCCAACTCCCCTTCCCTTTCTCCTGTGCTTGCTTGTTTCCCCTGCATCCAGCGAGTAGATCTAAAGCAAAAACACCCTCACCTCCATTCCCCCCCTGTACCTTGCTCATGGGATCCAGTCGTTTCACTTGCCAGGTAAACAGTGCTTCCACGTCCTTCTCTTCTACTGGCTCCGTTAGCCTGCACTCCCTTTCGCAGCACGCAGCCTTTGCCTCCGTCTGTTTCTGCCCGGTAGCACTTCCACTTCCACTTCTCACCCGGATGCGTGTCTGCAGAGCAGCTGTGGTGTCCGTGCTGCCTGCGCTGCCGCTTATGCCCCGGAAGAGGAAGGAGATTTTCGCGATCGCACTCCGACAGCCTCTGCTGGCTCCAGAAGCCGCTGCCCACAGTCCGGAGTACGCCGCGAGAGAGCCGCCAGTCACTGCGTTCGCCCGGGAAGATTGAAATCTCATCCCCAGGTCGTCAAAATCGAAATCACTAGTCAACCCCAGACCAGCGGCGGACACTCCACACCACCTCTCTGTGATCGCGGTTGGTCAAGGTAGGTGGAATCTTGTGGTTATTCGTTCATGTTAAGTGCGGCGAGCGCAGAGCTCCCGACCGTACCTCTTAGCCGGCCGCCATCTTCCCCTCTGTCTCGACTACTGTTGTTCATATATAGTATGATATTGGCAATGCTAACTGAATGAATCACGAAAACTACATTTATCTCCAATACAGAAGAAAAAGGTCGAGACCATCCCATAGCAGAATATATAAACTGGTTTGGTTATGTGGATAAGGTCAATATATTGTCTAAGAAGTATTCAAAGAATTCTTGTTCTCTAAGAATAGTTTTACTATAAGCAGAATACTTTTTGCCAAATTCAATTTTGGAAAATAGTCAAATCAAATTGTAGAAAAATAGAGTTCCAAAGTTAGACGTTTTTTTTTTTTAAAAACAAAGGTCGAATTTAAAGTTGATAGAACGCTGTGTGCTAATTTCAAAAGTTATTCTCGGTATCAGGTGAAAACATTACATCTTCTAAGCTGGCAAAGAAATTGTCTACCACAGTAGGTGAAAGTTGAACCACTTAATTAAGTAGATCAATCGTACACAGATGAGAAGAACCCCCGTCAGCGTCAGTCGCATTAGCAATGTTCGCAGTAGATGGTACCTGTGTGCCTGTTGGTCCACGTATCTCACCCTCAGCTGGAATTGCTGGTGAGACCTCAATGAATGCCGTCATCAGGATTGGTAGCCGTTGGGGACAACACAATGCATGAGCCGTTACCAAACAAAGCAAAGCGTCAACATCCATTGGCAGTGCTGATGGAAGTGTCAGACAAATATCCAACACGCATTCCTCTCCACAAAGCAGGCATCGTAGAACAGGTAAGAAGCAATCTTGCCAGATTGGTCTGAATGACAAGAACCATGTGGTATTCAGAGCTATCAAACGAGCCAAGCCAAGAATCCTTATTATGCAATCACGATACTGCATTGCCAGAAGAGTGTTCTCTATGGTAATCTGGGTATCGCTGGTGACTGGACTTTTCATATCGGAGCAGAAAGAACAAGAATAGTATCCCTGCTACGAGTCCCAAAATGAGAGGCAGGCCGCAGAACACAGAGTGCATGAAGTTTGGAAAAATGCCTAGGACTGCTTCAAATGGTGCTAACAGTCACGAAAAAATCGTCTTAAATACATGTACAATACCACTGGTATCAGACATGTTTAAGATAAGACCTAACTTTTCTGCGAAATGTATGGAGCAGTTTGTTTATATTAGGGCATGTATTTCCGCAGAGGACCTTGCAACTTGCAGATCTTACGTCTCTCTGGACGAGGCCAGTGGCACAGTTTTTTGTAAAAGAATGGCTTTCCTTCTGCTTAAAGTATCAACTCGTATAGAAGAGATGTTCAGTGAATGTGATTGCGGTGACTCCCCACTAAGAAATACCTCCTTTTCCCCACTCCAACATTTGTGTGTGTATGGTAAATCCCAGGTCGACTTTATGCATTCTTTACCCAACCTTTCATACAGGCCTGCTGGTATGTGTTTCAAGCAATACTGAAACTGGAAAATCGTCACTGGCATCGTAATGGTGCCTTGTATTATCCATTCCACGACTGGTTTCTCAGAAACGGTTAATGGTAATCTTTCCAGTTTTTCTATGCTCAACACCCTATAGCCTGGTCCCCTCTGAGCCAAAGAGATTTGTTTATCTGTTAGGTTAAATCTAGTAAACAATGACGTGGTGTTGATTAGACGCCAAGGCACATAGCCTGAACAAAGGTTTTGTAACGTCCTGCCTAGTAGCATTAGAGAACGCAATTGAGACTGTCCATGTTGTAACATAAGCAAGTCGTGTTCCATTATGTCTTTGGCAAAGGATACAATGCTCTCCAAAGAATAAATTCTGGATGACAGAGTCGTTAATCCATTGTCAACTACAGAGAGAGCTTTCTCTAAATTAATACAATCAATTTCACGTATTCATTCTGCAGTTTCCATTTGTGTGACTTTCCATGCTTCGTTATAAGCAGAATAAATACCGGCATATATGAAACGATTATGACGTGGTTTACGAGGTCCTTGTAATAAGTCTCTCAAATCAACGCCATCTTTAAGTAAAGTTAAGTGTTGTTTTATATTTGGGAGTGCGGATTTTTGTAGCCACTCAAGGCACAGTTTTCCTACACTGTATGTTGGTATTATCCCTGGATGTTGTCTCCGGACATATCTTGGATCTGGCCTAGTTACTGTAAACCCTTGTGTCTTGTTCAGGAATCTATCTTGACAGTTATTCATGTCTGTGGGCCATATTAACCATTTTTTCCAATCAGAATTAGTTCTGATTTGTTGTAAAATATATTTCACGTCTACCTCCTCATCTGTAGTTCCATTACTATCAGGTGTGGGTTTAAGTATGGACGGTTTGTTTAAGTCTTTTATCTTAGCCAAGCCAAGACAAGATGTCTGTTGAACAGTGTCATTTAATAGTATTATCTGTTCTGGGATGATGCAGGCTCTGAATAAGGCTTCTAAACCTTGCACCTGCCAGTCTTTTGTGCCCCAGACAGTTTTTGTCTCAATGTTGTCTTTCCAAAAGTCAAAACCTAATGTGGACAATTGAGCATAAAAGGCCGCAGAATAAATTTGCTTAGTATTAGTCAACATACTTTTCATTTCTGTCTTATTAACATTTTAAAAGTAAAATGTTTCTGGATTTGTGACATTAAAACCTGAGAAGTATGGACATTTTTCATAGAATGTTTTTGAGCTTCCCTTTGATGGCGTTGGACAATGTTCCCATTGATTATAAGTACAAACATTTCTAGGGTTTGCAGATTTGTGCAAATAATGATGACCATATTGATTGAAACAATAAATATTTGTTCATAAGCTGATGTACCTTTTAAGTATTCATGTTGTAAATTCTGCTGACATTTCTAAGTCTGCCACCATGTTATTAACAGTCTCAAAGTCCCAATCATCAGAAAATGTGCTGGGTAAAACAAAGTCACTCAAGGAAACCTTAAATTGGTGTGGAATCTTCAACAGCTCTACAGGACCATTAAATGTCATAATCAGTTATATCCCATGCTATACCACCAGGTAGAGGAATGGCTGTAATGTTTACTGATGACAGGTCTCCTTGTTCACGATGAGATGATTTGTGTGGCTTCAGGAGCAAGTTGATGTTCTTACTTGCTGTGTCCATTTAACTTTATTTTCCATCTATCAGCTTTGCCAAACTTAAAACAAGAATGAGCCAAAGTAGGAGAAAAAGTACACCCAACACAATCCAAAATTCAAACCATGGTGAAACCAGATATGTATTTGCAAGCTGGTGAAAAAGCTCTGTTACTTGTTCCTTGAAAGTTTTATTTGCTGGCGTCGTTTCAGGTTCACTGGGATCCTCAGAAAAAGTATTGAAGTTGATGAAATAGCCAGAGGCAGTTCTGTCAATTGTTGGTATTGCATCAGGATTACTTGAAATCACTGGAGCTACTGGAGCCCTTGTCATATTAGTATAGTCAGATGCTACATCATTGTAGACAGGAGTGTCTTGAAAAACTGTTATTTGGGTTTCAAGAGGCACAAGTTCCATGGCTTTGGTGCATAGTCCTTCTTTTTGCACTGCAGATGAGTCTCTCAGTTTGAACCTCTTGGATAGTAGTAAGATTTGGTTGTCTGCTGCACCTTTGGAGTCCACTGGGCCTACTACTTATTATTGACCACATGATGTGGTTTTACCAGATCAATGGACACAACCCGGTTCTCCTTTCTTCCAGCAAGGGGCGGCAGTAACACTGTTCTTGATCTGTGAATTGCTAGCACAGGTACTGGTTTTCTGTAAGAAGGCCCAAATTCCTTCTTATCCGCGATCTTTTCTCTGACTAGATCCCCAATCTTTGGAATCCAGACAAGTCTTGCTGGGACAGGTGGTTTTTCTTCAGTGGTCATTGGTTTCTGTAATGTGTTGCTTAGACTTCTTTGTGTTTCATTTAAGTCCAGCTAAACAGCCAAACGGTCTTTGATATCAAAGGGTTCTTGTTCTACCACTGAAGTATGACGATCGAGGTCTTTGACAATCATTCTATACCAAAAAGGATTTCATATGGGGTGATTCCAACCAGAGAATTTCTTGGCAGATTATTTAAACTACGTTGGACACTTATTAGATGTTTGACCCACCCGTCACCCGAGCCTAATACCCTAGCTGTTATAGATTGCTTTATGTCACGGTTTTTTCTTTCCACTACCAAATTTCCCTCAGGGTGGAATGGACTTGAGTACCGCAATGCAACGCCCAGATTGGCCATGGCCTCCTTGTAAGCTCGAGAGCTAAACGCAGGACCCTGGTCAGAAGGTAGCGTGCCGATTGCGTATGTGCCTATAAAGACTCGCAAATCTTTTATAACAGTTCGGGCATCAGCCAAGTGCTTAGGCCACATCCAAATGAATCTTGAGCAGGAATCCACTGCGACCATGATATATTTATAGTTACCATTCCTCTGTAAGGGAGCAGAGTGGTCCAGGTAAACACATGCTAATGGTTTATCTGAAATTAGAAGGGGCGTTTGCGCCGGGCGTTTCACTGTTAAAACCTTTATTTTTTGGCAGATTTCACATTCTAGAACATAGTTTCTAGTTTGTTTCCTCATGCGCGGCCACCAGTATCTCTGTTTTAATAATGATACTGTGGCGGAAACACCTGTGTGTGCTGAGGCAAGTCCTTCATGTGCTGCTAAAATTAGTCCTAATCTGTGTTTCTTGTTTGGAATTACTCTATTCCCCCACTCCAGGGATTTGAGCAAAAGGAACATTATTTGCATCAGTTATATATGAGTACTTGAATGGAAAGCCTTTTGGAAGTGTTTTACCACTATCTTTTATTGAAGCAGTGACAGCTTGCATTTTTTCGCTGTCTATTTTTGTTTTTGAACGTGTGATTGCAGCTACGGACACCGTTTGCACTGCTGCCTTCTCGGCTTCATCAGCCAATGAATTCCCTGCAACGTGAACGCCATCACGCTGATGACTCAGTGTATGGTTCACGTGAGTCTTTTGTAGTTCTTTCTGTAATAGAACTACTTGTTCCCAAAGCAATTTATGCTTGATTGTGCCACCTTTTGCATCTTTAAAACCGTTTTGAATCCAGTTCTGCAAGTATTCATTGTAATATTGGACGCAGTAATACGAATCGCACACTATGAGTGTGGGGAATTCGGGATCGGTATTTTCAAGCGCCATCTTGAAAGCCTGTAGTTCAGCTCGCTGAGCGGTAAAATTTCTGAGAGATTGTGTTTTTGTTACCATAGGTCGGAATTTACCATCGCGGCAGCGACCTCTAACAATCGCACACGCAGCAGTATTAGCTTGCTTACCCCCAATTGCGGGCTGTGCTAATTCATCTGTATAAATTATACATCCGTAATGTTCTAGAGGCAGAATCTCAGTGGGCAGAGGACATTCTTGTTCGTATTGTAGAAATTCTTGAGTTTTCAAGTAAGGGTCCAAAACGTATTCAATGTCTGTTGCAGCAAGAGAATTAACCCACTGTATCCACCTTCGATGTAAAGCTTTTGCATTCGGAATGCTTAGTATGTCACTGCCTCTAAGGCAGGTACAGGAGTAACAACCTTTATGCGTTTTCCCTGTGCAAGGGCTCTCTCTTTTGCTACTGCAGTTTGAACCGCTGTCAGAATTTTTTCTGTTGAAGTGAATTTCATTTCAGCTTGTGTGTACACGTGTGATTTATAAGCTATTGGTACTTTTTTACCTTCATTAAAGGTTAAGTATGTGAATCCGCATCTTCCTGGGATGATTCGGATTACAAGGTTGCGTATGTTTACGCATGTCTGTAAATGGGTTGTTGCTAACATGTCTGTTTGAACTGAACGCAAAATTTCTGTGTGTTTTTGAGTCCAATTAGTTGATTTGAAATCAAGTTTGATTAGTTCGTAGAGAGGTTTAACCCTTTGTGCGTAATTTAGAATGTAAGTTCTTCCGAGATTCAGGAAACCTAGAATTGACTGTAAGTTTTTCAGCGTTTTTGGAGGTTGGAGCAGCGCACATTTTTCTAAAAAGTTTGCTGCCAGGCTTTTGCCTTCACTTGAAAGTTCGTATCCTAAGAATAGGACGTTGAGATGGGCAATTCTTGATTTTTTAAAGTTGAATTTGTACCCTTCAAATGCAAAACCAAGTATTATGGTATTCACTCTATTCCAGTGCTTATCCAACTCATCGTCTGTAAGATAGATGTCATCGACCGACATAAGATAATGCCTCATCATCGTACACTTGTAGTAACTCTGTTACTCTGGCTGAAAATAACTCTGAACTATTCTTGAATCCCTGGGGGAGACGACAGAAGTGACGCTGCGTCCCCATAATTGAAAAACCGGTCAAGTACCTGCTTTCAGGTACCCTGTTTTGACAGAAGAAACCGTTAGAAATATCTAATGTGGTTTTATATTTTTTGCACACAATGTTATTCATCAGTGCTGCACTGTGTGCATTTTGTACTGCAAAGGTTTTGCAACAAGAATTTAAATGTCTGTAGTCCAAAACTAGACGATATGTATTGTCTGGTTTGGAGACAGTAAACTAAGGATTGTTCATGGACGAGGTGCATGTTTCAATCACCCTTTGGTATTCAAGTTGATCTAAGATCTCCCTGACCTGTTTTTTAGCTTCTTGCTTAACTGGATACTGCCTCTGAGCAGTTGGTTGATTTTTTAACTGGATCTTATGGCGAGGAGAATCCTGATCCCATCCCACATGATTTTCATATAATGCTGGAGCCTGGGCTACAGCCCATTTTCTTTCATAGGTGTATTTTTTATGAATAGGAATATGATTTGAGAAGGCTGGCATATTGATTTCTTCGCCATGTGTGCACTCCCTGACAAATTCAGGTGGCCAGTCTTGTTCTGCCAGAAGAATGTCAAAACCCATAGAGAGTTTCTCCCAAAAGAGTGCTCTTATTTTTCTAGTTATGTCCCCCTCTATCCTGAACGTTACTTCATATAACTTATGGGGTTCACTAACCCTGGTATCGGCAGTTTCAACTTGAATGTATTCATTCAAATCCACTTTCTCCAGATGATCATTCAGGATCTTGCGAGCTATGGTAACATCTGCTGCGCTGTCCAGCATTGTCTGAGCTCACTCTCCATTCTTGAGTTGTGTCCTCAAGATCCTCGGCATCCTCGGCATGAGTTTTCTTATTTTTTGGAACATGTTGATCCTCTTTGGACTTCACACGTTCTTTCTTGTGTTCTGATCGTCCTCTTCTTTCTGATTTCTGTGAGGAAGTCTGCAAGGTACGAGAGTATCGTGCATCAGTATCTTAATATCTATCAGGTTTTCTCAAATTATCCCTGTTTCTGAAGTTATACCTCTTTTCAGAGGGCTCCTTTTGGGGAGACCTACCTCTGGATGGAGAACGCTTCTCTTTAGGAAGTATCTGTTTAGTGTTTTCCCACTTCTCTTTTGGAGTAGTGAGAGTGTTTTTAATAAAAACCTTTTCAGGATTTTCTGTTAGTTGGGGTTTTACTGGTTTCCCACCCAAACTATCTCTTCCTAGTTCTTCATAGGATTTTTCTAACATTCTGGCCAGTTCATACGGTTGCTCAGTTACATCAAGTTCTTTTAGTTTTTGGCGGATCGCCACGGATGCTGTTTCACCTTTAATATTAGCTAATATTATAGCTGAGACCTGTTTGAAATCCTCCAGTGACTTACTATATAGATTCAAAGCAGGCTCTGGCCTGTATTCATTTTGAATCTGTTTCAGGACATCTGGTATTACCGCCATAGACGGAACACCATGTGTTTTTGTGTAGATTGCAGCAAAGACTGTACCCCAAGTGTCACAGTGTGCTGTGGAATCCTTATAGCAGGTTGGACTGTTAGAGTCCGCATGACATATTGAACCAATTGTCTATGTATTTTAATTAATTGTTTTAGCTTAGCTAATAGTTCTACATCTGTCATTCTTTCAATGTCAGGATGTGGTGTATAGCTCCCTAGTACCGGCCATGTTGCTCCTGGTCTACCTAGTGGACTGAGCCTGGTAATGTGATTTTGATGTTGTAGGGCACCTTTAAACCAGAGTGCATGCTCTTGGTATGTTAATTGAATTTCAATATCCTCGAAAGGAGTGTATTCCGCTGGAGGTTCCTCTGTCTTGTAGAAGTGGAACACATGTGTTCTTGGATTTGCTTCAGGGAAGATAATCCATGAATAGAATACCTCTGTCTGCCGATATTCGTGTGCCTCTATGACAAAAATTACCCTACCACCTCTTGATGATAGGCCTATTTGTATAAGCTTAATTGCAATGGTTTTCCATACGTTTTCCGGGATGATTATAGCATCCGCATCGGTTTCTTGGAAACCTGTAAGGTTTAAACCGGGTTGATTTGCATTTACTGCATCTCCACCATTTTCTTCGTCACTCATTTTGTTGACTTAAAGTTTGCAGAGCAAGTTTCAAGGTACCAAAGATAAGTTTCACAATATTTTGGAACACTGTATCCTTCAACGTTGAACAAACCAAAAACTAATACATAGGATTTATCGTCCCACTCAGTTATGGCAGATATTTTATCCTTTAACCCACTCCAGCGTCTATTGGAGTATTTTTACAGGAAAAAGGGGTCTCTGTGAAAAGCACAAAGGAGTTACTCTAGTATCTAGCAATAAATTAGTGCCTTACCAAACGTTGGGTGCCATATAGTGTAGTTCCTATATTCCCAATAGGCTCTGCACATTGGAATAATATATCCTATAGATGTGACGTAGGACTTAGGTCTACTAGGTCTCTATCGAATATATTATACTTAATTGTGAGTGCCAGCTAGCTCAGAGGTCACTAGAAACTTTCTCGAATGAACAAGAAGGGATTCGTTTCTGACAACCCCATAAACATGACAACTAACATGACGGCTATTTCTCCAGTGTGTTGGACTGACCATTATTGGTGTCCATGTGGCTACCTCTCCCCGTAACCCCTACTATTCCACCTCCAAAGTGGGTTCCGCGGCGGCATTGGAATAAGCTCAGGCTTGAGGATCTTCATCGTATCATGGCCGAAGAGCCACTTGGCCCTCTGTCTGACGCTAGTCTGGGCTACGACCAATTTTGCAGCTGGATTACTAAGGCGCTTGATAGATTGGTGCCTGTTATTGCAAGTAAATCCAGCTCCAGGCAGTCGAGCCCTTGGTACGACAGTGCTCTCCGCGCTCTGAAGAGCTCGTGTAGGCGGGCAGAAAGGGAGTGGCGGAAGGCGTATGATGCCGTTAAAAAAAACGCGTACTTGGCCGCTGTTAAGCTCTACCATCGAGCTATCTGTAGAGCCCGCGCGGCGTTCTACGCAACGGAATTCCGTAATAGCCATAACCCCTCGAAGACCATCTTTAAAGCCTTAAAAGACTTGATGGCTAAGAGAGCGGTTCCGCCTGTGGATGGTTCCACCTCACAGTGTGAGATTTTGGCTGCTTTCTTTTTGGAGAAAGTTAAGAACATCTATTTGTCATTTCCCAGCATGACATTACCACTTTCTCCTCGGAATGACCTCTGCAGCCGCCTGGTATTACATTCTCTCCCTACTCTCTCTTGGGATGGGTTTGTCAAGCTGGCACAACGTGTCAAGTCCGGCTCCCCGGCGGACCCACTCAGACCTGCTCTCTTCAGAGATCCGTCTTTTCAGAGGCGCACGGCAGTGTGTTCATTAATCAATCTTTCCCTGACTTCAGGCACTGTTCCTGCCAAGTGGAAGCAGGCGGTGGTTTCCCCGATCCTGAAAAAACCATCTTTGGATCCTCTAAAACCGGAAAACTATCGCCCGATCTCATTGCTTCCCTGGCCGGCCAAAGTCATGGAGGCCCATGTTAACCTAGCCTTATCTGAGCATCTGGCCCTGGCCAATGTTCTCGATCCTACGCAGAATGGGTTCCGTGCTGGGCACAGCACGGAGACCGCCCTTCTGGCAATGGTGGAACATCTGCGGAGTGTGTTGGATGCAGGTCAAACGGCAGCGCTTATTCTATTAGATCTTAGCGCTGCCTTTGACACAGTGTCCCATCGCATCCTCCTACACCGCCTGGAGAACATTGGCATTTGTGGCCCCGCTCTGCAGTGGTTCCGTTCCTTCCTCAGCGATCGTTCCTTTTGCGTTGCCACCCCTCCTTTCCAGTCCAAATTCCATCAGTTGGACCTGGGGGTCCCCCAGGGCTCCTCGCTGAGTCCCACGCTTTTCAATCTCTACGTGCGGCCGCTGGCTGATGTCGCCAGGCAGTGGGGCCTTACTATGGTCTCATATGCCGACGACACACAGCTAGCGGTCACGATCAGCGGGGACGCCGAACTGGATGCCCCCAGGTTCCGAGATGGGCTGAGAGAGGTGGCCAGCTGGATGAATAACAACTGTCTCCAGCTGAACGCAAAAAAAAACGAGGTGATGATCGTGGAAAGAGGAACGGACTGCTGGGGGGACAATTGGTGGCCACAGGAGCTCGGGCCTGCCCCCATACCGGTGATGGAGCTCAGAAACCTGGGAGTATGGCTCGACCACACCTTATGTTTTACCACCCACACTAAGAGAGTGGCAGCATGCTGCTTTGGTGTTCTGCGCGGACTGAGGCCGGTGCTTAAATTTTTCGATGCCCCGACGAGACAGTTGGTCATCCAAGCGACGATCATCTCCCGGCTGGACTATGCCAGCTCGCTCCTGCTGGGAGCTAACCAAGCTGAGATCGTCCGCCTGCAGCGCGTCCAGAACGCGGCTGCGAGAGCAGTGGTGGGCCTGCCGAGGTCATGTCCCACGTCCAACACTCTGAGGTCCTTACACTGGTTACCAGTGAAAAGCCGAATACATTTTAAGGTACTCAGCCTTGCTTTTAAAATTTTAAAAGGATCGGCACCTGAGATCCTCAATAACCTTATATCCCCTTATGTCCCGACTCGCTCCCTCAGATCCCTAGGGCAATCCCTTGCGGTTACCCCGCGTTTCAGGCTTAGCCGGATGGGCGGCCGCTCCTTCCGTGTGAGAGCTGCGGCTCTCTGGAATTCGCTTCCGTTGGAAATCCGCCTTTTAGAGGATCTTCTAGCATTTCGCAGGGCCGTGAAAACCTACTTGTTTTAATCTTCTTATGTTGACTCTCACCTTTTTTCCGCGTTGTGTTATGTTCACCTTTTCCATGCGCCAGGACGCTCCTTCGCTGGAGCAGCTGTGCGCAAAATAAATGCAGTTAACATAACATAACATAACATAACTTTGTTTCCCCAAGATAAAACGTATTTTCAGAGTTGTGGAAACAATAGATAGATATTTTACCTAGTCAATCATGCATGCTTCGTTTCACCAGAGGTGCAGAGATATAGAGAGATGGGCGTTTTCAATAAAAGTATTTATTGAACAGTCTTCTTTCCCATGCAGAAGAAATGAACTGCTACAATCGTAATACTGTGTGTAAAGTTTAATGCGTACAGCAAGAAGAGTATTATAAAATAATACTGTAAAAGCATGGTATGGTTTCTAAGCCATAAAATACATACATAAATAAATAAATACTAAAACGTACTCAACTGGTGCTTCTAAAATACGCCTACCCCAATGTACCTAACCTAAGTCTAGTACGAGGGAAGAAGTAAGTGAGGTGTAGCATAAGTTTAGTATTCTTTGCCAAGAATCTATCTAAGATTCTCTCTTAGGGTCTAATGAGCTCATTACCTTGGTTTAGAATGAAGGTGGTCTGGTATCTTTCTGTGTTGGTACTCCATTTCCCAACACCCCGCAAGGGGAGCTTGGAAACATTGGAGATGGATTTCTCGGCAAGAGAAAAGACAGCATCTCTCTCAGTGCGTCAGCTGGAGGGTCGGCTTCCTTCGGCACTTGCTGTAGCGAGCTGCGTTGGGCAAGTAGATAGTCGAACAAAGGCGACAAAGAGGGGCGGGAAAGCCTTCCTTGGGGGCAATCATGGCGGCCATCCAGGCCCTGGGAATGACCCTGGAAACATAAATAGATAAAGCCACGATTGAAAATAATCCTGATGCGAGCAGACATGCACAAGACCACGATACCAGTCACCAGGGCCGAAACTAACACCATGGAGCTAAAACCTACAACACATAAGTTGGAAGAACGAGTACAACAACTGACGCACCAGCACAAACAAATAGAACCGAAGCTCGGGGACCAGGAAGGGAGAGCATGCTGCAATAACATCAGAGTGGTAAGGGTCCTGAAAGGGACGGAAGCTCCGAGCATGGATCTCTTTCTCGAGGACATTATAGTCATCCATCTTAAGCCTAAAAGACTCTCAACCTACTTTACGGTGGAGAGGGCCCACAGAGCACCAATACCACCACCGCGGCTGGGGGCTCCCCCCAGAACTATTATAGCAAACCTCCTAAATTATAGGGACCGGGACACTATAGTACAGGCAGCTAGGATGCACAATGACCTTTTATACAGATGTTCGGTCATCAGGTTCTTTCCAGACCTTAACCTGAGGGTGCAACAGGAGAGACGTACCTTTGATGGGGTGAAGCGTGCCCTGTGAGAAAGAGGAATAAAATATATGATGCTCTTCCCAGCAAAACTCTGGGTAATAGAGAATGACAAATCCTGGTATTTCACTGCACCAGCGGAGATTCAGCAATGGTTGAAGGACGAGTGCCCTCAGATACGTAGCCGGCGTAGAGAGGAAACTGGAAGGGGAAACCAAAATGGCAACATGAAATCCCTGACACGATGAGCGGAGGACGGGAGCTCAGAGACTCGATCGAGTGGGTCACATTCTAGAAGTCCACCCACCGAAGCGGCGACATCCGGAAAGAAATAGACACTGGCAGATTTCCAAAGATTGGGCAAGATAATGATGCATGATTGCAGGTATAGACTGTGGCCATTTGGGTGGTGAGAGGCGACCGACCAAACCCGACAGTCAAGTGTGACACCCTACCACACAGGAACCTTGACTCGAACAATATAGCAATCCTGAATGTTGAGAGGCTGGAGTGGGGCTCTGGGTGGGCAGCATTGAGTGATGGTGTCAGCCAACCCTACGATGTTCTACTGTTTTATGGGAGACAGGTGCTCTGTTAGTTAGGATGTGGGTAGTTTTAGACCTACAAGGCAGGGTAGCAGGGAGGGGGGGAGCTCACATTGGGACTTTTATTTATTCCAGTTTGAATTGGTTTATTTGTGCTTCAGGAATAATGCTTCGACGAATGTGGGCCGTGACCAGAAATCCTATGCTGTATATTGGTGCCCAGGAGCGAGGAGGTTTGGCGGGTGGGAAAGGTGGAAGAAGGGAGAAGGGCCGCATTGGTCTGTCAGATGGCTGCGCAGCAAGCTAAAAAATTAAGGATTCTCTCCTGGAACATAAATGGTCTGGGGGATAAGATAAAACGGGCCATGGTGCTACAATACTTAAGTAGACATTCACCGGACATGGTGTTCCTTCAAGAGACTCACATGAAAGGCAACAATTGTAAAACCTGGGTCCCACTTGTGGTGAAACACACCTGGTATGATCAGATGGGACCCTGCGCTGCCCTACCCAGGATTTGGCAGGGGCGAGTTGTAAATATATGTTCGGTATATGTGCTGCCTCGACTACATGGAAACACATTCCCAGATCTGAACAAATTAATACTCAACATGCTACAGGGAACATTGATTAAGAGGGGGGACATGAATGACACGAGGACCCCAGAGCTAGACAGGGAGCGACATACTCTGAACACTCAGGGACCCAGACGATTAAACACATTTGCGAGTGCAATGGGACTAACGGATCTTTGGAGATGCCACAACCCCAGATCAAGACAGTTTACGTATACCTCCGCAGCCCACGGTAGTGGCTCAAGACTAGATTATATCTTTACACCTACCAATTCTGTAGGACTTTTTCAAGGGGGTGCCAAAAGGCGAGAGGCATATTGGATCACTCTCCAGTGGAGGTACAGATGCACAGGCCAGTGAAGGACTGGTCTCTTCTGCCGAGAATGGACCCTTTCTTGTTCAGAGATCAGGAGTTCCGGGATAGCTTTGAGGAGCGTATAGAACAGTATTTCACTGAGAATGCGGGCTCTGTAGGATCGGACTGTGTACTATGGGAGGCATATAAGACGGTGGCCAGGGACTTTCTGCAGGCGACAAGTGGGATCAAGAACAAAATGATTGCATGGTTGGAAAGGATCGATGAGTCCAGAAATTGGGTGTCTGAAATTAGAACTGAAGAGGGCCTACAGAGTGGGCCAGGCACAGAGATCTCAGAAATATTTGCTGGCTACTATGAAAGCATCTATCAGTCACAGACCGAACGGGGCGGAGGATTGCGATGACCTTCTAAAAGACATGTGCCGACCATTGGAGCTGACTATAGGGCGGGGCTAGACTCAGATTTAAACATTGAGGAAGTGGAGGCGCCATATGGGACCTGCAATCAGAGAAGGGGGCCTGCCTGAATGGGCTCCCTACAGAATTTTTCAAATATGTTGCAGGGAAGCTTGCCCCACGCATGATAAATATGTTTCTGGGGGCAAGAGATGAGGGTCAACTCTCAGAAGATGTGAGAATGGCGACGATAGTGGTCATTCATTAAAAACGGAAACCTCACGACCTATGTAGTTCGTAAAGACCAATCTCTTTGCTAAATTTTGAAGCCAAAGTATTTACCAAGATTATTGCTAACCGTCTGAGTCCAATCATACAATCCCTAATTCATCCAGACCACTCCGGTTTTGTGCCGCACAGGAGCACTAGGCTCAATTTGCGGCGACTCTACGGTATCATACACATGGCCCAAAAACAGCCGGAAGTACCTACTGCCCTCCTATCACTCGAAGCAAGGATGGCATTCAATAGTATTGAATGGACTTATTTATTTGCGGTTTTTAAAAAGGTGGGGCTTGGTTTCAAATTTTCAGAGGTGGATATGTCTACTCTACACCCCCCGATGGCAGGAGTCAGAGTCAATGGGACCATAGCTAGACCTTTTGCACTCCACAAGGGCACACGTCAAGGGTGCCCGTTATCATCAATGCTCTTTGCACTGGAGTTGGAACCATTGGCAGTCTGGATATGGGGGGACCGTATTTCTTTATATGCGAATGATATCCCGCTTTATGCCCACAGGCCAGACAGACATTCCATGGACTCATTCATATTATACAATCCCTCAGCACATATTCTGGATATTGTATTAATTTGCATAAATATCTGGTCTTCTCTCTAGCCGGAGAACTACTAATCCTGGCTTCGGTTTGTTCTGAGCTAGCAAGGAAATTGATGTTCAAGTTTTTGTGCATATGGATTACGAGGTCCGAGGACGAGTTCATTCGATTGTACTTACTGGCACAACTTGAAAGATTGAGGGATAACACAGCGCACTGGAGATGATTGCCTGTCTCCCTTAAGGGTAGAACAGTCCTCTTTAAAATGATGGCACGTCCACACCTACTATATGTTGTTCAAAACACTCCATATCAAATACAAGAGACATTCTTCAGGGCAATCAAGTCTGAACAGAGGCTGCTGTTATGGGGAGGGGGATCCCCCAGAATTGCCCTTAAGAAACTGCAGAAAGGAGTGTATGACAGGGGTCCGGCCGTTCCGGATCTTTGGAAATATTACTGGGCCTCATAACTTATAAACATTAATGAATGGGTGTTTTCCCTGCTTGAGGAGCCGGCGTATAGGGTTTACCGACTGATGATGGGTAATGGCAATGACTTGGCTAAGCTATACCAGAAGAGGAGAAATATTACATACCTGCTGGTGCACACCTGGACAGTGATCGAAATATGGGGTAAGGCCACTAGAATGACAGGCTGGTAGAATAGGCTCATGGAACAGACACCTTTGTGGGGGGGAGACCAACTGAGAGAGCTGAGCCGCCTAGAGGGCTTCCAGAAATGGAGGAATTGACTTATTAGGAGATATCTGGAAAGGGAGGCAAGATGATCGAGTTCGATAGATTGTAGAAGGAATTTCAGATGGGAGGGGAGGAATTTCTCTCTTACCGACAACTAAGACATGCAGTAGACTGCCATCTGAAGGAAGGAACCTTGATACCAGAGTATTCACTGCTCAAGGACAGACTCCTCCTAGATCCCATGATAGATAAGGCAATAACTCTCCGGACTATATGGGACCTCTAAGGGAAGCTTGGGAATCAGTTATTGGTCTCCTCGAGGAGGATGACTTGGCTGAGGCCCTACAGAGCCCCAGAGAAATAGCTATCAGAGCACGCTTTAGACTGGTCCAGTTCCGCATTCTTCATAGATCCTATGAATCGCGAATTATCCAATTTCGGATCAGGCGTTGTATGTCTGAGGAGTGTGCGAGGGGATGTGGAGAGAAAGGGTCATTCCTCCACATATTGTGGGACTGCCCCATTATACTAAACTACTGGGAGATCCTGTCCCGAGTCATGTCTACAGTGGTGGGAGTTCCGGTGTTGACGGAGCCGGGGTGGCATATTCTAGGAGTAACTGGAGAGAAAACATGGCCACAATGGGCCAAGACCAGGCTGGCACTGGCAGGGGGGTGGCGAAGCGAAATATTGCCTGTGCATGGGGATCTAGGGAAGCCCCTTCAGTAGAAACCTGGAAAAAAGATATGGATTGGTGCTACAGGGCAGAACAATCAGTTTGTCAAAGCAGGTGCTGCCCGCGCAGATGGGGTAAGATATGGGGAGCAAGGGCAAAATATAGAGGTCATTGGGCAGAGGACTGTGGGCTGTTTACAAGCCTCCCTAGATCAAATAGCGCGGCGATACCTCCAGAGAGAGCAAAAATGGCAGTAGTAAATTAATAGAAATCAATGCAGGAGACAACAGGAGTACTAGGAACACATGTAAACTTATGTGACTCTATAATTTATGTATGATGTATATCTGAAGTTTGTTATTTGTTCAATAAAAATAAATAAATAAAAAAAGATCTGAAATTGATGCAGTCTGTGCATCCCAGTCTTTTATCAGGTATTTTAAAGCATTATTCTTTCCCATCCAAAAAGGTGAACATTTTTCAAAACTACTGGGTCACATGGAGATACAGATCCGGTTCCTCTCAGACATCATATTTCACAACCAAAGGGCCTCTTCTATGGCTTCTGTTAGATCTGTGGCTTCCAGATGACACTTACACCTGGGGGGCTGGAAAGTCAAGGCAGCCCAGAAAAATTGCCTCCTAAGAATGTCTTTTTTCAGAAGTAAACTTTTTGCAAAGGAATTGGAGAAGGAACTAAAAAAGGTTGTACAAAAGTCAAAGCAGACACAAACTTTCCGCCGCAAGCAGAAATCTTGGGAAGGAAATAAAAAAAAAAGTGTGACTGTTACAGGAGGAAAAGAACAGACTTGCACCAGAACAGAGCCCTGTTTCAACCTATGGGTACACAATCAGGCACTTCATCTCACCAGTCTGATGGTTTGAAACAGAACTCCTAGCTAAGGTGGGACTCCTTCCAATCTTGTGGGAGGTCGCCTTCTCCAATTTCAGCAGACTAGGAGGGAATGGATCTCTGACAGATGGGTTCTGCAAATTGTCATCTACTGTTATGCAATAGATGTTTCACCAGAATTTCAGGACCCACACTTTGTTCAAGCAACTTGGCATTCGGAAGCAATAAATAGAAGGCATTACAGGACAGCATCTCTTCACAATTGAACAAAAGGTCTTTAATTGAAACCCCCTTTCTTGTGAGAGGTTGTGGTTGCTAGTCATGGGTATTCCTCATCAAGATTGTCTCGGGCAAATACCGGCTAATCATAAATCTGCTTTTTTCAACAAGTTCATTCCAACTCTGGGGCGTAGCCAAGCAAGATGACTGACTAGATTCCCCCTGCAGAGCTTCTGCTGGCAAAATCACAATCCTGCACTAATCTGAAGTCCTCATGATCCTGGGCCTGTGGTCTGCCGTGGCCCCTGGCTGTGAAGGCGGGCCACGTGCCTCGGGCATACTCAATGCTGCGGTTACTTGGGAAGGCAGGGGCAGCCCGAAGGTGTCGGGAGTGGAGGGGGAGGGGCGAGATAATCCACTAGTGACGGCTGTGTGAAACCCATGGGGGGCGGCAGTGGAGCACCTTGCACTGGCTCAGACTTGGCCAAAAAACTGTCTCTCGGGGCTCCAGAGTGATTCCCTGTCAAGACTCTGCAGAAGTGATTCCCTGTCAAGACTCTGCAGTCCCCTGAAAAGCTCAGGCACTGTGCAGTGTGCAGCAATCGGATGACGGCTGATCTGACATGCACAAGACATGCACAAGACCACGATACCAGTCACCAGGGCCGAAACTAACACCACGGAGCTAAAACCTACAACGCATAAGTTGGAAGAACGAGTACAACAACTGACGCACCAGCACAAACAAATAGAACCGAAGCTCGGGGACCAGGAAGGGAGAGCATGCTGCAATAACATCAGAGTGGTAGGGGTCCTGAAAGGGACGGAAGCTCCGAGCATGGATCTCTTTCTCGAGGACATTATAGTCATCCATCTTAAGCCTAAAAGACTCTCAACCTACTTTACGGTGGAGAGGGCCCACAGAGCACCAATACCACCACCGCGGCTGGGGGCTCCCCCCAGAACTATTATAGCAAACCTCCTAAATTATAGGGACCGGGACACTATAGTACAGGCAGCTAGGATGCACAATGACCTTTTATACAGATGTTCGGTCATCAGGTTCTTTCCAGACCTTAACCTGAGGGTGCAACAGGAGAGACGTACCTTTGATGGGGTGAAGCGTGCCCTGTGAGAAAGAGGAATAAAATATATGATGCTCTTCCCAGCAAAACTCTGGGTAATAGAAAATGACAAATCCTGGTATTTCACTGCACCAGCGGAGATTCAGCAATGGTTGAAGGACGAGTGCCCTCAGATACGTAGCCAGCGTAGAGAGGAAACTGGAAGGGGAAACCAAAATGGCAACATGAAATCCCTGACACGATGAGCGGAGGACGGGAGCTCAGAGACTCGATCAAGTGGGTCACATTCTAGAAGTCCACCCACCGAAGCGGCGACATCCGGAAAGAAATAGACACTGGCAGATTTCCAAAGATTGGGCAAGATAATGATGCATGATTGCAGGTATAGACTGTGGCCATTTGGGTGGTGAGAGGCGACCGACCAAACCCGACAGTCAAGTGTGACACCCTACCACACAGGAACCTTGACTCGAACAATATAGCAATCCTGAATGTTGAGAGGCTGGAGTGGGGCTCTGGGTGGGCAGCATTGAGTGATGGTGTCAGCCAACCCTACGATGTTCTACTGTTTTATGGGAGACAGGTGCTCTGTTAGTTAGGATGTGGGTAGTTTTAGACCTACAAGGCAGGGTAGCAGGGAGGGGGGGAGCTCACATTGGGACTTTTATTTATTCCAGTTTGAATTGGGTTATTTGTGCTTCAGGAATAATGCTTCGACGAATGTGGGCCGTGACCAGAAATCCTATGCTGTATATTGGTGCCCAGGAGCGAGGAGGTTTGGCGGGTGGGAAAGGTGGAAGAAGGGAGAAGGGCCGCATTGGTCTGTCAGATGGCTGCGCAGCAAGCTAAAAAATTAAGGATTCTCTCCTGGAACATAAATGGTCTGGGGGATAAGATAAAACGGGCCATGGTGCTACAATACTTAAGTAGACATTCACCGGACATGGTGTTCCTTCAAGAGACTCACATGAAAGGCAACAATTGTAAAACCTGGGTCCC
Organism: Lissotriton vulgaris; assembly: GCF_964263255.1. Classification (NCBI taxonomy): domain Eukaryota; kingdom Metazoa; phylum Chordata; class Amphibia; order Caudata; family Salamandridae; genus Lissotriton; species Lissotriton vulgaris. Next base: position 1,880,581,349 of record NC_141685.1, on the reverse strand, counting down.
ACTTGTGGTGAAACACACCTGGTATGATCAGATGGGACCCTGCGCTGCCCTACCCAGGATTTGGCAGGGGCGAGTTGTAAATATATGTTCGGTATATGTGCTGCCTCGACTACATGGAAACACATTCCCAGATCTGAACAAATTAATACTCAACATGCTACAGGGAACATTGATTAAGAGGGGGGACATGAATGACACGAGGACCCCAGAGCTAGACAGGGAGCGACATACTCTGAACACTCAGGGACCCAGACGATTAAACACATTTGCGAGTGCAATGGGACTAACGGATCTTTGGAGATGCCACAACCCCAGATCAAGACAGTTTACGTATACCTCCGCAGCCCATGGTAGTGGCTCAAGACTAGATTATATCTTTACACCTACCAATTCTGTAGGACTTTTTCAAGGGGTGCCAAAAGGCGAGAGGCATATTGGATCACTCTCCAGTGGAGGTACAGATGCACAGGCCAGTGAAGGACTGGTCTCTTCTGCCGAGATTGGACCCTTTCTTGTTCAGAGATCAGGAGTTCCGGGATAGCTTTGAGGAGCGTATAGAACAGTATTTCACTGAGAATGCGGGCTCTGTAGGATCGGACTGTGTACTATGGGACGCATATAAGACGGTGGCCAGGGACTTTCTGCAGGCGACAAGTGGGATCAAGAACAAAATGATTGCATGGTTGGAAAGGATCGATGAGTCCAGAAATTGGGTGTCTGAAATTAGAACTGAAGAGGGCCTACAGAGTGGGCCAGGCACAGAGATCTCAGAAATATTTGCTGGCTACTATGAAAGCATCTATCAGTCACAGACCGAACGGGGGCGGAGGATTGCGATGACCTTCTAAAAGACATGTGCCGACCATTGGAGCTGACTATAGGGCGGGGCTAGACTCAGATTTAAACATTGAGGAAGTGGAGGCGCCATATGGGACCTGCAATCAGAGAAGGGGGCCTGCCTGAATGGGCTCCCTACGGAATTTTTCAAATATGTTGCAGGGAAGCTTGCCCCACGCATGATAAATATGTTTCTGGGGGCAAGAGATGAGGGTCAACTCTCAGAAGATGTGAGAATGGCGACGATAGTGGTCATTCATTAAAAACAGAAACCTCACGACCTATGTAGTTCGTAAAGACCAATCTCCTTGCTAAATTTTGAAGCCAAAGTATTTACCAAGATTATTGCTAACCGTCTGAGTCCAATCATACAATCCCTAATTCATCCAGACCATTCCGGTTTTGTGCCGCACAGGAGCACTAGGCTCAATTTGCGGCGACTCTACGGTATCATACACATGGCCCAAAAACAGCCGGAAGTACCTGCTGCCCTCCTATCACTCGAAGCAAGGATGGCATTCAATAGTATTGAATGGACTTATTTATTTGCGGTTTTTAAAAAGGTGGGGCTTGGTTTCAAATTTTCAGAGGTGGATATGTCTACTCTACACCCCCCAATGGCAGGAGTCAGAGTCAATGGGACCATAGCTAGACCTTTTGCACTCCACAAGGGCACACGTCAAGGGTGCCCGTTATCATCAATGCTCTTTGCACTGGAGTTGGAACCATTGGCAGTCTGGATATGGGGGGACCGTATTTCTTTATATGCGAATGATATCCTGCTTTATGCCCACAGGCCAGACAGACATTCCATGGACTCATTCATATTATACAATCCCTCAGCACATATTCTGGATATTGTATTAATTTGCATAAATATCTGGTCTTCTCTCTAGCCGGAGAACTACTAATCCTGGCTTCGGTTTGTTCTGAGCTAGCAAGGAAATTGATGTTCAAGTTTTTGTGCATATGGATTACGAGGTCCGAGGACGAGTTCATTCGATTGTACTTACTGACACAACTTGAAAGATTGAGGGATAACACAGCGCACTGGAGATGATTGCCTGTCTCCCTTAAGGGTAGAACAGTCCTCTTTAAAATGATGGCACGTCCACACCTACTATATGTTGTTCAAAACACTCCATATCAAATACAAGAGACATTCTTCAGGGCAATCAAGTCTGAACAGAGGCTGCTGTTATGGGGAGGGGGATCCCCCAGAATTGCCCTTAAGAAACTGCAGAAAGGAGTGTATGACAGGGGTCCGGCCGTTCCGGATCTTTGGAAATATTACTGGGCCTCATAACTTATAAACATTAATGAATGGGTGTTTTCCCTGCTTGAGGAGCCGGCGTATAGGGTTTACCGACTGATGATGGGTAATGGCAATGACTTGGCTAAGCTATACCAGAAGAGGAGAAATATTACATACCTGCTGGTGCACACCTGGACAGTGATCGAAATATGGGGTAAGGCCACTAGAATGACAGGCTGGTAGAATAGGCTCATGGAACAGACACCTTTGTGGGGGGGAGACCAACTGAGAGAGCTGAGCCGCCTAGAGGGCTTCCAGAAATGGAGGAATTGACTTATTAGGAGATATCTGGAAAGGGAGGCAAGATGATCGAGTTCGATAGATTGTAGAAGGAATTTCAGATGGGAGGGGAGGAATTTCTCTCTTACCGACAACTAAGACATGCAGTAGACTGCCATCTGAAGGAAGGAACCTCGATACCAGAGTATTCACTGCTCAAGGACAGACTCCTCCTAGATCCCATGATAGATAAGGCAATAACTCTCCGGACTATATGGGACCTCTAAGGGAAGCTTGGGAATCAGTTATTGGTCTCCTCGAGGAGGATGACTTGGCTGAGGCCCTACAGAGCCCCAGAGAAATAGCTATCAGAGCACGCTTTAGACTGGTCCAGTTCCGCATTCTTCATAGATCCTATGAATCGCGAATTATCCAATTTCGGATCAGGCGTTGTATGTCTGAGGAGTGTGCGAGGGGATGTGGAGAGAAAGGGTCATTCTTCCACATATTGTGGGACTGCCCCATTATACTAAACTACTGGGAGATCCTGTCCCGAGTCATGTCTACAGTGGTGGGAGTTCCGGTGTTGACGGACCCGGGGTGGCATATTCTAGGAGTAACTGGAGAGAAAACATGGCCACAATGGGCCAAGACCAGGCTGGCACTGGCAGGGGGGTGGCGAAGCGAAATATTGCCTGTGCATGGGGATCTAGGGAAGCCCCTTCAGTAGAAACCTGGAAAAAAGATATGGATTGGTGCTACAGGGCAGAACAATCAGTTTGTCAAAGCAGGTGCTGCCCGCGCAGATGGGGTAAGATATGGGGAGCAAGGGCAAAATATAGAGGTCATTGGTCAGAGGACTGTGGGCTGTTTACAAGCCTCCCTAGATCAAATAGCGCGGCGATACCTCCAGATAGAGCAAAAATGGCAGTAGTAAATTAATAGAAATCAATGCAGGAGACAACAGGAGTACTAGGAACACATGTAAACTTATGTGACTCTATAATTTATGTATGATGTATATCTGAAGTTTGTTATTTGTTCAATAAAAATAAATAAATAAAAAAAGATCTGAAATTGATGCAGTCTGTGCATCCCAGTCTTTTATCAGGTATTTTAAAGCATTATTCTTTCCCATCCAAAAAGGTGAACATTTTTCAAAACTACTGGGTCACATGGAGATACAGATCCGGTTCCTCTCAGACATCATATTTCACAACCAAAGGGCCTCTTCTATGGCTTCTGTTAGATCTGTGGCTTCCAGATGACACTTACACCTGGGGGGCTGGAAAGTCAAGGCAGCCCAGAAAAATTGCCTCCTAAGAATGTCTTTTTTCAGAAGTAAACTTTTTGCAAAGGAATTGGAGAAGGAACTAAAAAAGGTTGTACAAAAGTCAAAGCAGACACAAACTTTCCGCCGCAAGCAGAAATCTTGGGAAGGAAATAAAAAAAAAGTGTGACTGTTACAGGAGGAAAAGAACAGACTTGCACCAGAACAGAGCCCTGTTTCAACCTATGGGTACACAATCAGGCACTTCATCTCACCAGTCTGATGGTTTGAAACAGAACTCCTAGCTAAGGTGGGACTCCTTCCAATCTTGTGGGAGGTCGCCTTCTCCAATTTCAGCAGACTAGGAGGGAATGGATCTCTGACAGATGGGTTCTGCAAATTGTCATCTACTGTTATGCAATAGATGTTTCACCAGAATTTCAGGACCCACACTTTGTTCAAGCAACTTGGCATTCGGAAGCAATAAATAGAAGGCATTACAGGACAGCATCTCTTCACAATTGAACAAAAGGTCTTTAATTGAAACCCCCTTTCTTGTGAGAGGTTGTGGTTGCTAGTCATGGGTATTCCTCATCAAGATTGTCTCTGGCAAATACCGGCTAATCATAAATCTGCTTTTTTCAACAAGTTCATTCCAACTCTGGGGCGTAGCCAAGCCAGATGGCTGACTAGATTCCCCCTGCAGAGCTTCTGCTGGCAAAATCACAAACCTGCACTAATCTGAAGTCCTCATGATCCTGGGCCTGTGGTCTGCCGTGGCCCCTGGCTGTGAAGGCGGGCCACGTGCCTCGGGCATACTCAATGCTGCGGTTACTTGGGAAGGCAGGGGCAGCCCGAAGGTGTCGGGAGTGGAGGGGGAGGGGCGAGATAATCCACTAGTGACGGCTGTGTGAAACCCATGGGGGGCGGCAGTGGAGCACCTTGCACTGGCTCAGACTTGGCCAAAAAACTGTCTCTCGGGGCTCCAGAAGTGATTCCCTGTCAAGACTCTGCAGAAGTGATTCCCTGTCAAGACTCTGCAGTCCCCTGAAAAGCTCAGGCACTGTGCAGTGTGCAGCAATCGGATGACGGCTGATCTGAAGCATACTTGCCTGGAGTTTGTCTGATTTAGGCTGGTGCTGAGGGCACGCTGGTCTGAAGCAATGTTTTCTCCAGAGAGACCCCTATTGATGGGGGCTGGGCCAGGAGCCAGTGTTCCCAAGTGGTGATGCCACTTAATTGAGGGGATTACCTTGCTCTGCCCCGAGGAGGGAGGAGTCAGGGAGTGCTGTGTGCCAGGAGAGGCAGGAACAGCACTTGGGTGGCTCATGAGAACCCCTCCCTGTCGTGATATGGTTGACTGGGAGCTCTCCTGATTGTATTTATATTTTTTTCTTATAAAGCGCTAACAATCATCCTGAGTAGGATGCAATAACTATGATGAGCGGTGGGTTGACCTGAGTCCTACAAATTTAGTCTGGTTTGGGGAAAAGAAAGGTTTTCAATTGCTTCCTAAATGACAGGTGGCAGTCCGTGAGTCTGAGAGCCACGGGCAACTCATTCCATTTGGTTGCGGCTATGTGGGAGAAGGCTCGCTCTCCAAATCCTGGCTCTCTTCACTCGAGTTGTTCTTGCTCCTGCTGTGCATTGAGAGCGGAGATTTCTAGTTGGTGCATAAAACTTAATCCTATTTCTTAGGATAAGTGGGCCTGTGTAATGCAGTGCTCTGTGTGTTATACACAGCATTTTGAAGGTTGCTCTCTGCCTCATTGGCAGTCAATGGAGCTCTCTTAAGCAGCTCTTGGCTGGGTCGAATTTTATTTTGTTACAGATTGCCTTAGCCGCCGCGTTTTGCACTATTTGTAGTTTGGTGAAGAGGTAGTCTGCCATGCCTACAAACAGGGAGTTTCCATAGTCCAGCCTGCTCATCAATAATGACTGAACCAGGATCCTTCTACACTCAGTGGGAATCCAGGTGAAGACTCTTCTGAGCATCTTCAACAAAGCGAAGCCTTTGCCCCAAATTGTTGACACATGGGATTTTATAGACAGAGTGTTATCGATCGTCACTCCCAGGTTCCTTGCTGTCAGTGTCGGAATTGGGGTGGTGCCCAGGGGCGCTGGCCACCAGCTGTTGTTCCACAGCTGAGTGTGTCCACCGAACAGCAATATCCCTGATTTATCTGCGTTCAGTTTTAAACAGTGGCTATACATCCAGTCAGACAGTTCGGTAAGACAGTCTAGTAGCCTATCCTTGGGGTCATCATCCTCATCCAGGATTACAGTTAATTGGGTGTCTGCATAAGAACAGATTTCGACACCCCATTTTCTTCATATCGCTGCCAGGGAAGACACAAAATAGTTAAACAACGTTGGGCTCAATGAGGCCCCCTGTGGGACCCCATATTTGATGTTCCGGTGAGGGGATGAGAAGTTACCCATGCGCACTGATTGCGTTCTGTCCGACTGGAATGATTGCAAACACCCCAGTGCTCTGTCCCGGATACCTTTTGCTGCAAGGGTTCATAGTAGCAGGTTGTGTGGTACGGTATCAAACGCCGCCGAGAGATCTAATAATATTAGGGCGACTGTTTTCCCCCGGTCTACCTGTGTTCTGATGTTATCCAGCACGTACAAGAGTGTTGTCTCTGTGCTGTTGTTGACCCTGAAACCCGTTTGTGAGACATCTAATAGATTGTTTGTTTCCAGAAAAGTGGATAGTTGCCTGTTAACCAGTTTTTCTAAAACTTTTGATAAATAGGGCAGTTTATTTATTTATTTATTTGCTTGTAAAGCGCCTGAGTCAATTCCCGAAGGGATATCTCTGCGCTGTTGCTAGCAGTTTAGGGCAGATTACTCCGAGGGTGAGAGCTGATGGGGGGAATGAGAACTATGGCCTGGTGAAAAGGTACGTTTTCAGTTTTTTTCTGAACAGTACTAAATTGCTAATCTGTTTCAGTTCGGTGGGCAGGGAGTTCCGAAGTATGGGTCCTTTGTAAGACAGGGCTCGGCCTCCCTGTCTAGCTCTTCTTATCTTTGGGACTTGTAGCAGCAGATGGTTACTAGAGCGGAGTGCGCATCTAGGGAAGTATGGTACAAATTTTTCTCGTAAATATTTGGGACTGGTACCATACAGGCATCTGTGTATAATGTTACAGATTTTAAAATTGATGCGCTGCTTCACAGGAAGCCAGTGGAGTTGGTGAAGTAAGGGGCGGGAGGGCGTTCTGGGGGGGGCATTGAGGGCCAATCTTGCTGCTGTATTTTGGACAACCTGAAGTTTGTCTATTTGTTCTTCATTTGCCGATAGGTATAGTCCATTCTGCCTATGATTAGAGTTTGGATGAGGGTCTTTCTGTGGTTGTCTGGCAGAAAAGGAAAGACACGTCTTAGAAGCCCCACCACGTGAATGCAGGCACCTGCCACCTGAGTGGTGTGTTCTTTGAGCAGGAGTGTTTGGTCCAGCTTAACACCAAGGTTTTTTGCTATGGGTTTGGGGTTGGGGACCGGGCCTAGCTCCAGAGGCCACCATTCTGGTGACCAGAGAAGAGTCGCCCCTCCAAACAGCATGACCTCTGTTTTGGTCACGTTGCATTGAAGAAAATTTTTTGCCATCCAGTGTGCTATCGTTCTCATCCCATTAGCAAATGATGAAAGAATTGCCGGCGTGAGAGTTGAGAAGGGAAACAGAAGTTGGGTGTCATCAGCGTATGACACCGGAGTGAATCCAAAGGATCTTATCATATTTGCTAAGGGGGCCACATAAATGTTAAAAAGCGTGGGGCTAAGGCATGAGCCCTGTGGCACACCCTTAGTAAGCACTCTTGATGGAGAGGAGTGAGAGCCTAGTCTGACTCCTTGGGTGCGATCGGAAAGAAAGCTTTTTAGCCATGAGAGAGCCGTGCCTCCTATTCCCACATCACTCAGTCTTTCAAGGAGGAGTTCATGTGATACCGCGTCGAAAGCAGCGGATAAATCTAACAGCACTAGAATCACGGATTCCCCCCTGTCCAGTGACATCCTGATGTTGTCGGTCACGGAGAGGAGGGCTGATTCAGTGCTGTGATTAGGCCTGAAACCAGATTGGGATGGGTCCAGGCCTTTCGCTGCTTCGATATATTTCGACAGGTGTGTGTTAACATGCTTCTCTGTAAGTTTACTGAGGTAGGGTAGGAGGGAGATAGGTCTGAGGTTTGAAAGGTCCGACCAGGGTAATGTGGTGTTTTTCCGAATTGGATTGACTACAGCTTGTTTCCATTCAGTAGGTACCTGTCCTTTGCTCAGGGATTGATTTATGATAGCTTGTATGGATGGACCTAGGATGGAGTTTAGAGGGGCCATCATTTTCGCTGGTAAGAGATCATTAGGGGAACCAGATTTTATGTGGTTAATTAGGGGAGAGAGATCTGTATTGGACACTGGGGGAAAGGAAAGTAAGGATGGTGACTTTTTTGGTTGAGGTGTCATGGGGACATAGTTTCCACAGTTGGTGCTGGTTGTTTTCAGGATTTTATCGTAAATCGTGTTGATTTTGCTCTCAAAGAACAGGGAGATCTCATTACACAGTGGTAGTGAGAAATCATCTGCGCTAATACAGGCTGTGGGTTTTACGAAGGATTCCAATATTTTGTATAGTTCCTTCGAGGAATTGCCTGCCTCTGACAGTTGCTGGGCCAGACAGTTTTTCCGAGCCTTTCTAATGTTTTTGTAGTATTTCGATTGGGCTTCTGAGTGGGCTTTTTTATCCTCTGCTAAGTGCGATTTTCTCCATTTTTTTTCCAATCTTCTGCACCCTTGCTTCTCAGCTCTTAGTATCTCTGTGTACCATTTCTCCTTTTTGTGGGTGGGGAATTGTTTGTGAAGTTTTAGCGGAGCTAGTTTGTCTATTGCTTCCAGTAGAGTCATTAAATTTAGCGAGCATGTCATCTACCTTATCTGTGTCTAGGATTGAGGGTATTTTCCAGGTCTCCTGTAGTCCTTCTATAGTTATTTTATGCCATTGGCGTCGCCAAATTGGGGGAAGATTTTTATTTGATGTCTTTTTATGTGATATGGGGAGATTAAATTCTAGCAAGTAGTGGTCGGTCCAATTCAGATGAGAAGTGGTTTTGCAGGGCAAGGTGGGACTGTTTGAGAAGAGTAAGTCTAGAAGGTGTCCCCCTTCATGGGTGGGGTCGGAGTTGTGAAGTTGGAGCCCTATCGTAGACATATCTGCAAGCAAAGCTTTAGTTTCTGTAAGTTCCAGATTGTCTGCGTGAATGTTGAAATCGCCTAGGAGAACAAAGTTTTCTTTGGCTCTGAGGTAAGGGGCTATTAATTCCATGAGAGAGAGGGAGAATCCTGCACATGATCCAGGTGGGCGGTATATGAGTGCACCTTTCATGGCTATTGTGGTAGATAGATTAATGCGGAAAGTAATGATTTCCAGGGTAGGGCTACATTTTTCCTCAAGAATGAGATATGGGTCGATAGTTAGCAGGGTTATTGATGTCTGAGCCTGCTTTTTTTAGTAGTGGGGTAACTGTGGCGTTCTTCCAGTTAGTTGGGAATTCAGCAGATTCTAGCGAGTGGTTCAATGCTTGTGTTACTGCTGGGCATATTATTGGGGCTAGTTGCGAAAAAATATGATGTGGACATGGGTCCAGCGGGGAGCCTGATTTTATTTCTAACATGACTTTACCCACTTCTTCTTCCGAAAACGGACCAAAGCTGGAGCAACTGATCTGAGGGGTGGATGACTCGTGGGCCTCTAAGCATTCCGGTTTGATGTTGGAAAATGAGGAGTAAATTTTATCTATTTTCTCACAAGAAAAAGTCATTAATTTTATCGCAGCCTACTTGTGAGGGAGTCAGATTCGATAAGAGACTTGTAGGACTGCATAGTTCTTAGACTATTTTAAATAGTTCTTTGGATGAGTTTTTATTTTCTGTTATTCTGCGAGAGAAATATTCCTTTTTTGCTTTCCTAATGGCTTTATTATATAGTATAAGTTCTTTCTTATATGACAATCTGGCGTCTTGAGTTTTTGTAAGTCTCCATTTATGTTCAAGTGATGTGCATTTCCTTTTTAGTGACTTTAGTTCTGGCCTATACCAATTTTCTGACATGGTACGTCTGGGTTTGGTATTGGAGCGTAGCACTGAACAGTGCTCCAGTGCATTTATGATGTGGTTCTGGAGATGGTCTATTTCGTCGTTGATACTAGTTTTGGTTGTATTAGAATATGAAAAATGTTGCTGGAAAGCTTCTACTGAGAAATTTTTCCAGCTCCTAATTTTTGCCGCTGCCGGGGCTAGAGGTCTGGTGTTTTTGACAGGTAGGTTAATGTTGAACTCAATCATAGAGTGATCTGTCCATGTCATTGGTTTTATCCCTTTGATGAGGCTGGAACCTATATTGGAGAACATAAGGTCCAATATGTGTCCTGTGTTGGTTGTTCAATTCTCTGGGAAAGTTGTAGGATTTCCATGTTCTCCTCTAGATGTTTTGCTAGGGGGTTATTGCTATTATCATAGTGAATGTTAAAGTCCCCTAGAAGCAGGATATTTTTCTTGTTAAGACAGACCGGCATAATTTGCGCGAGAAGTTGAGTGCTAAAGTCAGACGTACAGCCTGGTGGATTATAGATGATCACACCGCCGAGTAGAATATTGGTATTTATGGACACTGCTGTTCAAAGACTCCCACTCTTGTCTGCAAGTGAGGGAGTCTTTGAACAGCAATGCTACCCCACCTCCCCTTTTTTTTTCCTATTCAGATTAAGGATTTTATAATCTGCTGGGAGGGCCGTTGCAATGTCCGGTGTACTGTGATTATCGAGCCAAGTCTCAGTAATGAAGGCCAGATCGGGTTTATCAGTGCTCAAAATATCCCAGATTTCTGTTGCGTGTTTTGGGAGGGATCTTGCATTGAGGTAGATACATCTCAGTGCAAAGTCTGGGGTGCTTATTTTGGCGGGGCAGTACCAGGGATCACTCTCCCATTTGCAGTTTTGACAGCAGACTGGGCCCATGATGTTCAAGGGTCCTAAGTGTGCACATGACGCGGAGTTTCTTGAGCCTAAGGTGTTAAGTTTCCTAAGCTCACTGCTTGAGTATGTAATGGCACTCATTGCCGTTCTCGGTGTGTGGCTAATCAGTTGTGCAGGGGTTGTGGCCCATGGTCTCGGCCTGTCGTGGAAGGGCGCAGACGGGCTTGCCTTTAGCGCGCCTTCGGTGCCCCGCCTGAGCCCCCCCTGCGCCCGTCCGCTGCGCCTCCTGAGAGAGGGTACCATTTTATCCTGGCGAGGGCAGGAGAACGGGAGGGGCCTAGCACTAGTCTGCTAGCCCTGCGCCTTGTCCTCACCCAAGATGGCGGGCCCAGAGCAGCACTTACTCGGCTGCGGTGGGGGCGGTCTGGGGAAGTGATCCGGGCCAAGTGGGCCGATTAGCTCAGCACAAGTTGTTGGGAAGGGAGAGCGACCCGCTATGGCCCAGCGGTGTTCAGTCAATCTCTAAGTCAATACGATCGGGTGAGTGAACATTCGGGGCAAGTTACAATTTAAATAAAGTGCAGGTTAAAAACACAGATGACAGTTTTAAAAACCAATAAATCGTGCTAAGTCCCGGCTTTCCGCCTCAGGACACTCAAAATTACCACACCGCACACACTAGCAATTCCCAGCTGCTGTTGCAGCCGATGCAGCCTTAATAAAGGTTGTGAGCCTCCCATGAGGGAATACAGTGCCTATCTACTGAGGGACATAGACTCAAATCCAAGTATATTGATTGCAAGACTGTGGTATTGGTCCAGGAGTTGGAAGTGTAGCTGGCCCCAGTTGACTGTCCCCTAAGTTTGTGTTGTGGAGGGTTTCATTGAGCCCTGGATAGTGCTTTCTGATTTGCGGGGTGATCCCTCATTGTGAATGCTGGCAAAGCTGGTCTCTGACTCCCCTGCCTGCATTAGGTCCACTGACAACATGGTGAAAGATAGAGTGTCCAAGCCCATGCAATCAAACAAAATTGTAAACTATACTCACACCATCCATCCGATATGAAGGGGCCTGAGAGTCGCGTGAGCTCGGCCCCATCTCTTGTGGATCTGCTGTTAGCGATACAAAGCTCACAGGACGAGATGGTCACTAAAATCGACTCACAATGAAAGTCAATTTACTTTTGGCAGACTGGTGGACCTTGTGACCGCCACAGAACAACACGTGGACACACTACAACAGGAAGACCAACACAACACTGTTCCTAGCCTTCAGAGGTTGACGGCCCAAATGGACGAACGAATAGAAGGGCGCTCTCAGAGAAGATGTATGGGGTTCATGGCAAGGGCGGAGGGGCAATCAGCAGTACTGCTCTTGAAGCAATGGATTTCTACCGCCTTTCTTCCTGAGACACTATCCAAGTTTTTCAGGATTGAAAGAGCCCATAGGGCACTGGCCCCCTGCCAAAACATGGGTCCCCACCAAGAGCCATAATTGCCCAGCTGTTAGACTTTCGTGACCGATACTCCATTCTTCAGCGTGTTTGGATACAGGGCACGCCGCTGTTTGAAGGAAAACCCATCTCAATTTTTTCCAACTATTATGCAAATAAGTGCAACAACAACAGAATACTTATATATCCATAAAGAAACGCTTGACAGATTCAAACATGAAAAACAGATTTTTCCTGTGCAACTGTGTGTCTGGCATGAGGGAAAGGTTTTTTTTTTTAGTTCAGTAGAGGCCAGCGAGTGGTTGTACACTTTGGCAAGGAACACTAGCCAAAACACACGACAGCAGGGATCGACTCTGCCGAGCACACAAAGACAATATGTCTACCTTCGGAGGCAGAAAGGGCAACGGAGGAGCCTGGACGATAATCGACAAGTGGAAAAAACTGTGGGTGGTCCAGATGGTACCCTTCAAGCCACTGATGTAGTGCTTGATTCGTTCCACAAATGTCAAACTGACCCCGGCACAGCCAGTGATAGCACAGGCCTGGAGTGATCCCTGTGCTATGTCCACCTGACTGTGAGTATTGGCATAGCCGTTGTGGAGTGTGCCTATCGGAGAGACCGCTAACCCTTCCTCGCTGAGTAGGAGATGATGACTGATGCTGCCTGAACTATAGACAGGTCAGCGGTGGGTGCTCTTGCCTGACTCGTTGTTGGGTGTGAGGGGGAGGGATTAGTTTGTTAAGACATATCAAGATTAACTCTACTGTATCGAAAACATTTTGGTGGGAGAGAACTGGGAGAGAGGCAAGTATACGTGGAGAGGGTGCTTGAGTGCTTCTGCCTCACACCTTCTTCTCAGACCTGGCTTCTAATGTAGCACAAAGTTTCTATTAGAACTGAACTGTTCTCATTCTGATATAAGGTTGTGGGAATGGGGCAGCAAAAGTTAGCTCCCGACTGGCCAGTGGTTGTACAAGAGATTTTGGTCAAGCTTCCCCTGGGGAGGGGGGAGTAGGGGAGGTGTTCTGCTTTTAAAGGTCTGAAAAGGTTGGGGGATTACATGATGCTCTTCTACACTGTGGTTCTGATTGCTACTATGGAATTGCTGTGATGTGGAGTGCGCTGTAGAGGAGGCCTGTCGGCTGGAGTGGTGGGTGAGGTGGCAAATGGCTAGCCAAGTAACTAAGCCTTTGACCAGGAATGTCAGGGGTATTTACGAGTTTGAGAAGTGTAGAGGAGTGCATGCCTATCTGAAATATTAAAATGTGTGTATTTTTTATTTTTACTAGATGATGATTGAGGGATTGCCTCACTAATCTCTGGAAGCAGTGGATGAGACATTGGTACGCCACCTCATGCTCTGGGTATGCCTGGGATGGTCATATGGGTGGCCCATGGGTCTCATTCCGCCACATATGAGATGTTCTAATCCCGTAGGGGAGATATGTGATATTGTATGGAGCCCTAGATGGATGGGTGGTGTGTCTGGTGAATGTTTATGCTCCAAACACTGACTGCCTGTATTTTTATGCTAGAGTTACAGCGGCTGATTCATTGTACCTTGATGCAGGCATGCAGACATTATTATGACAGGTGATTGTAACTGTGTCCTAGATGGTCCAGTAGACATGACATTATGCGTGGGTTATGTCTCCTTGACATATAGCGGGACTGATATCCAACAAAAAATGTATTCTCCTGTTACACTCCAGAAGCAGGGCCCCACAGCCGATTGGACTACTGTTTGGTTTCCAGTGGTATAGCACAAGAGGTGTTAGAGATTTCTTACTTACCCTGCTATTTATTGGACCATTCCGGATGAGTTTTGTAAGGGAGTGGAGATGACCAGTGATATGGGTGACTATGGGTGGAGGCGCTGACGGTTCCTCCAATTGAGGTGACGGTGAGTGAGACACTAACATACTACTTCGCTGAGAACTGGGGCACTGTGGTCAGTAGGGCAATAGACTGGGATGTGGTGAAGGTGGTCCTACAGGGAGTATGCCTCAAAACAACTTATGGGGTTAAGCAACAATTGGAAAGGGATATAGAAGCGCACAAGGAGGTGCTATAGAGTCAGAACTTCATTTGCACCCAGACAAAATAGCGGACTGGTGTAAGAGCCGCAAAGTATTACTGGATGACTAGCATAGACTTGAGAAATATGCAAACACTGAGTACCAGCATGGGCTACATGCAGAGGGTGACAAAACTGGGGTGATGCTAGCCCGACTGGTAAGACAGGAGAACCCTCAGACCTCAGTCCTGACAATGTACGATGATACAGGGACTCTGGTCTGTACGCAGAGGGCTATTAAAGGGGTCTTCCAAGCCTATTTAAGTAGGACCTTCACTATGCCGGGGGTGAGTTTGACTGGGAGTGTAGAGAAGTACCTCTTCCGAGCCGTGATTTGGAAGACCGCAAGGTGTTAGACCTTTTACTCGTGAGGAGATACCTGTGGTGATTCGAGGGCTTAAAACTGCAAAAACTATCGGACGCATTTGTCTACCTGCTGAGTTTTCTCACAAAAACATGGACACAGTGGTTGATCGACTAGTGGATGTCTATGAAGAGGCTCTCCAGAAGGGTAGGTTTCCTTCCAAAATGCGCAAAGCACTAATTGTGATGGTGCAAAAACCAGGCAAGGCTCCAACATTGGCCTCTGCGTTTCTGATGTTTTAATTCTCAAAAGTAGACGCAACATACTTGTAGTGCGCCTCCTCCCCTGTCTCGCAGCCTTAATACACACCGATCAGTTGGGATTTCTCCTGACGAAAAGTACCCTACACAATCTGCAGAGTCTTTTACACAGATATAATGCCCCACATCTGCAAGACAATGCCTTTGCCCTGGCACGTTTGGGTATCGAGTAAGCTGTTGACTCCTTAGACTGGAACTACATCTGGCAAGTGCTGAAGGAGGTGGGTATATACATTAGATTCGGCTACTTTATATTGACCCTTGCACTAGGGTGCAATAGGGAGGCAAGGTTTCGGAGGCCTTCTCTTTATATAGAGGGACCAGGCAGAGGTGCCCTCTGTTCCCACTCCTGATTGAGCTCACAATGATGGTGGAGAGATTGTGCATGACATTGGGCCTGCTGAGAGACCACAGTAGTAGAGACTACACATGTGGTCTCCTCTTATGCTGACGATGCACAACATATTTGAGGTACCGGGTATATTCTGTTCCGATACTTCTGAATGTGATGCAAGAATTCTATGGAATTTCAGGGCTCTGCATTAACCTTACAAAGTCGAAACGGTTTCTGCTTGTGGGTTTGACTAAGTTGCTTATCTAGACACTACCACAAGTAGGGCTACCCTGGGAGTCGAATGGTGTCTGCTACTTGGGGATCAGACTGACACACATCGAACAGATGTTCTTGGATCTTAATATCGGGAGGGAGGTGGATGGGCTACATGCATCAGTCAGGCTCTGGAGGGATCTTCCTCAGTCCCTAATGGGCAGAATAACCATTGTAGTAGTAGTAGTAGTAATCTCTTTATTCTATTTTGTAAAAATCATAAAAGCACTTCAACATAAAAACGATCTCATAAAAATCCCAGGACAAATTAGTTAATGCTAGTATACCGAGCAATGGATCAAGATAAAAGAGAGAATACATGTAGAACTAATAGTTGGTTCACTTATTGCATACAGTTTCAATTGACTTTTTCTCAGTTTCTAGGCCAGTAACAGATATATAGACACCGCAAAAACTAAAAGTTCTGTGCAATCGGTCTTTAAGGACCTAATGATCTTAACCAATTGTTTTGCGGATAAAGCTCGACATTAAGGGATTAACCCGTTTCTTTATTCTGTGTATACTTGGGGCGGAAGAATAAAAAATATGCCTCGGTTTCAGATTCAGTCATGCATGCAGGACAGAATGGGGGGTATTAGCATCCTTCCATTTGCTACAGAAGCTGTTAACTAGTAGAATGCTATACCTCAATTTCAAATACAGTAATTTCGCTAATGGTGGTTCTATAAGGTTTAAGAATTCTTCTTGATACATATTGTCTTTAAAGCTCATGAATTTACCTGTCAGCCCTCCTTCTGTGCTTTTGTTTAACCAGGTATCATTAACATGACTCCAGTATCTCTTTTTAAGGATTGTCAGAGACCTTTTAAGAATCCTATTGGAATCTGACCAAAGGTCGTTCATACCCAGTTTGATCACCCAGTTCTTGATGAAATTAAACCACTTAATTCTCCCATTAGTATCAACAGTTAGTACATCAAATAGAGATTCTCTTAAAGTTAGTGGGGTGTTGTTTGACCAAATGTGAATCCAAAAGGCAAGGGGCCTGATAGCAATCACATGAGCTACATTCTTCAGTCCCAAGTCCAGAAGCATCGGTGTCAAGGGAGCATTCCGGGGAAGCTCCATGGCTGATCTCATGAATTGGTTTTGGATTTTTTTCTATGGGAGTTACGTTAATATGGCCCCATAGTTCCGCCCCGTAAAGTATCGCCTCCAACGCCCTGATCTTGGTAAACTTGGATCAGTGGTGCAATGGTTGATATGTTGAGTTCCTCAGTTTTTTAGTGAGGGCAGTTGCAACATGTTGTAACGAAATCTGATTTTTGGAATTTGTAGGACTTGTGGTGGTTGACTGCCATGAATTTGTTGTTAATTTCCAAACCAAATTCCTACCAGGCCTCACTGAACTGATCCACTAGCCTTTGCAGCCCTGACGGAGTTCTAGATATAAGTAGCATGTTGTCTGCAAAAAGTAGTGCTGGCACTAATTTTCCTGCAAGTTTGGGGGGGTGACATTTGCAGTCCATTAAATGTTAATGTTAATGTTAGTGAAACCTATAAAGCGTGCGAATACCCTGAGGTGTCTTAGCGCTAGACCAGAGTAGTACCTGCAGACAACAGAAACACAGTGCGATTAGTTTGAGAATAGCCAGGTTTTTAATTGTTTTCTAAAGGAGGAGAGGGAGTTCAACCCTTTCAAAGATGCAGGGAGAACGTTCTAGAGTTTTGCTACACAATAGGCCGTGCTCCGGCCTCCCCAGCTAGCAGTACGGATCTTGGGTACCAGCATTAATCTGGCATTTGTCGATCTTAACTGCCTGCCTGGGTGGTACCTTGAGAATATATGTTTCAAAGGTACCTGTCCAGCCCCATTCATTGATTTATGGGCAAGGCAGAGTGCCTTAAATTTGGAGCGTTGCACCACAGGCAACCAGTGAAGATTCCGTATCTCTTCTTTAATCGATTGATACTTAGGGATATTCAGTAGTAGCCTGACTGCTGTGTTCTGCACCATCTGGAGCTTCTTTAGGTGTTGTTTCTGTAACCCAAGATTTAAACCGTTACAGTAGTCCAACTTAGGCAACACCAAGGTGGTCACCACAGTTTTTCTAAGATACTGAGGAATAAATGGTAGGACCTTTTTAAGTTTCTTCAGCAGGTAGAAAGAGGCTGAAACTATGGCGTTAATTTGATGTGCATAAGTGAGACCTTTAACTATCAAGACTTCGAGATTTTTAGCCTTCACCAATGGTTCAGGGGTTTGTCTCAGTTCAGCCGGCCACCATAGCCCATCCAATTTTGACTGTAGATTACCAAAGGTAACCACTTCGGTTTTATCCAAATTGAGTTTTAAACAGTGTCTTCCCATCCAGTGGCTAATTTCCCTCATGCAGCATTGAAACTGTACTGCTGGGGATAAAGTGTTTTTATAAACCGCAACGACGATCTGAGTGTCATCAGCATAAGATGTCAATTTAAAGCCAAACTGCTGTATTTAAGGTGCAAATTCAGAGACATAAACATTGAACAACGTGGGGCTCTACGACGAGCCCTTGGGGACCCTACGAAGAAGAATATAGGGGGTTGCTTGATAGTGGTCAAGGGAAATTTTCTGCCTTCTATTCTTCAAAAAAGATTAAAGTAATGAGAGGGAAGGTCTCTAATCCCCAGATGTTCAAGGCGTGCAAGTAAGATGTTGTGGGGCACGGTATCAAAGGCCGCTGATAAATCGAGGAGAATCAGAACAGCGGCACCGCCCTTATCCATCACTGCCCTGATCTCCTCAGTGGCCTTAATAAGAGCTGTCTCTGTACTATACCCAGAGCAGAAGCTGAACTGGGAAGGGTCGAGTAATTCATTCTCCTGGATGAATTGCGTGAGTTAGCTATTCATAATTTTCTCAACCATCTTGGTGGGAAAAGGAAGCCTTACAATCGGTCAATAATTGCTAGTTGTGGACGGATCTAAATTAGCTTTTTTTAGCAGAGGAAGAATGATTGCGTCTTTCCAGACGGCAGGAAAAATTCCCGATAAAAACATATTGTTGAAAATGTTGGTTAAAATTGGGCTTACCTCCCCTGCAATGCTTTTCTGAACTGCCGGGGGACGTGGATCCAATGGTGATCCAGATTTGGTATCCTGAATGAGTTTTTCCACTAGCTCATTGGATATCTGTGTGAAAGTGCACAGCTCATTTTTTCTGTGAGACCCTACAGAGGGATGCGGCTCAACTGCCTTATTGGAGGTATTAGTGAAGATGCTATATATATTGTTGACTTTATTCCTAAAAGCGCTAGCTATACTATCACATAACGATAGGCTATTCTCTGATAGTGAGCAGTTGAGAGGAGTTGTAAGCTTCTTCACAACCTAAAACAGTTTGTTTGCTGAATTTTTAGATGACTCTATATGTTTAGTGAAGTAGGTCTTTTTCTCCATAGTTAACAGATTTTTGTAATTAGCTAAAGCATGTTTATAACTCTTTTTTTCCTTGTCTTCGTAGTTCTCTCTCCAGCGCCTTTCCAGCCTACGACATCTTTGTTTCTCTAAAAGCAGAGCTTCCGTGAACCAGGGGGCTGAGGGTTGGCTATGATTCCTGGTGCTTTTTCGATTTGACACTGTCGCCGCAAAGGCATTGTTCAGCCAAACATTATAACTCTCAACTGCTTGATCTACCTGTTGACTCATCCTCGGGCATGTCTGATTAAGTTGGAGTTCACGTAGATTAGTATCCACTTTATTCCATGCTTTGAAAGTTTTTCCCTGATCTTTATTAAAACAAACTTCTGATATCATTTGGGCAGCGTAGTCAAATAGAACCAAAGAGTGATCTGACCAGGCCATGGGGAGTGTATTTTTTACTATCACTCCAGTGACTGATGTAAAAATACCGTCCAGGGTATGCCCTGCCCGATGTGTGGGTTTATGAACCAGCTGAGTGAGCCCAATCATATCCATGAATTCAGTGAGCATCACTGTATCTTTATTCTAACATCAAATCAAGGTGTAATTAAAGTCCCCCAAGATAGTAAACCCTTTTGTCGTAAAATGTGGTTCCAACAATTTTTTAGAGGAGCTGACTTTTTGTATCCCTACCTCTAACATGTGTAAAATTCAAAGAGCCATGCGCAAAAGATCCTGGCGTAAGCTCCGCTTAGTGGATTTTCATGCACTTTTGGAATCTGATCCATTGGGCCCTTTTACTGATATTGAGACAGGTTATGACTCCTTTTGCACATGGTTAACCCGGGCACTAGATAGACTCATTCCAGCCATGTGGGTTAAAGGACGCACGCAGGACGCCAACCCTTGGTACAACGATACCTTGGCGGGCCTGAAGAAGATCTGTAAAAGATATGAGCACAAATGGAGGAAAGATTATTCCTCTGAAAAAAGACCTACTATCTAAAAGAGCTTAAGATATATCATAAAGCCAACTACAGGACTCAGGCGGAGTACTATGCCTCAGAAATAAAAATCAGCTCTAATCCTGCTAAAGTTATCTTTAAGATTCTTAAAGAACTCAAAAAATCTGCTAACAATATCCCCACTTCGGCAGCCCAGTGCGAAAAGCTGGCCTTCTTTTTCGTGGAGAAGATCCGGGGCATCTATCAAGCCTTCACCCCTGTGATAGGGCCTCGCTCTATCTCTGCCCCAAGACCTAGTCCTGTCTCTAAACTATTGGCTATTCCCGAAATCTCTGAGGAGGAGTTCGACAAGTTAACTAGGCATATTAAATCTGGCCCCCGGCAGATCCCCTCAAGCCTGCCCAATTCAGAGACTCTTCTTTGTACTGTTTGGCCCCGCTACATAGTCTTATTAATGCTTCTTTTTCAGCTGCTACCGTGCCAGCTAAGTGGAAGCAGGCATGGGTCTCCCCCATACTTAAAAAACCCACCTTAGACCCTTTGAAGCCCGAAAACTTCAGGCCTATTTCCCTGCTACCCTGGGCTGCGAAGATTGCAGAGGCTCATGTAAACCCAATCCTTACCAACATTTTAAATGCCAATGACACTCTGGATGAAACTCAGCATGGGTTTCGCGCCGGCCATAGCACAGAGACGGCGCTCTTGGCTATGAAGGAGCATCTTCGGTCCACTCTTGACCATGGTCAAACGGCGGCACTGATCCTATTGGATCTTAGTGCCGCCTTTGACACTGTCTCCCACCAGATCCTGCTCCACCGGCTTGAAGAGGCAGGGATCACGGATATGGCTCTTGCTTGGTTTAGGTCTTTCCTGACCGACAGATCATTTTGCGTTTCCACTCCTCCCTTCTTTTCCAGGGCGCATTCTATTGAGCAGGGTGTCCATCAGGGCTCGGCTTTAAGCCCCACCCTGTTCAACCTGTCCGCTGGCTGCGGTCGCCAAAGCGTGGGACCTTAACATCATGTCGTACGCTGACGATACCCAGCTAGTGGTCGCCCTCTTGGAAGGTACCACCATGGATCACGTAAGGTTCAAAGCAGGTCTGGCCGCTGTAGCAGAGTGGATGACAGCTAACTGTCTACAACTTAACGCCGCTAAGACAGAGGTGCTATTGGTCGGCAGAAATACCGAGTTATGGGGAGACCACTGGGGGCCATCTACTTTGGGGAAAGTTCCTACACCGAAGACAGAAATGAAAAATCTGGGAGTCTGGTTAGACTCAGCTCTAAGATTCTGTACCCAAACGAAAAAAGTTGCCGGCACTTGTTTCGGCATACTGCACAACTTGAAACCGGTCTTGAAATTCTTTGATCCTGCTACCAGGCAGCTGATTGTCCAATCTACGGTGCTGTCCAGATTGGACTATGCATGCTCACTGCTTTTAGGTGCTAATAAGGCGGAAATTGCCCGTCTGCAACGCATTAAATATGCGGCTGCTAGGGCCTTAGTATGTCTACCACGTTTTAGCCCTACCTCTGCTACTATCCGGAAACTTCACTGGCTCCCAGTAGCTCAGCGGATACAGTTTAAGACCTTATGTATCTCATTTACAATCTTAAGACTGTCTACCCCCAAAATGCTGGGGCCACTGCTGAACATGTATGCGCCCACGCGGGCTCTACGTTCAGCTGGTCAGAACCTGGTTGAGGTACCCTGGTTCAATCGAAGCAGAGCGGGTGGACGTTCTTTCGGCTTCCTAGCAGCAAAATTATGGAACACTCTACCAGTCCATATTCGAGAAATGGAGGAGCTGTTCCAATTTAGGAAAGCCATCAAAACTCATTTATTTCCTTTGAAATAACCTTCTTCTGTTTCTCTTTCTCCCTGAATTCAGTTCTGTTTCTTCTTCAGGATTAGCACCCGGACGCCCCTTCGCTGGGGCAGCTGTGCGCTTTACAAGACAATATAACATAGCATAACATAACAATGTGTCCAGATTAGTGACAAAGTTAGTCCTTGATCCCAGAGGGCGGTACAGTAAAGTTCCTTTAAAGGTATTTTTAGAGTTTAGTTCTATAGCGGCCAGGGAGAGAAAAACCACAAGGACAGGTGAACTGATACTCCCTGGCCAGGGAGAGAAAAACTACAAGGACAGGTGAACTGATAGGGCCTAGGTTCCTTATCTAACATACACCTGGTACAGCCTTGGTTAAGGTCATGTTTATTAAGATTGTGCAACTCTAAACTAAGGTATTGCAGGACACCGGCGCTCAAACGGCCAGGGGGTATGGCCCTGGGCCCGGTCCAGGCGCGGACGGGCGCAGACGGGCTCGCCTTTGGCGCGCCTGCTGCGCGTCCTTTCCATGTGCGATTTAAATATGGTGGTGGCAGAGAAACTAGACTGCCCACCACCGGAAGTAGGGGATCCTAACCCAGCTCTGTCCGCCAGAACTGACTACGTGATCGAAGTGCCCTCCGCACAAACAGCACACAGCTGCGGCGGGGCGGGGCAAGATCGCAACAATCACGGTAAGTGGTTTTGAAGATGAAGCAGATATAATAGTAATAATAGCCCCCCTCCCAATGTGCAACAAACGCGAAGAGAGTTAAACATTCAGTCAGGCCATTCATGTAAAGGGTGAAGAGAGTAGGCGTGAGGACACAACCTTACCTTACTCCTCTATTCACCCTAAGCCAGTCAGTCAACTCACCCACTTGCCCCCACCTGACCTGGGCGTAATTGTCCTAGTGAAGCCTAATGATTGTTTGCAGCAAATTCCTCAGAATCTCCATCTGTTTCTCGCAGGGACTAAATTGAATGCGGATCGTAGGTAAACAAACACGACATAGAAGTGATCCTTTTTAACTGTCACATATTTCCATATTATAAATAAGAATCGAAAAAGCTGATCAGTTTCGCTAGTATTACCTCTGAATCCCACCTGCAGGGGCGACAATATATTCCCATCCCTTATCCAGTCAAGATGTCTGTTTAGTAAATGCCGAAAAAATATTTTTTGCGAAATGTCGGTGAGGCTGATGGGCCTATAATTTGCCGAGTTGGTTTTGTCCCCTTTTTAAATAATGGGCACTACCTCTGCACCCTGCCAAGAGTTAGGAATTTCTGCCCCTTTTAAAATAGCATTAAAGGTATAATTTAATATCACACTCCAAATAATGGGTTCAGAGAGAAAAAGGCCCCCGGGGAATTTTTTCTAGACCAGGTTCTTTGCCCCAGTGTTAATAGTTTCCTGAGTTTCTTCTAGCATAAAAATAAGTGGGTCTATATCAAGGTCTAGTGCCGGATAATCAGTAATACCTCAGTTAACATCCTTTGGTCCTGCATACAATTGGCCAAAGTTTTCTTCCTAGGTTGTGGCAGTATGTCGTAGTTTTCTTCTGCAATTATATCTTTTGATATCAGGTACCAACATTGTTTACTATCTTTGACTTGTGCTGTGACTATCAAATCTCTCTAATAACCTCTGTGCCAATTCCTTTTAACATCTGTCTGAGCATTTTTATATGCCTTCCTTTATATAGCTACCATAGTTCTTGAGCCTTCCTTGACTGCTTCCATCAAAGTTTGTCGAGCTAGGTTACACGACGCGTCGAATTAGGTGTTCTTATTTCTGCCCATTATGGTACTGCTGGTTCCCTTGTAAAAAACAAATGTGATGTTACTGAGTAGGTTTGTAAATGTGACCACAAAAGGTTGCCTCTCAGATCCCCTGCTGCTCAAGTTGATTAGAAACTGGACCACTATATGATAGATTTGTGACAGAGTGTCAGCATTGCTAATAATAGTAGGCCACTTAACCCTCCTTCTGTTGTTGCTAAGGACAGTTGGAGTGGGCAGAATGGTAACTGACAGAGGCGTGTATGTGTTAAACACATCTATTAATTATTAGGTTAAGGCATTGTGGTCGCTGTCGAATCTCTCAGTTACCCACATATCAACCAGCTTGGGCCAAAGAAGCACATTGAGCAGAAAATAATCGATCCTTGTTTTGCTTGTTAGCTTTTTGGAATATATGTCCAAGTTAGAGGTGGAAGCCCGAATTCCAGGGTAAGAGAGGCCGCTTGAAATGCTACTCTCTTAATTTTGGCTGTTTTTTTCTGACTCGAGGATGGGATGCCTGATGCTGCATCCTCTTTGTCGGTTACATTGTTGATTACTTCAAGGGGCTTGAAAGTTGTATTTAGGTCCACTGTGAGGACTATGTTATGCGATGACCCTTTCCTTTCAAGGAATTCATCTAGTTCGAGGATTTTGGGAGAGTTGTGGTTTTGGGAGGGAAATCTGAAGTAAATATTAACCAGGAGCACTGAGTTGTGTATACTGGTACCTTTGATGTTCAAGGCCAAAATATTACTTGAATCGATGTCATGCTTTTTAATGCGAACCCCCAGATCAGTTTGAAACCAGATAATGAGTCCACCTGCAGGATGGCTTTTCTTTGTAGGGACAGCTTCTGCAATATAATTAGTGAAACCCACTCTAAATATTTGTTCAGTGGCCCATAACTCCTGAAATAGACATATGTCGTAGTTATCCACAAATTCCTCCCACTCTTCACTAATGATTTTGGACCTGATACCTTCTAGGTTCCAATACAGAAGTCACAGTTTCTATGTGGGATCAGGAGTTAATAAAGATTGCCTCTCCTCTTGGGGGCGCTGATATATAAGGGTGGATTGTGGCCTGGTCATTGGAGATAAGGACTGACTCACCATAACATTGTTTGTTAGGTCCCTAAGTGGCTGGTTCATCTGTGAAGGTGTAAAAGAGTGATCCCCTTCCTTTGAAGTGTAATGGGGAGAAAGTCCTGAGCATGTCAGTTATGCTTGACTACTGGTTGTGAGTGGCCCTTAGAGTTGTTAGTGTTGAGATTAACAGTTGATCTCACATGCTATGCATTAGATACCAGGTTCTTGCTGGGTAAAAAGTGTTTGAATTGAATAGATGAATGATTAGGGGGTAAAGTGCGCAGATCCAGATTGACTAGTCCATCAACTAGGTCCCTACTAACCAAATCCAATGTAATATAGTTAACTTCTTTGTCTGTGATACAGTGCTTAGCAGCTATTATGTCTGACCTTATAATGGAACAGCTTTGCCTCACCTGCCTTATCCAATGAGTAGGTTATTTCAGTGCTTCACTGGCTTCTTCTAAGGCACAGCCCACTTTGGGAATGTTTGTCATATACAGAAACAATATGAATGTGGCTGGGTTAGAGTCTGCGCATTACCATCAAAGTGACAAGTGCATCAAATAATTCCATAAGTTGCTCCAAGGAACAAGGGAAAACGGCCACCCTTGTTTCCAAATATTCCTGCGGAAACTAGTTCACAGGGAAATAGTACAAAGATGAATCTTAATCCTGAGCAAGCAAATGTCATTGATAGCAGAAAAAATTCATAAGACAATATTTGTCCAAATCCAAATCTTCTTCTTTATGCCCAAGAAGTCATCACTTCCAATTGATACAGGTGATTCACAGATGGTTCATGACATCACATAGGCGTAGCCAATTCGTGTTTCGTCTTGGGGTATCACCCAATGACTTCCTCAGCAGACTGCTGAAAGCCGGTCACTATATTTGGAGCACTCTCTGCTGATCATATACATGACTTTAGATGTACCTGTTATCCTGAACAATAATAGATACAAGTTACTTTTAAATATAATCATAATACAACCTAATGAGGATTGAAAGATACTCTATTAAATATATGCCCTGAGGAAGTCATGGGCGCGCAGGCAATCTCAGGAGACCGGGGAGTCTGGGAGGCATAGTCCTCCCCCTGCCTGATGTCTCCGGTAAAGAGCAGGAGCAGGCGGGGCTAAGTACACTGGCCGCGGGACCGCACTGTCTATTTAATCCACCTTCGGGCGTGCAGGCAAACTCGGGAGACCGGGAGGACAGGGAGGAGTAGCCCTCCCCAGCCCGATGTCTCTGGTAAAGTTCAGGAGCAGGCGGGGCTGAGTACACCGGCCACAGAGTCGTTCTGTCAATTTAGTTTGCCTCTGAGCGCGGAGGCAATCTCGGGAGACCAGGGAGTCCGGGAGGCGTAGTCCTCCCCGGCCCGATGTCTCCGGAAAAGGCGGGTCTGAGTACCTGTAAAGATGATCATCCATCACCGTTTTTTAGCTCACTGCACCATCCCAGCTCAGAACCTTGCTACATGCAAATTAGTCTGTCCCTGGCCCAGTGCATCATGGGAACAGGGCAGACCACACTACCAAGCCAATTCTTATACTGGAAAGGAAACAAGCTTCCGGGGACCGGTTTCTGGCATTACAGCCGTCTTCAGCCCGGCTTGCTTGAATCCTGATGGTGCAGTGAGCAAGGGACTCATGTCCCTACCACGCTTATGGTGACAAAACGATTCAGAAAAAGGGGGTGGTGATGGACAGAGCATCTGAATTAAACAGAATACTCGTACCCAGTCAACAGATCAGGGCTTGATCCATCACCGTTTTTTAGCTCACTGCACCATCCCAGCTCAGAACCTTGCTACATGCAAATTAGTCTGTCCCTGGCCCAGTGCATCATGGGAACAGGGCAGACCAAACTACCAAGCCAATTCTTATACTGGAAAGGAAACAAGCTTCCGGGGACCGGTTTCTGGCATTACAGCCGTCTTCGGCCCGGCTTGCTTGAATCCTGATTGTGCAGTGAGCAAGGGACTCATTTGCATGTAGCCAGGTTCTGAGCTGGGATGGTGCAGTGAGCTAAAAAACGGTGATGGATCAAGCCCTGATCTTTGGACTGGGTAGGAGTGTTCTGCTTAATTCAGATACTCTGTCCATCACCACCCCCTTTTCTGAATCGTTTTGTCCACCATAAGCATGAAGGGTATACTCAGATGTGAGTCCCTTGCTCACTGCACCATCAGGATTCAAGCAAGCCAGGCCGAAGACGGCTGAAATGCCAGAAACCGGTCCCCGGAAGCTTGTTTCCTTCCCAGTATAAGAATTGGCTTGGTAGTTTGGTCTGCCCTGTTCTCATGATGCACTGGGCCAGGGACAGACTAATTTGCATGTAGCCAGGTTCTGAGCTGGGCTGGTGCAGTGAGCTAAAAAACGGTGATGGATCAAGTCCTGATCTTTGGACTGGGTAGGAGTGTTCTGCTTAATTCAGATACTCTGTCAATCACCACTGCCTTTTCTGAATTGTGTTGTTAATGAGTGGGTTGTGGATTTCCCCGAATACACCCTATGTTATACGCCAGTTGTGAGAGGGGGCGGTTGAGAGAGTGATTTGTCGAGCACCATATGCCCCGTACATGCCATTGTGGGCTATTCAACCATTCCTATAAAGAGCGAAGTCCATGAGCAGAGGTGGAAGGATGGAGGTTGTAACACATTAGGGGTCCTATATCATGGTGGGTGCTTTGTCACACGGAAATGCTACTGAATCCTTTGTAGTAGGAACAGGACAATATTTACAGTATGAAAAGATTCTGCCACAGCACGAGACTTGTGGTCGGCCTTCCCAGATGCACATCATGCTCCAACACCCTAGTGACATTGCTGGAGATGGCAGGGGGCCTTAGACTGATATATCCATAGAGCAATACGCGATGACCTCCTGGTGGCATCACTTTGCATCAGGACCAAATGGGAGGAGGTGATGGAGGAACACATGACTGCATAAGACTGGGTACGGGTACATGAGGGAGTAAGGACTGTTCCATCCAGTGGGAGATTTAAATTGATACAATACAATTACGTGCACCAAAAATAGGTCTCCCCCATTACTTTGCATGCCATATTTACTACTCGGTCAGATGGCTGGGCGCGCTGTGGTGGCCTGGTAGCAGACTTCAGGCACATGGTGTAGTCTTACCCGTCTCTGTCTTCATATTGGCAGGTGGTGTTGGGAAAAACAAATACTGCCACTTGTTGGACCATACAGCTAAGGGTGCCACAAGTATTGTTGGGGCTGATTTCCCCCCTTCCAATAGAAAGCTTGTCTTACTGGCTCATTGTTAGCAAAACTCTGTATATCCATAAAATGGCAGGGAGCGTAACCCCCAGTGTATGGGGACTAGCTCAGGGTTGTTTCCGAATGGGCGACTGCTAAAGAAATTCAAGTGAAGCATGTCCACAAAGATGAAAAAATAGAAGAGGATGTAAGAGCTTGGACGGGCAGCCAGTTGTCCGATTTAAAGGAACCCCCAGAGGATATGTCACTTGCGAAACCAAGGATGTATCTGATGGCCACATGGTTACTGGGGAGTAAGGATAACGTATTCTGACACCGGAGATTGATAAATATTATGCAGATGTGATTGTCTAGGCTGTCTCTGGGGCCTTGTACAAGAGCAGGGGAAGGTGGGAGGATTGTTGGAGTGTGTTTTAATTGTTCTTACCGAGGATCACACACTGATGTCGAAATACAACTCTTCTGATTATTTGCTGATGCCAACTGTATTCTATGAAACCTCAAAGATCATTTGAAAAAACAAATTCATTCCAACTGTACACTTCTAAGTGAATACATTTCAGCAGGTCATTCCACTCATTTCCATCAGAGATTTCCTAACAAAGGTCAGCCTGCAGGATGCATAAATACATGTACCTGCAGCTTCCTGTTTCTCAGAAATTATTCAGGTTCTCTGTGGGGATCAACATTGGCAGTTTCCCCAGTCTCCACAAACTTCCTAGCTCTTGTCGTTGGTTTCCTTCATTCTTGAGGAAAATGTGTCCCTCCCTACCTGGAGGAGCTGCTAATTCAAGCTGCATCTTAAAACAAGTTCTTAGAGAACACAGCCTTGATGGTGTGGACTCTCCAGGATTTCGGATTTTTGATCAACCAACCAAAATCACTCCTTCTGCTATTGCAGAGACTGGGGTATATAAGGGCGGTATTCGATACAGTCCAAGGATTAGTCATTCTTAGAATTCCAGGAGGATGAAGCTGAGGAGTATTACACAGGAATTGATTGGGAGTTGAGAAGTTACAGCAAGAGATAAATGGGAATATGGTACGAAATATGCATGGGATCTGCCTTTATAGCTCATGTATTAAGGGAAGGTGATATTTTTCCTCATTTTCCCTTGTCCTTTTTTTTCTTTTGGGTCGCAGCATTAAGCATAGTGGCATGGCCTCCTCTCCATCTGGTCCAACTGGATCACCATATCAAATCCAATCAATTTGACCCTGGTTCACTTCATATCCAGTACCAGCGGTTGTATGATACTGCAGCCAAGCAGAACCAAATTCAAAGCAAAGTGGAATGGCGCACCCAGAGATATGTACATCCACAAATATTTTGTTTTGTAAAAAATAGCCTTCTTTTATTTCATTTTCAGGATACATTGAGGATGGGAGGCAATCTTGTACCTTTGATATGGATTCAGGTATTAACTTGAGGGACAACACTGCTGCATTTAATAGTATATCAATTTCGAATCTTTATCATGAGCTCCGGTTCTTGGCAGACGTGGTCTAGGAACATGGTTATTTCTGAATCGTATTGTACCAGACTTGGCCAGTGAATATGGATATTGCTAAATTCATTGGTGAAATCAGGAAACAATAATTATTAAGACATGAGAGCCCTGAAGAAGTTCAAATGTCTTTTGAAAGAAATGCATTGGCTGCATGTTCTTTTGATGGGTTTTATGCAATTCATGAGAATTAAATAAAAGAAGAATTTTTACAAAACCAAAGATTTGTGGATTTATATATCTCTGGGTGCACCATTCAACTTTGTTTTGAAGTTATTTAAAGTATTCAAACTCCTAATACCTAAAGTCCGAGCCCGTGTCCCTTCTTGGGGCATCAATCTAGTTCTCTCTCACCTAAAAAAACACCTGTGTTAGCCTTTATCAGA
This sequence comes from Lissotriton vulgaris, assembly GCF_964263255.1. Taxonomy (NCBI): domain Eukaryota; kingdom Metazoa; phylum Chordata; class Amphibia; order Caudata; family Salamandridae; genus Lissotriton; species Lissotriton vulgaris. The sequence continues at coordinate 1,880,551,791 of NC_141685.1, read as the reverse complement.
AAGGTTTCTGACCCTAAAAGTATTTTCTATGATTACTTTAACTAACACCACAAAGAGGGTAGGAGAGTATATCATTTAAACTCTTAACTAAGGGTTTTCGATGATAGAATATTATTTGCTATGGCTTCAAAGTTATATCCAAAAATCAATTCTGTCTTCCACAAGGAACAAGAGATATTTCTCCCTGCATTACAACAGGAGGGTGTTACCACAGACCTATGATGACACCTCTTAGAGGTGGTATAAGGTCAGCAGAGTTGAAGCATTCTGACAGTCTATTCATTAAGTTTAGCCCTGTAAAAAGAGGCGAGCAATCCTCATCTTCCACTCTAGATAAAGATGATTATTTTCTCAAGTTATCAGGCAGTAGTTAAGGACATACCAGATGGCATCAAAGCATATTTTAGTAGGGGTATGGCAGCCTCTTGGGTAAAGTGGACAGGTGTTTCCATCTGGAACATCTTAACAGCCACTGCTTGGCCGTTCTCTTCAACTTTTGTGTTACACTAAAGACTCCATGTGGTTCAAAGCTCTGAGTTATCCTTTGGTTCCCAGCTAAACATAGGATCGGTGTCAAGTTAAGAGCCCTATTTGTATTCCTGGTTCCTTCTGGCACATGACTGTATATGCTTCATTTTGCATGTGTTCTATAAGTTGGCATTGTGGAAGAGAGAGGTGAAAGCTCAAGTCTGGTTTAATTGAATAAAGGATTGAACGACAACAAAAGTCTTCCCTAAAATGTAGAGATTGAAGTAGTCTTTTAGGCTGATAAAGAGATTATTGCTTTGGCATACCTCCGATAGGAAGGAATGGGACATGGACGGAAAAAGAGGAGGCAGTGGCCGGATTATGTACTGGTAGATTCTTCCCAACTCGTCCCACTAATTACAACTCCCTCTGCCACCGCGTTCGTTAGGAAGGTTTGTGGGTGAGGGAGTGTTTAATGGAAGGTCCTATGACTTCTAATAGAAAGTGAAAACAGCTTAACAGTGCTGAACTCTACAAAGTGAATGGACACCTTCACTACAATAGTAAGTAATGAGATAAGTAAGGTTGAATTGGAGTATCATTTAACTACCAGCCTTAAATCGATTTGGTCTCCAATCATCAGTTTATCAGTTCTGAAAATACACATATTTTACTTTTGAATATATCCTTTTTAATGTTGGAAGGATACATTATTTAACCAAACAAAAGATTTTCATTTACTAGGTTGGCTGCCTAGCTACAATAGCTCCAGAGCTACTCACTGGACAACACTGCATAACGCCTTTTTCTACTTAATGTCTTGTTTTAGAATTTACAAAGCACGTCAATAATTTTTTCAAAACAATATTTTGTTTAGAAATCACAAAGAGATGACATTACAGGAAAGGATTTTCCTCTGCCCAAAAATCCGGCCTCTGAAATGCACAGGGGATTAATAAATTGTGTTTTGATCAATAGTTGAAGCTTGTATTGCCATATTGACCTGTCTCTTATCGAAATTGTTTTAAAGGAATTTGAGCATCCTGGAGGGTCCCGACCTTTTCTGTGCCCGGGAGGGTGGACAGGAAAATTGTTGATATATATATATATATATATATATATATATATATATATATATATATATATATATATATATATATATATATATATATATATATATATATATATATATATATATATATATATATATATATATATATATATATATATATATATATATATATATATATATATATATATATATATATATATATATATATATATATGTATATATATATATATATGTATACATATATATATATATATATATATATATATATATATATATATATATATTTCATTCCACAAAGGTTGCCCTGTTGGAAACGCCACACACGAAGGGTTGAAAGCACAAATGCCGCCGGTAGCAGCACTCCAGCCTGCCAAACACACCAATCCATGTCATGCCACGCGGAAATGCCCCGCCGTTGACACAAGCGGATCCACATTGCTCAGGTACTCGAGCAGTGACAAGAACGAAGGGGGCCTGAGCTGTCGGCAGATATTGGCAACACAACAGCGCTGTTTACATCCCATTCCGCCCACTGTGGAATAACATTTTTGAAAACGGAGGGACAAAGGCACCCACTTGGGCTTTGGCACTATTGAGTAGGGCAATGTACTGCAATAACCACAATGCTTCTTTGCCACCCCCCCACATGGGCGGGACTTGTATATTTAAATAAACCATGTGCCTGGAACTAAAGCCTTTGCTTTCCGTTTGTGCAGCCAGTGAACAAGGGCGCGAGGACGCCCGAAACGCGTATGGCATGACATGGATTGGTGTGTTTGGCAGGCTGGAGTGCTGCTACCGGCGGCATTTGTGCTTTCAACCCTTCGTGTGTGGCGTTTCCAACAGGGCAACCTTTGTGGAATGAATCTTATGCGGCTGGTCCAGTCGCGGAAATGCCCCGCCGTTGACACAAGCGGATCCACATTGCTCAGGTACTCGAGCAGTGACAAGAACGAAGGGGGCCTGAGCTGTCGGCAGATATTGGCAACACAACAGCGCTGTTTACATCCCATTCCGCCCACTGTGGAATAACATTTTTGAAAACGGAGGGACAAAGGCACCCACTTGGGCTTTGGCACTATTGAGTAGGGCAATGTACAGCAATAACCACAATGCTTCTTTGCCAAACCCCCACATGGGCGGGACTTGTATATTTAAATAAACCATGTGCCTGGAACTAAAGCCTTTGCTTTCCGTTTGTGCAGCCAGTGAACAAGGGCGCGAGGACGCCCGAAACGCGTATGGCATGACATGGATTGGTGTGTTTGGCAGGCTGGAGTGCTGTTACCGGCGGCATTTGTGCTTTCAACCCTTCGTATGTGGCGTTTCCAACAGGGCAACCTTTGTGGAATGAATCTTATGCGGCTGGTCCAGTCGCGGAAATGCCCCGCCGTTGACACAAGCGGATCCACATTGCTCAGGTACTCGAGCAGTGACAAGAACGAAGGGGGCCTGAGCTGTCGGCAGATATTGGCAACACAACAGCGCTGTTTACATCCCATTCCGCCCACTGTGGAATAACATTTTTGAAAACGGAGGGACAAAGGCACCCACTTGGGCTTTGGCACTATTGAGTAGGGCAATGTACTGCAATAACCACAATGCTTCTTTGCCACACCCCCACATGGGCGGGACTTGTATATTTAAATAAACCATGTGCCTGGAACTAAAGCCTTTGCTTTCCGTTTGTGCAGCCAGTGAACAAGGGCGCGAGGACGCCCGAAACGCGTATGGCATGACATGGATTGGTGTGTTTGGCAGGCTGGAGTGCTGCTACCGGCGGCATTTGTGCTTTCAACCCTTCGTGTGTGGCGTTTCCAACAGGGCAACCTTTGTGGAATGAATATATATATATATATATATATTTACCACTCCTCGCCCCGTATATATATATATATATATATATATATATATATATTCACAGAAAAAAACATAGGTTATAGTGGATATATAGTTAGGAATTTGCATTTACAAAACCTTGAAAATTCAATGAAAAAACCATAGGTTATAGGCCATATATAGTTAGGAATTAGCATTTACAAAACCTTATTTTACTCGCATAAAACCATTGAAATTCCATATATAGTTAGAAGCGCTAACTATATATCGCGCACCCGCAATCCACTGCTGATGATGTCACATATTACATCATTCATGACATGGTCAGTGACATCACTGATGACATCACTGATCACAACATCCAGTGATTGTATGTGTCTGTAAAGTTTAAATATGTTTCACATATTGAAGAATGAGTGGATGTATAAGTGTCTGGATGAAGAATTTAGTAGGTGCATGACTGACTGTATGAGTGAGTGATTAAATGTGTCTCACTGAGTACATGGGTTAGTGACTAAACTGTCTTAATTCGTGCATCAGTATGTTTGTTGTTGTGTAAGCTGCTGCATGTGTTGATCAGTAGCTATAAGAGTGGCCATATGGGTTATTGATTGGTTGCCCAAGTATTTGAATGGGAGGCTGAGTGTGTGTGTGGGTGGCTGGGAGGTGCGTGACTCTGTGCATAGATGTGTAAGCAGTTGATTCACTAGGAGTATGAGTTCAAGAGTGCATGTGGAAACAGCTATATGGGCGGTTGACTGTGCATGGGTGTGTTGGTGAGTGAATGGATTTCTCATTGCTACATGTGCAAGTAAGTACGTATGTAAAACACAATACATGTGAGAGTTGAGATATATAAATAACTGAACATAAGAGCCAGTGAATGTGTGAGTGGCTGTATCGATCACTGTGAGCTTGTATCAGGGATTATATAAGAGAGTAAATATGTGTTATTATATGTTTGAATAAGTAAGATGTGTATAACTGTATAGTTGAGGAAATGGAGGTGTGATTGATTCTTTGCATGACTGACTAGGTGTGTGAGTAACTCCATGGATGAGTGACAGTCTGTGAGTGTCTGTTTATACTGAGTGTATGTAAGGTTATATTAGAGTCTGAAGAGGTTCATTGTATTATCACATGAGTGATGTGATCAGTGATGACAAATGAGATGTCATCAGTGATGTCATTTGAGTTGTCATCAGTGATGTCATCAGTGATGTCATTTGAGATGTCATCAGTGATGTCATTTGAGATGTCATCAGTGATGTCATCAGTGATGTCACTGACCATGTCATGAATGATGTAATATGTGACATCATCAGCAGTGGATTGCGGGTGCGCGATATATAGTTAGCGCTTCTAACTATATATGGAATTTCAATGGTTTTATGCGAGTAAAATAAGGTTTTGTAAATGCAAATTCCTAACTATATATCCACTATAATATTTTTTTTTCAAACATATGTTATAATATTCCAGGCTAATGTACTTTCCCGGAAAATTTACAACTGTCTTGCAAGTAAAATATATTCCTTTTTCGAGAAAAAGGGCGTTTCTTCCTTCCATGACGGAGCCGTTGAGTAAAAGAGATTCGGCCTGCTGTCTTAGTCGCCGATACGCCTGATTATCAGATTCTTATCGATCACTTTATGTTGCAGACATGAAAAACACAACTGCCCTTGACCATTTATCTTTACTGCGTTCCTACATATTATACCTTTTATCCGTCATGTAATTGGACTGCTTTATTTCACTTGCCTTTTACTGATTCGAAAACAGTCACTAAAAGTAAAAACTTTACAAATGAAAATACTACTACCGTGTTTTGTTTTAAAAACCTTTATTGTGAAAATGTCAGTATACAAATACGGGCCTATAACCACGTGGGCCGGCCACGGAGCAAACTGAAATCGTATATGATGAGGAGACATTTACACTGTAGAAGAACGTAACGAGCGGGCCATTAGGTGACAAGAACAAAAGTGTCTAACAGTTGCGGAATCGGTGGACGTACATTTTGTAATTAAAATACGACAGGGCCACTTACAATAACATTTTCTAGATATACATTTGCGGGCAAAGAGTTACGAGTCCCATTTATACCGGCGCCATTTTGGGCGAGGCCGGGCAGGTCCAAGATATAGTCAAAATGTCTCCACCAACCATCGGCCAGACCAGAACCCCTTTCGGCCCTTTATGCTACAAGATGGTGTCTTCCATTCAGAAAATATTGGTGGCAGCATTTTGAAAGGAAACAGAAACAGCCGTTCTCCTAGTGAGTTTCACATTGTTACATTTAGGAAGAATGTTGAAGAGTAGTATGTGGAAAATCTGAAGCCATTTTTCTACAAACTCTCAATCAGACTTGGATGGAAAAAAAAAACCAGAAGAATGTACAAACTGAAAACCAATTTTTGTCTGTATAGCACCAACAGTAACGCTTGAGTCAGCTTTGTGTCAAGCCGCTATTTTCATTCAATCAATAGCGTCCCCCTGCACACATTCAGGGACCTGGTCGTGTCTTCAGATGAAACGCATTGTAGGAAAAGAAGCAGAAAGGAAAAGGAAAAAAGTTCCGCCGGACCTAGTGAAGCTGCAGCAGGTGCAAATAAGCTTCAGACAGTCTTACAAGCACTGCTCAGAACTCTCAACTGAGGCACTCAACATCCAGGACTTGCCATTCGGATCTTGGCGCCTTGTATTTTTGTTTTGTTTTTGATGGAGGGGAAACAACAAAAAACAGGCATTGAAAAAGGCTCAACAGTGCAGGGCGCCTTGTGCTGGTTCCGACCTATTCACACATCGGTCCACTACTGACATCACCTCATAAACCAACGGGGCACCCCACGCCGACTTTCGGCGCAGCATTGTAGGATGGCCACACCAGTGCGGCAATTTGCTGGACACCACCTCGGTGCCATCCAGATCTCGGCGCGTTCATTCAATCAATAGCGTCCCCCTGCACACATTCAGGGACCTGGTCGTGTCTTCAGATGAAACGCATTGTAGGAAAAGAAGCAGAAAGGAAAAGGCAAAAAGTTCCGCCGGACCTAGTGAAGCTGCAGCAGGTGCAAATAAGCTTCAGACAGTCTTACAAGCACTGCTCAGAAATCTCAACTGAGGCACTCAACATCCAGGACTTGCCATTCGGATCTTGGTGCCTTGTGCTGGTTCCGACCTATTCACACATCGGTCCACTACTGACATCACCTCATAAGCCAACGGGGCACCCCACGCCGACTTTCGGCGCAGCATTGTAGGATGGCCACACCAGTGCGGCAACTTGCTGGACACAACATCGGGGCCATCCAGATCTCGGCGCGTTCGACTCACTGTACCGCAACAGTGACCGCAACTCAGCTGGACACGCCGTCTTTCGGCGCAGCATTGTAGGATGCCACACCAGTGCGGCAATTTGCTGGACACCACCTCGGTGCCATCCGGATCTCGGCGCGTTCGAGTCACTGTACCGCAACAGTGACCGCAATTCAGCTGGACACGCCGTCTTTCGGCGCAGCATTGTAGGATGGCCACACCAGTGCGGCAATTTGCTGGACACCACCTCGGTGCCATCCGGATCTCGGCGCGTTCGAGTCACTGTACCGCAACAGTGACCGCAATTCAGCTGGACACGCCGTCTTTCGGCGCAGCATTGTAGGATGGCCACACCAGTGCGGCAATTAGCTGGACACCACCTCGGTACCATCCGGATCTCGGCCCGTTGTGCTGCCTTCGGCCTATTCGCACATCGGTCCGCTACTGACGCCGCCTCACGTGCCAACGGATTTTCTACGCTTTTTGTAGCCCTATGCCGCATAACAGGTCATGTGACTTGTTTATAAAACTTTTCATTGGTTCATTTTACTTTTGGTTTCCTAAAGATGGAAGGCTTGGTCATATGACCTAAAAATAACACTTTTCATTGGTTTAGAACATTTTTTTTTCCCAAACGATGAAAGCCCCACCTTGTTTCTGGATCATTCAGACTGAAGCTGGCGTCAGCATGAGAGCACCACCATCTCGTGGCTCCGTCGTGGTCATTCCGCGAGCAATCATGGCAGCCGCTCCCCACCGGAAGCCTGCGGGAGTCGGGGGCCCCCAAGACTATTATACAATCTTCACGGCTGAGGGGACGCTTTTCGAGAATGGAACCCAAGCCCTAGCAGGCAAGCGTCCGAGTTCCAAAGTGTCCCAGGACCATTTCAGTGGACCAGGCCTAAAACCGAGGAGCTGTCCGCCATTTTAAGAGCCATGTGGCATCCGCCTATCGCTGCACTGCAAGAGTGGGAGCAACTCAACAACATGGTGAGCGAGACGCTGTGGCCGCAAGAGCGAGCGCAACTCAGCTAGATGGCCGCCACCTGGGGAGGCCCGTTCACCTCGGCTCCCCCACGCCCCCCCCCCGGGCCGCCGCACGCCAATTTTCGGAGCAGCATTGTAGGATACCAAAACCAGTGCGGCAGTTTACTGGACATCACCTGGGTGCCTGTCGTACATGTTGTGTCAGCCATGTGACACTGGACACAGACCGCTACTGACGAGGCCTCCCCCCGCACCACCCGGGACGCCCCACGCTGTTTTTCTGTGCTGCATTGTAGGATCCCTAAACCAGTGCGGCACCCAGGCGACATCACCTGGGTGCCGTCCAGAACTCTGCACGTTGTGCTGCCTTGGGACTATTCGCACAACAGACCACTACTGACGAGGCCTCCCCCCGCCCCACCCGGGACGCCCCACGCCAATTTTCGGAGCAGCATTGTAGGATCCCTAAACCAGTGCGGCACCCAGGCGACATCACCTGGGTGCCGTCCAGAACTCTGCACGTTGTGCTGCCTTGGGACTATTCGCACAAAAGACAGCTTCTAACCATTGTTGCTTTTTGTATTGAGAAATGTTTAAATGTTTTTAGTTTTTGTTCCGTTCGTTAAAGTTAGTAGTTAATAAAGTTTTATAACCTTATTTTGTTGGAGTGTTATCTATTTTTTTAAAAACGGGTGAATGGGGCCTTGAATCGGGTTATTGTCATGTGTGGGCTTTGGAAGTGTGCTGCTGCAGGATCGGACATTTCAAACTCAAATGCACGTTCTTTTTCTTACCTTTCCGAAGCATGGAGCGCAATAGCAGGCAGAGAAAGGGTGATGCACGTGTTGAACACTACCTGACCTGGCAAGTTGCTGGCAGTGCCCCCCCGCCCGCTCCTGAAAGAGGGCACACACACACCGCCGCCCCGAGTACTTCACAAATCTTTAAAAGACCATGCGCTTGTTCATGAGGCTTAAATGGTTTATCACCTCTTCTAGAACCCCTGCATCGACCCTCTGACGTTTCATGGAAAAATTACCATGTAACACAATACCAAGCCCTGTCAGCTGAAACCCCCAAGGAATCGTGGGGCATATTATCAAGGGGGTTTATCTCCGCTTTTTTGGCTTTAAAAACCATGAAAGCGGAGATAAAATTATTTCCCTATTATCAAGCTGTCGCTAACACCAGTTACTGACAGCTAAAAGGAGATAGCGACCATCTTGGGCCCCGCTTTGCATGTCAGTGATACTTATCACTAATGACATGCAAAGTGGCGTGCCAAGATGTTAGCGACTGGAAACAGTCCCTAACATCGCTACCTTCTATTACCAACTTTTGGAGATATTCGCGCTTAGCCTGCCCTGAGCAGTTCTTAGCCATGTTATCCAATGGGAGGTGGATAACATGGCTAAGAGCATTAGGTCGATAATACATGAATATCGCTGACTTTTCTGCGATAATAGCAAGGTTTATCTGCGATAAAAATCGCCGATGTGCGGCGATAATTTTTGTCTCTAAACAAGTTAGAGACAAAAATTATCGCTAGTTGTTCGTAATATGCCCCCGGGTTTTTGCTTGCAGAAATCGGGAGGCGGGAGACTAGCACTGAAATCAGTACTCACACGCCTGAATCAGGAGGATTGGCATGTCTGAAGTCTCTACAGCTGGGGCCATAAACTACATCCGCAGGGTTAGGTGATAGCCTGGGACCAGCCTGGCATCTAAAATGGCTGCAGTGCACGACAAAATTGTGGCATTCGAAAAAAGGCAAGATGGCGCAGCCGCTGGAAGAGATGTATCAACATATATCAGCCTCCTCAGCCACCCTCAGGAAACATAGGGGATTAGGATACGTCTCCCGCACCCCCTTATACCTAGTACTTTAATTAACGAAGCACAAAATGGCGAATTCCCGTTTCGCTACCAGTTTGCGGCCCAGTTCGCGGCCCGTGAAGCGCTTCTACCGTGAAAAATCATTTTTTTTTTATTTTCCCCACGGGACCCTTTAATAACCCCAACAACATTCCTAGGGGGTCAAGAGGGGGATACCTTGCCCCCTTTCATTAAATTCCCCCTTAGTTTTTCACCTTTTCTTCTCTCTCGATCCTACCGAGAGACAAGATGGCGGCCGCTCCGGACTGTCACGCAGCAAAAAAAAAAAAAAAGCTCACGCACAGCCGCTGGAAGAGATGTATCAACATATATCAGCCTCCTCACCCACCCTCAGGAAACATAGGGGATTAGGATACGTCTCCCGCACCCACTTATAACTAGTAATTTAATTTACGAAGCACAAAATGGCGAATTCCCGTTTCGCTACCAGTTCGCGGCCGCGCTTCTACCGTGAAAAATCATTTTTTTTTTATTTTCCCCACGGGACCCTTTAATAACCCCAACAACATTCCTAGGGGGTCAAGAGGGGGATACCTTGCCCCCTTTCATTAAATTCCCCCTTCGTTTTCCACCTCTTCTTCTCTCTCGATCCTACCGAGAGACAAGATGGCGTCCGCTCCGGACTGTTTAGAATGTTGACAGACACCGGAGAGCCAATCAGCTTTCTGCGCGCAAAGTTCCGATAAGCGAAAAGTAAGCGGACCGGATCGCTGCCCAGAGCGCTGTTACAGATATATATCTTGGTTTGAACGTTAATTTCTCAAAAACTACTGGAGCACATATATTGAGACCTAGCAAAGGCACATCGGGCTAACAGTCCCTACAATTTTGCCAAGTTTCGTGCAAATCCATTCAGCCGTTCGAGCTAAAAGTGAGTCCAACCGCCCTATGGAAAACTCAATGCAAAAAACGCGTTTTGGGACCCCCCTTTTTTCTCAGCCCCCCCTTGACGAAACCCCACCAAATTTTCAGGGGCTGCTCAGAAACAAAATGTGCCATTTTCCTGAAAATTTCAGCCGATTCCGTCCACAAACGCCAAAGTTATTAGACATAGAATTTTCAAAAGTCCCATAGAGAAAAAATTCTAACTATATATACCTACTGGCGATAGCCAGTAGGTAATATATATATATATATATATATATATATATATATATAGACGGGGGCGAGGAGTGGTAAATAGACGGTTTACATGTAATAAACCGATTTCTTAGATTTCTTTAGCATTAGGAATAGCTTGAAGTTACAGACAATAAGAGAAATACTGAGACAATGGTCTAATTGTTGGTCTTGCTTTTACTGGGGTAATTGCAGCATGTACGTTGCCAGTTGACAAGATCTCTAATGTGATTCTCCTACATAATTGCTGTACTGGGAGCAGCTATTTTCTCTGGATTGTTTTTAAACACTCAATGCAACTGTTGAGCACATCTGAGTGTTGTCTAGATTTTTAACTACGATTAACTGTGACAGCATTTGCAATGCATCCTCCAAGATGCAAGACAATTGAACAGCGTTTGTTGTCTGTAGGCTAGGCCATGAACACACTGCTGTGATCCATTTCCATTCTTTTGACAGTTCATCAAACAATAATAAAAACAACTCCAGCCCCTACAGGAAGCACATGGCCCTCCTTTTGTCATGAAGTGAAAGGTTTTTGAGCCAGATTGCATGTTCTGCAAAGTCTAGACCTTCCTCCTTTCTGCATCCAACCCTATGCATTCCATGAGCTTCAAATGAATATTCATCTTTTTCAACACAAAAAGTTCCCTCTAATCAATGTAGTTGTGTATGTATGTGTATGGTATTAGTTATAAATTGGGTTACTGGTTGACTGGCGTGTGAGCTCTAGTTAAGCAGCAGCCACAATCCTAGTGAGTGTAAGGTACTAGCAAAACCCAAATTACCCTGTGCTCAACCCCTGATAGCTTGTCACCGAGAAGTCAGTCTTAGTTTTGGGGCAATGTGTTAAGTTTTTGTGCAACACTGCAACCAGTAACACAGTCAAAACACCACATGAATAGGATCCCACTCTAGGCTAGAATATTAGAGCTTAATTTGATAAATAAAAAAGGCAAAAAGGACAAAAATCCAATCAATAGAAACAGCGTTATACATTTTTTAAGGAAGAAACTGCAAAATAGCACCTAAAAGCAGAAAGCTCCAGCCGCGGTTATCTGGTCACGCTGGACTAGTTCAAAGTCAAAAGATCAGGCCGATTGCAATGGAGCATGAATTCGATTAAATCCCAAACTAGTCTGCTGAAGTTTTAGCTTCTCATGTTTTGTGCCAAGAGTCCCGTTCGCATAGGAGATGGTTGCGAAGAACAAGGAGAGCATCGCAGGCAGTTGTCAACATTGTGCAAAGATGGGCAGACTGGAGCTTCATGTTGGCCACTCGCCACAGGCTGTTGATGTTGCTTTGCAAAGAGACAGGTCTGCGGCAGCACGCAATAAATTCCAGTACAAGTGGCATGGTCTCTGTGTGAACAGGCATGTTTGCAGTTTCGAAGCATCAAAAAGCTTGATGTATGAGCCTGTGAGCCACACCAAGGGTCCAGGACCAGAGAGGCACCAGGAACTCGCTGCAGCTGGATTCAGAAATGTCCCTGAGGCTCAGATCAGGAGGCCAGCAGACTAGCCCTTTGAGTCACTGTGGGGTCCTGGGTTCAAGATGAAGTTGTAGGTCCAGTCATTCTTTCCCAGACAAGAGGGCAGCCGCTCAGCACAGCAGTGCAGCAGTTTCTTTAGAGCAACAGTCCAGCAGCTTGACAGTCATGTAGCAGCACAACAGTCCTTTTTCCTGGCAGAGTATCCACAGGTTCAGAAGTGTACTGAAGAGTTGGTGTCTGAGGTCCTTCTTTTGTACATAGTTGTGTCTTTGAAGTGGGGAGAAGGATCTAGAGGCATGCCTTTGAAGTGAAAAGATACTCTGCCTTCACTGGCTCCAGCCTAACTACAGGGTGTATGCAGACCTTTGTGTGGAGACAGGACACAGCCTATCCAAGTTTAAGTGGGGCTGTGCTCAGCGCCCCTCTTCCATCCTGCCAGTGATGGCCCATCCAGTCACACCTAGGCTTCCATTGTGTGTGGCTGTCTAGCAGGAATACACAAAGCCCCACTGCAAACTACACCCAGTCATGTGACCAGAGACAGGATGCAGGTACCAAATGGCTAAGGCAAGATAATACCAACTATCTAATAGTTGCATTTTCAGAATTGTAATTTAAAATCTGAGGTCACCATAAGTTAGGATTTTAGGTTAGGATGCCAGAGACACCAAACATGATCCAGTTACCATTTCCCATTTGGAATATACACTACTAAAGTGTAATAAGGTAATTCCAATGGGGGAGGTAGACCTTGCATTAGTGAAAAGTGAGTTTTTCACTATCGGTACATGTAAAACTTAAATGTACCTCTCTGACCGTTTAAATACACTGCACCCTGCGCTTGAGGCTCTCCAGGGTCTATCTTAGGGATGACACATGTATTAAAAAGCAAGGGTTGAGCCTGGCAAAAGGTTTATTTGTCAGGTCATAATGGCAGTTTAAACTGCACACACAGGCTCTGCAATGGCAGGCTTGAGACATGTTTAAAGGGCTGCTTAAGTGTGTGGCACAATCAGTGTTGGAGGCCCACTAGTAGCATTTTATTTACAGGCCCTGGGCATGTGCAGTGCACTTTCCTAGGGAATCATAAGTAAATAAAAATGGCAGTTGGGTATAAGCCAATATTACCTTGTTTTAAGCAGAGAGCACAAGCAGTTTAGCACTGGTTAGCAGTATTAAAGTGTGCAGAGTCCTAAGGCCAACAAAAACGACGTCAGCAAATATGTGAAGGCAATAGGTCTGGGACTGTTCCTGCAGAAAGTGCCAAGTCCAACATTAGTTCTAAGCGATACCAAAGGGGATGATGGACGGAGCGCTTGAGCAAATCAAACACTCACCCCCAATTAACTGATCTGGGTTTAATCCACTGCCATTCTTTAGCTCACTCCACCACCCCAGTTCAGACATGGCCATATGCAAATCAGTCTGACCCTGTGCCTCATGGGAACCAGCCCGAACTGCCAAGCCATGGCTTCCCTGGACCAGAAACAAGCATCCTGGGACCGGTTTCGGGTACATAACCCTCATCAGCCAGGCTATCTTGAATCCAGTGGCAGAGTGAGCAAGGGACCCACATCTGGGCATACCCTGCCACCTTAGGACGAACAAAGCGATACCAAAGGGGATGATGGACGGAGCGCTTGAGCAAATCAAACACTCACCCCCAGTCAACTGATCTGGGTTCAATCCACCACCATTCTTTAGCTCACTCCACCACCCCAGTTCAGACATGGTCATTTGCAAATCAGTCTGACCCTGTGCCTTATGGGTACAGTTCAGCCCGAACTGCCAAGCCATGTCTTCCCTGGACCGGAAACAAGCATCATGGGACGAGTTTCAGGTTCATAACCCTCATCAGCCAAGCTATCTTGAATCCAGTGGCAGAGTGAGCAAGGGACCCACGTCTGGGCATACCCTGCCAAATCCCCTTTGGTAACAGTTGTTCTAAAGCACAAACCGAGCCAAAAGACAGCGGTGTGCTGTACAGTGTAATCTATCTCTAAATCGTTAAGGCTCGATCAGCCTCAAACTTCTTCAACTGGCCAGGCTGCTTAAGATAAGCTCTTTTATTACCCACTAGCAGCCTGCCCTGACGTTGTCCGGGGGCAATGAGGCTTCAGGGCCAACCGCCCACCCAGGCCCCCGCCCCCGCCCGCCCCGACATTGTCCGTGTATATGAGAAATTGCCTCTTGTAGAAGATACAGATTCATTGTTTTCATTTAAGCGTGCTTGATGTGACTTTGAGCTTTCTGCAGTGGTGGGTGATCTTCTGCACATTTTTAAGTAAGGTTTTTCCAGTTAATCCTGCTGTGAGAGAAGTTACTCCTCTACCGCCTGGATAGTTTTGAGTAGGCCCATGCACGGACACCTGTATATATCACCCCTTTTCCTTCTCACCTCCGGTGCACTGATACAGTAGCCATACATTGACTTCTGGTTCAGGGCTCAGATGGAAGCGCGTTTTAAATCTGGAATAGCTGTCCCGGAGCCTGCGCCTTACCGAAGCCGCCGTTCTTCAGGTCCAACCGCCCGCCCCCCTCCCCCTCCCCCTCCGGCCCCCTCCGGCCCGACCCCCTCCAGCCCCGACATTTTCCGTGTCCCGGAGCCTTACCTGAGCCGGCGCTCCTCCCCGCGCTCCTGACTTCACCGACGCTCCTCGCCGGTCCTCCCCACCTGTCTGCCGCTCCTCCCCGCTCCTCCCCGCCTGTCCGCCGCTCCTCCCCGCGCTCATGGCCGGCGCTACTCCCAGGGGACTACATTTTTTTTTAAAGTTACATTTTTAAAATAACGTCTAATTTTTATTCTATATAGCCTATGTCCATCTGCACACCCTGGCAATTTCAACGATGTATCGGGTGTGTTGATTGGCGCTGTGGTTCCCGAGTTTACCTGGCTCAAAGGTTTGTGTTCTCTCTTTATATTACTAGTATATATAACAGATTTCAGTTTTGTGACCCAGGTGGTAGCCTAGCATCTTCAGAACACTATTTAAGTCCCTCTTCAATCAATCACACAAAAAATCTAAAGGTATTCCAGTGCCAGAAACATACATAGCATCTTAGAGGAGCACCAGCAAGGCAATACAGTGGTCTGGGAGGATGTCTATCCACATATCTTACTGTTTTCGGAGACGATTGAGCACCAATGTTATAACAGAGAGTACTGCTATAAAACACATGCTCAACTCTCAAGGGTAGTTAGGCAACTGTACATCTATTAGTGAACTTAACCCAGAGAATTTATATATGCGCACTGTAGATAGTTAAGTTGATAACTCGAGAAATATTGAAACCTGAAATTTGAATTTACAGGAAGTGAGTAAATTGCCATAATAATGTACAACCAGTCTTTTGCAGGACCTACCTCAATATAATCTACCCATCTTGCCTAATTTTTATTATATCCACTTTTAGTCAGTTGTTTATAGACCTGAGCAATTTGACATTTGCTAGAGTGCTTCTGAAAAGCCATTTCTGGAATAACCAAGCTTTTTGATTGTCTGGATGACCGTAATTAGAAAAGGCTAATTCCTGTTTTTTCTAGTCTGGCATAAACTTTTAGCCGGGTGACACATGGAGGTTTAACCACACATATTAAAGTGGTGACGTTTCTGTAGTTATGATTTTGTACATGGTAGGTTAACTCGCCCCATGCATAACCCTCCTCCTTTCACAGCTGGGCTTGGGACTGGCCATGGCATCAGGAACTCTTACCAGGGAATGACCTGCAAGATAGTCCATGAAGGATAATCATGGAAGCTTTCGAAGTGGAGACCAGAGTCCGCCAAGGTTGTCTGCTCTCACCTTTTCTCTTCCTGCTGGCCATAGACTGGGTCATGAAGACATCCACAGTAAGGATAAGAAATTGGATCCAGTGGACACCTGGGACACAGCTCACTGACCTAGGCTTTGAAGACAACCTGGCCCTACTCGCCCATACCCATCTGCAGATACAAAAGAAGACAGACAAAGTGGCATACACATCGGCCCAACTTGGCCTCAACATTCACAGGGGGAAAAGGAAGATCCCGAAAATATGGCCAGCATTACTGCAGTCACTCTTGCAGGCGATACACTGGAAGAGTTTGAGGTCTTCACCTAACTGGGCAGTGTCATAGACAACAGTGTGACATTGACCCCAATGTCAAGGCACCAGTGGTGGCTGGTGACATTTGAAAGTGGTGTGGCGTAAAATTGTAGTATTGCACTATGGAGAGCGAGCCCAAACAACCTAAGGTGGTACGGGGGGTTCTCCCCCTGAGAAAATATTGAAAAAAGAGTGGGTAAAAGGTGCATTTTTAAGCAAATTTGTGGAAGCAGGAAGGTTAATAAAGCAATGAGATTGAATTATTTATCATTTAAGAAATTGCCAATTTTTATGAGCTATGGAGGACAATCTTTGCGTATGCTGATGTTATCATTTGCCCATATTAACCTTTGAACACACTGATACACTTGTAATGGTTTTAACTACACAATAAATACATTCATTGACTGCAGTGCTGTACAGTGCTGGGAAAGAGCAGGCTGGACCCGACTGTGTCAGGCGCCGCCACTTAGTTCTGACTTGCAAGCAGGTAGGCAGCCCACTGAGCTACCTTGATGTATTGCTTTGCCCACTTGCGTAATCTGAACTTACGCACACCACTTACTCACACAGAAACTCCAACACTCCTCTGGAGGTAAAAATGAGCTTTATTAATATTGTAGGCAAAGGCAATAAGTCACTGAAGCTAATAATTTCTTAGGCACTGAGTGAAAGGCAATAAACAATGAATACACCACACTATATACATAAATATGAAACTGTGACTACAGGTATATAAACAGTTAATGTACAAAGCACCTCACCAGATTCTTTTGCAGCACCGGAAACTTCAACATCCCTGGGCCAAGCACTGAACACCAAGTCGGGAACCCGTAGACCGGGGCTCAGGGAGTAATCTCTTCGGGTACCAAAGTTGTCCCGCGAGTGCGTCCACTCCAAGACTGAGTTCCTGAGCTCCACCCCACAGACACCGCTTTTTATAGTTTAAATCAATATGTTCGAGAAGCCTCTAGCAGGTGCTCTCGCCCATCTATTCGCAGGTGCTGGCCTCATCTCTGCATCAGACCCACCCAGACAGACCTGGCCAGATTCTGTTTGGGCTGTGCCGAGGCAAAAGACATTCCTTTCCCAATCTCCGGCCTTGGAGACTTGCACGGCCATTCTCCCTCTGTCCTAGAGATAAGTATGGAATGCATGAAAACACTCAGAAGGTACACCATAACCTCACAAGGCATCCTCACGAGATGCCTCACACCTGCTTGTACTGGTTTACGTGAAAAACATGTTTATGTTACTGCTGAAGTGTAACTCCAGGTCAAGGCAGCACCAAATAGAAGTGCGATGCAACAAAATGGAAGATCAGAGCATTGCATGGAATCGAGGTCAACATATGATTTAGCACGTGTAAAATGGCAAATGCAGTACACTTGATGGCCTCCTATGACAATGTTATTTGCCCCTTGTGGCACAGCCTTGAACTGGGGCCCATGACAACCTTCCTATGCTGCGCTGAGTCTAGGAGAAGGTTTATATGGCTGCCGTCGGTACTGGTTTGAAAGCTCTGACATTAGCAGCTTTCAGTGGAACTACTCTGAAATTTGGACACACTTCCTCTGAAACTGAAACCCTGCTAAGGTTCCACATATTAAACTTTTCAACAATCACCATGTTACCCCCTTCAACTCTCTGCACATTCTGAATCACTTTCTTCAGTGAGACTCAGAGGCATTCTGGTACTTGCAGTCTTTCACACCACATCAATTTTAGTATTCTGGAGTTGTTTTCTAGTGAGACTCTGCTGTATTCTGGTTCCTTCAGCCATTCACATCACAGTCTTTCCTGTATTTTCTCAACTTAAAGTCAATATAAAAAGCATCTCATTAATCACCTTAGATACGTTCTCCAGGTAGTTTTCTGACGCTCTTTGAGTTCTGGGTTATTAAATGAGTATAATATGCCATGAAGAATTGAGACACCATTTTACCAAAATTTGCGTCACACAAACAATTACCTCTGCTCAGCTATCAATAAAAGAACAGAGATTTCACTCGCAGAAGCCATTTTACACATATATATTTTTCGTCTACAGGTGCAGTTTCGACAGCTGATTGGAGCACAAGGTTACACGCATGAGCACCGTAATAGCCAAGGGAGGCTGAGACATAAAAACAGAAGGGCAATCTCTGTGAGAAGAAAGGGCCTCCCTCAGCCACGCAGTTATTAAATCCCGGCCCCTATTTTAGGAAGCGTGGGTATTTCGGTTAGCATAAGGGACAGGGGAATAATGGCATTGAAAAAACGCAGGCGGTCATGCACATCTCTGTGATTAAGTAAAGGTCGGGCTTGGCATTCCCCTGGTGATGAGAACAGGTTATTAGAACTGGGCTAATTAAACAAGAGAGAAACTGCAGCGCACCATCCCGCCATGGCTAAACAGAAACAAAAACAGCCCTCTGTTAATTGACATATGAGATGGCTGGTTCATTAACTCCACAGCAGGCCCAGCCTTTGGACAACCAGAGTTCTCTGGTGTCAAAACTTCCTCTCATCTAGGAAACACATACCTTAGGCAAAGCTGCATTATTACAATACCAGAGAGAAACATGGTGAACTCAAGCAAGTACTCGAGCTAGATCACATTGTGCTCAAGGGGACTTTGTGGTACGCCTTTTTTCGTGAATCCTCAAGGTGTACATGAATTTTCCAAGCTCCATAATCAGAGGCCGAGCGTGTTTCCGCGCAATAAAGCGCCTGGGCATGCATCGATAGAAGGATAAGCAATGCCCCCTGCGATACGTGCTTCATCCGCAGTGATTGACAGAACTGAGGCGCCAACCGCGGTCACAAGCAGGTCCCTTTCTTCTTCCTTTGGATGTTGCAGAGAACACAGAAAAATATATATATCTCTGAAGAAACTAGAGTAAAGGAAGGCGGGTGCTTTTGTACTGTTCGATCTTGAATGCAAATTTGTGTGCCATTTGGAAGCTGCTAAATTGTAAACTTAGACCTGGGATTCTCTAACTGCAGTCGCCGCCGGCAAGACGGGCGGGTGGGAGGGGGTTGAAATGGGGTTGTCGCGGGGTGGGGGGAGGAGGGAGGGGTTTAATTGAATTAAAATTCAAATAAAACTTACCTTCTCCAGCCTGCCTCAGCTCCTAGCCGCCTGGCTGAGGTAAATTTGCGCTTTTTGTTACTGCTCGAGTCCTGTCCAGTCCTTAACAAGAAGCACCCACCCACAGCCTCCCTCCCTCCCCTCTGCCAATCACAACGCTGCAATGGCAGCGTTGTGATTAGTGAGGCGCAGGGGAGAGCGCCCTAACCGGGTGCCTATTTGGAGGCCCTTTTCTCTATGTAGCCTGCATGCAGCCCATGAAATAACACATTAGATGTCTATGGGTCTGAACCACTGTTTTTTCTGAAAAGCCTGGGGGAGTGTGATCAGTTGATAAGAAAGGAATCCAATCATACATGTAGATGTTATGAGTATAATAAACATAACGTGATTTCACCAGAGTGTGAAAAGATACCCATCAGTGCTCGTTCTGTACCGCCCTTGTCATCATATGGGTTCTTGCATGCAGCCTACATTAGGGAAAAGGGAGAGTGCGCATGATGGATTTGGCCGGCACCAGGCCGACCAAAGTAGTTGGGCCCAAAGCATTGGGCTAGCCACTCCCCATTGCCCTCGAGCAGGACCGCCCACCCGCCCGCCCACAACCAGGCACTACTGCTTTCTCGCGTTGCGAGAAGCAGAAACATAAAATGGTAGTTTTACCATTTTAAGTTACTGCTTCTTGCACTGCATGAAAGCAGTGGGGCGATGCCCCCAAGGCCCTATGGGGGAGCCGCCACTGCAAGGCAGGAATCTGCAAAGCAAGGGCTGCCTTAATTTAGCTAATGAAGATCTGGAACTCCAAGCGCCTAATGCTAATAACCAAGATCTGTCTTTTTAACACCAGTGTAAAGTTGTTCCTTCTGTATCTTCTGTATACAACAACAACTTGGAGGACAACAGTGACCCCCACCAACAAAGTCCAGACTTTAAACAACTGTATGAGGAAAATCCTCCAAATCCACTTGCCAAACACCATTAACAATTACGACCTAAGGCAGCAGATTTTCAAACTCTCTGCTCATGAAGAAATCATGAAAATTTACTGGAGTTGAACAGGTCAACCCCTCTGCAAACCCTCATCAAACACCACCAGGCAAGCCCTTACCTGGAACCCTTGAGGGAAAAGGAAAAGAGGAAGGCCAAGAAACACCTGGCGTCAACACCTTGAGGATGACTGCAAGGAGATGGATTACACCTGGTGTCAGATTGAAAGAAAAGCACAGGACAGGGAGGACTGGAGAATCCTGATTGATGGCTTAACCCCCAGGAGGGGTAGTAATAAGTAAGTATGGAAATGTTAGTTAAAAAGAATATGTACTAAGTAAATAGAGAAGTGTCTGAAAGAGAAATTGGCACCAGAGAGTAATCTTTTTCACTGCATTTAGATGCCACACTGAGAATGAAGCATGTTCTCACCCGAAAAGTCTCGCTTGATCTTGAGTAAAAGTCAGCCATTATGCCATTTGCATAGCTCTTCAGTCCTAGAGGTAACTAGTATTCCTAAATATCTGATAGGAAGCAAGGTGTTTCTACATCACTACTCAGTGGTGAGTATTTCAGCAGGGGCAAGGGAAAGTATTACTTCCATTATACTTTTATTAATATGGTTCCAGAGATCCTGGAAATATTATATAACATGTTATATACATATTCAATGATCTCTACAGGAATAGGGCAATATTGTTTGCAAAGAGACACATTTTTGAAACATCTGAATTGTTGACAGTAAGTTACTCTAGAAATATGGTCAATAATAATGGAGCGTGTCTAGACTTAAGGGGTTACCTTCTTTATTCTTACTGATCAATCAGATATTCTATTAATACGAATTTTATTGGTGAAACTGGTGTAGAGTGACATTAAGTGGGAAGGGAAATACATTTTTTGTTGAAAATGCTTCCAGTAGGCCCAGTTCACCAGCTCAAATGCTTTTTCTGCTTCAAGAAAGAGAACCACTAATGGTGTGCTGTATTAATCTAGTCGATAGGAACCGCTATGAGACAATGCACACTAGAAAGCATCCATGTATGACGAGCGCAATTGCTCTAGATCAGTAAGGCCCGGGATCATACTGGCCAACCACTTTGATAGTAGCTTCATGAAAAATTTATATTTCTAACGTGATAGGTCGGTATGATCCTCAGGACTAGAAATTTTTCACATGTTTCAGATATAACACTAGTTTGCCCTACCAAAAAGACTTGGACATATCTTGACTCCCCACATAGAGTATTAAAAAGGGAAGCAAGCCTTGATACACTCCAACACGAGTAGTGTTTGTATTTTGAAGGGGTGTCCATCCTTTCCAAAACCAAAAGGTTGTAGTATGTCGATATGGCAAACCTTGGGTCTTCTGTTTTAAGCTCCTTTAAGATGAGTTGCTCATTGCTACTGTATTTTTTAAGACCAATTGAAGTCAGGAAGTACTCAACTATGAGGCTGCTACGTTGTAGCTACTGTCCATTTTCAAAGACAATGTTTAATGCCCTTGAAGCCCATCAGGATTCTTGCTATTTGATGGCAATTGTAGATATTGAGAAATGGGGTTCCCTATTTGTCGATGCAGTAGAAATGGTGACATGCTATCGAACTTCAGCTGTACAAAAATGAAGAGATGCTGGCCAGATGTTGTGAGACTTGCGAAGACACATGGGTAAGACTGTGTATATATCTTAATGAATACCTTCACAGTTACAGAGAAAAAATAAGGGTGGTTAATTATTTCCAGAATTAGCTTGTGTATTGCTGTGAATACACGCAGTACCTTGGAGACTGCACAGCTCATGTTCTAGAATGAAAGGCTGATTTTGATAATGAACATCCTGGATGAGCCATATAAACCCAGAATCTTAAGTCACATACCTTGAAACATGGCTATTTGTTTTCTGCTACACTGGTTCTCTCACTGGAGTTCTGCTGGTGAATAGTTTAGCTATGTCTGGATTGAAGGTTTCTAGACAGATCGAGCCAATATTTTCTGGAGATTTTAAGGCACAGTAACATCAATGAAGATACTCATAGATATCTGACTTTTGACAACTGGTCTACTGTATTGTGTGCACTAAAATGGCCTACAGGTTAAACACGTGCTCAAATGGATTATTTAAGGTCATATCATGCGTTGTGTCATATGATGAGGTGTTATGACTCAAGATAGGAATTGTGTGTTTTACATAGTAACAGATTCATTGAAGAGGATCTGAGCCACTCATACACTACAGGACATTACTGCAATTTATGTTTTCCAGAGTTATCTGCTTGGCTTGCACAATGATCCATCATCTCCCATCCCTTTATCTTCAGTAATTTACAAAAACCGTCAGAAGTGACACATCAAAGGTGATTGATGCTGAGGACTTTTTTAAATAGAATTAGGCATAGACGTTTAAGATGTTTAAAGTTTAAAGTTATTATATAACGATCTTCATCTTAACTGGATTTGCTCCTTTCTGTAAATTATTTAATCTCTGGCATTTCCTTCCCACATGTGTTTCCTTTCTTGCTCTCTCATTGTGCCAGTCACAACGTACTTAAAGGGAATTACTGCCTGCATTAGGACTCCATGCCCCACAAAGCACAGTGGGACATTGATTTCAGCACACGCCCACGGGAGGTTGGGTCTTGGTATGAATAAAACAGGAATGCAAATGCAGGTTTTCATGTGTGGTGTATTGTGCCCAGGAAGAAGGGGCTTTAGGCCCTGAAACACGTTGGCAAATTATGATGAAAGGCGGAGTTGGGAGGAAGGCTGCATGATATTGCTGGAGGGCAGAGTACTGTAGTGTGCTCTCTCAATGCTAAAGGGCATTCTTGTTGTTTCCTTTTAATCCATCTCCTTCTGGTTAGTCCTAAGCGCTGGGATGCTTCCGAATGGCCATGCGCTATAGAAGAGCCTTTTAATAATAATAATAATTAATAATAATCTACGCACGGCGGCCCGGCCGTGGAGAGAAGCACCATCACCAGCCGGAGAATACCGCAATCACTGGCTTGGAGAGGTCGGGGCTTTCAACGAGTCAGGGCTGAAATCGGCACAGTACTCCAAACGCTTACAGAGCTTTCCTTCATGCTCTGCTACCCACTAGAAGAGTTAATTGATGAAAGGCAGAGATGGGAGGAAGGCTGCATGATATTGCTGGAGGGCAGAGTACTGTAGTGTGCTCTCTCAATGCTACAGGGCATACTTGTTGTATAGATATATATATATATCCACCGTTTCATTTAGCTGAACCCAAGCCACTTCTACGGCGGGCACACGGCAGGGGTAGCCACCCCCATATATCCACACTGAATCCAATGCATGACTCTCGGATCAAAGCAGAAAACAACACTAGAGCCATGGCCACAATTCTGAAGCGCGTTTATTGACAACACTAGGTCTGACGCGTTTCGAAGTTTCCTCACCCGTTTGTCATGGGCAAGAGTAAGTGCATCGTCAGTTTCATTTAACCCTTTCGATGCTGATGACGAGCTCAGCTCGTCATCACCCACGGGTGTCGTATGCTGATGACGAGCTGAGCTCGTCATGGTGCCACTAAAATTGCATTTTCCAGCACAGGGGGGGGGGGAAACGCCCAGCAGCCATGTGGTTAAAGCAATAGTGCTTATAACGTGCAGTAAATATAGAAAAAATACTAGTGTTCATCACCTTGACCAATAAAGTTTCAGTAACATTGATCAAACATTTGAGAAATGACGGAAGCATGATAAGAAAATTAATGAATAGCTGTTTAGACCTAATAATCCATTATATCGGTCTGAATGCTCAAACCGCTCAGTATTTATGCAAAAAAATAGCATGTGTGTTCGGTTTGATTACTACAACTAAACATTGTTTTGTGATGATTCAATAGACAACAAATCATGGTATCTGACATTTTAAATTCTATATAACAATGCATTATTCATCGCTGGGGGTATTCTCGATAAATGCTCACTTCTATCGGAATTTGCAACATGTCACATATAGTACATTCTGCGAGACGTCAGAATTGGCCCAGTGGGCATAACACCACGTTGTATCTTAACCGCTCAGTAACCGCCCCAGTGGGTAATATGTGGTGACAATGAAATCAGCTCAATTTTACGATTTCAAACACATCTTCATGATAAAATACATAATTCTATAGACGTTCCTAATTTAGCCCAAGTGAGCAAAAATAGCTTATGACCGATAGATTGAGCATGTAGTCAATAATATTTCAAAACCTGACGGACATAAAGTACAACCCTAGTGGGTGAGCGTTATAAATGGCAATTGAAAAAACATATACTGACAACTCATCAGTAATAAATCATAGAAAGGTAATGCTCAAGTGGGCCAAAGTATCACATCCAATAAGTCAAACTGTGCAAGAAATTTCAAATTCACGCTTCTCATTCCCACTCATCTGTAAAAAATCAAACAAAGATGATGATGTTAAAAACAGTAAAAAGTGCACGAACCATAAGTACAACTGAACACAAAATCTTAAAAGGCAGAACAGGAGATTATGTAAACATTTGTTCATAGAAATTAGAACATCATGAATGCACAGACATCTCTTTGTCAAGATTCAGCCCCTTAGGGGCTAGGGTGTTGAATTTGATAATCATTTTAGATTCAAGCCTCCTAAGTTCCATAGTTCTATTGCCCCCCCTTGACCTAGGTGAAACACAGTCAAGAACACAGAATCTTAGAAGGTTGGCATTTTGGTTATGCTATTCATTAAAGCGTTGGGCAACAGGATACAGTTTATCAATCTTCTTTATTGCCCTGAGATGTTCTGGCATTTTTTTTCCCCTTTATGGATGGTGCTGGGGCACTTTAATGCATCAACCGCATGTTCAGTGTTTCAGTTAACGTGTTTTTTTATCACAAAGGGAGCCTTGTCATTGCAGAGTTTGATAGATTTACAACTAGTACTGAACTTGCACGCTCTGCATTGGTTACACGTGAAAAAACCCTTGATGTCTTTACGTGTCGTGTTGGTCGGCAACACATTCCTGCTCAATCTGTTGCACAATGATCGGGGCTTTCTGCTCAAACTGTTGCACAATGATCGGGTTTTCTAAATGTGAGGGACGGATATATTCCCACATATTCTCTCAGGTCATCGTCATTCCATAGGACCTCCCAAAACTTTTTCAAACTTTTTCTGATCTCCTAGTCTTGACTGTTGTATTTAGTAATTAACCTAATCAGCTCTTTTTTCTTCACTGTATTTGTGCATACTTTGGGAAACAATAAATCCTCCCTGTTGAGTTTCTCAAGTTTATCAGTGGCTTCTTTGATAAGAGTTTTATTGTACCCTCATGCCAGGAATCTATTGTTCATTATCAGTTTTTCCGTTTGATAACTCTAGTTGGTGCTCCAATTCCTCTTGTCTCTCAATAGTTTGCCAAAAGGAATGCTGCATATTAGGTTTTTGGGGTGGCAACTGTTGGCATGCAGCAAACTGTCTCCAGCTGTGGCCTTTCTAAACAACCTGCTAATGATTTTGTTTTTTTTATCTCAAATTTGAGATCAAGAAATTCAATGGTGCTTTTACTGGTTTCGCTAGTAAAGTGCAAGTTCAGATAATTTTGATTGAGAACATCCACAAACTCCCATGCCTGGACCTCAGTACCTTTCCATACACAGAAGATATTGTCAATGTACCTCAACCAGAGGACGACGTGGTCAGAAAATTGTCTGGTCCTACTGACAACCTGCTTCTCCCACCAGCTGAGGTACAATCCTGCAACGCTGGTGGCAAAGCAGGTTCCCATCGCCGTTCCCTGGATTTGTCTATACATCTTATTGTCAAATAAGAAGTTGTGTACTCAGACAAAGCAGGATCATGTCCAGAATCATTTCAGTGTTGAAAAGGAGCGATAGGGATCTTTTTTTCATGAAGAACCTACATGCTTGGATACCCAGGTCATGGGGAATGCATGTGTAGAGACTACGGACGTCCATGCTCATTAACAAGTCATTTTCATCCCAAATGATATTGTTGATGGATCTTAAGAAATAACTTGTATCTTTCACAAAAGATGGTAGTGCTTGGACTAGCGGCTACAGAAAATGGTCCACATACTTAGTTGTGTTCTCGAGCATGCTGTTCCATGATGATACTATTGGTCTCCCTGGTGGCTTGGTGGCATTTTTGTGAATTTTGGGGAGGAGATAAAGTACCGGAATTTTAGGATCTTTACATACTAAAAATTCAAATTCATCTTTGTTCGACAGACCACTGTCCCTCCACCCCGCCAATTTGGTGAACACCTCGTTAATGGCCTTATATTCTCCTTTAGAGGAAATGCAGTATCTGTTCTTGTCGGACAATTGCTTGTTGCCTTCTTTGATATACATGTGAAGTGGCCGAATCATGATGTTACCGCCTTTATCTTATTTCTTAATAACTATGTTAGTATTGTTCTCCAACTCTATAGATTTTTTTCAAATTAGATCTCATGTAAGGTTTATGAGTTTCAAGTTTCTGCAACTCATTAATCTTGCCCTTCTCAAAACAATTGATAGCAAAGTTGCTAATCTGTGGTATAAACACAGATTTACGTTTAAAACTTGTGTCAGCCCCCATTTCTAGATCATTATCAGAATTTTCAAGGTTGACATTCAGGTCTTTGGTACCTCCCTCAACCCCAGCCAACTCATGAACCAAGTGAAGTGTTTCTATATTGTCAATGGTAAGGGCTGATAGGTTACTAGGTGCCAATCTTTGTTTGTTAAATTTATTAGTTGCGAACCATTTCTCAAGTTTCAGTTTCCTAATAAAACTAAACAAATCGATGCGTGTTTCAGTATAATCAAACTCAGACATAGGGCAAAATGATAATCCTAGAGATAAAACTTCAAGTTGGTCTTTAGTCAGGACATAATCAGAGAGATTTACCACTGTCATGTTGGCCATTATTACTTCACAAATCTGCCACTCGTACGTGTTCCCACAGGGCTGTCTATTGGGTTGTTGCTTGTGGATTTTGGTCTGTTTGCTCCTCTTCTGCCTCGACCACGACCTCTTCCCGGACTTTCGCTGTGTACCTGTGTATTCTTTCTTTCTTTGTTCATCAGCGTAAACTCTTTTAAAATGCGGGCTTTTACTGCATTAGGCTCCTTGATAACCGAACCATCATTTTCACTGTTGTCACTGTCTAGTGTCTCCACTATATTTCCTGCAGTTTCTCTTTGTTCTATAGCGGTGGAGCCCCGGATGTAGATAGTTCTTGTTCTTTTTAAGAGTCTCCATGTTCCTATGATTCTTTCCGTAATTGGTCGAACTTTTTGCCAAATGTAAGAATTTGACCTTTATTGTAGTCCACCTCATTTCAATGGAATTTGCTCAATTTCTTTGCTTTAACATCTTCCTCAATTTTTTCCAGTTTTTTTATCCATTTTCACCATTTCTGATTCAAAATCCTCTTTAGTGTATAATTCTTTAAGCCTTTTAATGATTTCCTCACTTTCCTCTGTCAATTTGAGGCATTCCTTTTCAGCATATTTGATCAAGATTTTAAGCATATTAAGTGTGCAAGCATGATTATTTATCATCCACTCCTCTATCATATCTGGGTCAGGTTTCTGTAATGTGGGAGTGATCAATGTTACGGAAACTTTATTGGTCAAGATGATAAACACTAGTATTTTTGCTATATTTACTGCACGTTACCAGCACTATTGCTTTAAATGAAACTCACGATTCACTTACGCTTGCACTAAGGAGTGAGGAAACTCCAAAACGCGTCGGACCTAGTGTTGTCAATAAACATGCTTCATAATTGCGGCCCCGGCTCCAGTGTTGTTTTCTGCTTTGATCGGCGAGTCACACATTGGATTCAGTGTGGAGATATATAGACAATTTTGTAGGCTACCAAATGATAATGTATAAAATAAAGCCAGAGTGGACTTGCAATTGGCCACATGCATATAAATATTACATTGTAAAGAAAACATCCGTAAGGGTACCCAAGTGGTCATGTTTTACCTTCATGTTACTCAAATACACATTTCATAGTGGCAGAGCGAGAAAGGCACAAGCAAAAGTATAGAGTGTCATTGTGGCTCATCTTATTTTGGCAAATAATTCAGCCCCAGTGGGGTAGTATTTGTTAAATCAATTTCTAGAAAGACTTAGCCATATCAGCGCTGCATCCTATTCTGATGCAGGATTTAAATTTCGAAATACCAAAGAAGCATGTTTTATAAATTCAAATACAGGGATCCCCTATAAAACACAGTTTGAACAGCTGGAGCTCAAAAGATAAAAGCAGAAATTGATTGAAACACAAATAATCAAATGACAGATCAACCATTCTAAAGATGTGTGTAACGCTCTTTGTCAATGCTAAACCCACCAGGGATTTTGCAGTCTAGTTTGATAATGTAGGTGGATTCTAATTTCCTACGGTCTATTGCCGCCTCTGATGTACATGTATTTATATAGCGCAAATCACCGACCCGGTATCTAAGCGCTTGCTCAGGGAACCCACTCAGTGGTGCCTGCCTTGAACGTCTGCATGGCCCTGCCGCAAGCATGGGCCAAAAATCCGTTACGCTCAAGAATTTGCGAATTTTCAGCAATTTCGCGAGATTCGCGGATTGTGAATTTGCCGCCGAAAAACAGCAAATTTCGCTAGCGGAACGGATTTTTGGCTCATGCTTGCGGCAGGGCCATGCAGACGACCAAGGCAGGCACCACTGAGTGAAGCAACCTGATGTAGCCTACCTAGGCTCTCTGTTACAGACAGACAAAGCATATCTAATTGTATGCAGCAATCCCCAATTTTACATGAACTGCTGCCTGGACTCTGCCTGGCTTAACAACAACACTACACTGTTTTGACCACTCCATACCACAACTAGACAGACATGTAGTTCTGCTGTAGTAGTTGTTCTAGACTGGTTTACCTGTTTGCCACTCACAAATTGGCCATAGTTCTTCCGTAAACCGACGCTGATGATCCATCCATCCCAGTGAGTGACTGTAAAGAAAAAAGATATATTATTTAATCAATCATCATAGCATATTGGCAAACAGTAAGTCCAAGGACATTTTGCATATTGGAAAATGCAACGTAGTGGCCCCTGCAGTTGAAGTACAATTTGAATTAAACAAGGTTAAAAAAAGCAGAGTAGACTTGAGTTATATTTAATGTGTAAAAGATTAAATAATAACAGAAGTCACCTGGGAGTTGCAAGGTTGCTGCTGCTGTCCCTTCGTTCTCGGGACCGACTCCTGTGTTGGGTTGTGCTGCCGCTACCTCTCGCCGCACCCGCTCCGCGGGTGCCGCTTCGCGGCTTGGAAAGTGGGTGAGCTGTGGCTAAAGCGCTGGGCACTTGGAGGCGCTTGAGGAGAACATCACGTCGGCGCTCCAGCAGGGACTCAGAAGTCCCTCAGAAGTCCAGGAGTCCCTGCTTCCCCAGGTGCGCAAGCGGACGCGCCCACCAACAGACACGCCCCTCGCCTGCAACGTGCCTACTTTACGCTCTGCTCGGCGCTCAGCGGGAGTGCGAGCGGGACGCTGAGCGAAGCCCGAGCAAAGGGCGGGCAGTCTGTGGCAGTCAGGGGCTGTCAAGGCTGGGCTGGGCCACGTCCCTTTCCTTTACACCAGCAGTGTGTACAGGTGGGCCATGTGAGACCCCTTAGGATTCCCTACAACTATGTCAACCCGCTCTGGAAAACTTCTTAGGAGTGAGGGCGAAAGGGGGGTTGTTGCCGGGAGCGCTGTTATCGGAACTATGGACCGTTTTATCACCAGGGTGGCGGCTGTAATAGAAAAGGAGATCGCTATGTCAGAGCGCCAGACGCTCATCCTTGGGGGCTGCTGCACAGGCGCTGACACCGGCTTGTGAGCGGGTCCATCCTGTCTCACTTGTTGATGTTTCGGTCAATTCTATAGACCCCCCTCAGCTGCTTGAAATAGGGCAAAATATAGACAGATTGGAACATCTGGCTGCGCTTCTTCCTAGTGGTATCGAGGAAGAGGGTGGTCCCAGTATACCATCTCCACCTGCATCAGCCATGCCCTTAAATAAAGTCATCGCCCAGCCAATTTTGTTTAACCCGCCTACCCCCACTATAGTAATTCCAGATGGGGTGCCCTCTGTAACTGTAACAGAAACTGTCGCAAGTAGGGAGGATAAGAGGGCTAAAAGTAAAAAGGCAGGTTACCTTAAAAAGGGTAGGCTGGTGAGACAGGCCGCACTTTACCAAAGAATAAGAAAGCCCTTTGGACTAGGTGGGAAACATGCAAAGGGCCTGTTCCCAGAAGACAAAGTTGAGGTAGAGGGGGATGCTGTGGTCTCCCCCAAGGGATCTCCTACTAGTGATAACACTGTTAACGCCCCCAAGCTTACCGACCCCGTTACTATTGAAATTATCTTGGAGAGGGTAAATAGTCTCTTGATGCCCCTACTAACTCAGGTTAAGGGCCTGGGGGCTAGATTAGACAAACTAGAGCAATCAACCCTCGACGGGTTTTACTCACTTAAAACTACATTTAAACAACTAAATAGAGTGAGTGACATCCAGGACACGGGACCAAAGGGGAGCGGGTCCCCAGTAGTTTTTTTACCTCCACAGGTAGATTCCAAACCCCCAAAAAGGTCAAATAAGGGTGAAACTAACAGAGTGCAAGCCCCAGCACCCAAAATTCTTTCCCAACCTAAAGCAGGGCCCAAACCCAAGGGACCGCCAACACATATAGAGGCTGCTAAAACAAAGCCCAAGCCTCTTCCTCAAACACAGCCCCAGATAAGCAGTGGTAAATCGAAAGATATTCAAACACCTGGCTCACGAGATAATGCTCAGGGATCAGTAACAGGGAAGGTCACCAAAACTGCCCCTCAATCTATAGCCCCAGCTACTACCACAGTGGTCCCTAGAAATCCTATACGTCGGATCCCCCCAGTAAACCTCCCGCCAGACTGTCAACCTTTTGTCGCTGTTCTGGTAAACGTTCCCCCTCTAAAGGAAGGCCAATTGGAGAACCATCAATCTCTCAAGAATAAGTGCATCCACTGGCTAAAGTCAAACAAGCCAATTCTGCTTGGTGTGGATGGGATTATTCTAAGCGTCCGCAGAGTAGGGTGGGTAGGGCAGGGGAAAAAAAATCAGGAGGGGGATTGCATAATAATAAATTTTCAAGACCCCAGAGTAGTGAGCTCCATCTGTACTCCCATAAAAAACATGGGGGCACCAGGGGTTAAAATAGTTTATCTATCCTACTTCTATCCCAGGCAAATTGTTAACTTGCCTTGGGAGAGTCCTAGCACCCCTGATTTTTGCCAAAATCGGGAGACATGTTGGGCTGGGGGACTTGGGGGTAGTGGGTTGAATCCTCTCTGGGTGCCAGGGTGCTGTTGACTGGAGGAGGACGACCCCAGGGTATACGCGGACGTAGTTGCAGTTAAAGAAACTGTGAATAGATCAGATCCAATGGTAGCACCACCCTCCCGAGCTGCCTCTCCCCCAATTGTAGGTGCTAGCGGGATGGTAGCCTCTATGGACATTCCGCTAGATTATTGTTCTTCCCAAGCACCCTCTGTGAGGGCCACAGGTAGTAGTGTTCCCGCGACCAGTGACACTCCAGCTGTGACGGACCTAGTTTTTAAGGTTTTCAGCTGGAATGTCACAGGGATCGCAAGAAAGTTGGCTCTCCCTGATTGGAATGCCTGGGTTGATGAGCACTCTGTATGCATCTACCAAGAGACCTGGAGCTTGGAGCCGGTACACAGGGTGGGATTCTCCTCCTACTCTGTTCCTGCGCTAACCTCGGAAACAGGGAGGGGACGCCCTTCGGGTGGTCTACTCATATGGGTAGCAGCCTCCTTAGACTGTAGAATAGAGGAGGTACAGACAGGTTGTCCGGACATCCAAAATATTATCTTAAGAGACCAAAGGGGAAGACTAGTTCTAAATGTCTATAATGTTTATGCCAGAGGGAGGAAGTCACCTGTACTAACTCTCCTTGAAACCCTCCTGAATAAAACTCCATACAAGTCATGCATACTGGTCGCGGGTGACATGAATTGTACGTTCGAGCCCTTGGGCTTGGACGTTGCCCTTGATCAGGACGAGGAGGACATCAGGTCAGGGATCCCTGTATTAGAGATCCCTCCCATTAGGAGATGGTCAGAAGTGGCCCTTCAACTATACTCCCTGAGCCTTGAACTAAACCTAAGGGCAGTCAATGGAAGGACAATCTCGGACAGGGGGGGTGCCCATACTTACAATAGACCAGGACACACCTCTAGGATAGACAACATCCTATTAGATGTATACCTCTGGAACCATGTGAGGGACATGGTAGTGGTACCGACGATTGAAAGTGACCACAACCCACTTTCTTTAACCATGGACCAGTGGTGGTGCCATGTAAAAAAGGGTCTTAATAACCAGGTATCAGCTCCCCCCGATGAGTCTGTGGTTTCACTCTGTGGAAGACGCATAAAATGGGCCAAACTGGTCCTCTCCGAGGAAAGGGTCGGATAAATTTCAACCCTCTTAAACCAAGCAGTGAAAACCCTGGGGTCTCCCTTAGAAGGGGTGGGCAGGGTGAGTGGACTTTTTATCTCCCTAGTAGAGGCCTTGTTTACCATCCCTTCCAGTAAGCCAGGAAACAGGCGAAGTAAAAAGCCAGATGATGGCTGGTACAATCAAACATGCAGGGTACACAAAACAAGGCTTGTCGAGGAAGTGAAGCATAAATCCCACAGCGATATGCAGGAAGCAAGGAAGGCCTATAACAGATCCCTTAAAATTGCCAGGATGGAGTGGGAAGAGAAATTCTGGGAAGACCTACTCCAAGCTAGCAAAAGTAGGGATTCAAGGGCCTTTTGGAACCTTGTAGGCTCCCGGAATAGGCCCGAGGCAGCTATGAGACCCTGTAATATCCCCTCACAAAGTTGGGTAAAACACTTTGGGGCCTTATACCTCCCGGCAGATGGGGAACTAACTGTTAGGGTGAACTCCCCATTAGTATTCGAACCTCATGCCTATGATCTCTTTACTCCTTTAGAGATCGAAAA
This sequence comes from Lissotriton vulgaris, assembly GCF_964263255.1. Taxonomy (NCBI): domain Eukaryota; kingdom Metazoa; phylum Chordata; class Amphibia; order Caudata; family Salamandridae; genus Lissotriton; species Lissotriton vulgaris. The sequence continues at coordinate 1,880,518,426 of NC_141685.1, read as the reverse complement.
AGTAATAGGGTGGGTAGCACCCCGCAAGGCAGCTGGTCCAGATGGCCTCCCGGGGGATCTTATGCGGGCATACCCAGTGGAGTGGGGAAGGGTTATTGCAGCTCTCCTTAATGACATCATGATGGGAGGGTCAGTGCCCGAATCCTGGAAGGGGGCGGTAGTGGTCCCGATTTATAAAAAAGGATGTAGAGAAATCCCGGGGAACTACCGCCCAATAAGCCTGATAGACTCCACCCAAAAGATAGCAGGTAAAGCTATACTTGGAAGGATCCTTCACTGGGTGGAGGAGAATAAAATACTATCAGACTTCCAGGCAGGTTTTCGGGCAGGAATGGGGACAATAGAGCAGGTGTTCAGGTTGGCACTTTTGGGGTGGAAGGTGGTGGGGCTAGGCAAGGGCAGTCTTTATCTGGCCTTTATAGACCAGAGGACTGCCTTCGACCTAGTTCCCCGGGAGGAGTTATGGAGGGTGCTTGATGAGTTGGGATTGCCCCCTTACATCTTGTCCCTCCTCACTAGCCTGCACGCCCATACCTTTGCTCAGGTCCGCTGGGGTAAAAACGGAGAGCTAACGGAGAAAATACCAGTGTCTAGGGGTGTGAGGCAGGGATGCGTTCTGGCGCCCACCCTCTTCTCACTATATGTGAATGGGGTGGTGGAATATCTCCAACAAGAACCAGCCGACGCCCCCTGCCTCGGAGGAGTGCGGATTCCAACCCTGCTTTTTGCGGATGACACGCTTTTGATCTCCAAGACTCCGCAAGGCCTCCAGAAACTGCTAACCCGTTTCCAGGATTTCTGTGTTGCAAAGAGACTAGTAATTAACATGGACAAAACTAAGTACCTAGTCCTAAATCCTCCAAGGAAACTGGGCCGTCCTCCTATTCTTAACTCTGTTGCCTTGGAGAAAGTATCCGAATTTGACTATCTTGGAATTCGGATTGCGGACAGCATGAACTGGTCACCCCACATTGCTAAGATGGTCCTTAACCACAAGAGAGTAGGAGGAGCCCTCCTGAGGGAATTCCGGGCATCACCTAGGAGGTCGCTTACCCCAGTAATTGATATCTACAAGGCTAAGGTAGTAACATCAGCCTTGTATGGGGCCGAACTGTGGGGACATTGCTGTCTGGACGCCTTGGCAACAGTGGAGAGTAAGCTCTTAAAATCCATAATCGCCATCCCTCTGAGCACTCCAACAGTACCGGTGCTGTTGGATACAGGCTGCAAAAGCATTAAAGATCAAGCCCAGCTTCGCCCTCTCCTTCTATGGACACGAATCTGGAGGGGTGAAGAGCTAAAATCGTATGCTGACGGGTTGGCGGAGTTAATGAGCTTGGGCGGTTGGGCAAAAATAAGATGGTTGAGAGACACTAAAAAGCTTCTGGAGAAAATCGGTCTGGGGGACTGTTGGCCTTCACGCTCAGCTCCACCAAAAGAGGTCGTGAAGAGCCTGTACTGGAATTGGGTTGCGGAACAACTAGTAACAAACCCGGATCATTGCAAGTCCACGGCTGCCTTTTTGTTAGTAAAGGACGTTGTAGCTTTTGAGCCTTACCTGGACCTAATTACTCTCCCATTTGACCGAGCACTGTATTTTAAATTTAGAGTGGGCTCGCTTCCACTTGGGGCCTTGGTTTCAAACTGGAAATCAGGTGCCCACACGTCCCCGTATTGTGCATGTTGCCCCAACAGGATAGAGTCTATTACGCACATCATATTTGTATGCCCGGACTATGTAAACCCCAAGAGCTTTTGGCTTAAACCCCTTTGCCGAAATATGGGAACACGTAGTTACCTAGTAGCCCTGCGTATCCTAATGACGGATACTTCCCCTCCTATTGTATGTGGCATAGCCAAATTTTTAAAACACTTTTGGTTGATTCGTTGCAAGAGACTGTCACTAGCGGTTTAATTCTTTTTTAGCTAATTTATTCTGGGCACTTCATGTCCTTTTATCTTTTTAATGTGCATTCATATTGCCTTCTTAAATGATGCTTTTTGTAAATTGTAAATGGCTGTATTGTGTGTACGCTTATAAGATATCTTGCATATCGAATAAAAGCTATCAATCAATCAATCATATTTAGTGTGTAAAAGATTAAATAATAACAGAAGTCATATGATTAATTTCATGCACAACAAACAAACAGCAATTGCTTTCATCAGAGCCAGACAGCCATTGCTGTCCACTGCATGCCATCTTCTTCTCATTATTCATTACCTGTTCCACTTTTTGTCTGCATCTTCTTTTGAAAATGAGGGCCCACAGGGCAGCCTCTCCTGTCAATTTCAGAAGTAACTGTCAGCAATCAGCAAGCATGTAGTCAGTAATTCCAATCCCACTTGAGGAGACTCGTCTACGAAGACAAAGTTTCTTTATTCTGCATAATCCACCCACCTGCCTTGAGGAAAATGGATAGGGGGAGTCTGGAGGAGGAGGATAAAGGAGCATGATTGAGTTGTGAACTTGTGAACCTCAGGAATGCAGACAGCGGCACCTTCAGATCAATAAGGAAATAAGATGAAGACAGTGCTGCTGATGGACTTGTTGTGATTAGGTGATTAGAGTTTTGTTGTGGTAAAAGTTACAAAACAAAGAAAGACACACAGGAATAAAAGTGAATAAGAGCAAAAAAAGGAAGTCATTTTCAGGCCTCGGTGTCAGGGAAGTAGAGCTCGTCCTCAAACTCTATGAATTGAGACGGGAGTAGGTCAGCTAACAGAGAAGAACTTCCGTCACCTAAGTCCTCTTCTTCCTGCGTGCATTCACGTATTTTGTAATCTGGTGGTATGAAGTGCTGATTCATCTTGATCAGTGTTAACCTCTCCACATTTTTGGGCGAGAGGTGGGTCCCTTTTGAAGTTACAATGGCACCAGCAGCACTGAAAACACGTTCAGAAGACACACTTGCGAGTGGGCAAGACAAATAATTTAGAGCCAGGTTGGTGATCAGTCGCCATAGAGGCGTTTTCCCATACCAATACAGCAATGGGTTCTGATTAACAAAGACCTCTGTTGGTTCTCAAGGTTCTTCACGGTTGCTCCACTTCGCGTACCATCTGTGGCCTTTGCATCACTGGAACGAGCAAACCCTTGATGAGTTTGCCAATCCGCTTCCGACAATATTATGGCTGGGCCTGGTGCAGGTGAGGATGGTGATACGGTTGCTGGTGTCGTTAACAGCTGTGAGGGAAAGTGACTCCCTTCGGCCACAGATTCAGAAGTGGAACTTGACGCCGGGTGGCCTGCTGATTCAATAGTACTTCTGCCGGCTCCTTTAATTTTATGATGCTCTATTTCGAACCGAGTGGCTGACAGAGCTAGCCAATGTTTGTACTTTGAAACATCTACTTCATTAAAAGGAATGAATGCTTTGCTGGCCACTGCCTCTTTGTACCGTGCATCCAGAATAGTGGCACAAATGTAGTGTTGTTCTGTATGTATTTTTTTAAGCCTTTCATTGTCAACTAGGTGGCTTAATAACCTCTCCGCCAACTGATATACGTCTTGCTTTTCAGCATCATCTCGGAACATTGAAGACACCGCCTTCAGTTGATGCTCTAGCATGTGCAACAATGGGATAGCTTTGCCCAAAGAACAGTCCTCCCTGCTGACTTCACGTGTGAAGACCTCAAAAGAATGAAGCATGTCTGTCAGGCTTGCAACTAGCTTCCATTCCTCCAACCCTAGTCTCATGTCTTTCATAGTAGAACCCAGTTTATAGACATCCTCATTGATTACCCCCCCACTGCTCAGACAGACGCTCAAGCATGTAAAAGGTTGAGTTCCAATGTAATGCCACCTCCTGGATGAGTCTTTGATTGGCAGTCTATGTTCATGTTGCATGCTCCTCAGCTTCTTCCGGGCCTTTAAAGAATGGCTAAAATGTGTGCAGATTCTTTGGCAGGTGGTCAGTAACTTGCTGACTGTGGTTTCTTTTTTCAAGAAATCTTGCACAACAATGTTAATACTGTGTGCCAAACACAGCACTCGGAAATAGCCACCTTGCTGCAAGGGCATAACTATATTACTGCCATTATCCGTGGAAACATAACCCATCATGAGATTTCTTGGATGCAGACATTCATAGACCTTCCTATCAAACTCCTCCAAAAGGTTAGGTGCAGTATCAGTTTTCTCCATGGCAAACATGGCTACTGTTGCATGTTTCCGAGTAGCTTGAAAAACTGTGTGTGTGTCAACACCTGCTTTTAACTTGTCTTTAACCCCTGCAAAAGAGACCCAGTGTGCAGTGATGCACATGTAATCAAGGGCTTGGCAACTGGTCCACATGTCTGTTGTCAGGTGGATAGTATGAACAGCACTCTTCTGAATAGCTGCGCCAATCACCTCCAGCACATCTTGATGTAGTGCTGGAACAGCAACTCTGGCAAAATAGGACCAGCTAGGAACCTTTTATTTAGGGCAGACTGTTGCCACAAATTCTAGAAAACCCAACCCTTCCATGAAAGAAAAAGGGAGATGGTCAGCGCTAGCATTTTAGCCAGCTTTGCGTTATACAGAGTTATATAGTGCCGTTGGGTGGTTGCATTCAAATGGCGCATCCGACCAAAACATTTTGCTAATGGTTGTCTGGACCGTTTTACGTGATGATGATGATGCAGACTTCTTCAAACCAGTTAGGCTCACTGATGTACTTTTTTGCATTGGTGTCTCTCCCAGACTCTTAGTGTGCCTCATACATGTTGCAGGGGTAGAGGGTGTTGGCGCTACCACTGCAGTGATGCTGCCAGGGGTACTGGGCGTACCAGAAAAAATGTCTGTCGCTTCTTCACTCCCCCCCCACTTCCCCCCTGCACAATAAGCCCCTCGTCATCATCATCAGCTGCAATATCAATGGATACATTTGGATTTGTTGTACTTTTGGCTCCCTGGATCTATCTTAGGTGCTCATCCCAAAGGATAGTGTGGTGTTTTTTGAGATGACCTCTCTGGCCTCCGGTGCCATATTTGGTACCAAGCTTACCCCGACTAACTACTTGTTTACAAATTGAACAAATGCATGTTTTCCACCTTTTGGCTAACACTAAATAAGTCCCAAACTCGGGACTGGAGATGTCTGATGGTGGTGGAGGTGCTACTTTCAGTTTCAATGCCAGATGAAGTGGGGGATGGGCGTGGCTGAATTCGACTCACTTACAGCACCACTACTTGAGGTAATGGAGGTCGAGCTGGATGGAGGTGCCTGATCGCCCTTCTGACGAGAAAATATGGTAGCTGTATGTCGTATTGGTGTTGTAGTTAACTGCGTTGGTACCAGTGCTACGCCGCCCACATCCCGCTCAGCAGCAATTCGGGATAGGGTCAAAATGTCTGTCTGCTGCATGCCCGCTGGGGCTGGAGTGACGACTGTGATGACTGTGAAGTACCGAAAATATATATCATAGAGCTGTACTTACCAATAGCCCATATACCTTATTTACCAATAATAAGTCAGTCTGCAATGGAGAAGGTTCAATCGTTTATTTTGCAAAAGTGACCTATATAGGGGAGCCTCTCTCTCGTCCTCACCCTCAGAGGTGTGCAGAGGAGACTTCTGGATTGCATTCAAAACAGTGCATATATACTTTAGCATACCTCTTGAAAAACCCCGTACATGGAAAAGTACCACTTCTTGTGAAACCAAAAGGAAAACCCATATAAGGCACAATTGATTGATTCAAAACTCATCTCAAACTATTCTGGGGGTAGGTCAGTATAGGTGCCTCCCTTTCGTTCCGAGGCAGGGGAGTACGGGCACGGCGCTTGCAAGAATGCCCTCATCCTACAAAATAGACAGATGTGACCTTGAGTCTCCTAAGTTAGAACCAATGATATGTTCATAGCCCAGGCCGACCTCTTAGACTTTTTACACAGTAGCAGGTCACTCGTTTTCCGAACTAACGGAAGAGACACTGAAAACGAAACCAAGATGGCGTTTGTTCGGTCAAGGCCGATTCTTAATGTATACATGGCTAGAGTGTATTTACAAGGGGTTCTCCCAAGGTAGCAGGAATATATACATTAGATACATTAGGCCAACATTATATAATAGCGGATCTATATTCCTTCAGACCGCCCTTTTGGCCCAATGTAGCCAATATACGTAAAAATAGCAGATCCTAATCCAAAAAACACCTTCATCTATCTGCATTAGATCTGTAACTTCCTTTTGCACTAACTGCTTCTCAATTTTCGCATGACGCGAAACTGTCAATGAGGAAGTAAGCTTGGCAGCACAATAGGAGCAACATGCTGGCCCACAATTCATACATAGGCAACAAGTAAATACAACCCCAACTACTCCGGCGAGGATCATGAAGATCTTCCAACCCCAAGTGGACAAAAGGTTCCAGAACCACCCTGTCAAAGACCAGGTACCAGTGTCAGCATGAAGTTCTGCTGCCAAGAGATGCAATTTCTGAATGACCAAATGTTTAGTTGGAGCAGAATCAGGTATATACACGCAACAGGAGCTGCTGATCACGCGGCACGCTCCTCCTCGATCAGCTAGGATGACGTCAAGAACCATCCGATTTTGAAGCAAAACAACCTCGTAGCTTGAATCTCTACTGTCAAGTTAGTTAAAATTCCAGCAGTGGTTTAAACTACGTTTGCCACTACTCTGGACAGGCGTCTAACATCCCGGCTGGTAAAAATAGGACCCCATATAGGAAGGAGACCCTTTGCTATATCCACAAACTGCTGCAAGGCGGTGTCAGTTTGATCTGTACTATCAGTATCAATACTTCTACTTGTCCGTATGAAATCTGAACTTCATTTTGTCAACTGGTGATTCTTATGATAGTTAGAAGGGGCTATATATACTGGAGGGTAAAGGAAAGACAGATAACACTGCCCTGCCCATCCTCGGGGAAGCCAAGTATAGGCGTTTTCCCTGCATACAAAATACACATTAGGCGAAGTTATCAAGGGCAGGGTGCTATTGGGATGCAAAGTGTAGGTGTAGTTACATCTGCTATCTCCTACCTTAACATGACCTTTCCCTCTAATACAAAATGAAGCAGTACTATTTAAAATAGGAACTGGCATTGCCTTATCATCTGTAACTTTACGAACTTGGAAATGCTGGAAATATTGCGTGGAGTTAAAATGTTCAAAATCTAATATTTCTTCCTTCAACCAGGTAGCATTCTCATAAGCGGTATACATATTTATACAGGCATTTGGATCTAAGGATCCCTCTCCTTGGTTTATCGAAGCGTTGAATCCCTGATGTTGTTCTATATATCTTAAAATAGCTTGATAATCCTTTTCTGTATATCTTTTAGGTTCTGCCACATAATGAAAATACATCAAAGATAATAATTGAAACCAGGCCTCACAACTTGCTAAGTGTGATAGTGGCAATGAAATAAATAAATCATGACGATGCATTACAGATGGCAAAAGGCCACATACCCAAGAGTTTTTTCTTATTTGTGGTACTATGAGCTTAATGCAGCATTTCAATAAACACATTTTTAGCATAGGTTTCTCGATGTCTCTCCTTATGGGGAGGCAAAGTATAAAAGAAATGTTCAGGCGGAACTGTTGTAGTACCTAACACCTTATGCATAGGATATTGAAATTCTAAATATACAAACACACTCATCAATATTATCATGATTACTGCAATAGTTATTACAAAGGCTATCTTTACTCTGATATCCTAACTGGAAAACATGGGGATATTTTCAAGGAAAGGTCGAGGAGCAAGGGGTCGTTCATCTTCAAGGGCAAACCGGACAAAGGGATACATCATAACTAAAAGTCCAAACTAAACTCGGAAAAGGTGCAAGCCAACTGCCAGAGGGTTTCTTCTTCCTGTGTCCGTCTAGAGCCTCACAGGCAGGCTTCTATCATCCATCAAAAAGAACAATTTTAAACTTTGACTTCACCGTTGCAACTTAGGCCCTTAACACAGTCTTTCTTTCTGAACAGAGCAATGTAACAGTTCCAGGCACTCAACGGGTTCAGTCCAGTGTCTCGCTCAGTACCCCAGTAAAGAGCTAACTTCAACCCTACAGCTCAAGTCTTTCCCTATCTCCTAGAATCCGAAACTGGGGTACTGCGTTGTTTTCGGGGCCGTAAGTTGTATCGAAGATGGCCAGGTTGTTCCGGGTCTTGAAACAACACAGCAGCAGGGACATTCGGTGCAACAAAGCCCTCAGAAGCCTCAGAGGAATCAGTCTTATCCAAAGATTCAGAAACTGCGGCTGATTTATTTCCTTGTGGTGCCAACAATCCTTCCTCTTGCCTGACTTCAAGGGCATCTGAGAAAGGCACAAAACTCAATCTCCGCTCTCCTTCTTGCGTTAGAACTCTGTCTCGGTTCTGCTGATCAAACGGGAGCGGAAGGGGCAATTTCTTTACGTGGGAGACGTGAATCCAGTGTTTCTTCCCGTCCACTTTCACTGCTTTTCCGCGTTGCCAAAAGAATCTGGTGGGGACGGCTCCACCTTGGTTCCAAACTCGATTTCCGCTGGTAATTTTGGACTAGGACCCACTTTCCTGGCTCCAAACGGTGTCCGGAACCCTCCGGCAGCGGCTGCAGTACAGCTGACACCTGTTGATGAATGGAACGTAAATCTTTAGTTAAAGCGTACAGATAATCTGTCATCATAGGGTAATCAATATCACGGAAGGACCTAGGTCTCGGTACACCCCACACATTGGCTGGTCGACCTCATAACGTGACAGCCCTGTTCGTGAATGAGGGCCTGATGCATAAATGCTAGGGCCAAAGCATCAGGCCAGCTCAAGCCTGTGCTTTCTTGAATCTTTGCCATGTTTAACTTTAGTGTACCATTATATTTCTCAACCAGTCCTGCAGACTGCGGATGTCGTGCTGCATGAAATTTCTGTTTTATCTGTAAACCATCACAAATATATTTGACAAGGTCTGCATTAAAGTGTACCCCGTTGTCCATCCAAATGACTCGAGGCAAACCGAACCGGGGCAGGAACTTTTTGGTTATGGCTTTTGCGGTGGCCATAGCGGTGTTATCTTTGGTAGGATATGCCTTAACCCATTTACTAAAAGCGCATATCACCACTAGCACGTATTTGAGGTTATTCACCCTTTCGAGTTGAATATAATCCATTTGTATTACTTCAAACGGTAAAGTAGGAGGCGCAAAATTCCCACTGAGGACTGTCTCGCTCCCTCCAGGATTATACTGTAAACAGATCATGCAGTATTTGACCACATGAGCAGCAGTTTTTGGAATATTTGGGTTATTCCACACAGGATCTAGTAATGCCCAAATGCCTTTTGCACCAATGTGAGCGGGACCATGGGCAATCACAACTACAGTCAAACAACAAGAGATTGTCAAAAAAGGGACGGGAATTAGCACAAAATCAGAGATGAAAATCTTCCTGTAGGATTTGCATTGGAAATCCCTAGGGATTTATTAGAAGCCCTCACTCACTCACCACCCTGGGTGGTGACATCCTTCATCATCGGGCCCACCAGGAGAAGCCGAATGCCTCTCTGGTGTGCTACAACGCCAGAATACTGCGAAGCTGGATTTTTTGTGACAGTGATGTGAAAAAGTACGTGATATTAAAATTGTCAAAGGACTGTACCATAAAGAATTTTTTTTTTCCACTCATTGCCCTTCTTGGAAATGAACCTCTTCCTCTCGCATTTTGTCCTCTACTAACCTGTTGCAGCAGCACTCGGGTTTTTAACTCTTTAACCTTTTTCTCAGACTTATCCTTGCTCTCATTCTCCCGATGTTCATAATATTGGGCCATGCTGAGAATAACTGAAGGGGTCGAAGTGGTCCATGTGCTTTCAGCAGCCTGTAACCGTGTCATTATTTCAGGCAACAAATTAATGGCAAATCTGTTTACAAATAATCGTATGCCACCCTCCGTGGACAAGTCCTGTCCACTAAAATCAATAAATACCTTCTCAAACCGGGTAAAGAAATCAGACACACTTTCATCCTTTTTCTGTTTACAAGCCGTTAATTTATCCCAGTCCACTTTCCGTGGGGGAATAAGAGTTTGCATATATGTTATAATACTTGCGGGTATAGCGAAGACCTCATCTTTAGGTTTATCACCCGGCTTCCGATCCTTATCCCAAACTTTAATCTGATCCCAGATCCCTCCAAGTTCTGCAGCATGATCTGAGTCATGCACCTGTCTCCATATATCTACTGGGATCAAGAGGCCGAAAAATAGCTCAATATCAGCTAAAGTCATGACGGCCGAGTTTGCAGCTTCAGTTAATTCTTTATAATAGGCTGTAGGATTTTTACGTGGGTCAGGAAGTTGGACTTTTAATGTAAGAACCTCACTTCGCTTCCAAGGGGTATAAACCCACTGCTCTTGGAAACGTGCCTCTACACGATTTCTGGTCACTGTTCCACCACCATCTCTTACTTCGGGAATCTCTGGATGGAAGAGGGGGTGCACTTCTCTCCTAGGATGTTGTGCCCCCAGTCTGGACATCTTCTATGCATTCGTTCTCGGTAATGTATCAATGTCTCGACATTCTGAAATGCTTCTTCGGCTTTAAATTCAAACTTAAAGGCTCGATCCCTGATATCACATAGTATCTGTGGAGCCAGCCCTTCCTCGAAACATTTTTCCCATAAGGAGATTAATCGAATTGCCATGTGTTCCATTGCCAATTGCTGCGTAACTGGTTCATAGTCTTTCATAGTACTCCAAATATCTTCTAAAGTATAAATCGGATTCCGCATCTATTGGGATGCTTGACTCACAATAGCCCGTTTCCCTCAGATCCTACAGATGATCGAGTAAAAGCTCGTCGGCCTTCCAAACTATTCCGGGGGTAGGTCAGTGAAGGTGCCTCCCTTTCGTTCCGATGTTTCAAAAGACAGTGGTCCCAAACATTAACAAGAATAAGACAATCCGAATGAATATAGACCAAAATTGAAATCTATACTTTTTGCTGTCCAGCCGGACAGATTTTAATAGTATAAATAGTTATATATATATCAAAGATGTAAAGCAATTACCAAGCAGGACACAGCCTGTGTCCAGCTATCACATATGTGAAAACATATGACATACATATAAGGCAAAAGAAAGGACAGTCTGTAAATCTTCAAATTTGTAACAGACAATGGTAAAAATACACTTTGCTTGATCTTTTCAATACAATATATAAATCATCAAGTGTATATTGTCGACGACGTTTCGATCCCTGTTAGTATGGGATTATCATCAGGACTTATAGATGCATGCCTCGATGTAAAGCGAAATGACAGGATCGTCAATTTAAAATAACTGAATCAGGAGACTATTTCATATGGGGAGCAATTAGAAGTTCCGCAGATAGGGAACAGGTCCCAAAAATCCGGTCTGTTGCCAGTCTGAATAACTGGTGATACTGGCAAAGAAAACAGGCGTCCACCTCGATGGGGGTCTGTAAAGTCGGACAAGTGAATACCCTTTTGTTCCGAGGCACGGGAGTACGGGCATGGTGCCTGCAAGAATGCACTCATCCTACAAGAGAGACAGATGTGAACTTGAGTCTCCTAAGTTAGAACCAATGGTCTTTTCATAGCCCAGGCCGACCTCTTAGACTTTTTACACAGTAGCAGGTCACGCGTTTTCCTAACTAACGGAAGAGACACTGAAAAGGAAACCAAGATGGCGTTTGCTCAGTCAAGGCCTGATTCTTAATGCATACTTGGCTACAGTGTAATTACAAGGGGTTCTACCAAGGTAGCAGGAATATATACATTGGATACATTAGGCCAACTTTAAATAATAGCGGATCTATATTCCTTCAACTGGGTCGTCGTCAGACTGTTCATCAGCAGCAGAATACACCACTTCTTGTTCGTCGTCATCACCCATAACTGAAAGCCTTGCGGGAACCTTCCTTTTAGGCTTAGCTACCTTTGTCGGCTCATGGGGTGCCTCACTCTCAGACTGCATTGGTGGGTTCCAATCAACATCAAGATCATCAGAAGGAAGGGGGCTTGAAGAAGAACTTGTAGTAGCCCTCCTTGACCTTTTTCTTGCTGGGGATCTGGAAGACAATGGATCATCCTCAGGAGGAGTGGCTTCCTTGGATGATACCTCCGCTTGAATCTCGATTTCCTTATGTGCCCCTACTTCTGGAGGAACAAGCATTGTGGGCAGTTGTGCTGCTCCATGCGCCTCTAGTTGCACCTCTCCTTGTGCCTCTCCTTGCGCCTCTACTTGTGCCTCTCCTTGCGCATGTACTTGCGCCTCTGCTTGCGCATGTACTTGCGCCTCTCCTTGCCCATGTACTTGCGCTTGTACTAGTTGCACCTGTGGTTGGCGTTACGGCTGTGGTTGTTGAACACTCGTCAGCTGAATTACACCCTGCGTTGATTGGGTGCTACTTTCTTGCGATGAGCCAACAGCACTGGTCGATGTTGATTGAGCAATGACAGTTGATGCCTCTTCAGCACTCATGGGCTTGGACCTAACCTTGCGTAGTGGCACTGACTGAGCCTAATGAAGCGGAAGTGCTGCTCTCAGCTTGGTCCCCGGTGGACCCCCCTGCTGCAGGCGTTGTTTTTTCCCCCGAAAAAAGTGTCTGTGGGCACACCAGTCTCCTTGTTAGGTGGCACCACTTGCTTCTTCTGCTCCTTCTTACTGGCAATGGCACTGGCAACTTTCTTTGTAGAGGAGCTACGGCCACCTTTCTTTGGACCCATCTTCTTCCGATGTCAGAACAGCAGGCCGCAGTTGCATGAGTTGCAGAGTTGTCTGTGGCCACACGTGACGTCACGTGACGTTGTGCTGCACACACCACTGCAGGACTTCTTCCTGGCACTGGTGGTTCTCTTGTGCTCCTAAAAGCAAAGGAAGCCAGAGGAACATCAGTTAAACACCCCAAAAAGTCCAAAAACACACAGAAATCACCACAATCCAATGCCATCCATCCCCTCAATGATGTTTAAATTCAAGAGGCCCCACATTAAGCATTGGTCCATGCACCACTCACTACCCCTGGGCATAATGGGTCAAAGCAGGGCAGGCTGGGTGCAGGCCTATGGCTCAACGCACACTGTCTGGCTTCCAAATGGCCCCTTGCCCCCCAGCCACATGGCCTGGCCCTGCCTGTACCAGGCCTCAAAATGGCACCCACCCACATGGCCAGGCCCCAACAACACCCCAAAAAGTCAAAAAGCACACAGAAATCACCACAATCCAATGCCATCTATGCCCACAATGATGCTTAAATTCAAGAGGCCCCACACAAAGCCTTGGTCCATGCACGACTCACTACCCCTGGGCATAATGGGTGAAAGCAGGGCAGGCTGGGTGCAGGCCTATGGCTCAATGCACACTGCCTGGCTTCAAAATGGCCCCTTGTCCCTCAGCCAGATGGCCAGGCTCTTCCTGGACCAGACCTCAAAATGGCCCCTTATTCACATTGCCAGGCCCCAACAACACCCCAAAAAGTCGAAAAGTACAGAAAAATCACCACAATCCAATGCCATCGATGCCCTCAATGATGCTTAAATTGAAGAGGCCCCACACAAAGCCTGGGTCCATGCACCACGCACTACCCTTGGACATAATGGGTGAAAGCAGGGCAGGCTGGGTGCAGGCCTATGGCTCAAAGCACACTACCTGGCTTCAAAATGGCCCCTTGTCCCCCAGCCACATGGCCAGGCCTCAAAATGGCACCCACCCACATGACCAGGCCCCAACAACACCCCAAAAAGTCAAAAAACACACAAAAATCACCACAATCCAATGCCATCCATGCCCTCAATGATGCTTAAATTCAAGAGGCCCCACACAAAGGCTGGGTCCATGCACCACTCACTACCCCTGGGCATAATGGGTGAAAACAGGGCAGGCTGGGGGCAGGCCTACGGCTCAAAGCACACTGCCTAGCTTCAAAATGGCCCCTTGTCCCCCAGCCACATGGCCAGGCCCTGCCTGGACCAGGCCTCAAAATGGCACTCTCCCACATGGCCAGGCCCCAACAAAACGCCAAAAAGTCGAAAAGCACACAGAAATCCCCCACAATCCAATGCCATCCATGCACTCAATGATGTTTAAATTCAAGAGGCCCCACACAAAGCCTTGGTCCATGCACCACTCACTACCCCTGGGCAAAATGGGTAAAAGCAGGGCAGGCTGGGTGCAGGCCTATGGCTCAAAGCATATTGCCTGGCTTCAAAATGGCCCCTTGTCCCCCAGCCACATGGCCAGGCCCTGCCTGGACCAGTCCTCAAAATGGCCCCCACCCACATGGCCAGGCCCCAACAACACCCCAAAAAGTCAAAAAGCACACAAAAATCACCACAATCCAATGCCATCTATGCCCACGATGACGCTTAAATTCAAGAGGCCCCAAACAAAGCCTTGGTCCATGAACCACTCACTACCCCTGGGCATAATGGGCGAAAGCAGGGCAGGCTGGGTGCAGGCCTATGGCTCAAAGCACACTGTCTGGCTTCAAAATGGCCCCTTGTCCCCCAGCCACATGGCCAGGCCCTGCCTGGACCAGGCCTCAAAACGGCACCCACCCACATGGCCAGGCCCCAACAACACCCCAAAATGTCAAAAAACACACAAAAATCACCACAACCCAATGCCATCCATGCCGTCAATGATGCTTAAATTCAAGAGGCCCCACACAAAGCCTTGGTCCATGCACCACTCACTACCCCTGGGCATAATGGGTGAAAGCAGGGCAGGCTCGGTGCAGGCCTATGGCTCAAAGCACACTGCCTGGCTTCAAAATGGCCCCTTGTCCCCCAGCCACATGGCCAGGCCCTGCCTGGACAAGGCCTCAAAATGGCCCGCACCCACATAGCCAGGCCCCAACAACACCCAAAAAAGTCGAAAAGCACACAAAAAATCACCACAATCCAATGCCATCCATGCCCTCAATAAGTCAAGTCAAGTCAGAAATTTATATAGCGCGCAACATACCCAGAGGGTCTCAAGGCGCTTGAGGAGGGGAGGGGAGTTACTTGTCGAATATCCAGGTTTTAAGTTGCTTTCTGAATGCTAGGTGGTTCTGTGTGAGGCGTAGGTGGGTGGGGAGTGAGTTCCAGGTTTTAGCTGCGAGGTAGGAGAAGGATCGACCTCCCATGGTGGTTTTATTGATGCGAGGAATGGTAGCAAGGGCTTGGTTGGAAGATCGTAGCTGGCGAGGGGGGGTGTAAAAGGAAAGTCGTGTGTTGAGGCATTCGGGTCCAAGTTCGTGGAGTGCTTTGTGGGCGTGGGTTAGGAGTCGGAAGGTAATCCTCTTATTGACGGGGAGCCAGTGGAGGTTTTTCAGGTGGTTAGAGATATGGTCTTTGCGTGGGATGTCTAGTATGAGTCTGGCTGATGCGTTCTGGATGCGTTGGAGTTTTTTCTGGAGTTTTGCGGTGATACCGGCGTATAGGGTGTTTCCGTAGTCCAGGCGACTTGTAACCAGTGCATGGGTGACTGTCTTTCTGGTTTCGGTGGGGATCCAGCGAAATGTTTTTTTGAGCATGCGGAGGATGTTGAAGCATGAAGATGAGACTGCGTTGACTTGTCTGTTCATCGAGAGAGAGGAGTCCAGGATGACGCCCAGGTTTCGTGCGTGGTCCGTCGGGATGGGTGCTTTTCCAAGGGCCTCTGGCCACCAAGAGTCGTCCCAAGCGGACGGGGAGGTGCCTAAGATAAGGACTTCTGTTTTGTCTGAGTTCAGTTTCAGACGGCTGTGCTTCATCCACTCTGCTACTTCTTTCATGCCTTCATGTAGGTTGGTTTTGGCGGTGTTGGGGTCTTTGGTGAGTGATAGGATCAGTTGGGTGTCGTCTGCATAGGAGATGATGTTGAGGTTGTGTTGGCGAGCGATGGTCGCGAGGGGGCTCATGTATACGTTGAAGAGGGTGGGGCTGAGTGAGGAACCTTGGGGTACGCCGCAGATGACTTCAGTGGCCTCGGACTTGAAAGGTGGGAGGCGGACTCTCTGGGTTCTTCCGGTGAGGAATGAGGTGATCCACTCCAGTGCTTTTCCTTGGATCCCGATGTTATTGAGGCGCTGTAGGAGAGTGCTATGGCAGACTGTGTCGAAGGCTGCGGAGAGGTCGAGGAGGATGAGGGCGACTGTCTCTCCGTTGTCTAGTAGAGTTCGAATGTCGTCTGTTGCTGCGATGAGAGCGGTCTCCGTGCTGTGTTTGGCTCGGAAGCCGGACTGTGAGGAGTCGAGGGATTTGTTGCTTTCGAGGAAGGCGGCGAGCTGGTTATTGACGGCTTTCTCAATGACTTTGGCCGGGAATGGTAGGAGTGAGATGGGGCGGTAGTTTTTGAGTTCGGTGGGATCCGCTGTGGGTTTTTTCAGAAGGGCGCTGAGTTCGGCGTGTTTCCATCTTTCCGGGAAGGTGGCGGAGTTGAGGGAGCAGTTGATGACGTCTCGGAGGTGTGGTGCTATGATGGAGTCTGCTTTGTTGAAAATGTGGTGAGGACATGGGTCTGTGGGGGATCCTGAGTGGATGGAGTTCATCAGGCGGATGGTGTCCTCGGTGGAGATTGGGTTCCAGTAGTTAAGGATGTTCGAGGGGGGGGCAGGTACGGCAGAAGATTGGGTGGGATGGTCTCCGGGTTGGATGTCGAAGCTGTTGTGGATGTCTGCAATTTTGTTGTGGAAGAATGAGGCTAGGGAGTCGCAGAGGGCTTGCGAGGGGGTGATGTCGTTGGAGTTGGCTGAGGGGTTGGTGAATTCTTTGACGATGTTGAATAGTTCCTTGCTGTTGTGGGCGTTGTTGTCTAGTCGGTCTTTGAATGCGGTTTTCTTGGCAGTCCGGATTAGTTGGTGGTGTATGCGGGTGGCGTTTTTGAAGGCGTTCCTGGTGCTGGTGTTTGGGTCTTTTTTCCAGGTCTTCTCCAGGGAGCGATAGAGTTTCTTGGATTTCTTAAGGTCATCATTGAACCAGGAGGCGTTTTTGCTGCCAAGTTTGATTTGACGTTTTTTCAGTGGTGCTAGAATGTCGGCGCTGTTGGATAGCCATTGGGTGAGGTTGAACGCTGCTTGGTCGGGGTTTGAGGAGTAGGCAGGTGGGTTTTGAAGAAGCGATGAGGAGATCTGGTCGATGGTGATTTTGTTCCAGTTTCTTCGTAGAGTGGGTTGGAGTCGGTTGTGAGTGGTGGTTTTATTGTAGAAAAAGTGTACGCAGCTGTGGTCCGTCCACTGGAGGGTAGTGGTGTGACTGAAGGAGACATGTTTGCTGGAGGTGAAGATGGGGTCGAGTGTGTGACCTGCGATGTGGGTGGACGTAGAGACAAGTTGTTTGAGCCCGAGGTTAGCGAGGTTGTCCCGAAGGGAGGTGGTGATGCTGTTGTTGCTCTTTTCCAGGTGAAAGTTGAGGTCTCCCAGTAGGATGTATTCCTCGGAGGGGAGGGCGTGTGGGGTGATGAAGTCGGTGATAATGTCGCTGAATTTTGCACGGGGTCCTGGAGGTCTGTAGAGGAGAGTGCCTCTGAGTGTGGTCTTGGGGTCGGTGTGGATCTGGAAGTGAAGGTGTTCGGCGCTAGTTAGGTTGACGTCTGAGCTGGTTGAGATGCGGATGGAGTTCTTATGGACGATAGCGATGCCTCCTCCAGTTTGGTCGATGCGATCCTTACGGATGATCTTGTATCCTTCCGGGATGGCAATGGTGATATCTGGGACTGAGGAGGCGTTCATCCATGTTTCTGTCAGGAAGGCGACGTCGGGAGAGATGGTGTCTAGTAGATTCCAAAGTTCGATGGCGTGTCTGTGGACTGAGCGGGTGTTGAGCAGGATGCATTTTAGGTGGTTGGTGTCGGGTCTCTGCTTGGTTTCGGTGGATGAGGAGTTGGGTTTGGTGCCGTCGAACTTGCAGGAGTTGCATGAGAAGGGTCCATGGGTGTGACCAGGAGCGGCTTGGACGCAGTTGGGGGAACGGCCGGGGTTAAGGGCTAGGAGGGTGGTGGCATCATAAGTAATGCGGGGGTGGAGGGAGGTACGAGGGCCAGGGGGTCTGGCGCTGGGCGCAGTCCAGGCGCGGACGGGCGTAGACGGGCTTACCTTTGGCGCTACTCGGCGCGGATTGGGCGCGGTCGCTGCGCGTGGACCATGCACCATTCACTACCCCTGGGCCTTGGTCCATGCACCATTCACTACCCCAGGGCCTATTGGGCCAGTGTGGCTTTACACGCACCCCAAAATTAAACCAAAATTCCACATATAATAGTGAGCTATTACATTCAATACCATGACATAATGAGATTTAAGTTCAACAAAACTCACAGTAACAGTTGTATCATGCACCCATGACTAATCCTGGGCCTACCCACAATATATTTGTATTAAAAGTTGTGGAAACGTTTAAAAATTGTAGTTGCAGCAAATGCAATGCCCCAAACAAACAACACCAACTTACTTGTAAAATCTCAAATCCAAAAGTGATCCAAAGTCCAAAAAGTCCTCAAATACAAATATCCAGCAGCAGCCACAAAAAGTAATCCTTCCAGCTCCAGATCCAAATGAAAAGTGACCAGGCCATGGACAAAGCACTGGGAGGGTCTGCTGGACAGGAACAGGAAGTTGGAGACTCTGGCCCACTTCCTCCCTCCCACCCCCCCAAAAATGGACTCTTTGCACAAAAAAATGCAGCCAAATGTCAATCTGAGGAGTTATTCTGATCAAAATCATCATATTCAGAAGGTTTATACTGCCTGCGGTGGATTTCTTGTGCAGAATTGCAATTTTTGCAAGTTCGGCAACGACAGCTGTTCAAATCGCCCGCCGGAAGTCAGCTGCGCGCCACATCTACGCGTGCGCAATTGTTTACTCCTGCGATACGTGATTGCGGGCCCTTATGACGTACTCGCGCTGTTAAACTTTCGCTGTGCAAGATGGCGGGCAGCGATGACGTACTCGCGGTCGAAAACTCTTGCGCGATCACACTGCAAGATCCAAAATGGCGCAGCACACGCAAGACGGGATGAAAAACAACTTGGCGAACTCAGAATCAAGGTAATTCAACGCCGCGCGTGCAATATTGTATTTTTCAAGCGCGACCAAGCAAAAAAATTCAACGGATTGCGGATTTCTTGGTAAATCCGCGAGATTCGCGGACCGAAAAATTGCCAAAAATCCACAAATTCCGCGAACGGAACAGATTTTGCGCCCACGCTTAGTTCTTCCATCATGATGGATTGCTCTCTACCAGTTAGGTATGCCCGGAGAATATCAGACGCTTTGTTCACGATTTCTATATCAGTCAGGCGCTGAATGAGAATATGGTGATCAACTGTATCAAATGTGGCCGATAAGTCGTATAAGATCAATATGGCCATCCCACCTCCAGAGAGTTGAATACTTATATCCTCAATAGTAGCAATCAATGCTGATTCTTTGCTATGACGTGGATGGAAACCGTGTTGCACCAAGTCAAGTTTATCATTGGTCTCTATGAAGGATAAAAGTTCCTCGTTGAGGGCTTTTTCCAAATTATTTGAAGGAAATGGTAAACATGAAATAGGCCGGTGACTACTGACCTCGGTAGGGTCTAAGGTTGTCTTTTTTAGTATCGGTCTGACCAGGGATTTTTTCCATGTGTTGGGGAAGTGCCCTTTGGACAGAGAGTTATTGAGAAGGGGTGTTAATCTATTCGCAATTATGCTAGGTGCCATATGAAAGACCATTCAGAAAAGGGGGGGGGGGGGTGGTGATGAACAGAGTGTCTGAATTAAGCAGACCACTCTTACCCAGTCCAAAGATCAGGGCTTGATCCATCACCGTTATTTATCTCACTGCACAATCCCAGCTCAGAACCTGGCTATATGCAAATCAGTCTGTCCCTGGCCCAGTGCATCATGGGAACAGGGCAGACTAAACTACCAAGCCAATTCTTCACCAGAAAGGAGACAAGCTACCGGGGACCGGTTTCTGGCATTTCAGCCGTCTTCAGCCCGGCTTGCTTGAATCCTGATGGTGCAGTGAGAAAGGGACTCATGTCTGAGTATACCCCGCCACACCTATAGTGGCCAAAAACGATTCAGAAAAGGGGGTGGTGATGAACAGAGTGTCTGAATTAAGCAGACCACTCTTACCCAGTCCAAAGATCAGGGCTTGATCCATCACCGTTATTTATCTCACTGCACCATCCCAGCTCAGAACCTGGCTATATGCAAATCAGTCTGTCCCTGGCCCAGTGCATCATGGGAACAGGGCAGACTCAACTACCAAGCCAATTCTTCACCAGAAAGGAGACAAGCTACCGGGGACCGGTTTCTGGCATTTCAGCCATCTTCGGCATGGCTTGCTTGAATCCTGATGGTGCAGTGAGAAAGGGGCTCATGTCTGAGTATACCCTGCCACACCTATAGTGGCCAAAAACGATTCAGAAAAGGGGGTGGTGATGAACAGAGTGTCTGAATTAAGCAGACCACTCTTACCCAGTCCAAAGATCAGGGCATGATCCATCACCGTTATTTATCTCACTGCACCATCCCAGCTCAGAACCTGGCTATATGCAAATCAGTCTGTCCCTGGCCCAGTGCATCATGGGAACAGGGCAGACTAAACTACCAAGCCAATTCTTCACCAGAAAGGAGACAAGCTACCGGGGACCGTTTTCTGGCATTTCAGCCGTCTTCAGCCCGACTTGCTTGAATCCTGATGGTGCAGTGAGAAAGGGACTCATGTCTGAGTATACCCTGCCACACCTATAGTGGCCAAAAACGATTCAGAAAAGGGGGTGGTGATGAACAGAGTGTCTGAATTAAGCAGACCACTCTTACCCAGTCCAAAGATCAGGGCTTGATCCATCACCGTTATTTATCTCACTGCACCATCCCAGCTCAGAACCTGGCTATATGCAAATCAGTCTGTCCCTGGCCCAGTGCATCATGGAAACAGGGCAGACTAAACTACCAAGCCAATTCTTCACCAGAAAGGAGACAAGCTACCGGGGACCGGTTTCTGGCATTTCAGCCGTCTTCGGCCCGGCTTGCTTGAATCCTGATGGTGCAGTGAGAAAGGGACTCATGTCTGAGTATACCCTGCCACACCTATAGTGGCCAAAAACGATTCAGAAAAGGGGGTGGTGATGAACAGAGTGTCTGAATTAAGCAGACCACTCTTACCCAGTCCAAAGATCAGGGCTTGATCCATCACCGTTATTTATCTCACTGCACCAACCCAGCTCAGAACCTGGCTATATGCAAATCAGTCTGTACCTGGCCCAGTGCATCATGGGAACAGGGCAGACTAAACTACCAAGCCAATTCTTCACCAGAAAGGAGACAAGCTACCGGGGACCAGTTTCTGGCATTTCAGCCGTCTTCGGCCCGGCTTGCTTGAATCCTGATGGTGCAGTGAGAAAGGGACTCATGTCTGAGTATACCCTGCCACACCTATAGTGGCCAAAAACGATTCAGAAAAGGGGGTGGTGATGAACAGAGTGTCTGAATTAAGCAGACCACTCTTACCCAGTCCAAAGATCAGGGCTTGATCCATCACTGTTATTTATCTCACTGCACCATCCCAGCTCAGAACCTGGCTATATGCAAATCAGTCTGTCCCTGGCCCAGTGCATCATGGGAACAGGGCAGACTAAACTAACAAGCCAATTCTTCACCAGAAAGGAGACAAGCTACCGGGGACCGGTTTCTGGCATTTCAGCCGTCTTCGGCCCGGCTTGCTTGAATCCTGATGGTGCAGTGAGAAAGGGACTCATCTCTGAGTATACCCTGCCACACTTATAGTGGCCAAAAACGATTCAGAAAAGGGGGTGGTGATGAACAGAGTGTCTGAATTAAGCAGACCACTCTTACCCAGTCCAAAGATCAGGGCTTGATCCATCACTGTTATTTATCTCACTGCACCATCCCAGCTCAGAACCTGGCTATATGCAAATCAGTCTGTCCCTGGCCCAGTGCATCATGGGAACAGGGCAGACTAAACTACCAAGCCAATTCTTCACCAGAAAGGAGACAAGCTACCGGGGACCGGTTTCTGGCATTTCAGCCGTCTTCGGCCCGGCTTGCTTGAATCCTGATGGTGCAGTGAGAAAGGGAGGAAGGGTATACTCAGATGTGAGTCCCTTGCTCATTGCATCGTCAGGATTCAAGCAAGCCGGGCCGACGACAGCTGAAATGCCAGAAACCGGTCCCCGGTAGCTTGTTTCCTTCCCAGTATAAGAATTGGCTTGGTAGTTTGGTTTGCCCTGTTCCCATCATGCACTGGGACAGGAACAGACTAATTTGCATGTAGCCAAGTTCTGAGCTGGGATGGTGCAGTGAGCTAAAAAACGGTGATGGATCAAGCCCTGATCCTTGGACTGAGTAAGAGTGGTCTGCTTAATTCAGACACTCTGTTCATCACCACTCCCTTTTCTGAATCATATGAAAGACCATGGCTGCACAAGGATCCTAAGGGTATCCAGGCTTAGTTGACAGTATTAGCTTTTCTACACTGTCTGAGGTTAGAACGTGGAATTCATGTAGGAAGACCTCCGTGGTTTCCTTATCGTCGTTGGGTATTTGAGTTTTTGTTCCGGTTTTGTTGTTGGAGAACTCCTCAAAAATGTTAACTACTTTATCCTGAAAGAAATCTGACAATTTGTTGCAGAACTGGCTTGTAGGGTTAAATTGTTTGCTATTACTGAAACTAGCTAGATTAGAAACTGTTTTAAAAAGTTCTCTAGCCCTGTTCTTTGAGGCCATATTTTTTCAGTAAAGAAGCTAGTTTTAGATTGGACGATTGCTTCCTTATACTTTGCTAGTGCCTGACTATCATCAAACAACCGAACACCTCCCTCAATAGACTAATCTTGTCCACTGTAATCCAAAAACGTACCTTCAGAGTAAAAAAAATCAGACACACTCTCATCTTTCTTTTGTCGACAAGCCAACAGTTTATCCCAATCTACTTTCCTTACATGAATAAGTGAATGCAGATAGGTAATATTACAACGTGGCAATGCTAAAATTCCGGCACGGGGCATATCACCTGGCTTTCTTTCTTGGCCCCATGCTTTAATTTGATCCCATGTACCTCCCATCTTTACAACATGGTCTTGTGTGTGTACCTGCCTCCTTATATCAACTGGAACCAGCAAACCAAAAAACATTTCAATATCAGCAAGAGTCATTACAATGGAAGAGGCAGCTTCAGTCAATTCCTAATAATAACCAGTAGGATTTTGACTAGGGTCAGGCAAATGAGTCTTAAGAGATAAAACTTCACTTCTTTTCCACAGAGTATAAACCTATTTCTCCTGAAAACGGGCCACCTCCCTCAGCCCACTAGTCTTACCACAGCCATCCGTTAATTCCGGCAATTCTGGATGATATATAGGATGAACCTCCCGCATCTGAAACTGAGACACTGACCTGGGACTTTTCTCATGTCGTCTTTCCCTATAAGCTATGATTGTTGTAACATTAGCAAAAACTTGTTCTGGCCCACTGTACAGCCTGGTTAGCTATTACCTGTTTCTCATTATCTCCCACATCAGATCACACTAACGGTCCCATGCGCTCTTAAATTTCATCCAATCCCTATCCTCAAATCCACGTACCGGTGTCCCGCTACTTACTAATGTCGGAGGATGATAAACCATAGCGGGAGAAGCAACAGAAGTAACTGGCACTTTTGTCGCTGTTTGCTATGTCACAGGAGAAAGAGCTGTGGCACAGGAGAAAGAGCTGGTGAAAGGGACGCTGAGACAATAGGTGTGGCAGGGGTACTAACAGTCACAGATGTCACAGACATAGCAGAAACAGCAGGAAGAGGAGGAGCTGAAACCAAAGCCATTGAAATAACAGCAGTAGATACAGGGATAGAGAAAGTGGACGCAACTGTAACGAGTAGCTGTGATGGCATCGGAACAGTGGGATATATCCTTTGCGGGGAATATGGAGGCGGGGTCGAGTATCTAATAATTCTTCCACAAAAGTGTAATCTTCTTCCTGAACCACATACGATTTATCAATGTGTAATCGAAACCTTCTATCTTCACATCCAACACCCTTTTCCTGGTTTTTCCCTGCCATATGCTACAGCTTTCTGAGTCAATGTCTGCATTTTCCCATTCCGGGCCTCTATTTCTGCGTTCAATTGCCTCTGTCTAGCTGCTTTCTGCCATGTTCGGAGGGAATGAAACATAGACTGCCTACTTAGTCTTTTGAACAATTGTTCTTGTAAATACTCAATCTTTTGTTCATCGAAAGTGCCCGTCAACGGCCACTGCAACTCTGCATTGTCCCTCGCATATTTTTGCCATAATGTACTAAAAATAACAGGGCCAAGGCCATGCTTCACATACATTTTGGAGTATCTTCTGGAGGCACCAGCTGAGCTTCTTCCAATCGAGCATCTGCAGAACAACAGCAACAGCACAAAGAAAACAGTTTACTAAACCCAGGCATTCTCAAAAGAAAACAAGTTCACTATTTTATGCCTGGCAAAGCAATTGCAAATGCTTTTATCCAAAAGACGGTCTTTAGACCGTACCAAATACAA
Organism: Lissotriton vulgaris; assembly: GCF_964263255.1. Classification (NCBI taxonomy): domain Eukaryota; kingdom Metazoa; phylum Chordata; class Amphibia; order Caudata; family Salamandridae; genus Lissotriton; species Lissotriton vulgaris. The sequence continues at coordinate 1,880,493,962 of NC_141685.1, read as the reverse complement.
ACCAAAATGGTACCATATCCACAATGAACCAAAACAAACTCACCTGACAAACAAATTAATTCTCCACTGCCCATTCTTCAGACCAAACTGTCAGATCCAAGGGTTTTGTAGTTCAGGACTCCAGACGGGATGACCACTGGTTTAGGCACCGTCCGGCATGACAAAAGGGGCAGGAAATCTTCGTGCAGCGATCACTGATCTATCCATCCAACCAGACGATGGCCTGGACCCCCCCTGTCTGAAGGGGATGGGTCACACACCCGAAGGAGTCCCTGTTCAGACAAATAATTATAACTTCAATTTGTAATTTACACACAACTGAAGGAAATGGCCCGATTAGGGTAATCCTGGTCACTCACAACCACCTCTCAGCCTTTCATACCAAATGAAGAGTCGGTCAGACAGTAGAGAATACAAACCAAATATCTTTTTCTTTAGGTACACTCAGAGTGGAGCCCAATCTGCCCAGTCGCTAGGAGTGCTGCAGAGGGGACTGACATTAGCAAGCATATTAAAACATTACGTACACTTTGAAACCAATGAAAGAAAGCCCACCATGAAATTTTTCAAAGAGATGCAGCTGGATAGTAAATTACACTGGAGTAAGTTTCGATTCTAAGGCCGGGCACACATTATCTACTATTCAAGGTCACTCTGCCTGTACCCACCACAAGACAAGTGGGAGAAGGCCTACATCTAAAAGGAAAGATATGCGCTAATAAGAACAGTGCATTCATTAGTGTAGCAAAACTCAGCTACGAAGAAATATAACCTATAGAAGGTTGTTTCTTGGAAATGGCAAAGGATTAGTTTCGATTATAATTAAAAATGGTGGCCATACAAAAAATTATGCAGCGAATGCTAACCTTACATAAAACAATGCGAAAGCCTATTTATCTATTCTAACACAACCTTCACTGGCTAGCCCTTTTCTTTCTATCTGGAATGCCTCCCTCCATCATGGCATCTTTCCAACTACGTGGAAGGAAGCTCTGCTGGTCCCCATTTTGAAAAAGCTTGATGCCGATCCTACAAAATTTTCCAATTATCGCCCCATCTCCCTCCTCCCCAAACCCGCAAAAATTCTAGAAAAGGCCGTGCAGCTGCAACTAACAGAATATCTAGAAAATAACTCCTTACTACACGACTCCCAATCCGGCTTCAGAGCAGGTTTCAGCACTGAAACTGCTCTTTTGGAAGTAGCTGAGACTATCCGTGAGTGTGTGGATAAGGGCGAGGAGGCCATGCTGGTCCTCCTTGACCTATCTGCCGCTTTTGATACGGTTTCACATAAAATCCTACTAAACCGTCTAAAGCAGGTCGGAATCGGTGGCTCCGGTCTCGCCTGGATTGAGTCCTTCCTCACTGGCAGAACTCAGAAGGTGGCGCTCAAGCCTTTCAAATCAGAGGGTAAACCCCTGCTCTGTGGTGTCCCGCAGGGCTCTGCCCTGAGCCCTCTGTTTTTTAACGTTTATCTCGCACCCTTGGCCGCAGTGGTGGAGTCTTGTGGAGTCAGAGTGGTCTCTTACGCTGATGATACTCAGCTGATATTCTCTTTTAGAGACCACTCAGACTCCACCTTTACCAACTTCCGCCAATGTCTGGACAACATCTGTGCCTGGATGACCAACAATCACCTTAGACTTAATGCTGACAAGACAGAAGTCTTATTTTTTAACCAGAAAACTCCAATATCCCCCAGCCTGTGGTGGCCCACAGTACTTAACCCTGCGCCCACCCCTGTCCAATCTGCACGTAACCTGGGCTTTCAATTCGATGACTCACTCTCTTGCAAAGCGCAAATCAACAAGGTCACCTCTGTCTGCTTCCCGAAGCTGCGCATGATTAAAAATATCTTTCCTTACCTCCCCTTGGACGCCCGCAGAACGATCACTCAGGCCCTCATCACTTCTCACCTACACTACGCCACCAGCTTATATGCCGGTGCTCCTCAATATCTGATCGATCGTCTTCAGATCGTTCAGAATGCGGCAGCCAGACTGATCGGAAATATCCCTTACCGGCAGTCGGTTGCCGCCTATTGCAAAGAGCTCCACTGGCTACCCATTGCAAGCCGCATTCAATTTAAGATCCTCACCCTCGCCTTTTGAGCTATCAACGGCCTTGGGCCTGGATACCTGAAAAAGCGAGTGGCAATATCTCAATCTGTCAGATCACTGAGATCTAACAACTTACGCCTCTAGATTGCACCTCGCTTTCGACGTTCCAGAATGGGCGGCAGAGGGTTCAGCGTAATTACTGCTAAACTATGGAACTGCCTCCCACTCGACCTCAGGTTCTGCCAGTCTGAATCCATCTTCCGCAGTAAATTAAAAACCTGGCTGTTCTCCAGATTATGGCTTCAGTCTTGTAATCAGCTTGATCCACTCCTCCTTCCCTGAGTTTCTGTTTTAGCGCCAGGACACCCCTCCGGGGGTAGCTGCACGCTGTATAAGCTACCTAAATAAATAAATAAATTACTATAAGTCGTGTATCTCCGAACACAGTCTTGTCACTTTACTCACCACACTACATTAACAATAAATCTTGTATGTTCCATGTACTGTTCATACCCTTGCATACCACATCACTTATAGCATGATCATAGCATTTATAACAACACTTATATTTTCTCAAATTACATTATTTGTCACAACACATGACAGGGTAGAGTGGCGAGTTATAGTTAGGTTTGTTTAGTTAGTGAACTGAAAAAAGTGTGTAACAAGGTCCGCTACTTCTAATAACTTGAAGGTGTCTGATTAAATTTATAATTTTTACATTTTGTGTAGTTTAAACTTGGTTTGTTTAGGTTTAGCTTTTAGCATTTTCAGTATATATATATATGTGAAATTAAAGTGTTTCTTCCTGGTCCCCTGGAGTGTCCCTTCGGTTTCTTTGGTATGGAGAGAGGCTGAAGGGACCCGTCTTGTTGAAATGAGCAACGGCAACATGGGTACAGACTGCGCTGCTGTGCAGTCGAAATCTTCACCGAGGGATCGGTATGCTGAGGCCTCCGCATCCAGGGATTGCAGAAGTTCGCTGCAAATTGTGGTCCGTCACTGAAAGGAAGGACGTTGCTCACTGTAGTCGAGTCCCCGAGCCTGCAAACTTCCTGAACTAATGCGGTGAGACGTCGATGGGGGCCGGGGAGAAGACCTTGTGATTTGCAGAGACACTGGGAGATTTTTAGAACTGCACCACGCATGCTTCCTTTATTAATCGCCAGCACTCACTATGAGTTTTCTTGGGGCATAATGGAAATGCTTACCTGGAGGCCGGGATGGTGCACTCTGGGAGCCGTGGTCTGCCGATGGAGACTACGAGAGGGCGTTCCTAAAACCAATTGCCTTGCTGGGTTTCCACCAATGGAGACGTTATGGATGACTCTAAAGGAGGCGGTGACAGTTCGCAGTGTAACAGGCATCTGAAGAAGACATTTTGTCGAAACGCGTCATGCCTACTGTGTGAAATTAAAGTGTTACTTCCTGGTCCCCTGGAGTGTCCCTTTGGTTTCTTTGGTATGGAGAGAGGCCGTTTTTTGAACATTTTGCACGCTTGCCCAGGGCGTGCTGAAGGGACCCGTCTTGTTGAAATGAGCAACGGCAACATGGGTACAGACTGCGCTGCTGTGCAGTCGAAATCTTCACCGAGGGATCGGTATGCTGGGGCCTCCACATCCAGGGATTGCAGAAGTTCGCTGCAAATTGTGGTCCGTCACTGAATGGAAGGACGTTGCTCACTGTAGTCGAGTCCTCGAGCCTGCAAACTTCCTGAACTAATGCGGTGAGACGTCGATGGGGGCCGGGGAGAAGACCTTGTGATTTGCAGAGACACTGGGCGATTTTTAGAACTGCACCACGCATGCTTCCTTTATTAATCGCCAGCACTCACTATGAGTTTTCTTGGGGCATAATGGAAATGCTTACCTGGAGGCCGGGATGGTGCACTCTGGGAGCCGTGGTCTGCCGATGGAGACTACGAGAGGGCGTTCCTAAAACCAATTGCCTTGCTGGGTTTCCACCAATGGAGACGTTATGGATGACTCTAAAGGAGGCGGTGACAGTTCGCAGTGTAACAGACATCTGAAGAAGACATTTTGTCGAAACGCGTCATGCCTACTGTGTGAAATTAAAGTGTTTCTTCGTAGTCCCCTGGAGTGTCCCTTCGGTTTCTTTGGTATGGAGAGAGGCCGTTTTATGAATATATATATATATATATATATATATATATATATATATATATATATATATATATATATATATATATATATATATATATATATATATATATATTCAGGCTCACAGCGCGTAGTCAGCACGGCTACGCAAATGCACTCTCCCAGACAGAAAAGAGATCCCTCCCAATCCTTCTTGTGCATTTTCAAAGTTTCTTTAATCCATCGTGTGCAGCATCGTGAATATAAACAACGAAAATAACCCCAACGCGTTTGGATGATGATGCAGAAGCACGTAGGAGACTAAGGGCACAATCGATGTTTGTGTTAACCGCAAGTGGGTCTGCCAGCACTGACCCTGCTCCATCTGGAAAAATAATAGTAAATAAATATCAAAGATTGGAAAAATTATTAAGGAAAGAGATATCACGATGGTGGGAGGCAATTACCCTGGAAAAATATCAAGAGGAAAAGAGAATCCCGAGGGGTCTGAGGATCTTAATTGCCCCTCACATGAGGAACCTGATATCGAGCTGGCTGAAGAGTGGGCTGAAAACTTAATGGATTGCTCGAACCGCATGCTGTCGATTTTGATTAAACACGCATGGAAGGATAGAATGGCGTTGTTGAAAATGATCGCTGAGCTCAAGGAAGAATTGCTAAAGGAAGACACTAATGAAAACTTCACAAAGAAAATGGAAGAAATCAATAAAAAAATGACCAAGCATGAAGATGAAATTGTGGCCAAAAAAGAAAGGAAATTTCTCAGAGACAAAATCGACTATCAGGGAGGTCGTATTTTCACTTTTAGCCACAAGTATGACAATATAAAAAGAAAAGGTGTACAAGCCAACATTGACGCTTTGGGTGCGTCAACGGTAACATCGGAGGAGGAGGTAGTGGAAAGTGACGTATCGGAGGATGGCCAGGTTCTGGCAACTAAGAGTGTAACCAAAAGCACCAATAAGGCCTCAAATTTTTGGGAGGAATTCAAGGTGATGAATCAAACGTCACAACAACAAAATTGGCAAATAGACAGAGGACGGGGCAAGGAAGAGGATACAGAGGAAAAGGCAGAGGAAGAGGAAATCCTGGAGGAAGTACACCAAAGACCACCAGCCAATCAGGAGGGGCGGCTGGAACAAATGGAAACACAACAACCCCAGTGGGAGTGGAAACACGGGGCCAGAAAAAGACAAGAGGAAAATGAATCGACGAAACGTGGTAAACTTATCCTCTCATATACTTTCTGATGTTGAAAATTATGTTATGCAATTTGGTCTTTCCTTTTGCCCCTCGGCTAATTTTAATTACTCCCAGGAACAAATAGACCTTTTTAAATTTACTAGGAAACTAAGGTTGCAAAAATGGAACAAACTCAAGGTCAAGAATACGGCCCTGAACGTTTCAAGCATAGAACCTGCACGTGAGACCATTAATGAGGTTAATACCTTAATTGCCATGCAAGATCTGGAGTTGGGCACGCCTGCTAACACTCCACATGATGCAATATCTTTGGGCTTTAAGACAGACCTGAATTGTCCTAATTCATTTAAGCCCAAATCCACATTCAACCCTACACTACCAGCATGTGGCATTGACACTTTTGAAACTCTAGTCATCAATGACTTTAAGAATATGGCTAAGAAAAAGCATTGGTCTAATGACAATTTAAGCAAGCAGGAGAGACTAGCTGTTAAGTCACTGGAAGGTGACTCTTCTATTGTCATTCGCCAATCAGACAAAGGGGGCAATGTTGTCTTAATGAATGTGGCTGACTATATTAAGGAGGGCATGAGACAACTGAATATGAAAGATTGTTATGAAGTTTCTTCCCTACAGGCAATTGAAAAGAGCAACAGTACCTATCATGAGATGCTTAACAATTGGCGTTCAAATGGTATCATTGAATGGGACGAATACTCATTCTTGTTGAACCGTCATCCTAAAATAGCAGTACTGTACTTATTGCCCAAGCTCCACAAAAACTCCAGCAATCCCCCGGGCAGGCCAATAGTATCTTCGATTGGTTCTCTTCTAGAGAACACGTCAAGGTATATTGATTTCTTTCTAAGACCCTTTGTTGAAAAAGTTCCATCTTATCTCAAAGACAGCAGAGATTTTATTAAGAAATTGTCTGATTTTACATGGCAGGACGACTACATACTCATTTCCCTTGATGTATGTAGTCTTTACACGTCCATCAGGCATGATGATGGTATCAAAGCATGTCGCGAATTCCTGAACTCTAGACCAATTTCGTATTTAAGTCATACGGAAATGATCATCCAGATGATGCGTTTTTGTTTGGAAAACAATTTCTTTGTCTTTAATGAGAAACATTACAGACAAAGACAAGGGACGGCGATGGGAACTTGTTTTGCTCCCAGCTTTGCGAATCTATTCATGGCAAGCTGGGAGCAGCAAGTAGAGAGGACCCACCAGATGTATCGTGGCCATGTGAAGCTATGGCTGCGGTACATCGATGATTTGTTCATCATCTGGGATGGCTCACAACTGGAGGCAGTGGGTTTCATGGATGATTTGAACAAAAATGATGTGAACATCAGGTTAGAGGGTCAAATGAGTACTGAGACTATGGTGTTCCTAGACTTGCGGGTTAAGGTATGTGATGGAAAACTCTCAACCAACCTTTTCCGAAAAGAAACCGCGGGTAATACCCTATTACACGCGGATAGTGGACACCCTAAAGCCTTAATAAAAAGCATTCCTTTCGGTGAGTTCCTCCGGGCTCGGAGAAACTGCAGCACAGACCAGGATTTTCTGACTGAAAGTGAATGCATGAAGGAACGCTTCTCTGAAAGAGGATATCATTCCTCGGTCATAGATGCAGCACTGAACAAAGCTAGTGCAATCAGTCACTCTTCTTTACTGACTTCCAAGGAAGATTCGAGACCTGAAGGAAACAATGATGTGATAAGGTTCATATCTACTTACCATGTTAGATCTTGGGAAGTACAAAAGAGTCTCAAACGTCATTGGAATGTCCTTAAAACTGAACCCACTTTAACTGATGTTCTGGGTGAACACCCTAACATGACTTACAGGAAGGCACATTCCTTGAAAGACAAACTGAGTAGGAATGATGTTAGCACCAGTACAAGTAAAGGTACAGATGTCCAAGGATTTTACACCTGCATGAAATGTAAGGCATGTAGATACAGCAATAACATCAAGAAAGTCTTCTTCCCTATAGATGCCGTAGAAAGAACTATCAACAAACATCTTACTTGTTTATCGGAGTATTGTGTTTATGTACTGATATGTCCTTGCTCCAGGAAATACGTGGGGAGCACCATGTTCCCAGCAAAAAAACGTGTCCTGGAGCACATGAGATCAATTGACAGTAAGGACCAAACCTCTCCTATTGCTCGCCACTTTGAGGAGCAACACAAGAGCAACAGGAACTTGCTAAAATTCTTTGTGATTGACAAGCTTCCTGTGATGAAAAGAGGTGATGACAAAATTCGTAAACTCAGACAAATGGAGAGCAGATATATTCTCGAATTAGACACCCGGATGCCAAATGGGCTGAATTCTGAGGAGGAAATGAAATGGCATTTGGGGGATTAAGAGCTTCATCTGAGGAATGTCTACCTGTGATGTATTTGTTTGTCTATTTAAGATTGTGACAGTATTTTAACATATCAGTAACTTTTAATTTGCATATATGAAATAGCCTGCAGTTGAATACGTGCTTTCTTGCTAATTTTTAACCAATTTATATTTGGTTTCACGTCTCTCACTTATTTTCACTTATTGTTTAAGGACTCTGAAACACAGTTAGGGCCTATAAGCTAGTATTTACGGATTTCTGATTGGTCCATTGTTTTATTTTTACTCCTAGGTAATGGAAGTACACTGAAGCACAGAAAGAAACCTCACTTGGGTGTTGACTGGTGATATCTATGCTGACGAAAAAATGAGAATCTCTCACTTGGGATTGTGCAATTGGCAACTGACTCTGTAACTGTATAAACTAGTTGGACTGGTGATATCTATGCTGACGCATACATTTAGAATCTCTCACTTGGGATAGTGCACTTGTTAAATTGACTCCACAATGGTAAAATTATTTTGCGATATATTATATCACCAGAATGTTTTCTATCTGACCAGAGCTAAGCCTTCTGGCTGCGGCGCTTATGGGCTGTGGTAATTAATATTTTTTGAATGTCAGTGGGCTGGATGCCTCTAACTTGAAACCAGGATGCACTGTATCACACTGATATTTGATTAATGTGTGTGATGCTAGTATAATATCCAATGTATGTGCTAAAACCCATGCCTTAGGTGGTTGACAGGACTGTCATCACATATTTGATTTAAGATAACGTGGTGGACCCGTTAGGCATATGATAACAGTACTCCACTCTAAGATGGCCGCGATAATGGGGTTTCAAGTCCTTTGTTTATTTTGAGCACAAATCACGTGTCAACTTTATTTAATGTTTGGTATACTGACAATGTAATTACCCGTGACCAAGGCGAAGGTTCGCCCAAGACCCGTGACCAAGGCGAAGGTTCGCCGAAACGCGTTGGGGTTATTTTCGTTGTTTATATTCACGATGCTGCACACGATGGATTAAAGAAACTTTGAAAATGCACAAGAAGGATTGGGAGTGATCTCTTTTCTGTCTGGGAGAGTGCATTTGCGTAGCCGTGCTGACTACGCGCTGTGAGCCTGAATCTGTTTACAGGGTAACCTTTGCCCCTGAATTGCACCGCTGTTTGGGTGTCCCGGCAACCGCGAAGGAAGTGGAACTGCATATATATATATATATATATATATATATATATATATATATATATATATATATATATATATATATATATATATATATATATATATATATATATATATATATATATATATATATATATATATATATATATATATATATATATATATATATATATATATATATATATATATATATATATATATATATATATATATATATATATATATATATATATATATATATATCCAAGCACCTCTTCGTGAAAAGAGACAAGGTCACAGCAGGGGAACCATTCGGAGCAAACTTTTATTGAAGAACATCATTCCTGGCGAATGCATTTCGGCTACAGTCCGCCTTCCTCAGCGCCCAGGGTGTTGTCAGGATGTAGGCGTTAATAGTGGATTTAAATACCCCGCCCCAACCTTGATACTTGATCATTTCTCTGCCCCCTGCAGGTGAAGTCCATTTGCGTGTGCTTGCCATTGGACGCCCGGTCCTGAGCGCCTACAGGTTCCAAAATGCAATGTAACTTGTTGGCAGGCATCGCGGGGGTGGAAGTAAGTATGAGCAAAGAAATATACTCAACGCCCAAAGTCACAATGACCCACAAAGTTCGTTTAGCTCCTCAGGCCCCCAGACCGCAGCAACCTCCAAGTTGCAGGGAAGGTAACAACGGGGACGAGGCAGGAAATCCGCCAAGCTCAAAGTGCAATCAATGACTGCCACACCGCTCTCTTTTCTCCCCAATCTGAAGGTGAGTCTTGCACTATCCAGTATCCTGGAAACAAAAAAGGGGTTTTCCGCCGAGGCAGAGTCCAGTAAATGCTAGACCAGCTTGATGCTCCGGGGGCCTCGTGAACGCAACACTGGAAGTTGCGCAATATATGCAAGCAACTCTTCGTGAAAAGAGACGAGGTCACAGCAGGGGAACCATTCGGAGCAAACTTTTATTGAAGAACATCATTCCTGGCGAATGCATTTCGGCTACAGCCGCCTGCCTCAGCGCCCAGGGTGTTGTCAGGATGTAGGTGTTAATAGTGGATTTAAATACCCCGCCCCATCCTTGATACTTGATTGTTTCTCCGCCCCCCTGCAGGTGAAGTATATATATTTACAGCGCATCGGCAGTAACAGCTGAGTTCCCAAAGGTCTTCCGCGGAGTCGGAGGGCGCCGACGAGGACTGGACTGGTTTTTCTCATGCTGTAAGCCGGGAGCGCACACAGAATAACAGGACTAGTTGGACCGGTGGAGAGATAAGGCTTGTGATTTATTTAGTGTACACGCGAGAGAGAACCTGTATACCTCGCCATTTACACAGTGCTGAAAGTTTATTTGTCCATGCTACACCATGAATTCCACAGCGGACATGCTTAGAGACAGGGAATTAGCGGCGGATGCTATGTTTGCTAATTTACCGGATGTCAGCAATAATCCCAATGCAAATGAAACCAACAGTGGGACAATTACAAAAAACGATGTTAAAACTTTATTGAAGCAATTGGAAAAACTTCTATGGAGTGAGCTCACGAAATGGTGTGAAAAGAAATTGTTGGAAAGTTATGTGGAGGCAGGTAGAGTTCCCCGAGGATCACAAGTTTTAATAGCCCCTTCATTCGAAAATCCTAATAAATAAATGCTCAAGGAATGGGCATCTAATAACTTGGAAGCCTCAATGAACATGGTGAAAATACTGGTTAATTATGCTGCTATTGATAGAGCGAAACAAATAGAAGCTTTGAATACAATACTGGAAGCACATGAACAACATGAAGCGATAAAGAAGAAATAGATGCCAGCTTGAAAAAACACAAGGAAACCATCAAGAGCAGAAAAATATTTAAGTTTGCCAGAGATAAATGTGATTATGAAACAGGCAGGGTGTTCACATTTTCCCTCAAATTTGATACAGTCAAACGAAAGGCCATGACACCGTAAACAACAATACCTCCAAGAGGTAACGATAACAATATTGATGGTTCCAACACTGATCTCAGCTCAATCCCAAGCAGCTCAGATTCTAAAGAGAGTGGTCAAGCCAGTATACAGACAAATGTACCAACCAATTATACACCTTCAGAAGAGCTAGGTTTTTTAGTAGAAGACCGCCGCCTGACATTGCGGCCAAGACCAGTGCAGACGAAACCAAAGCAAGGAGAAAGCAACGGCGCCGGGGAAGGCGAAAGCTTAGGAGGCAACAGGAGAGGCAGAAGGGGCAAAGCCTTCTACAAGAAATAAAAAGTGATACTTTAACACCACAAGTTGCAGATAATACTGTCATCAATTTATCAGAAATCAATCTAGACAAGGCGGAACTTCAACTATTATCATTGGGTCTCTCATACTGCCCGAGCAACAACTTCAAATATGCCCAAGCGAGGATTGATGTTTTTAAGTTTATCCGCAAATTAAAATTAATGAAACTCTTCAAATTGAACAATGCTGCGGATACTCCTGCAAGAATTGATTCTGCCAATCAGCCTAATACTATAGTTCAAGTATCGGATATTCCCATCTTAACTGTACAGTCTCTGAGTTCTGATTCAGAAGAAACCATCCAAGACACACAAACGGATCTCCAACAGATGGGCATCGCATACACTGGAGTCATAAGTAGTCCATCATCCATCTAGTCCCACTTATGCCTAAAGATTGCATAGACACCTTTCATGATGTTGTAACCAATGAATTTAAAATTCTTAACAGGAATATCTTAAGTAAAATTAAAACAGAAAAAATATTCGGAAATGCGCTATTTCAACCATATGCGCAAACTCAAGCAAGCTGATAACGTCATCATAAACAAAGCGGACAAGGGAGGAAATATTGTCTTATGGCCCATAGGTATGTACATGGCGGAAGCGGAGCGTCACCTTTGAGATGTCACTTGTTACTCCAAAGGAGCTCAGCAAACCATCATCAATACTAAGGAATTAGTACACAGCTGTTTATCACAGTGGAAATGTGAAGGATTGCTCAGCAAAAATGAGTATAAGTTCTTGAAAAATTACCATCCCATTACCCAGGGGTTCTACCTCATTCCCAAAATCCACAAAAATGTTCCAGTTCCAGGACGCCCTATTATCTCTGACCAAAACAGCTTACTAGAGGCGACTCAAAATATGTAGATTTCTTTTTGCAGAGGTTTGTGGAACAGTTACCATCTTATATTAAGGACACCGGCCATTTTCTCACGAAGTTGAAAACTGTGACTTGGAAAAAGAATTACTTGTTAATTGTGATGGACATTTGTTCACTTTATACCAGCATCCTACACCATGATGGTTTAACAGCTGTTAAATATTTTCTTGATTATAAAGGTGTACAATATTACAAACATAACGCCATGCTACTCAAAATGATTTAGTTATGTTTAGAGAACAATCTTTTTCTCTTCAATAAGGAGGTGTACCACCAGCGGCGGGGGGTGGCTATGGGTGCATGCTTCTCCCCTAGCTGCGCATGTTTACATGTGGGCTGGTGGGAGGAGCATGTCCTCAGGCGCACTCACGGGCAGCGGTTTGGAGCACACATTATTGAATGGTGGAGATTCATTGACGATATCTGTATCATATGGGATGGCAATTTACAGTCATCTGAGCACTTTGTGAATGCGATTAACACAAATGAGTCTAATGTACAGTTCACAGCCCATATTAGTGACCATAAGGTGCAATTTTTAGATGTGGAAATTTACTTCAAATGTGATACACATCAAACTAAGTTACATAGAAAGGCATTGGCAGGTAATTCTATCCTTCATGCCCACAGTGCTCACCCACAACATCTCATTAGGAGCATTCCCTAAGGGGAATTTCTTACGATCAATAGAATATGCAGCACTATATCTGACAGACAAACTTGCCAGACGAGGCCTTTGACAGATTTTTACTCCCTGGCTACAATAAGAAAGACTTAGAGGCAGCATTGATGAAGGCTAATTCCAATTTGAGATCAGGGACTTTGAATACCATTGTAGAGCCAGAAACTACAACAGAGAATTCAGCCGATTCCAATACTATAGTACTTATAACCACTTATAGTAACCAGCAGCATAAAGTGAGAAATATTATCCTCAAGAATTGACATATTGTTAAAACAGATCTGGCTCTCCGCCAGATACTCCCTGATTCCCCCTCAATCACGTTCAGAAGGGCACCTTCAATGCGAGACAGTGTGGTGAGAACCAGCCCGGAAGTCATGAATGTTCCCACTTCCTGTCTTTCCCTTAAAAATGGTTTCTATAAATGCAACAGTTGCAGGGCCTGAAAATTTGGTATAAAGAAAACTGAATATACCAATGCATTTGACTCTACACCTATCCAGCTTAAGGGCCGTTACTCATGCCGCACTGATTTTGCGGGCCTACATACTAGAATGTACTTGCCACCACAAGTATGTAGGTAGTACGAAGCTCCAGGTATTCAACCGCATCTTACAACATTTGCGTACCATATTGAACACAGATCATAACTATCCAGTGGCTCGCCATTTCAATTTAGTTCACGAAAACAAAATGAAAGATCTGACATATATCGTAATAGATGCGGTTCCTAAAAGTCTGAGAGGGGGCAATAGAGAAAAACAGCTACACCAACTAGAGTCTGAATACATCTTGACTCTAGATACAAAAATGATGAATGGATTGAATACAGGTGAAGATTTGCATAATTTCCTGTAACTGTATTCTTTTCAATAGCAAGTTGCCTTGTATTATCATCTATGTTGCATTCTTAATCAGTAGCCGGTATGATTTTTTTTCTGTTATAATGGTGCAGGATGTAAAGTATTGTCGGGTTTTATCTCACTGTTAATATGTACAGATAATTTATGTAGTTTTCCCTAAGGATTTTCTATTATTCCATATTTATGACCCTGTTTTATATCCCCATTTTTACACAGTTTTAGACAATATGGGTTGGTTTTTAGAGAAATTGGGTTTCTTTTTGGTGTTTCAGATATTCGGTCCCGGTAACCACATGATGAACTAAACCCTTTTTACTTAGATTAGTTTTATTCGGATTATGTGTAATTTGATTGTCGATCAGCGACATACAAACACTAATTCCCGGACAGATTTTTCCATCCACTATAGACAGCAACAGGTTTTAAACATGTTAATCATTTCTGTTGCCATGATTCTGGTACTCTTATGCTGGCAAAATTGGATATGTCTTGAACACAGTGGATTTGTCCACTTATAACTATTTGCTGCTTATAAATTGTTTACATTAGTTTATGAATCGTGACAGATATGATTTTCTGAATACTTCGTCTATTACTATGCCTCCATGGTGTAATGGACCTTTTGCATTGTTTACACATATTGGACAGTATAACAGACATCCACTGGCGGGAATATATTTCACTATAGACACATGTATGTGACTAGGCTTAGTGAGGTACACTTTGTGGATTTCTGATTAAGAAAAATACCTTTGCTGTTTTGTACATAGACATATATTCTTTTGCGGATTTGCACATATTTATATCCTGCGGGTGCAGACATGTTTTATTAATGAGTATTTGCACCCAGAGACAATTTTGGCTCAAGCACTATATATCCGCTAAAATCCCTGTTATACAGATTTATTATATGTGTCATGTAATTCACTCTTTTTTTGCAATTGCACTTTTTGCCATTTCTTACCTCCAAAGTACATTACCTACAAAAGGATTCCATCCTTTGGGTACAGGGGCATTTTCATATATACAACTTTTAACTTTCAACCTCATTATTTGGCAACACTGTAATGTTATATTCTACATGACTAGTTCCATTGTGTATTGGGTGATGTTTGAAAGTTTTTTAACATGCTGAGTATTACTCCCCCACTTTTTTTCTGTACTCTGCTTATGCTGTATGTTGTTTATGTTTACTTAATTGGTAGGAGTGGCACTTTGTAAATCACTATTTATTGGCATGCCTGTTTTCCGCATGTCATGTGATCAAGACCGGGGAGACCCGTCCGAAACACGTCATGCTGTGGTGGTGATTCTGGAAATAAACGCACCTTATTCTACAAAGCTGCTGTGGCCCGTACCTGTTTATTCCCTTGCCCCCGTTGGGCTATAGGAGGGTGTCGACAGGAGTTGCTTTATATATATATATATGCGGCCTACGATATGTGGGCAGTACCAAACTACAGGTGCACGCCAGGATTCTGCAACACTTGCGAGCCATTGTCAATAGTGACAAAACGTATCCAGTAGCACGCCATTTTAAGTCCACTCATAACAATGATTTGTCCAATCTATCATATTATGTTATAGATGTGGTCGCGCCCCTCGGCCGAGGAGGCGACAGAGAAAAATTGCTACGTAAAAAAGAAACCGAATACATTATAGAACTAGACAGTAAATATCCCAATGGACTGAACACCACTGAAGACTTACATCATTTGTTGTAATCTTACTTATCCGAAATTTCTCAATGGGTTCTTTTTGTATTTTTCTTCTCAAGGTCTTTCTGAATATAACAACTGATACCAGATGGCGCCGGGCTGGCACCACATGAGAGTCCACAATGGATTCATGTATCACCTGGACCTTGATGTATTTTGCCTTCAAGTCTATAGTATCTCTTTATCCACTTATAGAATAATTTGGGGACTAATGATTTTTTGTCCACCAATATTGTGTTTTTATCTTCACTAGGGTGCACTTTTGTTATATTTTTTATATAGATCACAATAAGAAATTTTCACCAGTGGGTTATTTAATTTCAGCGTTGATAAACCATTAGCACATGTAATTATACAATTCAGGGAATTAGATACAGATATGTGTCCATTTGTCCAATATCTTGCTATGCAAGTTGGACAAGATATAGATATTGTAAATAGATAAATAGTATGTATTTTTGTGTGATATAAATATGTATATATTTGTATAGGAGTAGGAATATGTATATTTTTTAACATATATATTTTTGTATAACTTGAGATCAAGGTATAATGTATATAGATAAGATATATTTATATTTTTCTAGAGATGGAGTTAATAATTAAATGGGTACAACTGTATATAGAATTGACATGTATATATTTAGTATGTTTTATACATGGCTATGGTTTCATATGACATTGTAAATGCATTCATGCAGATATAATTTTTCAATCATATTGTTATCAACTCTGATATATAGTTTAGAGGTGTTCACGTATTTGTACAATGAGATACGTGTTTTTTCTATGTCCACACCTTTGCAACTCACGTGATTGGGTGGAGCATCACGAATAGAGAAAAAAACTGTATAAATTTGTAGCTGACCAGGTGCGCGGTGTGTGACCAAGAGCACAAGTTGCTCGAAACGCGTAACCGGAGAGGTTTGAAATAAAATCTCCTTGCCTGCATCCATTGGGTCCGTGTCTTCATGTCCACTGGAGTGTGGTTTTTTCGAAGATTGGTTTGTTCATATATATATATATATATATATATATCCATAACCTACGGGCGGTCGCCAGTAGGTAGTTATAGTTAGGATTATTTTCAATGCAAAATCTCAACATTCTATTGTGAATAACTTTGGCGCCGGTTGAGAAATCAGCCTGAAAATGTGCTCAAATTTGCCTCGCTCCGGTCCTTCCCTGAAAGTTTGGGGGGGATTCGTCAAGCGGGGGTCGAGATAAAAGGGGGGTCCCAAAACGTGTTTTCCCCATGTTAATTTCCATAGGGCGGTCGACCTCACTTTTAGCCAGAACGGCTGAATGGATTTCCACCAAACTTGGCATAATTGTAGGGGCTGGTAGCCCGATGTGCCTTTGCTATGTCTCAAAATATGTGCTCCAGTGGATTTTGAGTAATTTAGGTTAAAAAAATATATATATCTATGGCCGCGCCCCGGTACACGCACCGGGGAGCGCTCCGGGGGCGCTACGCGACTTGCACGCGACGCCATCTTGTGTCTCGGTAGGATCAAGACACAAGAGGTGGCAAAAACAAAGGGGGAATTGACCATAAGGGGGCAGAATAGACCCCCCCTGATCCCATAGGTTTGATGTGGGGGCTATAAAAGGGCGAGGGGAGCGCCCGGTACGCGCACCGGGGAGCGTACCAAGAGGAAAAAAGAATGACAGTTTTTTAAAAATGAAGCCTTTTTTTATAAATTGGAGGTAGTTCTAAAAAGAACTGTTTTTTTTTTTCTTTTTGTTGTTTTATATTTTTTTATTGTTTTTTTGAACATTGTTTTCTTTTTTTGGCTTTTCTGAACAGTTTTATATTTTTTTTGTATTTTTTATGGGGAGAAAAAAAAAAGGGAATTGAAAATGGCTCAACTGGAGCACAAAAAAAACAGGAAAAATTATGGTTTCCTCGGGCATTTGTGGTGATCCATAGCAACAGTGATTAGTGTAATGCTTTTTTCACCATAACTACTGGTTTTGTTACAATAAATACAAAAAATGTTGTATCCCCCACACTTTGTTTGTATATTTGGAATCACCTCACTTGCTTCTGGACCCGATGGAGTGGGTTCTTTAGTTGTAGAGGTTCTGGATGATTATTGGGGTAGGTCACTGCAGATTTCCCTCACCTCTGCTGCAGAATAGTTATTAGGGTGTAAACGCTGCATGTGTCGTATCATAGTATGATTCCCAAAGGAATATTTTTTAGCAGGGTTCCCCCTGGATAGCACAGCTTTACAGATGAGACAAGTCACCTTTGCAGCGTTTACTTTTTTGAAACCCCTTGGGATTTTGAAGAACTCCCATATGAAGTGCTCTCTTGGTTTGTATGGGGGATTGTCTTCATGCAGGAACTGCCTTGTCCCTTCCTCCTCTTTCTCCTCCTCCTCTTCTTCTTGACCACCAATGTGATCTTCTGGTGGTCCTTGTGATGGTGGTGGTGGTGGTGGTGGGGCAGATGCTCCAGCTGCTGATAGTACTGTAGCCATATCTGTAAGAAAAAAGCAGGTCTTCCTCACTCAAAGAATATAGTGAGAATGAGGAAAAAAGGTGGGGGCTTTCATAATTTGGAAAACAAAACTGTTCTGAACCAATGAAAAGTGTTATTTTCAGGTCACATGAGCCGAACTTTCATCATTTGGAAACCAAAACTGTTTTGAACCATATGAAAAGTGTTATTTTCAGGTCACATGACCCGACGCGCTTACGCTACCCGCCCCGGCGGCGCTCACGTAGCGCGTTCGTATGCGCGTCGGTGCTTCTGGGTGCGCTTACGCCGTGCGTATCATGCGGACGCGGCTACGCGAAACGTCACGATGATGTTTTCGTTTGCGGCATTAGCACTAACGGGACTCTCACCAGTTATAGTTAGGAATTAGCATTTTAAAAACCTATTAAATTCACTGAAAAAAACATAGGTTTCACACCAGTTATAGTTAGCTGGAAATTTTACTCGCATAAAACCATTGAAATTCCAACGTTATAGTTAGTTGGACTCACTATAACTTGCGCGCCTGCAATGCACTGCTGATGACTCACATATTACATCACTCATGACATGGTCAGTGACATCACTCATGACATCACTGATGACACCATCCTTGTGATAGAGTGACAGACCTCCTTTCAGTGTAATGTAACCCTTGAAACACATATTCAAAAATAGAAACTAACATTTTCAAAAAAATGGAGATACTCATACCAGTTACAACAACCAATTCAGTAATTCCACCATCTATATACACATCCACTTATTCACCAACAGTTCTATATAGTCACTCATACATATACTCATTCATCATATGTAGTGATACACCTTTACATCCTGTTACACACCGACAGTCATCTAAAAGTTACTCACACACATACTGACACATGCAAATAAAAGATTGAACATCGATTTATTTGCATATACAGCTATAGACACACACTACCACCTTACTTCTAAGGAAACTTACACATACTTACTCTCTTAAACAATCACTTATAGAAACACATACTTATTTAAACAGGAACTCTTACAATCTCTCACTCTCACATATACTCACTTATATACATCAATACTCACATATACTACATTAAAACATATGTAGTTACTGTTAAAGACACTAGGGAGACAGTCATTCACTCACTAACACACATATATACACACACTCATCCACCCATACAGTCCTGCACATATGCTGTGTTCAAAAACACATACAAACAGTGAGTCAGTCATTGATGCATCTATGTGCTAAGTAACACCCCCACCAAACCATACTGACACTCATACAGATACTAAAAAAAATCTAATAACCCATATACACACACATGTAGCTACTCACCAACCCATGCAGCCACTTATACACAAAGTGAAACACTGATACAAACATTTAAATATTTAAACAATACTCGCTAATATATGTATTCACTAAAATACACTTAATAAGCCAGTTAACCAATCAACTTTATTTAAAAAAAACACACATTTAGACACTTATTTAAACATGTATTCTTCCATTGTCCTTTACATATACATATATAAAACATATTGATTTTTCAGAAAGACACACATTCACTGGATGGTGTCATCAGTGATGTCATGAGTGATCTCACTGACCATGTCATGAGTGATGTAATATGTGACGTCATCAGCAGTGCATTGCAGGCGTCCAAGTTATAGTGAGTCCAACTAACTATAACGTTGGAATTTCAATGGTTTTATGCGAGTAAAATTTCCAGCTAACTATAACTGGTGTGAAACCTATGGTTTTTTCAGTGAATATATATATACACACACACACAAATGTATATATCATTTTTCACTATTAGTGCGATAAAAATTGAGTTCAATTAGCTGGATAATGACCTTCCCTAGTAACTGAGGTAAGTTAAACACGTTTTTAAATGTATGTTGTGTGCATGCTTGCAGGTGAGTGTGTGTTTAAGTGAGGGAAAGAGTGTATTGGTGTGAATATGTGGGTATGTGTAAGCATGTGGGTGTGAGTAAACATGAAGGTCAAAGGACGTGTGTTGTCCCTACCTGCCCCTTACTTTTTGGTGAATTGATGTGCATGGACACTGTCTACCCAATCACCCGATTCATTTGCAAATTACGAGGAAATGTGCATTGCAAGCACCTGATCCTACAGCAAAATCCACTTGAAGGAGTCAACATTTTAAATATTATGAACAGAAGTCCGAACAATAGCAGCATATGGTCTGAGGACAGTATTTGATTATCGAAAGCAAGACGCCATAAGTTGAGAACCAGGAGCACCACACAGTACTTTGTAAACCATGGGTTCGATGCTGCTGTCAGTATTATGAACGCAAGATGGTACTGCAGCTATAATTTAACCAGACAATACTGAGAAACCCAGTAGCACGATAATAATAGGATCACATTGGGCACACGATAATAGGAATCACGGGGGTGCAAAAATACCTAGAAATTGATTGTTCATTAATGGAATTTCTGTTTATGGGCACTGTTTTACCTTCTAGGAAATATTATAAATCGAGTGCTTCTGCGTTGCATGTTCTGAATTGGGATTTATTGAGAATAAAATTCTAATGGAATCTGAGGTAGCAGTATTAGACTTCATTGTGAATCTGTGTGTTATATGGAGCAGAGATGTTTGTGATTGTGCATTTTATTGCATTTAAGTTTATAAAGGATTTTGTTTTAATACATTGCATTCAATGGAGTTATATAACTCAGCTTACTAAACGTAAACACTAGCAAATGCAAATAAACTGGCTTATGTTATTTACGTGAAAATACACTGACAGGCATAGCTAATATGTTAGTGCTTGGTGCAAAGCCAGACCCACGCCCCCACACTTTCTATACATTTCCTTGCTTGCTTGCCTCTACTTAAGTGTTCCATGTGATTCCAGGAATTATTATGAGCCATGTTCTCACTGAGTCTAGTTATTACCAACAGAAATATTTGAGTGATCCTAGGAATGCTCAAGGCCACATTTTCATGGACTCTACACTAGGGTCTCATTATGAGTGGCCTGGAAAGAGTTATTTGCCCACAACCGGTATTACGGATTCCTGGGGTACTGGTAACTCCAGTGACACGGAAAAATCTCACTTATTGCAGGTTCGACCCTGAGGGTCCCCTGAGGAGTGAGGACTTTCCAGTAAATTCACATTGCCAGTCTCCGGTAATTCCTCATGTCTCATTATGGTCCACACTTTCAACTGCCTAAAACTTAGGATAAAAGAGAAAAGATCATATTAGTAATGTGGCCAGTACCTGCAGTTATTTTTAGGTCGAGAATTCAAGACCTTGTGTATATACTTTAGTATATACTTTAGTGTATACTTAAATGTGTATGTACTTTGTGGGCTCTGGAGATCAGCCCTAGGACTTGTGTGCTTCTGCTTAGGGACTTTAATTCCTGTTCAACTGCCTCTATTTAACTGTCCAGCAGAGGTCAGCAGAGGTCAGTAAAATACCAGAATTGCTTTCTGCTAAGGGACTTTCTTTTTAAAAGATTTCTGGCACTGCCTCAATTTAACTTGTTTGATAGAAAACAACCAGCAGAGGTCAGTAAAGTACCAGAATCACTTTAGCATTGTCTAGATTCCAGTCCATAGAAATTGTCTTCCACGAGCACCCGTAGACAATAATATATTTTTTTCAAAGCCTGTCTTTTCAGATATATGACCACTGAAGGCCCTGCTTTTATATTAAAAACAGAGTTTTGGACTATACCATTTCCCACTGAAAGGCAATATTTCTTTCCATGTGTACCCATACCTGGCGTGGCACGCAGTATGGTGCTTACTTTCCCTCCAAGTTAAAGAACAGTAGATGTTTCAGCACCCAGGCTAATGTGCTGCAGAGCTAAATACATATACGGTCCCAAAGGCAAGACCAATTGCATTGCAAATGCTTGTTCCCATTAGTATTAAGTGCCCACCAGTAATGAGGGCCTAAATATTACAACGGGAGTTTGGATTCCGCTAGTATTATTGAAAGTGGAGATCACAGAGAAAATGAGCATTTGAAAACAGAGCTATGATGAAATAAATGTGGTATCATTACGAGCAAAGCTCCTATTTAAGCTTGGTTTTTCAACTGGTGTAACTCTTTGAGCAGTTCAATACTTTGGAAACATCCTAACTATGAGTGTGCCTGCATGGTATGAGGAGCACTGTGACTGTGTGTGGTCATAATCAGTAGCGGAGCTCAGAGGTTGTTTGGGTGTCATTAAGACCATAGTCCTTAGCAACTTGATATGATATGGAGCAAAGGCCCATGTTGTGAAGTTAGCACACCAGAAGTTGGGAGTGGGAGGAGCTAGGGGGCCAGAGGAAGAGGAGGAGTGGACACAGGAAAGGGTTAGTTAGAGTAGGGACAGGGCAGGAGCAAGAAGTGTTTAATAAAGCTCCAGTTTGGATAAGTCCATGTGTCTGTGATTATTGTAGCAGGATGCTACAACTGGCGACGAGGGTGGGATGAGCAAGACTGCAGCCCACAGGATCGAGTGAAAGCGCCCTGTCCCCCTGAAGTGCTAGCCAAGAAAAGCCTGCTGCCGTGTACTGCTGTTACAAGAGGAGAGACTCATAGTAGGTGACCCTGCCCCTCCTGTTATTGTGGGAGCCCAGAGGGAGCCGCTACCCTGAGCGTTGAAGCGCTCGAAAAAAGGAGAAATTTTCGCGCTGAAAACGCGAGTCCCGCCTGATGCGTGAGCTTTGGCACGCGATCGGCATTGAAGAGCGGGAAATTCAGGAATCGAGTTGGGAGCCCACCCCAACCCGATCTGGTGCCTGTGGTGCCCAAGAGACGAATAAACCCTGGGGTAGATCGCCCCACGAAGGCCTGCTGTTGCGCGCTGCTGAGCGCGAGATAATCGGAGCCTGAACTCCGATGTCGGAGAATCTCACGCCGGATGCGTGAGGATTGGCCTGTCGCCGCCGAGGACTCTGCAAGGGAAGGCGGGAGCCCACCCCAACCTCACCTGACTGCAGTGGTGACCAGAGGGAGTCGAATTGGGAAGATCCTGCTCCTGGAGATGACTGCCGGTGAGTCCCGAGTGAAGAGGAGGGCTGAATACAGAGAGAGAAAGTAGTGCATGCAGATAACCACGGCGGCCATCTTTGAGTCAGGCAACTTCTGGGACACCTTCCCTGTGCAAACTGCAGGCGGCCATTTTGAAGTCAGGCACTGAGAAAAGAAACAAGCATTGGCGTACAAACAAGCATTGGCAACCGAAAGAAAACAAGCACTGGCAAACAAACAAGCATTGGCAACTGAAATAAACAAGCACTGGCAAACAAACAAGCATTGGCGACAGAAAGAAAACAAGCACTGGCAAACAAACAAGCATTGACTCTGGAAATCAAACAAGCACTTATAAGTAAACAAACATTAGCAAGGAAACAAGCATTGGTGAAACCAAGTGAGAGTGCTGCAAAATGTCCGACGAAGATAACGTTCAGCCTCCACCAAGTGGGTCGCTCCTGCGGGCACCCGCGCCTCTCAGGGTGACAACTGGAGGGAGCATGGGTCCCAAATGGCAAGAATGGTTGGAGGAGTTTGAAGATTACACTGAAGGGTCGGATATTGTAGACGAAAAAAAGAAGTTGATTGCTCTGCGCAATCTGGCAGGGCGAGAGGTAGTCAAAATACTCAAAGACCTTCCTGGATACTTATGCCAAAGCATGTGAGGTCTTGAATAAAACGTTTCTTCACAAGCGTAATGTAGACTACGAGCGCCACACATTCCACTCCGCTCGGCAAGGGAAGGATGAGCCCATGAGTACCTTCATGATGCGTCTGCGGAGACTAGCCAAATACTGTGAATTTGATAATTTCTCTACGGATGACGCCATCAACTCTAAAATAATAGATGGATGTCATTCGGATCAACTCAGGAGGCGCCTGCTGAGAAAGGCACATGGACTAGATGAAATAGAAGAAATGACACGAGCTTACGATCAGGCGGAGAAGTACGCAGCCGTCATGGAAACGGAACACAAAGGGAGTCATGAACTGGTGCGGCGTGTGCACGCCAAAAGTGGAGAAGCTCTAGAGACAAACAATGGAGGTCGCACACGTCTTCCCGTCAAGAGCAATCAAGATATCAACGACGAGAACCATGGAAGAAGGAGAAAAGATCAGAACAAGTGAGAAAATGCTACAGATGTGGGTGTGATTAACCTTATGTAGACAGCTGCCCGGCCATGGGCCAGAGATGTCGAAAGTGTGGTCGAACCAACCACTTTGAAGTAATGTGTGGGGACTACAATAAAGAAAAACGAAGTGGTCCCACAGGGACAACCCGATCTGACACACGAAGCAGAGCCCCAAGAATGTCTCGGTCTGACACTCGAAGACACCACGCGCGAGCTGTCCAAGATCAGACGGAACAGTCCTCTGGATCGTCACATTCTAGCAGAGAGTCACGTCGGTCCAGGTGGGAACGGAGGTCACCTTCCAGAGAATCCAGACCGTCGTCCCGAGACTCGGCATACACCATTGAATTTCTGAACTTGGCAGCAGATCCAGACCAGCTTAAGAGATACCCTGGGCTGGATATCAAAGTTGGAAATCACGACACAAAGTTTGTGCTAGACTCTGGTGCATCCTTAAACTACATTCCAGTTACCGAATACGAAAGGATGAGTCCACGACCTCCTCTGACCTTCGCACCGGTGAGGGTTTTCACGTGGATGGCCAAGAAGCCACTCCCCTGCCTGGGGAAGTTCTCAACGACCCTGACACACGACAACACAACTATATCCGCTGTCATCCATGTTATCAAGGGCCCCGAAGCAGACTGTCTTCTGAGCCTACCAACCGCTGAACGGCTTCACCTGGTTGAAATCCTTTTCAAGGTCAGCGACAACCAAGATGTGACTCGCCAATTTCCCGGATTGTTTCAGGGATTGGGCAAATTGAGAGACTGTCAGGTGCGATTGCATATCAATGAACAAGTTAGGCCTGTCGCCCAACACCCTCGACGGGTACCATTTCATCTACAGACTGCTGTTGAGGAAGAACTCCAAGACTTGTTAGCTGCGGACATCATCGAGCGCACTGACGGCCCGACTCCATGGGTATCACCAGTCGTTATCGTCTCAAAGAAGGGCACGGCCAACAAAGTCAGACTCTGTGTAGACATGCGCCTGCCCAACACTGCGATAGAAAGAGAACGACATCCGGGGCCACATTTGAGCGACATGATCGCAGCGCTTAATGGAGCCACTGTGTTTTCAAAGTTGGATTTGAATAAAGGGTACCATCAATTGGAACTAGAAGTGGGATCCAGATATATCACCACCTTTGCAACTCACCTGGGGTTGTTTAGATATAAAAGACTGAGCTTCGGAGTTTCCTCAGCGGCCAAAATATTTCAAGAAACAATTCGGCAAGTCATTCAAAACGTTCCTAACATGCTCAACTATAGTGATGACATCCTTGTCTATGGTTCTGATGTTCGAGAACAAGACTTCGTGCTTAATCGGGTCTGTCATGCCCTATTGGCGGCAAACCTGACCCTGAACAAAGAGAAGTGCGAGTTTCACCAGGCCACACTAAAGTTCTTCGGGCACATCTTTTCTGGAGCTGGCATGAAGCCTGACCCTGACAAAATTGTGACCTTAAACAACACCAAGAGTCCCCATGATGTCAGCGAACTCAGGTCGTTCCTTGGGATGGCCAGCTACTGTGCTCGTTATATCAGAGACTACGCAACGATGAGCCATCCCCTCCGTATGCTAACCAAACAGGGTCAACCGTTTGAATGGACTCCCCAATGTGAGCAATCATTCAAGGCAATCAAGAAAGCGGTTGAATCAGCAGATCACCTGTCATACTTCAACCCAAAACGAAAGACTGAGATAACCGTGGATGCCAGCCCCGTGGGGCTTGGAGCCATCCTGGCACAATATGAGAATGATTCAGATCAACGCCGCATCATTGCCTATGCGAGTCGTAGTCTGACTGACCCGGAACGGGCCTACTCCCAGCCCGAAAAGGAGAGCCTAGCCGTAGTATGGGCATGTGAACATTTTCATGTTTTTGTTTATGGCAAACATTTCACTTTAATTACAGACCATCAAGCGCTCATCACCATCTATGGAAACCCAAGATCCAAGATGCCCCCGAGGATTGAAAGGTGGGGCCTACGGTTGCAGGAATATACTTTCACCATAATCCACAAGCCGGGGAAGTCTGAAAATCCAGCGGACTACATGTCCCGGCACCCGCTTCCATCATCAACTTCCGTTTCGTCCATCGCGGAAGAGTACATTCACTTTGTGACGGACCAAGCTCTACCTCCAGCCATCCCCATGGACACCATTCGGAAGAGTACAGCACAGCACGTCATCTTGCAAAAAGTTCTTCACAAGGTCCTGAAACAATCGATGGAGACATGACTCTCAAGATGAGAATGCCGACTCCTCTGTTCAACGTGAAATGCAGGCTTTCCGGCATGTGAGTGGCGAACTGTCGGCTACCACGGATGGCATACTACTGCGAGACCAGAGGATTGTAATCCCCACTCAACTAAGACAAGGAGTGGTTGCCCTTGCACATGAAGGGCATCGGGGGATAGTGTCTACCAAACGAGCACTGAGGGAACGAGTGTGGTTCCCATATCTTCATCACTTAGTGGAAACCACTCTGAAGGATTGTCATCTCTGTCAACTCACTAGCAAAAGTGATCCACCTGCGCCATTACACATGACACCTCTGCCTAGTGGTGTATGGCAAGAGGTCGCTATTGATTTCTATGGACCCCTGTCATCGGGCAAATATGTTCGGGCCATCATCGATGAATATTCCAGATATCCCATTGCATGTTTTGTACCGTCCACAAACACCTCCAGTACTCTCAAAGTACTTGATGAAGTCTTTGCGACGTGGGGGGTTCCTAAGACAGTTAAATCAGACAATGGGCCCCCGTTCAATGGGAAAGACTTTGCAGCCTTTGCGAAACATTTAGACTTTCATCACCGCAGGATCACGCCCCTCTGGCCACAGGCGAATGGGACAATTGAGAGATTCATGGCCACGCTCAAGAAAACCTTTCAACATGCTACAGTGGAAGGCAGGGATCTACAAGCAGCCCTCAATGAAGTCCTCCGAGCGTATCGCACGACTCCTCATGCAACGACTGGCCAGTGCCCAGCGACCCTCATGTTGGGACGTTCCCTGAGAAATCACATTCCAACGTGGGATGGGGCCTTGGAAGCATCCTCATCGGCAAAGGACACACATGAAATGAGAGCAACCGACGAACGCAACAAAAGGAAAATGAAAGCCTACGCCGATCACCGGAGAAGAGCGAGGTCACTATCCTTGCATGAAGGGGACGGCGTCATTGTCAAGCAGGAACCGCAGAAAAAGACTGACTGTCAATTCAAGGATGACCCCTTGGTGGTCACGAAAAGGAACGGAACTATGCTAACGGCGGAGTCCGAGCAGAGACGAGTCACGAGAAACATCTCGCACTTTAAAAAGCTGTCACCAGACATTTCCAGAACTATGGTGAGTGAAATGGACACTCCCAGTGTGGAAGAACTGCATCCTGATGATCGTGAGAGCACTGCTCCGATCAACGAGACACTGAGTACTAATAGTCCGAGAGCCAGGTCGCCACGACCTCATCGGGACATACGTCCACCCAAGAGACTGATCGTGGAGATGGACTGAGAAGTCAGTATGTTTTGTTTATTTTGTTACAAAAGGGGGAGATGTTGTGAAGTTAGCACACCAGTAGTTGGGAGTGGGAGGAGCTAGGGGGCCAGAGGAAGAGGAGGAGTGGACACAGGAAAGGGTTAGTTAGAGTAGGGACAGGGCAGGAGCAAGAAGTGTTTAATAAAGCTCCAGTTTGGATAAGTCCATGTGTCTGTGATTATTGTAGCAGGATGCTACAGCCCATGTGATTTTATAAGTCGAACAAACTTTGACAGTGTACCCTGTAAAACCCAGCACCTGACCCGCTATCCCTAATTAGTATACATACGATGGGAGTCCCACATCAGTTATGTGTGCACACTGTTACTGAACCCACTGCAACAGTGCAATCTAATACAGGATTATAACAATTTCAAACAAATCGCAAAGGTACACCACTTAGCAACCAGACAAAATAGATACATAACAAATGATTAGGTCCATGTACATAGTGTTTTTCTTCAAGTCTCCTCTTATATTCAAAATATATTAAAAAGCCACAGCCGACGCGTATCGTCCAGTAATGGACTTCTTCAGGGCTGTAAATTTGACAGATATATATACAAACATAAATATGAAAAAGGCAATATATATATATATATATATATTCACTGAAAAAACCATAGGTTATAGACCATATATAGTTAGGAATTAGCATTTACAAAACCATATTTTACTCACACAAAACCATTGAAATTTCATATATAGTTAGATGCACTAACTATATATCGCGCACCCGCAATCTACTGCTGATCATGTCACATATTACATCATTCATGACATGGTCAGTGACATCACTGATGACATCACTGATGACATCACTGATGACATCACTGATGACATCTCAAATGACATCACTGATGACATCACTGATGACATCTCATTTGCCATTACTGATCACATCACTGATGACATCATTCATGTGATAATAGGGTGAACCTCTTCAGACTCTAATATAACCTTAGATACACTCAGAGTAAATAGATGCTCACAGACTGTCACTCATCCATGGAGTTACTCACACACCTAGTCAGTCATGCAAAGAATCAATTACACCTCCATTCCCTCAACTAAACAGTTATACACACCTTACTTATTCAAACATATACTAACACATATTTACTCTCTTATACAATCCCTGATACACATTTTCAATGATCCATACAGCCACTTATACATTCACTGGCTCTTATACACAGTAATTTATATATGTCAACTCTCACATGTACTGTGTTTTACATATGTACTTACTTTGACATGTTGCACTGAGATATCCATTCACTCACCAATACACTCATGCACACAGTCAACTGCCCATACAGATGTTTCCACATGCACTTTTGAACCCATACATCTTGTGAATCAACTGCTCACACATCTATGCACATAGTCACACACCTCACAGCCACCCACACACACACTCACTCTCTCAAACAAATACTTGGGCAACCTATCATTAACCAATATACTTAATCATAAAGCAAATGATCAACATAAGCAGCAGTTTACAGAACAATAGACATAATGATGCACAAATTAAGACACTTAGTCACTAACCCATGCACTGAGTGAGACACATTTAATCACTCTCTCATACAGTCAGTCATGCACCTACTAAATCCTTCATCCAGAGACTTATACATCCACTCATTCTTCAATATGTAAGACATATTTTGACTTTTCATAAACATACAGTCACTGGATGTTGTCATCAGTGATGTCATCAGTGATGTCATTTGAGATGTCATCAGTGATGTTATCAGTGATGTCACTGACCATGTCATGAATGATGTAATATGTGACATGATCAGCAGTAGATTGCGGGTGCGCGATATATAGTTAGTGCATCTAACTATATATGAAATTTCAATGGTTTTGTGTGAGTAAAATATGGTTTTGTAAGTGCTAATTCCTAACTATATATGGTCTATAACCTATGGTTTTTTCAGTGAATTTCATTGGTTTTTTAAAAGCTAATATCTGTAGCTGTAAAATGTATTTTTCTTTAAATCCAAAAATATATTTTATATGTTTATGATTAATTTTTTTTAAATATTTTTTTTTTCGCTCCTCGTTCGCGAACCGGGAAGCTTTCCGTTAGCTCAATTTGATGCCGCGACCCGGTCCGCTAACCGGTAAACGTTCCGTTTGCGTAACTGCCGCGTTAGAAATCAACATCGTGACACGTCACGGAAGCGCGACATATCACGTTGCCGTATAATGCGTCTTATGACGCGCCGCGTTAGCGCACCCGGAAGTGCTCCGGACCGCGAACAGAGGCGCGAAACGCAGCTTTCCGGAAGCGATCCGGAGCGCGGCGCGCGGCGCGCGGCGCGCAGCGCGTAACGTAAGCAGAACAGGTCATGTGACTTCTAATAAAACTTTTCATTGGTTCATTTCACTTTTGGTTTCCTAATGATGTAAGACCAGGTCATGTGACCTAAAAATAACACTTTTCATTGGTTTAGAACTATTTTTTTTCCCAAATGATGAAAGCCCCCACCTTTTTTCTCACTCTGACTTTCAACTTTGAGAAAGGAAGACCTATTTTGCACAGTGGAAAATGGCTTCACTAGTAGCTTCAGCTGGTGGACCCCCACCACCACCTCCTCATAGGAAGAGAGGACCACCTCCACAGTTCCTTGCAAACCCAGAGGAGGAAGAGGATCAAGAAGAGGAAGAGGAAGAACAGGCACCACAATTTTTAGAAGAGTTGCCCCGGGTATCTCATTATAAAAATAGTTTTATTTGGCAGTTTTTTTCATTTCCAGCAGGAGAGAAAAAAGTTAATGCACGCTATGTGACGTGCCTGATATGCAAGCATAACTTATCTAGAGGCACAGAAAAGAAGTATAGTTATGGGAACCATACTATGCACCGTCACATGCAGAGGTGGCATCCTCTAAATTATAGCCGGGCAGAGATGCGTGACCTGCAAGACAACCCTCCAACTTCTGTGGCCAGGACATCAGCAGATATATCTCAGTCGGATCAAGAGGCACGAGAAACAGTGCCAAGCATCCAGAAAAATGTTGTGCATATGAAGATTGTTTGTTTATATTGCGGCGCCTTATTTTCATGTGCCAATATGAGTATTAAGTTAGTTAATTTAGCATTTGAAAAACACCAATGCTCTAAACGCGCCAAGAAATAATTTTTTTTTTTTGCTCCTGTTGAGCCCTTTTCAATGCCTGTTTTTTGTTCTTTCCCTTTCAAAAAACAAAAAAAAACATAAAATTGTTCCAAAAATACAAAAAACAAATAATGTTCAAAAAAGAATAAAATATATAAAACAACAAAAACATTAAAAAAAAGTTCTTTTCAGAACTACCTCCCCTTTATACAAAAATTGCTAGAAAGTGTAACACTCTGGCAAGCTGTTTTTTTTTTAGTTCGCTTTCCGGTTCGCTCGCCGGTACGCGAAACGGGAGCTAACCCCCCAAAATTTATTTTTTAAAAAAAAGGAGTAAGTACAAGGGAAGTAAACAGAGAGTAATGTTAAAAGAAAGACAGCTATAGGGACTAAACCAGAGATGCTGTTTAATAGATTTATTTACCGAAGAAAAGATGGAAGAGGATATAATTGTGGAAAACAAAATAGATAAGGAAGTGAAAGAATCAAGCATTGAAAATGCAATAGGTCTCACAATAGAAGAGTTTGTCCTTTTGGTTTTGCAAATGGATGAGTGGCGTTGCGTGGATGAGTGGCGTTGCGTGGATGATTGGCGTTGCGTGGATGAGTGGCGTTGCGTGGATTAGTGGCGTTGCGTGAATGAGTTGCGTGTGTGAGTGGCGTTGTTTGTGTGAGTGGCGTTGTGTGTGTAAGTGGCGTTGCATGTGTGAGTGGCGTTGCGTGTGTGAGTGGCGTTGCGTGTGTGAGTGGCGTTACTGTGGGGAGAGGTGGGGACGAGAAATGCACACGGCGGACAGGGGAGGGGACAGAGCGGGGAGAGCAGAATGAGGGTGTAAAGCAGCCGGGGCCTTTGAAGTGAAGCTAATCTTCACTTCAAAGGTGTGGGAGGAGTGCGGCTGAGGGAACAGACGGCCATTTGGTAATGTGCACACGCATTTTAGGTCAATGCACTTGTGCATTGACCTAAAAGCCACGGGCACAGCTCCAAATTGCCACATTTGTTTAAAGCTCTATAGTCTGAAGCCCTATAGTAGGTGAATGTGATAGAAATGTAATGAAAAGAGTAGAAAACATTTACCTTATAATTGTTGTTAACTTATTCACTTTTTTTTCATACTTTCAATCTGTGAAAGAGAGAACAAACATTTGAAAAATATTAAAACATGTATTTAAAAATTAGAAAAGACAAGGGAAAAGGTTGAAGGACAAACAGTTTTTCAACAACTTTGACATTTACAGAAGCCTCTGCTTCTCTAGGCCCCCTACACAGTCCTAAAGATATATATTTTAAAGTAACAGTATCTTGATGCTGATGAACTGAGGCCTATTTTGGAACATGGTGCATCTTTTGCACTGCTGATGTCTCACAACAGTGATGCAATGGCAGAGCAAAAGAGATGTAAAGCCATCATAAAATTGTCCCTAACATTTTAAATGATTGTTTCAGGATGCAAATAAGATGTGTCCTATCCAGAGGTTTGTTTGAGGTGAGGCCTACTCAGGTTTCTAAATAAAACAGTACCCAGAAGTGCAGCACTGTATGCATTAACTTTGACACTTACAGAAGCCTCAGTTTCTCCATGTCTACCTCACATTTCTAAATGTATATCATAAGTACAAAAAGTGGAGAATTAATTATACATGTTAAATGGTTTATTTTTGCTGTTCTCAGAATGTATCAAATTTCACTAAAATCAGTGTTTTGAAGGTATTCATCATGTAACAGCGGGGAAAAAAAACACAATCAAAATGATTGTGTTTAAAAAACCCATACAACATAAGAAATCAGAATTCAAAACTCCTTAAAATTAACTTACTTTCCATGACGTCGAAGGATGTCCTATGAACAGCTTACACTCTGTTGTGCTGTTAATATTTTCAGCCCACCACTTTCTGAAAGAAAACCTCTATCGTTTTGAAAAATATGTTACATACAATAAAAGACTTCTCACATTCTACCACATGTTTCCACAAGGCCAAATCATGTTAGAGCCATTTACAACTCTTGGAATTCCGTCATTTTTTATTTTCGCAACTTTCAGAAAGAAAACGTTTAAGATTACTTTCACAATCCTGGACTACTAATATCTTACCCTTGTTGCTCACTCATGTTCTACATTTCCTATGACACTGATACTGCTTACTATGAAGCAGAGTTACTTGCATCAGGTTTATATGTTTTAATTTTTAAAATGACATTATGATCAAAAGTTTGGATAAATAATCTAGACAGCATTGCAGACTTACATTCCCTCTACTCCATGAACCTCTTGAAATTCCTCAGAACAAATCCCGAGATTCTGTCCCTAAAATGTTGGTTTTAAAAACACCAGGTAAGAATTTTTAAGGTCAAAAGGCAATTTCTTTTTGAAAGTTAAAACAGAATCGTTGCAGAATGACCAGCCGTTTCTGGACTTTAAATAAGTTGTGTAATGTCCTGATGTTGTTGTAGGACCGTCATGAAATATAATTGCTGCAGTTACAAAAGTCCTTCCTGATATTGACAACTGCGAAGCAACAAATTTTTTTATTAAAGTTGTCAATTTTGTTCCATCAGGCCTACATCGTTGGAACATTAAAATGACATACAGGCCATATCTTCGTAAAAATAATGTTGACATCATTTCAGATTTACATTGGCTACACTCCATGTTGTGATCAGCAGCTTTTACTAGCTTATGAAAGGACACTGATTTACTGTCTGGCAAAGTTAAATATATAAATCTTTCAGAATCTACACTAGTAGTACTTGATACCCTACAATTCTCGCAGTCATGCTGCCATTGATAAGAAAGCCCAAACAGGTGATCTACATCTACACCTTCAGCATGCAATACATGAAGCATATACATTAAAAACTCCTGACAATCTTGCTGAATATTTTCAGAGAATTCTGTTTGACCTGAACATTCGTCTAACAGAAAACGAATTTCAGACACACTTTCTACTCTCGTTCTATCAGCACTACATTTCTCTAACACAGAATTCAACAAACAGCATAAACTTTGTTCCGAATTGTTCACAATCTGTTCTTTTAAAGTCTCTAGTGAAAAGAGAACATTAAGCACTACATTAGCATAGCAGTTGACACCAGAACTATTTTCAAATTTAAAACCAACAACATCTTCAACAGAATCCATTTTCTTTCTGCTTATAATTTCAGGTTCATCGACTTTTCGTCTTTTTGCTATAACCTCCCTACTATTGGTCACATTTCTTCGTTTCCGGCCTACCACACGTTTCTCAAACAAAGGATATTGAGGCAAATGTGGCGCATACTCTCTTCTTAACCTATTGTATTCCTTAACACAATCTAGATCCGCACAAATGTTTGTGACATCACAGTCAATCAAGTACAATCCCGATAAAGTTCTAACTCGTGACAATGCCACATATGCCATACCCTCCTTGAACACAGAACTGCCAATATTCATCAAAGCACTTTCTACACTTAAACCTTGCGATTTATGGATTGTCACCGCATATGCCAAGCAAACAGGAAACTGCTTACGGCGCACATATAAGTCTTTTACAAGCAAAAATCTAGCAGAAGAACGACCAATTAGCTGTACTTCCTCAATGCCATCAAATTTAATTTTTAAAAATTCAATTCCATCTCTATTTCTGTATTTCTCCAAATCAACAACATTACCCATTGATCCATTTACCAGACCTCTTTCAACATGTAAATTCCTTCTCAAAATGATTCGGCAATTTAAGCACACATTCAAAGTCTTTTCAAAACCCGCAGTTTTAGAAATAGTCTTTTCTAATGAATCCAATTTAGATTTCAAATTCTCAGACAAAATAATTGTTGCTCCCATATGCTCTATTTTGTCAATAGCTTCAAGTTTCACAATCTCTTGTTTTTCTAAATTCAACATTTTGTTGTTGAAGATGGCACATTCTGCAAGAGTTGGCATCAAACATATTCCAGATTTCTTCTCAGTAATTTTCTTAAAAATATTCTCAGGCACAATGTCTTGTTCTGGATATAAATTTGACAGTAATCGTGCATGTAAAGCTTCTTTCGCATGCTCGGTCACTTTTCCAATTCTAACATCTTGTAAAATATTCTTGTAATCTTCATCCTTCGCCTGACGCATATTTTCATGCAGTTCAGCATAATTGAAGTTTAACCATATATTGACGTTGCCAATGCTCCCTAGGCACTTCCTGGTATCTTCATGCGTGAGTATTTTGAACACAGGTTGTCCTTTCACTGGTGTTAGCTGCAGAAGATCTCCGAAAACAATGATGTGTTTTCCACCAAATAACACATCATACTCTGTTTTAAGAACTTCTTGCATTCTCAAATGCACAAAGGCAAGCATGAGATTTGAAACCATGCTTACTTCGTCAATGATAAGAAGTTTCATCTTCCTCAAGACTCTTGAAACTTCACAACAAGCATCTCCAGATAACTTGTGGTATTGTAATTTGTTGTCATGCTCCACTGGCAACATCAGTAGACGATGCAAAGTAATTCCTTTAATGTTATGTGCTACCAGTCCAGTTGGAGCGGTGACAACACAAGACAGCGATGACTCAGTCCTTTCCTGCAAATAACAAGAAATTGCTTTAATGGGGAAACTTTTTCCAGTTCCCGCTTCTCCACTCACGTACAATCGGACAGGCTTCAACGACGTACATGAGCACTCTTTCTTCTCATGATTTAATCCATGCTCAATTTGCTTGGTAACTTCGTCATATATTTTCCTCTGCTCAACGTTGAGTTGTCTTTCCAAGTCTTCTAAGTTACCCGCATCCTCCTGAGCATGTGCCATGGCTCTTTCTACTTCATTCATGGCAGTGGCGGCTTCATTTTCGATAACAGGTCCTCCTAGTGGATCCTGACTCAATGAAACAGTACTCTGACTGTCCTGAGAACTGTCTCTAGCAATCTCGGCTGCAATCGTTGCTTCCTGCTCGATTTCCAAAGTCAACATTTCTAGATATTTGGGAAAAGCAGAACATTCTATGGTCTCCTTGGCGGCATTGAAAGAGTCTTTGTAACAAAGAAAATCTCCAAGCAGTTCTTCTTCTGCACGCCAAGGCTTGAAAAGTTGCAAGAGTGCTAAATAGAAAAACTCTTTTTTTTCTGGAGATTCGCCACTCAATTTTCGATGGTTTACCAAGTGGCATTTTCTTTGCTTGACCAGACATCCCTCACTTCCAATTACAGCATACACTCCTTTCTCAATATGTTCTTTGATGTTCCTCTTGAATATGTAATTTTGTAGAACCTCATATAGACAAACATTCTCGAGGTGACTGCTTCGATTTGGATAATATGTATCCAACATGTTGGTCTTCAAAATGTCGGTACTGTTTGGCTCCTTTTCCGCCAAATACTCAATTTCCCGAACAGGTTTTAGAACTCGATTTCGCGTTGCAGCAAGACCAAGACTCGCCCAAACGATACTCCTGGATTTGGCATAGAGACTTGCTGAAGACAACCGGTCAGAACATTCGTAAGCTCCGATTTCTCGATGCGACAACATCTTCAAACTGAAACTGTACAACTTCTTGCTGAGGCTCTTTTCATGGGAAATATCCTCCCACATATCCTTCAATTCTGTCTTTTCTTTTTTGGTGATGTAAGATGTCACATACCGAGCCACAGCCATACAGTTGTCAGCCACAAACTGTATATCCATGTTAGCATTCCACATGGACAAAATCACTGGGTTGTAGTCGTTGATGTACTTGGACTCTTCGTTTCTTTTCAAATTGTATGTGTTTTTGGGTGATTTCCTCGTCACATTATGTCGCAGCGAAGACATCAAACTGTTTACTCTTCCTTTAGAAATCACCAGTCGTGGAAAGTTGAAACGACATTTGGTGTAGAACTTGTCCTTGTTTCTGAATTTACGACGACAGTACTTTCCACAACGATGGCTTTGGAAACGTAGAACTTGTTCTCTTAGGCTTTTCTTCTCCTTTGCGTTTGGAACAGCACACGTAGAATACTGTTCTATGAAACTCATCACTAAGTCATCCAGATCTGTTCCAAGTTTAGGTGCATCCTTGATCCACAGCAGCATATGTATATGAGGAGCACCTCTTGCTTGGTACTCCTTTCTCCAGAAGAAATCCAACACCTCTCCAAGAGGTGGATTCTTCTTATTCATGATGAAAGACATCATAGCTTCAAATCTATGATTGAAGTACCTGCATACATTCACTGGATCCAAAGAGCACAGTTCTCCGGGTGTCTTGAATTCAATATTTTCAATGTTTCCATTTGCCTCTCGTAGAAATTTAAGTAAGTCTTCCCAGCTATACTCTGCACAGCTGAGAGTGAGGAACCATGTCGGAGTTCCTAAGTTCCTCAGCATACATTTTAAATCACCATGACGACGGTACCAGTACTCATTAGTACCACGCTGACACGCCATGAGATTAATTAGGTGAGAATCCAAAATACTGTCTTGGACATTGACTTTATCCATAAAGTCCCTTGCCGAGATGTTTCGCATCTGTATACCACTTTTCAAGATGTGGTTCACTGCATATGACAGTCCTGACAGATCGCTTTCAAACAGGAGATGAAACAAATAGGGAATGCATTGTCGAAACCTAGCATCTTCTGCATACAATCGTAAAGTCCGGTATTCAGAAGCAGGAATTTGATGATGTCGCTCATCATATCTTCCTCCTTGACCTGTTGGAAATAGCTGTGGGAAACACCGAGCTTCCAAACTTTCTTCCCAAACACTAATGGGACTCCCTTTGGCTTGTTTCATTTGAAACAACTCAATTGCATTCCCCATAACTTCCTTGGAATGCAAAGGATGAACACTATAATGTTCATATATTTCTTCCTTTTTAGAGGCTTCTACTTTTTCAATTTGACCAGGACACAAATCGCTATCCTCTTCCTCACTTACTTCCTCTTCTGCAACATATACATTCTTATAGTACTTATTATTTTTTTTAAATACAATGTTGCCTTTTTGACTTTCCTAACATCCACTAAATCTTGCCATATTTTCTTACTCTTTGTCGGAACACCATTAACTATGATAACTAGAGGTTCCTCTTCCACTTTCTCTACTCCAATTGTGTTAATGTTTTTGTTCAAATCTAGAGGCAAATAAACAACTCTTCCCTTTAATCCTCTCTGTAAATCTGATGGAGGCAACTTCCCTGTCTTTGGCTCCATTCTTACAATAGCCTGAAAGGGATGGATACTTTGAATCAAAATAGATTCATAAGTATTTAAATCCTTCAATTCAGAAGGAATCTCAACCAATTCCAGATTATTATGAACCGCCCTAGCAGGCATCTGGTTTTGGTTTAATTTGTTACAACAATAAGTACACACACGTTGATCCGATCCCAAATCAAAACAATTTTCTACCATCAAGTATGTTGCGAAATCCTTCCATTCACTATTATTTTCCCTTTCACTTTTTGCATATAAATCCACTAGCTTAGTCTGATTCTTATAATAAGTGCGTCGACAACACACACAAGTGAAATTAGGCCTCTCACTTGATTTCACCTGAAACGTGGCAATTTCCTTCTGAAAATTATCTGTACTGGAAACCTGTACATTATCTTCAACATTACCCTCTTCTTCTGGGTCAATTTGAACATTCTCCTCTTTACTTCCAAAGTAACAAAACTCAATTTCTTCACAAATATTCTTCACATCTATTTCAGAACCATGGAAAAGAGCAGCACATAATTGTTTAAGCATAATTGCTGGAATCTTAGCATAATACAACATTCTAACTAATTTCCTCACTTTATTATGATGCACTGCTAGCATCCTAAAATGATGAAAAACACTCTGGCATACTCTCCTGGAAAGACAAGCCAGTGAATGACTATGCAAACCTGTCACTTCTCTCACTCTGCAAGGATCTAATTCTTGCAACAACTTCATTTTCTGCTTCAAACTTTTCTTATTAAATGTCCGTACAAAATCACAAAGCAAATCGATTGAATCCTGTCGCACACAGCAAATACTACTACAGTTCCAGGTGTACACAGGACCCTTTAGGACGTCTTCCTAAAACCTCATTACCTAACACCTCTTCTGTCTCTGTTGTCACAAGTTTTTCTTTTTCAACTGGACATCCATCTTTCACTTCATAAGCTCAACCACTGGTGTCAACTGCATGCACCAAATCATTATCCTGGAAATAACTCTCCCCATTAAAAAATGCCTCAGAACTTGAACTATGCATCCAGTCTCCTGAGAAAACATCACAAAAATTACTACGATTAATTATTCTCTTCCATCTACTATTTGTTTTGAAATCATAAATTACCTTGTTTACCTTCCTAATTCTGTTGATTATCAAAATAAATAACTTTCGTTTAATTTCAAATGCCTGATCAATAACTTTCTCAACTTTTTTTCTCTTATAAAAAACCACTTTCTGTTGACCTTTGTTAATATTTTTTAACAAATTGCCAATTATCCTGTTGCGGAACATTCGTTTACGAATGTCCCTAAACTGTTCTTTCCTTCTGCTATCATGCACAGAGTTATCTCTTGCTCTAGCAGTAACATTTTTGATTGGCCCTTCCTTTCCGTTTAAATTGCTTCTCTTTTTCTGGACTGAAACATTTTCTGTAGAAATACTTTTTTTACTACAAATTTTTCTTATGAATGATTTCGTGGTCTTACCCGGTGCTTTCTTGGTGACTTGACAAGTTTTTTTTGTAGAGGACTGCTGCAGTAATTGATGGACCTGCTGTCTTTGACGTCTTGTAGCCTTCCTAATTCGATTCTTAGTTGGCATTTTCAAATTTTGAAATAATCTGCAGTTGAATCTGTGCTAAAATATAATAAAAAATGTTATTAATCACTATTACCAAACAGTAAATCAATAACAGTCATCAAAAACTTAACACCCTGCTTGTTATTTTAACATAGAATAATTTTTAGTGCATTGGCAAATTTAGAAATCACAAATAGTAGCAATTGCTAATTGTTTTACCTGTGTTGTTTTATATGTGAATCTGAACTAATTTTACGAGCATATTTGATTATTTTAATAAAGACACTACACACAAACTATTTTTGAACTTTTGTTTAATTTTAAATGAAATGGTTTACATTTTTACTACATAGGCTCAAGCAGATCAGCTTGCCACCCTATATCATACAATTCTGACAAATCAGCATTCTCATCATATTCTTCATCATCCTCAGGATTTAAATGATCTAAGGGATCTACTACCACTGACGTTTCAATGACAAGTTCAATGATAAGATCGAGATCAACTGATTGCTCATTATAACTCATGCTTGATGTTGTCGTTATCTTTAAAAAAAGAGAACAACAATGAGATGTTGGAGACTAAGACACAAATCTCAGAGACTAGAATAGTAAAATTGTTTAACAAGAGTATCATTTTACAGCTATTATTTAGCCATGTCCAGCGATGCTGAAGAGGTGAGGCCTATGTCTAAGTCTTCAGTAAACAGGACTCATCTCTTCTTAACCTAGGATAAGCCTCACCGACTCTGTGTCCCCTGCACATACTTAAATGTATAGGGACAGATTTATATTAACTGGCACATCCCCAGGAATGCACCAGTTAACGTGCACCACTGCTCTGCTACTCATGGTGTGGCACATTTACATTGTGGAACACCATTGAATAAAAACAGCACAGATGCGTCACGCATCAGTGCCGCAAAAGCAACACATTGCACAAGTCACATCGTAAACACGACATGTCTACTGCAATGCACAGGAGGAAGCCACACATTGCATGGTGCTTCACTCCTTATGCCTGTTTCAAACAGCCATAAGGATTTGATTCAGGAATGCTATAAAGCTGACTCAGTGAAATCTTCTAAATTTCACTGTGTTACTTTTACAGGGCTTTCATGCAAATGAATGCCCACCCTGCAACAAAACACCTATATAAAACCTGATGCAAGTTTCATGTGGCACAGGACTTTACAGCATGACACATCTGTCTAGATGCATCAAGTTGAAAATATGTCGCCACATAGCAAATCTTTTGCACCACCGCTGCAGAGTACAGAGGAGATAGTACATGTGAAGGCCTACCAATGAAGTAAGTCATGTCCACTTCACTCTTGAACAAAGTCCAGACCTCTTTTGTGTCTGTGGACAGACCTAAACTTCATCTGCACAATGTTATTCATAAACTTAGGAAACACAGGTGATGTAATTGAAAAATGTGGAGTTTCTTTTCCTCATTGCACAATCACATCACCTGTGTTTCCTCGGTGACTTAAAATGCCCTAAGACACATGAAAGTGTTTTTTAAAGCCTTTGCACCATTTTTGGATCACTTTTAACATGGCTATGTAAGTCAAATAATCAAAATCTAAATTTGCCAAGCACAGATGGAAGCATATTTACAAGGAACGTGCACCACGGGGAAAGGTCTTAAATTAAAATGGGAAAAATAACATCAGAGACACTTAAATGCCTTATAAATATGCCCCAAACAACCTATGAAGCTCTAGCAGTACATATCCAGAAATGTAATTGATTTAAAAAAAAAAACGTTTTTAAACACAACATATAAATCAATTGTATACCTACATTCAAGAGGAAATGACTTAAAATGTCCTTAAGACACATGAAAGGGGTTTTTGATTGCCCTTGCACCATTTTTTGGGACACTTTTAACATGGCTATGTAACTCAGAGAATCAAAATCTAAATTTGCCAAGCACAGGTGGGAGCATATTTACAAGGAACAAGCCACACGGCGTAAGCTCTTCATCTGCACAATGTTATTCATAAACTTAGGAAACACAGGTGATGTAATTGAAAAATGTGGAGTTTCTTTTCCTCATTGCACAATCACATCACCTGTGTTTCCTCTGTGACTTAAAATGCCCTAAGACTCATGAAAGTGTTTTTTTAAAGCCTTTGCACCATTTTTGGATCACTTTTAACATGGCTATGTAAGTCAAATAATCAAAATCTAAATTTGCCAAGTACAGATGGAAGCATATTTAGAAGGAACGTGCACCACGGGGAAAGGTCTTAAATTAAAATGGGAAAAATAACATCAGAGACACTTAAATGCCTTATAAATATGCCCCAAACAACCTATGAAGCTCTAGCAGTACATATCCAGAAATGTAATTGATTTAAAAAAAACGTTTTTAAACACAACATATAAATCAATTGTATACCTATATTCAAGAGGAAATGACTTAAAATGTCCTTAAGACACATGAAAGGGGTTTTTGATTGCCCTTGCACCATTTTTTGGGACACTTTTAACATGGCTATGTAACTCAGAGAATCAAAATCTAAATTTGCAAAGCACAGGTGGGAGCATATTTACAAGGAACAAGCCCCACGGCGAAAGCTCTTAATTTAAAATGGGAAAAATAACATCAGAGATACTCAAATGCCTTATAAAGAAACAGACACCATTTTTTCCTTGTGATAAATTTTAAAAGCATTCCTTTTCCTCAAAAACGATTTTCAAGTAATAATTTGAAAATACTGCACAGCTCCTATGTACAAAAACACCCTGACAGTGCTAATACTTCACATTATTTTCAATTACAATTTCTCAAAGAAACAACATCTATTTGTAAAACACTTTAGACAAAGCAACATTTTAAAAACACAGCTTTCTTCATAATTTTGTCCTTAAAGCATAATATAGTCTATCTAAATTAAATAAATCTTTTCTCACCTTAGCAAATTCTTTATGAGTTTTAAAACAGTCTCAGAAATACACCAAATTGTCTTCAGCAGAACAAAGAGTATGCACTCCAGAGGCTGCAGCTATAGAAAGCACAGAAATGCTGATATTCATTACACATATCTCTCATGTTAGCCAATCAAAACTCTTCCCTCACTTTTTTCAAATCAAAACCCTTCCCCCCCTGCCCTCTCTGCCTTTTTTGCATAGCAACCACCTCCTGAAAGACCTCTGATGTTTGCAAGTTCACACAACAATGTTTCAATTGAACTCTGAACTCTCAGTGCACCTGCGTATCCAGTGCAATCTTTCATTAAATGTTTTTTCCTTGACCATTCAAATTCCATCTTTCAAAGAACACATCCATGCACCCTAACTTTCTGTTTTCAGAAATGGAAATCCACCAATCACTAGCACTGAAACTCCACAGTTTTTTTTTCTTTACAAACTCCTACTGTTTCATCTGCCATTTCATTACCACACTTCATCTGACTGCAGCAGAAACTTCTCTCACCATGTTTACTGTCTGGATTGTTGGACATAGTTACATCTACTGGGCTCAAAGGTATGCTGAGAACAGAAATTTACCTAACCTCAATTTACAAGATGTGGAAATTAAGTGGTTTGGCCACAGAGGATTAAAATGTCACCAATTGATACCATTGGTGAAAACCTTTATGCATTTGCCAAAACCTGACCTGTTAATTGTGCACTGTGGAGGTAATGATTTGGGCACTTTGACTGGGGTAGGTCTAGAAATGCTTTTAAAGGACACCTTTGAGCAATTAATGGCACTTTTTCCCCAAACTGCCTTGGTATATTCAAATATATGCCAAAGACAGAAATGGAGGTGGTCGAACCAATTTTGTCCACAAATTGAGAAGTCGAGGAAGCATGTAAACAAATCTGTTTCAGCTTACATGAGAGACCATGGAATGGGCTCCATGTACAACAATAACTTGCGTTTTCGCATGCAAGATATCTACAGAGGAGATGGAGTTCACTTCTCAGATGAGGGCAACAGAATTTTCATTTTGAATTTAAGACTGTGAATTGGTACCTACTTATAAGTACCTAAATGTACCATAAACCCAAAAGCTCTTCTCAGAGCTACCCTACATCTAATCACTCACAATTATTATTTTTCTTTAACTTTTTTCACTAATTTTCAACAAACTACGCTCCCCGGAGCGCTACACGGTTCGCGAACCGGAAGCTAACCGCGCGAAATTTCTTTAAAAAAAATTTTTTTCCCGCACATATGGGCCTCCTCAGCCACCCTCAGAAAACCTAGGGGGTCAAGATACGTCTACCGTGCCCCCTTCTACCCATTCTGAACATTATTTGCCCTCCATCTTGTATCTTAATTCGACTGAAACACAAAATGGTGGACTCCCGTAACGCTGCTGGTTCGCGTACCGGGGCGCTTTCCGGAAAGCGCTCCATTAAAAAAGGTGGGAAAGTAATTTACAAAAAAACGACTGGAAACACTTTCACCA
The DNA here is from genome assembly GCF_964263255.1 of Lissotriton vulgaris. Lineage (NCBI taxonomy): Eukaryota > Metazoa > Chordata > Amphibia > Caudata > Salamandridae > Lissotriton > Lissotriton vulgaris. Next base: position 1,880,450,119 of record NC_141685.1, on the reverse strand, counting down.
AATATAGATTAGCTCATACTACATACCAATCCCTACCATTTTCATAAATTTATTTGGAAATCCATTTAGCCATTTAGCCTGTGGACCTCTGTAAATACCCTGAGGTAAATTACTTCACAAAACACATCTGAAGTGTTGGAATTGACAACCAATGAAAATGTTACTTTCATTTTCATTTTTTTTTTACCTGACATTTGATTGGTTATGTACCTGAATATATATAAAGGAAGAGAAGGAAACACAGCCATTTTGACTACTACTTCCTGGTGTACATTTCAATAGGATTTTCACTAATAACTTCAACTTCTTTTTAAAGGTAAGATGTTATTTTATAAATTTGAAAGGAGAAGTATGTTATGCACTTTAAATTAATTTGGAAAAACATTTTCAGATAGTTATATACTGTCCCTCTGTAACAGTTAAACATTGAGAAAGGCTTGGATAATTATGAATTTACTTAGGCTTCTTCACAGGCTCTTTTTAATAGTACTACTTCACGCCTGAAACCATACACTGCCCAAAGATAACTTCTCTGTTATAAACTCACAAGTACCTCTCTGAACTTAAACCCAACAGTGCCCTATCTCTACTGATATAATTATTTTTTATGCAATTTACAGCAAGAAAATGGAAGCCCAACCAAAGGAAAATAATATTTCATTTGAAATAAATATGGATAACAATCCTAAGGAAGAAAAAGATGAAATAGACTTTTTGGATGACACTGTAGACCAAGAATTAATTAAATGTGTTGATGAAATTGAAGAATGGAATGAAAAGGACGACATACCAGATGAAATAATGTTGCAAATACTTTTAGATTTTGAGAAATCGGAGCAATAAATGTAAATGTTGTAAGTTAAAATTGTTTCAGACATTATTCTTAAATGCTGAAAAAGTACCCAAAAGATATTATATAAAATGAGACTTAAAATATACTGTGCAACTTTTTTGTGTTACATAGTAAATAAAAAAAAATCAACAAAACAAACAATCAATTAACATACAATATTTGAAAAGTCTATCATTCTTTTTTCCTCATAGAACGCTCCCCAGGCCGCTTCCCGGTTCGCGAACCGGGAGCTTCCCACGCAAAAAAAAAAAATAATAATTTTTTTTTTGCCCCGCGGGGCCCTTTGTAAAACCTCTATATCAAACCTTGGGGGTCAGGGAGGATCTACTATGCCCCCTTATGGTCATTTCCCCCTTTGTTTTGGCCTCCTCTTGTCTCTCGATCCTACCGAGAGACAAGATGGCGGCTGCTCCGAATGTTTAGAATATTGACAGACACCGGAGAGCCAATCAGCTTCCTTCGCAAAGCTCCGTTACGCGAAAAGTACGCGAACCGGAGCACTGCCCGGAGCGCTGTTACAGATATATATCTTTTTTTGAACGTTAATTTCTCAAAATCCACAGGAGCACAAATTCAGAGACCTAGCAAAGGCACATCGGGCTAACAGTCCCTACAATTTTGCCAAGTTTCGTGCAAATCCATTCAACCGTTCGGACTAAAAGTGAGGCCAACCGCCCTATGGAAATTAACAGGGGAAAAACACATTTTGGCACCCCCCTTTTTTCTCGGCGCCCCCTTGACGAACCCCCCCAAATTTTCAGGAGCTGCTCAGAAACAAAATGTGCCATTTTCCTGAAAATTTCAGCCAATTCCGTCCACAAACGCCAAAGTTATTAGACATAGAATTTTCAAAAATCCCATAGGGAAAAAATCCTAACTATATATACCTAGTAGGTAATATATATATGTATATATATATATATATATATATATATATATATATATATATATATATATATATATATATATATATATATATATATATATATATATATATATATATATATATATATATATATACATATATATATATGTATATATATATATATATATATATATATATATATATATAAAAGTTACAGACATAGACTTCATATTATCACAACAATAAATACAAAAAATATAACCAAAGACAGAAACACTATGTACATAAGTTATATCATAATGAGAGACCACATATTTGCTAGGTTAACAAAACATGACATCTTAACGAACATATTTTTTCAAACATCCAATGACTTTACATCTATATACAACACTACAATAAAATATACCATTCTACGTAAATAAACACAAATAACAAACATATAACAGAAAGAGGGAAAGAACATACGATGCAGAGAAATTTGGAAAAAAAGTTTGAGAAAGATATGAAAGGCAACGTGATATATCCTCATGTTCAGAAGGGCATAGGATAAAAAAGATAAATCTAAAGATATCAACAAACATATATCGCATAGAAAAAGTCACCAAATGGATGATCTATTTCTAGAAAAGAGAAAGCTGTACTTGAGAAATATCCAGAGAAAAAGCTAGATATGTAAGCCATAGATGAAAACAAACATTTGTCGCATGGAATAAATAACCAAAAGAATGTTCTGTTCCCAGAAAAGAGGAACAGAGAGAGCTGTACCTGAGAGATACCCAGAGGAGAAACTATATATATAAACCATTTATCACCAATATACCATGAAAATAGGAATTGGGCCCTCCTGAGAAGAGTCAGAGTGTCCGTGGTGGTAAGTATTACAAGCAAAATTGCACTAGCTCATTTCAGCAGGAACTGTACCAAAAAAGAAATAATATAATATGACCATATGATCTCACTGATGGACACTACCCAACTGTATATCAGAATTAAAAGTGGCAATAGATAATCACCTACTTAATAAGATGGAGATAAGTACTTCTCTTGGAAACAAGAGAGAATCCAAGGTATGATAACACCAATATGAACAATTCCAAAAGTCTCACCACAATAAGTGGGCCGAGAATAGAGAGGACAATCACCTGATCCAGCCTACAAAGGAAATCATAATCTGTATTTACCAATTGGCTTACTTCCATCAAGTCAACAGTTTTAATGATTGGGACAGTATATGAATTCCACCATCTATGCATAGGCAGGAAAGTTAAACTAAGCTCCCAAAAACATGCCGTGAGTTGTTTAATCAACAATATGAATCGGGTATGTCCCCAACCAATGACAAACATTTAGCATTAACAACCCATTCTTGAAGCATACCATAACAATAATGAGATATACATCCGGGATCAGTAAAAAAACAATACATATATACATCCGGGATCAGTAAAAATCAATACATACAGCCCCTACTTCAAACATCAGCCAGATCAATGCGAGATGGGCTTACACAACGTGAACCCCAAAAATATTGCTTGTACCAGGTTAAGGGGAGAAAGCCTGCCAGGAGTCTGGGAACCATGAATTAAACCATGTGTGTCCCCAGACAGTGACACACATTCAGCGTTAACACCCCCCAGAAGAATCATGCCCAGACCATGATTTAAAAAACAAACGGGGGAGTGAGCAAAAGGAGTACCTCTATCCCCTCCTCGGGGCATCAGTAGACTCTGTTTGAGAGACCACACAGCATGACCCCACAAGGCATAGGCTCTATATTTTAACACAGCAAATTAATCTATCGACTGCAGGTCCTAGTGATGATGTATGGTGTGCCTCTTTACCTCGATATGGCTGTAATCCGACTAGGAGCAACCTCCTGTAGAATGAAGACAGTATGAAATGCATCCATGCACCAGCTCGTTTAAATAGACCGCAATAAAATCCTAACACGGCACAGCTGCGAACGTTATGTGCCGGGAACTGGAAGTTACGTCAAAGCCCTAGAAAATGTGAAAAGTGGCCGCCATCTTGGATTGGTGAATAATACATATTGAAGGCAGTATGAATTTGGTCATCAGTCGTAGTTTAATATATTCCAGGCTACACAAAAAAAATTAACATTATCAAATGGGCGCCCTCAATTAATAGGAGAAAGAGGGGATCATATTTATGTGACTGTAATAAAGGTAACAGTTTGTTGTAGGAGAGTAGGATTTTACTGATTTTTCACTGTTTTTCGACTTTAGTCTGGCTGGAACCCTGCTATCCAGGGCCTCAGCCTAGCTGCTTCCTCTAAAAAAATGATTGCATGTACTTTCGGTACACCACAGATTGGATTCAGGGGTACCCTTATAAGTCCCTAGTATATGCATGTATTTCACATTTATAGAGCGCACTGCAACCCTACGGCATCCTGACGCTAAGACACAGTAAGGTTGGAATCATCCGCAAATGCTGACTGCCGATTACACTCTGGGGAACAGCCAGGTCTTAACTTTCCTCCGAAACAACAGCAGCTCCTGTGTTTGCCTCAGTTCTAAGGGGAGGCTGCTCCACAGATGAGCAGCTGCCACTCCAACCGCTCTCCCACCGATTGTGGTTCGCTTGAACCTCTGGATGGTTGCCAGGGTAGCTGCAGAGGATCACAAGTTGCCTACAGGGGCATACCAGCCAAACCTACCCTGAAGTGGCTTTGGCCTGGTACCGTGAAGTGCCTTAAAGGCAATACACTGCGACTTGAACAGTATCCTTTGGCTCACTGGGAGCCAATGTAGCTCAGCTAATGCCTGGGAAGTTGATGGTCCGTTCGGTCTCCTCAAGACCAGTTTTGCTGCTGCTGCCTGGATATTCTGAAGCCGTGATATTAGATACCTTGGGGATTCCAGCAGCAAGGCATTACAGGCATCCAGGCGGCTAAGGATGACACTCCTGACCACTGTCCCTCTGGTCTGAGGAGGTAACAGTGGGAGAGCCTTCCGGAGTCCTTGGATGAGCATTTGGCAGTTTCTGACTACCTTCTTAACATGTGATTCCAGGTTGAGCTTGTCATTAAAGCTAACCCACAGATTACGCACCATGCTCACAGGTACCATAGGGCCATCCGTGGGGAAAGGCCAGAAATCCGATAGTAGAACTGACGGCACTCTGCACACCCCACAGTGCAGAATCTCTGTTTTGTCGCTGTTAAACTTCAAAGCATTGTCTCTTAACCACAACACAATTTCCTGCATACACTTTTGGAAAATATATTGGGAGTCTGCCTGATCGCCATCCAGGGACACTATCAATTGGGTGTCATCCGCATAGTTAACCACACTAATACTGAGGGCTTTGATGACACACATAAGCGGCTGCATATACACATTAAATAGTATCGTACTGATTGATGACCCCTGCAGTACCCCGTACCTGTTGTTAGTAAAGTCTGACTGAAAGGGAGAGGGCAACAGCCTGCCATCTATCTGCCAAGTAAGACTGGAACCATTGCAGAGCAGTATTAGTCACCCCCACCTCCTGAAGTCTCAAGAGCAATGTGACGTGGTTTACCGTGTCGAACGTGACGGACAGGTCTAACAAGATCAAAGTCGCGGAATGTCCCCTGTCCGCTCGCACCCGAAGATTGTCCATCACAGTAACCAGTGCTGTCTCGGTCCCATGTCCTGGTCTGAATCCAAACTGTTCATCCCCCAACTTATTATTGCCTTCCAGGAAGCCAGAGAGTGCGTGGCTAAACAGGCGCTCCACTATCTTAGCTGGATATGGCAAAAGGGTGATTGGCCTGTAGTTGGGATCCAATGAAGGTTTTTTCAGACAGGGTGAGACCACCGCCATCTTCCAGCAGGGAGGCACCACTCCACTGCTAAGTTATTGAAAAACCTCGGGACCAAGCTCTTTCCAGATTTTTGGGGGGATTGGGTCCAACAGTGAGCCAGAGGAGACCCCATAGACACCTTCATAAACTTGTCTTCCGAAGGTAGTTCCCAATGATAAAGGGTTATTTCCTGCCTCCATGACTCAACCCCCATAACCCCAATTTAATTTAAATTAAGTGTTCTTAATTCAGCACTTTCAGTTGTGGCCAACGAGGTATCAGGTTTTAGGTCTTCAACAATCCTATCTATCTTTTCCTGAAAGAAAGCTGCCAATCCGTTACACAGCTCTTGTGAGGGCACGATCTTATTACTTGTGCACTCAGGGTTGGTCCGCTCTTTCAGTATGCTGAAGACACATTTGGTACTGTTGGAGGACTTGAGAATAAGGTTTGCAAAATATGCAGCCTTGGTAGTGACTATGCTCTTTTGTACTCAGCTAGATGTTCCCTCCATCTGACTTTAGCCTCGCTGGCGTACAGACTTCGCCATTTCCTTTCGGCATGCTTACGTTCCAGCTTAAGCATCCTCAATTCATTAGTATACCACGGGCGGATGGTTTTCCTCGCAGCCTAATATTCTTCAGAGGAGCAACCTGATCAATCATTTGGGTTAAATGATTGCAAAAAACAGAATAGTTCTCAGTAACCAACTTTACGGGGTCAAAAAGAGTCTCTAACTGAAGTGCTCAAACCGAATTGGTCCACCTTAGAAAGGCCTTCCAGTCCCTGCCTAGGAAATACCTTTACTCAGTAGATGTGGGTCTGGTCCTTATAGCGTGGATAACTCTTAATTCAACCAGATGGTGTTCTGACCAGCCCACTGGTTATGTTATCGGTATTTGTTATGCGCACAGCTGCTCCAGCGAAGGAGCGTCCTGGCGCAGTGACAAGGTAGGACATAGCATAACAGAAGACAGAACAGAGAAAACCAACTAAAAAGGATGACTAAAACAAGAATGTTTTAATAGCTTTCCGAAAAAGCATAAGATCCTCCAGCAGGCGAATTTCAAACGGGAGGGAATTCCAGATGGTTGCAGCTTTGACACCAAAGGAGCGTCCACCCGCACGACAGAGCCTGAATCTAGGGACAACGGCGAGAGCCTTGCCCTGGGAACGCAGAGTGAGTGTAGGAACATAAAAAGACAGGAAGCTAGACATGATCTGGGGACCTATTCCCTTCAAAATTTTAAAGGTCAAACAAAGGACCATAAAATGGATTCGCTTCCTCACTGGAAGCCAATGCAAGGAGCGAAGGACATTTGAGACAGGACAAAATCTGGGCAGGCCGACTATCGCTCTAGCCGCAGCATTTTGTACCCGTTGTAGGCGGGTAATTTCTGCCAGGTTGGCCCCCACCAGGAGGGAGCTGGCGTAATCCAGGCGAGAGATGACAGTGGCCTGAATTACCAGCTGCCTGGTTGGGGCATCGAAAAATTTAAGGACAGGTCTTAAGCCCCGAAGGAGGCCAAAACAGCAAGCTGCTGTTTTCTTGGTATGGCCAATGAAAGTGAGACCAGCATCCAACCAGACTCCCAGGTTTTTTAGTTCCGACACCGGAGTCGGAGTCGGTCCCAACTCTGACGCCCACCATTGGTCACCCCATAGTTCCACTCTCTTACCGACAATCATAATCTCTGTCTTGGTGGCATTAAGCTGGAGACAGTTCGCCGTCAACCAGCTGGCCACCGCCTTCAGTCCATTCTGAAACCTGGGGGCATCTTGTTCCGCATCCCCGCTGAGAGTAACCGCCAGCTGAGTGTCATCGGCATATGAGACCAAAGTCAGGCCCCACTGCCTAGCGACCTCAGCCAGCGGTCTCACGTACAGGTTGAATAACGTGGGACTCAGCGAGGATCCCTGCGGAACCCCTATGGCCAGCGGCTGGAATTTGGACTTGAAGGGAGGGATGGCCACACAGAAAGAACGATTGTCGAGGAAGGAGCGGAACCACTGCAAAGCCTGACCCCCAACGCCGATCTCCTCTAGCCGGTGCAATAGGATGCTGTGGGAGACCGTGTCAAAGGTGGCGCTGAGGTCTAATAGTACCAGCGCCGCCGTCTGACCAGCATCCAACACCGCTCGTAGATGTTCTACCATCACAAGGAGGGCAGTTTCCGTGCTGTGCCCAGCACGGAAACCATTCTGCGTGGGGTCCAGGGCATTAGTCCGGACAAGATGTTCTGACAGGGCCTCCGCTATCTTTGCCGGGCAGGGTAACAATGAAATGGGGCGGTAACTTTCGGGCTTCGAGGGGTCCAACATAGGCTTCTTGATGATTGGAGAAACCACCGCCTGCTTCCATTTAGTTGGAACCACGCCTGAGTCCAGTGAGAGATTAACTAGGGAACATACTGCAGAGCGTCCCAAAAAGGCCTGTTCTCTAAAAAGAGCGGGTCTTACTGGATCCGACGGAGAGCCAGATTTAACCTGCGAGGCAAGTTTGTCAAACCCCTCCAGAAGTAGTGGGGGAAAAAAATACAGGGTTAGGTGACTTTGAGCCCCATCTGAGACTCCCAGGTCAGTCCCCGTACTAGGGAAGGCCCGGTATATAGCCTGGACCTTTCCCAAGAAGAAAGAGGCCAGGGACTCACAGTGGGAGATAGACCTCACAGCCACAGGGGAAGTCCTCTTCGCCAAGAGATCCTTCACGGCCTTGAATATGGTCTTGGACGGGTTTGAGCTGTTACGAAATTCAGCGGCGTAGAATGCCGCACGGGCTCGACAAATGGCCCGGTGGTAGATCTTAAAGGAGGTAACATATGCAGCTTTCAAATCAGCCCCATAAGACTTCCGCCATGCTCTTTCCGCCCGTCTAAAAATACCCTTCAAGGCACGTAGTGCACTGTCATACCAGGGGCTCGACTCTCTGGTGCTGACTTTACTCGAAACAATGGGAATCAGAGAGTCCAAAGCCTTGGAAATCCAAGTGCAAAAGTGGTCATAGTCCGTTTCCACATCATTCAATGGGCCCAGCGGCTCTACCGCTAGGAGGCGGTGTAGGTCATCCAACCTAAGTTTATTCCTATGCCGCCTAGAGACCCTTCTAACCGAAGGAGTGGGGAGGGTCTCAGGCAAAGGGCATTGGATGATCACCAGAAAATGATCTGTCCACCCTAGAGGGCAGATGGACATAACCTTAGTCTCAACCAAGTTGGTGAAGAAGGGGTTCAAAATATGTCCCCCTACATGGGTGGGTTGAGATACCTGCACTGAAGGACTGGGTTCTTTAAGACCCAGCGGTGCCAGGGCACAACACCTGAAACCTTCGTGGGTAACCTGCTCCGGCGTACGAATCACAGAGACACGGGACACTTCCTTCGACGTCAAAGATTCAAGGTTTATTTGCTGCAGGGAACACAGAAGTCACGACAAGTACACCACGTGCAACTTGGGGAGACTGCTTCAAATTGGTTCTGTGGATCGCTCCTTTTATACAGTTTTTACCCATAGGACAACATGATACACAAAAGTTTACAACCTGGTTCTCACCATTATCCCCCAGAGGGGTCGCTTTGGTCACTTTGAAACACATGAGGTCCGGAACATAAGTGCGGAAACATTTGGCGGTTCCCAACTGTAAAAACCCATCTTCCCACCATTAGCGAATTCCAATCAACAGTAAAACAGATCGAAATAGGAACAAGGACAGGTGTAGAGGAAGACGGAGACAGTGGGGAGATCGGAAAGGGTGTAAAAGGGGAGGTATCGAGAAACACGAGATACAGGCATCAAAGGGACGTGCCTAATGAGATGCACGGCTGAGACAATAAGTCCGTGCGGCAAGATGAGCCTCGAGCGGCGCCATCTGCTTTACAGTAGCATCCCCCTCGTCATAAAGACACTTACAAAGAACATGTGTCTTCCGCAAATATCTTGGGAGTCCCAGGGTCGCGAAGCGGACAACGTCCGTTCGCTGGCTACTTGAGGGCAAGAGACAAAATGGATGTCGTATCTAAGATGGAACCCGTGGGTACAGATGAAAAACCCACATAACAAACGAACGGTTTAAGTTAGCACAGCGAAACTGCGCACACTTACTAAACTCGTCATTTGCGGTTCATAGATACCAGACTCGACCATATTCGTACGAGTCGAAAACACCACTTACAATTGTCACGGAACCTCAGACGCTCCTTTTGCCCTCATGTAGGCAAGCACTAGTCGGAATCATATTCGATATTCATCAGACCATCGAGATGTTGTTGTAGCATAGCTCTGTCCAACCGAGTCCCCCTGGTAACAGGTGGTTGTCTTATACACGTTGTAGAACAGAGGCCACATAAGGCAGGACCACACTGCACACAAAGGCAACACGTGAACAGGAACACTACAACGACTCCGATGATCATCAGAATCTTCCAACCCCAAGTCGACATCAGGCCCCAAAACCATCCAAGTAGCGTCCAATCCCCTACATCCACGTGTATGGATTCGGAGATCTTATGCAACCTCGAGATGGCTTGATAGACAGTAGGAGCGTTATCTGGAATGAAAATGCAGCAGCTCGAATGGATCACCTTACATACCCCACCTCGATCTGCTAAGATGACATCTAAAACCATACGGTTCTGTAACGTCATAAGTCTATCCGCCTGAAGTTCTGTGGTGATATTACCAAGGGCACTGGCAGTAATATTAGCTGTCGATTCTACCACCCGAGTCAACTGTCTCAGGTTCCTACTATTGACCATAGGACCCCAAAACGGGAGGAAACCCTTGAAAAAGTCTCCTGCCTCTTGACCGGCAGTATCCTCTTCGCTAATTACGCCTCGCACAACTCTAGTCTTATGATAATCGGCATCTACAGTGAACGTCGGAGGCAACAAATTTGCAATGAAGCATGAGCCCATGAAGTCAGCGGGCAACCATGCATATGCACGATCATAGCAGATAAAGTATGTACCCTTGGCAGCCAGAAACACAGGGGACGAGAACATCGGCAAAATGTAATTTTCAGTGCAAGCACTTGCTCCAAGTCGGGCTTGCGATCTTCGGCCACGACCCATGAGACAAAAATTACCAGTGTGGGGTACGACCCATATCGGAGGCGAGCTTTTAAGCTGCTTTTCACTAGTGAACGCACTATATTCACCTCTACTTAGGACCCTATAGGCCTGTACCTCTTCTTCGGGAATAAGCGAGGGATCATAGATATCACTATCTAAATCCTCTATTGCTATCGACAAAGGTTTTTGATACGAGGTAGGACCAGAGTAGGGGGAACGTGGTTCTCGAATGGGGTGGAAACCCAGTGCGCTTCGAAACATTGTTTGAAATGCTCGAGCTGACCCTTGGGAACTATACGGTAACACCAGATATGGAATTCCCTTATCCGTAGTATGTGGCATCAACCCACACACCCAACAATTAGTAGTGTTAACCACTAACTGATGCTGATGAAGGAGCTGAATAAAGGAATTGTTGCGGAATTCTACACGTCTAGCCTGTTCGTGTTCCGGTAGCATGTGAAAGGAATGGGGAGAAACAGTAGAGGTAAGTTTAGGGTCAGGAGTAGGAGTAGGTGTAGCAGAAGGCAAGAAATAAGACATCGTATAATACACCCCACCCGCCAATAATGCAGAAGCAGTCAAGAACAATACAAACAGTTGGAATATAAAACATTTGGTACGACTGAGTTGCTGCAGCTTGAATCTGTGAACCTGAGCTCCCTCCAAATCATTCAGCTTCGAGAATGCCATTCCCTACGACCGTCCGCAACGTTTCTTGACGCACTTCGTTCTGTGTAGCAATAGTCAATCCCTAGGAGTTCCCAGGAACCGACGGCCTTTAACCTAGCGTCAAGACCTACTATCCAGAAGGAAGTACGCGCACGGCCCTACGGCCTTTAATGCACAATATGTATGTATGCAAAAACAAAGTCTCTCAGCTGTGGAAGCAAAAAGTACAAGGAATAAAGCTCAATACATGTACAATGAATAATTACAGTAATACGAAGGTTCAAAACTGATCACGGAAAACGGGATAATGCAGTTGTCAATACAGAAAAACAGGATCTGTTTATTAGTCTTTAGTGCGAGATCGTAGAAAGTATCGGGTTTTCCCAGGACGTGTCTGCTCGTCAAACAAAGGATCCGTTGAAGAGACAGCGTCCTGCTGATCAGTTGAGTGTTCTGGTCTTGAGTCTTTTGATGCTAATTGTTCAACAGTGTCTTTCTGCTGCGCTGAGGATTCTCCAACAAGCTGTGCGTCGCTGAAAGGTACAAACGCCGGCAATGTTTCTGTTTCAGATGACGCAATGCCTCTCCTTACCCACGGGTCTGCCGGCAAAGGGATGGGGACTTTCTTGGTGTGCGTGGCATGCACCCAATTCTTACGTCCCTCGAGACGAACGGCAGTCCTCGTGGCCAGGAGCACTTGATAGGGTCCGGTAAACCTCGGGTCCAGGTTATTTTTGCGTGAAAAATTTCTCGTCACCACCCAATCTCCGGGCTGGAGCTGGTGGCCTGGACCCTCCGTCTGCGTCGGCAATGCGTCGTAAACCTGTTGGTGAATTAACCTCAGTTTAGCAGTCAAGTCATGTAGATAATCGATCAACATTGGGTACTCAAGATCAGAGAACATTCCTGGCCTAGGAACCCCCCACACATTCGCAGGACGGCCGAACACTATTTCATAGGGACTAAGCCCTACTCGGGAGTGTACAGTCGCCCTAGTTGACAGTAATGCTAAAGGTAAAGCGTCAGGCCACGAAAGACCAGTCGTAGCCTGAATCTTTGCTAACTTTAGTTTAAGGGTGCCGTTGTACCCTTCAACCAATCCAGCTGACTGAGGATGATTGGCGCTATGGAATTTCTGATTAATTCCAAGGCCCTTACACACACTCTTCATCACACTACCCACAAACTCACTTCCGTTATCTGACCACACGGCTCTAGGCATTCCATACCGAGGAAAATATTCCTTCAGCAGGATTTTCGCAGTAGACAAAGCAGTATTGTCTTTGAGAGGATAGGCCTCGATCCATCGGGAGAATGCGCAAACCACAACTAAAACATATTTCAGGTTATTGCATCGCTCCATATGGATGAAGTCCAATTGAATCACCTCAAAGGGATACGAAGGGGGAGCAAAACTGCCAGGAGGAGTTGGGGTTCCTTTGCCAGGATTGTACATCATACACACCATACAATTCTTCACCAGGCGTTCAGCACATTTCGTGATACCATCATTCTTCCATACAGGAGCCAACAATTTACAAATACCTTTCACGCTAATATGTGCTAACCCATGCGCCATTGTCACAACGGCCAGCACATACGCATCAGGCAACATCCATCTTTTCTGATCAGTCAAATCAATCCAACAACCATTCGCATCCAACTTTCCCGTGCTTTCTTTCCACTTCGTCTTTTCAGTGTCGGTGGCCTCATTCTGAATTGCTTTCACACTCTCGATAGTGTCCTCACACATACTCGATTCTGTAGGCCACCTAACCGAACTCGTCACATACATTTGAGTGCTAAGGTTCCGGGCAGTCTCCTTAGCAGTCTCATCCGCAAACGCATTACCACGACCAACATCATCCGTCACCTTACGATGCGCACTACATTTAACAATCGCAACTTGCGTAGGCAAAGTCAATGCATCCAAAAGGTCATTCACAAGCTGGCCATGCTGAATCTTCGTACCGTGCGACGTCAAGAAACCTCTCTCTCTCCACAATCGTCCAAAACTGTGAGCGACGCCAAACGCGTATTGGCTGTCGGTAAACACATTCACACGTTTCCCTTTCGCTAACACACATGCTCTAGTAAGAGCAATCAATTCTGCAGCTTGGGCAGAATTCTGATTCAACCTTGCAGTCTCAACAACAATATTCAATGTTACAACAGCATAAGCAGTAGTCACATCGCCATTCGGCAACTTAAAACATGACCCATCCACATACAATGTGCCATCCGGATCTTCCAATGGGGTGTTTTTAAGGTCCACTCGACCTTTTGTTTCTTCTTCGGTCCTCAAGTAGCAGTCATGTTCTGCTACTTCATCTGACTCTGTGCTAATTGGTAACAAAGTTGCCGGGTTCAGAACATTACAACGTTTTATTTGGATGTGGCTTGCCAACAGCGTCAACTCGTACCCAGACAACCTCGCACTCGTCAAGTGCTGAGTTTTCGTTCGATTCAAAAGAGTATCGACTGCATGCGGAACCATCACCGTAAGCATATTATCCATGACCAATCCTGCTGATTGTCGGATGGAGACCGCAGCTGCCGCTGTTGCTCGTAAACAACTCGGCAATGCTCTAGCTACCGGGTCCAAGGTCGAGGAAAAATATGCACATGGACGTTGCTTACCACCAAAAGGTTGCGTTAAGACACTCAAAGCACAACCTTCCCTCTCGTGAACATATAACGTAAACGGCTTACTGTAGTCAGGGGTACCTAACACAGGAGCCGAACACAATGAATCACGCAGTTCAGAAAAACTTTTCTGACATTCTTCCGTCCATGGTAAAGGAGTTGAAACATCCTTGCACGTAAGAGCCACCAATGGTTTCGCTAGCAATGAAAAATTAGGAATCCATTGCCTGCAGTACGACGTGATACCTAGAAAGGCACGCACATCTCTTTGGGTTTTTGGCACAGCCATTCGCGCAATTGCTGCAATTCTCTCTGGGGTCAACCTCCTTCCCTCCTTTGACAATAAGTGACCTAGATAGGTTACTTCTTGACAACAATATTGGAGTTTAGAAGGGGACACCTTATGATTCAACTCACAGAGATGTTGCAGCAACGACACTGTAGCAATTTTGCAAATGTCCTGAGTATCAGCAGCCACCAATAAGTCGTCGACGTATTGGATTAAGGCCGCACCAACCGGCAACCTAAACGCATCCAGTTGACCCTTCAAGGCTTGACTGTAAATCGATGGACTTTCACAGTAGCCCTGAGGAGCGCGTTTGAACCGGAAGCTACGTCCACCAAGAGAGAAACCGAAAAGGTCCCTGCTCTCCTCGGCAATCGGGATGCTGAAAAACGCATTTTTCAAGTCAATCACCGAAAACCATGATGCAGAAGCTGGAATCAGAGTCAGTAGCGCCGTGATGTCAGGCACAACAGGAAATTGAGGAACCACAATTTTATTCACCTCCCGTAAATCGATAACAAAGCGATAAACAGGCGGTTTTGAAGGATCAGTACGTTTAAGAATGGGCAGCACAGGGCTGTTGCACACGTTTCCCCGAGTCTCTTCAATAACGTCTTTCTCGATCAAATCATAGATGATCGCTAACAGTGCTCGTTCACCATCAAGGGAAATACGATATTGGGGAATACGTGGCAGTCGCACATTAGATTTCAACTGTACAACATAAGGGGAGATATCAAGTAGGCCCACATCGTTTGGACCCGTTGCCCACAAAGACGCAGGAAGAGAACTCAATTCCGGTGGGAGCTTATCGAGGGACAAATACATAGGAGAGACAACCCTCTCTCCTAACGTAAGCTTTACACCCGCAGGAGAACAATACAAAGTCGCGTACAAACGTTTAAGCAAATCCAGGCCCAAAAGATTTTCACCACAACCCGTAGTCAAAATCAACGGAGCTTCTAGCTCACGTGGCCCAATTTTGAGAGGCAAAGGGCGCGAAACAGGATTGCTAACGGGGGCGCCAGAGAATCCAACGGAAACATTTGTTAAGCCAGACAAAGGTGCGCCAGGGAGTTTCGAATGCATGATAGAACTTTTCGCTGCACCAGTGTCCAACAGAAAAGGCTCAACGACGCCCGATGTAGCAACTGCGACGTAAGGCCCTCTCTGATCAACCGGAACTGATACCACTCCCTCTCCTTGTCTTTGGCTGTCCTAGTAATTACTGTCGTCAGTTCCCTGATCGACGTAATAATCGTCTACATTGTACTGCGCAGATCGTCCTTGCGACGATCCACGTTGATCGAAACAATTACTAGAATTAGATGAGTTATCTGAGCGATCATTCTGAGCACCACGACCTCTACCACGTGACGCCTGCTGCGAACCACCACGACCTCCTCTAGATGAGTTACCATTGTTACGTTCATTCAAAACAGGGCAATTGAATTTAATGTGTCCCTCCTGTCTACAATAAGCACATTGATTGTACCCTAACGAGGATCTTTGGGAGGAGGAATCATTACGAGTTTGGGATCTGTTCGATTGCGACTGCGATCTATTCTGTTGTGAATTATTCTGATTCGAACGTGGAGGATAAGCTTGCTGAAGCAACACTTTAGTTTTCAGTTCCTTCGTCTTTTTGTCAGCACGGTCGTTCTCTTCTTTCTCCCTATTCTCATAATATTGCGCCGTAGCCAATATCTGAGCTGAAGTAGAAACGGCCCATGCGCTTTCCGAATTCTTTAACTTATTGCTCAAATCGGGCAATAAATTCGAAACAAATTTATCCACAAACAATCTTTGACCACCCTCAGTACCCATATCCTGCCCACTATGGTCGATGAATGCCTCCTCGAACCTCGTAAAGAAGTCGGAAACACTCTCATCTTTCTTCTGCTTACAGGCTGACAATTTGTCCCAGTTTACCCTCATAGCTGGCATAAGCGTTTTCATTAATGTTATTATTCGTTGAGGAAGAGCAGTAATCAATTGGTCGGGTTTAGTAGCAGCCACTTGTCCGGCATCTGCCGCTACAATGGCAGCCCAATCACCGCCTAATTCATTCGGATGATTTTCCTGCCGAATCTTAGCCCATACCGGTTGTGGTACGACATTGCCAAACAACATATCGATATCAGCAAGATTCATTACCGTAGCATCTACGAGCTGCGATAATTCTTTGTAATACCCTGTAGGATTTTTGCGTGGATCAGGCAAAGATTGCTTCACCTGTAGCACTTCCGATCGTTTCCATGGGAGATGTATCCACACTCTCTGGAAATGCGCCACTGTCGCAGGGTTGGCAGCAGGATCAGCTGGTATCCAAACCGGCGGAACTTCACGCATAGGATATTGGCCAGACTCGTCTGGGTGTTTTTCAATATCCTCAACGAACAATGCATGAGGTATTGGAGCGGGACGAAAAGATAGCAATCGCTCAACAGCACGTCGAACGTTGGTATCCACTATCAGCCCATTTGCGAACTGAAGCTGAAGATCAGACAGAGCGGCGAGCACCTCGTCAGGCGCATCGGCCGCTATCTGATCATGAAGGAACTTACACATTTCATTAAACACATATCTCTGGGTTGGTATATTGAATTGACAAAATGTATCGAGGACAACACGGGGTGGACATCTAAGAGGATTTACCATCCAACCCATCGCCATATTATATAGCGCAACGCGTTCTCTGTTTCCAGGAAGCTGACTACGTCTCTGAAGACCGTCGGAACCAGCGGACCCATGAACAGGTCCGAGCGAATGAAAGAAGCTTGCCGCAAGAGGAGAGTTACGACTACGAGTAGAGGGAGAAGTATAGGACATAGGACTAACAAGAGAAGGAGTAGAAACAGTAGCAATAGCAGGGGTTAACAAAACAGGAGCAGTAGCAGGAGCAGTAGCGGGAGCAGGAGTATGTGGAAGTGGAGGAGCAGTAGGAATAGCAACAGGCAAAGGAGCAGGAACAGTTGGAAGGGCGGGTGCAGGTTGAGGAACAGGCGGAGGAAGAATAGGCGCAGGAACAGGTACAGGGGGAATCACAGGGGCTGTGGTACCCTGTACGTACGGAGGTGGCGATTTCATAAGATAGGACATTAAAGGATCCTCAACTGACTCTTCCTTCTTTTCCGACTCCGTAGGCAAAGCAGGATAACATTTATCTACAGTCATACGCTGTAATCGGTCAAACACTTCCTTATCCTTAACCTCCTTATCACGCTGAAATTGCTCTGCTTTCTTCACTATGGTAGCAACATTATCTCGCTGATTACGTTTATTCTGTCTGATTTCTCTCTGTCGGGCTTCTTTGCGCCACAACCGAAAGGCATCAAACATGGCCGGCCTTGACTTTTTCTCAAACAATTTAATCTCTAGATTATCTAGGATCGGGGCCTCGAAGCTACCATGAGGTGGCCAGCGAAGGTCGCCGTCCTTCTTTGTGTATTTAATCCAATAATCGTTAAAGGTAATTGGGCCTAGCCCATGCTTACTATAGAGCTCATAAGTGGGAGTTCCAACCGGAGGTATCGGACACGAGTCCTCCAGTCGGGAATCCGTACCACATGGTCTGAAACAGCTAAACAAAGTACTGCGACCAGGCATCTTGCACACTAGCCGAGTTTCACAAACTTCAAGGGTTACGGGATTTACCAAGTCCCAGCAAAGAACAAAACCCTCGGTTTTTGGCGGCTGCAGTCGTCAAACAACACAACAAAGTACGCTAGCAAAGTGTCACCGACAAAAACACTCACACAGCGTTAACAACAAAAACACTCGCTAAAGTGTCAACAACCAAGAACTCTGGGAGCGACCCACAAATACTTAACTCAAAGATCGATGGCGTCACCAGGAAGGCCCGTCAATCGTCTCGCTCTACCAAGGTCTACGCCAGGCGCCAAAACAGGTCTACAGTCAGGGCAGCAGTCCGTCGCAGCCCTCAGGAGGCGGGAATCTTCGCGGGAAAAGTCTTCGGGCCACTTATTTCGACAACAGGATCGATGAAGCGGAGTGCACCTTCCCTCGGAGATTTCACACGAAGTTCCTCACGATCGTCGGGCTTGGACCGGTACCACTGATGCAGCCCCACGTTGGGCGCCAACTGAAGGACTGGGTTCTTTAAGACCCAGCGGTGCCAGGGCACAACACCTGGAACCTTCGTGGGTAACCTGCTCCGGCGTACGAATCACAGAGACACGGGACACTTCCTTCGACGTCAAAGATTCAAGGTTTATTTGCTGCAGGGAACACAGAAGTCACGACAAGTACACCACGTGCAACTTGGGGAGACTGCTTCAAATTGGTTCTGTGGATCGCTCCTTTTATACAGTTTTTACCCATAGGACAACATGATACACAAAAGTTTACAACCTGGTTCTCACCATTATCCCCCAGAGGGGTCGCTTTGGTCACTTTGAAACACATGAGGTCCGGAACATAAGTGCGGAAACATTTGGCGGTTCCCAACTGTAAAAACCCATCTTCCCACCATTAGCGAATTCCAATCAACAGTAAAACAGATCGAAATAGGAACAAGGACAGGTGTAGAGGAAGACGGAGACAGTGGGGAGATCGGAAAGGGTGTAAAAGGGGAGGTATCGAGAAACACGAGATACAGGCATCAAAGGGACGTGCCTAATGAGATGCACGGCTGAGACAATAAGTCCGTGCGGCAAGATGAGCCTCGAGCGGCGCCATCTGCTTTACAGTAGCATCCCCCTCGTCATAAAGACACTTACAAAGAACATGTGTCTTCCGCAAATATCTTGGGAGTCCCAGGGTCGCGAAGCGGACAACGTCCGTTCGCTGGCTACTTGAGGGCAAGAGACAAAATGGATGTCGTATCTAAGATGGAACCCGTGGGTACAGATGAAAAACCCACATAACAAACGAACGGTTTAAGTTAGCACAGCGAAACTGCGCACACTTACTAAACTCGTCATTTGCGGTTCATAGATACCAGACTCGACCATATTCGTACGAGTCGAAAACACCACTTACAATTGTCACGGAACCTCAGCTGGGAGAGCTGAAGAGCCTCTAAGTCAGCAAGGATACTGCATACCGTCAGATTGGTCGGAGTATCAAAATGTAGGTTCAGATCGCCCAAGATGGAATAGTTAGCACATCCCATGGCTAACGTACTAACAGCGTCGGGAAATGTATTTCTGAACACTACATCGCTGCCCGGAGGACGGTAGACAACCATCCCAGAGAGCGTAAACTGGGGGCTGACTGAGATCTTGAAGGAGGCGCTTTCGCAGCCGGCGATGTTAAGGCCACTCCACTTACAGGCAAAACAGGACCTGACTATAAGGGCTATGCCACCACCTCTCGTCGATCTATTCAGAGTGTACATGGAATAGCCAGGGGGGCAAGCTAGATTGATAATGGCCGCATCCGCGTCCTGAAGCCAGGTTTCTGTGATGGCAAAGACATCGGGGGCCTCATCCTCTATTAGGTCATAGATGGCTAGATGGTGTTTCGCCACCTATCTGGCATTCAGATTCAGTACCCGCAAAGAGGGCACCAAGTCCTTAGCACGGGGGGCAGCTAACGTGCCCTTCCGGTGGATAGACCCCGGGAGGTCAAGCATCCATCTATTACAGGGGCAATGGTAAGGGCCACAGAGAGGATGAACAGGTGGAGACATACACCGGTGAATGGCCTGGCCGATGGACCATAAACTCTCTCTGGAATATGTGAGCATCCCGACTCACGTAAAAATGTATTGCCAGGTATAGGCCACCTACCCGCAGCGCCCCGCACGGCCTTAGCGCGGACGGGCGCAGACGGGCAGGACTCTGGCACAACTCAGGCTAAGCGAAAGGTGACCCCGCTACGCAATCCCGCTGCGCTGGGGGAAGAGCTTTAAGTAGTAGAGCCTAGCTGGCTCCTGCACAGTAGAGCGCACGTGTGTACTGGCGCCTGACCCCACACCACTCCAAGATGGCGCCGGAAATGGGCTCCCACCCCAGGAACCGGACCCGCTGAAGTAGCGGTGCTGGTCACGTTTTAAATGCAGGTAAGAGGGCTTTTAAAAACAGGGGATACCAACAGAAAATGAACGCAAATAGTTACAAGGAAATACTTTTAAAATCTAGTAACAGCGCTAAAGCGCGACGCGCCTCTTCAGCCAAACGCTACCTTGACAGGGCAGAGCCTCTAAAGGACTCGCCTTAAGTAGTAGAGCCTAGCTGGCTCCTGCGCAGTAGAGCGCATGTGTGTACTGGCGCCTGACCCCACACCACTCCAAGATGGCGCCGGAAATGGGCTCCCACCCCAGGAACCGGACCCGCTGAGGTAGCGGTGCTGGTCATGTTTTAAATGCAGGTAAGAGGGCTTTTAAAAACAGGGGATACCAACAGAAAATGAACACAAATAGTTACAAGGAAATACTTTTAAAATCTAGTAACAGCGCTAAAGCGCGACACGCCTCTGCAGCCAAACGCTACCTTGACAGGGCAGAGCTTCTAAAGGACTCGCCTTAAGTAGTAGAGCCTAGCTGGCTCCTGCGCAGTAGAGCGCACGTGTGTACTGGTGCCTGACCCCACACCACTCCAAGATGGCGCCGGAAATGGGCTCCCACCCCAGGAACCGGACCCGCTGAAGTATCGGTGCTGGTCACGTTTTAAATGCAGGTAAGAGGGCTTTTAAAAACAGGAAATACCAACAGAAAATTGTCCATTAATATTGAGTTTTCACTGGCGAATACCAGATCTAACATGTGACCCTCTATATGGGTCACATCTGGGACCCATTGTAGAAGGTTCAGGTTGGCACAGGATTGGATGAGATTAAAATAAGCGGCGTCCATCCCCCCATTGGGCCACAAGTTGAAATCGCCCAATATCATCCATCTATGATGCGTAAGGGCCATGTTGCTAATCACGTCGGCAAACTGCTGCTGCTGTTGCACTGTGACAGTACATGGGGGTCTATAACAGACCATACCAGTCAGGATATGCCCAGACGGGTGTTTCATAGAGAACCCTAACATTTCTATATAAGCAACCTCATCTATATCTAGAGTGGTGATATCCCAGGAATCTTTAAAAATGATCCCAGTCCCCCCACCTCTACCACTCTGCCTTGACTTGTGGAATGCTTTAAACCCTACTGGGGAGGCTAGCCCTAGCTCAAACTCCATCTCTGTCCATGTTTCTGTCACTTACAGAGCATCAAGTTTATGTGAGTCAAACAGGAGTTGGGTCTTTGTGGAGTGTTTGGGGTGTGACCTTACATTAAGGAGACCCCACTACATTACCCCCCGTGTATGAGATGTGCAAGTTTGTCCCCTCTAAGAGATCCAAAGCTGATGTACTGGCACCATTTATCTGCATACCTATGTCGCACAGCTGTTCCCTGGTATAAGTATATCTGGGAATCTCTGCATTTGTACAGTGTAATCTGGCATAGTGGCTGGCGCTAGGCGCTGCCGGATCGCGGACGGGCGCAGACGGGCTTGCCTTTGGCGTGCCAACGGCGGTATCCTATTTACCTAGGGCATAGGTACCCCAGGGGCCTCTCAGGGGCTGCAGCATGTATTATGCCACACCTGAGAGACCACTCAAAATGACACCACAGGTCTGGTACAGCAGCCTGTGTAAGGTTGTGTATGCACCCCTTACTTAGTTATAGGTTCCCTACATCTACCTTATATCACCACACATATAAACCTATCAATCACTCCTAAGGCAGGCCTAATCATTCCTGAAGGCAGTTTGCTGGGTTTTGTGTAGTAGGGTGCCCATGCATGAGCAGGGCCCCTCTGCAGCCTTCCGAATCTATTATCAGCGGTTGTTCTGTGATGCAGCCAAACCATATACTCTTAAGTGCATTAAACCCTTGCGGTAAATTCTAGCTTTGGAATGGCTGCAAGGAGACATGTTGTGTTTGGGGTCAAACACCTTGGAATCATACCTCCCCGCCAGTTCTGGCATCAGAGGTTTGATTCCACCAGTTTCCACCGTGCAACTCGAACCCCTGGAACCTAAGACCATTTGCAGCTGCATATGCTTCTTGGGAATCCCTGAGGTTGTGCATTGGGCTACTTGTAGTCCAGACCACAAGCAGTGATTCCACTAAAGATTACTGGCCTACACTCCACGAGTGACCCGTGGGCTGGTATGTAGTGATTCCTCACAAGGTCCCTTTGCGATCCCTTGTCTGTCGACTTGTGGGTCCCTGAGAAGGGTACTGTGACTTTAAATGGGCTTACCTGGTTGCTCCAGACGTGCCCTGACTCGCCATTGCTTGTGGAGTCCCCTGGGCCTTGCTGGTCCATCCCAAAGCCTTTTTACTTTCACCACATGGGTTGCTGTTGCCAAGGCTTGTTAGTCTCCGATCGAGACACCGATCCCCCAGCACTCGACATCCTTTGCTGGAAAGCGCACCTGCAGACTCTGGTCATCGTCAACATCTCCTGGTCCCCGTGGCAGCGGAGTCAAGCTTCACCTCATCGCACCTGAAACACCGACATTGGTGGCCATTGGTCTACGGTGCCCCTGGTCACCCTGAAGTGACCCAGACTCTGGCCCCTCTGCTTTCAGATTCTTCACATCCTTGATCCAGGCTTGAATCATACCAGACACTGTTCCTTTCCATGGCGGCAGCACTATGCAGCAACTCGCCCATGAAAACAGCAACGATTTCCGACACCATTTGGAACCTATGCACCCGGCTTCCCTGGGAGAGGTAACACGAGTACTCCGGTGCTCACATGGGTGCTGGCCTTAGAACCATCTAACACTAAAAGGGTTTGCTCCCAGTCCTCTCTGAAGTGTCCTTAATCTTTAATTTTCCAATCACGACTTTCCTACAGGATTGTACGGAGCTCGCAGCTGTGTATTAACACTGCATGCGTTCTCCGTGGGTCCCCTGTGTCACAATCTTGGTGTCACAATCTTGGGTGGTTCCTTGGGGTCCCAGTGATTCTACGTGCTCTAGGCAGTGTGTCTAGTCAAGACATTGTTCTTGTACCACTTTCTTAATATATGGTTGGGTCTCCCCCTGGGGCCCATTGTATATTGCGCTATTTACTGACGTTCTAGTGTGTTGATATTCTGTATCTTGTTCCTTAATCTCTTAAAGATGCTAGTAGTGAGTGTTTAGTGATAAATACATATGTATTTTATATATATACCTTGTGTGGTTCTCTTTTCATTTGGTCATTCAAGAGGTTACATAATCTGGTAAACCAAGTTGCTTTACACTCCTTCAAGACTTATCCTGAAGGCTGCTCTCTATAGCTACCACTAGGATAGCTTTCAATAAAGGTTGTCTTTAAATCTATCATCAAATAAGTGTTGTTTGGTCTGGTGCAAGGTGCCCACTATAACTAGTGGACAGCATATGCCAGGCCAACTTCTCACATTGGTTTGTAGTAGTGGGATTCAAGCTTGCTGTTGCTTTACCAGATAATCTCATTTGAGTGACTAACTGAAAACCACTATAGGTACATAGATACATATGCAACAAGTCTAGATTAAAGTTCTACTGAACTTAGAGTTGGGAAAGTCAAGGGTCTAGCACACCCTTTCTCCAACTCAAGAGAGAGTTCAATAGTTCCATTAGAGTATGTAGGTGCAGACACCACACCACACTAGTATGTCTTCAAAGGCTGAAGCCAGTGGCTCCAGATTAACCTAGTATGACCATGTCCCATTTCCAGAATTGAGGAACATGTGTGCATCTAGGAAATTGAAGACAGGGAAAAACCCTAGGGCCCAACGCCTCATAGAGGTATTGCTTTTAGATGATCTCAGAAAGACCCGAGGGTCTGATGAGGCAGGCAGGTTGGGTGGGGTAGCAGAAGAGGAAAGGCAAGGTGCTGAAAACATCCAAGACCTAGAGCTTGATGCTGACCAGGAGGATCAGAACGATTCTAACCTGGACAATTAAATTCTCCCTATGGATGAAGAAGAGAACCCCAGGGGTCCTCTCTTCACGCCCCCAGGAAGCGTTAGCAGTGCGCCTAGAAAGTCTAGATCTCCTTCTAAGGAATCTAATCATTCTGGTAAATCTGTAGGGACATCTGTCTTTCATAGGACCTCAGCCTCCTACAGGAGCGAGTCCTCCTATGATAAAAAGTGCAGACTGCTCAAGTTTGAAGAAGCTAACCTTAGGATCAAGAGAGAGCAGCTGGTCTTAGACCGGGAATCCCTGGAGCTCCAGAGAGCTTCTAGAAAAGAGGGGCTAGAGCCCCATGGTGGCAGCTACAGTGTCCCTAGAGGTAGTGGGTCAGAACCAGAGTGAGGCAGAAGGGTCAGAACTAAGGTGACTCCAAGAAGCAAGATTCTAAAAACTCTGATAAGGGTGGGGAAAGGGGGAAGCCCAGAAGTCTTCTCAAGGGCCCCAAAAATAGTGGGGAGTCACATTCCAACAAGGGAATAGGCAAAAAGAAACCATGGTGTAAAATCTGTAAACAGAAAACCCATTGGACAAGTGATTGTAAAAAGTCCAAAGACTCAACTCCAGCCCCCATTGCCCCTAAGGCAACTGCTCCCCCTAGTTCAGCTCCAAGTGGTGGTACTCAGAATAAGGGTGTAGTAGGGTTAACCCTGGGTTCTGAGATGGACTCTGGCCTAGTCAGAGTTCCATCTCAGACTGTACTGATCTGTGATGGAGGCATGGATATGTCCTTCTTTTTCAGTCCCAGTAATCTGGGCAAATAATGACAGCAGCCTGTGATAAATGGGAAAGAGGCTTTGGCATACAGGGACACAGGAGCAAGTGTCACAATGGTGACAAAAGATCGTGTGGCTCCTGAACAAATCTTACTGGGGAAGATGTACCAAGTGACCAATGCTAGTAATGTCAGGACAGACCATTCCTTGGCAGTTATTAATTTCACCTGGGGAGGGGTAACTGGCCCTAAGAAGGTTGTGGTAAGTGCAGACCTCCCTGTTGAATGCTTGCTTGGAAATGATTTAGAAACTTTTGCTCGGGCTGAAGTGAAACTCAGGACGGAAGGGTATGCCCAGACGTGGCTCCCGTGCTCACTACGCCACTGGAGTCAAGCTAACCTGGCTGAAGACGGCTGATAGCCAGAAACCGGTCCTAGGATGCTTGATTCCGGTCCAGGGAAGACATGGCTTGGCAGTTCGGGCTGGACTGTTCCCATGAGGCACAGGGTCAAGACTGATTTGCATATGGCCATGTCTGAACTGGGGTGGCTTGGTGAGCAAAATAACGATGGATTAAACCCAGATCTGTGACTGGGGGTGAATGTTTTGCCATTGTGCAACATTGCGTCCATCATCTTGTGTGTTTTGCTGTTCACCCTAAGTGGGAAGGGTATGCCCAGAAGTGGGTCCCGTGCTCACTACGCCACTGGAGTCAAGCTATCCTGGCTGAAGAGGGCTGATAGCCAAAAACCGGTCCTAGGATGCTTGATTCCGGTCCAGGGAAGACATGTCTTGGCAGTTCGGGCTGGACTGTTCCCATGAGGCACAGGGTCAAGACTGATTTGCATATGGCCATGTCTGAACTAGGGTGGCTTGGTGAGCAAAATAACGATAGATTAAACCCAGATCTGTGACTGGGGGTGAATGTTTTGGCATTTTGCAACATTCTGTCCATCATCTTGTGTGTGAAACTCAGGACTTGTTCAGAAATGTTGGGTATCCCTGCAGATGTGTTTGCTATGACCAGGTCACAGGCAAACATGTCCAACACTGAACAGGTCTTGGATCCTGGAAGAATGGAGCAAGCACCTTCTAAGAAGACGAGCAGTAGGAGTAAGGCAGTGTCTTACTCCCTGGCTCAGAGTACAGATCAGTCTCTTGACCTTAGGCCTGAAGAAGGAACTATCCCAGATGAGATTGAACCTGATCAGGTTGAGGTCTTGGGGACAGGGGAACCTTCCAGGGCAGAACTGAGTCAGGAGCAGCTGAGCTGTCCCTCTCTTGAACCCCTTAGACCACATGCTGTTGCTGAGGCTGCTGGGAGTGCTAGCGGGTCCCATAAGATTTGGTGCAAGGTGCCCACTATAACTAGTGGACAGCATATGCCAGGCCAACTTCTCACATTCGTATATCCAACGAACCGTCTTTTTGGGACGGTACCTGGATTTCGACCATCCTTACGAATCATAAAACCATCATTACAGAACATCAGAGTAACTCGGAGTATCTTGGTTCCAATATCAAGTAAAACGTACTAGTCAAAATATCCAATGAGGCCACCATTTTGGAAAGGGTCAGATATTCAGACAAAAGACTTATACATCAATTATGCACATTTCCAGAGTATTAGTTCCCAGAATAGTGTAACTATCTACACAATCTGTAATTAGTAGACCCAAAATAAAGGGTGTGAGTACAATATTTACTCTATCTGGTCAGACCTATTACATCAAAGTAGATTTGATTCTACACACCCATACGATATGTAAAGCAAATTACACATCCAAAACGCATGATTAAAGCCTCTGTGGTAAGCCTGTCAGTTGGGCCAAATATATGGGAAATATAATTGGCAAATTGTGTACAAGTGTATTCCTTTTGTTATCAGGTATACACACTAACAATACTGGAACTCTAATGTAACATATAAAAATTAATTAATCACAAGTGAGTGAATGCGGTGATAAAGACTCACAGCAAATGAGTTAATACAATATTAGGAATAGAGACAAAAAATATAAAAACACACATTGAGGGTAACCAGCGGTAGCAGCACACATAGTTCACACCGTAAATGAGTGAACTATTCTCTACAAAGGGTATCTCAGTATCAAAACAATTTATAGTTTGCTGAATTTGTCCACAGCAGCATGAATTAAGACACAGTATTTAGATATCCAAATAAGATACAAGAGATACCACATATAATAAGAGAGAATGAGAGGGGACAGAACAGGAGAGGAACAGAATAAATAGAATATTTTTTATAAGAAAACGCTTTTCATTTTGCAAATAGTTTTCAAATTACAGACAAGTATAACTCGGACTGATTCATAAGGGACCACATTGGCAGATATGTCATCATGTGTGCCCATTGGGACCCTACTGGTAACATACAATCAGAGCCCAGGCAAAATATCCAGTTTACAAACCATACCCCCCATTTTTAAAGCATGTAATGTATTTCTTCATCACTATTATGCCCCAGTTCAACACTGCATAGTTTACATATCCAACCTGCTTCGTTCTTCCTTAGGGCTAGTTCCCTATTCCCTCCTCTCGGGTTAGCCGGTATGTGATCAATTCCCATAAACCATAATTTATTGTCAATAGGATGGTTTTCTTGCATGTGAAACGTCATTGGGTATTTATGATCACCATTGCGCATCGCACGCAAATTTTCCTGAACTATCCTTTTTAGACGTCTTATGGTGCTGCCCACGTAGATCTTATTGCATGGGCAGCTCAGGATATATGTAACATATTTTGTGTTGCAATTAATTAGATGGTTAATGTAATAGACACAGCCAGTATTGAAATTGAAAGATTTGTTTTTTTCTTTCCCTAATGAACAAATGTTGCCATTATTTTCAGGTATAAAAACCCTTGGTTGTATGAGACAGCTAAGTAGCCTTCCTTGGTGTAGTGATGAAACTGGGGCACAATAAATTTCTCAGATTCTTCCCCATCCTGTATGTTATTTTTGGTCTAGAGGCTAGCGTCTCTTTTTGGCTTGATACCTCGGTGAGTAGGTGCCAATGTTTACGTAGTACATTGTAAACCCTGTCACTAAGATTATTAAATTGCCTGTTAAAAGAGACTGGGGCCTTCTTAGATTTAACTGGGCCCTAAGGTTTCAGGGTAATGACTCTAGATATTTTTCTGCATCTTCTACTTTACCTGGGAGATATCCACATGCTAAGAACCGTAGTTTGGTCTGTTTGATGTTCTCGGAAAAATTCTCCTCTGTACTACAGTTCCTCCTTATTGTTATTGTTATGTTGGATTTATATCGCGCCAATCACCTGCAGGTCTCTAGGCGCTCGGAAATCGATGGAATTCATACAATAACTACGTATCACACAAAGAGATAGTGCAGCAGCCAGCCTACATTGCACCCAGGACCCTCCCAAACAGCAATGTCTAAACCGCAGGAGATTCACCTCTCTGCGTAGCCCCTCAGGCAGCTTATTCCATAGCTGTGGGACCAACACAGAGAAGGCTCTCCCTCCCTTGGTTACCAGTTTGTACCGAGGGCAAATCAGCAACTGAGAGTCCGAAGATCTAAGTGTTCTTTTTGGACTATACACTTCCAGACGGTCTCTAATATAGACAGGTGCATGGCCATAAATTGCCTTATGGGCCATGCATAGACTCTTGAACTCTACCCTCTCTTTTATGGGGAGCCAATGTAAGCTCTGTAATAGGGGAGAAGCCTTGGTCCTTCTGGGGAGTCTAAAAATCAGTTGCGCTGCGTCGTTCATCACGACCTGCAATCTTTTCATCAGAGTTTTTGGGAGGCCTAAATAGAGGACATTCCCATAGTCCATTCTTGACATGATGGTTGCCGCTACAATTGTTTGCAACATGGCCTGAGAAAGAACGGGTACTAGCTTACGTAGCTGCCTGATGATGTTCGTGCAGCTCCCTAAAACAGCGGAGATTTGGCTGCCCATTGACAAATCACAATCCAGCTTAATCCCCAAGCTCTTTACATTTGCACTTGGCTTCGGAGTTGGCCCTAACTCCTGTGGCCAGTAAAGATCGCTCCAAGGTGAGGTGGTAGATGGAATTACCAATACCTCAGTCTTGTCTGGATTGATCTTCAACAGATTTCTCGTCATCCACCCGACCGTATACCTCAGGATGTTCTGCGCTTGAAGCTGCGCAGCCTCGGTGTTATCGATACTCAGTATGAGCTGAGTATCGTCAGCGTAGTTAAAAACTCTACAGCCCATACTGGCCAGAGGTGCAATCAGAGGTTGGAGGTATAGATTAAACAGTAGTGGGGACAATGCGGAGCCCTGAGGCACCCCACACTCTAAAGTCCCCACGTCTGATATCAAATCCCCCAGTTGTATCCTCTGTGTTCTTCCCAAAAGAAAGGATTTCAGCCAGTTAAAAGCTACGCCTTTAACCCCGAAGTTGTCTAGTCTTTCCAGGAGAAGGGCATGGCTGACAGATCTAAAAGAATCAGGGCGCTTGGTTTCTTAATATCAGCCAAGCCTCTTAATTCATCCAGCACCGAGAGCATCACCATCTCGGTGCTGTGATGTGCTCGAAACCCTGCCTGTCGCTCATGGAGTAAACAATGAGACTCCACGTGAGATAGAAACTTCAGGACATACTGTTCTAAAATTTTGGAGATAAAGGGCAGCTGGGAGATTGGTCTATAGTTCTTCAAGACCGCAGGGTCCACAACGGGTTTCTTCAACAGGGGCCTTACTCGCGCTTCCTTAAATTCAACAGGTAGATACCCCGTTTCTAAAGATCTATTAAGGAGAGAAATGATACGCTCCTCCAAAATGGGATGTGCCACACGAAATACACTAGGGGGGCATGGGTCTGCTGGGGAACCAGATTTAGTTCTACCCATCAGTTGCTCCAAGCTCAACACATCAATCGCAGGAAACTCCACGATTGTACAGTCCGTGGAATTATGGAGATCAGGGTGTAGGACAAGTCCATTCACTGTGTTACTTTTTATTTCCGAGATGATGTTCTCCACTTTTTCTAGAAAATATCCCTTAAGGCATTGCAATCTATGGTGGTTTCTGAGCTTTCCGGTTTCTTGCTCAGGTCAGATAAAATTTTAAAAGTCTCTTTCTGGACATTCCCGGCCTTATTTAGGCGAGACTCATAGTGTTCCGCCTTTGCTTGCAATATAAGTTTTTTATACCTATGAAGGGAGGGTTTATACTGATCCCTAGCTATATCATGTTTAGGTTTCCTCCAGGATCTCTCCAAAGCCCGAAGCTTTCGTTTGTGCTCCCTCAAGAGCGGGGTAAACCATGGAGCTCCTTTTCCTGGTCCTTTGATGGGCTTGGTCCTTTCACGTGCTATCAGATCGATGGCTTGACACAAGCTCCACGATAAATCCGTGTATTCCAGGTCCAGGTTGCTTCCAGCACCAGAGGGTCGGGCCACTTTCGGAAATGTCTCGGTCAGGGTTTTTAAATCAACCTTATCCCATTTACGGATTTTCCTGACTCCTCGAGACAGATCACTTAAGTGTCCATCAATATGGACCTCACAATTCACTAAATAGTGATCGGTCCATATGCATGGTAAAACACCTCTGAGAGTTACGTTTGGGTCCGAGGTCCATACAAGATCAAGGGTATGACCCTTGATGTGCGTGGGTACTTCCACAAGTTGTTTGAAGCTCAAAGAGGACATTGTAATATTCAGTAGACATGTAGCCAGATCCTTATACGTATCATCTCCCCGTACGGGATGGTATTGATTACATGTCGGGGGTGTGCACTGCAAGAATGTAAAGTGCTGTTACAGGCTGTACTCTTACGATGGGTTGAACTTTTTATGCAAATATTCTGAACAAAGAAGGTAATATTCATGAAATCAATTCGTTCACCACTGAAATTAATGGTGAATCGTACATTAAAGGGGTTTTCGTTAAGATAGGTATGATATTCCAGCAGATCTGAGGCAGGTCCACCCCAAAGCATGATCACATTGTCAATGTACCTGCCCCAGAATATAATATGTTCCGTCATGTTTGCAGCGCGACGGCCCCAGGCATGCTCCTGCTCATACCCACCCATAAAGAGTATGGCATAAGCAGGAGTAAACCTGGAGCCCATCGCTGTGCCCTGAATTTGATGGTACCATTAGGCGTCGTGCAGAAAGAAGTTCTTTGACAAGATGATATCTGTCATTTCCAATAGAACTTCATTATGCATATAGTGGTCCGCAGTTCTTTGTCCCAGGAAAAATTCCAGAGCTTTCACCCCACATTTCTTCCTGATAGAAATATACAGACTGGCCACAACCATGGTGACAAAGAGGAGATTTTCCAACCATACCAGACCTTCAAATTTACTTAAGATGTCTTTGCTATCTTTGATGTAAGCTGGCAAATTACGAGCTAGGGGTTGAAGGAATTGATCTACATATTCTGACAACTTCTCTGTAGGGGAATTAACACCCGAGATTATCGGACGTCCGGGTGGAAATGGGCCCTCCTTCTGTATTTTGGGGAGCACATATATGCAAGGGAATGAGGGTTCACAAACCATCAGATACTTGTACTCCTCATCACTTAGTAGGCCTTTCTCCTGCCATTCCACTAGTCTCATATTAATATGGGTACTCAGTGTTTTAGTTGGATTTCCTGGGACCTTTTTATAGCATGTGGTTTATACAGCTGGTGGTCGATTTCCTTCATGTAACTCTCCCTATACATTATCACCCCCTCCCCCCCCCCCCCCTGTCTGCTTCACGAATGACAATAGAGGGGTCAGATCTTAAATCCTTCAGTGCCTGCTTTTCCTCTGCGGAGAGGTTGAATTTAATTCTACTTTGGGGAGTTGAATGTTCCAGGATTTTATGGAAGCCTTTGGTGCCTCTCTCACTAAAAAGATCTATGTTGGTGTGTGTCCCTACTGGAACAAATTTAGATTGAGACTTCAGACCACTATCGATTTGCATATTTTCCGAAATGTCCAATTTAGCTCTCAAAATATGGACCTCAATCGGTATTTCATCCTGTAGTGACATCATCAACTGTAACGTATGTAGATCAGAGACAGTATGGGTCTGTGGTATACATTCCCCCGTGTTCTTGGTACACATAACAGGATTCCGACTAAAGTGATCTTTCAACTTTAATAATCTGATGAATTTGTACAGGTCAACAACGATGTCTATGTCATTTCCAAATTGGGTGGGGCAAAACCCCAAACATCTACCCAGTACAGATACATCAATTTCTGACAGGACTCTAGAGGAGAGGTTAACAATCATAAGTTCCTGTGTTGAACCCCCCACGCTGTCTTCTGCTGTTATATCTCCCAGGTTTTCTTGGACCTGGTGGACATGGCAATTGTTTGGTTCCACACTCTCTTGTTTCTGCCTGTACTTCTGCCATCTCCTCCCCGCCTTCTTGTTTTTGATATTTTCTCGTGGTTCTTACTCATAAGCTCAGTCATTCCATTTCCACTAAAAAAGTAGATTGATTTTCTATGTCAGATGTACCCGGTGTCTCTTCGGTAGTAACCAAACTGGCCACTGATGATAAGGAGCTGATACTGTCAGTTGATGCTAATTCAGATGTTTTGTCTCGTCTTTTTCCTTCCCCTGTTACTTTGAGGATGTCATATCCATGGGAGAATGTATAAATCCTCCCATCCCGGTAGTCGTTATCATTTCTCTTAATCTTTTATACTTTTTTGTCCCTCAATTATATTTGATATTCATCTAATATTTTGTCTAGAATATCATAGTTCTTTTTTACTGTATCCTTTAATTCCGATTCTGCAATCTCTTTCTCAAGTTCCTCTATTTCTGACTTTGACTTACAGCCCTTTTCTGCATTTTGTATTATTATACGCATCATATTAAACGATGCGTTATGGAGATTTTCCTTCCAATCCTTCAATGAATCAGGATCCAGGCCCTCAAAGGTTGGAAAGATTAAAATACTGAGGCCTCTTGGAATCTTCTCATTCTCCATATATTTGGCCAAAGTGTTGCCGTCCCACCACCTGGACATTTCTTGTTTTTCAAATTTCTCTAACTTCTGAAACTTAGATATCAGACCCTCTGTCTTTGCCGCATTACTTATTGTGCCTCCCACAGTATGTCTTGATGAATAGAGGTCCTGAGCTCGTTTCTGTCTTCGATCCTTGAAGCTAGGCATGTTTATGGTAATTAATAGTGAGAAACTAAGATGATAGGGCAGGCCAGTGCATACACAGGGAGTAATTTACAAGTAGAACAAACTTTGACAGTGTACCCTGTAAAGACCTAGCACCTGACCCGCTATCCCTAATTAGTATACATACGGTGGGAGTCCCCCATCAGTTATGTGTGCACACTGTTAATGCACCCGCTGCCACGTGCAATCCAATACAGGATTATAACAACTCAAAAAATTGCAAAGGTGCACCACTTAGCAACGAGACAAAATAGACACATAACAAATGATCAGGTCCTTGTCCATAGGGTTTTTCTTCAAGCCTCTTCTTTTATTCAAAATATTTCAAATAGTCACAGACAACGTGTTTCGTCCAGTAATGGACTTCTTCAAGGCAGCAAATTTAACAGGTATATATACACACATCAACATGAAAAAAGGCAATATATATATATATATATTCACTGAAAAAACCATAGGTTTCAGCCCTTATATAGTTAGGAATTAGCAGATAAAAAACCTTTGAAATTTACTGAAAATACCATAGGTTTCAGGCCTTATATAGTTAGGAATTAGCATTTAAAACCATTGAAAATGCTCCTATATAGTTAGTTGTACTAACTATATTTCGCGCGCCCGCAATCCACTGCTGATGATGTCATATATTACATCATTCATGACATGGTCAGTGACATCACTGATGACATCACTGATGACATCTCAAATGACATCACTGATGACATCACTGAGTGACTGTATGTTTCTGTAAAGTTTAAATATGTTTTACATATTGAAGAATGAGTGGATGTATAAGTGTCTGGATGAAGGATTTAGTAGGTGCGTGACTGACTGTATGAGTGAGTGATTCATTTTGTCTTACTGAATGCATGGGTTAGTGGCTAAACTCTCTGAATGTGTGCATCAGTATGTCTGTTGTTGTGTAAGCTGCTGCATGTGTTGATCAGTAGCTTTATGAGTGGCTATATAGGTTATTGATTGGTTGCCCAAGTATTTATATGGGAGACTGAGTGTGTGTGTGGGTGGCTGGGAGGTGTGTGACTCTGTGCATAGATGTGTGAGCAGTTGATTCACTAGGTGTATGGGTTCAAGAGTGCATGTGGAAACAGGTGTATGGGCGGTTGACTGTGTGCATGTGTGTGTTGGTGAGTGAATAGATATCTCAGTGCTACATGTCCAAGTAAGTAAAATACAGTGCATGTGAGAGTTGGCATATATAAATGACTATACATGAGAGCCAGTGATTGTGCGAGTGGCTGTATGGATCATTTTGCACTTGTATAAGTGATTGTATAAGAGAGAGTAAGTATGTGTTAGTATATGTTTGAATAAGTAAGGTGTTGTGTGTATAACTGTATAGTTGAGGAAATGGAAGTGTGATTGATTCTGTGCATGACTGACTAGGTGTGTGAGTAACTCCATGGATGAGTGGCAGTGTGTGAGTGTCTGTATAGGGGTATGAGTGCATATGTTAGTGTTGTATTGATGAGTGACTGTATGTATGAGTGATTCTATGGGTGAATAAGTGGATGTGTGTGTAAACCTAGCAATCAGTGAGTGCGTATGTAGTAACTGGTATTGGTGTGTCAATGGTCAATGGTTTCAAGAATGGTAGTCTGGATTTAACACTGGGTGTATCAAAGGTTATATTAGAGTGTAAGGAGGTGCATCATATTATCACATGAATTATGTCATCAGTGATGTCATCAGTGATGTCACTGACCATGTCATGAATTATGTAATATGTGACATCATCAGCAGTGGATTGCCAAGTTTGGTGTAATTCCATTCAGCCGTTCGGGCTGTAGCCGTGTCTACAGGTCCTACGGAAAATTGCATTATGCTACATTTCACATTCAATTTTTTCAAAAACTACTGGAGGGATTTACGTCAAACATACAAAAGGCAGTGCTGCATACCAGTCCCTACCATTTTGCCAAATATGGTGTAATTCCGTTCAGCCGTTCGAGCTGTAGCCTTGTCAGAATGTCCCTATGGAAATTAACATGGGGAAAACATGTTTTGGGACCCCCTTTTTTCTCGGCCTCCGCTTGACGAATCTCCCCGAAACTTTCAGGGAAGGAGCGGAGCGCAGCGAGGCAAATTTAAGGAAAATTACAGGCAGATCCCTCAATCGGCGCCAAAGTTATTCCCAATAGAATGTTCGGAATTTCCTATGGTAACTAGGTCCTAACTATATATACCTACTGGCGACCACCAGTAGGATGTCTATATATATATATATATATATATATATATATATTTATTCACTGAAAAAAACATAGGTTTTACACAGGTTATAGTTAGGAAGTAGCATTTAAAAAACCTATGAAATTCACTGAAAAAACCATAGGTTTGACACCAGTTATAGTTAGCTGGAAATTTTACTGACATAAAACCAATGAAATTCCACGTTATAGTTAGTTGGACTCACTATAACTTGCGCGTGTAATGCACTGCTGATGACATTACATATTACATCACTCATGACATGGTCAGTGACATCACTTATGACACCATCCAGTGAATGTGTGTCTTTCTAAAAAATAAATATGTTTTATATATGTATATGTAAAGGTGGAGAGAAGAATAAATGTTTAAATTATTGTCTTAATGAATGTTTTTTTTTAAAAGAAATGATTGGATAACTGGCTTATTAAGTGTATCTTACTGAATACATATATTAGCGAGTAATGTTTAAATATTTCAATATATGTATCAGTGTTTCACTTTGTGAATAAGTGGCTGCATGGGTTGATGAGTACCTACATGTGTGTGTATATGGGTTATTAGATGTTTTTTTAGTATCAGTATGAGTGTCTCTATGGTTTGGTGGGGGTGTTACTTATGATATAGATCCATCAATGACTGACTCACTGTTTCTATGTTTTTTGAAGACAACATATGTGCAGGACTGTATGGGTGGATGAGTGTGTATATGTTTGTTTTAGTAAGTAAATGACTGTCTTATTATTGTGTTTATCAGTAACTACATATGTTTTAATCTAGTATATGTGATTATTGATGTATATAAGTGAGTATATGTGAGAGTGAGAGATTGAAAGAGTTTCTGTTTAAATAAGTATGTGTTTCTATAAGTGATTGTTTAAGAGAGTAAGTATGTATAAGTTTCCTTAGAAGTAACGTGGTAGTGTGTGTATAGTTGTATATGCAAATAAAGGGATGTTCAATAGTTTATTTGCATGTGTGAGTATGTGTGTGAGTAACTTTTCGATGACTGTCGGTGTGTGACAGAATGTATAGGTGTATCACTACATATGATGAGTGAGTATATGTATGAGTGACTATATAGAACTGTTGGTGAATGACAGAATGTGTATATAGATGGTGGAATTACTGAATTGGTTGCTGTAACTGGTATGGGTATCTCCATTTTTTGGAAAATGTTAATTTCTATTTTCCAATATGTGTTTTAAGGGTTACATTACACTTAAAGGAGGTCTGTCATCAGTGATGTCATAAGTGATGTCACTGACCATGTCATGAGTGATGTAATATGTAATGTCATCAGCAGTGCATTACACGCGCAAGTTATAGTGAGTCCAACTAACTATAACGTGGAATTTCATTGGTTTTATGTCAGTAAAATTTCCAGCTAACTATAACTGGTGTCAAACCTATGGTTTTTTCAGTGAATTTCATAGGTTTTTTAAATGCTACTTCCTAACTATAACCTGTGAATTTCTTAGGTTTTTTGAATGCTAGTTCCTAAGTATGAAATCACGTTCATAACTAGATAGTGTCACCGCCTACACGTCCTAAGAAGCGCATGTAAAGTCATGTGACTTGAAAACAACACTTGCAATTGGTTCTTAGTAGTTTCTGTTCTGGAATTTACACGAAGCACTCCACCCACTTTCCTCACAATCTTTTCTACTCTGAAGAGACAACAACGTCGAGCATCTTCCGGAAAACTTTGCTGAAATGGCTGCCCTTCCGGATTCATCTTCCGAATCTGAAGGAAATGAGCGACCACCGTTAAGAAGAAAAAAGGAATCTTTCATTTGGCAATTTTTTACTTATCCTGAAGATCAAAAGAAAGTGAATGCGCCAAAAGTAACCTGCACGATATGCAATTCGGAGCTCTCAAGGGGAAATCCAAATAAAAAATATTCCTTTTCTATACACACCATGCAGCGGCATGTTAAACAAAGGCATCCTGAGCATTATGCAAAAGCATCGACAAGAGCCCTGGCCACGCTATTACCATCAGAGGTGGCCAGCACATCTTCTGGTGGACGACCTGTATCTCCATCGAGTGCTCAGATGGACTTGAGACCATATCTTGCGAAGGTGCATATGAAATGCAACGAGTCTGGAGAAATTCTTTTGTATGGAGAGCAGAGCCTCATTCTTATTAAACTCAAAATTGAAAGTCACAAATGCCCCAAGAAAAGATAAATTTCTTCACTTCATTTTCATACTATTACATACTGAAAAATGTAGTAGCAACTTTAAGAAATCGAAAGCATCATAACACTTCTTTCCCAAAAAAAAAAAAAAAAAGTTCTTTTCAGAACTAACTCTTTCTACCAAAACGTGCTCCAAGAGCATATTATGAGATGTTTTTTCGCCGCTTTATTTTAGTGCGAGACCGGG
Source organism: Lissotriton vulgaris (assembly GCF_964263255.1). Lineage (NCBI taxonomy): Eukaryota > Metazoa > Chordata > Amphibia > Caudata > Salamandridae > Lissotriton > Lissotriton vulgaris. Next base: position 1,880,412,490 of record NC_141685.1, on the reverse strand, counting down.
TGCGCGCACCCTCCTATCGCGTACAGGACCTGACACTTGCATGTGAAGTCATGTGACTTCTAAACAACACTTCTAATTGGTTCTTGGTAGTTTCTATTCTGAAATTTACACGCAGCACTCCACCCACTTCCATCACTTTCTTTTCTACTCTCAAGAGAGAACAACGTCGAACACCTTCCCGAAGACTTCGCTACAATGGCTACCGTTCCGCATTCATCTTCCGAATCTGAAGGAAATGAGCGACCACCTTTGACAAGAAAAACGGAGGCCACGCTATTACCATCAGAAGTAATCAGCACATCTTCCGGTGGATGACCTGTATCTCCATTGAGTGCTGAAATGGACTTCAGACCATATCTTACGAACGTGCACATGAAATGCACGAACTGTGGAGAACTTCTTGTATACGGAGAGCAAAGCTTTACTCTAATTAAACACACAATTGAGAGTCATAAATGCTCCAAGAAAAGTTAAATTTCTTCACTTTATTTGGATAGTATGACATACTGAAAAATGTCGTAGCAACTTTAAGAAATCAAAAGCATGATAACACTTGTTTCCAAAAAAAAAAAAAAAAAAAAGTTCTTTTCAGAACTAACTCTTTCCGCCAAAACATGCTCCAAGAGCATATTATAATATGTTTTTTCACCGCTTTATTTTAGTGCCAGACCGGGTGCGCGCACCCTCCTATCGCGTACAGGACCTGACACTTGCATGTGAAGTCATGTGACTTCAAAACAACACTTCTAATTGGTTCTTGGTAGTTTCTATTCTGGAATTTACACGCAGCACTCCACCCACTTCCATCACTTTCTTTTCTACTCTAAAGAGAAAACAACGTCGAACATCTTCCCGAAGACTTCGCTGCAATGGCTACCGTTCCGCATTCATCTTCCGAATCTGAAGGAAATGAGCGACCACCTTTGACAAGAAAAACGGAGGCCACGCTATTACCATCAGAAGTAATCAGCACATCTTCCGGTGGACGACCTGTATCTCCATCGAGTGCTGAAATGGACTTGAAACCATGTCTGGCGAACGTGCACATAAAATGCAACAACTGTGGAGAAGTTCTTGTATACGGAGAGCAAAGCTTTACTCTAATTAAACACAAAATTGAGAGTCATAAATGCTCCAAGAAAAGTTAAATTTCTTCACTTTATTTGGATAGTATAACATACTGAAAAATGTCGTAGCAACTTTAAGAAATCAAAAGCATCATAACACTTGTTTCCAAAAACTTTTCAGAACTAACTCTTTCTACCAAAACGTGCTCCAAGAGCATATTATGAGATGTTTTTTCGCGACCGGGTGCGCGCACCCACCTATCGCGTACAGGCGTCGAGACACGCATGTGCAGTCATGTGACTTTAAAACAACACTTCCAATTGGTTCTTACTAGTTTCTATTCTGCAATTTACACGGAACACTCCACCCACTTCCCTAGAAAACCAGTTTATCGAAAAACTTTTAAAGCCTCCTCTTATGAAATATTCGACATCAATCACATAGCAGAGTACTAAATAGCACTATATACACTCCGTCCCTTAATTATAAGAGACTTATTGCTATGTAAAAGCAAATTTTGTTTTCACGCGATAATGTGAAATGCTGAGCCTGTTACACAATTTGCTTTCACAAATATGTTACTATTCTCCTTCGAGCACTAACACCGTAGAAAATACCACCAATAGCGGTGATAGTTTTTACACCGAGAAAGGGCGATTTGTATCGCTTAGAGCCCTTACAATTATAAAGTTTTATTTCCTAACTCTCTGATCTCCAACTGTGCAACGTAGCTCCCCTGTGTGTCGTAATAAGGTCCATAAACAAAAACTACAGGGCCAGCATTATAAACATGCACAGAACCACAAAACGACAAGAGCCACCATGTTGATATATATCCTTAATATAATAAACCTCTAAGAATAAATACATATTTCCGTGGCACCCCATAACACAAATGTGGCGTCCTCTGACTCTGCTCCATTACCAAACACCGTAACTCCCCGCCCCCCTCACTTGTCACTAAACTCCGCACTCCACCCCACCCGGGCCCCCTATTACAAACCCCCAACCTACCCTCCCTGCCCAAACCCACCATGAACCTCAAACCGCCCCTAGAAAACTTATAAGAAACAGGATTACTAAAACTCAAAGAATACGCAACAGGCAGATAATGTAAATAGTACATAAAGGCACATATTTTTTCCATAATACTATTTAAAAACATGTTCTATTTTTTATAAATCTATCATGCATCTGACCCTCTAGAACTGCTTTCAAAACGTGAACTATAAACCTCTACTTTTCATTTTCAAACCATACACTTTCAATTACATTATTTTTTTTTCACAATTCATGTAATGTTACACACCTTTTCTAAAATACACCAGTACCTATCATTTATAAGGATTTATTTTCAGTCTTCATCAGTGACACTTTCTTAACATATAATAGAAATCACTGTAACTTTTTAAACGACAATGCTAACGCGGTAAAAATAACCCTTCATTTGCTTTCCTTTAAGAATGCAGACTATGTACCCCACGCACGCGTTTCTTGATCTTTGTATTTGGCAGCGAAAACCGACCTTGAATCGGAAGACATGAACAAGACCGCCATTGTCACATTTAAAACTGAACGTTGCATCTGCTCACACACATATCTTTCACTAAGCTAACATTCACAGAAAACAGCATTGATGTAAAAAAAAATTGACCTTGCTTTAGAACTCCCTCAAATCACTCCCTTATTTTTTAACGCATCCTCCAGTTCAAAAAAAGCTACTTTTTTGATAACTACTAAGCAATATATAAGTGACTAGACTCCTAGAAAATGTATCAAGTCATTCTGCTCCTCTCCACTGCATAGCCGGCGACCTAATTCTGTGGAGTTGCTATACAACCAGCGGTGCTGCACCGTTTCCTTTACCATCTTGGGAAATTCAAAATGGATGTCCCTCCTGCCTTCGCAAACGAGCCGGACCACTTAGAACTATTTCGACAGAGAATGCTTCTGTACTACGGCACCTTACCACTCTCAACTTTGAATACTTCATATCGATTATCATTTCGATATTCGTATTTCACCTGTGTGCAGCCTGTATTTCATTGCCTGAGCTGTGATTTCACGTGGGCCCTGGATTTATGTCTCTGCAATTTGGTACCTCCTGAACCGAATTACAATCACCTCATGAATCCGTTACTTGATCATGAACAGCTTTGTTACAACGGAGGGTTTATGGCCTTTGCAGCGATACAAGGAGTTCTGGGTCATTGGAATATATTCGCAGCGGCGCAAGATTTCCTAACAGAGAGCTACATCGAAAACCCACCGAGCTGCCCTATGATGGTAAAAGACGCTCCAATAATGACAGATCATGAATGCTCCTTTCATCTTCTCAATTGGATGGCTGACATGTTTTCAGATGATAACAATGATTTCATGTTAGAGGCACTTGCTGCATACTTTGCCTACACAATGGACGGTTAACTCTTTCCTAACAGCGAGCTACATCGAAAACCCACCGACCTGCACTCTGATGGTAAAAGAGGCTCCGATTATAACAGATCATCAGTACTGCTTTACTCTTTTCCATTGGATAGCTGACATACTTTCAAATGATAAAACTGATTTCCTGTTACAAGCAGAAGCTACCTATTTTGCCTAAATGATGCTTCAATAACTCTCATACAAGCCATTGACGTCCTCATTTCCTTTTGGTTTTCTATATTCTTCACGTTCTTTTCCATATTTTCTTTTGAAGAACAGACCTATTGGCTTTACTAACAGTGGACATTATGATTTCGTGTTGGTTGACAGCTGATTCATAAAGTAATGATGTATAACCACTTGCATTTTCATATATCGTTCCTAAACTGAAAGGCCAGAGACCTTCTTCCATTTATTAAAATATAATATACTTCCTTATAAGAGTGTACAATGTTTTTTTCCAACTATATTCATTTTTCTTCAACTATAGCGTTTGTATTCCATGTACTACTGACAATACCAATTACTGTGTTTTTTGCAATTTCTGTACTCATATTACATAATGATTTGCCTTTAAAACAGTACATTTCTAAATAAACATTTCAAATATTCATGGTTTCTCTTTTAATCCATAATCTCAACTGGAATGATTTCATATTGAAAAACTATTCATGGGTTCCACATAACCTTAACTGTAGACACTGAAGACCTTATTTATAAAGACCTTCCGCCGCCAGTGCCTCATTTTTTAAAATGGGAAAAAGTAACGCACCGGTGGCGCATGGCCTTCATAAATAAAGTCCTGAATGTTCTCTTTTCTCGACCTCACTTACTGATACTAGAACCTGCAAGCCAATTACGGCCCGTGAACTCTTTCTTAGTAGGTCGCGCACCGTAAAGACAGTTATACCACTGTTAACATTTTTTTTTTACTGTTACTAAGCACCGACACAGTTCCGCTTTACTCAGAGTTAATCACTGCTCCCACGCTTCTACAGGCCAGACGCTATGTCGTATTTCTCTCCTTATCACCCTTTCATCTCCACAATAACAAACAGTTCTCCGCCTGCCACCAGAGAACAGACTCAGATGCAGAAGCACCAAAGAGTGAACCCATCACCAACTGCCATCTCCGGCTGTTTCCATGGTTACACCTCATTCTGCACCTTGCTGAAGGCACAGGTCAAAAGTTCATGTCTTAACGTTCTACAACAAACTAAGAACACTATTTTCCCTCCAGAAACACCGGCCAATACACAGCTCTGTTACATATCTTGTTTTTCACACCCAATAGTACTTTTCGTTTAACATAAACATTAACATGGAACGTACTGTTCAATCTCCACTTGTTACAATCAACCAATCATTTTTATTTTTTAAACCACACCCAGCCTCTTCCTTTTTCTTTATTTAGAATTTCAACTTCTAACTACCATTCCACTTCCAGAACCGATTGGAGGACGACTACAAATCCCTTGAAAATGAAGGTCTGGCTAATAGGACACAGTTATATTCACTGGAGTGAAAAATATGCAGTAAGCAGACGAATTTGCAACCTCGGCTTACCAAATGTACACATATCCAAAAGAGGATTGAAATGTCACCAAGTGGTTCCATTGGTGAAAACTTTTATGCATCTCCCAGAACCAGACCTTATAATTGTGCACTGTGGTGGGAACGTTCTAGGCACAATCACTGGGGTAGGTCTGGAAATGCTTCTAAAAGACACCTTTCGACAATTGATGACACTTTTTCCTCGATCTGCCTTGGTATATTCCAATATATGCCAAAGACAGAAATGGAATTGGTCCAATCAACATTGTGCACCATTTGAGAAAGCAAGGAGACATGTAAATAAATCTGTTTCTGCGTTCCTCAGAGATTATAGCATGGGTTCTATTTACCACAACAACTTGCGATACCACATGCAAGACGTCTATAGGAGAGACGGTGTTCATTTCACGAATGAGGGAAACAGAATCTTCCTCTGCAACATCAGGCTCTGCATCGGTACTTACTTATAAATGCAGAAAACACTCAATTAACACAAGGGCTCTTTTCAGAGCCACCTTATATCTAAGCACTCAAACTTCTGATTTATCTCCATTTCAACACTCTTGTGAATAGGTGTGCGCGACCGGGTGCGCGCACCCCGTTATTTTTTTCCCGAAAAAAATTATATCTTTTCGCATTTAAGGGCCTCACTGCACACCCCGAGAAAACCTACGCAGCAAGACAATCTCTACCTTCTCCCCTTTCCATGTTTCAACGCTTTGAAATGAACAATATATTTACTCGCAGTGACAAAATGGCGGACAAAACTTCCTGATTTCCTTCGAATCGAACGTTAACAGACGTCACGCAGCAAAAAAAAATTCCGCTCACGCGCAGCCGCTTGGGTGCGCGCACGTGTGCGCGCCTATAAATATATAATTGACTTTAACTTTAATTTTCTCAACAACTACTGAACGGATTTACACCATTCCAAAAAAAGCGTAATCTGCGAACAAGACTCTACAGTTTTGGCAAATTTCTTATAAATCCATTCAGCCGTTCGACCTGTAGCCGAGTCTAAAGGTCCTATGGAAAATAACATGGAGAAAACACATTTTGGGATCCCCCTTATATCTCAGCCCCCACTTGACCAATCCCCCCCAAACTTTCAGGGAAGGAGCGCAGCGGACCGAGCCATCTTCTTTGAGAAATTCGCAAAGACTCATCCACCAGGGCCAAAGGTATTCCAAATAGAATGTTGAGGATTTCCTATGGAAACTAGGTCCTAACTATAACTACCTACTGGCGACCGCCAGTAGGTAATATATATATATATATATATATTACCTACTGGCGGTCGCCAGTAGGTATATATAGTTAGGATTTTTTCTCTATGGGATTTTTGAAAATTCTATGTCTAATAACTTTGGCGTTTGTGGACGGAATTGGCTGAAATTTTCAGGAAAATGGAACATTTTGTTTCTGAGCAGCCCCTGACAATTTGGGGGGGGTTTCATCAAGGGGGGGCCGAGAAAAAAAGGGGGGTCCCAAAACGCGTTTTTCCCATGTTAATTTCCATAGGGCGGTTGGCCTCACTTTTAGCTCGAACGGCTGAATGGATTTGCACGAAACTTGGCAAAATTGTAGGGACTGTTAGCCCGATGTGCCTTTGCTAGGTCTCAATATATGTGCTCCAGTGGATTTTGAGTAATTTAGGTTCAAAAAAAGATATATATCTGGGCGGAGCCTAACCACACATCTGATCTGATTGGCTGTCAGCACTTCATCCAAGAAGTGTTGGCAGCCATCTTGGGACCAATATACATGATAGCACCTCATTAAAAAGCATTGTAGTTAATAGAGGGTTTTAGGACTTTAGTCACATTATAAATCATTTGTTGATGGTACCATACTCGTTTTAGGAATTGTGGTGGGTTCTAAGGTGATTTTACCATGTGAAAAAACCTTCTGCTGTGATATCATGAATATTGTTTGAAAGAAAACTAATATCTCATGATTTTCCCACAGTGGTTTGGAAGGGGATCTATAAGCTAAACTGAAAGCATATTTTCTGTAAATTCACATTATCTTTCTCAGTCATGTGAAAATGAAGTCTGACATTCTCAGTAAAACATGTACATCCAACAAGGACAGAGACTGTCAGTTGATTCCTTTGTGTTCTACTGCAGCCTCCTAGAGTGTTCTAAAGAACAACTAGAGCGCTAACAGTCCTACTTATTACAAAGGTATGGCACACCTGAAGCCATCTTGATTGGAATAAAGTGGTAACTCTTAAAACATTTAATTTAAAAAGAAACAACATGAGGGGGTATATTTTGCCATAGAAAGTATGATTAGTGCTGCAGAATGAAAAATTAGGGCACATTTTGAGTGACTTCTCAAATCCTTTTCTATTTCATTAAAACATTCTGACATGCAGTCTCCCAAAATGGCCACCAGAGACAAAAGAGCCCAAATGTAGCCTAAATATCACCCAGATGTAGCCCAAGTATAGCCCAATGACAGAATGTCCCAGAGTGTTCTAAAGAACAACTAGAGCGCTAACAGTCCTACTTATTACAAAGGTATGGCACACCTGAAGCCATCTTGATTGGAATAAAGTGGTAACTCTTAAAACATTTAATTTAAAAAGAAACAACATGAGGGGGTATATTTTGCCATAGAAAGTATGATTAGTGCTGCAGAATGAAAAATTAGGGCACATTTTGAGTGACTTCTCAAATCCTTTTCTATTTCATTAAAACATTCTGACATGCAGTCTCCCAAAATGGCCACCAGAGACAAAAGAGCCCAAATGTAGCCCAAATATCACCCAGATGTAGCCCAAGTATAGCCCAATGACAGAATGTCCCAGAGTGTTCTAAAGAACAACTAGAGCGCTAACAGTCCTACTTATTACAAAGGTATAGCACACCTGGAGCCATTGTGATGGGAATAAAGTGGTAACTCTTAAAACATTTAATTTAAAAAGGAACAAAATGAGGGGGTATATTATGCAATAGAAGGTATTATTAGTGCTGCAGAAAGAAAAATTAGGGCACATTTTGAGTGACTTTTCAAATCCTCTTCTTTTTCATTAAAAAATTCTGACATGCAGTCTCCCAAAATGGCCACCAGAGACAAAAGAGCCCAAATGTAGCCCAAATATCACCCAGATGTAGCCCAAGTATAGCCCAATGACAGAATGTCCCAGAGTGTTCTAAAGAACAACTAGAGCGCTAACAGTCCTACTTATTACAAAGGTATGTGTCATGATCACTCTCGCGGCCACAACGAGAGGACTTAAGAAAGGACAAAGTGCGCGTTCACTCCTCCTGCACTACAAGTCCCAGAATGCCAAGCGAACCGGGAAAACAGGAAGGAGGGTCTTTTCTATATAGCTCCGCCTTAGATGAGGATCAGTGCTTGACAATTGTTCTCGTGGATTCATTGACGGGCGGATGGTGTTCCCCGCCGGAGTTATCCCAGAGAAGATTACCTACGCCGATCAAGTGCCTGCGCGGTCAGAAACGATTACCTACGCCGATCAAGTGCCTGCGCGGTCAGAGGAGATTGCCAGCGCCGATCAAGTGCCTGCGCGGTCAGCAAAGCATCAAGCCAAGTTCCGAGTAGGAACTAGAGCGGTCAGAGGAGTGGAGCAACTTCCAGAGAACCGCAAGTATCATCACGGAAGAACGGGCTCGTTCTTTCCGTTCAGACCGGAGAAATTGCTATTTGTTTTACGGAAGTTTCCGTTATTCTTGTTTTTGTTCGTACAAGCCAGTACTAACTCAAGCCCAGGGTTTAATTTCATTTGCTGTATGCTCAAGCAGCATTGAGGATACAATTGAACGGAGGACAACTCTAATAGCTCTAGATACCGATACTCGTTCTAAGGAGTACAGCACTGAGCGGGAAAGTGACTTTCAACTTTTCACTTCAGTCTATCGGAATAGGAGGAACAGATCGGTTCCATTTACAGTGCGAGTGACAGTAACTTTGGTAAGTGTGATTACTCAGGGCCAGGGGAGAACAGGGAAAAGAAGGGAACAAGATACTTATACCTGTCCGTTGTCTTCCCCTGCTGCAGCACATTCATCCAAGGAGGATTCCCCGGACCCAGATTCAGAGGGGCTCATCCCGCACTCCGTTCTTTCCTGCACCTTATCCCTCCGGCTTTCTGCGATACCCATTCAGACGGCGATCTCTAAGACGCCCCTGAGTGTGGTGTTTAGGCAAGTCGGAAGGACATTCTTCCCATCGTCCCTGCTGACCGGATTGCTCAGGTTAGTGGTGCGCGAAGGTATTGGCGCCGCTTGCAATCGCGACAGTATGGCACACCTGAAGCCATCTTGATTGGAATAAAGAGGTAACTCTTAAAACATTTAATTTAAAAAGGAACAAAATGAGGGGGTATATTTTGCCATATGAATTATGATTAGTGCTGCAGAAAGAAAAATTAGGGCACATTTTGAGTGACTTCTCAAACCCTCTTCAATTTCATTAAAAAATTCTGACATACAGTCTCCCAAGATGGCCACCAGAGACAAAAGAGCCTAAATGTAGCCCAAATATCACCCAGATGTACCCCAAGTATAGCCCAATGACAGAATGTCCCAGAGTGTTCTAAAGAACAACTAGAGCGCTAACAGTCTTACTTATGACAAAAGTATGGCACACCAGAAGCCATCTTGATTGGAATGAAGTGGTAAGTCTGAAAACACTCAATTTAAAAAGGAACAACATGAGGGGGTTAATTTTGCCATAGAAAGTATGATTAGTGCTTCAGAAAGAAAAATTAGGGATCATTTTGAGTGACTTCTCAAATCCTCTTCTATTTCATTAAAAAAATTCTGACATGCAGACTGAAACATGCACTTTGAATACCAGCAGCAGACGTCCCTGGTGAGCAGTAGCTTTACTACAGTGATCTAATGTGCAATTAGAGTGCTAACATTCAGAATTTATGGCAAATGTGTGACACATCTGAATGCCTTCTTGATGGAACCAAAGTAAACAAGCATTGAAAATGCAATAGATCTCGCCCTCGTTTAAGTTAAAGCCATTCTGTTTGTAATGAGGGGGCTTTTTAGCTTTGCTTTTATTAGTGTTTTTTCAACTTTCATGTAAATAACATGCATCTGTATGCATATAAGTATATGTATGCATGCATTTATGTTTGTATTTATATAGATATACAGATGATATATATTTATATATGTATGTATATATATATATTCACTGAAAAAACCATAGGCTATAGACCATATATAGTTAGGAATTAGCATTTACAAAACCTTGAAAATTCACTGAAAAAACCATAGGTTATAGACCATATATAGTTAGGAATTAGCATTTACAAAACCTTTAAAATTCACTGAAAAAACCATAGGTTATAGACCATATATAGTTAGGAATTCGCATTTACAAAACCTTATTTTACTCACACAAAACCATTGAAATTCCATATATAGTTAGTTGCACTAACTATATATCGCGCACCCGCAATCCACTGCTGATGATGTCACATATTACATCATTCAAGACATGGTCAGTGACATCACTGATGACATCTCAAATGACATCACTGATGACATCACTGATGACAACATCCAGTGACTGTATGTTTCTGTAAAGTTAAAATATGTCTTACATATTGAAGAATGAGTGGATGTATAAGTGTCTGGATGAAGGATTTAGTAGGTGCATGACTGACTGTATGAGTGAGTGATTAAATGTGTCTCACTGAGTGCATGGGTTAGTGACTAAACTGTCTTAATTTGTGCATCATTATGTCTGTTGTTCTGTAAACTGTTGCATGTGTTGATAAGTAGCTATATGAGTAACTATATGGGTTATTGATTGGTTGCCAAAGTATTTGTATGGGAGACTGAGTGTGTGTGTGGGTGGCTGGGAGATGTATGACTCTGTGCATAGATGTGTGAGCAGTTGATTCACTAGATGTATGGTTTCAAAAGTGCATGTGGAAACAGCTGTATGGGCGGTTGACTGTGCATGAGTGTATTGGTGAGTGAATGGATATCTCAGTGCTACATGTCAAAGTAAGTACATATGTAAAACACAGTACATGTGAGAGTTGACATATATAAATAACTGTGCATAAGAGCCAGTGAATGTGTGAGTGGCTGTATGGATCATTGAGAACTTGTATCAGGGATTGTATAAGAGAGTAAATATGTGTTAGTATATGTTTGAATAAGTAAAGTTTGTATAACTGTATAGTTGAGGAAATGGAGGTGTGATTGATTCTTTGCATGACTGACTAGGTGTGTGAGTATCTCCATGGATGAGTGACAGTCTGTGAGTGTCTGTTTACACTGATTGTATCTAAGGTTATATTAGAGTCTGAAGAGGTTCATCGTATTATACCATATCAGTGATGTGATCAGTAATGTCAAATGAGATGTCATCAGTGATGTCACCAGTGATGTCATTTGAGATGTCATCAGTGATGTCATTTGATATGTCATCAGTGATGTCATTTGAGATGTCATCAGTGATGTCATCAGTGATGTCACTGACCATGTCATGAATGATGTAGTATGTGACATCATCAGCAGTGGATTGCGGGTGCGCGATATATAGTTAGTGCAACTAACTATATATGGAATTTCAATGGTTTTGTGTGAGTAAAATAAGGTTTTGTAAATGCGAATTCCTAACTATATATGGTCTATAACCTATGGTTTTTTCAGTGAATATATATATATATATATATATATATATAGATATATATATATATCTATATATATATATATATATATATATATATATATAGATAGATAGATAGATAGATAGATAGATAGATAGATAGATAGATAGATAGATAGATAGATATATATATATATCCACACGCTGGTTCACCCCTCCCCGATTTTGGAGCGCTCTTCGTGGGTGTGTTCACCTACGGCGGAACCACGCCGTTAGACCTTGTCACACTTCCCTTGGCTAGAAAGGATATCGGGTGCACTCCTTTTGATTTTCCACAATTTCGTTTTATTTTTAGTTTGTTAAGGCAATTGAAAGCATTCCATCAACGCGTTTCGATGCTCCTGGCATCTTGCTCATGATCAACTTCCTGCTATTATTTCACAATATTTAAGGCATCCACTTGGATATTGCATCATTTCCTGTGCCTAAGCGCTAAGCATTGTGGTTACCGTAGTTTTTTATATAAAATCATCTTTAAGTCACACATGTTATCAAATTATACATTGGAAAATAATGACACCTTATTTTAAATGTCTTTAACGAATTTCTATTGTGCATCCTTTTAGTCTTTTTTATGTATCTTTGACCAGTTTATCATTTATTCATCCTGGGTTTTGCATTTTGCACCTTCATTTTATTCCCTCCAGTGGGATTTGTTATTCAGTGCAAATCTAGTTTCCATCCCTCAAGTGGAAATCGTTATATTGTTTTTGGCTCCTAATCGTTCTCACCAGGGTTACCTCAATTTATTCCAGTGCCCAATTTCCAATGTTGTTCGATGTTTCTGCTACATTCATTAAAAGTAGTCCATCATATTGTTTTTCAGAGATGAATATATAACTCTTCTGATTGATTAAGGCCGTACGGGCTTAAGGTTCTGAAGTTTATTATATGTCGTGATTCTTTTTGTCTTAGGGTCTTTTCCCGGTCCCCTCCTCGTATGTGTTTGGGTATTGTCTCAATTCCAAAGAATTTCAATTTCAGCCAGTCTCCATTATGTGCCTGTTCCATATGTTTTGCGACCGCATTTGCTCGGTCTTTGTGTGTGGTCGCTCTGGCATGTTTCATGATGCGTTTCTTTAGCTCACCCTTCGTGCTACCCACATACATTAGTGGGCATGGACATTCTTTGCTATAGATGGTAAATTCCGTCTTACAGGTGATTAGCTGGCGTATTTGCCATGTCTTTTTGTTTGGCATCTTGTCCTCTTTGGTTTGCTTAGCAATTTGGCAAATTTTACATCCATGACATTTGATAAAACCCGTGGTTTTTAGCCAATCCTTCTTATTATCATTTTTTGTTTTGCAGTGGCTGTGGATGAGATGGTCTTTCAAATTTGGCGCTCTTCTGTAGGTTACCGTTGGGTGTTTTCCCACTATCTTGCCTACTGTCTCATCCAGATGTAGTATTCGCCAATTTTTCCTCAGGATATTTACAAATGTTTTGCTGCCTTCAGAGAAGTCTGTGATTAATCTGATTGGTTCTTGTTCATCTTTGCTTTTGATTTGCTTTTTTAGGCATTCCACTCTAGGTTTCGCATTTGCCCTCTTCCAGCATTGTTCAACATTCCTCTGATTGTATTTGCGGTTTTTAAATCTTCTTTTTGTTTCCTCACTATGTTTTTGCCATTCAGTTTCCTCACTGCATATACGTCTTATTCGGAGGAATTCCCCATAGGGGATGCTTGAAATTAATGAACTTTGATGGAAACTTGTTGCTTCCAAGGTGGCATTGGTTGCAGTTGATTTTCTGTGCAGGGATGATTGAATTTGGTTATCCTTGATATATATATATATATACGCGTATCCAGGAAGGTTATCTCTTGATTGCTAATTTCATAGGTTAGGTTTATCCCAGGGATACTTCCATTGATGATAGTGTGATATTCTTTGAATTCTTCTGGGGATCTATCCCAGATGATTAGCAAGTCATCGATAAATCTTATCCAGCACATGATTTTGCTGGTCATGTTGTCATTTTCTGGTGCCCATGCGATTTCTTTCTCCCAATAGCCCATTTTTAAGCATGCATAGTTTGGGCTAAAAGAAAAACCCATAGCGGTTCCATTGTTTTGTCTGTATAGTTCTTCTCCAAACAAAAAAATGTTTTGAGATAAGCACAGTAAGATCAATTCATGCAGCATCTGGTTATGGTTTCTGTATTTGATGTTTCTATCCTGTAAGAAATAGTTACATGCTTTTATCCCAATGTCATTATTGATGTTCGTGTATAGGGATATAACATCCATTGTTATTAGTTGATAGCTATCTTGCCAAGGGGTATTCTCCAACTTCCTTAGCATGTCGTTAGTGTCCTGGCTGTAAGAGCTCAGTTGAGTCACATACGGTTTCAAAAAATAGTCAATATAATTGGAAACTGGTTGCAGTAGTGATCCTTTTGCAGATAATATTGGTCTGCCCGGTGGGTTTCTTTGGTCTTTATGCACTTTCGGCAGAAAGTAAATTGTAGCCGTTATGGGATGGTTTACTGTTAGATATTTTAATTCATCATCATCTTTAAGGTTTTTCAACTTCCATTGTCTCAAATCATTGTCGAGTTTGATTTTTACTTCAGATGTTGGGTTGTTCTTCAATTTCTCATAATATTTAGTGTCCCTTAGTTGGCGATGGGCTTCAATGATATAGGAGCTCTTTTCCCACACCACTATATTTCCTCCCTTATCCGCCATCTTTATCTCGATCTGATCGTCATTCATTAAGCTTTTTAGCGCTTCACGCTCCTCTGGAGTTAGATTATCTTTATAGCTGAGTCCTCTGATTTTCTGAAGATCTTGTATAACCGCTTCTTGGAAATATCAACTTTGTTTCCGGGAGCCAGTTGAGGATAGAATTTTGAGTTTGGTTTCTTTTGGCTGAGCCCTGCACCTGCTTGATCAATCGCTTGGCTTAATGTTGTTTCTTCTTCGATGTCAACATCCAAATTGATTAATGTAGTATATGCAGTGGCATCCCTAGCCCTCAAGTCTATGGGTGTATCATCATTCAGTTGAGATTTCTTCTTATTTTTCAGCTTGTTTTCTTCAAAGAATTTCGCCAATTTGATTTTTCTTATATATAAGTAGAAGTCAATTCGCACTTGGGCCATATTCATCTTCTTTTTTGGGCAGAAGTTTATTCCTCTTTTGAGTAATGAGGTCTCTGTTTCTGTTATTATTCTTTTTGAGAGATTTATGATTTGTAATTCATCATTTATGTCCCCTTCTTCTGGCGCATACTCCGTGTTTCGGTTCCCACTTTTGGGGGTGCTTCGCTTGTTCCTTTTGCCCCTTCTTGTCTTTTGGGGAATGTCCATTAATGCCCTCGTCCTCTTCCTCTTTGTCGGTTTTGTGCGCCCCGGTGCTGTTCCCACTGTCGCTGCTGCAACACGAGGCGCATATCCTCTAAAAAAGGCTTATTTTGAAGGTTTGTTGATGTGCCTGGTTCTCCATTGCCAAGTTCTAATGATGCTACTGACGAGGATAATGAGGAGGCACTTGTGGACATATATTCCGTTTGATTTTTTGAGGACAGTTGTTTATAATAATCATATTTCTTTGAGAAGGTGAATATTCGACCTTCCTCATAATCCACAGTATCTCGAATAAATTTGTTATGTTTTCGCTCCCTCACAGTTTCCTCATGTTTTTCAATCTGGCTTTCCAAGTCCTCCTTGAATTTAGTCATATCATTATTTAATTTCAATTGCGCGACTTCCTTTTCCATTTCATTAAGTTCCGCTTGTATTTTATTTAGGTCAATCTCAATATGTTTGACGAGAATCTCCACTAAACCTAGGGAGGACTTCATGATGAATTCACCCCAATCTTCTAGTAATTCGTTTGATGTATCCTGATGGCTGGGCATCAATAATATTCTCAGGCCTCTAGGGACTCTGCAGACTTCTAGATATTTTTTCAAGGTTATTAATTCCCATGATTTGTTGATTTACTTTCGGCTTAATTTCTCCCATGTTCTTAATTTACCCTTAACATCCGATTTATTTGTGTCTGTTTTTGTGTTTTTGTCAGTTTTGTCTTGTTCCGTACTTCCTTTAACAAACATTGTTGTTAATAATTCATTACGTTTTGCTGCCCTTTATTCCATGTTTGCTTTCCTTTATTGCCGTTTATTTTTGCAATTTTGTCGTGTTGATGTGGAGTTTCAAAAGCCGTACTTAGCAAGCATTAGACAAGTTAATTATTTTTAAACGCGTTCCTTTTCAGTCAAGGGAAAGTCGCTAATTCACCACCACAATGTCTCACTGTTTCCGGCACCTAGCTGACCTTTCTGATCCAGTTTCGAAATACAACTCAGACGGTAACTTCTTTCGTCATGCAATCACACTCTTACCTCCGCCTGGAGCGGTGTGTATGCGCGAAATACTGCAGTCTCTTCTTTCTGTCAGCGTTCACTCCGATCGGGTAATGCAAATCTCCACACGCTGGTTCACCTCTCCCCGATTTTGGAGCACCCTTCGTGGGTGCGTTCACCTACGGCGGAACCTCGCCGTTAGACCTCGTCACACTTCCCTTGGCTAGAAAGGATATTGGGCGCACTCCTTTTGATTTTCCACAATTTTGTTTTATTTTTAGTTTGTTAAGGCAATTGAAAGCATTCGATCAACACGTTTCGATGCTCCTAGCATCTTGCTCACGATCAACTTCCTGCTATTATTTCACAATATTTAAGGCATTCACTTGGATATTGCATCATTTCCTGTGCCTAAGCGCTAAGCATTGTGGTTACCGTAGTTTAGGTAAACAAAACATGACATCTTGATGACTAACATATTTTTTCACACATCCAATGACTTTACATCTATGTACAACACTACAATAAAATATACACAAATAACAAATATATAACAGAAAGATGGGAGAGAGCATACGATGCAGAGACATTTTGAAAAAAGTTTATGAAAGATATGAACATGATATATCCTCATGCTCAGAAGGGCATAGGATAAAACAAGATAAATATAAGGATAACAACAAACATATATCACATAGAATACGTCACCAAAAGGATGATCTATTCTCAGAAAAGATGAAAAGAGAAAGCTGTACCTGAAAAATATCCAAAGGAAAAGCTAAATATGTAAGCCATATATGAAAACAAACATGTTGCATGGAATAAATAACCAAAAGAATGATCTGTTCCCAGAAAAGAGGAACAGAGAGAGCTGTACCTGAGAGATACCCAGAGGAGAAACTAAATTTGTAAACCATGTATCACCAATATACTCACCATGAAGATAGAAAACGAGCACTCCTGAGAAGAGTCAGCGTCAGAGTGTCCGTGGTGGGTAAGTATTACAAGCAAAATTGCACAAGCTCGTTTCAGCAGGAACTGTACCCAAAAAGAAATAATATAATATGACCATATGATCTCACTGATGGAAACTATCCCAAGTGATTTTATGTTTGTAGGTCAGAGATCTGAGTGATTCTTAGTATTGTCATGAATAGGACTCTGGGTTGATTAGTCACTAACAAAGCTAAAACCATTGTTTAAATAGAAAAAAACAATACTCCATCATGGGCTTATAGGATGCTAAACTTACAGAAAATAATTAGTTTAACTGAGCTTTCTTGAGCATCCCTATAAAATATGCTGGTACTCTGGTATTCTGAGTAAAACATGTACTTCAAACAGAAACAGCAAACTGTCAGTTGATATGTCAGTGTTCCAATGTGAATATCTGATGTTACAATGCATGGCTTTTCCGTGCATGCCTTTACCCTGCTGCCCTTCCCACAAGTTGATCTTTCTAACGTGTAGTAATACCACTAATATGACACAGGGGTATATAATAAATACATATATATAGTCCTGCCTCAATCTTCAACTTACTGAGGCTAATACGCTCCTCCCCCTAGCAAATTTGACTCACCAGTTGGTGGTTGCGAGTCTAGAGCAAACTCCAACTCCCAGAATGCAACAATGCATCTGGGTCGGCAGTGTGTAGGGTGGTATCACAGTGGTACCAACTTTTTGGAGGAGAAAATTACTGCAGGTTTATTAGCATACCAAATATGCCAACATGGTGGATTATCTCGCAGGGGATCCAAAGGCAAGCAGCCCCTCGCGGCCTACCACCTGATGGGCCAACTTGCATCGTGGCCTTAGCCAATCAGTGCTTAGCGGTTGTGGAGAGGGGATAGCCCCCCCCACTTCTAGTGAACCGTCAGTCCACTCCCTTTACTCGCACCCCCCCCCCATGAGGGGGGGAGCGTTCAAGCGACCCCTAGTTGTACAGGTTTCCAACTGCCCATTGGACAGATGGGGCACCATCGCACCTCAGGGTCCATCGTAAAGACTTCCTGGGGATATTAGGCCTCAGCACTCTTTGTGCTCTTGAAGAGGGTACCCCTGAGTACCTTTCTGCCTCTGGATCGCACTGTAACTCCGCCTGCAACACAAATAAAAAGATTAGAAAATCCTTCCCCCCCTCCCTGATTACGCTGGGTAAGCGGTAGGGAGGGAAACGGCGTCAGGGTGAAGGGACAAAGAGGCTGCCATGTGGGCTGGGGAGGAATTTATACCACTCCCCATCCCCCACCTCGGCCAGAAGTGATGAGCGGGACCCCAAAGGGGTCTCCGGACACTAGGCAGCCCAGTGTGCCATCCTGTGGCACTAAAGGAACTGCTCTCTTATGAGGGTCCCCTGCGGTGATGTTGTCGGTCAGCCCGCAGTTTCTTAGTAAATTCAGCTGGACAATTGCTTTCAAATTTATATATTATATTCTTAGCCTTGAAAAAGCCAGAATGCATATATTTCAACTACAAAATATAGTTTATCTTTGATATACTATAGCGCACATGGATCTGTGTACAGTAATATATATATATTTAAAGTGCCCTGGCGTGAAAAGCAATATCTAAGCAGGCATCTGAGGAAGACATTATGTTGAAACGCGTCATGCCTATGATATTTTGAATTAAAGCACTCACCTGGAATCCCCGCTGTGTCTCTCCAGTTCTATCAATTCTTGGAACGTTTGTGGCATAAAATGCGTGCTGTGTCCTGGGCGCGCTAGGAAGAGACCCGCCTCGCAAAGTGGAAGGAGTAACAGGGACAGCTTCGGCATCTGTTTTTCGTCCAAGGTATTGGAAACTCCAACCCATCGTATCCCTATCCAGTAGCAGCTGCTGTACATACAGTCCGTGACTGCACGGAGGAGTTTCAGGACACTGTTTCTGTTAAATTCCAGGCTCGAGAGGAAAAGGATTATTTCGTTTGAGGCGTAATGGGGGCCAGAGGTGAGGAATTTTTCTTCAGAGATTGTGCTTTCCAGGAACCCCGTTCCTACTTGAATCCAGGACCCAATGAAGGACACTTGCAACAGGTCTATGTCACGTTCCCAGCTTGCCGTGAGAGGAGCATTCTGGGCACTGTAGTTTGCCGATGCAGCTACAGGGAGTTATACTGACTTAAACCGATGCACCTGGTTTGTCCACTGCTGACAGAACGAGGGGAGGTATTTAAACTGCCCTGGCGTGAATAGCAATATCTAAGCAGGCATCTGAGGAAGACATTATGTTGAAACGCGTCATGCCTATGCTATTTTGAATTAAAGCACTCACCTGGAATCCCCGCTGTGTCTCTCCAGTTCTATCAATTCTTGGAACGTTTGTGGCATAATATATATATATATATATATATATATATATATATATATATATATATTCACTGAAAAAACCATAGGTTATAGACCATATATAGTTAGGGATTAGCATTTACAAAACCTTATTTTACTCGCACAAAACCATTGAAATTCCATATATAGTTAGTTGCACTAACTATATATCGCGCACCCGCAATCCATTGCTAATGATGTCACATATTACATCATTCATGACATGGTCAGTGACATCACTGATGACATCACTGATGACATCTCAAATGACATCACTGATGACATCACTGACATCTCATTTGACATTACTGATCACATCACTGATGATATCATTTATGTGATAATACAATGAACATCTTCAGACTCTAATATAACCTTAGATACAATCAGTATAAACAGACACTCACAGACTGTCACTTATCCATGGAGTTACTCACACACCTACTCAGTCATGCAAAAGATTAATCACACCTCCATTTCCTCAACTATACAGTTATACACACCTTACTTATTCAAACATATACTAACACATATTTACTCTCTTATACAATCCCTGATACAAGTTCACAATGATCGATACAGCCACTCTCACATTCACTAGCTCTTATGTTCAGTTATTTATATATGTCAACTCTCACATGGACTGTGTTTTACATATGTACTTACTTTGACATGTAGCACTGAGATATCCATTCACTCACTAATACACTCATGCAGTCAGTCGACCGCCCATACAGCTGTTTCCACATGCACTTTTGAACCCATACATTTAGTTAATCAACTGCTCACACATCTATGCACAGAGTCATACACCTCCCAGCCACCCACACACATACTCAGTCTCCCATACAAATACTTGGGCAACCATTCAATAACCCATATAGTTACTCATATAGCTACTGATTTAAACATGCAGCAGTTTACAGAACAACATATATAATGATTGCCAAATTAAGACAGTTTAGTCACTAACCCATGCACTCAGTGAGACACATTTAATCACTCACTCATACAGTCAGTCATGCACCTACTAAATCCTTCATCCAGACACTTATACATCCACTCATTCTTCAATATGTAAGACATATTTTAACTTTACAGAAACATACAGTCACTGGGTGTTGTCATCAGTGATGTCATCAGTGAAGTCATTTGAGATGTCATCAGTGATGTCATCAGTGATGTCATTTGAGATGTCATCAGTGATGTCATCAGTGATGTCACTGACCATGTCATGAATGATGTAATATGTGACATCATTAGCAATGGATTGCGGGTGCGCGATATATAGTTAGTGCAACTAACTATATATGGAATTTCAATGGTTTTGTGCGAGTAAAATAAGGTTTTGTAAATGCTAATCCCTAACTATATATGGTCTATAACCTATGGTTTTTTCAGTGAATTTTCAAGGTTTTGTAAATGCAAATTCCTAACTATATATGGTCTATAACCTATGGTTTTTTCAGTGAATTTCATTGGTTTTTTAAAAGCTAATATCTATAGCTGTAAAATATATTCTTTGTTACGTGACGTATCACGTAGCCCGTGAGACGCCTCATGATGCATCGCATAACCGTGACGTATCGTCTCTGCAGCGCAAACCAAACCCGTAACGTAAGCGCGCCAGAGCACGCTTAAAGATATATATATATTTTTTTTACCTTAATTAGACAAAATCCACACGTGCACATATCACAAACGTTCCAAAAACACAATATGTCGGACTCCCATTACGCTGCCAGTTAGCTGCCCGGTTAACGTACCGGAAAGCACCTCTACCGCGAAAAATCGCAATATTTTTTTCTTTTGCCCCGCGGGCAACTTTAATAGCCCCCTCATCAATCCTAGGGGTTCACCTTACCCCTTTCCTTCATTTTCACCTTTTTTTTTTCCACCTCTTGTCTCTCGATCTCCAGACTGTTTACAATGTTAACAGCCAATCAGCTACTCCTCAGACTCCCGTTACGCTGCCGGTTAGCTGCCCGGTTAGCTGCCCGGTTCGCGTACCGGGACGCGTCTCTACGGCGAAAAAATCTGAATTTTTTAAAAAAAATTTTTTTGCCCCGCGTGGCTCTATAATATCCCCCTCATCAATCCTAGGGGGTCAGAAGGGGTCTACCTTGCCCCCTTTCCTTCATTTCCCCCTTTGTTTTGGCCTCCTCTTGTCTCTCGATCCTACCGAGAGACAAGATGGCGGCCGCTCCGGACTGTTTACAATGTTGACAGCCAATCAGCTACTCCTCAGACTCCCGTTACGCTGCCGGTTAGCTGCCCGGTTAGCTGCCCGGTTAGCTGCCCGGTTCGCGTACCGGGACGCGTCTCTACGGCGAAAAAATCGGAATTTTTTAAAAAAAATTGTTTTGCCCCGCGTGGCTCTATAATATCCCCCTCATCAATCCTAGGGGGTCAGAAGGGGTCTACCATGCCCCCTTTCCTTTATTTCCCCCTTTGTTTTGGCCTCCTCTTGTCTCTCGATCCTACCGAGAGACAAGATGGCGGCCGCTCCGGACTGTTTAGAATGTTGACAGACACCAGAGAGCCAATCAGCTTCGCATCGCAAAGTTCCGATACGCGAAAAGTACGCGAACCGGAGCGCTGCCCGGAGCGCTGTTACAGATATATATCTTGTTTAAAACGTTAATTTCTCAAAATTCACTGAAGCACATATATTGAGACCTAGCAAAGGCACATCGGGCTAACAGTCCCTACAATTTTGCCAAGTTTCGTGCAAATCCATTCAGCCGTTCGGGCTAAAAGTGAGTCCAACCGCCCTATGGAAAAATGAATGGGAAAAACGTGTTTTGGGACCCCCCTTTTTTCTCGGCCCCCCCTTGAAGAACCCCCCCCAAATTTTCAGGGGCTGCTCAGAAACAAAATGTGCCATTTTCCTGAAAATTTCAGCCAATTCCGTCCACAAACGCCAAAGTTATTAGACATAGAATTTTCAGAAATCCCATAGGGAAAAAATCCTACGGTTAGCTGCCCGGTTCGCGTACCGGGACGCGTCTCTACGGCGAAAAAATCTGAATTTTTTTAAAAAAATTTTTTTGCCCCGCGTGGCTCTATAATATCCCCCTCATCAATCCTAGGGGGTCAGAAGGGGTCTACCTTGCCCCCTTTCCTTCATTTCCCCCTTTGTTTTGGCCTCCTCTTGTCTCTCGATCCTACCGAGAGACAAGATGGCGGCCGCTCCGGACTGTTTACAATGTTGACAGCCAATCAGCTACTCCTCAGACTCCCGTTACGCTGCCGGTTAGCTGTCCGGTTAGCTGCCCGGTTAGCTGCCCGGTTCGCGTACCGGGACGCGTCTCTACGGCGAAAAAATCGGAATTTTTTAAAAAAAATTGTTTTGCCCCGCGTGGCTCTATAATATCCCCCTCATCAATCCTAGGGGGTCAGAAGGGGTCTACCATGCCCCCTTTCCTTTATTTCCCCCTTTGTTTTGGCCTCCTCTTGTCTCTCGATCCTACCGAGAGACAAGATGGCGGCCGCTCCGGACTGTTTAGAATGTTGACAGACACCAGAGAGCCAATCAGCTTCGCATCGCAAAGTTCCGATACGCGAAAAGTACGCGAACCGGAGCGCTGCCCGGAGCGCTGTTACAGATATATATCTTGTTTAAAACGTTAATTTCTCAAAATTCACTGAAGCACATATATTGAGACCTAGCAAAGGCACATCGGGCTAACAGTCCCTACAATTTTGCCAAGTTTCGTGCAAATCCATTCAGCCGTTCGGGCTAAAAGTGAGTCCAACCGCCCTATGGAAAAATGAATGGGAAAAACGTGTTTTGGGACCCCCCTTTTTTCTCGGCCCCCCCTTGAAGAACCCCCCCCAAATTTTCAGGGGCTGCTCAGAAACAAAATGTGCCATTTTCCTGAAAATTTCAGCCAATTCCGTCCACAAACGCCAAAGTTATTAGACATAGAATTTTCAGAAATCCCATAGGGAAAAAATCCTAACTATATATACCTACTGGCTATCGCCAGTAGGTAATATATATATATATATATATATATATATATATATATATATATATATATTGAAATATTAAGAGTAGAAATAAAAGATTCATTCAAAATATAAAAAACAGAAGTGTGGCATAGTGCTTTTCATGAGAAATTAGATCGAAAAAAACATTTATCACTCGGGATAAATTATGTACAAGAGATTAAGTAAATATGTAGAAAAAAATTTGTGTTATTTTTTTGAGCCTATGATGTGAGTATAGTTCATAAAGCCACTTAGCTAATTCGACTTTTCAATCCTGTGGGAACAATCTCGGTGAAAGCAGGTAATTCAAGTAAATCCATGTAGAAGCTAAGATAAATATGTATACTCTGGTGACCCCATATAATGAGAGTATTGGTTGTCAAGTTTAATAAAAAATGGCCTGAGCAAAAGCGTAAAAGGGGATAACAGTAGGGCCCCCCAGACTGCATACACTGAGGAAGTACACTAGCAGATTAATTTAGTAGAAATTCATGTTACAAACTAAGATAGTAGTGCACTTGCCTCTGAAATCAGGTCTCAGAAAAAGATGTAAAATTCACATAATGTAGTAATAAAAAGAAAATCAGCTGCCAGGACGTAACTGTCAAAGTTAGAAATAGACCCCCACTAATCCAGTCACCAAACTAACCAATAAACCTCTCTTTTGCAGTATGAAAGCAATCACCATGTAGTTCAGATATGTGCAAACTGACTATAATTATGAAAATGTAATTATGTATTTTATGGAAACACTTTTGTAGAAAATCAACACTTTCTGCTTGGCAAACCTAGATATTCTCCTTTTTCTACACCCTATGTTTTGCTGGACATAGACCTGTATGCACGGTTACCCCTGCTAAACAGCAGTAAAGTGCCTTTCCTGTCCCTTTAAACATGGTACATTTGTTTAATCCTGATTGGCACATTTATTTTAGGGGGTTTTGTAGAGCGCTTGGTGACGCACAGCGGCGTGTCCCCGCGCTAATGAGCTAATATGTACCAGACTGATAAATGCAGAAAATTACTGTGAAAATAGAGCAGTCTTCAGCTTGGCTCTGAACAGTGTTTCTGAGGGTTCTAGTCGCAGTGCCATTGGTAGCTTGTTCCATCTGGATGCTGCAAGGAGCCTAAAAGATCTTCCACCCATCCGGGCTCTGGACACCCTGGGAATTGACAGGAGTCCTGAACCGGAAGATCTCAGAGAGCGAGATGGCTCATAGGGTGTCAGCAATCCTTTCAAAGGGAGCGGGGCTCTCCCGTTGATGATCCGGTGGCACGTGCACAGGGCTTTGAATTCCACCCTGCTGCGAATCGGGAGCCAGTGCAGAGACCGGAGGGCTGCTGCGGAGCCCGCTCTTCTAGATAGTCTAAGCACTAGTCTAGCAGCGGCATTCTGGAGAACCTGGAGACGGCTCAGGTTCTTTTCCAAGGTTCCCAAGTAGAGAAGATTGCCGTAATCCATCTTTGACGTGACTAGTGCATGCACCAAAGTTTGGCGGGCTCTGATAGGTAAGAATTTTAATACCTTCCTGAGACTTTTAAGGGTCCCAAAACATGATCCAACCACCTGATTGATCTGAGGACCGAAGGCAAGGTCAGAATCAAACCAAATGCCTAGGTTCTTTGCTTTCTGGCAAGGGGCAGGTAGTGGGCCCAAGCACGGTGGCCACCACGCCGACGTCCACGCTGATTGGCCTCCCCCCACTACCAGTACCTCGGTCTTGCCTCCGTTGAGTTTGAGGCAATTGGCGGACATCCAGGCCGCGAGATCTTGCATGCAAGCTCTGAAGATGTCCGCCGAGGGACCGGGGGTACGTGATAGGGAGATGACCAACTGCGTGTCGTCGGCATATGATACCATTTGGAGGCCATAGCTCTCTACCAAGGTAGCAATCGGGGCGACATAAAGATTAAAAAGAGTAGGGCTCAGGGACGAGCCCTGCGGCACCCCCTGATCCAGAGAGATGCGCTCAGAGTAATGGTCACCCTGCCTCACTTGGAAACCCCGGCCTGTAAGAAATGAATAAATCCACTTCAATGCTGCCCCTCTCACCCCGCCTTTGCTCAGACACTGTAGCAAGATGGAATGTGCTACAGTGTCGAACGCGGCGCTGAGGTCCAGGAGGATTAAGGCCATGGTTTGTCCCTCATCAGCACCTTGCCTGAGGGTTTCGGTAGCCCTAAGAAGGGCAGACTCCGTAGAGTGACGCGGCCGAAACCCGAATTGCGTAGGGTGAAGGAGGTTACTTTCTTCCACAAATTTCATTAGCTGCTTATTTGCCACTTTCTCCGCGATCTTAGAAAAATAAGGCAGCAAGGAGATGGGACGAAGATTCTCTAGCTTCTCGGCGCTAATGTTGGGCTTCTTACGTAAGGGGAGCACCACAGCCTGTTTCCAGTCCTCTGGTATGGAACTGGATGAAAAGGAGATGTCTAGCAGATGTCTGATATAGGGTTCTAATGTTTCCAGACTGTCTCCCAGCCTCTTTGGAGAGGCGGGATCCCGAGGAGAGCCAGATTTAACAGATCTGCAAATCCCAACTAAATCCACCGGTGGAGGGGTGGTAAAATTAAGTAATAGATTGTGATCGGCTTCATCACTCAATAAGTCTGCTGACATTTCCGCTGCAGGAGGTATAAGGGGAAACGCGGAGTAAATCTTGGAGACTTTATCTCCGAAGTAGTTCGCAATGCGATTACATGCTGCTACTGAGTGGTCATCCTCTAAAGTAGAGGTTTTAGGGGTAGCCAGGGTTTTATATATGCTGAACAGTTCCCTAGACGAGTTCTCTGCCTCGTGGATTCTGTCAGCATAGTATGTGGCCTTCTCTATCCGTATCTTGTTGTGATAGGCACGTCTCTTAACGAGATAGGCCTCTTTCATCCGGTCGTCGTATGCCACTCTCCACTGCCTTTCTGCACGTTTACAGTCCCTTTTGGCACAGCGCAGCACCTCGCCAAACCAGGGGGCCGTTCTTTGTCTCTGTGCCCCTTTGGTTGAACGTCCCAGCGGGGCTGTGCAGTCCAAAGCAGCAGTAATACGGTCGTTAAGCAACCTATTCGCTGTATTCACATCATTGCCTCCTGGAGGACCTTCTGCCGTGAGGGCCGTATTAAAGTTTTGTAGGGAAAATCTTGCCCACCTACGCCGAGGATAATTGAGAGGGGTGGGGGCGCTGGCTTTATATTTGGGCAGGAAGATGGCAAATGGGACCAAAAAATGGTCTGTCCAAGGCAGGGGCACTGGAGGAGCAACTGAAACATCCTCCCAGTTTGCAAATATAGGATCAAGCAGATGCCCGCGATTCTGTGTAGGAAGCAGCCCCTTTAGTTCCAGCTGTAGGGTGTGAAGTTCATCCCGGAACTCCACCGCTCCTTTATCTGCTGGGTCGTCAAGATGTGTGTTCAGGTCTCCTAACAATAGAAACTTATCCCTCCTGATCGCTAATTCAGTCACACACTCTAAAAGATTCCCTTTGAATCTGGACATAGGTCCTGGAGGGCGATAGACTAGCAGACCCTTGATCGTCGTGCTCCCATCAATGTTTATGCTAAAGATCCCTGCCTCGCAACCTGCTAGGTTGACTCGTTCGAGTTTGCAGGCCCATTGCTGTTTAAAGGCAATCGCAATTCCTCCTCCTCTGCCTAAGGGTCTGTCCAGGCGCACCATTTGATAGTCATCTGGTAGAGCCTGGACCACATCAGGATCAGAGTTGGCCTCTAGCCAGGTTTCCGTGATAAACAACAGATCGAGATGTTTATCAATAAGAAGGTCATATACATCATGTCTATGGCAGCTAAGCGATCTGGCATTGATCAGGCCGCAGGACAACAGAGAGGCGCTAGCCCTGGAGGTAGCGAGCATAGTGCTAAAACAAAATTGGCAGTGTTTACATCCTTCGGTCTCCCCCACCCTTATGCTATGGAGGCCCGGGGTACATGTGAACGAGGAGTAACTTACTAAATCGCTCTTGCTCCAGGTAATTCTGCCATCGAGGACAGGGGGTGTGGCCCTAGGCCGTGTCCGGTCGCGGACGGGTGCAGACGGGCTTGGCTTTGGCGCGGCTTCGGCGCGCATCCGGCGCGCCCGCTGCGCCAGCCCGCTGCGCCGTCTGGCCGTGTGACACATTATATAGGGTGTGAGGAGGGTGGGAGTCCGGCGCGACTAGAGCGCAGCCCCCAGCCACACCTAAAATGGCGCCTGCCGCCACCAGCACCTGATCAAACAACACGGCTGGGCGAGGCAGGGAAAGAGAATATAGTCGTGAAAAGAAGTGTCAGTGTGCCTCAGCAAATTCCCAGTTAAAATTCATTAATTAGAAGCCCCCCAGTAAAATTGATAAAAACGATCTATTTGGCTGTTAAAATACAGAATCACAAATGTAAAATGCAGCAAATCAGTTCTGGTACAAAAACGCTCGCAGCCCTAGTGTCTCTCACTAGGGAGAGCACAAGAAAGGCAGCGAGGGCTTTACAGAGCAGCCCTAAGTAGCCTGGGAGGGCGGGAGTCCGGCGCGACTAGAGCGCAGCCCCCAGCCACACCTAAAATGGCGCCTGCCGCCACCAGCACCTGATCAAACAACACGGCTGGGCGAGGCAGGGAAAGAGAATATAGTCGTGAAAAGAAGTGTCAGTGTGCCTCAGCAAATTCCCAGTTAAAATTCATTAATTAGATAAATTAATTAGATTAATTAATTTAATGTTCCTGTAAGGCCATAGTATACGATGCACAAATGCACCTGTGTTGTGGAAAGTTAAATAACACTTAGGGACTGCATCACTTATCATTCCTTCCAAAACATGTCTTCAGGCCTACCCTGAATAGTCTGATGGCAGCAACTTGAACTCTCCTGCACAACCTGTCAAAATAGCCCTTTGGCTAGTAGGAAAACCTGATTTTACATATTAAACAAGTCACCTCTGATTACACCTTGCTGCCCAAAAAGATTGCATAATATTTAAGAGGTGAACGCATGACATTAATAGTAGCATGTTCCCACAGTGATTAGCCCTAAAACAAAATTGTTGTTGGTCAGGCTGTATCTGGCACACAGAAAAAGCCCAAGTATAGATTAGGTAATCCCTTTAATCTGTAATGTATGATCTGTACCTGCTACAGATGCAATTAAAACACTTATCTTAATATTTTTTTTAATCCAATGTAATGGCAACATTGGATTTTCATTACATATATTGGAAATGTAACTTTTAGGAAGTTACCCTTTATCTGCCTCAGCTTTCAGACGGCTAATTAGCATTAGTCTTGGTCAACTTTCAGCCTATACTTGGTCTGAATGAAGAGTAAACAAGATGTGAAATTCCTCCCAGGAGCTACATATTAGTCAGCTAGATTAACAAGTTGGCCTCAATGGGCTGGGAGGACTCCTCTGAATCCAGTAGTGTCTATTTATTTTATTTTTTTACACAGTATTGGATAGTGAGAGACTTATTTGCTGGATGGATTGTTGCACTGAACACAGCTTGGATGACTGACCTCAAGTCTTTGAATCTTCAAACTAAGCTCCACTTTAGTACATTTACTGTCTCAGATTCGGATACTCAGACAGTTATTTCTTACAAGTGTACGTTGTATAGTTGATTGTGCATTGTGACGTTGCTTGTCCAATTTTGCTGACAATAGCTGATGTGCAAAGCTGCCCTGAGGAAGCCTTTAAGGTGGAACGCGCTGGCTGGGCTTGTGCTTTCAGAGGAAGATTCTGAATAAAAGACAAACACAAATTAAATAGAACTATTAGTCTTATTCTTGTCGAGTTTTGGTAGGTCTTAAATTGTGATCAAATCTGATTGGCTACAATGATAGGTATAGTGGCATTTTTTAGGTTTCGCACAGCGTTGCAGGGCAACGCCCTGCTCGCTTTGCGAGGCATGCAGTATACAGTGTAGTTGGGTGAAGCTCCACCCACTTTCCGAGCATCTTTATCATTGGCTTAAATTGTAAATGCTGGTTTCTCATTGGTTTTCAGCTTGTTAGTCCCTCCTTCTGACAGCCATATCGTAATTTTTCTCCTTCCATGGCTATCGGCCTCATTACTTTAAATTCTCTTTTGTTCCCCTGCCTCCCCCCATTTCCTCCAGCAGTTTGTGACTCCTCTGCCCACCACCACCACCCCAACGCCCTTCCATTTGAGCCTTCTTTCATGCCCGCACTTTTGTTTACAATGCAATAGGGCTCGCGTAAATACGAGTCCTATTGCATTTGTAAATGCTTGTTTTCTGCTGGGATTGGCTGCGTGGGTTCGCACTATATTTTGCCTGACCTGTCCTTTCCTGTCCAGTAAGCAGGTGCATACAACATCTTTACACATCATACACGGGCCAATTCGGGGCAGAAGGCAGAGACAGCACAAGCAGCTAAACTAAACAGGACAAAGTGAAGCGCGGTGCGGGTTACCTGTGAGGCGTCTATTATTTATGGGAGATACCTCCTAGGGCACCAGTCCTTCCTTCGCCTAGAAGGTGCATTCCCCCTTTCTGAAAGCCTTAGGCTGCTGTCCGGTCCCGCTCACTCTAATGACTGCACACTCACGGTGTGATCTTAGCTAAGATTCCTGGGAGGGCTCTAACATTCACTTTATATGTACACCGCTGTGCATAGCAACAAATTCTTTGTTATTGAAGTCCATGCTCGAGGGGAGGTATACACATAAACTGCTTATTTATGTGGATATACAATAAAACGTACTCCCCTTTAGAGTCATGCCATGTGTTGCTCAGAACAAGACGTATGTCGCCACTTTCATAAATTAACCAGCACTGCAGGTTTTTTATTGGTGCATGCCTGTCATGTCCTGCAGGCGAACAGCCGCCTGACCGTGGGGCCTGCAGGCACATACTACCTGAGTTTAAAAAGGCCTGGGCCAAATACGGGAAGTCACCCAATGCTCCAAATAAAGGACTGAAAGCAGTATATTGAGCAGAAGGGCCCAGCGTGGTACTAACATAGCCTTGAGAGTTTGTGCGTCAGTAGTCGATTCTGATTGGGTAATAAATTAATAAAACACGCAAGGCTTTAAGTGAAATAACTATACAAGCACCAGGCTGTTGTTAGTAATCCTGCACATGCTTCCCAGGTCGGGTCAGCAGCACGATGCATTGAGTAGAATAAAGTCTAGCACAGTACCCTCCCAAACCCCCCCCCCGCAGAATGTGATGAGGGACCTCATACTTTGTCATGTTTCGTAGATATGCAGTGTTTTTGGACTGAATGTAGACCCTCCCCACATTGAGTTGTGCGCTCCTTCTAGCCCCACCCCCACCCCCTGCGTCTCAGGGGTCTACTTTAATCCCCCATCTTGTAGCGCCTCGATGTATCCCACTGGAGTAGTGGACATGGCATAGTTCCATTATCGGCGCAGGATGATCCCCACCCGCACCAAAGTAGAAAAGAGAAGCATAAATAAATACACAACACAACTTTTTGTTTGGAGAAAATATGGCTGCAGGTTTATTACATACAACAGTATGCAAATTATGGTGGGTTATCTTACGGGCGATCCAAGGGCAGGTAGCCATACTAACCTATGCTACCCTGCCCTCCTGATGAGCCAAGCACTGTGGAAACCCAATCAGCGCTCCCCTTAAAGGATCACGTGACACATTGGTCAATTATTACTCGCGCCCCAGATCGCCCTGTAACTCCACCTGCAACAACAAAGAAAACATTACAACATCCTCAAACCCCCCTTGCCTGCCACACGCCGGGTACGCGGTATGGTGGGAGATGGCATGCCGGGCACAAAGAGGCCCAAAAAATGGTGGGGGAGGCCTAAATACTCCCCCACTCCCCCGGCGCGCCGGACATGACATGTCCAGCGCGCCCTGTAAGGGGACTTCTATTGGAGTCCAGTGACTAGGTTGGAGAGGCGCATAAATTGAACTACGTGTCCTACGGGGGCCACGAGCAGCCGCATAGTTTCATTATCTGCGCAGGATGATCCCCACCCGCACCAAAGTAGAAAAGACATGCATAAATAAATACACAACACAACTTTTTCTTTGGAGAAAATATGGCTGCAGATTTATTACATACAACAATATGCAAATTATGGTGTGTTATCTTACAGGCGATCCAAGGGCAGGTAGCCATACTAACCTATGCTACCCTGCCCGCCTGATGAGCCAAGCACTGTAGAAACCGAATCAGCTCTCCCTTTATAGGGGTGATTCCCTTACTCGATCACGTGACACATTGGTCCATTATTACTCGCGCCCCTTTCAGGGCGGAGCGTAGCAATGCAAGCCCCCGGTTGTTCAGGCCCACAACCGCCCGTAGGACTGACGAGGCGCCGACGTCATTGTTCCAGGACGATCCCCTGAGGCTCCTGGGATTAGGCTCTGGCACCCTTATTGTGCTCTTGCAGAGATATCCTTCTGTATCCAGACTGCTTCCAGATCGCTCTGTAACTCCGCCTGCAACAACAAAGAAAACATTACAACATCCTCAAACCCCCCTTGCCTGCCCCACGCCGGGTACGCGGTAGGGTGGGAGATGGCGTGTCAGGCACAAAGAGGCCCAAAAAATAGCGGCGGAGGCCTAAGTACTCCCCCCCCCCGGTGCACTGGACATGACGTGTCCAGCGCGCCCTGTAAGGGGACTCCTACTGGAGTCCAGTGACTAGGTTGGGGAGGCGCCTAAATTAAACTAAGTGAGGCCCCCCTCTGAGGTGGCCCCCTGCGGGGGCCGCGGGCAGCCGCATAGTTCCATTATCGGCGCAAGATGATCCCCAGCTGCACCAAAGTAGAAAAGACATGCATAAATAAATACACAACACAACTTTTTAATTGGAGAAAATATGGCTGCAGGTTAATTACATACAACAGTATGCAAATTATGGTGGGTTATCTTACGGACGATCCAAGGGCAGATAGCCATACTAACTTATGCTACCCTGCCCGCCTAATGAGCCAAGCACTGTGGAAACCCAATCAGCGCTACCCTTATAGGGGTGATCCCCTTACTGGATCACATGACACATTGGTCCATTATTACTCGCGCCCCTTTCAGGGCGGAGCGTAGCAAAGCAAGCCCCCGGTTGTTCAGGCCCACAGCCGCTCGTAGGACTGACGGGACGCCAACATCATTGTTCCAGGACCTCCCCTGAGGCTCCTGGGATTAGGCTCTGGCACCCTTATTGTGCTCTTGCAGAGGTATCCTTCTGTACCCAGACTGCTACCCTGCCCCCTGATGACCCAAGCACTGTGGAAACCCAATCAGCGCTCCCCTTATAGGATCACGTGACACATTGGTCAATTATTACTCACGCCCCAGATTGCCCTGTAACTCCGCTTGCAACAACAAAGAAAACATTACAACATCCTCAAACCCCCCTTGCCTGCCCCACGCTGGGTATGCGGTAGGGTGGGAGATGGCGTGTCGGGCACAAAAAGGCCTAAAAAATGGCGGGGGAGGCCTAAATACTCCCCCCTCCCCCCGGCGCGCCGGACATGATGTGTCCAGCGCGCCCTGTGAGGGGACTCCTACTGGAGTCCAGTGACTAGGTTGGGGAGGCGCCTAAATTGAACTAAGTGAGGCCACCCTTCGAGGTGGCCCCCTGCGGGGCCGCGGGCAGCCACAGTGATGGAACGCGACTGGCAAGAACAAAGCTCAGAACTGTAAAAAAAAACGTTGCGAGGCGCTGCACGGATCTTTTGGAGTGTGGCAATGTGGCAAAACAGTGCTTAGCTGACAATAATGAATACATCCGAAAACATTGCAGAAATGGCGTTTCCGGTGCTAACATTACCAGTAGCTATTTTTACAACATTTTAAGCATGTTTGCAGATTATGGGAGTATGAATGGAGCACACAGTGTTTCATCTGGTTATCACAATTCTCCCCAGTAAAATCCTGTTTGTTTTCTTTTCTTCCTACAGTCCTGAACACCTGCACTCTGTCAGGCTTCACACATGTACAAGTTAACAAAATATCAGAAAACAGGCACTCGCTTTTAACATTTCAGAGCTTGTCCTCGAAAACCATCGAGAACCCATTCTAAATACGTCACGGAAAAAGAGATCCCAGAACCTTTTAATTAATGAGTTCCTCTTGTGCAGCCTGTCAATTAGGAACATGCTGGTGTCTGCACACTTTGAATGTGCAATCAGTGGCCAGCCATTAGGAACCTCGATTTACTCAGGTGTGACTTCCGAAGGGAGCTTCACTAGGGTCGGAGTGTGGATACTTTGCTTGAGGATACTCAAGGACAGGGCATAGTCAGCTGGCGTCCTATCTCCGCAAAGATAGTAGTAATGCAAACACTTTTGGCTGCTTTATATCCCAAACCAACTAGCCTGCAATGCATGCAATATATTGGTTGCAATCTGAGAAAGATTAAACTTTGTCCTGCCTCTTCCTGGCGCACGCCTAATTCCCTGA
The DNA here is from genome assembly GCF_964263255.1 of Lissotriton vulgaris. Lineage (NCBI taxonomy): Eukaryota > Metazoa > Chordata > Amphibia > Caudata > Salamandridae > Lissotriton > Lissotriton vulgaris. The sequence goes on along the minus strand of NC_141685.1, from coordinate 1,880,378,737 downwards.
GAATTAATACATGGTATAGGGGGTATGTAACTGTTACCACGGATTTTTTACAACGCATACCATTACCACGCATACTATTACAACGCAGGTCATTTTACAACGATTACCTTTACAACGCATTACACTACAACGCACATACTATTACAATGCAAACCATTACAACGCAAGTATAATTATAGGTAAGTTTATCTTGCATTTTATTTTACATTTTTTAGTGGTATTTGGTTATGGGGTACAGGGGTATTTTTAGGTTTTAGGGTTGGGTTTGGGTTTTGGGGTACAGGGGTATTTTTAGGTTTTAGGGCTGGGTTTGGGTTTTGGGGTACAGGGGTATTTTTAGGTTTTAGGGCTGGGTTTGGGTTTTGGGGTACAGGGGTATTTTTAGGTTTTAGGGCTGGGTTTGGGTTTTGGGGTACAGGGGTATTTTTAGGTTTTAGGGCTGGGTTTGGGTTTTGGGGTACAGGGGTATTTTTAGGTTTTAGGGTTGGGTTTGGGTTTTGGGGTACAGGGGTATTTTTAGGTTTTAGGGCTGGGTTTGGGTTTTGGGGTACAGGGGTATTTTTAGGTTTTAGGGCTGGGTTTGGGTTTTGGGGTACAGGGGTATTTTTAGGTTTTAGGGCTGGGTTTGGGTTTTGGGCTACAGGGGTATTTTTAGGTTTTAGGGCTGGGTTTGGGTTTTGGGGTACAGGGGTATTTTTAGGTTTTAGGGCTGGGTTTGGGTTTTGGGGTACAGGGGTATTTTTAGGTTTTAGGATTGGGTTTGGGTTTTGGGGTACAGGGGTATTTTTAGGTTTTAGGGCTGGGTTTGGGTTTTGGGCTACAGGGGTATTTTTAGGTTTTAGGGCTGGGTTTGGGTTTTGGGGTACAGGGGTATTTTTAGGTTTTAGGGCTGGGTTTGGGTTTTGGGGTACAGGGGTATTTTTAGGTTTTAGGGCTGGGTTTGGGTTTTGGGGTACAGGGGTATTTTTAGGTTTTAGGGTTGGGTTTGGGTTTTGGGGTACAGGGGTATTTTTAGGTTTTAGGGCTGGGTTTGGGTTTTGGGGTACAGGGGTATTTTTAGGTTTTAGGGCTGGGTTTGGGTTTTGGGGTACAGGGGTAATTTTAGGTTTTAGGGCTGGGTTTGGGTTTTGGGGTACAGGGGTATTTTTAACATAAATTTACAAATAATAAAATTAAAATTAATTTTATTAATAAAATTATTTAATAATTAAATAAATAAAATTTAAATTAAATTATACAAAAATAATTATTTACATTATATATTGTTAATATATACTTACCTATACTTACGTTGTAATGGTATGCGTTGTAATAGTATCTGCGTTGTAGTGTATTGCGTTGTAAAGGTTTCCGTTGTAAAATTACCTGCGTTGTAAAAAATTCGTGGTAATGGTATGCGTGCTAAAAGTACGCGTGGTAACATCATATATCCGGTATAGGGACTACAAGTGACCTTTTCATATGGGAGTACTTCACCTACTCATATTGCCGCAGATAAATATTGGGGTAAAGATGAATATTGACAGCCTTATTTTTTTGTTGCTCTCCACTTTATTGGGCCACACAGCCTACTGCAGTTTGGCATGTCTTTGCACCCACTTTTGCTCAGTGAAACTAGTCACAGGTTCACCACAGTGAAATAGAAATAACTGGAAATACATGTGGCTGAGTGTGGAGTTGGCCAGACCACCTGCATTGAAAGTGAAATACCTCTCCAGTTGACCCAGCCAGCCAAATAATATAGTCATCATTCGTTCTGATAAACATCATTTTTTTTCGTTTTCTATAGCACAAACTCGACCCAAAGGTATCAGAGCGGTTTCATGAGCACCAGGTACATTACAGGTGGACACATTCATTTCTAGTTCGAGCCTGGGTAGCGCATTGCGCTGCTCTGAGAGGCATGCTATGTTCAGGTAAGGACTTGAAGCACTGCCTCTCTCCACTTATATTTTTCATTGGCTTGTTCTTTAAAGGAAGCCCATTTTTGTCAAAGGAAAACGGGCTGGTTAAAAAAAGAGAACAATTACACAAACCTTTTTTATGAGCAGGCAGTGTTCTAATGGACAACTGCCTGCTCATAAAAACCATTTATGTGAATATTTACAAAGGGCAAGGATTCCTCTGGAGACCCATTCCCATTTGCAAATTTCTTACCAACTCCTTTGAGGAGGTGGTAAAATAATAATGCTTTGGGTCTGGATTTCAGACACAAAAATGAATATATAGTTTATAGATTTGGTATCTGGGAGGGATGCCGTTTACACGTCCATTCTAAATACTGAAGCTTTATTTATTTCCAAACCCAACTAGTGATTCTGTAAGATTTGGTAACATGCTACCAAATCGCTGTTTGGGTTTGGTGAATAAAACAAAATGCCCTTTTCCTGTTGGAGAGGCTCTGATTTTAGGAATCGGAGCCTTACTGGCCATAAAATAGCTTGATACATGAAGGCTTTTGTGTGGTACGTGGCTCCATCACTACAAGTGCCCAAGCCTAGTTACTTAGTTTTAGGAGTTTCAGCATTTATTTACTTGCATTGTTTTCTAAAGGTTGGATCAGGATAGCATCATTTACAACATTTGTTCAGCACTCTGACCATCAGAGAGTTGAGTTCATCGTATAAAAGAGTACAGAAGTAGTGTCATTCAAATAAAAGAGCTAGAATAGGCATTAATACATTGTACCACTTTCGAGAAAAAAGAGTAAAATATCACTCATGCTAAGCATCAGACCGCAATTGTTTGATTACTTGTGCCAATATTACGCAAAGTGCAGCAGGTGCAAGGGGTGTTTGTGCCTGTTTTTTGCCCCTCCCCCCAAGTCTTCATTAAGAGAGGAAGTTATAATTGAGAATTATCTTTAATAGAATTCTAGTCACTTAAGAATCCCTTAAGGACAAGTATGCTGAAAATGAGCTTTAGAACTGGCTCCAGCATTATAATAAAGCATTGGAAAATACATTAGGTTTCGCCGATTTGATTAATAATAAGCAGTTTTTTGTTGTAAGCTGTAGCTTGCTGAAGAGTTGTACAATATAAGTTACAGAAAGTTTGTTAAGGTGTTATGACTCTATATACAAAAAGGCAATATTTTGTGCTGTTACTAGTGGTATAGTGTAGGTAAGTGATAGCAACAATTTGAAAAATGAAAGGAAAGAGGGACACAATAGAATTAATTGATGTAACAGCAATATTGTGTTTATGTGCGTTCTGACACATTTTGGGCCCTATCCAACTGCACCTGCAGCACCATGCAAATCATTCCCATAGTGCCTACAAGATACCTGCAGTTGTGACTGCCTGTTTAGTAGTAAAGTATAGCAATATTTGGTATTAGAGGAGTTATGACAACTGTTTTTAGCAAAGTGCCACTGCGCCTTCTGCGCCAGTCAAATCATGATCCTATTACCTGTAAGGTAACTGCACTTGTGCCTGCCTGTTTAGTGGTAAAATGTAGCAATAGTTGTTGTTTAGAGGAGTTCTGACAGGTTTCTTAGCCCTAGTGCCACTGCACCTGCTGCACAATTGAAATCATGACCCTAGTGCCTGTTTAGTAGAAAAATATTGCAATATTTGGTGCTTAGAAAGGTTCCTAGAGCTTTGGGTCCTGGTATCACTGCACCTGCTGCACCATTGGAATCATGACTCTAGTGGCGGCAAGGTAATTGCAGGTCATGACAAATGTTGGGCCCGGTGCCATTGCACCCTGCTGCACCATTCAAATCATGACCCTGTTATCTGCAAGGTAACAGCACTTGTCACTGCCTGTTTAGTAGTAAAATGTAGCAACATTAGGGGCCAGATGTAGGTAATCTCGATTTACCTACTCTTAAGTACCGAATCATATTGATTCGGTATTTAAGAGTAGTTTCAGTTTCATGTTTATTTGTTTGATTAATTAAAATTTTACAAAACAGATACATATTTAAAATATCTTTAAGTAATCAGATGTTTAAAAACGTCATGCACATAATTATGCTCATATTTCATAAAAACGAAATCTAATTAAAATTTTCCTTAAGATTTTTCACGATCACAGATAAAAAAATTACAAAAGCAGAGTTCATTGGTAGATCTTTCGGGTTTAGGCAAGCCATTACTGCTTGTCTACAAGTCCTTATACCTCGGGCATTAGATAACCTCCTGAGGATTGCTTTCCTTTCTGTATCCATTGCAGAACACAGAGAGTAGGTAAATGGGATGTAGGTAATTTCACTTTTGAAATTACCGAATCGGAATGATTCGGTAATTACCGAATCGGTATTTACCGATTCGGTAATTGCCATTGATTCCTATGGGCCTTGAGGCCGAATCGGTAAATACCGATTCGGTAAAATTACCGAATTTGCAAGGGGGACAGAGTGTCACTTTGACACCCTGTTGCACCCTTCAATTGTGCTGGGTGCACATGTTGCTGACATACATGCCCTTAGGGCATGTATGTCACCAACATGGCACGTTTTTTAAAGCAAAAAAAATGCTTTTTGAAGGGTTTTCATTATTTACCACCAACTTCTAGTTGGTGGTAAATAACAAATTCTTAAACCATTGTAGCACCGATTACAGTGCTACCTACATGTTGAATTACACAATCGGTAATTTTACCTATTCGTTATTTTACCGAATCGGAAAAATTACAAATTCAGTAAAATTACCGATTCTGTAATTTAACATGCCCCTACATCTCAATATCCAAATACCGGTCGGAAACGGCCGAAAATCGGTATTTTCGCCCGTTTCCGACCGGTATTTGGATACCTACATCTGGCCCTAGGTGTTTAGTGGAGTGCCTAGAGCTTTTGGTTGGGGTGCGATTGCACATGCTGCACTATTCAAATCATGACCCTGTTGCCTGCTAGATAAATGCACTTATGACTGCCTGTTTAGTTGTAAAGTATAGCAATTTTAGGTGTTTAGAGGCGTTCTGACAACTTTGGGGCCCGTTGCCACTGTACCTGCTGCCTCATTCAAAAATGACCCTGTTGCCTGCAAGATAACTGCACTTGTGACTGCCTGTTTAGTAGTAAAATGTAACAATATCTGGTGTTTAGTGGAGTTATCTGGAGATATCGTGCTCCTCTAGTACCTACCTTTCACTGTGCACATTCGGCTCAGTGATGCAGCCGTTTTAAGCATGTATGAACGCTTGCAAGTGATACTGAGCTGTATCTTTCAGGGAAGCAGGGTGGTTCAGAGTCTCTGACAGTTGTATTTTTTTCCTGCCTGCATATCTGTTATTATCTCTTGTGATTATATGACTACAGAAGAGGCCAAGTCCAACTGTTCTGTATAGTTCAGGAAGGATGCCTTGTCTCTTTTTTGTCATCGAATGAGCTACCCTTAGTCCCACTGGCTCTCTTTAGAAGATATTCCACTGTGGTGACATCAGAGGAAATAGTAATAACTCTTCTATTGGATTGTGTGTAAGTCTGCACGCATAGACTAGACAACCTTGCAGATACGGTCCTGGTTTAGAGAAGAGATAATGATCCATCGGGAAAACCCTGGTAGTTTTGCCACCTGTGCCTTCAGCAGTATAGCTCCCATCATAAGAATTCCAAGGATGGCAAAGCTCCAATCATGAGAGGCTCATTCGACTCTGCTGTAGGGCCTTGCAATGCTTGGGACTTACTATGCTAGACATGCTAGCGGTTCAACCACCCATTCTAGAATAACTGATATGTTACCAGTTCAGATGCAGCTGCCTCTGATAAAACTAGTGCTTAATTTGAGCCGGCTTGCGCAGGTGGGACCCACCAACACTCAATTTTTAGAGACTGGGACTTGTTTTGCTCAACAGACTTTGATCTGGAGCTAGAGAAAGAAGAACACAAAAGGGGAGAAGGAGGAGGAAGAGGAAGACAGAAAAAAACGTGACAAATGGAGGAAGCATGTAAGGAATGCCTGGTGGTGGATTAAAGAGGCATGCGGTGGAATCAAGACCACCTGGGCACCTCAACTCCAAATAGCACTTGCTCTTGGCTCCTGTACACAACTTTCGGATTTGTCTTTCTTCTTACAATGAAGATAGTGTCCTTAACATGCCTAGATGCACCACTAAATACATGTTGATATGTGAGCACTAATAATGGAGTCCCTCTAGTAACCTCCCAAAGTGTCCACTTCCAAGTCAGGCATGCTGGGTTTGGTGGAGCTACATCTGTCGCACAATTAACTCTAACCATGGTCAATTGTTAGCGTGTAAGTAACCTGAGCCGAGGCAGAAATGTCACTGCATTGGCAATGGACTTTGCAACACACAATCTTTGAATCATACCTTGCCGCTTCGGTCCAGACAGCGACTGCATGTGCGATGCTCATAGCACGGCTCTTCAGAATAAAGGAGCGAGCATGAGATCTGGCTGATGCGCAGGATACAGAGTTGCAGGAGATGGCATTGTTTTTACATGATGCAACCAGTGGTTCACTCTGATACAGCAAGAACCCGCCGTTGACACCAGGCTGTTACCCGCAGCTTGGACTGCACTCGAGCTTGGAATGCCTCAGGAGCTGGAAGCAAAGAGTGAGGTATGTCCAGAGGACAATGTCCCACAGGGCGAGATTCCACTTCATGCGTCATTCCTGACAGCCAGGCAGCGGCCTGCGAGTGACAGGCTGGGGGGTGCGAGGTCCCGACAATCATTACCTAGGCTGCCTAAACCAATGTCATTCATTAACTGACTTGAAATATACGTGTTCAATTATGGGGTAAAGTTAAATCATGGAGTAACTGTTGCTCAGTTTGCATTTGAACGTTTCAAAGCCCTCAACAATAGAGGATATAACATCACAAAGTCTACCAGATTTTCTGTTCATAATTTCGAGCTATAAGGGTGAAAAACAAAATCACGTTGGTCAGACTGAAATATTTAACTATAACTAGCTGTTTTCCTACTTGTGTTGCTATTTTTTTTTTATTTAAAAAAGGTTGTCTGACGCCCTTTCATTTTTATTGTACGGAGGACAGTCAAGGATACGAACCGTCTGCCGCCTGAATGACAGGAATCAATAGACAATAGAGAAGATATGAGTCACCTGAAGGCATTATTAATACACTTCCTGTAGAATTCCTCAATGCGAAAATGTCAGCGCGCCAGTTAATGCGCTGTACTTCTGTGACATCCATCGCAGCCTGCGGGGAACTCGCCAGTGGCAATCACATTGCAGCAAGACCTTTTATTCTGATTATCACCCATTTTCGGAATTTTCAGCCTACTTAGCAAGAAAGTTTGAGCACAAAAGTGGAAAATTGAATAATGTGGCCTTTTAGCGCCCCGGATCCCCAGCGGTGCTCAGCAGCAGTATACACAAAGGATTTCATATACAGGGGATCAAAGTAAGTTGACATTTTGAATTATGGACATTACTTATGCCGAATGACTTAATTACACCACAGAGTATTTATTAGCGAATGCAAAATGCAGTCACGCCTACGCTGAGCTGGAACTCGAGAAAAAAAAACCTTTGAGAAACAATTGAAAGCGAAATATAAAGACACTCTAAATATAATCCAGTAATCTTAATAATGTGCATGGCCGTTTAATTATATGATTTCAACGACAAAGTATATTGGAAAACTGCTTCAGAAATAGAACTAAGCCTGAGTCGTGCCCTGCGCGCACCCACATGTGTGTATATATATATATATTCTTGTCCACAGCGCGTAGTCACCGCTACGCAAATGCACTCTCGTTCGATAGAAAAACGATCACTCCAGTTACTTTTTGCGCATTTCGATTGAGTTTATTTTTTCAAATGCAGCATCATGATTTCGGACAAGGAAAAAACCCCAAAGCGTTTCGGCGAAACACTCGCCTTGGTCACGGGCCGAAACACAGCGCGTAGTCACCGCTACGCAAATGCACTGACCATGTCATAAGTGATGTAATATGTGACGTCATCAGCAGTGCATTGCAGGCGCGCAAGTTATAGTGAGTCCAACTAACTATAACGTGGGAATTTCAATGGTTTTATGTCAGTAAAATTTCCAGCTAACTATAACTGGTGTGAAACCTATGGTTTTTTCAGTGAATTTAATAGTTTTTTTAAATGCTAATTCCTAACTATAACTGGTGTGAAACCTATGGTTTTTTCAGTGAATATATATGTATATATATATTTATGTGCTGCCGTCCTGCCACTGAGCCGAACCACCCCATGATCAGGGGGCCACAGAGTACAAGATCTGCCGTGCTTTTTAAGTGGGGTACAAGACTGGATTGAGGACACCCTCCCCTTCCGGGGCTCATGGCGAGCTTTGAATTAACATTGAATTTCGAGCGCATCCATTGGAGGAAACATATACGGTCTACAGCTCCCATAAAGCTATGCACATCACATACAGAGCGTCCAATCATGGCGTGCGATGGCGCCTAAAAGGAAGCGGCAGACGTACCTGTGCTCTTGGACTGAATTACCCTTGAGAAAGAGAATCCCTCGAAACGCCTCGGGTGCAGTCATGCTTTTAATTAATGGTGAGCGAGACTGTCCATACCATTAATAAAGGCTTTCCACAGGGAGAAACTGTCTTGTATCAGGGTGCAGCTCAATGTTGGACCTTCCCCACCGAGCACACAAAAATATATATATATATATTCACTGAAAAAAACATAGGTTTTAGGGGTGTTATAGTTAGCTGGACATTTTAGTCGTACAAAACCATTGAAATTCCTCCATTATAGTTAGTTGTACTAACTATAACTTGTGCGCCAGCAATTCACTGCTGATGACGTCACATATTACATCACTCATGACATGGTCAGTGACATCACTGATGACATCACCAATGACATTATCCAGTGAATGTGTGTTTCTGTAAAGTTTAAATATGTTTTATATATTTATATCTCAAGGTCGATGGAAGAATAAATGGGTATATAACTGTCCAAATGGATGATTTCTTTGGTAAAATTGATTGTATAATACATTGCTTAAGTGTATCTTAGTGAATACATAGGTTAGTGAGTGATGTTTAAATATGTAAATATCTGTATCAGTCTCTCACTTTGTTTATAAGTGTCAGCATAGGTTTGTGAGTAACTACATGAGTGTTTATATAGGTTATCATTTGGTTTTTCGAGTATGAATATGAGTGTCTGAGTGTCTGTATGGTTCAGTGGGTGGTAGTACTTAGTGCATAGATGCATAAATGAGTGAGTCACTGTTTGTATGTTTTGAAGACAGTATTTATGCAGGACTGTATGGGTGGATGAGTGTGTGTATGGGTGTGTTAGTGAGTGAATGACTGTCTCAATAGAGTCTTTATAAGGAACTACATATATTTTAAACTAGTATATATGAGTATTGGTGTATATAAGTGAGTATATGTGAGAGTGAGAGATTTGAAGACTTCCTGTATGAAAAAGTATGTGTTTCTATAATCATTGTTTAAAATAGTAAGTATGTTAAGTTTCTATAGAAGTACGTGTGGTAGTGTGTGTGTAACTGTATATGCAAGTAAATTGATGCTTTATCCTTTATTAGCATGGGTGAGTATGTGTGTGAGGAACTCTATGGATGAGTGGCGGTGTGTAACAGGATGTATAGGTGTATGAGTACATGTGATGATTGTGTATAAGACCGTTGGTGAATGAGTGAATGTGTGTGTAGATGTTAGAATTACTGAATAGGTGTGTTGTGAGTGATATTGGTATGTCCATTGTTTAGAAAATTGTAGTTTCTAGTTTAGAATGTGTGTATCAAATGTTATATTAGGGTGATTGGAGGTCTGTCACTCTATCAACAGGATGATGTCATCAGTGATATCATTTGAGATGTCATCAGTGATGTCCCTGACCTTGTCATGAGTGATGTAATATGTGACGTCATCAGCAGTGGATTGCGAGCGCGCGAGTTATAGTTAGTACAACTAACTATAACGGAGGAATTTCAATGGTTTTGTACGACTAAAATGCCCAGCTAACCATGACACCCCTAAAACCTATGTTTTTTTCAGTGAATTTCAATGGTTTTTTAAATGCTAATTCCTAACTATAACATGTCTGAAACCTATGGTTTTATCAGTGAATTTTGGAGGTTTTTTAAATGCTAATTCCTAACTATAACATGTCTGAAACCTATGGTTTTTTCAGTGATTTTTAAAGGTTTTGTAAATGAGAATTTTTAAATGTATTAATTGTTATGTTCATTTTTTTAATACTGATTGACTACATTTTTTTAAACTATTTATTTTTAGATATTTTATTTTTTAAATTACATTGTAATTACATTATACATTACATTACAAAATATACTTTCTCAGAATGAATTACTTTAGTTTAAATACTTTGCAAATAGGCAATAGACTTTTAAGTACAGTAGTTACAGTTGTTGCAATGGGCAACACAATTTCAAACACAATGCAACATTCAACTCAATGGGAATTTCTAGTTAAATGCAATTAGTTACTGTTAGAACTGGGGGTCTCTAGTTGGCAGAGGTAGGTACCAATGTCCAAATAGGGACCCTTGCTTCTAGTCAGGACAAGGAGATAACCCTCTCAGATAACCCCTGCTCGCCCTCAAGGTAGCTTGGCCTGAGCAGTCTAGGCTAACCAGAGGCAATGCGTTAAGTATTTGTACCAACACTCACAGTAACACAGTGAAAACACCACAAACTGATTCCACAACAGTTTAGGAAAAATAGAGATATTTATTCTAAACTACACAAGACCAAAAACGTCAAAAATCCAACATACACAATGCAAGGTTACGGTTTCAAATGAGTTCTTCAGGTTGTAATCAAAGTTCTTTAAGTTGTGTTAAAATAATCCACAGATGCGTGAAAAGTTCACAGTTGCGTCACGTTTACTCACAGTACCTTTTAGATGCAACAGAGTTCCACAAGCAGGAAGCTGGTGCGGTGGAAACAAGCGATGCGTTACTCCTGAGACCCTGGGGAGGCGATGCGACAGCCCCGCTGCAGCAGCGGGCGTGTGGCGACGAATCCGATCTGTATGGGGAGGAAGGCAGCTTGCGTAGGTTCCGGTGCGTAGGTTCCGTGGGAAGTCTGTTCTCGCAAAGGCACGATGCGATGATCTCGGAGGGGCTGCGACGATCTCCGGGGCGACGATGCGCGGTCCAGCGGTGATCCTCTCTCTCGCAGCTCCTCGGTGAGATGCTTCTGCAGCGATGTCTGCAGCGACGTGATGCGGCCCGCAAGCAAGCGGTGCGGCGTTCTCACCCAGACGACAGGCTCTGCGACGACACTCGCAGCGATGTTCGATTCTCCCGCACCGGTCTGGTGCGTCCCGCAAACGAAGGGTGCGACGGCTCCGGCAGCAACGTCAGGCGCTGCGCCGATCTCGACCCTCGTAGCGGCGGGAAACTTCTCGCACTGTCGGGGATGCGCTCCGCCAGCGAGCGATGCGACACTTTTCAGCTTCACAAGTTTCTCAGCTTAGTCTCAAGCTTCCCAGCTCAGGTTCAACTTCTAGAGGCCCCACAACTGGATCAAGCACTCTACGAAGGACAGAACTCTCTCAGCAGAGTTCAGGGAAACTGGGGGTGAAGTCCTTTTGTTCCTGGGACTTCAAAAACAGGGAGCCAGCTCTTCTCAGGCCCTTGGAGATCCCTTCAAGACCGGGGACACAGCTCACAGCAAAGTCCTTCCCCTCTCCTTGGCAGCAAAGCAACAGCAGGTCAGTCCAGCAGAGCAACAGCAGGACAGTCTTCCTTCTTCCACGTCAGCTTTCTCCTCGGCAGAGGTTCCTTCTTGATTTCCAGGATGATCTAATTTTCTGGTGTCAGGGGTCCTGTACTTATACCCCTAAAGTCTTTGTTCTCCCGGTGCATGTGGGCCCGGAGCCCGGTCTGAACCAGTTCTGGGTGGATCCTGAGCACTTTGTTTTGCTGGCTGCATCTTTCCTTTCAGAGTGAGGGGCAGGGTCCTCAGCCGCCCAGCAGGAGGTGGAGCCAGCATTGTGGCAGGCAGGCACAGCCCTATTCAGCCCAGGTGCTAACTCCGCCCACCACTCAGGTAGCAATTGCTCCACTCAGCCTAGTGCTGACTCATCCAGCCTCTGGGGCATTCCCCAGCCCCTGTCACTCACAAACCAGACAGTCAATACACAAACAGTCTCAGGCACACAGAAGGGTCAGACAAGAGAACAGCAACTTTCTAAAAGTGCTGTCCTCAAACACAGGATCTAAAAACCACCTTTCCTAAAAGATGCGTTATTAAATTCTGAGTTCAGGGATACTAGATACTTATGTCCTATCTTGTTCCTATGGGAAGAAATGCCGTTAACCACTGTAGCCAGCATCCCCCATGTTAACCTATGGAGCAAGATAGCCTTACAATAGTGAAAAACGAAAATGGCTGTAATTCACTACCAGAGCATGTCACCTGCACTAGTACATGCTCTACCTTTCACATACACTGCACCCTGCCCAGGGGGGTACCTTGGGCCTTCCATAGGGGTGACTGATGTGCACGAAAAGGGAAGGGTTAGGCCTGGTCAGCGGGGACGCGGACCAGGAGGACATGGCAGTTCTAAACTGCCCGTAGGCGCTGCAGTGGCAGGCCCGAGACACCATTTTAGAGCTACTCCTGTGGGTGGCACAATCAGTGCTGCAGGCCCACTAGTAGCATTTGTCATCACCAGCCCTGGCACACCCAGTGCACGTTACTAGGGACTTCATGGTGATACAAATGTGCCAAACATGTATATCCAATCAGAATAACAATTTACATAGGGAGCACTTACACTCTGGCACTGATCAGCAGTGGCAGAGTGTCCAAAGCATCTAAACCAGCAAAAACGAATCCAGCACAGCATCGAAAAATACAGGAGGCAGGCAAAAAGATAGGGGTAATCACGCCAAAAGATGTCAGGTCTAACACGTGTCCCCTCCAGCTGAAAGTGGGGAGAACTACCCACCCTCTTGGGAGTTCTCTTCACTAAGGCGGAAAAACCTGGACAGACCATCAGCGTTGGCGTGTTCTGTACCAGGGCGGTGTTCCACCGTAAAGTCCATTCCCTGTAGGGAGTTGGACCACCTCAACAGTTTTGGATTTTCACCCCTCATGTGCATTAACCACCTGAGGGGCCTTTGGTCGGTCTGAACACGAAAGTGAGTCCCAAACAGGTAGGGCCTCAACTTTTTCAGAGCCCAGACCACAGCAAAAGCCTCCCTTTCAATCGCACTCCACTTCTGTTCCCTGGGGAGTAGCCTCCGACTAATGAAAGCTACCGGCTGGTCTCCATCCTCCTCAGTGGCTTGTGAGAGTACTGCTCCCACACCATGCTCTGAAGCGTCCGTCTGAACTATGAACTCACTGGAAAAGTCAGGTGCCTTGAGCACCGGTGCTGTGCACATTGCAGTCTTCAGGGCCTCAAAAGCAGTTTGGCAGGCGTCAGTCCAGTCAACTCTTTTGGGCAACTTCTTGGAAGTGAGTTCTGTCAAGGGGGCGACAATGGTGCCATATCCCTCGACAAACCGTCTGTAATACCCGGTGAGTCCTAAAAAGGCTCTCACCTCTGTCTGGGTCTTGGGGGGCTCCCAAGCCAGAATGGTATCAATCTTTGCCTGTAGGGGCGCCACCTGGCCGCTCCCCACCTGTGTCCCAAATACACCACAGATCCCTGCCCTATCTGGCACTTACTGGCCTTGATAGTGAGGCCTGCCTTCTGCAGAGCCTTCAACACTTCGCAGAGGTGTTGCAAGTGTTCTTCCCACGTGGAGCTGAACACAGCAATGTCATCCAGGTATGCGGCGCTGAATTCCTCCAGCCCGGACAGTACCTGGTTAACCAGTCTCTGGAACGTGGCAGGGGCATTCTTCAACCCAAAGGGCATGACACGGAACTGGAAGTGCCCCTCTGGCGTTGAAAATGCTGACCTCTCTTTGGCCCCGTCGGTTAAGGCAATCTGCCAGTACCCCGAAGTCAAATCGAACGTACTGAGGTACTTGGCAGCTCCCAACCGATCCACGAGCTCATCAGCTCTGGGGATAGGGTGTGCGTCAGTCTTCGTGACCGCATTGAGCCCACGGTAGTCCACGCAAAACCGGAGTTCTGGCGGGCCACCGGGGGTAGCAGCTTTCTTGGGGACCAAGACCACTGGGCTAGCCCAGGGGCTGCTGGAGGGCTCAATCACCCCTAGCGCCAACATCTTGGAAACTTCTTCCTTGATGCTGGCCCTGACCTTGTCGGCTACCCTGTAAAACTTTTGTTTTACTGGCAGACTGTCTCCAGTGTCCACATCATGGACGCACCAGGTGGTGACTCCTGGGGTCAGGGAGAACAGAGAGGAGAACTGACCCAACACTTGGCGACAGTCATTCTGCTGTTCTGGGGTCAGGGTGGGCGAGAGGACCACACCATCCACTGACCCATCGTGCTCCTTAACTGACAGGAGGTCAGGGAGAGGATCGCTATCCTCTTCCATCCCTGCATCTGTAGCCATGAGCATGGTTACTTCAGACCTCTCAAAGTGGGGTTTGAGGCGGTTCACGTGCAAAACTCTCAGGGGCTGCCTGGGAGTCTTCAGGTTAACCAGGTAGGTTACCTCACTCTTCCTTTCCACCACCTCGTATGGCCCAGACCACTTGTCCTGGAGCGCGCAAGGCTCCACTGGCGCCATCACCCACACTTTCTGCCCAGGTTGAAATTCGACCAGAGTGGTATTCTGGTTGTACCATCTTTTCATTTCTTCCTGGCTTGCTTCCAGGTTCGCCTGAGCGAGTTTCCTGAAGCGTTGTGTCTGGTTGCGGATGGCCAGCACATAGCTGAACACATCCTGGGGGGTTTTCCCACGGGACTTTTCCCAACCCTCCTTCACCAGCGAGAGAGGTCCTCTGACAGGGTGGCCATACAGGAGTTCAAAGGGACTGAACCCTAAGGACTTCTGAGGCACCTCCCTGTAGGCAAACAAAAGGCATGGTAACAGGACGTCCCACTTACGTCTCATGGGCTCCGCTAGGCCCATAATCATACCTTTCAGGGTCCGGTTGAACCTTTCAACCAACCCGTTTCCTTGAGGGTGGTAAGGAGTGGTGAACTTATAAGTTACCCCACACTCCTCCCACAGAGACTTCATGTACCTAGAGATGAAGTTGGTACCCCGGTCGGAGACCACCTCTCTGGGGAACCCCACACGGGAAAAGATCCCCATCAATGCACGGCCCACCACGGGTGCTGTGATTGTCCTGAGAGGGACTGCTTCCGGGTACCGGGTGGCATGGTCCACCAAGACCAGGATGAACCTGTTGCCTAAGGCTGTCTTGGGGTCCAGGGGCCCTACGATATCTATGCCCACCCGCTCGAAAGGGGTGCTCACCACTGGGAAGGGTTGAAGGGGGGCCTTCAACTTCATTCCAGTCTTGCCACTAGCTTGACAGGTTTGGCAAGATCTGCAAAAGGAACCGACGTGCTTCCTCATCTGGGGCCAGTGGAAGTGGGTGACAAGCCGGTTTAAGGTCTTGTCTTGCCCCAGATGTCCTGCGAGAGGCACGTCATGAGCCAGACCCATTAGGAAGTTTCTGAAGCGCTCGGGTACCACCAGCACACGGGCTGCACCGGGCTCAGCAAACTTAGGCTCGCTATAAAGTAGGTCACCTTCCCAGTAAACATAGTGATCTTTGACTGCTCCACCTGCTGCCTGATCTACAGCCTGTTGCCGCAGACCAATGAGGGAAGGGCATTCCTTCTGCTCCCTGCAGAACTCCTCCCTGGAGGGACCACCTTCTTGCTGCCAATGGGTCAGCTCAGGTAGGTCTCCCAGTTCGGCCACCTGTTCCCCTGTAGGTTCCAGGGCATCCCCCTCAGGTTCTGCTTCCTCCTGGACCGTGGGAACGGCTAGGGCTGGTTTCCCGCGCCCTCTGCCTCTTCCTCTCCTGGCAGGTCTCTGGGCCACTGTTTCAGGCTCCAGTTCTGCTGATTCACCCTTACTGGCTGCCATAGCACGCGTGGTCACGCAGATCCACGCAGGCAGACCCAACATCTCCAAGTGAGTTCGGTGTTCTATGTCCTTCCATGGAGAACTCTCCAGGTCGTTGCCTAACAGGCAGTCCATAGGCAAGGCATCACTGACAACTACCTCCAAAAGACCAGAGACTCCTCCCCATTCAAAGGAAACCTTCGCTAGCTTGCAGAGGCGCACTGAGCTGTCAGCGGCCACTACAGGGCGGAGTACACCAGGGATGATTTGCTCGTCAGACACCGACTGACACCTGACGGATGTCACACTGGCTCCGGTGTCTCGCAGAGCCTCAACCTCCCTCCCATTGATGGTCACCTTCTGCCCATATTTTTTAGTGTTAGATGGCAGTAAGGTTTCCGGGACCATCTCTCGGTCTCCTAGCGAGACAAGGGTCATGACTGCTAGCTCTCCCCAATCACTAGAAACCAAATCCCCACCCAAAGCTACACTAGCTAACGCTGGGGCGGGAGCACCAGTGGGTGCGGGCTTCTTCTTGGGACATTTCGGAGCAATATGGCCCACCTCGTTGCAGTGATAGCAGGTAGGGGGACCCTGGTTATTTCTCTTGTCCCGCCTACCCTTAGAGGGCCATGACTGTTTAGGCTTGGGGGGTTGGGAATCCTTTTCCTGGGAACTACTTTGGGGCCCTTGCGAGAACTCCTTTTGGTTACCCTTGTCCCCCCCACTCTTCTGCTGGGGACCCTGCCCACCTTTGGCTGTGGTACCCACAATTCCTTTGTGGACCCTGGTACTGGACCAGCGGTCCGCCTCCTTAGCAAGCTCAATGGGGTCTGTCAGCTTGCTGTCTAAAAGATGCTGGCGCAGCTCTGGAACACAAAGACTACTCAAGTGCTCCCAACTGATTAAATGCAACAACCCCTTCAAATCAGTTACTTTACTGCCCTTCATCCAACCTTCCAGTGCACGCGAGTACCCATTCACACACTCCATCCAAGTCTCAGACTCTTTCTTCTTGGAGTTTCTGAACTGCAGTCTGTACTGCTCTGGAGTAAGGCCATACCTGAGACATAAGGCCTCCTTCATATTGGGGTAGGTCATGGCACCTGTCAACTCTAAAGGCTCTAGAGCACTCCTCCCAGACGCCTCAAAATGTTTCCACAGGCCCGCCCCCCAATACTTGTCAGGCACATCATTCATCTTCAATGCAATTTCATACGAAGTGAACCAGGCATAAATATCCTCACTCCTATGGTAATTCTGTACCAGGTCTTTGGGAATATATACTTTACCCCCATGCACCGGCTGCGCGCTGCCACCATTAGAACTGGCATCCACCTCCTTGTTTTTCAGATCCAGCTCTTTTATTCTCAATTCATGATCCAAAAGCAATTTCTTTTCCTCTAAGGCGCGGGCCTCTCTCTTGTCTTCCGCTGCCCTTTCTTTCTCCAACTCCAATTGCCTCAGTTTCATTTTCATGACTTCCAAGTCATATTCTCTTATTCTTTGATTTTCCTGTAACTCTTCTGGGGTGAGGCCCCTTCCGGAGTGGTTGCTGCCAGCTCCTGAGCCTACTCTGCCCACTGGCAGATCTTTGCTTTGAAAACCATTTTCTACATCCACATCATCTTCCTCTTGTGCCTCCCAATGGGCTCTCAAGATTCTCTGTAGCTCCTCCTTTCTGTAGGCGCTTTTTATGGGGCACTCAAACTGCTGGCAGAAGTACCTCAGTTGCTCAACTTTGTATGAACACAAATCATCAATGCAAAACTCTAATTCTGCTTCTTCTGCCCTCTCACTGGGTGCCTTCCCATTCTGAGACATGATGCTTTTCGAAGAGTTACTCAACAACAGGATTCAAAAACTCAAAAACCAGTAGTATGCGGTGGCGTAATGGTCTGCACTCACTAGTGATGTACACCAATTACTGTGGGTCAAGTACAAATACAAGTTCAAATCCCACCGCCTGACCACCAATGTTAGAACTGGGGGTCTCTAGTTGGCAGAGGTAGGTACCAATGTCCAAATAGGGACCCTTGCTTCTAGTCAGGACAAGGAGATAACCCTCTCAGATAACCCCTGCTCGCCCTCAAGGTAGCTTGGCCTGAGCAGTCTAGGCTAACCAGAGGCAATGCGTTAAGTATTTGTACCAACACTCACAGTAACACAGTGAAAACACCACAAACTGATTCCACAACAGTTTAGGAAAAATAGAGATATTTATTCTAAACTACACAAGACCAAAAACGTCAAAAATCCAACATACACAATGCAAGGTTACGGTTTCAAATGAGTTCTTCAGGTTGTAATCAAAGTTCTTTAAGTTGTGTTAAAATAATCCACAGATGCGTGAAAAGTTCACAGTTGCGTCACGTTTACTCACAGTACCTTTTAGATGCAACAGAGTTCCACAAGCAGGAAGCTGGTGCGGTGGAAACAAGCGATGCGTTACTCCTGAGACCCTGGGGAGGCGATGCGACAGCCCCGCTGCAGCAGCGGGCGTGTGGCGACGAATCCGATCTGTATGGGGAGGAAGGCAGCTTGCGTAGGTTCCGGTGCGTAGGTTCCGTGGGAAGTCTGTTCTCGCAAAGGCACGATGCGATGATCTCGGAGGGGCTGCGACGATCTCCGGGGCGACGATGCGCGGTCCAGCGGTGATCCTCTCTCTCGCAGCTCCTTGGTGAGATGCTTCTGCAGCGATGTCTGCAGCGACGTGATGCGGCCCGCAAGCAAGCGGTGCGGCGTTCTCACCCAGACGACAGGCTCTGTGACGACACTCGCAGCGATGTTCGATTCTCCCGCACCGGTCTGGTGCGTCCCGCAAACGAAGGGTGCGACGGCTCCGGCAGCAACGTCCGATCTCGACCCTCGTAGCGGCGGGAAACTTCTCGCACTGTCGGGGATGCGCTCCGCCAGCGAGCGATGCGACACTTTTCAGCTTCACAAGTTTCTCAGCTTAGTCTCAAGCTTCCCAGCTCAGGTTCAACTTCTAGAGGCCCCACAACTGGATCAAGCACTCTACGAAGGACAGAACTCTCTCAGCAGAGTTCAGGGAAACTGGGGGTGAAGTCCTTTTGTTCCTGGGACTTCAAAAACAGGGAGCCAGCTCTTCTCAGGCCCTTGGAGATCCCTTCAAGACCGGGGACACAGCTCACAGCAAAGTCCTTCCCCTCTCCTTGGCAGCAAAGCAACAGCAGGTCAGTCCAGCAGAGCAACAGCAGGACAGTCTTCCTTCTTCCACGTCAGCTTTCTCCTCGGCAGAGGTTCCTTCTTGATTTCCAGGATGATCTAATTTTCTGGTGTCAGGGGTCCTGTACTTATACCCCTAAAGTCTTTGTTCTCCCAGTGCATGTGGGCCCTGAGCCCGGTCTGAACCAGTTCTGGGTGGATCCTGAGCACTTTGTTTTGCTGGCTGCATCTTTCCTTTCAGAGTGAGGGGCAGGGTCCTCAGCCGCCCAGCAGGAGGTGGAGCCAGCATTGTGGCAGGCAGGCACAGCCCTATTCAGCCCAGGTGCTAACTCCGCCCACCACTCAGGTAGCAATTGCTCCACTCAGCCTAGTGCTGACTCATCCAGCCTCTGGGGCATTCCCCAGCCCCTGTCACTCACAAACCAGACAGTCAATACACAAACAGTCTCAGGCACACAGAAGGGTCAGACAAGAGAACAGCAACTTTCTAAAAGTGCTGTCCTCAAACACAGGATCTAAAAACCACCTTTCCTAAAAGATGCGTTATTAAATTCTGAGTTCAGGGATACTAGATACTTATGTCCTATCTTGTTCCTATGGGAAGAAATGCCGTTAACCACTGTAGCCAGCATCCCCCATGTTAACCTATGGAGCAAGATAGCCTTACAATAGTGAAAAACGAAAATGGCTGTAATTCACTACCAGAGCATGTCACCTGCACTAGTACATGCTCTACCTTTCACATACACTGCACCCTGCCCAGGGGGGTACCTTGGGCCTTCCATAGGGGTGACTGATGTGCACGAAAAGGGAAGGGTTAGGCCTGGTCAGCGGGGACGCGGACCAGGAGGACATGGCAGTTCTAAACTGCCCGTAGGCGCTGCAGTGGCAGGCCCAAGACACCATTTTAGAGCTACTCCTGTGGGTGGCACAATCAGTGCTGCAGGCCCACTAGTAGCATTTGTCATCACCAGCCCTGGCACACCCAGTGCACTTTACTAGGGACTTCATGGTGATACAAATGTGCCAAACATGTATATCCAATCAGAATAACAATTTACATAGGGAGCACTTACACTCTGGCACTGATCAGCAGTGGCACAGTGTCCAAAGCATCTAAACCAGCAAAAACGAATCCAGCACAGCATCGAAAAATACAGGAGGCAGGCAAAAAGATAGGGGTAATCACGCCAAAAGATGTCAGGTCTAACAGTTACTTTATGGATTACTTTTCTAATCACAGGACTGGATCCTAGATTAAGTCCTGGGCCATCTCCTGTAAACAGTTGAGAAAAAGCGTTTTGGTTACAGTAGTGATTTTTAAGGAATATTATTGTATTTTAAAAGTTAACACTTAGAAACTTTTTCACATAGAATCACCAATGTTATCCTATGGGAGGAAATTCACTTAGCAGGTAAGTAGTGTTATTGTTACTTTTTCTTACTCAGTGGTAGATCTTGCATCCAGCACTGGTGCATCTCCTGTAAACAGTTGAAAGAATGAGTTTAACTCATACGAGCAATTTTTAAGGAATATTTGTAGTTTGTGAAAAAAGACAGAAACTTTTCTGGTGAAAACCAGACAATGGATTCCCATGGAAGGAAATACATGTTACTGGTAAGTACGGTTAGAATTACTTTTCGCGGTTAGTGCTGGGCTAAAAGATGCAGCACTGGGTTCTCTCCTGATAACAGGTGAGTAAATCGGAATTCGTTGTTCAGATGATTTTAAGTGAATATTTTAAAATTCCAAAACTCCACACTTAGAAGAATTTCCAAGTGAAACCAGTCAATGTTAGCCTATGGGAGGAAATTCAGGTTACTGGTAAGTACAGTTAGAATTACGTTTCAGGATCAGTACTGGGCTCAAAGATGCAGCACTGAGGTCTCTCCTGATAACAGGTGAGTAAATCGGAATTCGTAGTTCGGCTGATTTTACTTCGGTCCAGTATATATAGAGCCACTTTCCTACACCATCCCCTCCCTTCACTCGTGCAAATACGCCCTGTGGCGCGTTTTAAGTTGGAGAAATAACTCCCCTTCAATGCTGAGGGTCCCCAGACTCCAACTAGCCCACTAGGTACATCCAGTAAGCGCCACAGAGCTGCGTAGCAGAGAGATGTGAAAAGGGGCACAGCCTGCACCACCTCTCAGCAACACAGTGCAGTCGCTTCCTGGAAGCATCTGATGGACTACTTGACCCCCAGGGTCCCTCAGGATTGAAGGGGAATTTTTCCCCCAACTTAAAGCGTGCCACAGGGCGTGTTTGCACACATCACCTCAGGCCCCGTCCCCTCCCTTCATCACTGTGTAAACGCGCCCTGTGGCCGTTCGAAGTTGAGAGATTAAGGGCCAGATGTAGGAAGACAAATACCGGTCAGTAACGACCGGTATTTGGAGCTTGGGATGTAGGGGCATGTTAAAATACAGATTCTGTAATTTTACCGAATTGGTAAAATACCAAATCGGTATAATTACCGAATCTGTATTTTGACATGTAGGTAGCACTATAATCAGTGCAACAGGGGTTTAAGAATTCTTAATTTACCACCAACTAGAAGTTGGTGGGAAATTATGAAAACCCTTTAAAAAGCATTTCATTTGTTTTTGAAACAGTGCCATGTTGCAGACATACATGCCCAAAGGGGACGTATG
This sequence comes from Lissotriton vulgaris, assembly GCF_964263255.1. NCBI lineage: Eukaryota > Metazoa > Chordata > Amphibia > Caudata > Salamandridae > Lissotriton > Lissotriton vulgaris. The sequence continues at coordinate 1,880,357,010 of NC_141685.1, read as the reverse complement.
TCTGCAACATGTGCACCCATGCACAATTGAGGGGTGCAACAGGGTGTCAAAGTAACACTCTGCCACCCTTCAATGTTTCCCCCAATTACCGAATCGGTATTTACAGATTCGGTAATTGCCATTCATTCCAGGCCCATAGAAATGAATGGCAATTAGCGAATCGGAAAATACCGATTCGGTAATTACCTAATCATACCGATTTGGTAATTAAATCGGAAAAATTACCTACATCCTGATTGCCAGTTCCTAAATACCGAATCGGTATGATTCGGTATTTAAGAATCGGTAATCTGGGATTACCTACATCTGGCCCTAAGTCCCTTTCAATCCTAAGGGTCCCTAGGATCAAACTAGCCCACTAGATACCTCCAATAAGCGCCACAGAGCTGCGATGCATGGAGTTGTAAAAAGGGGCGTGACCTCTGAACACCTGTCTACAACACAGCTCCCTGGTGCATACTGGAGATACCTTTTGGGCTATTTGGCCCTCAGGGACCCTCAGTATATAAAGAGAATTAATTCCCCAACTTAAAACGCGCCATGGGACGCTTTTGCACACTGGTGAAGGAAAGGGGCGTATCCTGAGGTGACCTGTCTGCAAACAAGCCCTGTGGCACGTTTTAAGTTAGAGAATTAATTCCTCCTCAATCCGGCTCCCCTTTGGACTGTTGCCCGCCATATGTCTTAAAAGACGGTATTGCCGGTATTAAAGCTTTATTCGAGGATTAATCTCATAAAACCACAAGCATACATTTAAAATACATCAATAGACAGTTGTTTCCTTGTTAAAAGACATATTTTCTGCACTACCAACTGCCGCTATAACTCTCCTTAACGATTTCTTACTTCAGAGCTATGTCCCCATTATGTTTAAAAATGCGATTGTGGTCCCTCTCTTAAAAAAGTCTGGAGCCGACCCCCCAGTTCCATGTCAAACTTCATGGAGCTGTCTGGTTATTTAGATTCTCACCAGGCGGGCTTCCGTCCCGCTAACTCGACAGAATCAGTGATACTGGCAGATCTGGATGACCTAAACAAGAAGGCGGATGAAGACATTCCACAGGCACTGGTACTATTAGATCTGTCAGCCACGTTTGCCATGTTAGACCATAGTATTTTGGAAGACCGGGTCAGACAGGCTGGCATCCAGGGCCTGGCCTTCCGATGGATCAGTTCCTTTCTTAAAGACCGCACTCAATCAGTGCATCTGGCCACATTCACAGCCCCAAAGCTAACTACAACATGCAGGGTTCTTCAAGGTTCCTCGCTTTCTCCCCATGTGTTTAATCTATACCTCCTCCCCCTGATTCAAGCACTGAAGAAAATGAACGTGACAACTTTCAACTAAGCAAATGATCTTCAGTTAACCTTTACTACTGATAATTTACCTAAGTCAGTGGTTGAATTCCAGACCATCATGCTCTTTATCCGTCAATGAATGGATCAAAACCATCTAAAGCTCAACCCTAGCAAGATAGAATTACTACTTACAGGCATGAGCAAAATCTTCTCGGGCTTGCAGTACAGGCCTACGGAGCTTGGCTCCCCACCAGTACCATCTACCTCGGTAAAGAGCCTCGGGGTCATTATAGATAGTGACTTATCATTAAAAACTCAAGTAGGTTCAGTGGTCTCCAAATGCTTCCATCAGTTACGAAAGATTAGGAAAATCAACTGCATGCTTACCCATGCAGCACTAGTATAGGTAACGATGGCTTTGGTATTATCGCATCTGGATTATGTTAACTCAATCTACCTAGGGCTGCCACTCTTCCTCACTAAGAGGCTTCAAATGGTCCAGAATCAGGCGGCCAGGCTGATCCATCAACAACCTAGATGGCAATCGGCCAGACCACTGCTGAAGAAACTACACTGGCTCCCGATATCTCAAAGGACAAAATTCAAGAAGGGATGTTTGGTCCTCAAACCATTGCACGGCACAGCCGTAAATTTATCAATACTCTCCTAACTAGGTACATCCCCTCCCGCAACCTTCGCTCAATGCATCTTCAGCTACTGACCACTCCAACCTGTAAACGGAAATGACAAGGTGGATGACGGTTTGCATACCTGCCGCTAGACTTTGGAATTCATTCCCTCTGGAGATCCGTTCCTGCACAGACGTACTTAAATTCAGGAAGTCGCTTAAAATGCGGCTGTTTATAAAAGCGCACATATAATCTCCCTCTGTTCCCGGTATGTTCCAAATAGCACCATTAAACCCCTGGGTGTACGTGCGCTTTATAAGCAACTTGTAACATAGCAAAACATAACATCCTGTGGATCCCTTGGGGCCAACTAGCCCACCAGGTACCTCCAGTATACGCCAGGGGGTTGTGTTGCAGAGAAGTGTCCAGAGGTCATGCTCCTTTTTACAGCACTAATAATACATTTTTGGGTCCTGGGGACCCCATTCCCCAGGGCCTGCCTAAAATTGGGAAGGGGGCCGGGCGGCGCCCTCCCGAGGTCTTAATCAGCCCCGGGGACCCCATCCCCCGGGGCATGGCCTTTTAAAAAAAAATATTTTTGTAAGGGGGGGCTGCCTTGCCCCCTCCTTATGGCCCCGTGGACCCCATCCCCCGGGGCCGGCCTTTCCTAATTAATTAATTTATTGTTTCCTTTGAGGAGGGGGGCCGCGTGGCCCCCCTCCCGGGCCACTAATAGCCCCAATAGCCCTGGGGACCCCATCCCCTGGGGTTGGCCCTCTCTGTTGGGGACCGTGGGGGGGTTCGCAATCCCCCCACGGTCCTGCTGGCTCCCCGCCTCCTGCGGGAGCCGGCATTGCTTTTCCACACGGGGAGCAGATAACATGCTGCTCCCCATGTGGAAAAGCAATCACTTTTGAGACTTGGAAGAGAAACCAGGTTTCCTGCTCTCTCTTCCAAATAGCGAAGCAGTTTGCTATGGCAAACCCACCCTAGCTCCCACCCTGCCGTAGCAAACTACGGTCTCCCCATGATGGGCACCCCAGGGTCCTGGAGGGCTCCAGGAGGGGTCAAACATCAAAAATACATCTGTAGGAAGCCCTCCTAGGTCAAAACATTGGAACTGCTGTAGACAAATGGACATGTGTTTGCAAATGATAAACCATGATAGTGATGTGTGCATTATTCTGTGTTCCCCAACTTCACCTCCTTAACAATATCACTTGTCTGCCATGGTACTACCGATCTACACTAGTCATGCAGGTTACCATTACTCAAAAAGTGTTGCTGAAGTGGGATTGAAGTGACTACAACTACCATAAGGCCTGGTGATTGTAACTCTGACCAAACTTCTACAATTTTCTCTGAATTCACACAGCACAATAATCTATATAGCCATTTGAACATCTCTACTCCTGCTTGGTACAGGTGATGACACTAGTCATAGAATATATATCCACAAGCCAATACACTTTTGAAGGTTTTAGGTGTCCCTGAACATCTATGACATGAACATGTGGGAACACTAGAGTCCTAATGGGCAGGCACATCACACCACTCTTTGGTATTGCATACTCAGATTGCCTTGGAAGGATCAGTGTTCATCTTTCTCCCTCATGCATGTCACTAGTCAGTGAATGAGTCTTTTGAAACACTATTGCAGATGGACTATCAGCTGCCAAATGCACACTGGCTAACATGTAGGCACTAATGCTGATGGCACCAGTGATGTTTGCATTCTCATTTCACTGTATGACCAGTACTTACAAATGGGAACTGTTGTACAGTGACTGCCTGTACAGTACACTCTTATGTCATGTCACATGCAATAGGGCCAGCATCACATGAGTGGCAGTATTAAGGGTATATCACTCCCCACACAAGCTAGAACATTAGAACATATTACTTGTGTTCATGTCACATGCGATGTACAACTAAAGCATGGATACACACTTTTGTGGTCATCTGATGACTAAACTCAACCCTGGTCATGACCTACACTGACAGAGGTAGGCCTCTAACATCATGTAGGCCAGGGCCACCCTGCATGGAATGTGATGTAAGGTAACATGTCACACAAGACACCATTTTGACCTTCTGAAGGGTAAACTACCTGGGCATGGCTGTCCAGACACCTTTACTGCAAGGCCCATTGCATGAAGGCGTTGATGCATACGTTGTTTTTATAACCAACACAGGACACCCCTTTTGGCATTTGAGGCACTATAGCAGGGATGAGATTCAACATATCATTGAATAGGGAATGTTGTAGCCAAGCATATGATTCACATTTCTAATTCTCTTTAAAAGTAACCCACTATGTACACTGTTCATGTTTCAGATGTACAAGAGGCCTGTGCAGTGGAAGCAAAACTATTAGAAAAGTGTCAACAGACCTGTGTGCATAGGGGACAGTCATTAGTGATACACACACATTGAAACTGTGGGTCAATGGAAAGAAGTATCAGGTCAGGGAGTCACCTCAATACCATTGCCTCATAGTATCCATATAATAGCTATCAGGGCTACTAGTGGAACAGATAACTCTTTTTTGGAACATCCATAGATCAGCAGGTCTACAGGGACATTACTCTGTGCATCAGTTCTCCAGGCACAGTGACTCTGGCCCAGACTGGGCCATGGCCCAGACTGCCCACATATCAATGTCAGGCTTTGCCCTATGCCGACTGAGGCTACTTATCCCACGTGAACCTCACATTCCCACCAATTAAATTCTGAAAGTCAAACTTCTGGCCATTCTATATGTGAACATATGGTTGTTTGGCACTCTGAATGGGTCTGTTAGGTATGGCTACCTCCCAGACAACTGTTTTACAAAGTCTGATGTGGACTGAGTGATCAGTGGGACGGTACACTTGACTAACATCATCTTCAAAGGCTTCTAACAGATGCAGACATGGCTCATGGTGGGAACCCTACACATAGCAATGCACATATATCATGATGTGATATGAGAACTCAGTGTAGCTACTATCAACTTGAGTCCAGCATAGAGATATGCATGTAACACAAGTGGAAATCACCCTCATCACACATTCCAATGTTGGCCTTCTCTCCATAAAGTACAGATCCCCATAATCAATTACATGTGTGCCCTATGTAGGGGCCACACAATGTATGCAAGCAGCATAATGCTAGACTCTGATACTCAGAGGCAGACTGTAGCCTATGGGAATAAAAAGGAAGTGATGAAATGGAGGTAAATATGTAGTTGAGAAACTTACCTGTTCCTCTGGTGAGCCATAGAGCTGAGAATACTGGGGAAGGACCTTACCAACCAGGGAATCTATCTCCTTTGGAGTGAAGGGATGGGTCCTATCCCCTGTAGTTCATGCCACGATTGCTTCCAGAGGTTTCAAACAGCAGCTAAAATGGAGAAGGTATGAATAGCAGCAGTGTCAGGAGGTAAGGGAGATTTCTTTCATCCACCGCGTACATGTATGCCACATACGCAGTCATCTGTGTTGGCGCACACAGTTATCGAGCTGCGACAATCACTATCCCCAACATTAGCCTATCACTGTGACCACCATGCAGGTGACCGCCCACCACTCGGTCGACCACCACTGGCGGCTTATGTTCGACATGTCCTATTAGCGAGGTCAGACATCTGCCATATTAACGTTTGGGAAAACAGTAAATAAGCAAAATGTGCACAGCTCACTGTACAGCGCAGTTGGCGGTAATACATGTTATGCTACCCTCACTATAGTGACCATTTAAATTCCTGAATTAATGATGTGCACAGTTCTGTTACAGACCTGTGAAAGTCACCTTGAAGATGGCAGGTGGGTATTCAATATTTGACAATGATGATGTAAAATGTGCACTACTTCATGGAGCATTGATGTTCAGACACATGACTTTTGCCTTACTCTTCACATATGCTACTCTGCACGCCTTGGCCAAAATACATTTTGTGCTACTCCTTACATAGGTACCCTGGGAGAGGGTGGAGACATCAGCCTCAATTGTATTCCCCATTTCCAGACCTACAAACCATGGAAGAACAAAATAGCATCCAGAAGTTCTGTTTGAATAGGCAAACAATCCTGGATCTATGTCATCAGTTGTAGCCTGACCTCCTACCTCACATCAGTAATCCTACATCATTAACACCACTAGTTAAATCATGTCAGCTTTGCATTTTTTGGCCACAGACTCATTTCAATTCACTGTTGATATTTCTGGTGAAATGTCACAACCTATATTCAGTCGGATCCTCACAGAGGTGCTAGCAGCACTTTTGAGATGCGTGGGCAGTTACATTCTGATTGTAAGTATGGTGTGTGATGTGATGACTGACCATTCTTGCAACTCTTGTAGTGATGCTGCTAGGAGTATGTTAATGCTATATACTAGGAATATAACGGTCAGGAAATATCTGGGTAATGGTGCTTGCATTGTAAGTGTATTTTTTTCAACTGTAAATGTTGTTTTTAACTGTGTTCTCTAGAAGTTGTGAAAACTTGCTTTTGAACGGTCACACTCCTGGGTTGCGTGATAAAGTAGTTAACTCTTTGTAGTTGTCTTCTTAGGTGCTAGTGAGTATCACCTCCTGATCCGTGAATGAAATAGATATGCACAAGCGTCCTCCTTCAAGGAAAGAACAAACTCACACAGCACTCTAGTTGCGACGATGTCGCTTCAGAACTGTTTATCAAATATAAACAACTTCAATTGACTTTATGCATTTGGTAAATAGGTTTTAATGAATCGTACTCCACATTCTTCATATGATGCCTCTCATATTCATGAATCCGATGCTAAGGTACATCTGATTACATTATGTCAAATCAAATGGCATAAACTCTCTGATGCATTTCGGGCAGAGCCCTTCATCAGGGGATAATTCCTAAGGAGAATGTAAACTTAGTTTTATATACTAAAATCCAAGAACTCACAAATGCAATACAAATTAAATACATGTGCAAAATATTTACCAGATTGAAAAGTGCCTAGTGGAAGTAGAATAGCTGCCTGATGAAATTCAAGCTTAATTGCGAAAAAAATGGAATAGTGTGCCCAGAGTCAACGCAAAAAATAGTATGATACATGGTAAAAAATGTGCTGAAAGAACCATGAGTGAAAACTCAAAAAGTCACATATGAATGAAAACGTGATGCCTGACGTATAACCTGTGTCTAAACCACAAGTTGCAACTAAAATGTGAATAGCATACAAAAAGTGAACACAATAAGTCACTCGAGACCCCTTGCTTAAACCGTTCGTTCCAACGTGAAGTGAAACACAAAGAGTCACTCGAGACCATATTGGCTCTGTTACCACTTTTTACAGAGGCTATCAAATTATGTCTGGCCTTTCTGCAGTGTATATCATACCATAGGGTATTTGCGTCTTTGTAAATTTTTGCCTTCAGATCTTTATAGAAGTGACCCCTGATTGATTGTAGTTCTTTAAAAATGGACATAACCAGATAATTGTCACTCATCTCCTTATTAAATGAGCATAAGCAGAAGCAACTGCAGAATAAATATGGGCCAGAGTATTCTCGTCAGAATGTATGATAGGCCACTTAACCTGCCTCTTATTGTAAGTAACCCTGGGCATAGCAGGCCTAGTCCCCCATGCATATTTTCACGGAGTTTGAAAAAACTCAGTGGAAATACGCTACACTCCCTCCCACCTCCCAAATTCTTTAGACATTAAAAAAGAAGCCACTTATGTATGTGTCTGCCGCCTCCCCTGCCTGGCCACTCTCCTTCCTGCTTCTCTCGTTCTTCTGTAATTAAAAAAACACTACGGGGCGTGGCCAAGGTAGCCAACATGGCGGACGCAGCTTAGAAGAGCTCCGTCACGCCGTTCCAATATCCACAAAATAATCCTGCTTCTCCCTCGCCCAAAAGTGTCCCGACGAGGTGCCCTGATGCGGAAGGTGGCCGGCGGGCCCCGAGTGAAATTGGGCCGAATTTGAAGTGCGGAAGGCCGGGAAACATGTCCGGAGGTGGAGACGAGACGCCGGAGACCTCGAGTTTCGCGGCGCCCAGCGATAGCAGCAGGTCAGCGGCGAACAGCGGTGGGCAGGCGGCGCGGCAAAGGAATCGGCGACAGTGGCCAATATTCTGACGGCGCAGACTGCCCTTCAACATCGTGAGGCACCAGAGCGCGCCTGAAAGCGGAGACCAGGTGGTCAACCCGGGGACACAGCGGCGATACGGCCTGAGCGGCGCCAAGCAGCCGGGACATAGATTTTGGCGATCTGCTTGATGGAGGCGGTGGCAGCTTCCCCGCGGTGCGGCTGGGACATAGAGGAGTCCTTCGGAAGGTGAGCCGACCCCGGGAGTGCTGAGTGGTGGCCCGGTGGAGTGGCGGGAGTGGAGGGGCGATCGGCGGGACCCCGGCGGTCATATCGGACCACGGCGGGAGGGTTAGATGGCGGCTGCATAGCCCCCTCCCATTGGAGACTGCTGTGTGGCCCGTGGCTGCTGGCGTTGACTGCCTTGACACGACCCCATCCTTCCCCCCCTCAGGTTACATAGGGGTGAGTGGGTCTACATTGGATGGGCGGTGTGCCGCGGCTGGAGATCCCACGCTACACCACTGAGGCTGCCGCATTGAGTCGGGGATACCTCCCATTCGTAGGTCAAGTCGGACCGCGGCGCGAGCCTTGGGGGACGATCTGCCCACAGGGAAGAGGTCTACACCGGACATTGACGTAGTTGAAATAGACCGGACCAGGCATGCCACGGCAGATATAAGGCCCGTGGGCCTCGAGTAGTGGTCCCGTGTTCAAGGGATTGGAGCCGCTCCTTCGAGGGAAGCAGAGGAGGTACAGTGTGGCACCGTGAGTGGGCAGAACAGACTGCAGGAACAGACATTTGCATTGGTGGGTCGCTCGCTGGGTGCAGCCTGAGTCAACGGCTGACTGGCCCTCTGGGTCCTGCAATCTACGAGGAGTGCGGCTGTCGGGCCCCGCTGGACCTTGGAGAACGAGCGAGGTTTTGGCGAGCGGCCCTCCCCCGGTGGTGTGGCACCGGGAGCCAGGAGATACACACAGCGGGGCCCGGAGTGTTGACCCCTGTTGCCATCGAACATGACCAGAGGTGGGAGTGGTGATGGTGCCTCGAAGCAAGGGACAATTGACAAGTTCACGGGCCAGAGTGGGGGTGCTGGGGCCTCGGGAAGTCACCACCGGGAACAACACAGCTCTCATGGCGGCGATTACGCAATCTAGAGACATGCTGGATTCACAGATTGGGACCGTGGGGGCAGACGTCACTCTATTACGCCAAGACCTGCGGAATGCCGTGGCCCGTATCACGGAAGCTGAGACCAGAATAAAGGGAGTGGAGGATGATGTGGCAATCTTGAAGAAGAAGGTGGCCAACATGGAAGGGATTCAGAAGGGCCTGGTGCTCCGGGCAGAGGACACGGAAGGGCGGGCTCGGCGTAACAACTTGAGGTTCGTTGGATTTCCAGATGGCTGCAAAAAGGGCAACACAGAGGCCTTCATGACCCGGTGGCTGGAGGGATGGCTCCCGCCGGAATCCCTCTCATGATGCTTCATAATTGAACGAGCACATAGAGCGCTTACCCAGAAGCCGCCTGTTGGAGCTCAGCTCGCCCCCGGCTGGTGACAGCCAGGCTACTCAATTACCATGATCGGGACACTATTCTGCGACAAGCGCGAGCGAAGGAGCCCCTTATGTGCGACAATCAGAGAATTCTGAAATTCCCGGATTATACCAAGCTGGTGCAGCTACAACGGCAATCTTTACAGCGGCCAAGGCACGCCTGAGGGACCTCAAAATCCCATATGCCTTGCTTTACCCGGCCCGCCTGCGGGTAGTATTCCAGTCTCGTACACAGTTCTTTAACACTCCGGAGTAGGTATTCACCTGGACCGATGAGACTGTTCGAATCAGGGTGCACACGCCGCCAGCTCGAGACTCTGACTCATCCTCAACTGCGGCGCCGCCACGGACCCCCAGACGCTCGCGGAGTAGGAGCAACTGGAGATCCCGACCTTCGAGACACTCTCCCTCCAAGGTAGTGGGGACTGGGGAGACTGAGGCTCCGGACACTCAGAAGCCGGATCGGTGAGGGATCGAGGAGTACTAATTTAAACTTTGGCACACAGATTTGCGCGAGAGGTTTGAGCGGCCATTTGAGGCCCAGCTGAAGATGGCAGAAGACTTCGGAAATCACCGTCAGAGATGTGTAGATGACTGTGGTTTTGCTGACATGGGATGTGGGTATGGGTGGGGGGGGCGAACTCGAGGGCGGACGCATTCCCCGAGTTCAGAGGAGTTCATTTCTTGGGGGGTAGGTAGGGGATTGGGTGGGTTGTTCATGGGGATCCATTGGGATAGAAGGTCTCCGGCCTCCCGTTGGGGGCTGGCGATATCCTATGCCGCGACATGTACTTCAATGTTGCTGAGGTATGGGGGGGAGGTTGGGGGGGTTGAGGGGGAGTTGGGGAGGAGGGTACGGGGCTTGGAGTTTTGGGGAGGGAGAGGGGGCGTGGGGGGTGGGACGGGGCTTTGCGGGAGGGTGGGGGGGGGGTTGCTCTGCACAATGTTGTCTCAATTGTTTTTCTTAGTGTGTACATGCCCACTATGCCCATTGCTGTGCCCGATGATGTGCTTGCGATTAGATGGCGGTTGAGGATCTTGGACTGAGGACACCTAGGGCCTCTATGAGAGTGTTGAGTTGGAATGTGCGGCGGATGCTAGATAAGATTAAGAGAGGCGCAGTTCTGAGGTTGGGGAAAAGGGAGAGAGCGGACATTCTCTTGCTACAGGAGACTCATCTGTTTGGCAATAAAACGCTCAGCTTGAAGAGATACGGCTATGATCAGGTCTACCTTGCTGGGTTTGTGAGGGGGTCTCGAGGAGTGGCCATTTTGGTCCATCGTAGATTGTCCTACGTCCACTCGACACAGTGGATTGATCCACAGGGCCGATATGTGTTTATAAAGGGGATGATTGGTGCAGAGCCGCTTGTAGTTGGGAGTGTATACGCCCCGCCCCCCCTACAGTGGTCATTGATTGAGAAATTGTATACAGTATGGGCGGAGATTCCTGAGGGACTGGCAGTGATAAGGGGTGATTGCTATGATGTTATGCAATGCCGACTGGATCGCTGTAGACCCGGGGGTGGGCAAGTTGCAGACACACACTGGGAAACATGGTGCAGGGAATGGGATGGGTGGACACGTGGCGATATCTCCATGCATATGATCGGGAGTATACATATGTTTCAGCGGTACATAAATTGTTTTCTAGACTTGACTACATCTTTGTCCCCAACGCCGTGATAGGGAGGGTTGGCTCGGCGTCTATCTTACTGCGCGGGCTGTCAGACCACTCTCCCGTCACAGTGGAGGTTACTCTAGATAGTGGGAGACAGCCATTTCGGTGGCGCCTCTCAGCTTGGAATCTGCAACAGGAAGATTACCAACATCATATGGGGAAGGCCATAGCTCACTACTGGGAGGATAATATAGGCACAGTGACAGATGTGGGGACGCTATGGGAGGCCCTAAAGCCCACGCTCCGAGGAGTGGACATTGCTTGGTGCGCGGTGGCTCGTCGCAAACGAAAGGAGGAGTTGGTGAAGGCCGCAGCAGCAGTGGAATTGCTGGAGACTCAGTGCGGAGTTGCACGGCACGGTAGGGAGGTGGAACAGTTACTCCTGGTGCAGCAGTCATATGCGTCCCTGCTGCTCGACGAGGCTCGGCAAGTGTGGCTGGCGACAAGGAGCAGAATTTATCAATGGGGTGACAAATCAAGTACGATGCTACATAGACTCTGCCAAAACACGCTTCAGCCGCAGGTACTGCCGGGCCTCAGGATGAGGCTGGGGCCTCGATCTCGGCCCCGAAGAAGCTGGCGGACAGCTTCGCCCAGTATTACGCGGCCCAATATGTTCCGCAGGAGTTCTACCTGCGCCGGACATTGACAAATTTATAGCAGACCTCCCACCCCGCGCACTCCCAGAGGACGTGCGAGAACGCCTTGAGATTCCGCTGTCGGCCGAGGAACTGGGCACAGCCCTGGGGGGAGCTTAATACTGGTAAGGCCCCTGGGCCCAATGGGTTCCCGAGTGAGTTCTTTAAGAAATATCATCTCCAGTTAGGGCCACACTATAAGGAAGCCCTGGAGGCTGCGGGAGAGCACGGACTCCTGCCGGCGGACTGGAGACACGCTGAAATTGTTGTGTTCTGCAAACCCGGATGACCCCCAGATAGGCATGAGTCATATCGACCGATTTCCCTGTTAAACATTGAGGCCAAGATACTGGCCAAGGCACTTGCGAACCGGCTCCTCCCCTATATCACGGAAGTGGTCCACCCGGATCAGGCCGGGTTTATGCCCCGTAGGGCGACGAGACATAACATCAGACGCGCACATGTAGCGGTGGAGGCGTTTGGGAGAACTGGGGCCCAGGCAGCACTGTTGCTAGCTGACATCGACAGGGCTTTTGACTCCCTGAGTTGGGTCTACCTCTTTGCACTCCTCCCACGTCTTAATTTTGGGCCGCATTTTATGTTATATCTAAAGCTGTTGTATACTGATTTGACGGCCTCGGTGAGGGTGGCAGGAGCCACGTCTGTGGCCTTCCCTATAGGGCGAGGCACCAGACAGGGGTGCCCCTTCTCACCGTACCTGTTCGCTGACGTCCTGATTTTCCTTACGGATGTGAATAGGTTGGGCCTAGAGTCCTGGAAATCATGAGAATATTCGGTGAAGTATCAGGATTGTACCTGAACCCGCGGAAATCCACTCTTTGGGTGCTAGGAGACCGCGTGGGGATTGGACCATGGGCCTCGACACTGCAGGTTGCAACTGGGGGCCTCAAGTATCTGGGGGTGTTTCTGACAGTTTCGCCCGTAATAGCTTGGGAACGCAACATAGTGCCGTTCTGGGACAGGGTTCAGACTGAGATGAAGTCTTGGTCTCGTATGCCCCTCAACCTTTATGGCAGGTCGGCTATCTCCAAGATGGTTGCCCTTCCGCGCCTTCTGTACCAGTTACAGAATCACCCATATTCGATCTCGCCGCAATGGTTAATTTGGCTCTGGGTCAGTTCCTGTGAGCAGGGGGGGTGGTGCGAGTGGCCCTGCCCACCTGCTTTTTGTTCACGTACTGCAGAGGACTGGCAACATCGGATATTTTGTCCTACTATCAGGCGTCCCACCTCCTAGTCCTGAATGAATGTGGGAATGGAGACAGGGGGGACCCAGCATATGCCCTTGAGAGATACTTAATGGACCCAGATACGCTACATACTATTCTATATTCGGCAAGGTTGAGGAGGGGGCTGCCCAGGGCCACCCAGGTGGTCTTTCAGATCTGGCGTCAGTCGCTACATCGCATGGGATGGTGGGGGAGGCTTACGGAGGAGACCCTGCTCTGGCACAATGGGCGGCTGCCGGCACTGGTGTCACTGCGGGGCTTCCTAGGTTGGGATTCTATAGGAATCTCCACACTAGGGCACATCCTGAAGGGCACGACACTTAAATCCTTTCAAGAGCTCAGTGAAGAATTTTGTATGCCCCGAGCGCAGTTCTTTAAGTACTTACAATTCCGCCATGCCCTTGCACCCACATTGGAGGGACTGGACTCCTTGCCTGAGTTTAGTCCGATAGAGGCGAAGGTGTTCATGGGGGACCTAGAGGAAAAGAAAATATCCCGTATCTACCAAATACTGGTCACACATTGCTCCTCCTCTCTACAGACTCTACGGGACTCCTGGGTGAGGGATGTGGGGGAGCTAGAGGAGGAAGATTGTTGAGAAGCCCTCGAGGCCCCTAGAGGAGCGGCTATTGCCATGCGCCTGCGCTCTATCCAGTTCAAGTACCTGCATAGGGCTTACTACACCAGGGAGAGATTGTGGCGGGCCGGTCTGATTGAGTCCCCAACATGCTTGAGATGTGATCATGAGGTGGGCACTTTCCTACATACGGTGTGGGGCTGTGGTAGTTTGGCTGGATTTTGGACTAGGGTGTGGGACTGCTTGTCTGAAGTGCTGTGCTGGGACCTCCCTCGTACCCCCAAATTAGGGCTTCTTCACATTCTTGAAGGAGTAGGTGTAATATATACAAGAGACATTTACTTTTGCTGGGACGTGGCTCAGGCTTGGAAAGACCCCCGGGCTCCCAAGGTGGTGGTATGGAAAAAAGGCCTTGATTTTTGTATGGGGTTGGAGCGGACAGTTTTTGAAGCCAGGGGCTGCCCTAGGAAACATTACAAAATATGGAAACGGTGGGCGGAATACAGGGGTCTATGGCTGGAACCCCCAGCACTGTTAAGAGGTGCAGAGGGGCTGATGTGATGGTGACATGGGGGCAATATCATACACACTGTTATAAGTATGCAATTCTTTCTATAGGAATAAAGAGACATTGTGCCGGGGGGAGGGAGGTGTGGGCCAAAGGGGGGGTGTCGATGGGCGGGGCCAGGGGTTCAATCTTAAGATGTTATATGGATCGCTGATTATGCTACGATATGTTTGTTACAGTTCCTCCGGGGTACGGAGTGCTGTGCCTTTTGTGTGATCTGTCAATAAAAAGTTGTTAAAAAAAAAACCACTACGATGTATGTCTTGGAAGGAGAGCTGCCAGACAGGGGAGGCAGCAGACACAGAGGTAAGTGGCTTATTTTTTAATTTTTAAAGAATTTGGGAGGGGGGAGGGAGCGACTGACTCCGCTCCGCCACAGAGCGTGGAGTAAGCAAATCTCCGCAAACTCCGCTGGCGGAGCAGAGTTACCCTCCCAGGGTTAATTGTTAGAGTAGAAAATTGGGGTGTCAGCTAACTCAGGCTTGTAATTGGAGTTCAATAAAGAGATATTTCTCAGTTCCAATGATAGAGGATCACAGCCATTGTCCTATCTTTCAATGACCTTCACCTCTTAAAGGTGTGACTGTCCTCCAAATCAGATGATGTGCGAGCATTACATGCACATATGCATTGGTATCTTCAATTAATCAATCAGAGTACTTGTAGAGCGCACTACTTACCTGTGAGGGTCTCAATGCGCTAAAGGGAGGGGGGTGCTGCTACTGCTCGAAGAGCCAGGTCTTTAGGAGTCTTCTGAAGGCGAGTAGGTCTCAGGTCTGCCGTATGTGGGTAGGGAGGATGTTCCAGGTCTTGGCGGTGAGGTAGGAGAAGGATCTGCCGATGGAGGTCGTTCGTTGGATGCGGGAGACAGCGGCTAAGGCTAGGCTGGTGGAGCGAAGCTGGCTGGTGGGGATGTAGAAGCTGAGTCTGCTGTTAAGGTAGGCTGGTCCGGCGTTGTGGAGTGCTTTGTGTGCATGGGTGAGGAGCTTGAAGGTGATCCTCTTGTCGACGGGGAGCCAGTGTAGGTCTCTCATGTGGGGGGTGATATGGCTGCGGCGGGGGAGGTTGTTGATCAGTCGGGCGGAGGCGTTTTGTATGCGTTGTAGTCGTCGTCGGTGTTTGGCTGGGATTCCTGCATAGAGTGCATTGCCGTAGTCCAGTCTGCTGCTGACGAGGGCCTGTGTCCCCGTTCTTCTTGTTTCAGTCGGGATCCACTTGTAGATCCTGCGGAGTTTGCGGAGGGTGTTTTAGCTGGAGGAGGAGACGGCGTTGACCTGCTTAGCCATGGAGAGGGAGGAGTCGAGGATGAATCCTAGGCTGCGTGCATGGTCGGTGGGTGTTGGTGCTGTTCCCAGTGTGGTCAGCCACCAGGAGTAGTCCCAGGCTGAGGGGGTGTGTCCGAGGATGAGTACCTCCATCTTGTCCGAGTTCAGCTTCAGACAGTTGCTCCTCATCCAGTCGGCAACAACCTTCATTCCCTCGTGGAGGTTGGTTTTGGCGGTTTGTGGGTCCTTGGTGAGGGAGAGAATGAGCTGGGTGTCGTCGGCGTAGGAGATGATGTTGAGGTCGTGATGGCGGGTCACTTGTGCGTGTGGAGCCTTGTAGATGTTGAACAGCGTCGGGCTGAGGGATGAGCCCTGGGGGACGCCGCAGATGATGTCGATGGCTTCGGATCAAAAGGGTGGAAGGCAGATGCTCTGGGTTCTGCTGGAAAGGAAGGACGTGGTCCAATACCTTTGACATTTTATGTAGGGGTGGGATTAACAGACTGGAAAACCTCTCTCTACATTTTTTGTTGTAAAGCTTTGAATTACTTCTATGGGTTCAAAGGCCGCATTAAGATCCTCGGCCAAAATAAGATGGCTCTTACTGTCAGAATCTTCTAAGAGCAGTTCAGGCTGGAGAAGAGATTACATGTATTTATTAGTCCAATTATAAATATACCACATATCTAATTAATATCTAGTCCCAACAAATTAGTAGATTTGGAATTAAGCTGTCTTATTCTGTGGGCTAGCGAGATCTTTATCCATGTTGTTATCCACCTGAAGGACGTCTAGCGGGTTATGGCTTTGCTTCTAAGTTATAATTTATGTAAGCTGATCTATATATTGTCTGCAGGTCCCAGATTTCTTAAAACTGACAAATATCATGTTTGTCTCTAAATTCGCCCCAGTCTGGGTTATTCAGTTTGGATTTTAGACCTGCAATATTCCATCATAGCAACTTAATCCCTGGGGTGACACCCCTTGTCTGCCTTTGTTGGTACCTGCTTGCATGACTGCATTCTCCATAGGGAAAATTAATTGATTGGGCAGCCAAAAGTGGTTTCCCTCTTAGATGTTAATGATGGGGACCCTTCCTCATGCCAGTCGATCTCCTCATGAGTTTAACTCAGTTCTCTTATTACATGTCTCTCTTTTGTGGTCTTTATGAGGATCGTCCCTTTTTCCTGACTTACTCAATTTTATTTGGGGTTTGATTTGAAATCAAATCAGGGATCAATTTGGTGATGAAGTACTCTGATCAAAATTCACCAATCCAAAGGCAAATCCCTCTTTGCGCAGTTCTACCTCCATGTAATCATGCTGCTCATTCAACAGGCATTGTTTCACAACTAGGAAATCAGAACTTATCAATGAGTAGCTGTGTTGATGGTACCTTATCCAGTGAATGACTTTGTTCTTTAGAGAGTTAACCACGTACAATTGTTTTCTGGTAACATTTTAAGTCTAATATTCTCTGGTTGGCCCGTCCGCCCTACTTAGTAGCTGTGGTTTATGTCTCAGGTGAATATTAATCGGATAATTTGGATTTCTTGCCTCTGCCTCATGTCCTCTATGAAACCCTCCTCCTCTATGAGTTTGTTGCAATGGGAATGTAGTGAAATTACCTTGGTGCCTTCACCTCTGGGTTCTCTTATCTCCCAGTTATGTCTTAACGGGTCGTGGGTGAGAGTTGTATATTTGTATTGTATCCCACTGCAGGTGAGCTCTATTCAGCAAACTATAGCCAGATGTTTGGAGTTGGGTAGCTGCAGTATGATAATTGGCTGCTTCAATTTTGCATTAGGCAACATTCCCCTCCTCCTCACCTCTGGTATTCATATTGGAGCAGTCTGGAATGAACCTCGACAATTCAAGTAGCCTAACGGCTAGAGTGGTCAACCTTGAAGCTGGGAAACCGGGTTTGAGTTTCGGCAGAAACGCACAACATCCTGTGACTCTGGGCAAATCATTTAATCTCCTCATGCCTAACAAAAGGAATGTATCCATCTGTAATACAACTGGTGCTCATGTGAAGCGCTCTGATACCTTTGGGTCTAGTTTGTGTTATATAAAACTAAAGCAAAGAAAATATTAAACAATAAAGCAACCAAACCGCGCAATTCACCACTGACTCCTTTCAGCTAGAAAATATTCTCTTGGAGTGCTTTAGTGTCTTTGTCGCAGTTACAGATCATGACCATGCCATGTGTAGCAGGCGCAGCTGGGTCTTTTGTATCCTCCCTGATTGGAGAGTCTCTTGCATTTCCGGGTGAGACAAGAGGGCTAAAATGGTTTGTGCAGACAATCTCAGGGATAACAGTATATCTAGCAGAATCACTATGCTACTCCACTGGCTTTGTATTAGTCTGCTGCGCCTCCTCCTTCCTGTTAATGGTTCTAGAGATACTATGTACACCTCTTGTGACCTGGTTCATTCAGGGCAAATGAAGTGGGTTCCCTTCTTGAAAATGTTTGCAGTTTTCTGGCCTGAAGTAGAGCAGTTCAAAGTTGTCTGTTTATTTAGGATAGACTCCTCCTTCTCCACCAGATTTCTATATCCTCTTTGGTGCAATTTTTGGCAGTCTGCCAAACAGTTTTAAAAAAATCTGTTGTCCCCCCCAGTGGGCTTTCCCGGACGTTTTTCTTTCCCATTGTCTTAGACAGCCGTGGAACAGTTATCCTCAGCATTCTGAAGTATTCTCTCGCTTTCAGCAAATGAAAGGTGGTTGTAGTGGTCAGCATCAGGGGCAGGGAGTTGTTGTAGTCAGAGTCCTGTTGGTTCCCACATAGGGGATACTGCAGCAAACTTTGTAGCGCTCCCGCCCATGGCCCGCATTCTCTCAGGCGCAGGGAGTTATGTTAGTCAGAGTTATGCTGGTTTGCAAGGCCTTTCATTAACCCATAATATTGTGTTTCATCATCGCCATGTACCGTGGTATGCCGTGAAGGTATTGCACTATACCATGGCCCATTATATCACTGCAGTTTTGTTGATTATTACTTAAAACTAACCGAACAAATTCAGATCAAGTAACAAAAAGGGCTATTTTCACAACATAATCTATATTCCTGCCAAATTTCATGTAAATCAGTAGAAAAAGTTGATGTAAAATGCATTGGTGGAAAAACTTGTGTTGGGACAGCCCTTTTTTCTTTGCCTCCCCTTAACCAATCACAATGAAACTTTGCATCATCAGCCAATAGTCTGACAATGCAGGTATATTTCAAGGCACAGAATTGGTTGGTGATGGCTTGAATATAATCTAAATAACATTCCAGTAAAGTTTGAGGGACTTCAAAAATAGAAGATGAACTGTAAACCGTTGTCAGAGAGGAGCACTGTAGGAATGCCATGTGATTGGATCTGAACAATTATATTGGCTAATTTCTTAGCAGAGGATAATCCATTTAAGGGGGTGAAAAGTGCCATCTTAGTAGGATGATCTACTGTTACCAAAATTGTGTTGTGTCCTTTTGAATTGTGATGTAATTCTATTATAAAATCAAAGAAAACAGTGCCATTGTCATGGTCAAACTGGACTGAGTTGAAGCAAGCCTGCAGGGGCTACATGAGATGCCTTTCCTCAGGCACAAACTTCACATGTATCAACATACGTTTCAGCAACTCTAGCCATAGTGGTCTACCAAAAACAATGTTTTAACACGTCTGATGTCTTTTCTTACCCTGGATGCCCTGCTAGCTGATTTAAATCAACCCCAGCGTCGTGCTTACTCCTGTAAAGTGCTTGTGGAAAGCTATACAACATTTTTGACATAGTATAAATGATAATTCCTAATCCCAGCATATCGATCTATCACTTTCTTAGTTTCCTAAGAGTCTTACTCCTTTTGTGACTGAGCCATGAATTCAGTAACAGACATAGCCCTCACGGTATACAACGTTTAGCACGCATTTTTTACCACACACTACCATTACAACGCAGGCATTACCACGCATACCATTACAACGCATTGAGCTGGGGGGCGCTCTAGGATAGGGAATAAGTTTAATTTTATATCCAACACCTTCCCTAGTGTCCACGGGGACTGGAGTTGGAATATAAAATTATACTTACCACTATCCAGCACCTCAAAGCGCTATGCGTTGTAAATACCGCATTGTAAAGGTATGCGTGGTAATAGTATGCGTGCTAACGTCGTACATCCAGCCCTCACCAGTCAATCAACTTGTGCTATAAAACAAGAATCAGTGGGATTTATTTTAACGTCCTGGCTGAAAAGTGATTAAAAAAATCCCAATTGCTGAAAGATTTTGCCCAGCAAAATTGCCTAGCTGAATAGTCATGAGCTGACTTTAAACGTTGTAGATTATGGTGGGTTTTCAGAATTGTTACTGTGTGCTGGTGCCAAGAAGGTAATGATGCCACTCCTCAAAAACCACTTAAATGGCAAGCAATTCTTTGTCAGGCACTACATAATTATTTTCTGCTTGGCTTACCTTGTGAGATAAGCAACTGGATGTAGTTTCCCTGTAGATGCATCTGGGTGACAGAGTATGGGAGCAGTAACAAACTGCCTTTTTTAATAATTTTATTTACATTCTCAAGATAATACCAAGAAAAGTCTGTCATACATGGATTGGCACATGACATTGTCATTGCCTGTACAATATGTTTGCCACTCATTGAGCCACCGACAGGAAGGATAATAACTGGATCTTGAGGCATTATCTGCATCAGACACACTACCTGAGGTAGATTTCATGACATGAAGCCCAACTTTTTTAATCAGTTTTGGGACTTGACCCAGGTTTGTTTCCCAAAACCTCTTTTGATTAATAATATTTAGAAATTAAGCCTTGTTGTTGTGGTTTAGCATTTGTCCATCCTTTTGCTCAGCAGCGCAATTCGTCTCTCAAGAGCATAAATTGTCCATATCTTGCCCCTTCCGATAGTTGGTGGCGGGGTAGCAGGCTGCTTCCAAAATTGTGCAAATGCAACTCACACCACCACCAACAGGTGAGTAATAAGCTTCCCACATGCTGTAGGTAATGAGTGTATACTATCTTCCCTTGGGTGACCCAACTGAATCTTTTGTGTGTGCAAGAAAAGCGTTATACCCACTATGACTTTAACGTGGGAGATAATGAAAGATTATGGGTCACTGCCAAATTTTGCCCCATCATCTGATATTTTTGGGCTAATGTTCCTTTCTGAATATTGAGGTAATCTGTGTTTGGGTTTAGGGTCGGTGTCTGAAATTGCTTGTTGCAAGCAGGGGTTTCCCTTTCAAAGTACTTTTTCAAGAATATGCTCTCCAGTGGAGTTTTCTCATAGGTTTGCCTCTCCTGTCTCCAGTGCAGCAAATGCGTGATTCGAAAATCATTTACCCTGTTGATGTGCAACCCCTCCTAAATCTGTTCCCAAGAGAGTATCTCACCAACCAAATAGAACTCACCCAAGTTGGGGGGGTTGCATTGTTTCAGCGCTGAAATGGCAGTCATGGTGTCATTACAGGTCAGCGATGCTTCACAGAGAGAAACCGTTTCCCTCCACAGCCTTTCCCCGCCTTCACAGCTTGTCGGAAAGGGTGCTCCTTTGCCACGGCCAGAGCTGCAGTGTATATGTAACCAATAGCAAATGCCCTTGAGCTTACAGAGGGATCCCAAAGCTGTCCTCACCATCTGGTTTGCGCGCCTCGTAGCTGCTTGCCTTTCATGTCTCCTTTAGTTTCCTCCATGCCCGACGTGTTTCGAGGCCAACTCCGCCTCGTAATCATGGGCTGCTGTGTGTACATACCGAAGGCGCACCGTTTTGTTTGACAATACTTTCATTTATTGACAAAACGCCCATAGTGATGTAAAAGTGGCGGTACAGATCGACAGCTGATGGGAAAATTTTCACCTACCCTTGGGTTTGTCTTTCCCAGTAGAGTAATCACGTGCACTGTGTCATATTTAATCATGTGGTGTTACCGAACGACTTAACTCACAATACTTGCTTTTGTCATGGCAAGGTTTTTTGGTGAATAGAGTTCCCCTTTTTTTCAGTCTGACTCCTAGATACTTCTTATGTAATTCATGTCTTTGTTAGGGGCGCGTATCTAGTGGTGAGTCTTTAGACTAGCCCTTGGACCCTCTTCTATGTATCGTGTATTATAGTATGTAAAACATTCAATTTTTTTTTCTGCATCAGTTGTACTGTCTACGCATGCGCAGCCTTGTTTGCAAGTGCACTTTTTATTTTTTTTTTCTTTAAGTTCGCCAAGCAAACCTCTCCTGATTTTAGGTATTAAATTTGCCGCTTTGTTTTCCCGGGTCATGTGTGTTATCCGGTGCTATACTTTTGTAATATATTGATAAACATATTGTATGTATATTTATTTGATATGTAGTGTCGAGGCGCCAAACGTTGATTAATACTCCGTCCAACCACCATTTTAGTAATTTTCCTTCGTTATTTTTATTATACCTGTTACTTTCATTTTACCCTGCATACATTTTCTCTCTGATCGATGAGATTTGGTGCCACAGATACCATGGTGTTTGTCCTTGGCCTCCGATCTTATCAGAGTTGGTCACACGTATACCTAGAAACTAATTTGAAGGACGTAAGGCACAGGCATTACAACACGTGTTGGTCAACAAAAAAACATTATTAAGATTATGCATTTATCATGTGTGGTAAATGCATGCTAGTTGTAAAGCATGTGAGCAAAAGCGATATGCGTGCTAATGGTTTTGTGGTGACGATCACGCGTGCTTATGAACCGGGTCTGGGCGTGGTGGAGTCTAGGGTACCAGGCGGAGGGGCACGCAGCTGCACTCATACAATATCGAAGTAATATAGGATTCTTAAAACGTAAAAAAAAATTATTCCATAATTATCGTAGATTAAGTCTTCTGTTAGTATGTTCATTAAATACATGAATATATGTTTTTAAACAATTAAAAACATTCGCGTCTTTTTTGTGCGGGGTGCCGTACATGACGTCACACGGAGACTTTGATGCAACGTGTAACCTCAAAGCGTATTCGTAGAGTATGCTGAGAATGATTAGCAGTATAAACTATGGTGCGATCACTCTCTCACTGTCAAATCAGAGCACAGGGCACGCTATGAGAACGGTTAGAATTGGTCACTCATTGGAGATCCAATTCAGGTGTGTGGCTTATCCACGGTATCATAACGATACTTTTTAACCTGTTTAAGTTTGAGGTTTGCATGACATACTATGCTATATGCAGATATGGATGTTTTGGCAGCGCTTATGTCCATGAAGCTTGGTTATTACCATTTACATATAGGTGCCTGAGGGAGGGAAAAGAAGTCTATGTGAATGCCGAGGATTGCACAATAATACCACATCACTCTTTAATTTGCAGACAAATACAATTGCATGGCTCTTGTATACAAGATGCGCCTGGTTTGGACTGGGTTTTGAAAGGTTGTCCGACACCTGCTATCATAACAACGTTCAGTTTACTGGAAACGGGAGTTATTTAATTTGAAATAATGGAGATTGTTGTGCAATGTTAGCAGACATTGCTTACATGATTAGGGTAACTGAGCGTGTGGTTTGATTAAAAAAAGTTGTGTTAACTCCTCTGCATGGGAAGCTGGATGTTTCCATCTGGCGGTCGATTTCGACCTTGAAAGCAAGTCAACCAAATGAGTCGTATAAGAGCGCTATTGTCTCAAAAAGAGGTCGCTCTTATATCTGGTACAGAAACATTTGTCCTTTAT
Source organism: Lissotriton vulgaris (assembly GCF_964263255.1). Lineage (NCBI taxonomy): Eukaryota > Metazoa > Chordata > Amphibia > Caudata > Salamandridae > Lissotriton > Lissotriton vulgaris. The sequence continues at coordinate 1,880,333,783 of NC_141685.1, read as the reverse complement.
GTAGCAAACACCCACACAGAAGTGCATGATTTATCAAATACAGACGTGCTCTTGAATTTTGGGGAGTTAATTTAGAGTATCTTTAATGTGTCCTTGACTACGGGGTTACCTTACTTTTTTTTAAAGTTAGAAGCAGTGGCCTTGTGACTTCTGTAGAAAGTATATTTGGTGTCATTTTGGGATTTTTTCATTCGATTTTTTTCCAACATCTTTGGTGGATTGCGCTTAATACTCGCATTAGTTGCCGGTGTGCTTTTAATTATTTGTTTACATAAATATGGATGCACATCCTGCAGCAGACGATAATATGTCCTGGCTGTTGCTGCTCCGCAACCGGATGCTTAGTTACTATGGAGCGCTGCCTCTTGCAACGTTGAGTGCAGCTTATGGATTATCGTTTCGATGTTCCTTTTTCACATGCGATCAACCTGTGTTCCATTGCCTGAGCTGCGATTTCGACTGGGCCCTGGATTTGTGTCTCTGCAATACAGTGTTTCCAAACGCGGATTATGACCAGTTGATGAGCCCCTTAAAGGTTCATGACTTGCTTTTTTTTGGCGGCGGGATTATGGCTTTAGCAGCGACACATGGAATAATGGGACGTTGGAATGTTTTTGTAGCGGCGCTTGAGTTCTTGACTCGCAGTTACATTGAAAATGACCCGAACTTTCCTCCGATGGTGATAGAGGCTCCGGTTGTTGAGGAACATGTATGTTCATTCTCACTATAGAATTGGATGGCTGAAATGTTTTCAGATGAGAACAATGACTTCCTCTTGGAGGCTGTTGCTACATACTGGGTTTACACAGTGTTGGATTAAGACTGTTTGATTTTTCTACGTATTCTTTATTATTTAGTTACTGTTTTCTATCAAAGAGCGAATAACTTTTTTTTGGAAATGTGAACTTGACCCTGCTTTTTAGGCTTGAACTCTGCGTTCCTAATTCGCTCACGTTTATATCATGTGCTTCGATCAAGAAAGGGTGCAGTGGGGCTGTGCGTTGCACTCACACCCTGTTAAGTTAGCATGGGTTTATTAGAAGCTTACACACTATTTTTGCTTTCCTGCTCTGTTTTGCACACAACACGTACTTGTGATATTGTTTAGAGAAGGCTGAGTATTTTGCTTTATATGAGAATAATTTGGTATTCTAGATTTGTAAACTGTCACGCTAGTTTTGTGTGTATAGTGAGAGCATGGAACATCAGGTTATCTTGAATACTGTGTCTGTTATTCAGAATGATCCTCGCATGTTCGAGCCATAATACATATGGAGCTATGGGCACCTCTGATACTTACGTGTTTCATAATCCATTGTGGAGGCAAAGTTACACACAGTTGGAGAACATTCGTATCTTGACAGTTTGTGGAGCACTAAATGTGATCCATTACTGCTGAGTACCAGAGGTATGGGTGTGCCCATGTAATCCTATGAGACTTTCTGTAGTTATAAACTAATCTGCTAGGTAGGGAGGGTGAAATGTAGGTATATTTTAAATGTGTTTACCTTCAGCATTATAGGATGCTTTTTCCGTTTCTATTTCATAGAATAGTAACAATGCTGACAACCTTGTTTCTGATAATATGTTTGGTTGTATTTTCTAAGGTAGTGTGCATGAGATTATGGCATTTGAAATAAACATTTCAAAGTTGCACGTGTCTTTATTTACATCTTGTTTTTGACTGGTGTAAGAGTATATTGAAAGAGTGTTTTTGTTATCCACTTTACTTCATGTAATCTAAGTCGCATGTTCTGGGCTGACTAGTCATTGGTGGTTTTGCTCTAGGGTGAAGAACCAATGAGTGACTGATTGCTAGTTTGGTAGGGGGTTTGTGTAGTAAGGTCGGTTTTGGTACACCGTAATTCACTGAGGTCCTAAGTCTTTATGCACAGTTTTGTGTATGAGCTGAATTCCTGGAATAGTAGTTACAACAAAAGGCACGATAAAGGGTTTGCACTTTGAATATTAATATAAAATAGAAGAATAATCAATAATCACAGCTAAGGAATGCAGCAATTAGATGCGTGTATGTGTGGATGATGTGTAGATTGAGTAGAAGATGAAAAATTTGAAAAATAAGAAAGGTTGGAGAGACGCAAACTACCCACTGCATTGTCAGTGAAGCGGATCTTTGGATTTCCTTGTCATTACACAGATAGGGTGTTGGATTCTGCAGTGGGAGCAAGAGAAACAAGTACAACAACTAAGGAAGAAAGCTAGTGCATAAAGTACGCACAGTTGGGCAGATTTACAAGGTCGTGGGAAAAATAATGCAAAAGTGGCGCAAGGGGCTTGTAAACCTGCTGCAGTGTGTGGTAGAAAAGACTCAAGAATGGACAGAAGTGTGCAAATTACCCACTGCTATTCACTGGTAGAAGTTACCAAGAAGGCTGAATAAAGGGCCTGCACTTTGAATTCGAATTAAAGAATAATAATTGATAAGGTTAGGCAAGAATCTGTCGTGAGTACCAAATGTTGCCACAGGAGTATCCTGGATCCGAAGCCAGACCCACAGCTTCCCCTCCCAGGTCCACCCTACACCAGATAGTAATATTACAACTGGTAAGATAGAGCGGTGCCCGAAAGGGAAAACAGGGGAACAAAACAAGGATAGGTGGGGGATTGAGAGATACAGCAGATAATTCGTCTTCTTATCTGACAAGTTTATTCAGGAGGTCAAAAGGTCTGGGTATCAGGTTACAAGGTGCTGCAGTGGAAATAAATAACATAGATTACTACGTTCTGCACAATCATGCCTCCCTACTAATCTGAAGTAAATCTCACGTTTACTACCTGGAAGGAAAGCAGGGTTGGCTTTACTCTTTATCGTCCATGTATTTTTCACGCATCTACCATCAACCCTAGGATATTGTATCTGAACACAAAAATGGTCATGCAAAGACTGTTTACTGAACAAACAATAAATCTTTGTATGATAACAGGTAATCTCTTTACCTAATATTGTCGTATAACACATATACCGGGACTTGGTAGGAATGTGTCTTACTGTGCCCCTGCTAAAGCCAAAAAAGCAGTACTTGTTATATTCACTACTCTCAAGGAATGTGGGCTTGGTAATATCGATACCTTATTTTAATCACCTTATTGTGCAAAACGCTTCCCCATCATATAGCAACAACCTTGTATCAAGAAGGAAGGATTCAATGCTATTCTTCCTGAAAAGCACTGATAAGCGCTAGAACACCAGAACTCTGAGATTACAAAACACGGAAGGAAAAGTTACTGCACGACTTTTCCTCTCCGACTGCCGGTTACAATGTGAACCGCCGGCCAGCGTATTTAATATACAACACACGTGCACACAATGTGCCAAATTCTGTCCGACCTCGTAGTCTCTCCAAACAAAAAATAAGGAATCATGAAGTCATAGTGATTCCGACTCCAAATAATGCCCACAAACAAATAAACGTAGAGGGAAGGTAAACTGCTTACAAGACTAGGCAAAAAGAAAGACAATATGAACTGAGGAAACTGAGGAATTCACTTTTTGCCATGTAACGTACCGTAGACGCCGAAACCCGACAAACCCGCTATCGCCACCACCGTGACCCGGCCGCAAACAGCTAAGCCCCGGAAACAGTGTTTCCTCAATGCTTCGCGTTCGTTTCTAAGGAGGGACTAAATACAAAACTACTCCATTGCGCATGCGCCCTTCTCCCTAGGGGCCGATTTGCCAACCATTATGCGCGATGTTTTCCAATCATTGCTACAGGCATGACAGTACACCCCTCCTATAGTACCCCCAACAGGTTTAGGTTTGGCTGGATAGCGTCTATGAAAAGCTCGTACTAACTGAGGTGCATGTACTTGGCTGGCAGGTTCCCAACTCCTTTCCTCAATCCCAAAACCTTTCCAATGTATGAGATACTGCAATCTCCCTCTGGATCTTCGAGAGTCAAGTATATGTTCCACTTCATACTCTTCCTCAGAATCAACATCAACAGAGGGAGGAGTCAAGGGCAATCTTGTGTCAGGATCCACAGGTTTTAACAGAGATACGTGAAATACAGGATGTACTTTCATGGAAGGGGGCAGATCTAATTTCATAGCCACTGGGTTGATTACTTTAAGCACAGGAAATGGGCCTCTGTATTTAGGTTTAAACTTACAGGACCCTCTCAAATTGATGTGTCGTGTAGATAACCATACCTTATCATTAGGTTGATAAGCGGAAGGGAGACCTGTCAAGGGTATGAAGTGTGCAGTTTTAGTGAAGAGGTCAACTACCACCAACAGTGTATTATTCCCTTTAGTTGTGCAGGGCAGTTCTACAATAAAATCCATAGACACTGTGTGCCATGGACCTTGAGGAGTGGGAATGGGAGACAACAGCCCTACGGGTTTCACATGCGAGGATTTCCCCTGGGCACAAATATGACAAGTTTTAACATAGTCTTTCACATCCTGACTAAGTGTAGGCCGCCAACAGCAGCGTTTAACCATTTGTATTGTTTTTTTATATCCCGGATGCCTAGCCACCCCTTGAGTATGTCACCACAATAGGATTTTTTTGTTGTATTGTTCGTTTGGGATATAAAACTCCCCCCTGTACGTAATGCAACCCCTCTTTAACTTGAGATGCATGACTGCGCAGGACGCTAATAGAATCAGGTTGTTTTTGAGCCTCCGCTACTTGTTGCCTGTATTGTTCTTCTAAAGTGATTGCCCCTATGATCTTCTCAGGAGAGATAATAGCTGGAGGATCATCTTCCACCAATGGAGTGTCAAATCCTATACGAGATAGAGCGTCTGCCTTTCCGTTTTTCTTTCCTGCTCTGAAATGTATTTGGAAGTCATAACCGCTAAAAAACTGGGTCCATCGCAATTGTCTCATGGATAGAGCTTTAGTGGTTTGAAGGTACTGCAAGTTTCTGTGATCTGTTATAATAGTGACTGTGTAATGGGTACCCAATAAATATTGTCTCCACTCTTCCAGAACCTTTTTGATGGCCAATAACTTCCTCTCTCCTATCGCATAATTGACTTCAGCAGGAGACAATTTATGTGAATAGTACGCGATGGGATGTAATTCGCCTGTCTTCGGATGTACTTGGGACAATACACCCCCAACTGCCACTTGGGATGCATCAACCTCAACTATGAAAGGACTGTGTGGATCTGGATGCATCAATATGGGTGCCTGAGTGAATTTGGTCTTTATTAGAAGAAAGGCGTCATCAGCTTCGGGAGACCAGAGAAACGGTGTATCTTTTCTGAGGAGTTTGGTAATAGGCGCAACTGTGGTGGAGTATTGGTCTATAAAGCGCCTATAAAAATTAGCAAAACCTATGAACCGTTGAATGTCTTTGATGTTTTTCGGAATAGGCCACTGGGTTACTGCTTGGACTTTGTGCGGGTCCATTTGTAGTCCTTCTGTAGAGAGTATAAAACCTAAAAAGGCTACCTCTGATCTATGAAAGAAACATTTATCGAGTTTGCAATACAAGAAATTTGCTCTTAATCTGGCCAAAACTGAACTGACATGATTAATATGGTCATTTAAGGTGTCAGAATAAATGAGTAGGTCGTCAATGTATGCAATGACGCAGGTATCCAACAGGTCTTTTAGAACATCATTGATAAAATATTGGAATGCTGAGGGGGCATTGCATAATCCGAATGGCATAACCATGTATTCGAATAGTCCGTATTTTGTGCAGAACGCCGTTTTCCACTCATCTCCCTCTCTTACTCGTACCAAATGGTAAGCTCCCCTTAGATCGAGTTTTGTAAAATATTTAGAGTTCTTCACCTGGTCGAGAAGAGAGGAGATGAGCGGCAATGGGTAACGATTCTTTATTGTCAGGGCATTCAAGGCTCGGTAGTCAATACAGCACCTCAGGCCCCCTTCCCTCTTCGGTATAAAAAAAAGAGCTGATGAGGCTGGAGATCTTGACACCCGAATGAATCCTAAGTCCAACATTTTATCCAAATATTCCCTTAAGTATATATTCTCCTTTTCAGTTAAAGCATAGACTCTGCTAGTGGGAATATGAGCCCCTGCCTGTAGGTCTATTCTACAATCATATACCCTATGTGGGGGTAAAGTGGAGGCTTTTTCTTCATGAAAATGTCCTGTAAACTTTCATATACCGTGGGCAAGGATGCGTCAGGTTCATCCACTGCATGATGAGTATTAGATGCAGAGACTATTACTCCGCATTGAAGTGAATCGTCCTGCAGTGTTTCCTGATGTATGGGTTCCTCCATACTTTTATGAACAATAGGACCTTCAGATTTAACATCACTTTTACATATGTTCTCATTAAATGTCATGTGGCCCTTACTCCAATCTAAAGAGGGATTGTGTTTTCTTAGCCAAGGAATACCCAACACAACTGGGAACTGGGGGGACTGTATTAAATCAAAGGACATGATTTCCCAATGATCAATAGATAAGGTGACATTTAATGGTTCAGTGGCTTGTGTAATAGGTCCTGATTGTAAAACACTTCCGTCTATAGTATAGACCACATCCCTGGTTGTTTTATCACGCCTAGGGATAGAATGTTCTGAAGCCCAATGATCATCTATGAAATTTCCGGATGCACCGGAGTCAATCATAATTTTTTCTTTTGTACTACCATTGACCCATTGTATGATGGAATTAACAAAGAAATGGCCTTGAGTATGGTAAATAGAGGAGACCATAAAATCAGAACGACCCGATGCCTCGGTCTCTGGCAGCTTCGGGTCCTTTAGTTTTCCGACCGTCGAACAGCTTTGGGTTTAATAGGACAATCCTTTAGGAAATGCCCTGCTTTACCACAATATAGGCAAAGTTTTTTTATCTCTTCGTCTTTGTCTTTCGGCTGCACTGAGAGGACCTCTCACACTGCCTATTTGCATAGGCTCAGGAGTCTCCCCTTTGGTTTCTGGTTCACTTCTTTTTTCTCGATAAGGAGTCTTTGAATATTCGTTCTTGCTTCTGTCTTTTTTCCTCTCGCCTAATCTATGATCAAGTTTCACTACTAGATCCATAAGTTCTGTACATGTATCAGGAGGGTCTACCACATGTGCTAAACCATCTTTTAAATCGTCATGTAACCCTTTATAAAACAAAGCACAGCGCTTCTCCATTGGCCATTCTGCTTCTGCCACTATGTTATGTTACCTGTTTTGTAGAGCACAACAGCTGCCCCAGCGACGGGGCGTCCCGGCGCTAGAACCGTAACACAATCTACTGGCTGCGAAAGGGGGACCTACGGGGCGGGAAATAGATGGGTTTTGATCGCTCTTCGGAAAGCTAGCAAATCATCCATGCAGCGGATGTGGAGAGGGAGGGAGTTCCACAGCTTGGCCCCCAGTAGCTTGAAAGAGCGACCTCCGATGCGACAAAATTTCGTCTGGGGTATCAGAGCTAGATGTTGCCCCATAGACCGGAGGTTCCGTTTGGGCTTGTAGGGGGTCATCAGAGGACGGAGAAGCTCTGGGCCTTCATTCTTTAAGATTTTAAAGGCAAATAAGAGGGCCTTGAACTGTATACGGGCTTCTATGGGCAGCCAGTGAAGTCTGTACATAGTCGCTCTTACTGAGCACCTTCTTGGAAGGCCTACTATCGCTCTAGCTGCCGAGTTCTGGATTCGTTGGAATCTTTTTATCTCAGCGTTATTAGCTCCCAGCAACAGGACGCTCGCATAGTCCAGTCTTGATAAGATGGTAGACTGCACTATGAGTTGTTGTGTCTTGGAGTCGAAATAGCCTAAGATGGGGTATAGGCTTCTCAGTAGTCCAATGCAGGTTGCGGCAACTTTTTTAGTGTGCGATTGGAAGCTCAGGGACGAGTCCAGCCATACCCCTAGATTTTTTACTAAGTTTTTTGGAGGGGGTGCTGGGCCCAGGGACTGAGGCCACCATGAATCGTTCCAGTTGTTGCTGTTTTTTCCCATTATCAGTACCTCGGTTTTGCCACCGTTCAGTTGGAGGCAATTTGCTGTCATCCACTTGGCGACAGCAGACAGTCCATCCCTGAAGTTGGTGGCCTCCGGGGAGGGGGCCTCACTAAGGCTGATGACTAACTGAGTGTCGTCAGCGTACGACACCATTGTGAGGCCCCATCTCTTAGCAACCTCCGCCAAAGGTTGCATATATAGATTAAACAGGGAGGGACTGAGAGCCGAGCCCTGTGGGACACCTTGTCCTATGTCTTGGGGTTTGGAGATAAACGGAGGGGCAGATACCCTGAATGATCTGCTGGTTAGGAATGACCGAAACCATTGGAGCGCTGAGTCCACGATTCCTATATCTTCTAGGCGTTTTAGCAGAATGGCATGGGACACCGTGTCAAAGGCCGCGCTGAGATCGAGCAGTATCAGCGCGGCACTTTTACCGGTGTCCATGATTTCCCGCAGACTCTCAGTGGAGGTGAGGAGCGCGGATTCCGTACTATGGCCCGGCCTGAAGCCATGTTGGGAGGGGTCCAGGATATTATTTTTCGCCATATACTCACTGAGTATTTTATTCGCGTGGGCTTCTGCTAATTTAGCGACCCAGGGTAGCAGTGAGACAGGCCGGTAATTCTCTGGTTTAGCGGGGTCTAGGGAGGTTTTTTTTATAATCGGGGTTACCCAGGCCTGTTTCCAGCAGATGGGTACCGTGGCCGTAGCGAATGATAGATTCAGAATCACGGTTAGGGATGGGAGGAAGAATCCCAAGGCTCCTAGAAAGTGACTAGGTCTCATTGGGTCTGTGGGTGCACCCGACTTCACCTTCCTACAGAGTTTGGTAAGCTCTTCGCTGGAGATGGCGGGTAGGCAAGTGAGCCTTGCGTCTCCGAAGGTGGCGTTAGGAGAGTCGACGTCTCCTGGGATGTCCTGGGTGAAGGTGTTGTAGATTTTCTTCACCTTGTCTGTGAAGAAGGTGGCTAAGTCTTCACATTGTTGCGTGGAGGTGATATGAGTGGCCGGTTTGGCTCCGTTTTGTATTTTTTGCACAATTTGAAAGATAGTTTTCGTGGGGTTTGGGCTGGATTCTATTTCAGAAGCGTAGAAGGCAGCACGGGCTATCCGAATAGCCTTGTGGTAAGATTTCAGCGAAGCCAAGTATAAGATTTTATCATCCTGCTTATATTCCTTCCTCCATTGCCGTTCCATTTTCTTGCAGGCTTTCCTCATTTTTTTCAGGCTATCGTCAAACCAAGGGTTGGAAGGAGTACTACGTCCTTTGGTCCACTTGGCTGGTATGATATTGTCCAGCCCCTTGGTGATCCAATCCTGGAAGGACGCGTAAGATTTTTCTATGTCGTCTGTGATCTCCAGGGTAGGTTGCCCCAGGCTGGCCGCAAGGTCACCTTGTCGGAGTTTATGCCAGGGTCTTTTTAAACAGGAGGTGGGTAGTTTTTTCTTAAGAGGGGAGTTATTCGGAATGGAGAGGGTTACTAATGAGTGATCCGTCCATGCCATAGGTTTAGGGTCACCCGTTTTGGCCTCGGGAATGTTAGTAAATACTGGATCAAGTAGGTGTCCTGCTACATGTGTGGGAGATTTGACCAGCTGGGTTAGTTGCAAGGCGGCTAAGTCCGCGACAAAGTTGCTAATTTTAGCGTCTGTTCCATTATCTAAGTGGAGATTAAGATCTCCTAAAATCGTGAAATTAGCCGAGCCAGTGATCAAGGCATGTGTAACATCGATGACCTCTTCCGTGAATTTAGCAGAAGGCCCCGGGGGTCTATAGATAAAAAAACTAAACGATTAAACGTAGAAATATAGGTAAGTAAATCTTTAGCCCCTTGTTTAAGGCTTAATAATTCGGTGTCTGCAGCATGGGTGAAAGTGTGTCTATCAAATAGTTTACGTAACTCACTCTTGAAATTGGTGTAGTTCAAGAGCAATGGGTCATTCCTTTCAATAAGAGGCATTGCCCAATTGGCAGCAGCTCCACCTAAGTATGATATCATGAAGGCCACTTTTGCCTGATCTGAGGGAAAAAGTGCAGTCTTACACATATAATGCAGTTGGCATTGGCTAATGAATGCAGCGCATTTCAAAGGATCTCCATGGAACCTCTCAGGGGTGCCAAAGGTAAAGTAGGGGGTGGTGTAACAACTTGTACTACAGGATTCTGTGTCCCCGAACCGCCAGGGTCTCGTATTCTATTTGTCAAGGCATCTACCCGATTAGATAGTGCTTGGGTTTCTATCTGTAAATTCCCCCAACATATTGGCCAGGTCTCCTAGGTTCAAATCCATGATACCCGAGTGGCAAAGTATTTAAGAGGGCTTCGCGTCCTATCGTGAGTACCAAATGTTGCCACAGGAGTATCCTGGATCCGAAGCCAGACCCACAGCTTCCCCTCCCAGGTCCACCCTACACCAGATAGTAATATTACAACTAGTAAGATAGAGCGGTGCCCGAAAGGGAAAACAGGGGAACAAAACAAGGATAGGTGGGGGATTGAGAGATACAGCAGATAATTTGTCTTCTTATCTGACACGTTTATTCAGGAGGTCAAAAGGTCTGGATATCAGGTTACAAGGTGCTGCAGTGGAAATAAATAACATAGATTACTACGTTCTGCACAATCATGCCTCCCTACTAATCTGAAGTAAATCTCACGTTTACTACCTGGAAGGAAAGCAGGGTTGGCTTTACTCTTTATCGTCCATGTATTTTTCACGCATCTACCATCAACCCTAGGATATTGTATCTGAACACAAAAATGGTCATGCAAAGACTGTTTACTGAACAAACAATAAATCTTTGTATGATAACAGGTAATCTCTTTACCTAATATTGTCGTATAACACATATACCGGGACTTGGTAGGAATGTGTCTTACTGTGCCCCTGCTAAAGCCAAAAAAGCAGTACTTGTTATATTCACTACTCTCAAGGAATGTGGGCTTGGTAATATCGATACCTTATTTTAAACACCTTATTGTGCAAAACGCTTCCCCATCATATAGCAATAACCTTGTATCAAGAAGGAAGGATTCAATGCTATTCTTCCTGAAAAGCACTGATATGCGCTAGAACACCAGAACTCTGAGATTACAAAACACGGAAGGAAAAGTTACTGCACGACTTTTCCTTTCCGACTGCGGTTACAATGTGAACCGCCGGCCAGCGTATTTAATATACAACACCCGTGCACACAATGTGCCAAATTCTGTCCGACCTCGTAGTCTCTCCAAACAAAAAATAAGGAATCATGAAGTCGTAGTGATTCCGACTCCGAATAATGCCCACAAACAAATAAACGTAGAGGGAAGGTAAACTGCTTACAAGACTAGGCAAAAAGAAATACAATATGAACTGAGGAAACTGAGGAATTCACTTTTTGCCATGTAACGTACCGTAGACGCCGAAACCCGACGAACCTGCTATCACCACCACCGTGACCCGGCCGCAAACAGCTAGGCCCCGGAAACAGAAACGAACGCGAAGCATTGAGGAAACACTAAGGAGGGACTAAATACAAAACTACTCCATTGCGCATGCGCCCTTTTCCGTAGGGGCCGTTTTGCTAACCATTATGCGCGATGTTTTCCAATCATTGCTACAGGCATGACAGAATCGTAGCAAGTAGGTGTGTGCATTTGTGGTTGTTGTGTTGATTGAGTGGTTGCAGAGATGCAAACTTTTCATTTCTTTGTAAAGTAAGTGGGTGTTTAGTTTTCCAGTGCATATATATATTCACTGAAAAAAACATAGGTTTCAGGAACATTTTAGTTAGGAATTAGCATTTAAAAAACCTTAGAAATTCTCTGAAATAACCAAAGGTGTCAGCCACGTTATAGTTAGGAATTAGCATTTAAAAACCCTTAGAAATTCACTGAAAAAACCATAGGTTTCACCCATGTTATAGTTAGCTGGACATTTCTCTCATACAAAACCATTGAAATTCCCCAGTTATAGTTAGTTCAGCTAACTATACCTTGCGCGCCCGCAATGCACTGCTGATGACGTCACATATTACATCACTCATGACATGGTCAGTGACATCACTCATCACATCACTGATGACATCTCAAATGACATCACTGATGACCTCACTGATGACATCATCCTTGTGAAAGAGTGGCAGACCTCCTCTCACCCTAATATAACCTTTGATACGCACATTCAAAAATAGAAACTAAAATCTTTAAAAAAATGGAGATACCAATACCAGTTACAACAACCTATTAGGTAATTCCAACATCTACATACACATCCACTCATTCAGCAACAGTTGTATATAGTCACTCATACATGTACTCACTCATCATATGTACTCATACACCTATACATCCTGTTACACACCGATGCTCATCCATAGAGTTACTCACACACGCAAACAAACATCCATTTACTTGCATATACAGCTATACACATACCACTACACTTACTTCTACAGAAACATACACATACTTACTCTCTTAAACAATCACTTATAGAAACACATACTTATTTATACAGGAACTCCTCCAATCTCTCACTCTCACATATACTCACTTATGTACATCAATACTCACATATACTAGTTTAAAACATATGTAGTTACTCATAAAGATACTATTGAGACAGTGATTCACTCACTAACACACCCATACACACACTCATCCACCCATACAGTCCTGCACACATTCTGTTGCAAAACACATACAAACAGTGAATCAGTCATTCATGCATCTGTGCGCTAAGTAATACCCCCCACCAAACCATACAGAAACTCATTCTGACACTCAAAAAACCAACTAAAAACTCATATAGACACTGATGTAGGTACTCACCAACCCATGCAGTCACCTTTATACAAAGTGAGACACTGATACAGATATTTACATATTTAAACATTACTCGCTAATACATGTAATCACTAAGGTATACTTAATAAGTCAGTTATACAATCAATTGTACAAAAAAAACATCCATTTAGACAATTATTTACCCATTTATTCTTCCATCAACCTTTAGATATACATATACAAAAAATATTTATTTTTCAGAAAAACACACATTCCCTTGATGATGTTATAAGTGAGGTCATCAGTGATGTCATTTGAGATGTCATCAGTGATGTAATGAGTCATGCCACTGACATATATCTAAGTGCAGTTCCTGACTGCCAATTGCAAGGCGGATTACAACAGGCACAGACCACTTCCCCGACATTCTTCATTCAATGATGATCCATAGCACCAAAGGTTCGTGCAAGCAGTATTATTTCTTTATTTAAGAAAATTCATAGAGAGGTGTCTTCCATGACGCGTTTCACTCCGTAAAGGAGCTTGTTCACATAACGCGCCCCAACAGGCATTGCAAATTTAAAGTGCCTTAAAAGCCCAAACGGCTCAAAAAAATGGACTGAATGGCGTAAATAGTGCAGAGTTAACATAACCACTAACCATGGCAGCAAAATCACACACATATATGGCGGTTTGCAAAAAGTGGCTGATAAAAAGCTAATATTGCAAGGGAAATGCTGACAAAGGCATAACAGAAGCACAACCTAATTCATACTGGCAAGTGCCATATTAGTAATAAAAAAGGAGCAGATCATCAATTTTCTAAACATAATTATAAACAACATAATTGTCAATATTCATGTGTTTGAAGCAACCATTAAATTGTTGCTAATTGAAATCCCCTAATAAGATGTCAGTGCACAATTCAAACAAAATGCATTTGAAAGCCTATGCCACGTACCAACTTCCACACAATAAATTCTTAGAGCAATTCTAACATAATTATAAGTAAAGTGCAAGTGTAAATATAAAAATTCTTCAATAAATATATGCTCTATATCAGCCGCCGTCCAAATGAAGTGCGAGTGCACATACAGTCTCAAAAAACCAACTAATAATGCAAATTCAAACTGTCACGTTAATGCGAAAATATGCCATGGTAATCTCTTAATTGTGGAAACAAAGGGTGCTGTGCAATATAATTTTAAAAAAGCATACATAATATATCTAACAGCAACGCTGAGGCTCAATGTATGAGAAACATAGAGTATTTCAAAAAATTCTTTACAACAAAAACAGCAATGAGAAAAAGAACTCCATGTATGGTGAATAATTACTATAACATCGATTGGAGAAATACATAGTCAAAGGTCACCATTAATTACAAAAAATTATGTAAATCTTCATTAATGTAAAAACCATTCGGAACTCTGTTATCTAAAGAAAGAATGAAATGGGTTTCTTTTTGTCTTAGTAGTTTGTCTTGATTCCCGCCTAGTCCGGGGTTAGGGACTGAACCTAGGACAGTATACTCTAAGTCTTTAAGCTTGTTATCATGTACAGACTTAAAGTGTCTGGCCACCGGATAGTTACTGTCGGAATTGACGATGGCCCTTATGTGCTGTAAGATACCTTTGTTAACCAGAAGCTTAGTACTTCCGATGTATTCCAGATCGCAGGTACATCTAAGCTTATAAACTACATATTCTGACCTGCACGTGAGATATTCACGAATCGGGATCTGTTTCTCACTAAAAGCAGTTCTATAGTGGGTGCCATTCTTTGCAAACGTACAAGCACGACAAGACGTGCATTTAAAGAAACCCATTTTGAATAACCAGGTTTTCTTAGGTGGAACTTCTGGCATGGATCTATCTAGGTCATCCCTCATAGAGGGCACCCGTCGAAAATTGATAGTAGGCTGGCTTGGCATGATGGGACCTAGAATGTTGTCAGATATAACAATAGGCCATTCTGAGCAGATAATCCGTCGAATGGCTTTTTCCTGGGCACAAAAGGTGGTAATTAGACAGACCGGGCAAGATGTTTTGTGATCAGTAGATATAACAGCACTAGATTTAAGCAGGCCATCCCTCCTTCTAGATTTAACTTTCAAAAGTGCCTGATCCAGAACTTTCTTTTTATATCCTCTCTGGAGGAATCTCTGAACAGATTCAGCCAGGTACAAGTCTGATGTCGCTTCATCGCTACAAATCCTACGGATGCGAATGAATTCCCCGTACAGAATATTTTTAATGGTGTGACTGGGATGCAAACTACGGGCATGTAGAATCGAATTGCCCGCTGTGGACTTACTGTGTAGCTTAGTGTGGAGGATGCCTGCCTCGATATAGAGTTGCACATCTAGAAACTCAGCTGAGTCGTTGGTAATAGATGCGGTGAACTTGAGACTGATTTCATTAATATTAATGGCATTAACAAAAGCAGTTGCTTCTTCAATAGGCCCCTTCCAGATAATGCATACGTTGTCAATATATCGCCAGTAGTAAACAATAGTCGTCCACCACTGGTGATGGGTGACTCCGAGCACGTGCCTCTCCCACCAGCCTACATGCAAGCACGAATAGCTGGGGGAGAAAAACAAACCCATTGCCACCCCACATAGCTGTTGTTAAATCTCATTCTGGAATTGGAAGAAGTTGGTACGCAGACAAATATCAATCATTTCTAAAAGCATTTTGTTATGCTCCCTTAAGCTAACATCACGACTGCCAAGAAAAAATTAGCCTTAATATCCTGCCAGTGATGAATACTGGTATAGAGTTATTCTATGTCCATGACAACAAATAAAAAATCGGAACACCAGTTAACAGTTTTCACTTTAGTTAAGAAACCAGTAGTGTCCTTTAAATACGATGGTAAACTTGTCATATGTGGTTGGAGGAAAAAATCAACATATTTGGATACATTTTCATTCATGCTTCCATTAGCTGATATTATAGGGCGGCCTGGAACAGGAGTGAACAATTTGTGCACCTTTGGCAGAAGGTAAAGAATCGGTGTGATAGGATGTTCAACACTTAAAAATTTTGATTCTTCTTTAGACAGCAATCCATTTCTCGGCCAATTATGGATCTTTTTGCGAGTAGTTTCTTCACATTTCCTCATAATTATCTTATTACTTTTAATGTAACAGGTGGGATCTGATAGATGTTTTTCAGCTTTGTTTAACTAGTCCTTTTTCAACCATAAAAAGTGTTACCACCTTTATCTGAATTTTTGTTAATTACATTGTGATTGTTTTGAAGTTTCTTAATTAGAAGATGATTTTGGTCATTGTTATAGTTAGCCTGTTTCGATTTGCCCAATATTTTTTTGTTAAGGTCTTTCAATTCAGCGATGATTCGATCACTGAAAACATCTACAGCGTCCTTCGGCATGAGTGATAAGAAAGTGAATTTGGGGCGAAAAGGACTGGGTGCAGATTTTTTGACGTTGATAACTTGACTTACAGTAGGCGCATTCTGTGTCATCTTCAAAGACATGTTCATACATGGATTGTAGATCCGGAATGTCTCTAGCTTGCATAGAATTGGTGGAATTGACACCTAATATTATTATTATTAGGAAGATTTATAGAGCGCCTGGTTACACGCACCGGCATGTCCCCGCGCTATGGTAAGTGGAATAGACAGTCCAAGCAGCCCTCACAGTCGCCTACCTCCCGTATAAATAAGTCTTAAGTTTTTTCCTGAAAATGGACTCTGAAGGCTCCAAACGTAACTCTGCAGGCAGGGCATTCCACTGCTTGGTGGCCAGATATCTGAAAGACCTGCCCCCCATTCGGGCCTTCTTTATTTTTGGAACTTTCAGTAGCCCTGTACGGGAGGAGCGCAGATCCCATAAAGGCTCTTAACGAGTAACCAGACTCTGTAGCGGAACAGGGGCTATACCGCTCAAGATACGGTGACACGTTGAGAGAGCCTTAAACTCCACCCTTCTCCTGACAGGAAGCCAATGTAAGGCCTGGAGCGCTGCTTTAGACAGAGATCTCCTGGGGAGCCTCAGAACTAAGCGAGCGGCTGCATTTTGCAGCACCTGGAGGTGATTAATAGCCTTTCCTGTGGCCCCCAGATACAGCAAATTGCCATAATCTAGGCGCGAGGTGACAAGGGCATGCACTAATGTCCGATGCGCTGTGATGGGTAGGAGATCCAGGACGTTCCTTAGGGTTTTCAGAACACCAAAGCTTACCCCTACCACCCGGCCAATCTGAGGGCAAAGGCTAGGTCAACATCAAGCCACACTCCAAGATTCCTTGCTTCCTGGCAGGGTGGCCACCATGCCGACGACCAAACAGATGGCCCTCCCCCCACTACGAGTACCTCGGTCTTGCTACAGTTTAGTTTCAAACAGTTGGCGGACATCCAGGTTGCCAGTTCTTGCATGTAAACTCTGAAACTGTCCGCCGCAAGACCAGCCATGCGTGAGAGGGAGATGACCAACTGCGTGTCGTCGGCATAGGACACTAGGCGCTGACCATGCCTTTCAACAATCGCCGCCAGCGGGGAGACATATAGATTGAACAAGGTTGGGCTCAGGGACGAGCCCTGTGGCACGCCCTGGCCCAAACTAATCTCCCTAGAATAGCAATCTCCCAGACGGACTTGAAAGCATCTGCTTGTCAGGAAGGACTGGATCCATCCAAGTGCTGCTCCCGATACCCCTCCATCATTCAGACACTGTAGCAAGATGGAATGTGCTAAAGTGTCCAATGCTGCGCTTAGGTCCAGAAGGATCAGGGCCATCGTCTGGCCCTCATCCACACCCTGTCGTATAGCCTCTACTGCCAATAGAAGTGCTGACTCCGTCGAGTGTCGAGGACGGAAGCCAAACTGAGAATCGTGGAGCATGCCCTTCACTGTGCAGCCTCCATTCACCAGAATGGAGAAAGCGCCTGCCTCACTATCCTTAATCATAATCTGCTCCATCTCGCACTGTAGCCCCTGTTTAGCTACAATGGCTATCCCTCCACCTCTCCCTATTAATCTGTCTTGCCTCAGCAAAGAGTAGCCCTCTGGAATGGCTTCAATGGCCTCTGGAGTAGAATCCGAGTCAAGCCATGTTTCCGTGAGAAAGACTAGATCCCATTGCTTGTCACTGAGGAGGTCATGCATATCTAGTTTGTGCTTACGTAGGGATCAAACATTCAGTAAGCCACAAACCAGATCGCGATATTCACTAATTTCCACATTCCCCCGGTGAAAGGAAAAATGGCAGTGACTGCAGCCAGTGTTATCCTCAGCACTCATGCCGTGCAGACATGAGCTGCTGCGGCACTCGTTGCAGAGGGACAGCAAGTCATCTCTGCTCCAGCGTAAATGTCCCATCGGAAAGGCAGGGGGCATGGCCCTGGCCCGCGCCCGGCCGCGGACGGGCGCAGACGGGCTTAACTTAGGCGCAACTTCGGCGCGCCTTCGTCGCGCCCGCTGAGCTTGTCCACTGCGCTGCTGATTGCACATCCGCCTTATATCCTCCCCAGCATCCCAACAACTAGAGCGCTGCACGTAGCTACCAGAAGTAGCTGGCTCAGACCTTCCACGCCCTCTGCTCGAAGGGTGCTAGTCACCGGCGTCAGAACGAGGCGGGAAGGAGGGACGAGTCCAGCGCTTCTTCGTGCCCTTGCTGCAACTGCCTGCCTTCAGGTAAGAACCTCAGCAGAGCAGAGTGCAGAATGCCCCCAGAACAATGAGCAACAGTGAGAGTACAAATAAGCAGCACACGGGGTAGCGTTCATGCTCTTGCTCACACAAATGCCCCCGACTGGTTTAAAATGAGCTCACACGCTCTCGCAGCATAAAAGGTAGTAAAATCACCAATGCGCCGGTGAACACGCCTTAAAAGCGTCAGGGACACTGCCACTGTCCACTTACCACACGGGGGCCCAGGGTCCAGTGCCTTATATCCACCCCAGCGTCCCAACAACTAGAGCGCTGCACGTAGCTACCGGAAGTAGCTGGCTTGGACCTTCCACGCCCTCTGCTCGAACGGTGCTAGTCACCGGTGTCAGAACAAGGCGGGAAGGAGGGACGAGTCCAGCGCTTCTTCATGCCGTTGCTGCAACTGCCTGCCTTCAGGTAAAAACCTCAGCAGAGCAGAGTGCAGAATGCCCCCAGAACAATGAGCAACAGTGAGAGTACAAATAAGCAACACACGGGGTAGCGTACACGCTCTTGCTCACACAAATGCCCCCGACTGATTTAAAATGAGCTCACACTCTCTCGCAGCATAAAAGGTAGTAAAATCACCAATGCGCCGGTGAACGCGCCGTAAAAGCGGCAGGGACACTGCCACTGTCCACTTACCACCACCTTCTGATTCAATAGATGCTTTTCTCTTCCGAGACGAATGTAGCTGAAAATACTTGATCAGTTTAATCTTCCGAATAAATTTAAAAACATCTATGCGCATTTGGTTGTATGAAAAATAATTTTTAGGGCAGAATGTAAGTCCCAAAGAAAGGAGCTGTTCCTCAGCCTTTGATAGTATGACATCAGTCAGGTTTACAACTGTGTTTTCCATCGTGGTGGTTATTTTTTCCAGTTTCTCTGCGCATTGCCTCGCGATATACCTCTGTTTGTGTTTGCGCCTCCTATCGCGCCGGCTCCTGTTGGTACTTTTCCTTGCTTCGGCAGGGGTTGACGGGGGCGCAGGGAGTACCTCCGGTCCTCGCTCACAAAATTCAATTCATCCACCACTGAAAAATTCATCATGTCCAACTGGCCCGTTGATGTATATATATATATACAATTATTCTCTTGCCCCCTGCCATGGCCAACAGGACTTCCAGAGTCTGTGAGGTCTGCGATGCCTCTGGGAACATTAGCAAATCTCACGCGCTGTCACCGCAATTTTCGCGAATTGCAGAAATAGACCCGCACCAAGCTGAAACACCTCAATGGTATTTGCCAAGGTAATAAACGTATTGTTAGATGACGATCAAACAGTGTCACAGCTGCCTTCGCAGCATTTCTGCATTGACAGAGATCGTTCTATATTTTTGAATGGGTGCAATGCCCAGATGCTCATGTCCAATGCACAAGGAACCCTCTTCAGTACAACTTTAACTGCTCGCTCCCATGCCCCACAGACCATTTGACCCACATACAGCAGGTTTTCCAGGGGCCTTTGCCCCATCATCAAAATCTCTGGCTGCGGATACCCACTAGAACCATGTTTTTTAGTTAAATAATGTTGTTTTTACTACTATTGATTCTTTTAATATCGTTTTCAATGATATAGTGGTAAAAAATATCACTTTTTAATTATTTGACTGTGTTTTAGTTGATAAATGAATTTTATTTGTAATATTGTTTATATAAAGGTTATTCTTTTTTTAAATATAGCTTGTAATATTAAGTGTTAGAATGTTTTATTCAATTTCTTATAGTAATATATAGTGTTGAAGTGGGTTTGTTGTATAACCTTTTAGGACCCTAGTGTAATTTTCCAAATTCATGCCCTTATATAGGTATAAATCACCTTGTCCTTATGTAGGCATAGAAATCATAACCATATTTGGACATAGCCCGTGCAGTCCAAATACAGGCATGGATACTTCCACTAGTTCCGAAAAGCCACAACGATTTATTGGAAAACTCGGCTTGAGCAGTTAGGGACTTCCCCTTACTTGAATATTGATTTGTCCAAGAACTCTTGGAGTTTTCAAAGAACTGCAACTCTTTGATGACGTTATTATGTCCACCTTTACGTCAAACTCAGCACCTTCAAGGAATAAATATGCCCACACTTGCCCTAGCAAACACACAGTGGTTTGGAGCAGTTCGACTATCTACTTGCTTGATGCAGCTCGCTACAGCAAGTGCCGAAGGAAGCTGACCCTCCAGCTGACGCACTAAGAGAGACGCTGTCTTTTCTCTTGCCAAGAGATCCAGCTCCAGTGTTTCCAAGCTCCCCTTGCGGGGTGTTGGGAAATCGAGTCTCGAGACAGAGAGATACCAGACCTCCTTCATTCTAAACCAAGGTACGGAGCTGATTGGACCCTGAGAGAAATCTTGGATAGATTCTTGGCAAAGAATACTAAACTTATGCTACACCTCACTTACTGCTTCCCTCGTACTAGACTCAGGTTAGGTACATCGGGGTAGGCGTATTTTAGAAGCACCAGTTGAGTACTTTATTTTTTTATGTATGTATTTTATGGCTTAGAAACCATAATCTGCTTTTACAGTATTATTTTATAATACTCTTCTTGCTGTACACATTATACTTTACAGCCAGTATTACGATTGTAGCAGTTCATTTCTTCTGCATGAGAAAGAAGACTGTTCAATAAATACTTTTATTGAAAATGCCTGTCTCTCTATTTCTCTGCACCTCTGGTGAAACAAAGCATGCAAGATTGTCTAAGTGAAATATCGATCTTTTGTTTCCACGACTCTGAAGATCAGTTTTATCTTGGGGAAACAAAGTTGTCATGTTTATACTGTTGTCAGAAACTAATCTCTTCTTGTTCATTCAAGAAAATTTCTAGTGACCTCTGAGCTAGCTGGCACACACAATTAAGTTTAATATATTGAATAGAGACCTAGTAGACCTAAGTCCTGCGTCACATCTATAGGATATATTATTCCAATGCGCAGAGCCTATTGGGACTATAGGAACTACACTACATAGCGCCCAACGTTTGGTAAGGCACTAATTTAATGCTAGATACTAGAGTAACGCAGTCCTGCTTTTCACAGAGACCCCTTTTTCCCGTAAAATACTCCAATAGACGTCTGGAGTGGGTGAAAGGATAAAATATCCGCCGTAACTGAGTAGGACGAAAAATCCTATGTATTAGTTTTTTGTTTTGTTCAACGTTGAAGGATACAGTGTTCCAAAATAATGTGCACCTTATCTTTGTTTCCTTGAAACTTGCTCTGCAATCTTTCAGTCAGCAAAATGTCGAATAGTGACAAAGAAAATGGTGGAGATACAGTAAATGCAAACCAACCGGGTTTAAACCTTTCAGGTTTTCAAGAAACCGATGCGGATGCTATAATCATTCAGGAAAACGTACGGAAAACCATCGCTATAAAGCTTATACAAATTGGCCTATCATCGAGAGGTGGTAGGGTAATATTTGTTATAGAGGCACATGAATATCGGCAGACAGAGGTATTCTATTCATGGATTATCTTCCATGAAACAAATCCAAGAACACATGTGTTGCACTTCTACAAGATAGAGGAACCTCCAGCGGAATACACTCCTTTCGAGGAAATTGAAATTCTATTAACATACCAAGAGCATGCGCTCTGGTTTAAAGGCGCCCTACAACATCAAAATCACTAGGTAGACCAGGAGCAACATCGCCGGTACTAGCCAGCTATACGCCACATCCTGACATTGAAAGAATGAAAAGTGAAGAACTATCAGCCTAGCTAAAACAATTAATTAAAATACATAGACAATTGGTTCAATATGTAATGCGGATTCTAACAGTCCAACCTGCTATAAGAATTCCACATCACACCCCTCATCAGGGGAACACAAACAAAATTACACCACAGACTATACAATCGGTCATTGGTAAATTGCCCACAAAAAGGGAACAAATTCCATTCTGGTTAGCTCAAAAAATTACTCAAATAGAGGCAGTATTTCTCGATAGTACACCTCATGAGAAACACAGGATTCTAACCATCTGTTTACTTATGGGGATCGCACCACACCTGGAGGACTGTGACACTTGGGGTACAGTCTTTGCTGCAATCTACAGAAAAACACATGGTGTTATGTCTATGGTGGTAATACCAAACGTAAACAATGGCCAGAATAATAGAAAAATCCTATGAAGAACTAGGTAGAGACAGTTTGGGTGGGAAACCAGTAAAGCCCGAACTAACAGAAAATCTTGAAAAAGTTTTTATTGAAAACACTCTTACTACTCCTAAAAAGAAGTGGGAAAATACTAGACAAACACTTCCTAAAGAGAAGCGTTGTCAATCCAGAGGTAGGTCTCTTCAAAAGGAGCCCTCTGAAAAGAGGTATAACCTCAGAAACAGGGATAATTTGACAAAACCTGATAGATATCAAGATACTGATACACGTTCCTCTCGTACATTTCAGACTTCCTCACAGAAATCGGAAAGAAGAGGACGATCAGAGCACAAGGAAGAGCATGTGTAGTCCAAAGACGATCAACACATTCCAAAAAATAAGAAAACTCAATTCACCAAAAAGAAGTTAGCAGGTCTAAAACTCAGACATGCCGAGGATCTTGAGGACACAACTCAAGAACGGGGAGTGGGCCTAGACAATGCTTGGACAACGCATCAGAAGTTACCATAGCTCGCAAGATCCTGATGGATCATCTGTAGACAGTGGACTTGAATGAATACATTCAAGTTGAAACTGCCGATACCAGGGTTAGTGATCCCCATAAGTTATATAAAGCAACACTCCGGATAGAGGGGGACATAACTAGAAAAATAAGAGCACTCTTTTGGGAGAAACTCTCTAAGGGTTATGACATTCTTCTCGCTGAAAAGACTGGCCACCTGAATTTGTCAGGGAGTGCCCACCTGGCGAAGAGATCGTTATGCCAGCCTTCTCAAATCATATTCCTATTCATTAAAAATACACCTATGCCAGAAAATGGGCTGTATCCCAGGCTCCAGCATTATATAAAAATCATGTGGGATGGGATGAGGATTCTCCTCACCATAAGATCTAGTTAAAAAAATCAACCAACTGCTCAGAAGCAGTACCCAGTTAAGCAAGAAGCTAAAAAAACAGGTTAGGGAGATCTCAGATCAACTTGAATACCAAGGGGTGATTGAAACATGCTCTTCATCAATGAACAATCCTTTTTTTTCCCTGTCTCCATACCAGACAATACATATCGTCTAGTTTTGGACTACAGACATTTAAACTCCTGTTGCAAAACCTTTGCAGTACAAAATGCACACAGTGCAGCACTTATGAATAACATTGTGCGCAAAAAATATAAAACCACATTAGATATTTCTAACGGTTTCTTCTGTCAAAACATTGCACCTGAAAGCAGGTACTTGACCGCTTTCTCAATTATGGGGACACAGCGTCAGTTCTGTCATCTTCCCCAGGGATTCAAGAATAGTCCAGGGGTGAGGCATTATCTTATGTCGATTACATCTATCTTACAGATTACGACTTGGATAGGCACTTGAACAGAGTGAATATCATAATACTTGGATTCGCCTCTGAAGAGCCTGGCATCAAACATTTTGGAAAAGTGTGCGCTGCTCCAACCTCCAAAGACGCTGAAAAACTTACAGGCAATTTTAGGCTTCCTGAACTTCGGAAGAACTTACATTCTAAATTACGCAGAAAGGGTTAAACGTCTCTACGAACTAATCAAACCTGATTTCAAATCAACTAATTGGACTCAAAAACACACAGAAATTTTGCGTTCAGTGCAAACAGACATGTTAGCAACAACCCATTTACAGACATGCGTAAACATACGCAACCTTGTAATCCAAATCATCCCAGGAAGATGCGTCTTCACATACTTAGAGGCTTATTAGGATGGAGGATTTTCCGCATCCTCCGGGCTGGCGGAAGCCACCGCCGGCCCAGAGGATGCGGAAAATCCTCTGAGGACCCACCAAGACCCACCGCCACATTAGGATGGCTGGTGAGTCCTGGTTTCCGTCCGCAGCTTTTCCGCCACGGCTGGCTTACAACCGCGGCGGAAAAGCACTAATATGGTGACGGTGTCTCTCAGACACCGTCAGCCAGATTAGGATGTGCTCGGAAACATGCTTTTCCGCGGCGGCTTTTCCGCCGTGGAAAAGCATGTGTAACTTCACTGCGGGGGCCCGTTGAGGGCCCCCTAGGTGAAGGGAGGAGTGGGGGGTGCACATGGGGGGTACCTATGGTACCCCCCTGCATTTGTATGCAGAAAGCAGCAGGCACCTGTCCCAGCAAGACCTGTCTGGATTCCAAAGATTGGGGATCTAGCCAGAGAAAAAATAGCGGATTAGAAGGAATTTGGGCCTTATTACAGAAAACCAGTACCTGTGCTAGCAATCCACGGATCGAGAACAGTGTTACTGCCGCCCTTGCTGGAAGAAAGGAGAACAGGTTTGTATCAATTGTCCTGGTAAAACCACACCGTGTGGCCGATAATAAGTAGTAGGCCCAGTGGACTCCAAAGATGTAGCAGACAACCAAATCTTGCTACTATCCAAGAGGTTCAAACCGAGAGACTAATCACCTTTGAGGAATCTGCAGTAAGAAAAAAAGGACTCTGCAACAAAGCCATGGAACTTGTGCCTTTTGAAACCCAAATAGCAGTTCATCAAGAAACTCCTGTCTACAATGATGTAGCATCTGACTATACTAATATGGCAAGGGACTAAGCAGCTCCAGTGATTTCGAATAATCCGGAGGCAATACCAGCAATTGACAGAACTGCCTCTGGCTATTTCATCAATTTTGATACGTTTTCTGAGGATCCCAGTGAGCCTGAAAATACGCCAGCAAATAAAACTTTCAAGAAACAAGTAACAGAACTTTTTCCCCAGCTTGCAAATACCTATCTGGTTTCACCATGGGTTGAATTTTGGATTGTGTTAGGTGTACTTTTTCTCCTACTTTGGCTCATTCTAAGTTTGGGAAAGCTGATAGATGGAAAATATAGTAAAATGGACACAGCAAGTAAGAACATCAACTTGCTCCTGAAGCCACACAAATCATCTTATCGTGAACAAAGAGACCTGTCATCAGTGAACATCACAGCGGTTCCTATCCCTGGTGGTATAGCATGGGACAGAACTGATTATGACATTTATGGTCCTGTAGAGCTTTTGAAGATTCTACGCCAATTTAAGGTTTCCTTGAGTGACTTTGTTTCACCCAGCACATTTTCTGATGATTGGGACTTTGAGACTGTTAATAACATGATGTCAGCAAAATTTACAAAACATAAATACTTGGAAGGTTCATCAGATTATGAACAAATGTATTGTTTTAATCATTACGGTCATCATTATTTGCACAAATCTGCAAACCCTAGAAATGTTTTTACTTTTAATCAATGGGAACATTGTCCAATGCCGCCAAAGGGTAGCTCAAAAACATTTAATGAAAAATGTCCATACTTCTCAGGTTTTAATGTCACAAATCCAGAAATATTTTACTTTATGAAAAGTATGTTGACTAATACTGGGCAAATTTATTCTGCGGCCTTTTATGCTCAATTGTCCACATTAGGTTTTGACTTTTGGAAAGACAACATTGAGACAAAAACTGTCTGGGCTACAAGAGACTGGCAGGTGCAAGGTTTAGGAGCCGTATTCAGAGCCTGCATCATCCCAGAACAAATAATGTTCTTAAGTGAAACTGTTCAACAAACATCTTGTCTTGGCCTGGCTAAGATAAAAGACGTAAACAAACCATCCATACCTAAGCCCACACTTGATAGTAATGGAACTACATATGAGGAGGTGCACGTAAAATATATTTATATTTTAAAACAAAACCGAACTAAGCCTGATTGGAAACAATGGTTTATCTGGCCAACAGACATGAATAACTGTAAAGATAGATTCCTGAATAAGACACAAGGCTTTACAGTAACTAGGCCAGATCCAAGATATGTCCAGAGACAACATCCAGGGATAATAACAACATACAGTGTAGGAAAACTGTGCCTTGAGTGGCTACAAAAATCCCCACTCCCAGATATAAAACAACACTTAACTTTACTTAAAGATGGAGTTGATTTGGGAGACTTCTTATTAGGACCTCGTAAACCATGTCATAAACGTTTCATATATGCCCGTATTTATGCTGCTTATAATGAAGCATGGAAAGTCATGCAAATGGAAACTGCAGAACGAATACGAGAAATTGATCGTATTCATTTAGAGAAAGCTCTCTCTGTAATTGACAATGGGTTAACGACCCTGTCATCCAGAATTTATCCTTTGGACAGCAATGTATCCTCTGCGATAGACATTATGGAACAGGACTTGCTCATGTTACAACATGGACAGCCTCAATTACGTTCTATAATGCTTCTAGGCTGGACGTTATAAAACCTTCATTCAGGCTATGTGCCTTGGCGTCTAATCAACACCACATCATTGTTTGCTGGGTTTAACCTTACAGATAAACAAATCTCTTTGGCACAGAGGGGACCAGACTATATGGTGCTGAGCATAGAAAAACTGGAAAGATTACCATTAACAGTTTCTGAGAAACCAGCTGTAGATTGGATAATACATGGCACCATCTCGATGCCAGTGACGATTTTCCAGTTTTAGTATTGCTTGAAACACATACCAGCAGGCCTGTATGAAAGGTTGAGTAAAGAATACATAAAGTCGACCTGGGATTTACCATACACACACAAATGTTGGAGTGGGGAAAAAGAGATATTTCTTAGTGGTAAAAATTGCAAAAGCACACCGAGCAGTACAGTTTTATGTCAGGGTATTAATTTACATGGAGCCTGTGATGGTTCTTCGACCAACTTATCCTGCCACCTGCAAGGTTCTCCGGCAGCAGTAATAGATCTAATTTTTAGGCAGCTTTCCAATGGGAGCTACATAATGTTGAATGTTCACAGCTGTTGTGGAATGATGCCAGGAATAGCCTATCTCGTTAGTGTGTCAGCCAGGGTCACTTGCTGTATGCAAGTATTGTTTCCTAAAACTAAGACAGACGGGGAGTCGCCGCTATGGCCTTCATGAACATCTCTTCTATACGAATTGATACTTTAAGCAGAATGAAAGCAATTCTTTTAAAAAAAACTGTGCCACTGACCTCGTCCAGACAGACGTATGATCTGCAAGTTGTAAGGTCCTCTGCGGGGATACATGCCCTATTATCAACGAACTGCCCCATATATTTCACAGCAATGTTAAGTCGTATCTTAAACATGTCTGATACCAGTGGTATTGTACATGTATTTAAGACGATTTTTTGGGACTGTTAGCACCCTTTGAAGCAGTCCTAGCCATTTTTCCAAACTTCGTGCACTCTGTGTTCGGCGGCCTGCCTCTCATCTTGGGACTCATAGCAGGGATACTATTTTTGTTCCTTCTGCTCTGATATGGCAACTCCAGTCACCAGCGATAACCAGATTACCATGGAGAACACTCTTCTGGCAATGCAGTATCGTGAGCACATAACACAGATTCTTGGCTTGTCTTGTTTGAGAGATCTGAATACCACATGGTTCCTATCACTCAAACCAATCTGTCAAGATTGCATCTTACCTGTTCTACGATGCCTGCTTTGTGGAGAGGAATGCGTGTTGGATATTTGTCTGACACTTCCATCAGCACTGCCAACCGATATTGACGCTTTGCTTGGTTCGGTAATGGCTCATGCATTGTGTTGTCCCCAGCGGCAACCAATCCTGATGACGGCATTCAATGAGGTCTCACTAGCAATTCCAGCTAACGGTGAGATACGTGGACCAACAGGCACACAGGTACTATCTACTGCAAACATTGCTAATGCGACTGACGCTGATGGTGATGCTTCTCATCTGTGTACGATTGATCTACTTAATGAAGTGGTTCAACTTTCACCTACTGTGGTAGACGATTTCTTTGCCAACTCAGAAGATTTAATGTTTTCTCCTGACACCGAGAATAACTTTTAAAATTAGCACACAGCGTTCTATCAACATTGAATTCGACCTTCGTTTAAAAAAAATTAAAAAAAACTTCTAACTTTGGCACTATATTTTTCTACAAGTTGATTTGACTTTTTTCCAAAACTGAACTTTGGCAGAAAGTAATCTGCTTAAAGTAGAACTATTCTTAGAGAACAGTAATTCTTTGAATACTTCCTAGAAACCAAAACAGTTTATATATTCTGCTATGGGATGGTCTCGACCTTTTTCTTCTGTATGTAATGAATCTTCTGTATGTAATTTTCATGATTCATTCAGTTAGCATTGCCAATATCATACTATATTCTTAAAATGGAATCATTGCTTTCAAATACGTACAGTACAAATGCTCATTTTCGTGTGCAACCATTTCAAATGCATTTGATGTATTTTAGGGTGGGATTGTGAACACATGCTTTAGATATGTTTTAGTGCTTGAATTTAGTAATGTCGAACATAATAAAGTGGAGTGGGTGTTGTATAGCATTTTAGGACCTTGTCCTTATATAGGAATAGAAATCATAACCATATTTGGACATAGCCCATGCAGTCCAAATACAGGCATGAATACTTCCATTAGTTCCGAAAAGCCACAACGATTTCTTGGAAAACTCGGCTTCAGCAGTTAGGGACTTCCCCTTGCTTGAATATTAATTTGTCCAAGAACTCATGGAGTTTTCAAAGAACTGTGACTCTTTGATGACGTTATTATGCCCACCATTACGTCAAACTCGGCATTTTCAAGGTATAAATATGCCCACACTTGCCCTAGCAAACACACGGTAGTTTGAAGGAGTTCGACTATCTACTTGCCCGACGCAGCTCGCTACAGCAAGTGCCGAAGGAAGCCGACCCTCCAGCTGACGCACTGAGAGAGACCCTGTCTTTTCTCTTGCCGAGAGATCCAGCTCCAGTGTTTCCAAGCTTCCCTTGCGGGGTGTTGGGAAATCGATTCTCGAGACAGAGAGATACCAGACCTCCTTCATTCAAAACCAAGGTATGGAGCTGATTAGACCCTAAGATAAATATTGGATAGATTCTTGGCAAAGAATACTAAACTCATGCTACACCTCACTTACTGCTTCCCTCGTACTAGACTCAGGTTAGGTACATCAGGGTAGGCGTATTTTAGAAGCACCAGTTGAGTACTGTTAGTCTTTATTTTTTTATGTATGTATTTTATGGCTTAAAAACTATACCATGCTTTTACAGTATTATTTTATAATACTCTTCTTGCTGTATGCATTATACTTTACAGCCAGCATTACGATTGTAGCAGTTCATTTCTTCTGCATGAGAAAGAAGACTATTCAATAAATACTTTTATTGAAAACGCCCGTCTCTCTTCTTCTCTGCACCTCTGGTGAAACGAAGCATGCACGATTGACTGAGTGAAATATCTATCTATTGTTTCCACAACACTTAAGATCAGTTGTATCTTGGGGAAACAAAGTTGTCATGTTCATGCGATTGTCAGAAACTAATCCCTTCTTGTTCTTTCCAGAAAGTTTCTAGTGACCTCTGAGCTAGCTGGCACTCACAATTAAGTTTAAGATATTCAATAGAGACCTAGTAGACCTAAGTCCTACGTCACATCTATACGATATATTATTCCAATGCGCAGAGCTTATTGGGAATATAGGAACTACACTACAGGTTGTTGGATTTGTAAGGGGATAGGTTATTAAGTAAATTAAGGGCCAGATCATGAGTTTGGCGGATGGGATACTCCGACAAACATGATGGATATCTTGTCCACCAAATTAAATTTCCATAATATCCTATGGAACTTGTAAAACAGCGGATGGGATATCCATTGTGTTTGTGATGGAGTATCCCATCCACCAAACTCGTAATCAGGCCCTTAGTGATTATTAATTATATAATAGATTTCAATTATGTAATTTATGGAATGCGTATTTATTTTACTTAGATTTTAGTTGAAGTTGAAGTTAAGAGACTTGTAAAGCGCTCGATCACCATGCGGTTTCTTGGCGCTAGGGACACAGACCCAGAGAAGTTGGAAGAGTCAACTAGGATGAAAAGGCTCATGAAAAGAGGAGGGTCTTGAGGGCTTTGTGGAAGTCAAGATAGGTGGAAGAGGACCTAATCGTAAATGGAAGAGTATTCCAGAAAGTCGGAGCCAGGGTGTCAAACTTCAAGCCCCCAGATTTCTTCTTCCTAAAACGGGGAACAGAGTGTAAAGATTGGGTTGAGGAACGCATATTTCTGCTTAGGGCGTAAGCTTTGATTTGGGAGTTAATGAAAGCTGGTGCAGTTCCTGACAGGATCTGGAAGGTCATACAGCCCATTTTACGTTCCCGGATGGGAAGCCAGTGCAGGGTTTTTAACAGGGGTGTAACATGATGGGACTTAGGGAGTTTATAAATGAGTCGGGCTGCTTGATTTTGAATGAGTTGAAGGCACCGAAGATCATAGGCAGGGGCACCAGTGTACAAAATATTGCCATAGTCAAGGCGTGACATGACCATGGCCAGAAGAATAAGTTTAGGAGCAGAGAAAGAAAAGAAACTGGAGATCTTACATATTGTACGAAGGGTCAAGAAACAGGAGGAGACCACAGTGCTGATCTGGGAGTGCATTGTAAGATTGCTATTAAGTTTTATCCCTAGTGTTTTAAAAGAGGAGGAGGGTGAAGGGGAAGTGCCAAGGGAAGGAGGCCAAAAAAGGGGGGTCCAGGGACTGGAGCTGCCACCTGTAAGTACCAATTCGGTCTTATCAGGATTTAGCTTGAGGTGATTGCAGTTCATCCAGTCCCTGATAAAAATCATAATGGATTGAAAATTGTGAATGGACGCAGGGGAAGGGGAAAGGTTGAAGATCAGCTGGAGATCATCGACATAGTTAAATACCGTGACCTCCATCTGATGTAAAGCGAAAATGAGAGGGAAAATATAAAGGCTAAATAAGCGGGGGAGAGAGAAGAACCCTGTGGAACCCCACAGTGAACATTGCATGGGGATGCGGAGAAGTCAGCGAGCTGAACACCCTGAGTACGATTCCTCTGGATGGAGGAAAGCCAGGCCAGGGCAGGTCCCCTAATGCCGGCCGCCTCGACACGGCTGAGAAGGATGGAATAGTCAACCGTGTCAAAGGCGGCGGAAAAATCAAGGAGAACCAGCGCCTGGGGCAAGTTGACATCCGCCCCCCTCCGAGCTCGTCCAAGACGGAGAGAACTACAGATTCGGCGGAAGCCGGCCTGGCAGGGGGCTAAGAAGCAGCTCTCCTCAATAAAGGTGGTAAGGGCTTTGGTGACATGGCATTCTAAGATCTTTCCCAAAAAGGGAAGGAGGGAAATGGGACGATAGTTAGAGAGGGAAGTAGGATCAGCGCCAGGTTTCTTCGGAATAGGAGTTATTGTAGCTGATTTATGGAGGTCAGGGACAATACCCTGCGTGAGAGAATTATTAAGGAAGGTTAAGAGGGGCAAGGGGCAGACAGAGAAGATCTCTCTCAATATGTGTGCCGGGCAGATGTCAGAGCGGGATACTGATTTGACCCTGGCAAGCAGAGTCAGAAAGGTTTCCTTAGAGATCATTGGTAGTAGATCTAGGGAGAGCGGGTTAAGCGGGGGCTGGGGATTTAAGAAGGAAGGGGAAGGCAGTGGAATGTTCAACTTAATGGTAGCGATTTTCTCGAAAAAGTAGTCATTGAGAGAATCGCAGAGGGATTGGGAAGGGATTGATTTTAGTGTGGCTCTGTCCGAAGAGGCTAGCTCGTGAACTATGGAAAAAAATGTCCTTAGGTTTATTTTCGGCGAGGAGGATATTAGAGGAAAAGTATTCAGATTTAGCATGAAGATAGCTCTTTTGAATTCGTAAAGGAGAGAGGTGTACTGTAATTTTAGGGCAGGACAATATTCGCTTCTCCAAGCGCGCTCCGCCTGCCGTAATGTGAGTTTTTTGTCTTTAAGCTCGGTGCTGGCTACTAGGTTTGTAAGGGTCTAGGGTGGAAAGTTAAGTAATAATGCAGTACTAATTTAATAATAATTTTTAATTTGTAATTAATTGTTTAATTAATTTGTAATTATGCAAAATGTAGGATACGGAATTATTGTACTAATATTTTAGTTGCGGGATGGTAGTTTTGTAGGAGTATATGGTAGAAAGTTATTTAGTTAATTTATGATTAATATTTAAATTTTGGACTATTTAATTATTTTAGTTATATTTTAGTTAGGGGCTGCTGGGTTTTTAGGGATCTAGACTGGGAAGTTATTAAAGTAATAATTAACAATTAGTCATTAACTGTTAGGTAATTAGTTAATTATTTAATTAAATTTAAATATATAAATTGTGGAATACTTAAGGATGTGCATAAAGGGAGTTGCTATGTGCAGCAGCCATGAGCCTAAATCTGCAATTACAAAAGGTGGAAGTGATAGGACGTTAGGCCGGATATTCATTGGTTAAAATATTTATTGATAGAAAATGACTGTGATTGCTCACTGCTATACCCCAGCAGGATCAACGTAGTTTCATTAGTTCAACGAACTTTTTAAATACAATGAAGGGCTAGAATTACAAATATTTGCTGAGGAGTAAACCATTAGTTAGTTCTAGCATCTAAATGTAGTGCAATACTGCAGCTGTTCTAAAATGTAATTACAAGGAACAAAAGTACTGGGCTAGATCTTTCAATGCATTTGAAAAATTTGAAATGGTCTGCGTATCTTAAAGATACCTTTAAAAAAAGCTTACTAAATTTCACTTGCACATGAGCATCATAAAGGGGCTTCAAACTCCAGAGGGCCACCTGCCCTTATACTTTTCTCGTTTACAGGTTCTAGGAACAAACATCCTTGCAAGTCAGTGAAGCTGTTCTATGCTCTCTTGGCCGTCTACTTGGGCTTGCCCCTTGCGTCTTCCAGTGAATTCTACAATATGTAAGTCCTCTGTAGGTGCTCTATGTTTTAAGGGTCTTTCAAAGGCAGATTATAAACTCCACTGGATGGGAGATACACCTAAGAAGTCCACATACTCGCAATTAAACTCACCATGACTGCAAGACTTGCACTTGTTGACAGTTACAGTCTAATCATCGGGTCACAGACTAATTGCCTGTAGCCCAGGAGAGAGCAGGCTTTAAAAGCCTCTTACCTACCCCCTTAAACGGAGTGCTGCTGACATGAATCCATAGTGTTGCTGAGTTGACTTCTTTGTCTGTTGGGGAGATGCTGACTCTTTATAAACATTATATGCAAGCACAAGTATTCTCGACATGTGCGGATGTGTTTCTGTTTGTACTGATCAGTAGGTAATGACAAGAATCACAGTTTTACTTCTTTTTTGTGGTTGATTTCAGCCATTACATTAAAAGTATACTTTTTGGTGAATGGAGGATGTATCCTGTGTGCATTTCCGAATAGACAATGTAATGCTGTCAGGTTGCAGGTATGTAGACCTGATAAAAAGTCCCTACCGTCACTTAATACATATGCAGGTGAGTAAAGGTGCAATTGATACATATGACAAGAATCTAAGGGGAAAAGGGAAGACGAAACATAGAAGAGAGAGAGAGAGACAGATATGAGGGAGAGAGAGAAACACCAGACAGGAGCTCACTCTCCAGCCAGGAATCTCCTCAATCTATCGCGAGACAGGTTTGACTGAACCGGCTGCAGAGTAGACAGAGAAGTAAGTATGGTTTACCAAACAGTTGATAAGCAAAGCGGTGTCCGCGGTGGGTGTTGCTTCGATGAGCATACGCCTCTCTGGATTCCAGCTGGCAGCCCTAGGACACCACCGCAAACTCACCAGTCAGAAGCTAGGAGGTAAGCAAGAGAGGAAGCACACAAAATAGAGGACAGGGACCTGTGAGGCTTAACCACAAACAGAGGGGAACCAGAATGGAGAAACATAACAAACAAAAGAAGAAAAGGTATGTGCCCGGGAAGGAAAGGTACAAGCCAATGCAACTAATGGCATTTTGCCAGGTGAAATCTATGAGTCTTGTGTGAGCTTATGAAGGGTTCTGTCACCATCAATTCAGAAATGACCCCACTGCAGGAAGTAACTGACTACCTTGCCGTCTAGTGTTCTCAATCTTTCATTTTCCATTGAATTGTCTTTCCCGAATCCACGCCTGTGAACCTTATGCTCAGCTATTTGTCTCCATTTAGCCTGAAACCTGACAAATGCATAAGTGATACTTTTTTCTTTTTTCTGTTCTTTGTAGAGATACCTCTTCCACTTTCTCACAACAAATGTTATGGACATTCACTCCTGTTTACCGCCATGATATAGATATGCTTCTGCCCTTCACAGGTTTAAATCTCTGACGTTTTTCAGTGTGGGAAACGAATTGCAAGGTTTTGTGAATGTGTGGGTATAGGGTATTCACCAATCTTTGCAGGTTACGCCGCCTTCAGATAACCACAATCCATTCATGTGAGGAGGTTTTGTCGCGGAAAAAATTACAGAATGCTTGTGAAAATCCAATTATAAAACAATTCACTCAGGAGCATAGCTTCAGGGTGGCAGTGACCCCCCGCCCCAAATAAATACATTCTTGGCTTGGTAGTTGGGACTAAGGGGCTCTGGGTTGAGTCTGCTATGTCTATGTCGGTTGTCAAGAACAAAAGACACAACAGTGAAATTTGATGTAGAGCAGGAGAAAGAGAGAGAGTGGGAACAAGAGAAAGAGAGAGAGATACATCAAGGGCCGTATTATACATTGTGCCAGGGGTGCGCAATGGGCATGTGCGGCCCCTTTGTGCACCCCCATGATACAATGGTATTGCAGAAGGGACTGCAGATGCTTGTGCTTCCCCTGCTATAATACTGATAGTGCTGACACACATGTAGAGCCAGCGCTATCATAAAAGGGTGTTCCCATCATTTGAACGGGGCATAGCCCCATGCAAATGGTGTATTCTCTGATTCACTTGCCTATGTGTCGTGCTGCATTATAGACACAGGCGCAGAGGCAAACATGCCCTTGGGAGGAGCACAAAAATTGCTCCACAAAAGGGTGGTGCACTTTCAGTGCACCTCCTAAAGGAAGCCCTCTGGAAGAGAGAAACAGACATACCCATACAGGCGGGTGCATGACTTGCTGTACCTGCCTGCAAGGGGATCTCCATCTCCATCTCAAAGTGCAGGCGTCGTGCCACCTGCACCGTGAGACATGGAGCAGCTTTAAAGCAGCGCTCTGTATTTTACCTTCACGCGCTGCCCTGAGGGCAGCGTGAGTTTGCGGCTGCCCTGGGGGCACTGCATTCTTTCTAATATGGCCCACTGTCCCTGTTTGCACCTGGTGCGCATTTTGAAAGGTGTGCCATGGAGCAAACAGGGAAAGTGTGCCGTACACCTATTACGGCCACAAGTGGCTGAATTTCAAAATGTGAAACCAGAAAACTTGGAACCAATACCTCCTTCCCTGCTTGTCCACATTGTGAGATCATAGGCATACATTTTATTTCACAAAACCTTCTTTTTCACTATTATCACTTAAGAGAGCACTTCTAAATATCTGAGTTCAGGATGTGCACTGTACAAGCACCTTTAATGTTTAATTTAATGGGCTATAATGTTGATCCACCCGTTCTAGGTATCCAGTCCATATTTAGGGTTTACAGGACTACTGAACTGCCTTTTAGTTCACTAATAGAATAGTGTTCAGAGGAGAGCCATTAATGTTTCTAAGTTCATGTTTAAAAACTTTTAATAAATGTCTGTCTGTGCCGTGATATAATCTGATGTACAAAGGTGAAATGCTTCTGCATGTTAAATAATTACACTTTTTTGAAAGTTGAAGGGACTGGATCATATTTTACATTATATTTGTTGAGGGATATACATGGCAAATGTTTTCATGGCTTGGGTTGTGCATAGACTCTTAGAGCCAAGCAAGACCCTTGACTTGTCCCTGGCTCAGCTCCCCCTCTAAATTTGCTGGTTCACATACCTCTTTTTGTAACTCTGGTTTAGTACATGGGGCCATCAGTCACTTGATATAATGATTTTTAAAAGATGAGGATGAAAACACAGACCCCCGTCTACATGCACCAATTTGACTCGTAGCAGAGATGAAGAAGAATGTGTGCAATGAAAATGCATTTAAAATGAGTGATCCCAGGGCAGCGAATCAAGGGTGCTATGTACGTGGCAGTAGCCATGAGTTCCTTGAGGAAACTACCAGGCCCATTAGGGACAGGCAGGGGCATAGCTTCAAAAGGTGTTATCGGTGTGACATCACCCAAATGCATTCGTGGCTTGGTAGTTGGGTCTGTCGGCCATGATTTTGGGCTGCTATGTCTGTGGGCGTTTTTCTCATCATTCTCATTTCACTAAGATCTTTTACATTTTTGGGAGTTGGAACATATATATATAATTATTGTATACCAAAACCAATAGTAAATCTGCATCATAGAAGTATTCCCTGAATGTGCTACTTGTCACAAACATTGGAAAGCTGCAACAGTATCAGCTTTCCTGGCACAGTTCTGGCAATCAAACATACAACACCAAAAGATGATATGATGAATGCTTGTAGACTCCAACCAGTGGCAAACGCTCACGGTAGCATTCCAATCCGTTGTTTTTGCCCACTGGGCCACTCTAAAAAGAGGCCCACTTAATGTAGAGCGGTACTGACTCTGTTCCTAATGGACAGTCCATACCGAACCTTGGTCATCTCGTCTCTCCACCCTGCAGCCCACTGGTTTTATAGTTGAGGGATTTGAGGTCCACTCATGCCCCTCCCACCACCCCAAAATCTCACTGAATAAGCAACACCCCTAAAGTAACTTTTTGTCAATAGTTATGTGGCATTTTCAATGATAAATGCTTCTGTTTGAACATCTTACTTACATCTAGCTGCAGCTATGGGTTTGTGAATCAGATTCAATGTAATTCAATAAGATATAAAATGATGGGCAAATCACTTGTAATGATTATATTAGGAGAATAAAATTATTTGCTTTACATTTTGTACTACAGTCCTATTGTCTAGCAATTTTGTTGAACTAAAGCAACACAATTATTTCCAAATTCTGATATGTTCTACATTTAATTTTTCTAAAAGCTTGCAGATTATTCATGTACATTCTGGTGTTATGTGCGTTAGGGAACATGTGAAATGAATGTACAGGGTTGTCAGCTGTAAGCAAAGCAGCATTGTATACATTAAACTACCATTCATCAATAGCCTCGTTATTTAGGTGCTTTATAATTGGCACCAACAGATCACACCAGAAGGAGATGTGTATCCTAGTTGATGGAATGTAAAGTAAAAGCAAACATGCTGGTGGCTCAGTCTGCTGCTCAGCAACTGTACAGAAATGTGCCATCTGGCCCACACTGCAGTAGTAGAAAATACATGAATACACTTAGCTAGCAGATTACCTCTAATTAAAAAAGTGACTGTTGTCTACCAGCGAAGGTGGAGGCAGAATCATGAACCAAAGTTATTGTGCCCTTGTTTACATATTCCTCAAACATTTCAGAAGCCTTTATTGGTGTAGGCTACGGTCGCCATGAGTTTGCTGCACTGCCTAGTGACCTTGTGAGCCCTCACTACATCACATCCCATGTGCCCAGAAAAGACACTTCAACGAGTATCTGTTGCACTATAGGCTGCACTTTAACTATACAGCTCCTAATCACAACCCCAGGCCCACCTAGCCGTTCCTTCTCTAGTTCCTGACAATCATAGCACTCTTTCTCATGATAGATCCTTATTCTTACCCAGCACCAAGGTCCTAGAGAATATTTCCTTTGCAACCTGAGTACAACTATAATTGAAACATCTGTATAACGTGTTTGAAAGCATACTCGTTCCTACAACAGTAATTATTCTCTGCATTTATAATAGCCGTGTGCTGGTGCCAAAAGGCCGCTTTTTACTGCTGTACGCCTTACAAGTGCCCATTACATTAAGTACATTTGTTAGGGTGGGCTCCATGCCGGGAAAGTAAGGAGTTGATCTTAGGACAAATTGTTATGGAATTCACACAGCCCTTTAACCGGAACCTCTTAGCTCTAAAGATAGATACACTAGATGAGAGACAGAATGTCTGGTTATAATGTGTAAGTCGAGTTTTTGGAGCAGTGTCTCTTTGTCAGATATTTCAAACTCTTCACAAACTATGCCCTTTTGATCTGGCAGTACTGGGGTTCGCATACCAGCTTCTATGTGCTGATGTGTCTTTTGCCTTAGAGTCACTGTCCTTCTCAAGCATACACCACCCAGGTTAACTACAGAGAAAACAGAGGGGCATATTACCAACAACTAGCGATAATTTTTGTCTCTAACGTGTTTAGAGACAAACATTATCGCCGCACATCGGCGATTTTTATCGCAGATAAACCTTGGTATTAACAAGATTTATCGCAAATGCGATAAAAAACGGCCGAAATGCATGAATATCGCTGAAAAGTCAGCGATATTCATGCATTATTGAGCAAATGCTCTTAGCCATGTTATCCACCTCCCATTGGATAACATGGCTAAGAACTGCTCAGGGCAGGTGTTAGCTTTTGGAGATATTCCCGCTTAGCGCGAATATCTCCAAAGGTTGGTAATAGGAGATAGCGATGTTAGCGACTGTTTTCAGTCTCTAACATCTTGGCACGCCCACTTTGCATCTCATTAGTGATAAATATCACTGACATGCAAAGTGGGGCCCAAGATGGTCGCTATCTCCTACTAGCTGTCGCTAACTGGTGTTAGCGACAGCTTGGTAATAGGGAGATAATTTTATCTCCGCTTTCTTGGCTTTTAAAGCCAAAAAAGCGGAGATAAACCCCCTTGATAATATGCCCCAGAGTTCTTTGTCTCCATGTCCGATATGCTCTCTGACAGCATATTGGATGTTAAAGGGAGGGATGTGGGCTGGATGGGACCCAAACTCTACCCAGAACTGGTATCACATCAGCTCTTGGAATATCTTTGGTTTAATGGCCAGCCTAGCACACAATAGTACACCGCCTGGGCTGTGCTGTGGAGACTATAGGCCCCATGTGGTACTGGAAGAATAGTATTGCTGTCAGGGAGGAATTTTGATGGACACAATGGTCACCTTATTCTTAAGATGTCATGTGACCATCCATCATAGCATTGTGGATCTGTTCCAAATACCTAACAACAAGATCCCAGAAGAGGAAACCAAGGAAAGCATAGGAATAAAGAATCAATGACTGAAAGTGAAGGGGCGGAAGCCAATAAGGCAGTTTTGATAAAGGGTTGGAACCCTGATCTACCCACCACGGGCCCCCCTTTGAGGATTGGTTAAATGCATATTGGGCAGGATTTCCATCCTATATTCAATTGATGTATGGGAGGAAATACTGAGATTAGAGGGCTGATTTTAAAAGGGAGCTATCAAGTCAGTCCGAGATTGGTCACGAGGGAAGCAGACTTCTCCTGACAACCTTCCTTTTGTTCCACGTGCAAGTTCGGGAAGATCTTAGAAGTGGAGGTGTTAAAAGGGTTGGTCATGGAGGAGGTGAATTTCTGCTGACAGCCTTCTTTTCTCTTGCACAAAGTCATCACTAAAGGTTAACCTATGGGTTATTGCACTCTCAATTAATATTGAACAATGGATACATAATTCAGCATTGGGGGTGCTTTTCACAAACTTGACTTAGTAAACTGAAGGAAAGTTAATCTTCAGCTGAGGACTTTCAAACTTGCGAATGACCACTTTGCCCATCCTCTAATGAAAGAAAATATGTAGTTAGCGACGATTTTGGCAACAGTGAGAGTCCCATTCACATATGCAGACACAAAAAGTACCCGAAATGAACAGTGTCCCTCACATTTATGTGTTTGGCTATTTGATGTGAAATGGACTTCTCCTTTTTCCAACAACACTATGTGACTATTTGGTTTTGTAAACTTATAAGCAAATAATGCTAGCATTCTACTTTTAAGGTCTTGGCTACAGACAGTTATACCTCTTTAGAAAAAGAACCTGTAACATGCACCTTTAAGCACCAGGAAACTCTGTATATGAGTGACTGCGTACTTTATGTGCTTTATAAAAAAATACATGGCCTATTGTTTCTTAAACATTACATATATTTAGAGTGTGCTTTGGGTAAGCCCCTTCCTCTTGACTGAACAACTTCCTTGTCGATCTCACTTTTCCCACTCCTGATTGAACAGCTTTCCTTCATATTCTTGTGTTTGTCCAAACCAAGAGCATATCTGTCTCACGATCAATCAATCAATCAATCATGACATTTATATAGCGCGCTACTCACCCGGAAGGGTCTCAAGGCGCTTGGGGGAAAGGGTCCGCTACTGCTCGAACAGCCAGGTCTTGAGTTGTCTCCTGAAGGCGAGATGGTCCTGGGTCAGTCGAAGGTGGATGGGGAGGGAGTTCCAAGTTTTGTCCGCCAGGTAGGAGAAGGATCTGCCTCCGGCGGTGGCTCTTCGGATGCGTGGGACGGCGGCGAGGGCGTGGTTGGTCGATCGTAGCTGGCGGGTGGGAGTGTAGAAGGTCAGGCGGTGTTGAGGTACTTGGGGCCCGGGTCGTGGAGAGATTTGTGTGCGTGGGTGAGGAGCCTGAACGTGATCCTCTTGTTGACGGGGAGCCAGTGCAGGTCCCTCAGGTGGCTGGAGATGTGGCATTGACGGGGGATGTCCAGGATGAGTCAGGCGGCGACGTTCTGGATGCGTTGGAGTCTTCTCTGTAGCTTGGCTGTGGTTCCGGCGTAGAGGGTGTTTCCGTAGTCCAGTCGGCTGGTGACGAGTGCCTGGGTGACCGTCTTCCTGGTTTCGGTCGGGATCCATCGGAAGGTCTTGCGGAGCATGCGTAGGGTGTGAAAGCAGGATGAGGAGACGGCGTTGACTTGTCTGGTCATCGTGAGGGAGGAGTCCAGGATGAAGCCCAGGTTGCGTGCGTGGTCTGTTGGCTTGGGAGCGGTGCCCAGCGTGGGGGGCCACCAGGAGTCGCCCCAGGCGGAGGGCGATGGTCCTAGGATAAGGACTTCCGTCACATCTCACAGTGTTGAATGAAGATGTATTATCACACTGCTGACACCATATGTTGCTTTGCATGCATGAGCGGGACTATTCTCTTTCCGACTTCTATTCTACTCTCCATCGCCCCCAATATCCTTTGCGCCAACAATGGATCCTCTTGCACACCACTTCTTTATTTATTCTTAAAATGATTTTTTTGAACATGCACATGTGTACATGCACTGCGGATATCTCCAAATAGGCTTTGATTTATTCGAGCAAATCTGATGTAAAGATGGTTGCTGCATATGTGCTTGCAACCACAATGACCATTTTTTACCAAGATTTGTCAAATGAAAACAAAATGCATGCAAAGAGGGGCACCACAGATCCCCAACATCTGAAGTAGCCATTTGTTCATGGATTTTGTAATGTTTAACAACATTTTGTTTTAAAATGGCAGCAATAGATGTGCCGGCATTCATGGCGTCTATTTAGAAGGGCAAAAAGCATCCTTTTTTAGGTCGAGCCTGGGCAGCGCATGTACTGCTACAAGGCATGCAGTATTCGAGTATGGCTTTGAAGCCCCGTCCACTCCCCGTCCATATTTTTGATTGGCTTGTGTCATATTCCTTCATAAAATCTGGCTTCCGAGTTGTTATTAGACTTGTTAGTCCCTTCTAGGTACCGCCTTGTCTGCATTTGTTACCTCCCATAACAACTGGACCTTTTACTTGTCTTGTTACATAGTCTGGTTTATCTTGGCTGTGAGCACTATTTTGTTTAATAATTTGCCCCTATACCAACCACTTCGCTGCAGCACACCGCCCGCTTTTATTTTATTTACTAATGACATTCGGCTTTAACTATAGCGGCTGCCTTTCTTACTTTCTTTCTTTCTTTCTTTAAATGGTCCGCTTATAGTATAGTGGCCGCTTTTACTTATTTATTTATTTTTTTGTTTACTAGCGCCCCTGCTGCCCTTTCACATTCATGGTGGCTGTTGCAGTTTCTTTAGAAATGCCACGTCTAAAGAAAGGGGCGTGGCCAACATTAAAGTTAAACCGCAGCATTGGCACTATGACAAAAAAACGGATGCTTTTTTTGTTAAAGCGCCCACGCTTCGGTTTCACTTTATTGTCGGCTTTGACCTTTTCTTTAGACGCAGCTTGTCTGTAGAAAGGGCGTGGCCTCCATGAATGTTAAAGAGCTGCAGGGTGGTAGTAATTTGCAATGCAATAGTTCTCGCATTTGCAAGAGTTTAAGCTCTTGCATTGCCAATAGCTCAAATTCTCATAAATGCAAGACATATTGCATTGCAAATGCTTGTTTCTCATTTTTTTTGCACACAAAGTTTGGC
The DNA here is from genome assembly GCF_964263255.1 of Lissotriton vulgaris. Lineage (NCBI taxonomy): Eukaryota > Metazoa > Chordata > Amphibia > Caudata > Salamandridae > Lissotriton > Lissotriton vulgaris. The sequence goes on along the minus strand of NC_141685.1, from coordinate 1,880,291,154 downwards.
GTTACGCTGCTTTGGGTTCACCTGCAATTGTAGTAGGTGAACGCTTTGAGAGCAATTCTCCCAGGTTCCATTCTAGGGCAAAGCAAAGATACCTGTCATCAGAGACAGTTTCAATATTTCTCTGTACCTCACTTGTGTCGCTCCAGCTGAGGGGAGGGGCTAGTCACGATGCGTGTTTCTGTTTTCGAAATGGATGTGATCGCAGAGGGAATGCGCATTGTCTGCATAATCGTTTACAAGCGATTGCGTAGTAAGGATAGATGAAAACATGAATTCAAATTATGCATGGACTTTTTAATATAAATTTCAGGGTATAGAAAATAGTGCCTCTTTCGAAGCGACACACCAGCAGTGTGTAATCGAATAGTCCCTGCCTGTTGAAGTGCAAATTGGAAAAGGCTAGGCGTGATATTTCTGCATTCTATCTTTTCAAATCTGGTACAATTTGAAATGATGTATGATTGTAACATTGTTTGCATGTTGTTAATACCATTCTTCCCTCTGCTGTGCGTATACCAATATCGTGAACAGACGTGCGGCAAAATAAGGACATATGAATCATTTATTCTGCATTTATTGGAATACATTTCTGAAGATTGACTGAGAAGCTATGTGATTAATTTTATGGTTATTTTTTCGACCATCTTAGAAGAATCATTTCGAATTGATTTTTCCCAGGAAAGAGCTGAACGGTGGATTTAGCTTGTGTTCAATAAATATGACTTCTTAGTTGTGCGCAAACAATATTTTGCATTACCCTCCTCTTCTTTCTGGCTTTCCTTCCTCCCGTCTCGCCCTTTTTTTCTCTTTGTGTTGCCTATTCATTGATCTCTTTTTATCTCCATATTTCCTTCATCTGCTTTGATGCTTCTGTCTCCTCTTGTCCCGAGAGCTCTTCTTTTACTTTTCCAGTATCATTCTCTGACCACGTTCTTCCTCCTCTATTAACTCTTTCCGTACCCTCTACAATAGACCAGTGAAGAAAAGGAGGCGACTATCCCTTTGAAAAGCTTTAGTAGTCATTTACAATATGATAATATGCACATGAGTATTATTAATTTATTTCTCTCAATAGTCATCCGTACTTCTTTAGGGGGGTGAGTCATATTTGCTCACACCACTAGCATTTTGAAAGGAGCCCCAAAAATGTCCTACTCTCCTTTGCCACAGTAGCTAGTCACAAATGTTGTAGAGAATGGTCTACTAGCCTGCTTCTTTGGAATCTAATTTTTGGGCTTGCCATTGTTTGATTATACGATGGTGCTTGGGTAAATGCAAGCAGCAATAGGTACTTCAGTGGCAATTAGTACATTTTCTCCGACCCACCTGTGTCGTAAGTGTCTGAGTAACTCATTTTCTTCATATATGCCTTTTGTCCCTTATGGACAGCTACAGTTTGTGCAATGTCTCCCAAATTGCGATCCCTACCAGTGTAACGGCGTTGGCTGTTGCTGTCCCTGTGATTTGCATGTGTGTTACTTGTGCTGTAACTAGTTGACTGCTTTCTAGTGTGATGTCAGTGTTAGCGGTGCAGCAGGTTCCTACTCCGTGTCACTGTCATCATCATGGGAGACATACATGGTCCTTCCTGTCAGTGTGTATGTACTTTAATGCATTATGCCATGATTTTGTATGCATGGCCATGAAGTTGGGTGATAACAAAGTATTGCATGCAAACTTCAATGGATGGTGGTATTCTACCTCCAGCTAGGCATTTAATGAGTCTACGTTCTCACCTCTTAAGTTAGCAAATTAATTTAGCTTTTCTCAAATAGCTTCCCAACACTTGCCACTTGTTTCTCTTCTAGTCTCTACCAGTAGGAATCCAAAACTAAACTTTTCTTCCTTGACAACTGCTTTAGAGATACCTGGAGCTCCTCATCGGAGAGCCTTAGTTTACACCAATGTCTAGATTCAGATATGTCGGTGTAATGTAGGCTCATATATGCACCAATGAGCATTTTTGCATCAGTAAAATAGAACCAGTATATTTACTTCCTGTGAGGGATGGGCAGAAAATAAATCTGGGAGGCCATATGTGTTTCTTAATCTTGGCGTTTTTATTTGGAGAAGTCAATGTAACAAGAGGAATTTGAGTGAAACACAAAGAAAAAAATGTCTTGGTTCTGATAATTGGTCTTGATTTGTCAGGACTTCTTCACTCTGTGCTCGTTGCTGATTGATCTTCAATGTTCCTGCTCCGCCTTCCTTCTTTGTCCATGCCTCTCCGTTGTATGCCTTGACCTTTCTTTTTTTCATAGACACCAGGTCTATGGGACAGATCGTTGGTCTGGATACGGAAGGGTAAGTCTGAATGGGTTACGGGTGCTGGGTTGGGAACCGGTAAATTCTTAGGATGGGGCAGGGTGGCTCATCCTTACAATTCCGTAAAGCGCAGAAGGATCAATGGTTCTTAAATTAGGGTAGATTCCACATTTGCATGGATTAAGTCATTCAGTAGGTTTCTTTTTACTCACTCACTTAACTGTTCATAACATACCAATATAACTTAAAAGACAGCATTTTAAAGTTTCACCCTGGGTGGTAAAGCTAGTTGTTTTTGGGTGGCAAAGTAAGAATTCTCAGTAGGTCAGTAGCCTTCCATGTACAGCCAAATGCTAAACTATAGAGCTATTCAGGCGATGACTGTATTCACAGTACGATTACCCTGCCTCGCAAAACCGATTCATATGGCCAACAGGGGGTAAAAAACCTGCAATTCAGTAAAGGGTGATGTTAGGGTTTGGAAGATTTTAGGGAGCCATGGGTGCATAGAGTTGCTCTGGTTCACCCAGAGAGTTGGCCCATACTTTGAATCCTCCTCTATGTGGACCTTATAGTGGCCAGTATAAGAGAGAGCACCTTCAGAAGATTCATGTTTCACTGGTCAACCAGGGTAGGCACTTTAGAGAGAGATCTGGGTCTCCAAATCAGTAGCAACCCAATTCACACATGTTATGAACTCAGTGAACTCCTGAGGGAGTATTCCATCAGTATTCAGGTCCCTTTTTACCCACAAATAGCTTAATATTCCAGATCATAGGCCCATGGCTGTGATAGGGTTTTACATTTGATTAAAAGGCTGCAGTCGGTGATACTCTTCATAAAAACACTGAACACAGGCATCAGAACACACTGGAATTCCCAGGTCCCAAATCAGATGTTGTAGCAGCACTTGATTGTTGTTCCAATAGGCGGTAAACATACTATTTTCAAAAGATCACTTGTACCCAGAGTTAGAGCGGCATGCCCTAAATCCTACAAAGGAGCATTGCTGTTGTCAGCAATACAGTCCGAACTTATCAAAAAATAAGATTCCCTTATGTGTCAAGTTTACTTCAAATAGAATGTACTGAACTAAATAAATATAAATTGTCTTAACAAGTCTATTTAGGAAAGATAACATGTTATTTCATACATAAAAAAACCACTTTTGATTACAATATTAATAATGTGTTTAAAAGCAACATAATAATACATCGTTTATTTGCAATGCATATTCATCACAATTCTTCATAAAACAATGTAATTGTCTAATTCCAACATCAATAATATAAACATGAAAGGAACATGTCAAAAGACAGTATGTCAATACATTGAGAAAATATTGACAACAAATTTGGCGTTTCGGTGTGTCTTTTTATTTTCTTGCCACCTTCTTTAGGATTTATATTTATTTTACAACTTTTTTCATGAATTTCATAAGATACAAACAATACATCTAAAAACAAAGCATAGAATACAATTAAAATCAATCCTTTTTTAGGTCTCGGTAATATCCGGTCTGCCGAAGGCAGACCGGAAGTCCGAGAATTAATGTTTCTTAGTGGGACTATTTGTCCCGCCTCTGTTTTTGCCTCTCTCCCATTGGCTGGCTTCCTAAACGGAGGCCAGCCATTGGAAGAGAGAGCTGTCCCTCCGAATAGGCTCCATCTTTTTCGGATTCGGGGGCGTACATTTTGCTGTTCTTTAGCCAGTGACGTCATCCGTCACTCAAAACAATAAATACACGCCCCCAAATCCGAAAATGGCCGTGGGTTTCTCCGAGGCATTTTCTCCTTGCCTCGGAGAAACCTGGTGGTGTTTTCGGAGCTGCTCGCCTCCCTTCCCTTCTGCTTTTAGGAGCTGCTCGGCTCCGCTCGCCTCCCCCCTTCCCTCTGCCCTCCTACGTTGCACTCTTGCCTCCCCCCCTCCCTTTGCTGCAGCTCTCCTCCGTCGTGCTCTGCCGCTCCCCGGCCCCCACCCCTCCCTCCCACCTCCTTAAAATTATGTTGTGACCTCCCTATTCACGGTGCAACGCTGACCTCCACCCCGTGCAGAACTCTTGTCTGCGTATAGGTATTTATTGCAGCAAGAGAGATGGTTCACACGCCTGTCTTGCAAGCCTAGCAGAGAGGGGCGTGAAAGAAAACTGCCCCGGGTTATCGGGCATAGTCACCCCTTTGAACCAGCCCCTCTCCCAGGCATAGAGTGCAGTTATAACGGGCTTCAACTACTACTTCATGCAACACAATATCTGCTGAGCGTCACCCGAGTGAGAGGCCCCCCTCCTTACTTTCGCCGTTCCATTTACCTCAGGGGACGTGCGTACACCGATATCCAATTACACAGCCCCCTGAAATAATCTTCTGAATGGCTGGCATTCTGGTCACCATGTTGACTTTCTCGTAGTTTTGGAAAATATTTCGTGATTTGATATTCCGCGTTTATAGTGAGAAGCTGTCACTTCTAGTGATATACTTTTAGGGGATAGTAACTGGGCGTATTTGTGACACCCTCCCATCAATATTTGGGGCATATCAGAGGACCAACGTATTTATTAGGCACATCACCATTAGCAACTACGAGTTGTCGTTTGGTGGCAGCGTCAGCTTTAGTATACAGTGGGTAATATTTTATAAATTGCGATTGTTCTTTACAAAAGAATCGTCTCTCCAGGAGTGGCGAGTGAGCCTCTCTTATACTGCAAGAGATTTGCCCTCCTCTGCCTCTCACATAGTGGGTGGAGGACTTGGTCCTCCAGTTCTATAATAATGCCATTACTGACTGCAATGACGTAATCGGAAGGCATGCAGATATGCAGCAGGGTTGTGTATGCCCTGCTACTGCTATAATATTAAGTAGTCCAATTTCTCCAGGTACCCATACATCATCAATCTACATACCAGTGAGGAATGCCACACTTTGTGTCGCACGTTTCTTCTTGACATCCGTACCTCAATGCATAATATATAGCACATGGAAAATCCAAGTAGAACAATGCATTGCTTCCCACCTTTTGATACCGAAGCTTAAGCACGGCCCATATGAATTAGCAACATCCATTAATACCTGTGCATGCGCCCCTCAGTGGCGTTAATTTTATGAGCCTGAGAAGGATGAAAAGCTCTGTGCTGGCTTCACCATGAGTTGAAAGCAGTGACCTTCGCATCGCCTAGATATATCGGCAGTAGGAACGCTAATCCCCAGAGGTGTCTTAATGGTTATATCTGAAGGCCCAATACATCAGGTGGTAATATAGCTGAGAGGGTTAGGACACTTGCAGTAGAGTTTTTTATTCAGCAGGTGACAGCTTTCAATCATAGTAAAATAGCTGTGCTGCAGTGTGCTTTGTTCAATCTGCTGGGTACAGGTTTGAATCCTTGAAGGTTGCTCAGTGGGTTGTTGCAGAGATACGGGTGTAACCTACAGGTCACAAATTCGAGTGCTGGGAAATTTGCTGAGTTAAGTGTGCAGATGTTTCCAAGAGCTGAATGTAAAGCTGGTGGCATAAGCTTGACACCCTAGAAAACTACCTCTAGCTTTCAGTCATCTGAGCCATTGATTATGATTTATGGGCAGTGGTAATTACTGCAGGTTAGGCCAGGGCAAATAGCGCATGATTTAAGTGACTTACCTGATCATAACATAACATGTGCATTTGTAAATTACATGTTCAGCCCCAAAGGGGCATCTTGATGCTGAATAACAGATGTTTATTGTTAGCCAACTATAAGAGGCTATTACATTGATTACCCAGACAGGCAGGCGTTTGACTGCACACTCTCCCAGATGCCTTTGTGGGTGGGGATGTGGTGGATTGTTTAGTGCGCAGGTTTAACGATTCCCCTCAAGGCTCATATGCTGCATTTACTCTCGGTGTGCCTGAAAGGTGACAGATTGGGAACACTGGAATCTGAAGTCTTGTGCAGCAACATAAGCTCTCTGACTCGCACTTCAAATCGGCACACAAAAGTGAGCAGGGTCATGCTCCTACAATTATAGGCCCCTTAGTAAGGGCTGTTGCTAAACGATGACATGTTTTGTGCCATAGAGGTGCACCTCTCGGGAGGCATACAGGGACATGCAGTGAAAATTATTTCTCAGCACACTGGGCTGGTATTGTCATAACAGCATTTGGGCCTTTATCATAGCTTCAGAGTGAAAGGCATTTATTAAGCATTTAGATGAAAATCATCTTCTGGATGAATAAGAAACTAAAAGTGCTGCATTTAAGTGGCTTCTGCGTGCGTGAGCTCCTCACCCCACTCCCCCCTCGTTGCTTGTGTGCGTGAGCTCCTCAACCCCTCCCCCCTCGTTGCTTGTGTGTGCATGAGCTCCTCCCCCCTCCCCATCCCCCCTCGTTGCTTTTGTGCATGAGCTCCTCACCCCCTCCCCTCCTCGTTGCTTGTGTGCGTGAGCTCCTCACCCCCTCCCCCCCTCGTAGCTTGTGTGCGTGAGCTCCTCACCCCCCTCGTGGCTTCTGCGTGCGTGAGCTCCTCAACCCCCTCTCCCCCCTCGTTGCTTGTGTGCGTGAGCTCCTCACCCCTTCCCTCTCGTTGCTTGTGTGAGTAAGCTCCTCACCGCCCTCCCCCCTCGTGGCTTCTGCGTGCGTGAGCTCCTCACCCCCCTCGTGGCTTCTGCATGCGTGAGCTCCTCCACCCCCCCTCGTTGCTTGTGTGTGCGTGAGCTCTTCACCCCCCCCTCGTTGCCTTTTCCTTTTGATAAGGTGGTGTAATGATAGTTAGTGCTTATGCTGCATTACGACCCCTGGCTGTGCTTGCTCCCCTGCCCCATGGCTGTGCTTGCTCCCCTGCCCCCTGGCTGTGCTTGCTCCCCTGCCCCCTGGCTGTGCTTGCTCCCATGCCCCCTGGCTGTGCTTGATCCCCTGCCCCCTCGCTGTGCTTGCTTCCCTGCCCCCTCGCTGTGCTTCCTCTCCTGTGTGTGTATGTGACTCTGTGTGTGTGTGGGGCTCTGGGTGTGTGTGGGGCTCTGGGTGTGTGTGGGGCTCTGGGTGTGTGTGGGGGGCTCTGGGTGTGCGTATGGGCTCTGGGTGTGTGGGCTCTGGGTGTGGGGCTCAGTGTGTGGGGCTCTGTGTGTGGGGCTCTGTGTGTGTGGGGCTCTGTGTGTGTGTGTGTGGCTGTGTGTGTGTGTGTCTCTGTGGCTCTGTGTGTGTGTGTGTGGCTCTGTGTGGATAGCTATTTTTGTAGGTGGCTCTATGTGTGGGTGGCTCTGTCTGTGTGAGGGTAGCTCTGTGTAGGGGGCTCTATGTGAATGACTCTGTGCGAGTGGCTCTGTTTGGGTGGCTGAGTATGTGTGTGTGGGTGGCTTTGTGTGTGTGGCTCTGTGTGGGTGTAAATGCAATAGGTCATGCATTTGCGAGCGATTAAGCTATTGGCATTGTAAATGACAATGCCATTTATTTTACAATTAAGCTATTGGCAATGTAAATGACAATGCCATTTATTTATGATTTTAAAAAAATTTAATGAGCAATGCCAATAGCTCTACCTTTAATGATGCCGAGACCATTGCATTGTAAATGCTTGTTTATTTTTATAAAATAGACTCGTTTGGTACAGGGCACCCTACATTTAGATATAATGGTTATACTTCATGGTTATAAAATTATTTAGACCTGGTTGGTACTTAATTCAAACCCAAGTCACTACAATTGATTTCAATTGCATTTAGAGTTACAGTATAATGAGAAAATGTAAAATATCACCTCAGTTTGTATTAACAGGGAGAATTTGGAGTGTGCAGACTTATTTAAATCTCGTTGCACTATTTCAGGGATCTATATTCACTTCCAATATCATCTTTGTAGTCTTCTAAAAATAATGGACCTGTTATGGGTATCTTCTTGTTAAGAAATCATAAAAATGATCTAAAGCCCATTACAATGACTTACTTGCAAAAAGCAGGATTCTTTCTGACTAGGTGAAAAACGCTTGGGATGCAGTTTCCAATGGTTGTTTACCTATTAGGGATGTTTTTCAATGTTTTATTATCCGAGTATTCCTGTATATCAGTTTTATTAAACACAAACTTAGTTATGTGCTGCACCAATAAACTTGCCCTTGGTTCTCCTCTTTAGTTTTACCCTGTTTCAATTGCGGAGGTGGTTTAGTTGATCATATGTGATCCTTTCTTTGTCCGTTAATTTTTGGAGCCAAACTTTTTCAGTTAATCCGTCCCAACTTGCTGTATGGGAAGCAAGGTAAAATATTGCGTCTCAATACTCTGGGAGATCTATTAAAACTTCCTATTATTTAAAATATTATTTAGTCCGATTTTCTTCATTAACCCGTTAACCACGGCGCAAATTCCGCCATGGTGCGGGACTTTTAATGAGTGGGGGGCCACGTCGGCCAACGGACGTGCACAGCACTAGCCAGGTAGTGCCCGCGACGGTCGTTGGCCTACACACGCAGGGAACGGGTTAAAGGGACACTTCATTATTTATTTACTATTGAGTACAATGAATCCTACCCAAATAGTGTGCACCTATCATTACTTAGCATAACCAGAATTTTAATTGTGTCACGATTCTCTAGGGTGATTTATACAATGAGGGCCTCATAGATGATTTTTAGAAAAAGGGCCTCATGCACATTATCTTCTGCCAATTTACAATGCGACAATGTGCACTTTCTACAACTTTATTTTTGAGTCTTCGCTTTACACCATTATTATCAAATAAATTAAAGAATACTTATCAAAATACGGGAGCCTCATGCACCTTGTTATGTTATGTTATATTTATTTTTTGTATAGCGCACGGCTACTCAAAAAGAGTGTCCCGGCGCTTTGAGTAAGGAAAGCTACAGCACAATAACATAACACAGTAAAAAGAAGAAAAGAAGCAGAAAGAGAAAACAACAGGATGGCCTACTGGGTAAACAGCCAGGTTTTGAGGCCTTTCCTAAAGGCAAGTAGGCTGGTGGCTCCCCGGAGTGTGAGCGGCAGTGAGTTCCACAACTGTGGCGCCAGTAGTCCAAAAGAGCGGCCTCCCAAGCGGGCTCTTTTCACTCGGGGGACAGCCGCCAGGAACAGAGATTCTGACCTCAGAGAACGAGCCGGATGGTAAAAGGCAAGTCTCTTTTGGAGGTACTTCGCTCCCACCGCATGGAGGGCTTTATAGGCCAAAGTCAATGCCTTAAAAGCAATCCGTTTGCGGATGGGAAGCCAATGCAACGTCTGCAGCAAGCCCGCAGCACTGGCTCGTCTGTTCAGACCAAAAATGGCCCTCGCGGCAGCGTTCTGCACAACTTGAAGCCGCTGTAGCAGATACTCTGGCAGGCCCAGGTAAAGAACGTTCGAATAATCTAGCCTAGAGCCGATCAGAGCCTGCACAGTCAGCTTCCTATGCTCCTCAGACAAAAGGGGTAGAAACCTCCGCAGCATTTTGAGGAGGCCGAAACAAGTGCCCGTCACACCAAAGATCTGGGATTTCAACGTTAGCCCCTTGTCCATCTTGACCCCCAAGTTCTTAGCAGTTTGGGATGAACAAGACAGAGGGAACATATTAATGGGCCACCAAGCCTGTCAGTCTGGCTCCGTATCGCACCCAAAGAAGAGTACCTCAGACTTATCGGAATTGCACTTGAGGCTGTTCAGTTGGAACCATTTAAAAACAGCCCCAAGGCAATCCCGGATACTCTCCCCATCAAAGTCTCCTCCTCTCTTACAAGAGAAGAGGAGCTGGGTGTCGTCTGCGTAGGATACGATCTGGGCCCCTAACGACTCCGCCAGCGCCGCCAGAGGGGTCATGAAGATGTTAAAAAGGGTCGGGCTCAATATAGAGCCCTGTGGAACCCCGACTCCCAGAGGCGGCATCACGGCGGATTCTGGGGAGGCCCAGACCGTTTGCCGGCGGCCAGCTAGAAAGGAGGAAAACCAGCTGAGCGCCGTCCCCTGTAGGCCAATCTCATAGAGTCTTGCGAGAAGGCCATCATGGGGGACGGTGTCGAAAGCCGCCGACAAGTCCAACATCACCAGCATGGCTTTGCCCCCAGTGTCCAGAACCCCTTTAATGGTTTCTGAAACCTCTAGGAGCGCGGTCTCTGTGCTGAGATTTGGGCGGAAGCCGGACTGGGTGGCGTGCAGAATCTCGTGTGTCTCTAAAAAATTGGAAGGGCACCGTCTGAACATGCTTCTCCAAAATTTTCGTGAGAGCCGGCAGCAGAGAGATAGGCCTATAGTTGACTGGGGCCTTTGGGTCAAGACCAGGCTTCTTAAGCAGAGGGATGACCATTGCCTGCTTCCAGGCCTGCGGAACCACTCCTTGGCTCAACGAGAGATTCAGGAGAGGGTTCGCCAGCGGATTAATCACTTCCGCAATTTTCGCCAAAAATTTGGCCGGGCACGGGTCCAGAGGCGACCCAGATTTGAGATTGCCCATAAGCACTAAGGAAGCAGGGGCTGAGATAGATGGAAACACAGCCAACGTCGAACCTGGCGGGCCAGAGGGAACAAGTCAACCTCAGGGTTGATCAGCCCCGCCGGTGCCACCGATGGAAAAGAGTCCTGTATAAGTTTGATCTTGCTGGTAAAAAAATCAGCAAGATCCGAAGCCCAGGATTCAGAGGGCATCTCTTCAGAAGTATTGGACCGTGGAGCCATGAATTCTCTCACTATGGTAAAAATCTCCTTACAGGAGTTGGATGCGGCTTCTATCCTCCCTGCAAGGTAGGCTTTTTTACCGAGGCGAATGTCCCGGTGGTAGGCCTTAACCGCCGTCTTATAGGTCAGCTTAGCCACAGCATCGTATTGTGCCCGCCAGGCTCTTTCGGCTACCTTACACTGCTGCCGCGTAGCCGACAGTGCTGCGGTGAACCTGGGAGCCGAGACCCGTTTCGTGGTCAAGCGGGGGGCCAACACCGGGGCAAGATCGTTTAGCCTGTCTAAAAGCCATGCTTGCAAAGACTCCAAATCCTTCTCCAGGTCGCCTACGAGGTGGCAAGGGTGATCCAGGGCGGCCTGGGCCAGCATCGCAGGGGTCACTCGATGGTAAGCCCTAGGGACTCGTCCCTGCTGCTGTGGCACAGAAATAGACGATTTAGCTGTGCCTCTAATCGAGAATTTAGCAAGCCGATGGTCTGACCATAGCACCGGGATAATCTCTTTCACCTCAAGAGGGGATGTCGAGAAGACCTGGTCAAGAGTATGCCCCTTGTCATGCGTAGGCCCCTGAAGGTAAGGGATCAGGCCCAGCGGGGCCGTAGCCTCTAATAATTTGATAGCGGCCGGGTCCGACGGATCGTCCATCCGGAAGTTGAAATCCCCGGCTACCATACAATGTTCTGCTTTCAGGGCCAGTCCCAGCAAAACGGAATCGAGATCTTCAAAAAACGTTCCAGGTGGGCCAGGTGGTCTGTATACTAATAATCCTTTAACTGATTGATGAGGAGCCAGAGTGATAGAAAAAGCAAGGGTCTCAGAGCCGCGGATGTCATCCATTTGCAAGATAGCACATGGCGTGCCCTTCTTCACCACCAGTGCCACTCCACCACCCCTTCCCTTACAACCACCAGTATAAAATATGACGGTGTGCAGCATCTAATGCCTTTATTTTTCACATTTAACTCTTATTCTAGAATTGACTCAAGGGTATTAATCAAAGTACAGGTCATCTTTTTATCTAAACTCTCCTTTTAACATTAAGGATCTAAACATTACTTTTGGTCCATAGCCTCCCTGCGCTTCTTACCTCCTCGTCTAGTCAACAGCGAGTCAAGATGCCAGTTATCTGGTTCCATTTGTGAAACCTTCTTTGAGGCATTCCCTTTTATAATGCTTCCAGGTTAATCCACATACAAATGCGTAAGCGGTGGCCATTTTAAGGTCAGGCTTATCTAGTTATACTAATTGCCTAGATTACGGCCATTGGAAAAAACTGGATTTTCTGTCACACGAAACCAAGAATATTGTTTACTTTAACATTAGTTCCCGGTTACCTGATGTAGTTGGGCCTATCTATTAAGTATGTCTCTTATGTTTAAGACTGACAACCATTTCCGTACGTGGCCGCCATAATGAAACCAGGCTTGCCACTGTCTTGTGTTTTGGTTTCACCTTTGCACTGTGTTATGTTAGCACGCGCTTATTAGAAGTTTAAACGCCATTTTCCTTTTCTGCTGCCTCTGCACATGACGCTTTTTGCCTAGTTGGATATTTTGCTTCACACAAGAATAACGTGTTTGCTTATAATATCAATTCTCACACACAAGAGGGGAGAGGGTCTATATCTAATTCAACCACCCCGAACCCCCTAAATGACTCTAATACACACAAAAGAGGGGTGGAGAATAACAAAGCATGAACGATAAAGGAAGTTACAAACAAAGATCACGAGTGTGCAAACATTGGCACATTCATGAGTGATGAAAAACTGCCCTCACTCACACACAATGTGTGTGACATGCTTCATCCTCGGGTCTGCTACAACGCCCGGGTGTAGCCACACTCCGCGCGGAGCATAGGGAGGGGGAACGAAAACATTCTTTGTATATACACAAGGACAACGTGTAACAGACAACTAAAAAGTGACAACAGTGTTCACAAACAAAAACCAACAGGTCAAGACTGAGTACAGAGAAAAACAAGAAAATGCAGTAGAGAGTGATTAAAACTGGCTCCTGGATACCAGATATAAATTTTATTGGTAGGTTCCAAGGTCAGGGTTAAAAAGGACTGGATGGTGGTACTAGTGAAGGACCCGGGCGTTGTAGCAGACCCGATGATGAAGCATGTCACAAACATTGTGTGTGAGAGAGGGCAGTTTTTTATCACTCATGAATGTGCCAATGTTTACAGACTCGTGATCTTTCCTTATAATATCAGCCTTGCTTGGTAAGCTATGCCTGTACAGTGAGTGCCGAGGCCTTCAAGGTTACTTCAACACAGCGCTTGTTGTTTGGATTGATCAGCGCACTGAGTAGACCTAATATGTATGCAGCTGTGGCCAACTTTGGGTTTAAGCGGGATTGATAATGCACTACACAGAGCATGAGAAAAACACTTGATGAATATCCGTATGCAGAGAGTTGGTGCAGGAGATGAACCCAAAGGTATGGGCCCGCCCTTCTAAACCCAAGGAGACCTTCTGTAGATATAATATAATATACTTTGTAGGGGGGGGTAAACAGAGGTTCTATTTGGACCTTTTCCCTTTAGCATTTTAACATGCTTTCGCCTTTTGTATTCTATGGAATAGTAACCATGCTGTTAACCTTGTTCCTTATATGTTTGCTTGTATTAGCTAAGATACTGCGTTTGAGAACACTGCATTAGAAATAAACACTTCAAATTCGCATGTGTCCTCATTTACTCCTGGTTCTGGATAGGTATGTTAGTATAACAAAAGAGTGTTCATGTGTTCCAAGTTACCTGAGGTGTTCTAAGTCCATGTTCTGGGTTGTCTAAATCATTGGGGGTCGGTAAGAACCAATGAGACACTGATTGATAGTCTGGTAGGGGATTTTGGATACTAAGGTGAGTTTTGGCACACCCTAATTCACTGAGGTTCTAAGTCTCTATGCACAGTTCTGTGTAGGAGCAGAATCCCTGCTACACCACTTTGTCCATCCTTGAGATTAAATACCTTTTGGATTACATAAGAGTATATACTCACCTCATATTACTATTAATCTTAGTCTTAAAATAATCTGCCTGTACATTTTATCGATACGATGTTTACTATGCAACCATGATATATTCGGCGTACAGATACGTGCCCAGCCACCATGATGGAACCAGGCATTGTCTCTTTGTCCAATTAGTCTATCATGTCATTAGAATTATATCGAAATACATTCTGCCCTCCATGCATTGAATCTATTAATCTTCTCTGTACTTGTTTGGCAGATAAACATGACTGTTAATTATAAAGGCAATATTCCTATTGATTTTAGCTTAAACACAGCTGCCTGTGCATCATGCCAATACAATGTTTTTTATACAGCCATGATGCAATCAGGAAGATATATTCTATCCGATATTTCCAGTATTGTTTGTGACATTCTTGAGAAAATATTTTTCTCTTATCTCCCCTCCACTGCTGTGCTGATGCTCCCTATTGACAATATAAGGGTAGTGATGAGTATGTGGATAGTACTGTACTACTAACGTGTCTTATCATTTTATTAGCCAATCAGTCTTACCCATTCTTCTTTGCTGTTGAGGCCCTGACTGTCTGTATTAAATTTAGACGTGTAAAATTGCTCTCTTTGTTTTCTCTTTCTGTCTATGTTCCCACCTTGTGTGGATCCTTTCACTTTTTCTAGAATAAACCATTTTAAATCCTGCTCATCATGTTTTTTTTCTGACCAATGTTCTACTAATGGGGCATTCTTTTTTCTTGTTCTCAAGGCTGTTCTATGCTCATTAAGTTTGGCTCTCATTTCTATGACTGTTTCCCCTACGTATCCTTTTCGACAGGGACAAACGATAAGATAAATGACATTTTTTGTCCTACAATTCACCATCTCATTGATTCAGTTGTGTACCCCATTTAATTCAACTTTCTGTTATTTTATAACGGATTTACAATTGACACAGGAGCTCCAAGGAAAACTGCCAATCAGTTTTGAGCCATCTGTTATGCTACTTTGGTGTTAAGTATTTAGTTCTCTATATGCAAAGATGTTTTTTTTTAATGGTATTTTTCCTGGATTATTTAAAAGAAACCAGTTCTTATTAATCAGATTTTGTAGTTTGCTGCTCATGCTATTAAAGTTAGTGACCATACAATGCCTTTTTCTACACTGTTGATGTTACTCTTTTCCTCAAATAGGCTATCGCAATTATAATATTTTGGTCTCTTTTATGAGTTTTTGATTAATCTTTTTGGATAGTCACGGGCCATTAAATTGTCTGGAAATCAAAGTCCTTCATATCACTACAATTATGCCGAATGCGTAAAAACTGACTGAAGGGGATGCTATCCTTTTGACATTTGGTTAATCTCTCATCTGCCATCCTACAGAACCCCAATCAGCGCCAGGAAACTCACGGTGACAGCGCGCTCTAAAAGAACCTCCTAACATAACATAACATAACATAACATAACATAACATTTAGGATGATTGCTAGTATGATATAATATTGTATTTCTGTCTGTTGGCTTTGTATATATTTCAACAGACCATGTATCTTTGTTTTCTTTTATTGTTACATCCAATAAATCCACAGAATTTTGGCTCATATTCAATGTGAATTTTAGGTTGATATCTCTACAATTTAACCATTCTATGGAGGCAATTAAATCTTTTTGATCTCCTTCCCAGATGAAAAAGACATTGTCAATAAATCTTGACCAGTTCTTCACATTCTCATAGTAGGGGGAGATCTTGTTATTGATATGTTTTTTCTTAAACATACCTACATAAAGGCATGCTAAGCTGAGAGGACAAGTTGCTCCCATACTGGTTCCCTGGGTCAGACAGTAGAAATTGTTACCAAAGAGAAAAATATTGTTCATTAGAATAATTTCTGTACATTCTACAATTAACTCGTTTAAAGGGTGTAGATCACCGTTCTCATTCTTTAACAGATCTTTTATCATTTCAACCATGTCTTTTTGTGGTATTTTTGTATATAGGGATGTAGTGAAGGCAGGGCCTTGCTTGCGCACATTGCTATGTTAGCATAGGTTAATTAGCGGTTTAAAAGCCATGTTACCTTTTTGCTGCTTTTGCTGCTTTTGCACACAACACTATATGTAACTGTTGTTGTAAGATGGGCTGCGTGATTTCTTCACATGAGAATGACTTGTTTTCAACGTCCCTAGACTTACATCTCGGCCTTAGTCTGCACAATGAGTGCTGAAGCCTCCAAGGTTATCATAACAATGTTAGGTGTTGTTTGGGCTGATCGGCTCATGCTCTAGACACAACATGCACGCAGCTGCAGCTAGCTGAAATTCTGGCGCCTTTAATATTGCATTGCATGCATGATTTGGAGGAAATCCATTTCCAGAGAGGGAAAGAGCTTTTGCAGATCCTGATGTGATTCACTAAGAGACCTTCTAATATTTTTTAAAACATAGTTCGTAGCTAGGGAGGGTGTCATACAAGGCACTATAGGACCTGTTTCCACTATCATTATAATATGATTTCTCCGTTTGTGTTTTTTGGAATTGTAACAATGCTGATAGTATTATGTTTAATCATATGCCTGCTTATGTTAGCAAAAATACTGCATCTTAGAGCACGTCATTAAAAAAAACATTTTAAACTTTATTGTGTCTCTTTTTACCCATGTTATGGACTGGTATGAGAATAACAAACGAAGGAGTGCTCTTGATTCCCACCATACCTGAGAGTAACCTAAGTTGCATGTTCTGGGTTGTCTAATCATTGGTACCTTTGCTATGGGAGGAAGAGCTAATGAGGCACTGATTCTAGTCGGTTAGGGGTTCTAGGTACTAAGGTGAGTTTTTTGGTCCACCACAATTCACTGAGGTCCTGGGTCTCTGTGCACAGTTCTGTGTATGAGCAGAATTCCTGGAACCGGGACTCTATGTCCAAACATACTAACCACTCTTGTTTATTGTTGAGTTTCAACCCCTCAATTGTAGAGATCATGTCAGTCGTATCTTTGATAAAAGAGAAAAGTTGTTTTACAAGTGGTCTGATAAAGCAGTCCACTTAGTTACTAATCGGCTCTGTAATAGAGTCTATTCTGGACACGATAGGTCTCATGGAGGGGTCCAATTGGTTTTTATGGACCTTAGGAAGCCCGTACAAAGCCGATATTGTTGGCTGATCATTTTGCATAAATTTATATTCTTCTTTGCATATTATTCCGTCTTCTCTAGCTAACCTAATTATAGTGTCTACTCTACTTTTTAAATTGTTCCATTCGTTCCTACTTGATTTTCTATAGTGACATGGTACATTTAAAAGTGCTTACATTTGTTTGTTGTAGTCTAAAGTATCCAGGACCACTATACTTCCTCTTTGTTGCCAGGTTTTATAATGATAGTTTCACAATCTTGGAGATTTTGTATGCTTTTCGTTGTTCTAATGACAAATGTTTGTTCACCCATGAGTTATTACGACTTTTTCAAAGGTATCAATTTCCTGGCCGGCTAGATGTCTTGTTGGGGTCCAAGTTGATAGTGGTTTTAGACCTGATTTTTTATTACTAGTGCTTTCTTTGTTTTAAAAGATTTTTTTTATTCTGATCTTTCTGAATAGATCTCTAACATCTTTTTCTTCTCATCTTTTTTCTATTGTGAATGTACACACTGGGGCACCTGGAGCAAAGCCTAATCCCTTTCCTAATATTGCTTTCTCAACCGAAGTTAATAGAAGAGATTGATAATGGGAACCTTCATATTCTTTATTCCCATTCTTTCTGGCTTTGAGTTCTCATATATGGTCTTATCTGTCCTGTCTCTCTGGGTTGATTTGTCAATCTCCCTCTTCCTCATGCCCTGAATGTTGGGGGATGTCTCCTTTGCTGCTGTCCTAAAAAAACTGGATAATCTCTCCTGCGTCCTGCAATTTCATCTTTGGGATCATTTCTACCTCGACCATCGGAGCTCCTCTTTACCTCAGAGTCCGAGCTCCAGTATGATGTGTCTGAAAAAGTTACTACAGTCCGAACACATAGGTCTCCTTTTGATATATAACAGGTAAAGTACCCCCTGCCGTACCTTATAAAGCTATTGCAAGTCAAGGAGGAGTTCCATAACCATATAGAGTAATGAGGCGTAAGAGTGAGTGTAAGTGTTTTCACCTCCTCTCCTATAAGATGTCTCCTGAGTCTACAGTCTGGCTTAGGATAAGACACGAGGTGTGTGGGTATAAATCAATATCTCAGTTTTATTCACTATCAATAGTCCAACCATTTAAATGCACCACAACATAATTGAGAAACTGCACAGTCTGGAAGTACAGTTATTGAGTGTAAGGTCTTCGTCTTCAAGCTATTCCCTTCAGTACTTCAGTCAGGGCCAGCGCTCCCCCAAAAGGAAAACAGAAAAAAGGACACTACTGTCACTATCCACTCTATTTTCTTATAGCTTTATATTGTGCTCCCCATCACCAACATACTAAGGTCACGACTTAGTGAGGGTTGGTATTTACAACGGTAAGACTGGGAAAGTGAAGGTTCTGTGTAGAGGACTCCACTCATGCTCCTATTAGTGCTCCTACTTGTGCCACAGTCCCAAGAAGGCCTTCCCCGACAACCTCCTCCCCCACCCTTCCTTCCAAGTCATTTGCCTGGAGCTACGGTCCCCCTGGACTTTAGCAGTGGGTATCTCGGTGTCCTGTTTCCTCGGAGGACTACTGGATACAAGCGCGGTGTGTGTTGGGGACTTCTCCCTTCTTTGAGCCGCTCCGCCGCTGTCCTCCACTCCGCAGGGCTCCTCCGGTCCGTGTCTGTCTTCCGTTGTCTTCTTCCTCACTCCCTTGCACTCCTCCCGCAACGCACTCCTCCTCTCCGCAATGACCCAGCCTCCTGCAGCTGTTCAAACCGTCTCACTCCTCCCGCGACGTCCGGTCTCCTTCCTTCTCAACGACTAGCCTGCTGACTCCCCTTTCGGATGGCGACCAGCCAGGCGCCATCTTGGAGGTCCCGTTCGTACAGAAAAGGATCTCTTCTCTCCTCCCTCTGGTGCCGTTTTTGGGGTAGGTTTGGGAAAAAAAATAGGAGCTCTCCCTGTTGGGGCTTTGAAGTCAGGTGACCTATGGTATGCACATGCTAATTCAATGGCAGATTGAGAAGTGAGTCCGGGATGTTGTTTTAGCATGCCCTTATGTTGCTAGGTAAGGCCTCCAGATACTGCTCTAGGAATATTTGTTCCGTGACTTCTTCCATTGAGGAAGAATGAGGTTGGAGCCACCGGCGACTTCTCCCTCCTTTGAGCCACTCCGCCGCCGTCCTCCACTATGCAGGACTCCTCCGGTCCGTGTCAGTCTCCCGTTGTCGTCTTCAACGCTCCCTCGCGCTCCTTCCTCCTCGCCTCCTCCTCACCGCAATCACCTAACCTCCTGCAGCTGTTCAAACCGTCGCACTCCTCCCGCAACGTCCGGTCTCCTTCCTCCTCAACGACTAGCCTGCTGACTTCACTTTCGGATGACGCCCAGCCGGGCGCCATCTTGGAGGTCCCGTTCGTTCCGGTCTCAGCTTTGGTCCAGCCCATATTACACTGAGTTTCTCTATAAGCATATGGAACCTTGCGGTGAGTGTCAATATCCTTATCATCTATGTCAGGGAGCTCTTTATCCCATACAATACATGGTCTCCACATCGCGTTTCCGACCAACCACTTAAAACCTTGGTGTGTAGCGCCTTCATATGAAAAAGCGAACATGATTGCAAACATGAAAAATATAAAAAAAACTCTAATGTAAAATGAAACACATCAAAATCCTGTTAGATATTCATCACAAACAGATATTAGAAACAGTTCCATACAAGCCACTTTAGAGACAAAAAGCTGTAGTAACTCAGAATGTGTAGAAACAGTGAAGAAAGATTCTAGCTTTTCTCTATCTAAGTAGTGCAAAAAAAAGCCATATTTTCTCTGCTGGTCATTCAGTGGTGGCTCCTTTGCAATTGCGGAGGAGCGTTGCCCCACTGCCTGGAGCAGAGCCTGGAAAATAAAAATAAAACTATGCTCTAGCATTGTTTTATTTTTTGTTTGCCAGCTCTGAGCCAGCTTGTGGAGGGAGTGGCGGTAATTGGGAGGATGGAGGAGTGGTGCTTGTGCACTCCTTAAGTGCTCATGTATGTTTGGCTGGCAGTCTCAGGCTGACCAAAACACACATGTGCACTAAGGTTTCTCCAGCCCGGCTGCATACAGTAGCCTGGCCGCAGAAACCCCACAGACTTCATGACCTGAGCAGGGCGTATTCCTGCCCACTCAGGTCAATCCCCTCGCTGCTCTGCAGCGCAGGTATTGGCTAGGAGTGTGTCCCAGGAGCTACTGGGACCCAGGAAGAGGACAGCAGAAGTGACTCGACACAGGAGGTGGCCGGCAGGGTCAGCTATGTTTTTTTATTTATTATTATTAACATGCTCCCGTACCCTCCGCGCACTCTCCCCCCTGCTTCCCCTACCTGCTCCCCCACCCTTTGGTAATGGCAGCTGCCTCTGTTGTCATTGTAAGCTATAAAAATAGAGCAGAAGAAAAGCAATGTACTGTTTGTTCCTTTAAACCCCACTTTATTTATGCTCTGTGACCTGACCTACCTTTCACCTCGGCTGCTGCACTAGCAGCAGACATTTGTGACATCAGAACTCGACAGTAATAACCTTACAATAGTCGAGTTTTGTCACAAGTCGCTTACTATAAAGAAAATAGTCACTGCTATTTGTACAGGGATTACAGAATGCCATGTCTTACGATGTCATTATAATTCAGTTTGGTCCATCAACCTCAAGATTTCAGAAAATTCTACTGCTGAAAATAGTAAATGAATATAAGTCTGGAAATCTGCATAACAGTGAGTTGGTTCTGAGGAAAATGAAATGTTTTTGCCCTGCTGTAGTTAATGTAGTTAGAGCTCCACATACCCCATCCAAAGGAAAATGTGGAGGTGGTGGTATGAAGACAGAACCCTAGACATTGATACCTTTTACCTTTCCTGTCTCTAGGCTCCATATTCTTGGTTTTCAGAGTTCGATCTTTTAATTCTGTTTGGTAATAGCGACATATTGAACATGGAACAGTTATCAATGTTTACATCTTCAAATTGTTTCTATTAAGTTACTGTTTCCCCATGTGCTTTCTTCTATACTTAGCGCTTGCTTTACTACTATTTATGCCCCATTTACATGGTGGAAAAAAGTTCTAAACTGATGGTCAGGGCCCCAGGAACACTTTATAGTCACTACACCTATATTGTTGTACCATGCCCTTCAAAGGAAGCATATCAATTTTAAAGTCTGTTATAGTTCATGTATGTACTTTCTGATATGCTAGCATATCTGAGATCTCAATTCCCAGCAGCAAGCATCTCAATGTTGGTATTGCATTTCCTGAAACCATGACGAGGGAATCAATCAGCTATCTTCTCAGCTTTAAGTTAGTCAATCTTTCTTGGCTCATTACTACAAACTCTTAATAATGGCTTGAATGCCCTCATTGACTTTCAAAACCTGAATTATGTTGGTGCTAGCTCTGAACAAATTCACCATTTATTCAATCATATTTGCATAAGTTGTCGAGGGAGGCATTGCATTTCTGAAAATGTTGAAATGTACTCTGAGATCAGTTGTGGTGATGCATTTGTCTAATAATTTACATTCAGCTCACCCCAAATACGTAATTCTGCAGTCTATAAGTTAAAGATTGCCATTTTCAGGAGTTGATTCAAAGCAGCACCTTTCTGGCCTCTTAAGAGACCATTGTTCACCAGTGTATTACACTAGACAGCTATGGGTCCACTCCAGGGGTGAAACCAAGAGAGTTGGTATACTGGAGACCCTTCCCTCCTATGGCTGTGTTTTATAGGTCTTTCCCTGATTGCTAATTTGTGTCAGGTGTGCAGGCTAGTTGTAGGAGAGAGAGAGGCATGCCCAAACCGGAGTCACCTGAATAAAGCGGACCTAAATGTCAGCAGCTTGAAGCTCACTGCAAGATATTAAATTTACCTGTGTCCCCTTTTCGTGTGGACTGGAACCCGCCACAATCTCCACGGTTCTCTTCCCCGGTGATGAACTCTACTGATAGTACCTCTTTCCCTATAACAAGGTTCAGTGGATGATTGGTTACCTATTGTTGAGGGGTTGACGTTATGATAAGTGCATTAACCTTCAATGCTTACACTACAGAGGCAGCTCTGTGATCTGCTCCCTCCACCTTCTTGTGTAAGGCATCTAGTGAGCTCATTAGGGAATTTACACTTACATAGCCACTGAACATTCTAAACTCATTCTGGCTGCATCACCATGCATCAGGGTCATTGTCCCTAACTGGGGATTGAGTCCAAGCTGGAATATCACTATGCAGTAATTATTACAGGGGGGGATAGAATGCAAAAATGGCTTACCAAAATGATGTCTACTGAAAAAATAGAATGAATAAAAGTTGTAGCTACAAACAAGGTTGTGCTTTATAAGTTAAAGGTAAATGTACTGGGAGTGGGTGCAAGAGTTGATCCCCCAGCTAGAGAGGAGCATTTACAGTGAAGTGGGAACGGAGACCAGTACAGGGTTTTTAGGAATCCTTGAAAGGTAGCATTAAAGAGTGGTAAGGGGTGCCTCAGAAAGTGGTAGCACTAAGGGCTTTTAGGGTAATACAACAGTATCTTTAGAGGATAGAAAGGTTTTTTAGGGTTCACAGAATGTTAGCATTAAGGGGTGGTTCAGGAATGATTAGTATAAAAGAGTAGTTTTAGGGTTAATTGAAAGGTAGTATTAAGTAGTAACAAGGTTTTTTAGTGTTCAGGGAAGGGTAGCAATAAGGGAAAGTAAGAGGTTTTTAGGTTCAGGGACAGCTAGCTGTAGGAAATCTGCCTTTTCTGCATTTGTCTCCACAAAGTTTTTGCCTATTACTGGACTCCATATTGTTGCTGGTGTTAGGCAGATAACAGGGTGCCAAGATAATCATTGTGTATCTACTGGCTGGTTGCTGAAGGACCTGCTTTGTCCCCCCATATGCCTTTCTTTGTGGGCACAGGACTGCCTAAAATTGAATGTTAGTGTTAAATGTGTAAAGATAGTAGTATTACCACAGTACACTCTTTATAAATACTCCCAGCCCTCAGAGCCCAGGTTTAGTCCTGCCAAAAACTTTGGGCATCTTGGAAATGTCCAAAGTTGGTAAGGTTTACCCCAATGACCTTTACGCCATCGGGCAGGGCGACCTCAGGGGTGATTCCCAACCACTAATTCATTCCAGGCATACATGTAACATCTCCAGACACCCACTTCAGAACACTTGAGGTCCTTAGGAAGAACAGAAGAGGACAAGGATTGCTTTCTGGGACCTCAAATGAGACTTGAATGTCCGTATCTGCTCCCTCTTGTGCCCAGGACAGAGAAGTGGACTTCAAAGATCCATTGGCTGACCTCATGTGTGGCTGGATGTTGGGAGACAACAAGCTACAAGAAGCCTTGCCTACGACTCCCCAGCTGACCAGAAGCAACTGGCCCTTGACTGGACCCTGTTGTCCTATGCTTGTCACCCTGTGAGTTTGTAATTACCTCCCCTGAGGTCCTTGGGGGCTTTAGAAGTGTACTACTATGATGGATTGGGACTTAGAGGACTAGATCAGAAGGTAAAATCTTTGAAATGGATGAACCTGGTTGGTGTATCCGATCCGTGCTCCAGTGTGCTCAGTGTCAAATTGCATCTAAGTCCCAGTCTACTTCGACCATTGATTATTATTGCCACTTTATGTTTTTTGGCACTAGTTCTACTTAAAACCTTTAAATATCATTGGTTCTCTTTCCTGGATTTTTGCCATATTGTTTATTAAAAGTTGCTTTTTTCAGATTTGCATTTGGACTCTATTGTTTTGGCACTCAATAAATACTTTACGCATTGCCCTAAGTTAAGCCTGTCTGCCCTGTGATGTATCTACCAGTGAGTTGAGCTCATGTTAATTTACTGACTTTAAGTGTTCACCCTGATATGGGTTGTGATTATTACTTTAGAAGGGTAGTCACAGGCATCCAATTAATAATTTAGTTTCTTACATTGGTGTTCAGCCATGGGATCCAGGATTTGTGTTTTGCAGTACCACATAGCGATTTAAGCTGAACTTAAAAATCCCTATTTTTAATCTTCACTGGGTCACTTTTGATTGTTTCCTAAATCGATTCTTGCCCTCAAGTGTTGCACCATAGGTTGTTGAGAATATGGATGGGGGTATGGCTAATGTGGGGAGCCTTAGTATGCCCAAGCTGAGTAGCATCTGTAAGCAACAGGGACTGAAGCTGAACAAACACTCCAGGAAGGAGGATTATCACTTTGCCTTCAGAGCCTGGGAGAAAGCCTGTCAGCTAACGTGCACCTCAGAGGAGATGGAGGGCAAGGATTAAGAGGGAAATAAGGAAGACAATGATGGAGCCCAAGTGCCAGAGGGGTGTTATCCTCAAGAAGCAACATCATCTGCATTTTCCACAGGGTCAGCCCACAGTCTCTCCCAGTCAGAAATGATGGGTAGACAAGCAAAACGAGAGCTGAGGTTACAACTGGCCACCCTTGCCCTGGAGGCAAAGATAAATGAAGTAGCCCCCTGAACAGAAGTTGTCAGCAGCAGAGTTCTGAAGGGTTAAAAAATAACCTTGGCCTTGGAGGAGGAGAACTCCTCACTGGCCCCTGAGTGGAGCCATTAATAACTGGACTGGAAGGCAAAGAGGGCTGAGTCAAGTGATGATGGTGGTATTGGCAGTGAAGTGACTAACAGAGGCAAAAAAGTTCACATTCCCAAACACCTTTTGCCTATTTATGTGGTGGGGGATGACATAGATATGTGGTTTACAGCAAATGAGGTAGCCCTATATATGCATAGAATCGCAGAGTGAGACATTGGCAGGCCAGTCTGTGGACGTACATGCATATTGTCAGCAGGGATACCTCATTGGCCTTCATAATAACTGACTAGATGAAGTATGACCTCAGTAAGGAAGCCCATATCACCATGTTTGGTTTTACCCCTTATACGCATTGCCTGAAGTTTAGGGATAGGTAGTAGAAGTCACACCATTCATTTGTGGATTTGTGGAATCTTTTAGCAAGGCACTAAATGGTTGGGTGATGGGCAGCAAAGTAAATAACTATGATAGGCTGTGCAATTTGGTTATTAAGGAGCACATTTTAAGTAACTTTATTATAGAGTTACATCAGTACGTGATAGACACCAAGTTCACGGTACCCAAAGAGCCTGGGAAGGAAGCTGCCCATGCTATTAGAGTTCCTTCAGGTGTATGCCACAAAAAACATTCATTAAAAGTTCATAAATCCACCAGACTCTTGAATTTTTTTATTTTCAATCCTTTTCATAGTTCATGTACATTAGTATCTCAAAAACAGCCAACACATGTTTTGAGCAGAATCCTGTTTGTCAAGGCAATATATAAAGAGAGAGAGAAAACAATGTCATAATCAACCTAAAATATCTAATGAAGAAACAAATGTCAATCATATTATAAAGAATCAGTTAGAAAAATACATTGCCATTTCCAATGGAAACAAGATAAGTGTTGATGTCTTATTGCTGGTATAGGTCAGAGAAAGGGATTAAAATATTGTATCCAGCAATATAGGAACATCAACAGTGTTGTTACATGAAATCCATTGTCATATATAACAACATTATCATTATGTATTTGTTCAGAAAAAAAGTTTACACACATATCACCAATATTGTTAAGAGTACATATTTGTGTTCAATTTTTATTTCAAGATTTGGAACTCAAATGAGGCCCACTGAAACAAAACAATATAACATTGAAGAATACAAATGTAAAATATAGATCCAAACTTATAAAATCAAGACCAATCAATCAAACTTACTTTATTTGATTAAAACAAAGTTAATCACAAAAGGACAAATATACATCACAGATAAAAGAGTTACAAGTTTAAAGTTAAAAAAGCAGTTCATGAATGTCAATCAATGCATAATTTCCTGTTTTTTAAACACATGCATAAAAAGGAGGCAACAGTATAACAGGTTAAGGGGTCAGGCAACATGCGTAGAAAGTACAAGGCCAGGCGACATTGTCTGAAATTGTACTTGGGTAAAAGCGGGATTATAAACCTTTTCCGTTGATTGCAATAAAATTTACAGAAAAAGAAAATGTGCAAATCAGACTGTTGTGAAGTGTAATCACATGGGCAACACAGGAGTTCATTAGAAGAGAAGATACCAGCAGGGTGGCCCAACACGCAAGTAATATACTTAAGCCGAAACCGTAACAGAATAAATCTGTGCTGTGGGATTGTTACAAATTCTAGATAGGAAGATATTCCCTCAACCTGCAATAGACCTTCGATATATTCTTTAACAGTAGGTTTGCTATGATAAACAGTTGGTCTCCCTTCATTAGCAGTGGTTATGAAACGGAATTGTAATGCTTTTTTTGAGACAGAGCTAAATTTTTCTGTCTGGGGACACAAATAAGATTCCTAGATCAAGAGTATATAAAGTATTTTTCACATACTTTAACCATAAATAAAATGTCTTTGTGTTCGAGGGATAAGCAGTCCTGTATTATTTGTTACGTTAGTGACACTGTGCCTCTACACCATACTGAGTGCCATAAAAGATTGGGTGCAACATGTATCCAATCAATTATGTAGAGGATGCTTAATTCTTCATGTAAATTTAAATTGGAACAACCAATTGGGAGACTCATCATTGATTTCCAGAACAAATCCTCTGTTGTTTGTATTATCCTTGCGTTAACATGGCCCCACACCCCTGCACCATATGTAGCTACTGCCATAGATTTTGCCCCATAAACCTTTCTTAAAATATCTGGATTTCTTGTTCCCGGCTTTTTTGAAAATGAGCGTATAGCATTTGTGCTCTTTTCCAACAAGACCCCACTGTTCTCTAGCATATTCCTTCAAGAGGCCTTATAATCAAAAGCGACTCCTAAGTATGAAAAATACTCCGTCTGTGTCATTTTGCGGTTTGAGATAAAAAAGGCTGGTGGTGTGCTCAGCTTTGGCCCTGCGATTAAAACAAATGACTTGGATTCATTTGTCTGACGATCCAAGTCTTGCATAAAATCCACATAAGTATTTAACAATTTTTGTAGGGATCTTCCCATTCGCGCAATTAAAACTGCATTGTCTGCATATAATAAAATTGGGATATGCAGCTTTCTTATTCTTGGCATGTCTATAGTTTGGTTGAATCTCACAATTTAGACTCTACCCCATTAGTATACAGAGAGAATAAAAACGGGGCGAGGACACACTGTTGGCAAATTCCTCTTGTTACTGGAAACCACCTAGTACATTCTCCCTGTTGCCCGTAGTTAACACATGCTTCAGCTCTTGAATGCAGTTGTCTAATGAAGGTGATCACTGCTTGATCTACCCCCATTTCCCTCATAATTCTCCAGAGCTGTAGGTGAGATACAAAATCAAAGGCCGCACTAAGGTCCATAAAGGCCAGATATAAATTGCCTTGCTCAGCATGGGTGTACTTTGCTATGAGCAAACCCAAATTCAGGCATTAATCCTGAGTGCCTCTCCCTTTTCTGAAACC
The DNA here is from genome assembly GCF_964263255.1 of Lissotriton vulgaris. Classification (NCBI taxonomy): domain Eukaryota; kingdom Metazoa; phylum Chordata; class Amphibia; order Caudata; family Salamandridae; genus Lissotriton; species Lissotriton vulgaris. Next base: position 1,880,263,699 of record NC_141685.1, on the reverse strand, counting down.
ATATTGTGCCGGGATCAAGATCTTATTTGTCAAAGCCCATGTCTCCAGTCTATTCAATAGCACTCTACCCATCAGTTTTGCCGGGCTATCTAGGAGAGAAATAGGTCTATAGTTCCGTGGGTCTTGCGTACCTCCTTTTTTGAAAATTGGAACTAAAATGGCTTTGAGCCAAGAGGCGGGAAGTCCCTCTCTTGCTATAGAATTACAAGTATTAGTAAGCAGAGGACTCCATAGGTCAGGGCAATCTGTAAAAAAGTCTATGGAGTCCCATCAAAACCAGGTGCCTTATTACTGGTGCATTGTTCCAGTGCTAGGCATACCTCCCCGTTATCAAAGGTAAGGATAGTGCTAGAGGATGGGACAAACTCTACATCCATTAACCCAGAAATTGCAGGTGGGGCGTTAAAAATGTTACTAAAGTGCACCACCCGAGTCCTCATCCACGTGCCTGTCAAGATTAGGCTTGGATTTTGATTCTAAAAATGGGGCGTTAATCGTTAACCAAAAATCCTTTACATTATTTGTGGTAGATGCAACCAATAAATTATCAGAGGCTTCCACTTTCAATTTTTTTAACCTGTTCTTCCTCACCACTGTAAAAGGTAAGTGGGCCTGTTTTACAAGTAGGGGATTTTTTGGTATGGTCTTAAGTGATCGGTGTAGGTCAGAAAGTGCTTTAGTGCAATCACAATCTAACCACTTCGGTCCCTTAGGTTTGCGTGTCCCACCATTTTTAGGGAGATTCCTTTTCACTTTTCGCAAGATAGTTTCAAAAGCCTCAATAGTGGGCCCTGGGTCCTGGTTTGGGTCAAGACATATTTCTATTTCTTTCATTGAATTTGAGACTACCTGAGGGATAAGGATAGCCTTATCAATACTACCCCACTTGAGTGTTATCCCATTCTTTCTCGCTATGGAGGGTTTCAAGTATGAAAAAGTATTGCCGTAAATACCCGGCCAATTCATATGCCAGGTTATGACAGCATGGTCACTGAAGCCCAGGAATTCATCTTTCCTATTATTAAGCTTTTCGCCCAGTCTAGCTGAGGCTATCATAAAATCTATTGAGGAACAACATGTAGAGGAACAAAAAGTTCCTAGCGGAAGACCTGTAGATTCTGATCGTGGGTTCATGACCTCCAGGTCTTTTAAAAAGATACGTTTATTTAGGGCATTCTCATAAGAATTATGGGTAAAATGCATAATTGATTCCCCAGCTTCATCTACAAAGCCACAGGTTGGGGTTAGTGCAGCAGAACAAGGATGTACATTAAAATCTCCTATACAAAGCACCATTGGTTCTTTCTTGCTTAACCCTATTATCTTATTCATATATTCCTCCACTGTTGCAACAACTTTAAACATTTCGCTTCCGAATAAATTAATATAGAAATTGATCAATAAGGTAGTGTTGCCATCAGGACCGGTAAGGTGTAACATATTAAAATATTGACACTCATTGTGGGAAGATAAAACTTCTAATCTCAAAGTGCTCTTTAAAAGGGTCACAATGCTCCCCTCTGCCCTTCCAGTGGTTGAGGCAATTGCAGGGCTATGGTATGACCTATATCCATCTATGCTGACAGGGCCCCCTTGCTCAAATCTCTTGCAAACATATTAAGTCGAAGGAACAAATATATTTTAGCCAATCCTGATTCCGCAGTTTCTGCCCAAGCCCTGCAATATTCCACGTAATGGCTGTGAATATATTCATATCCTTAGCGGGGGGAACTTCAGTAACCATGCTGTCTCAGAGCCCATACCCCACTGCATTCTGAACTTCCTCCTTATTACATAGTCAGTCGCAGGCCTCCATATCCGTCAATGCCCTAAAATGATTCGAGGTTGGTAATAGATTGGTAATATTTCCTTCATGGTATGACTGTGACTGGTACCCCACTCTATTAGCGACGGAAAAGAAACCAAGAGGTAAAACAAATATTTGGGTACACTCAGAAGGATTGTTGGGTAACAGTTTTAATAGGTTTTTAGCCATAGCTGGGGATTTTAAAGTTAATACCACACAGGACCCTGCAATAGATTGTGGATGCTTTCCAAGCCAGGATACCCTACGTGCCATTAAGATGTTACAATATTCCTCGACCTCACCATTCCCATGTTTGTTGATCTAATGGCGTGCTTTATGAAACAATTGAGTAGTGGTTTCTGTTTGATCTTTTATTAGAATTGGGGTGCTTACTAGAATGACTACATAAGGACAGTCGTCTGGAAGGAGATCTAACCTTGGCCCTTCATCCAACCTTTGTGAAAGGTTAGGAGCTTCTTTCCTTGTCCCTGAGGTCTCTTGGGCCAATATCCTTGGAGTCAAGTGTAAATAGGGTACTGACACTGGGCCTTGATTTTGAGATTCAGAGAGGGCAGATGAGTGGGCCGATGAAGGGTAAACCATACAACTCCGCACCGACGTCCGGGCTACTATGGGCGTACCATGAGTTTGGATTTGCTGTGATGTTTCACGCGTGTTTTCGCTGCGCGTGACTTCTCCGTGTTTTAACGGCTGCCCTTGTCCATCTTCCATAGTCACACCCTCTCCCTGGGGGATACATTTTAAAGTTGTTAGTTCCTTTAGAGCTTTGTCAATTGATTCTAGACGCTGTGTCATGGGAACTAGAAGTGCCCTAAATTTTTCCATAAGCACATCCAGATTTGGGGTCATGCATGGGGCTCTGGGCTCTTCGAAAATGTTTCCGCTGTTACCATATGTTCCCCTTTCTACAGAGTTTTGGCTTTTCTTTGGTCTCTTTGACGTATCTGCCAGTGGTATTTTCAAGGGGCCCCTTTTTCTCTTTAACGCTGATACCGCAATCGTTACAGTTAACACCTCTGGTGGAAGTGTGCAGAAGCTTGGTGCCAGAAGTGGTGCCTCCACCATAGATGGAAGTAAGGGAGAGCTTACCACCTCCGTGCCTATCCCCAACACATTAGATGCCTGCCTAGATGGAATATCCTTATTTAATACATTGTCAGTACCCAGTGATAATCTCCTCTCTGCTCGATCAATTTCTATAGAGATCACAGAAGAGGCTTTTGCCAGAAAACTGCCCATACATGTAAGATTTATCTCCTCTGTCGATGGTTGTGCTACTTTCCTCTTCCCCACGCTGGCAGCATTCTTTTTTACCATTTTGGAGCCTTTGCCACCCGGGCGACGTCAGAGGGGTGGCCCAGCACGGCCAACTCCGGGCTCCGACGGGCGTGGACGGGCCCGCCCTTCGCCCAGGCTCTTCTGGATGCTGGAGTGCAGAGGGAAAGGCTTGAATAAACAAAGGTATTTCTACCTAAGAGCCTCCTGGCCCTTCAATACGAAATACTCCCCCTTGCAGCTACAAAAGAGCCATTGTATGATAATTGGGGCCGGCAAGACATTTCATTAGTTGGACAACCGCTACATTAATATATAGCTATAACTATCACATCCTAATCAATGCAAGTGTAAGAAGCATTTAAGAAACTTAGAAATTTGCCCACAAATAATTTCATTAGTAGGGAATAATTATAAATCTAAAGCATGAGCCGTTGTTTGAACTTGATAACCCAGAAACAGCTGTCTCAAAAATGTACGGCGATCAAGAAGCAATTCAGGACAAATAAATAATATGTGCTTTAGATCTTGAACACCATAATTACAGAAATTAAGAATACTATCCATGCTGAATGATGCCAACTTGCAGCTAAAATCTTTAATGGTAAAATATCAAGGTACAGAAGTGCCTAGCAACGTCTAAAACCAAGGTCAATATTCAAAGATAAATATTCCTGGGGCTTTCTCGGAATGAAGGAGTTCACTACCACATTGAATTTAGATGTTTTCCTACAACAATCAGCATTTAAATGGCAACTTAAATTAGAGGATAGTTGCTTAATATAAGCTGTCAGTCCCTACTCATACCAGGAAAGTTAATACTCTTGGTTCGGATCAAATATTTTTAATACCTAGATACAATTTCTATCAAACAGAGACTTTTAATATATAAAACAGATATAAGACATTTATAAAACAGGGGCTCAATACTTCCCATACACTGTGTCAGATGACTCCAACTCTCCATCCCCTGTCCCTGCTACCCCCCTTTCTTTTTCAACACCACATCAGGATACACGTTGAGATGTTTACACCTTACAATTACATCTGTTTATTCTCATCCAGTCCTGTACTCTCACCATGGCTTAATGTTTCATGCTTTTGTTACACCCTCAGAGTTATGTCTATTGTTATCTTATGTATTTTAACGTCAACAATTATATGCACCACAATTATGTACACATCATGCTATTGTCAGGTTTTTTATTTTATTTTTTCTTCTCTCTCCTTATTTCCTCTGTATTGCTTCGCATTATTAAAGAATGAAAAACGCTTCTTGAACACTAAAGAAACAGGGACTTTTCTTTTCTTACTTAGAAGATCTCTTTACACATATTATTTATGATTCATGTAGTTTCTGGTCCTGTTGGATGTATAATATAGAAGTCTATTTTTACACAATCCTGTGTGGAGTCTCTTGTGTGGTGTATTTATTGTGTTGCTGTGTGAGTGTGTTGCACAAATGCTTTACACATTGCCTCTGATGGTAAGCCTGCCTGTTCTGCGCCAAGCTACCACAGGGTGATCAAAGGTTATCTTTGGTGTTTAACTGACTTGCCGTGACTAGAGTGGTGGGTTCTGCATGACTAGCCAACCACAAACTCATATTTCTAACAGACTTCCCAGACTCTACATTAATCATCATCTCTTCCAACACCCCTTTTACTCTCTTAGAGCTGGTCTCCAAAGGGTTTTCTACCTGACATATTCCCAAAACTTGTAGTATTCCCATTAAAATTCCATGAATCCACCGCTATAGGAGGTTCTTAATTTGTAAAAGAAAATAGGTACCAGGGCCCTCATCAGAAGGTCACTGCATCCTTCACCACCCATTGCCACTGCTAGCCCCTCGTAGCGCTACCAAAGACAGTCCCAAACCAACTACTAACCATCACGCTCCTACAAGTGTGACAGGTCAGACTATTTCAGGCCCCCAAAGGTATAAGATTAGCAAGGCCGGGTCGTATTAGTTATTTTTGACGTATATTGAATTAGTAAACAACTGTTGTTGTGCTCACTCTAAATCAGGGAAACAGCCCATGTGTCAGACTGTCATAAGTGCTGGTGCTGCCAATTAAGTGACAGTGCTAAGAACCGGAAACCACTGGCTCAAATTAAGCACTGGCTATAGGGCAGAATTCGACCAAAATGAAATTGCTTTATTATCACTACAGGAGTCATGGGAAATGACGATTTTCAGAATAGACCGATATGCTGGAAAAGACACTATCAGATAGTTAATTATAGACCACCCCGATGATGACTTATGTGTAAAGTTTGCCAGGGAGTCAGAATCAACTCTATCTTTAACTATTATGTACTAATTCTTTCTGAGAATATTCAATAATAAAAAACCTCTTTTATCAGTTTTTATATTTGTGGGGAATTTGATGGATCAAAGAAACAACATTTCCAAATTAAAGTATTGCTCAGCAATACAGCAACACCAGCCTTGGTATGTGTCTTCCTATACGGAGCAGCCTTACAACTATCCATTACAAAGTCATTCCATGTTTCTAGGATGCAGACCACATAGGCTCTTAAATTATTTTTTAAAAAATCGATTTTATTAGGGTAGCTCAACAGTCCCGCTCAATTCCAGGAAATCACTTTAATACTATTATTGACTGTACATCTAATTCACTTGTCCCAGCACCTGAATGCTATTGAGGGTGGCTTGTAACAAATATCTTCTCAGCTCATCTTCTGTTTTTAAATGGCCTCTTCTTCGCCTGTCTCCAGCTGTGAGACCCTCTTCCCGCATTGCATAGGAAAACTAATAGATGTCATAGTTTCCCACCAGTGACCATTTCCCCTTCTTAGGGGACCCTCCTGCTAGAGAAAAGTTTTCCACTCATAGCAATGCCAATTTTTATCACTCTGAGGGGATACATGTTTCAACATGTATTAACATTATCCTTCTACATTTGTTCAAAAAGTGATTTAAACACAAAATGTGGGTCAGCATTAACATATTTCCAATACCACCTGACACTCCTCTTCCTGCCCAAATATTACTTCAGCATACACAATAAAAAAATATTATCCAAATAAAAAATTAAAGACTATTATTCTAACCCAATATCTACTATTAATAATATGTGTGTTTTAATTCTCTAAATCACAGGAATATAATGTAATATTTCTCATGCATTGTTTGATATTTCATATTTCATATTTTGCATTGCATGAGGCAAATTCCTACACATAGTTATGCATTCTCCATTCAGTATTCTCTTGCCAATACACAATTTCCCATTTCCACTTAAAAACATGCAGGTGGCACCTTTAACTTTAAATATCTTAATTGCCCAATAAGCCTTTGTTGTCTAACTAATACACTTATATTTCTTGATTTGCACCATTTGATCTTTGGGTTGATAATTACCTGGAATCAAATCAAATATAAAAGACAATCCACACCTTGTGTTTTATTCTACTAGTCTTCTCTTGGATTTAAAAAAAAATACTAGTATCTTCTTTATGTTCCAATTGAAAGTCTATAAGAGACACACATATGTGAAATGTGTACTGAGGGGGTCCATCAAAAGTAATCAGTTTAACTTCTGAAAATAATTTGAAAACATCCCCAGAGAAAGCCACAACAATTACTAAATTTAACTGTATAAGCTCAAAAGAAAAACGATTCTTGGCATGGCGTCAGAGTTTCCAACCGTTTAGTTGTCAAAAAAACAGTGAAAAAGTTTTAATTTTAAATTATTTTTAAATGAAACCCGCAATCACTTATCATAAATGTATGTTTTTTTTTTACATTGCAGGTTATCCTTGTATCCTAAATCTATTGTCTTTTCTATTGGTGGCTACCTCCCCCAAAAAGAGATGCCTATGGAAAACTAAAGTTCAAATGACAGTGTGTTAAAATTACTATTTTTAGAATTATTATTAGCTACCTGTTGTACTTTGCCCTCTCTGCAGGGTCACCCCTAAACTTTTTGCCTCCTCTCCTCCTGTTTGCTGAACTAATTTTTGTTGATTTTTAGGTCTCTGTGCCCCTTACCACTGATAACCAGTGCTAATGTTCTTGTGCTCTCTCCTTTGCATGGTAAAATTAGCTTGCAACAAATAAGAACATTTAATTTACTTAAAAATCTCTACCCAAGTGGAACTACATGTAGTCACGGCCTGTCAATTAAATGCTACAAGTGGACCTGCAGCACCGATTGTGCCCCCCACTTAAGTGGCTCTTTAAACATGTCTCAGGCCTGCTAATTGAACTGGTTGTGCAGTTTTAAATTGCCATTCCAACTTGGCAAAATAAACCTTTTACCAGGCCTAATGTCGCCTATTGTCACCACTGTGCTTGAACTCCCTATTTGGCAAGCTGGGAATCCAGAGTAACGAAGATGGCCCTACTATTTCCTTAAGGGGAATTCTTGCATGTGACTCAAAAACACCAAAGCAAGCTATTTGCCATCGGGAGATAGGAGGAAGTAGGACTGGAGTAGCACATCATTTGGGGAACATATCCAGGCATGTCACGACCCAGGGCAACACTTGTCTCACTCAAGAACAAGGCCTTGTGTATTAGATAAACAGGATTCTACAAAGGAAGAGCAGAAAAAGAAACAATTATTAACCTTCTAAATCATTAAATGCACTATTAACACTCTTCTTACTATGTGGTTTTCTTTGTATCAATACCCCATCAAAACATACCCAAAATGATCATCATTTACTCATGAGAATAGTAGGGTAAAAAGCAAAACAAAAGTTCTTCCAAAAATAGCAATAGAGAGTACTGTCCAAAGGAGAGATATCCAAAACCAAAAATAGAGGACAGCATTATACCAACGAATGCAGTCTCAGTCAGTGCACTGACCTGTAAAAATATGAAGCTCAAAAGTACAAAACAAGCATAAACTAAACAGTTGACTGGGTTTGTGTCACCGCTCTGCTGGAGTCCCTTTTCACAAATGTTCAAGATGGCATAACACGCTGGACAGAGCTTTCAAAGTCACATATAACGTCTTGAATCCTTATCTCAGAAAGCTGCTCCTCGCCGGGAGACTCGGAAGCATTCCCTTCAAGAAGGTAACAGGAAAGTCACGAAAGAACAAAAGAAAACTAGACCGTTGCTTCATGGAGATGGAAAGGGTGCGTGAATCGGTGCAACAAAACAATGGGGGCTTGGTGCTCCTTCAATATAGGAACTGCAAAGCCAAGCAGCGTTTTCTTGATGACGGTTGTTTATATACAGCTCCAGCGCTCCTCCTTTATTTATCATAATGCCTTTGAAGGCAGGCCCTGTGAGAAGTCTAGGAAAGAAAAACGTATAACAAGGATTTCGACCCAAACAGGTACCATTTAAGTAGTAGGAGATACATCTCACAGGAAAAGAAACCATGCACCCAAAATATGTGCTTTATATCACCAGGAGTAAAGTAACCATGCAAGAAGCACAATATGTGAGACCTAAATCATTCTTTTTTTGTAGATATAAGTGAACCGTAGGGCAGGGTGGAGTGTATTTAAAATGCTGGACATGCATTTTTGACCTTTACATGTCCTGGTAGTGAAAAACTCTTAAATTAGTTTTCCACTACTACAAGGCCTGTCTCTACAATAGCATAAGATTGGGTTGTCTTATTACAGTTAATAAGTGATTACTTTCAATTAAGAGCAGGTAGGAATGTTGAGTTCGGTCTCCAAAGAAATTTAATTTAAAGCTCTGTTTAATGGTAAAGTTGGAGTTTAAATCACAATTCAGAAAATGCCACTTTAGAAAGTTATTTACAAAAAGGGGTGGTGAGGGACAGAGTCTCTGAATTAAGCAGAAAGCTCTCACCCAGTCAAAAGATCAGGGCTAGGTCCAACACCGTTTTTTAGCTCACTGCACCATCCCAGTTTCAGAACCTGGCTGTATGCAAATTAGTCTGTTCCTGTCCCAGGGCATGATGGGAACAGGACAAACCAAACTACAGAAGCCAATTCTTACACTGGGAAGGAAACAAGCTCCCGGGGACCGGTTTCTGGCATTACAGCCGTCTTCGGCCCGGTTTGCTTGAATCCTGATGGTGCAATGAGCAAGGGTCTCACATCTGAGAATACCCTTCCACGCTTAGGGTGGACAAAAATATTTACAAAAAGGCGTGGTGAGGGACAGAGTCTCTGAATTAAGCAGAAAGCTCTCACCCAGTCAAAAGATCAGGGCTAGGTCCAACACCGTTTTTTAGCTCACTGCACCATCCCAGTTTCAGAACCTGGCTGTATGCAAATTAGTCTGTTCCTGTCCCAGGGCATGATGGGAACAGGACAAACCAAACTACAGAAGCCAATTCTTACACTAGGAAGGAAACTTTAGAAAGTTGGCTTTTTTTTGTCCCAACATTTTGGTGTCTACAGCCTGGGTCTCATGACTAGGTGTAACTGGAAATTGATCATTGTGTATTGCTCCCAGACAGTAAGACAAAGGGGTAACATGTTTTGGCAGGATGAGCCATCTCGGACTTGGTAGGGAGGCTGAGGTGTAACCTACCACACTTGCACATCACAAAGACTCAGCCTCAGCACACACACACAAAGGGTTACACTCTAGTATTTTGTGAACCCCCAGGCAAGCTGGGGCCATTGTAGGGAGGCAGGAAATTCCAGACACCTCTGAAGGGGAAAGACACTAGAAGCTTCTTCCACTTGAAAGTGGGCACCAGGTATAAGTAGTTGAACCTCAGATCCAACTCTTCAGTACACTTTAGGTCCCTTGGATGACTCTGATGAAGGACTGTTGCACTGCAATAATGACTGCCATGAGTGAGAAGGACTGAGCTGCATCTTGAACCCAGGACCACCAGAATGACTGGAAGGGCTAGTAGGTTGGGCTCCTGATCAGAGCCTCAGTTATAGAAAAGGCTCCAACCATCTTGACCCCTGCACCTGGACTCTGTCTGTTGGGAGTCCTAACTCCCTTCAGTCCTGAATCCTTGGAAGTAGAGCTAAAGGTGCTCTGCCAGCACATCTGTGGTATCTACCAGAACCAATGTAGTGTGACACAAACTGGATGCAGTTCTTCGAGTGACTCATTGGAACCAACAAAACGTGTTTCACCCTTGACACATGTTTGCATCACAGCACTTGCAGGTCATCAGAACTGCTGCTGCACAAAGCATCCTCGACAAGAACCTCGTAGCTCCTCATCAGAACTGATGCAGTGCAGCATAGCCTTGATGCAAGTCTGCATCGCAGCCTTTGCAGGTCATCGAAATCGCTGCTGAGCATCCTTGATGCAGGACCTCCCATTGCAGCTCAGTACTGTTGCTGTGCGGCACAATGCTCTGCAGCCAGGATTTAAGGTACGTTTCTCAGTGGGACTAATTTGGTCTCTGTATCAGGCATACATGATCAGCCTGAACTTGTGATATTATCCTGCATTGGCTCGACCAGATATCCACAGTTGGCGCTTTGTGCTTTTAAGTGCTATTTTTGCATTAACCTTTAAAATTGCATATCTCCGGTTTGGATTTTGGTATCAAATAATGTATTTATTGTTACTCTATTTTTCTAAATTGGTGTGGGATTTTTTCTGGGGCTGTGTTTTCACTTTATTACTGTTTGAAGTGCTGCATAAATACAACTAACTAAAATTAAGCATGACTGCATTGGTGCAAAGCTACCGCAGGGCTGAGCACAGGTTAAATTGGGGTTTCCTTGTGCTTAATCCTGACACGAATTATGGTTGCTGCTTGATTAGGGCTTCACCCCCTAAAGCAGTAACCCAATTTCCTACGGTATGGATCATATTCAGTTGTAGCTAGTCAAACAAAATAGTTAATTGTCAAACCATGACGAGACATCTTTCATTGGCTCTTGACAATCAACAGACAACACTCAACACAACTGATACACCAAACAAAAAGAATGGTATCATGATACACAATTTGCTAACGATGCAATATATAAAAACTGATCACAAAACAGTGCATACTATCCTTCAAACGGAAATAAGTAAAGTGAAAAATGCTTCATAATCATTGTGTGTATGTTTTTAACAACTGATCTTTGACACCGATTGATTTCTAATTTCGTTTGGAGACCATAGGAAATGTATACCATTTTCAAGTACTATTTGGTTTCTTAAACCATTGCAATGAATTCAGTTGAGGAATTGACAATAAGCGAATGTCACATTTATGATTCAGCGAACTCTACGAATGTCACAAATTGTTTCAGCATTCAGTAAATCAGCTTAAATCATATTACAACATGCACATGCCCAACTACATATTTAAAGCTGTTGAGCAGCAGTGGGCCATAACCAATGAAAAAGGGGACAAAGCCTGCATATTTGCATGCTCTATTACTGCTATATTTTAATGTCATAGCTGCACGAGCCACATACCTAGGAATTGTGAGCTATCTTCTCTCACTAAACAACAACATGAGCAGAAGCTCTGCACATCGTTTTTGTGCTCAACCTGTCTTTTGGTAACAGTGGGTTCTGCAGGAGTCGCACTTGTTTCTGGAGGTTTTACAGAGAGACTCCTGCTGTCACAGACTAATAGTTTCAGCAGTAGCCACATCATTTAGAGTTACATACATCCCCCGGGAGAGTCAGCTCTGAACATCATATGAAGATCTACAGACTCTCTTTGGAAGTTTATGTGGTTTTCGAGGTAAGTGAGGCCAACGTTGTGTAAGACTTTGTCGATAGGAAGCACTTATCAAGTGACAGACGAGCAAATACATTACTATTTCTGCAATTCAAAATACAATACTTAAACCTTTTTCATACATACAGATAGGTGCAATTACCTTCAAGTGCTGTGTATGACTAGACAACTATACAGTTGTCAAAAGTTAAAGTGTCGAAAATTGGGAAAAAAATATTTGAGTATTATAAAATATATATTGAAAGATTTGATTTTTAAATTTCAAATTGTTTCTTAAAGTGAGTGTTACCTTGCATCCTAAATAGAAATTGAAACTATAGGCTCACTATGCACACTGGTCATTATCTCTAGCAATGGAGCTAGATTAATTCAAAATCTGATGATACAGCTTTTTTGACATAGAACCATCTAATTGCATACAGGTTATATATTGTGTTACTCGATATGTAATTAATTTTCTTTAATTAATTAGTTCAGTTCAGTTCAAAGCTTTATTTGGATAAACATGTGTTATCATAAAAGCACATACACAAGATAAAAACAAGGAACCATAATTCATTGGTCACTACAATTTACAGAGTTAATAACAGTAAAAAAAGTCCATACTACAATAAATAGATTAAGAGGCATATTAAACAGTGAAAGCTTTGTAAAAGTAAAAAATAAGAATGTTTAGTTAAAAAGTGATACATCACAAAGATTTTGCTCTTATTACCCAGGCCCAACTCAGGAATTTAGCAACCCCACAGACTAGGCGTGTGCTGGTGTCAGTTTTAAATATTCTCAAGGCTACGGAATGACTCCTGGTGCTGAGCAATAGACATGTGGGTTTTAGCCATCTCTGCCTAGGCTTTACATATGCCGGACACACAAAAAAGACATGGGCAATAGTTTCGATAACACCATTACAGGTAGGGCACTCAGATGAGGTTTGGTACGGGGGCTTCCATTTACAGGTGTAATCATGCAAAGGTAAGTTTCCCAACCTGAACTGGATGAACAAGGATCTATCCCTTGGTTTTGCAATAAAGTCCAGGTAGGGCTCCCAACAACGCTCAATTTTATGCTGTTTAAACTCCTCAGTCAGCCTACCCTGGTTGGGGTCCCTTAGACCTTGCTCATCCACCCAGTTCCAGTAGACTCGCTTAAGTTCAAGCTTGGGTACGGAAGCTCCTCGCTCCCATCCAATTGACAAGCCAACGTCACTCAGAAGCTTCTTAATGTTATGGATCCAACTAACTTTATGGGAACCATTAAGGTTCATGACCTCTAGCAATCCATCAAGATATTTGGAGAGCTCGGGTGTCCGCCATAACCTGGCCCAATATAAAAGAGGCCGAATCCTAGCTAAATCCCGGATAGGGCGGCGGCCCAAATCACTCAATAGTGGTTTGATAGGGGTACCCAACGGGAGGGATGCTAGCTCTCTAAAAAACTTGTTTTCAGAAGTAGTAAGTGCACTAATACATTCAAAGCCCCACAGCTCGGCACCATAAAGGGCGCTGCCCACAGCCTTTGCAGCATATATATCTAGGGCCGGGGCGATAGGCTTAGAGATGGACATGCGGTGTTCCCGCCCCAGAACACCGATCACCCTTTTGTGGTTCAAAAGCATTTTATCGATATGGGGCTGCCACTTCAGATGGTGAGAGATTCTGATTCCAAAATAATCGAATTCTTTTATGCGCTCCAAAGGTTCTCCATCAAGGTATAGGGTGGACCTGGAGGACTTACTTGGGTTAAAATAGAGCAGCTTAGTTTTGGTGGTGTTAATGACTAGGCCTCTAAGTTTACAGAACAGGCTAAAGCGATTCAACAGTTTCTGCAAGCCCACAGGAGTTTTTGAAACCAGCAAGGTGTCGTCTGCGAAAAGTAAGGTGGGCACTTTATCGCCTGCTAGGACCGGGGCATCTGCATCAACTTCAAGTAAGAAAGAGACGACACCATTTACAAACAAAGAAAAGAGTGTTGGGGCCAACACGCACCCCTGTCTAACCCCTCGCCTAACAGGGATCCTATCGGTTTTTTGCCCTTGAGAGCCTCATCTAATACGGGCATAGGTGCCTTCATGCATGCGTATCAGAAGGTTTAGTATTGGAAGCGGGATCCCCATCTCTTCCAGTATAGTCCACAATCGGTCTCGTGGAACCAGGTCAAAGGCGGTCTTCAAGTCAATAAATGCCAAATAAAGACCGCCTTTGCCGATAGTGACCACCTTCCAGTGAAGTAAGAGCAATCTAAAGGCTTGATCAATTGTACTGGTACATGCCCTGAAGCCAGCCTGGTAGGGGGAAATGATTTTATTTTCCTCTGCCCACGAGAGGATCCTTTCAAGGAGAACCCTGCCAACCAACTTCTGTCCCGCGTCTATCAGGCTAATAGGATGATAGTTGGCAGGGTTCTCCCTAGGGCCCTTCTTATAAATTGGAATCACCTCAGCCGCCTTCCAGGAACAAGGGACTGGAGAGCCTGCCATCAATGCATTTATAAGTAAGGTGAAATACGTTGCCCATCCTTCGGGATTGGCTTTAAATAGATCACCAGGCACTCCGTCCTGTCCTGGGGCTTTGGCAGAAACTATTTTGGCTATTGCAGCGAGAACCTCTTTCCTATTGACTATGGTTGACATGGGCTGACCGGAACCATCAACCGAGACACCGCTCAAATGCCCGGGGGCTCCGGGCAGGTCAATCCCTCCATATAGCCTAAAAAAGTGTTCAAACCATTCTCTATCCGTGATATGGTTTGGAATTTGGTTCGAGCTGCACCCAGATGAATTTCTGACTAATGACCAAAACAATTCATAATCCCTATTTTTACTTGCGTCTCTAAGATTTTCCCAATGGGACTCTTCCCAAGCCCTTTTAGCGGCTATAATTGCCTTTCTGTAATGCAATCTTGCCGAACGCACAGATACTGCGTTCGAGGATTTAATGGCAGAGATTAAGTCAGTTTTCCTCCTCCTGTAATTACTATCAAACCAGCTCTGTGGGGGCTTAATACATGCCGGGGTCTTTTTTGAAGGGACCATAAACAACTTGCCAATGTGGTCCATTGTGGCAGTGTAAATGTTTTCTATCTCTACCGACCCTGCCTCCTTACCACATTCTACAGATAGCCTCAATAACTGCTCTGCAAGGATTCCGTCCAGCTGGCGCAATTTAGAATCGTCCAGGTAGAACTTTGGCCATTTTAAAAATCTATTACAGTTCGAAGGGATGTGTTCTTTTGTTAGTAAATTCCTGTCTTTTGAGGGCACGCGCTCCTTTGTATCCCATGGGTTTAGCAATGTGAGGGACAAAGGATTGTGGTCACTCTCAACCGATGGGATAATGACCATATCCACTACAGACTTCCAGGTTCTCCTATCGATCATTATGTAGTCAATCCTACTCTCGCACAATACTCTATTATAAGTGTTAGCACCGTAGGTGTCAGAGCTAGTGCGGCCGTTAACGGCCCGTAAGCCTGTTTCTATCATTAAGCTGTTTAGTTGGATGACTACAGGAGACCATCTTCTCACAGGCTTGAGAGTTAAGGACGGAACGCCCCATTGTGCGTCATCCTCATGTGTTCCCAAAATATCCTCTACTGCCATCGGTTCGAATGAACAATTAAAATCTCCAGCTACTAGGGCTAAGGAGTCAGGAGCACACAACCTTAACAAATCTGTTAATATCTCAACTGTAGGTGATTTGCCCCCTCCCTGCGTTCCTCTTATGTAAACATTGAAAAAATCCCAACCGGGCTCACCGTTAATACTTTCAACAGATAGCCTCATAATGTCCGGGCAGGGGAGAGTATGATGTATAATCCTAAGGTTGAGATCAACCCTTACCCAAGTTATGAGTCCCCCTGAGGGACGACCACGACCAGCCGATGTAGCAGGCACACAAAAGGTGGAGAAACCATGCATATGCAACGGTTCTAGGCTCCAAGTCTCTTGAAACATGCAAATGTCATATCCATTGATAAAGTCAACCCAGTCAGGCAACAAAAGCTTGCTTCGCAGTCCTGCCACGTTCCACGAAACAATCTTAAGCGTGCTAGCTTTATCTCTACCAAGGGATACAACACTTAAGGTGTCAGCCAAGGTTGGGGAGGCTTCAGTGTCATTACTAACCACCGGGTCCAAGGCTAAGCCAGTGGATTCTATAACCTCTGATACTTGAAGTACAAGCATTTCTGTAGAGCGATCGCCCTGGTGGAAAGAAGGGATACTTATTATGCTTACAGTTACATCTGGTCAATCTACTGCGTCCAGGCAATCATAGCGATTGTGATGGAAGAAGCTATCAAAGTTTGCGGGGGGCAGGGACCAATCTCCTTGTACTACACCCCTCCCACGCCCAGAAACCATGGTCCAACCATCAGCTTGTGCGGAAAAATGACCGGGAGGGTAGAAATAAGTTAGAGGGAGGGAATGACAGTCGTGCCTGTGCTAGGGTATCTCCAGTTGCAAATAAAATCAACAATTCTAGGGTTGCTGAAATTGATCAAAATGCAGTCTCCCCTTATATTTTTAGCCAAATGACCTACCCATGAGGTCCTGCGAACCATAAGTATTTTGCCTGTTATATATGGGGGCAAGGGTCTATTCACATTTAGCCAGTGTATCACTCTGTTGCATAATTTTGTGGGGCTTTCCCTTTCATTTGCCGCCAGTTCCGGGGCTCCCGCTAGCACCACCACAAATGGGCAAGCTTCTGGGGGTAAATTTAAGATCTTTTTGGCTGCAATGGGTTGGTTGTCCAATTCCCCCCCACCAGGCATGTATTGGTCTGGGGTTTTCTTTCTTTGGGATAAGGTATTCACATTGGGACAAGCTAACTCTTTAGGTTTAGGGATAGCTTCAGGAACAGGTATGGTTGTCTGAACTGAACCTGAATCGACTAATTCCTTGTTAGTCACTGGGTTGGGAGCTATTTCTTTATGGTTTTTAGAGGGTTTGGACAATTTAGCAGCTGCAGGTGGCACAACTCTGAGAGTGGGTTCAGCAAGGCTTTTAACATCACGTTCGATCCTTTTTAGATGGACCTCAATCTTGCTCAACCTCTCTTCTAATGGAGCTAACAAGAGCCTGATGGTGTCATAGATAGCACTAGGCTCTACTTCCAACACCCTCTGTTGTATTTCCTGGATTGGTAACCCCTTTGGGGCCGCTGCAGCCCTACTTTGTGGAGCGGGTTCTACCGGGCCAAGAGGTGATTTAGCGGCTCCATGCGCCGCAATAGGAGAAATCGCTTTCTTGCCCTTACGGCCCTTGTTTTTCCTCCCACCTGCTTTATTGGGCGACTGATGGGTCTTTTTAGGTATTGCCCCTGGGTCCTTCCCACACTGTTGCCTAGTATTATGTACCTTCACTACACTAGGTGCACCAGCTGCAGCGGGGAGCATCTGAGGTGACAGCAACAATGAATCAGAGACTGTAGATTGGCTGCTAAGGGTTGTTTGTGACAAATTACAATGGGGGAGCTGTGGAATAGGAAGTTCTAAGATAGGGGAAGCACTCAAGCGATTATTAGCATTAGTATTCAAGTTATCAGGAGTTCGAGCGTCTGCAATTAGTCCCATGGAAGATCTTCTAGCAATGGCTAATTCATGCGAGACACGGCGCTCCATAATGGTGATCCCTTCATCAACAACACTGTTCATCTTGGTTATAAATTGGTCCATAGCTCCAGTGAATGCAGCAGCACCCGCCCTCCCCTTGGACTCTTTAGGGGGCATGCCAAATGTCGCAAAATGTTACAGGGGGTCTTAGTGGCAATGTACTCACTCAGGTATTTTGTAGGAGGGTGGAAGGGGGGGGCCCGACCCGGCCTCTTCGGTCTTGAACGGGCTTAAACGGGCCCGCCCTTGGCCCGGGCTTCGCCCGGCGTCCCGCTCGCGTCCCGCGAGGGAGGTCTGACGCTATTTTTATGCGCCTCCTGGCGCTCCAATGGTGTCACGGTGCTCCCTGGGCTGCTGGGAGTTGAAGTCTCCTGCCCACCACACGGCGGCCGGCGCCTCCCAAGTTGACAATGGAGGCGGGCAGCGGGAGGCAGACAGTGAGCCCAGCAGGTCAAGGGGCCGAAAAAGTCACGCAGGTAACAGCTCCTAACCCGGGCACCTCGTCAGCAGAAACGGCAAGTTTCAGAGCGTTCCCCCCGCTCTGCAGGTCTGACGCTATTTTTATGCGCCTCCTGGCGCTCCAATGGTGTCACGATGCTCCCTGGGCTGCTGGGAGTTGAAGTCTCCTGTCCTCCACACGGCGGCCGGCGCCTCCCAAGTTGACAATGGAGGCGGGCAGCGGGAGGCAGACAGTGAGCCCAGCAGGTCAAGGGGCAGAAAAAGTCACGCAGGTAACAGCTCCTAACCCGGGCACCTCGTCAGCAGAAACGGCAAGTTTCAGAGCATTTAATTAGTGTATTTTTGCAATAGTGCCACTGCACCTTGAGGTATTAGAGCACTTTACATAAATTGATATACGTATATAAGCAATGGTTGTTGTTTAGGAGGGAGGAGAGGGTTGAGGTAAGGTAGAAAATGCCAATCCAATCCAAAAATTCTTTATTTCGGCCATATAGACCATAAAAGATGCAGTACAACATTACATACATTAAAATACATTTTAAAATACACTGTATAAAATTCTCTCTCATCCAGCGAGGAAAGGAATTATAATAACAGTAGAATGGTTCAGGGGGCTTTTTTCTTTCTGATCAGCCATACTGCCATTAAACATTTGGATACAGCGAACACAATGTGACCCAAGGTGCTGGTTTTCATGATTCTAAATGCCTGTGTATACTTTCTAAACCCCAGGTTTCTACAGAGCGGCGCTATCCAATATTTTCTGGGCCTTTGATAGGCGGGGCACACAAACAGGATGTGGAGGTCATCTTCCTCATGGATGTTACAACAAGGACATATTTTGTCACCCCCATTGGTCCACTTGTAGGTAAATGTTACAGTGGGGAGTGTGCCTAGCCTCCATTGAACAAACAATTTCCTCGCCAGGATAGGGAAAATAAAATCCATAAAAGGTTCAAAAACATAAGAATTTTTGGATTCCAGGAATCGCGCAGTAAGAGTGCCGCTGTTTTGAGCATCCATCATATGTGCAAGGGACCTGTCTTTATAGATTTGGGTCAAGGCTTTGCGTGAGATCCTTTGGCAACCTCGCGCAGGATCCTCCCATAGCTCAAAAAGGTTCATGGTGAGCAGTTCATTTTTTACAAAGGCAAGCCAGGGGATTTTGCTATTGCAGTTCAGGCTCATGACATGGGTAAGATCCTCCCTATAGTGATGGAGTTCATTTGTGGACCAAAGCCTGTGCCAAAACTTCACTGGCTTTGACACAAGCTCCTCTGCAATAGGGGGAAGACCCATGTCCATTCTCAATGGCAGGAGTGGCGTGGCTCGTGGAAGAACTAGTAGGCGCCTTAGAAAACTGTTTTCCACTATTGGTAGGTCTTTTCCTGCTTTGTACCCCCAAAGCTCACTGCCATACATAGCCGGTGCCTTGGCCTGAGTCTTATAAGTTTCAAGGGCCGGGCTTATGGGCTTGAAGGTGGAAGTGTTGGCCACCTTCAGGATTGCGCCCGACAGCTGGGACAGTTTGACCCTTGATCTTGCTATCTGACGGTCCCATGATAAATTTTCCTGCAGTGTTACCCCCAGATATATGAAGGTAGACACCCTCTCAAGGCTGACAGTACCCAGGGTGGGATTGGGCCTGGTTTTGTTTGGTGTATTAAAAATCATGAACTTGGTCTTCTCTGTGTTCACCTCCAGACCGTGTTGACGACAGAAGAGACCAAATCCATCCAGGATCTTCTGGATCCCCATAGGGGATTTGGAAAGCAGGAGGGTATCATCTGCAAACATGATTGCCGGAACCCTCCTGCCTGCCAAATATGGGGCGTCGTTGTCCTTAACGTTTTCCAGATATGAAATGACATTATTGATGAAGAGACAAAACAGGGTCGGTGCCAGGACACAACCCTGCCTCACCCCTCGACGAACAGGGAACCTGGACGAAAGATTGCCATCCCTCCCACACCTGACCTGCGCATAGTTGTTCTCGTGTAGCCTGGTTATGATGTTAAGTAACTGGGGGGGTACTCCTAGCTTTTCCAACACCTCCCAAAGTTTCCTGTGCGGGACTAGGTCAAAGGCTGACCTCAGATCCACGAAGACCATGTACAGTCTTCCCCCCTCTAGCCTCACCGTCTTCCAGTAGAGGAGGACGAGGCGGAAGATCTGGTCCATGGTCGACGTGTTTTTTCTAAAGCCAGCCTGCAGGGGACTCATGATATCATTATCCTCTACCCAATCTAGCAGGTGGTTCAGAATGAGGCGCGCAAAGAGCTTTTGGGGACATCTATAAGGCTAATCGGCCTGTAATTGGCCGGGAGCAGAGGAGACCCTTTCTTATATATCGGCACAATTTCAGCCCCTAGCCAAGAACAGGGGACCGCCATACCTCCTAATATAGCGTTAAAAAGGATAAGAAGGTACGGACCCCAGATGTCAGGATGGTGTCTAAAAAGATCCCCGGGTAGCTTATCCAACCCCGGTGCCTTTCCCAGCGCTAGGCGCTCCAGTGCAATCACCACCTCACCTAGGGAGAATTCCAGGGCCATATCCGGGGTACAGGGGGACTCCACCGCCGTCCCTTCGGGCCTTAGAGTGGTTTCTTGATAAAGTGCTCCGAAATGAGCCTCCCAAACAGAGGGGGCGATGTTAGGTTCTACTACGGATTTGAGTTCCCCCGTCCCGTTGTTTACCAGGGCCCAAAATTTCCTAGAGTCTTTAGTTTTTAGGGCTTCAGACAGATCATGCCAGTGGTTCCAATCCCACTCTACCCTTGCATTGGCCATTGCTAGTTTGTACTCCCTCCTGAGGACTACTACCTTCGCCTTATCACAGCCCTCTTTAATGACGGAGTTTAGCTCAGATTTGATTTTCCTACAGGAAGAGGTGTACCAAGTGGGGGTACGAGTCTTTTTCCTTCGTGATTGTACCACCGGATGGAAGACCTCTGCAAGGTCCCTCACTAGTTCCTGATGAATGCTAGCTAATCTCTCATTATAATCAAGGGGTCTCGGTTGATTTATGAGAGCATCCACCTCCTTGAACCTGGGGAGTGCTAAGCCATATAACTTGTTTATAGCATCTTCTTTGTCAATCAGCTTCCCCCATTTAACCCGGCGCCTATTTGTGGTGAGGAGCATGTCCCCCTGATCATCACCGCAGGCAGTAGTTGGCAACCCTGCTGCGGGGACTGGATGCTGGATCTCCAATATAAGACAATGCTCTAGGACGGAGGTGAGGAGGAAGAAGGGAGTGAAAGTGGAGTGTCAACTTTGCTGAATATTCGGGGAGGGGGTACAACCGGCAGGTAAGTGAGGAAGTAAAGAATATGTAGCAGGATCAAAATTTTAGGTAGGGTGACATGGCCCGCCATGGAAGCGGTAGATTATCTAGAAACATATTTAAGAGTGCAAGACTGTATGGCCTTACGTAGGTTGCCCTCGAGAAAATCCTCCCTCTTATGATCAATTTTAATTTACAAATACTAAAACATGCCGGTGGCTCAATATAGAGCTCTATCACCCAGCAGTATATTTCATTCTGTCAGATGTTCTCGTAAAGGAAAAGCAAGGGACTTAGTGTAGTTGACCTTGAGCACATGCAAACTGCCCAATGACTTCAAATAGCAATGTAAGTGGGTTAAGTTATCATGAATGTCGTGGATATAAAGGATCATGTCATCGGCTTATAGAGAAATTACATTCATCTGGTCACCTAATGGAATTCCCCAGTCTTGGCTTTGCACCGGTAGACTAGCCGCAAGCGGCTCCAGAGCCAGGTAAAATAGTAAAGCGGATAAGGGGCATCCCTTACCGGTGCACTTATTAACTTAATACTTGTCTGCGATATGGCGCCCAGACTTGACTCAAGTCATGGAGTTGGTGTAGAGAAAGTGAATCCTGTCTATCTATTGTGTACCAAAGCCAATGCACTAAATAGCCCAGGACATGTATTCCCTTTTCATCAAATTAAATTCTTGTTCTAGGTCAAGTGATAGGCAGGACGACTTGGGCTACCTTCGGGGCACCTCCTACTGTAACCGAATAAGGCATCTGATTTTTAGCTAGGTGTTTCCTCGCTGGATCAACCCTATTGTGGTCCGGCTGCACCAGATCTGGCAGAATGCGTCATGATGATTGTGCTAAGAACTTTTTATTCTGTGGAAAGATGAATGAAGGGGAGGCATGGTTTCGTCCAGGTTTTGGTATAGGTACAACCAAGGCCTAACTCAGGGAAGGTGTGAGAGCCCCTAGTTCCTTTGCTTTATTAAACAGTTGAAGGAGTCATGGAGCCAAAGTAGACTTGTATGTTCATGCAACTTCAATCTTCAGGACATCACTCCCGGGAAGGGGCCTCAAGAGGGAATGGATCGTCTGTTAAATTTCTTCCTCCAAAATGGGAGCTTCAAGCACTG
The DNA here is from genome assembly GCF_964263255.1 of Lissotriton vulgaris. Classification (NCBI taxonomy): domain Eukaryota; kingdom Metazoa; phylum Chordata; class Amphibia; order Caudata; family Salamandridae; genus Lissotriton; species Lissotriton vulgaris. The sequence goes on along the minus strand of NC_141685.1, from coordinate 1,880,241,477 downwards.
CCCTGTGCCCCTCTGGCACTTGGCAGTATAATATTAAGAGCATTGTGAGTGGAAAGTTACGGCCCCATACCCCATATATTGTAGAGCAGTAAGAGTAAAAGGAAAAATTAATCTCCATTTGTGTACTCTTTAATTTACCCCTCTGGTCCCTAATGGTGTGGATAGGAGTCCCTGTGTGGTGTGATGAGCCATGCTAATAGTCTCTCTGGTTTATCGGCCTTCACATGGGTCTGAGCCATCCAATCAAGACAATCTAGTTATCCTATGAATGTTGCATTGTGGTCCCTTTCCTTCTTCAGATCTCCACATAAGGTATCAGAGCATGCCATCACCTGCAGTGTCCCCAGAGACCTCGCAATGTCTTGGAGCTGTGATTTGAGGACTTGCTAGGCCTCGTAACCATTTTGACGCAGATCTACCCATTTCACAACTTTAAAGGCTTCCCACTCCACTAAGGGAGTGGAGGCTGTGTTCATATTGCCTGCAAAGTGATTGTTTCCTGAGTGTTGGCTTTAAAAGCAGTATCTTCCAGCCATAGGGGCTGCAGTCTCCATGTCGGGATTGGAGTGGGCATTTTCCTCTAATGTCATTTTTTAATGATTGTTTATGTGCCGGAAGGTGTACCCATAAACAATAATTCATGGCGTTTTGCTGTTTCTATGTGTGCAGCACGATGCAGCACACATAGAAACAGCAGAAATGAGGATAAATTAAGCATTTCTCCTAATTTCACTATGTTAAGACCAAGTTTTCCCTGGTCTTAATTTTGTCACTGACTTGTATTTACGTCAGCCTTGTAAATAGGGAGCAGCGTCAAAATCAATGGGTGTTGCGGCGGAACGCCCACTGTAATACCCATTGCCCACCCCTTTCACGTTAAGTGTAGGGTGAAAGGTGGCCTTATTTACAAGGCGGCGTTAAGCGGCTTATTGTCGCCTTGTAAATAAGGCGAAGCCCTCATCGCCACAGGAACGTCAGAAAAAGTGATGTACCTGTGGCAAAAGGGGCTTGTAAATATGCCCCAGGGTTTTTACACTCCAGCCACTCTTTCTCATTTACACCTTTGGAGAGAACCCTAGTCTTCAAACTAGTCTACCAACCTTACTCTTCTAATACTGCATTTAGTACTTGGTTTGTTTCCCCCTGCTAACACAGAGGTCCAAAATGACCTAATTTATCCCTCTTGTTTTCTTGTTTCTCTACAGAAGAACACAACATAAACGTACTTGTCCGCAACTTAAAACCAGATCTTAAACAGGAATATTCCTCGTCCTGAATGGAGACACCCTACCCTTCCTCTGGCCTGACAGCTTGTACAGTACTTTCTAAAGAATTCTCTACAGAGCAGAGAGTATCTTCACCAGAATTAATCAACAGTTTTCCAGACATCATAGATTCCTATGTTGATAAAGCTGTGTCTTGGTTCACACAGGGTTGGAATCTTGGATTCAATCCACCTGTCCACGATCTTCTTGTTCATGCCCAGTGTAACCAATTAATAAGGTGCTCTATACACAAATCAAAATTACATTTAGTTGTTAAAACTCTTAGCAAATTTTACGGAGGTTAATTCGGTTGTTGCTATCTCAAAAAGAATTTGTGACAATAGGCTAATAAACATGGCTTGTCATATTTAGATATTTTCTCTAGTGTAAAAATGTTCTCTCTGTCTACCTCTCAAGTGTGTTCCAAAAGAAATCCTTTACTCTCTGGCGTATATTTAAACTTGTCAGTAAACACCCACTTGGTAAATGCCCTAATTGGGTCTTTGCTGTTGATGGGTAGTTCACCAGAATGTTGCAGAATGGTGAGTGTTGCAATGCGGTATGCAAGGTGGAATAAGAAGGAGCCAGAAAACGTGCGAGGAAAGCATAAAATAACAACCCATAGTAGCGATGCAGAGATGTGTGAATAGCTTCACTTGGTATTTCCACTGATGCTGGGAATTTCCATTTCAGAGTACCTATGTCAGAATCCCAGCGATTGAGAAACAGGACTGCATGATGCTTGTGTGCCTTTAAACCTACTAAATGGTAGCAAGGCAATTAGAACATGTGTAACTGATTCTTTAGACAATCACTCAATCAGCAATAAGAGAGTCACCTCGTCCGTCACTATTAGAACACTACCCTTAAGTGTTACATGAGCCTAAGGACAACCCACCTCTCTTGTGTTTAGCGCACGGGTCTTCTACCACTCTAGATCTGCAATGAGGTGCTTCTCTGTTCACTCACACAGAGGGCAGAGAAGCATATGAAGCAGTGCATAGGCCACACAGTCTCAAAGTTGAAGGAGAACAGCCTTATGCTGCCTAATCTTTGACATGGTGGTGCTGTGGTGCAATGCGGTCAGGCACATGCACTCCTTTGCATGTTGATGTGGTATTGCCTGATTTTTAGGTCAAGCCTATGCAGCTTGCATGCGTTGTCTGTAAGACCTGTTGTTACCTCCTCTATCGGCTTTTCGCATGGCCATGAACTGCCATTTATTCGTTGTTGTGCCATTTAGAAATATGGGGTTTTATAGGTGCATTGGGTCCGATTCTCCGGCCATTGCTTGTTTGTGTCACACCCAGGTGATTTCACTCATTGTTTCCTTGCATTGGCCATCCTAATACGTCCACCGTTCCTCCTGGTCATCCTGATCTGCCTTTTTATTTTGTAGGCTATCAACATCGTTTTAGGCTTTCAGGCTCTTTCACTGAGGAATGGCTCTGTTCGGCACCTGCAAAGTGGAAATTCCTGTCCGGTAGCTGTTGAGATATGCCAATAGCTCTAACTCAAACAAATGCGAGACCTATTGCATTTCTAATGCTTTTTAGCTATGAGGCCAGGCTAAGAACGCTTGCATATTTGTTTGATCCGATGGACCTGTGCAAACCTTGAAAACCACAACATGGTGTTAGAAAGCCTCTGCACTTTCTCCACGGCACATCTGCCGCTCGTAGCAAGCCCCGGCTCCACCCGACTCTATGGTTAGAAAAATAACACTTAATATAGGTTTGGTTTAGTTAGCATAGCCTGGCTGCACTAAGCATCTTTTCTGAAAGTGCATGTTTAAATGTGCACAACCACTTCTTTTCATTTACTTTTCAAAAAATTATTTCAATTCATCTGCAGCCATAGTGAGTCTTCCCCTGTTTGGGCAAACAAATAATTTTTAGCTTCCTTTGCCAAGAAGATGTATGTGAAACAGCTTGAAGGCACTAAACCTCAGCTGCTAGTTTGTTATGAATGTGCAGAACAGTCCATTGAATTAGGTTGCATTTCTCATGTTTCTGTCCAGTGAAAATTTGCAAGCAGGGGGTTTCAAATTAACATTTTGATTGCTTTGTTGTGCAAGTAACATTTTACTACCACATCTCTACATGATGATGTCATGAAACTGTGTGCTGTCTTTGTCTAAGACAAAATAAAGGATCTGAAAACATGTCATTAAATTTGTTTTAGACATTTTGCCCAAGGCATCCAGACATTTTAGACTTTATATATTTTTACATTTTGCATTACATTTTCGAAGTGCCTCTTTTTATTCAGAGAGGCATTGCTCACGTTATTATTCTATGCTGCTAGCTGAGCACAGAACAGAGAGAACTGTTGTTTATTTTTATCCAGAATGGATTAGTCACATGTGGTCCCTTTGTACTTTGGCTTATGATTTGATTTATTCCAATTCTCTGATTGTGATTTACTTTTGCTTTCTGTAATGACAACTTTGATATTTGAATAAATCTGCAAAATGAAGAACTGGAAAGAAGTTTGCACATTTTTCTTTAAAGGTCTTGGCTGAGTATTTGAGCATTGGATTCTCCCTTTCTTGTGGACTGACCCTCTTTGATGTGTGTTGGGTTGGAGCATCAGCACCCACATGTATTACGAAGGTGGCCAGCCAAGTACAGTTCTTGGTACACACCACATCCTTGATGTGAATGTTAAGTGCTGGTAAAAAAAAGCAAATGAATAAAAGCCTCTTTGTTGGCCCACTGTAGCTTACATCGAAATAGCCCCGAGCAACTTCCTCCATCCTGAGTTCAAAGCACGGCCTATTCCGAATTCTGTTACAACCCCATGATGTCATCACCAGTCCCCACATGCATCAGAGACTCCGCAGTGCATAACAATTACCACAACAAAACTGAGAAGAGAGAGCAAACATTTCGACACACAAAAATACACGACAAAAATACAGAAGAGTAACATTGTTTCAAGTTACGGTCAGCCACGTATAACAAGGCTATTTTTCGAATAAAGCTACTTTACTGCATGCTGTAAAACATCATATAAAAATATTATGATGCTGCATCAAGCACAATCAGAACCTTTTGCAATAGGTAACGGAGTTGCATACTTAGCCAGATTTATAAGAAAAAATCCTTTTAAAATTCTTTTATGTATGACCGATATTATTGTATCACAGCCAAGACGGAAAAGACTGGTAAAATGTCTTCACAAAATGACCTGTTCGTGTCAGTCAGTGAATTCATCTGTCACGGTACTTTTTTAATCCCTGTCATCACTTTCGAGATGATATTTGCAAAAATGCTTGAAAAAGAACCCTCTTTTGGTGTCTGTTGCAAGAACCAGAAGGATGCTGTTAATTAGTTCCTCTCACTCCTCCGCTATCACAAGTGGGAAAGAAGCAGGCCAGGCCTCGCTTGTTAGCGCGAGTTATTAGTAATCCGGCCCAGCACACATGGGGGCTTTAAGCAGAGGAACCGTATTTGTTCTCTCACAAAGAAAACTCTGTTTTTTAAAGTTATGAATTATAAATGTGACTTTAAGGTACAAGTCTTCTTAACTCAATGATTTATTCATCTCGTCGGAATCTTATTTTTATATTACATTGAATGGATATTTTTTTTTGTCTGGTAGTCTTTAAAGCAATTTACAAAAATGCAGCTAAAGGGATTTAAAGTCTCCTTGTTTCATCGCTGTTGGGGGTTGGTCGCAGATAGAGCACGTGGGTCGTGAGTGTTGCGTCTCAGGTCAGGAGAACGTGGAGTCAAGAATATGTAGTCAGGGCCGGTCCTAGGACTTCTGAGGCCCTGGGCAAAAGGGAAAATGTGAGGCCCCTCTAATTGCATCGCAAGAAGTGACATCGCAGAACTATTGATCTTATTTGACATCACTGAAGCGACCTAATGTGGATATCTGTAACACAGACAAAACTATGAGAGGATATAAAGCAGGTAAGCAAATATGCGTTTCTTAAAAGGAAAGATTGCAATCAAACAATGAGGAGAGAACGAACGCATGAAAATGCAATTCCAGTGAAACATAAATAGAGAAACTCCAATGTTCTAGATTATTCTCGTTGAGTGGCTCCCTGGCATTGATTCATTTAGGGAAGGCCAAGTATCTGGGTGTGTCTAAAGTGAAGGTGTGCTGCAGATTAAAGAGGTTTTCAAATCACCGTTTTTAATTTGGTGTTAGAACTGTAGGAAATGGTAGAGGCAGGTTGCAGGATTCCGATGTCAATTCTGAAACTCCACCAAAAGACAGCACCATTGTTGTTTATATCTCCAACTTTATGGGGTTGTCCAACTTGGGGAAAATTGGGGTAGGGATGGAAAAAAAAAAGAAATTGCCATCTTCATATCATTTACTGTACGCATCTTGAGGTCACTGGCCGCATCTGCCTGTTTCGCCTACATCCTAATACAAACATATACATATAACAGATTATCAGGAAGTTCATTCATAACAAACAGAGAAATAATACAAGGCAACAAAATGAGTATAACACATACTGGCTCCCTCAATGATTAGTTGGTATTGATCCTCTTAGTGCATCAGGATACGCCCCCAACTTTCAAAGGAACAAGAGTGTCACGAAAACATCAGCATACATTTCACAGCTGAATCTGAAGGAGGAACAAAACAGGAAACATAAGTTGAACTCTGAAAAACAACACAGTATAGAGCCCAATGAGTTCTTTCTTACAGGGCAATATTGAATAAGGAAATTCATTGTGACAAATCAATATCTTATGTTAGCACTACATGCTAAAATGTGATCTTCCTAGCCTTTTTTCTGCTAAAGGCATCAATCCTTTCACTGTAGTCCAATGTTGCTGCAATATATCCTTCAATTGAAAGAAGGGCCAATCCTGATAGTCCTTCCTGGGACATCGTTGAGCGTAAATAAGTCTTTATCAACTTGAGGTGTGAGAAACTCTGTTCGGCAGATGCTGCTGTCATTGAAATTGTAAGCAGAATTCTTAGGGCAAGCACACAATTTGGATAGATGTCTTCCAGTCTGTTAATATAAATATACTGAAGAGCCTCTAACATATTTAGTTTTTCAGGAAGGACTTGAGAAAGAAAGGAAATATCCTGATACAATTCAATCCCATCTATGTCAGAAGATACAGCTCCATCAGCTGAGCTGTCTGATAAAAGATGATGCAGTTCATTGCAGTGCTTTTGTAGTTCTCCACTTTTTGTCTTTTTTTTTGTGTAAAACTCTTTTTATTAATGAATCGCATATAAAACACAGCACTCCGAATCCCGGAGAGGCTGTAGCAAGTACATTACATCAAAAATCAGCGATGCATTGTCAAGAAAATAAACTCCCCTCCAACCCCCCCTCCTTTTCTCCCACCCTCCCCATGTCCCCCCTCCCCCCCTGTGCACAACGTCTCTCCGATACCACATTGAATAGTTATATACAAATCGGTGTATACATCATGGCCTCCACATGCCCATCACAACTGCTCCGCCACAGCCCCGGCAGGCGCTGGGGGCTCAAGCCATAGGCCCCTGTAGTCCGCCCACCTTTTCCATATTTTGTAGTGTTTCCAGGGACAGTCTCTAGCTTCGAATACTGGTCATTCCAGCCCCATGCAAAAGTCAAGACCTTTTTTCCATCCAGCCACTGTAGGAGCCCTGGGGTCCTTCCAGGCCTGTGCAATGTCCCTTTTCGCCACTGTGAGGCCCAGCAGGAGCAAGTGTCTTATGGATATTGCCTCCACCCTTTCCAGGACGTGCAACAGCCCCAACTTCTGGGTACAGGGGAGGTCCCATCCCAGCACCTCCGACAGACAGTTCCATATTCCAGCCCAAAACCTCACCAGGCCACTACATCCCCATACTGTATGCATAAGGTCACCCCTCTTACCACTACATCTCAAGCATACTGGGGACTCAATCAGGCCCGCCTTCCACAATCTCTCTCTGGTATAGTATGTGCGGTGTAAGTACTTGAACTGTATCAGGCGTAAATGGACAGCAATGGCCGCCCCTCTGGGGATTCAAGGGCTTCGCGCCAGTCTTCCTCCTCCAGTTCTCCTACATAATTCACCCATCGATCCCGTAGGGACTGCAAATCAGAAGAGCAATGTGTAACTAGTGTCTGGTATATGCGAGATATTTTCTTTTCCTCCAGATCTCCCATGAACACCTTTGCCTCTATCGGGCTGAATTCTGGTAGGGCATCTAATCCTTCTAGCTTGGGCATGCCTGAACTGTAAATATCTAAAGAACTGTGTGCGGGGCATACTGAATTCTTCGCTGAGTTCCTGAAAAGACTTCAGTGTTGTGCCTTTCATGACATGTCTCAGTGCAGAGATTCCTATCGAATCCCATCCACCGAAGCCCTGCAGCGACGCTAGCGCTGGCAGCTGCCCATTATGCCGAAGTGGGGTTTCTCTTGTCAGTTTCCCCCACCATCCCATGCGACGCAATGCTTGTCTCCAGAGTTGAAAAACCACCTGTGTGGTGCTTGGCAGCCCCTTTTTTAAGCGTGCCGAGTACAAGATAGTGTGTAAAGTGTTCGGGTCCTTCAGATACCTCTCAAGGGCATAGGCTGGGTCTCCCCTGTCACTATACCACCAATCATTTAAAACCACGAGATGTGCCGCCTAATAGTAGGACAATATGTCTGATGTCGCTAATCCCCCACAATAGGTAGACAAAAAACATGTACGCAAGGCCACTTTTGACACCCCACCGGCCCATAAAAATTGACTTAAAGCGGAGTTAACTTGTTTAAACCACATCGACTGGATCGGGTATGGGGGGCTCTGCAGTTGGTATAACAAGCGAGGGAGGGCAACCATCTTGAATATAGCTGTCCTGCCGTATATATTGAGGGGCATACGGGACCAGCATTTCATCTCCCGTTGTACTTTGTTCCACACTGAAACGATATTACGTTCCCAGGCAATAGTCAGTGAGACAGTCAAAAACACCCCTAGGTACTTGAGACCCTCAGTCGCCAGCTGCAGCACCGATGCCCATGTCCCAATCCCGGAGCGATCACCCAGTGTCCAGAGCATGGACTTCAGTAAATTCAGATATAGCCCCGATACTTCCCCAAAGATTCTCATAATTTCAAGGACTCGTGGTCCAGAACGGTTCACATCCGTAAGGAAGAACAGAACATCATCCGCATATAATGCGATCCCATCTGATGGCCCCATGTCCCATTCAAAGACCCGTATCTGCGCATCTATCCTGACCCATGAAGCCAATGGCTCCATCGCCAGGGCGAACAAGTACGGCGAGAGGGGGCACCCCTGTCTGGTGCCCCGTCCTATTGGGAAGGTCATCAATGTCTCCCCGGTCACTCTCACTGTGGCCGTCAGGTCGGTATACAGCAGCCGAATATATGACAGAAAGTGTGGCCCAAGATTCAACCGTGGAAGAAGCGCAAATAGATAGGCCCAACTCAGGAAATCAAAGGCCTTATCAATATCCGCCAGTAGTAGCGCCGCTTGATCTCCCGTTTTAACCATCGCTTCTATTGCCATGTGTGCGCGTCTATTGTTGTGCCTCGTCGCCCTTTTGGGCATAAAGCCGGCCTGGTCTGGGTGGACCAGGTCTGTGATATACGGTAGCAGTCTGTTCGCAAGGGCCTTGGCCAAGATCTTGGCCTCAATATTTAAAAGAGAAATTGGACGATAGGACTCATGGCGGTCAGGGGGCCGTCCAGGTTTGCAGAACACCACAATCTCAGCATGTCTCCAGTCTGTCGGCAGGAGGCCATCCTCCCTCGCCACTTCTAAGGCAGTCCTATAGTGGGGCCCCAGTTGGGGATGATAAGGCTGTACCTAATTCCTCCGCCGATAGTGGGATCTCCAGCAGTTCCCGCACGTCATCCGGGAGTGCACAGGGCGGAAGATTGGCCGCACATTTGTCTATGTCTAGAGCCTGGAGGGAGGCTTGTGGAGCGTATTGGGCTGCAAGGTAGCGGGCAAAGCTATCCGCCAACTCCTTTGGATCTGAAATTGAGGCCCCCGTGTCGGCTTTAAGGTCTGGCAGTGCATTTGCTTGAGGCGTGTTCTGACAGAGCCGGTGAAGCATTGTACAGGATTTGTCGCCCCATTGATATATTCTACTTCTAGTAGCTAACCAGATTTGCCGAGCCTCATCTAATAGCAGGTATGCATATGATTGCTGTGCCAAGAGTAGCTGCCCCACTTCCTCCAGACGACTCGCAACCCTGCACTGAGTCTCCAATTGTTCCACTGTTGCAGCTGCCTTTACTAGCTCCTCCTTCCGCTTTCGGCGCGCTGCTGCACACCAGGCTATGTCTACTCCACGCAATGTGGGTTTAAGGGCCTCCCAAGCCGTTCTCGCATCCGTCACTGTGCCCAAGTTTTCTTCCCAGTAGTGAGCGATAGCCGCCCCCATATGCTGCTGATAGGCCTCGCGCTGCAGGTTCCAGGCGGAAAGGCGCCACCGAAATGGCTGTCTCTTCTTGTCTAATGTAATGTCTACCATGACCGGTGAATGGTCTGAGAGACCCCGCGGCAAGATGGACGCCGAGGCAACTCTCCACGCCGCAGCAGCAGAGACGAAGACGTAATCCAGTCTCGAGAACGAGTGGTGGACCGCCGAAACATAGGTGTATTCTCGTTCATGTGTATGAAGGTATCGCCAAGTGTCTACCCAGCCCATGCCACGCACCATACCAACTCAGTTTAGTGGGGGTATCTACAATGGGGTCGCCCCCCAGCCGGCACCTATCTAGTCTGCTGTACATGACATCATTCCAGTCCCCTCTGATTACTGCCAGTCCCTCCGGAATTTCAGCCCACACAGCAAACAATTTCTCTATCAGTGCCCATTGGAGCGGGGGCGGGGCATAGACGCTTCCAATGATCAGCGTCTCAGTGCCTATCGTTCCTTGTATGAACACATATCTACCTTGTGGGTCAATCCATTGCTTTGTGTGAGTGTAGGACAACCTATGGTGTATTAGGACCGCTACTCCCAGAGAACCCCTTACAAATCCCTCATGATAGACTGTGGTTCCGTGATTCCGAATTGGGTTCGATAGTGCTGAAACCCGATTTATGAAGATCGTCGGAAATGGACGATTTTGGTGTCAGCAGACCGCAAATGACGAATGTAACGTGTCTGAGTGTTTTCGTATGAATCGATATAGGAGAACACTCTGCATTTGAGGATTTAGGTTGAACCTTCGGGTTCCATTTTGTATGTGACAGCCATCTTGTATGGTTGCCCTAACATAGGCCCTATGATCGTGGTCGAACGAGTCCTTGACACGTACGCCTTAGCTGACTCCTGGTTGACCTGGCCGAACTGACTCCTCGCCTGGGGCGAATCCTGCTGAGCCAGTTCCTTGTCCAGCAGCTGCACTGATAAAGATCAAAGAACAGGACGTTGTCCGATTTTATGGCCCACCGTTCCCACTCCTCTATCTCCTTTCCATCTGTTTCTGCCTTTCCTTTGTGACATGTTCATCGATCTGGGTTGAAGGTTTTATGATGGGTTTGTCCGGCCTGATCGAATAGGAAACTAACATATGTGCGATCGTTTTGGTGGGCTGGACAACGGAAAGTGGGATTAACTTTGACTGTCATGATTTGATACTTTTTGAAATGCTACTTGTTCATTGGTTCATTTTGTATGCACCGAATGCAAATTGTGATGTTGCCAGAAGCGTAATTTTCCGCATAAAAGACCGAGTTTCGTTCATTAAGTTGGTGCAGTCTCTGTCGAACTACCCGTGTGTACTTCGTAGACCTCTGTCCCTGGTTGCAACCAATAAACTTTGGTCTTTGACGTCATCGAGAAGTATCCCGTGTCTCTGTTTTCCAAGACAGGGGAATCCGGGGTCTTTGGGTGTTGCCCTGACACCGCTCGGTTTTCTATAATAGTATCGGTTCCGAAAAAAACCCAGTACCTCATTTGGCGCCCAACGTCGGGCGACTTCAACGGTACCGGTCCAAGCCAGAGGTTCGTGAGGAGCGTCGTGTGAAAATTCCAGAGGTTGGCCAGCCACTTCAGCGACCCCTGTATGTCGACGTGGTTCCGAAGGTCTTTGCTGCGAGGCTTCCCACGTCCCGACGACTACGAAGGACTGCTGCCCTGACTGTCGCCCTGTTTTGGAGCCTTAGACGTTTGTAGAGCGAGACGATTGACGCGTCTTCTGATGACGCCATCGACAATTCAGTTAAGTATAAAAGGGAGCGTCTCCTAGTTCTTAGTTTGGTTTGTATCCTTTAGTGGATAGCTTTGATTTGGTACTGGAAATCTTATCTAGCTGTCTCTCCTTCTACGTTCCCACCCGTACCCTCCGTTCCCAGGGTTTGGCCCTTGCTGTGGTCCCCAGATTCAGGCTCAGTCGCATGGGAGGCCGCTCGTTCAGTGTAAAGGCCGCGTCAGCATGGAACTCCCTTCCTGTTGAAATCCGCCTGATGGAGGACCTCTTGACTTTCCGGAGGGCCATAAAAACATTCCTGTTTTAGCTGCTTCTATGTTTTTCACTCTCCTGTTGTGTTATATTCTACCTTGTCTCTGCGCCAGGACGCTCCTTGGCTGGAGTATCTGTGCGCATAATAAATTAATATAACATAACATAACATAACATACCTGCAGGCCCCAAAGCCAAGGGATTCGTGTATTCACGAGATTATCGATTTTAGATTACCCTTGTTGTTTGAAGCTAGACTAGTGAGCAAGATGCCTGGTTTTAGCAGTCTTAGGAATTTGTTCAGTTGTGGTACGTCGAGGGATTCCCGGTTAGAGGATTCGTGTCCGGTTCCTCCGATCGGAACTCCTACATACGAGTTGTATGTGAAGCATGGAGTAGGTCCTATTAGCTATAATGAGATTTGGGTAAAATACACAAAGAATGACGGTGTCCTACAGTGGCCCCGTTATGGTAGTTTCGAGACAGAAGTTTTAGATAACCTTGAAGTGAAATTGTTCAAGAAGAAAGCCCGGCCGGCAATGTTTGACTCTTTCCGCATATGGGGCAAGGAAGCCAAACAGAAAGAAATTAAGTTCGCGAAAAAGAATAGAAAGGGTATGTCAATGGTGCAAGCCGCCGTTGCATACAGAGATAATGAAGAAGAGAAAGACAGTGAGCAGATGCTTAGAGTGAGGAAGTTAGCTGTAGACAGATGCTACCCAGTCTTGCCGGTTAAAGAGCGGAAAGACGAAAAGGATCTTGTGAAAGACCCTTTGATGTCACATTTGCTAAATTCACCACCACCTTATGTGCAGAATGCTACGGCGCCACCACAACCTGTTGTGGCCGCGCAAACTCCTATTGCTTTGCCTCCTGTTATTCCTCCACAGCCAGCTTCTTCGTTGGTTGTTGTTCCTAATGCGCAGCCTTCTCAAAGGTTGCTAACTTTGCCTCCTCCTGCTACCACTGTTTCTATGCCTGTTCCGACTATGGATCTTACTACTACTACTGTTTCATCTCCTCTTGTTTTTCCGACTGTTCCTTCTCCTAGACAGCGGATGACCGCTGCCTTTTCTAATTTTCTAACTCCTATTTTGGGACAAATGGGTATGTCTCCTGTGAGTGAGCGTAGACAATCGCGTAGTCAATTGCCCGATACAGATGAGCGAGTGGTTTTGGACCATATGGCACGTAGATGGGTGATGTATAGGTCCCAGTATGACCTAGAAGGTATTATGGATGTTTTCCGACAATGGGAAGCACCAAAGCAGCGTTATGTTTTTGAGCTTATGTGTGCGTTTCTCCATGAACAATGGATGTACGAATTGGGTAGGGTTCCTGTAGAATTGCCTCGATTGCGTTCGGAGTTTGCCAAAGGAACGATTGTGAGTCTACCCGATGTTGAGAAAGCGGTATCGTCGTTACTGTTGCTCCGTAGTGAAGTTCCTACTGAACGGCTGTTTGAGTCAGATTCGTCAGTTAGGAGACAAGCGCGTCAATATCCGATGCGAGAGGTTCCTCCAGTATGGAGACCTGCTGATCCTAATGCTCAGCCACCTGTTTTAGCACACTTTCAGCGAGTGTGGGTTCATGTACCATGGAAGCGTGCAGAAGTTCCAGCGCTTAAGCAGACTTTACCAGATCCGCGGTAGAATCCGGCAGGATATTATAAAGAACTTGCGCAAACTGTGAGTTTGTGTGTTATGAATTTGGCGGATATAGATATGCTGTTTGGGAATGTTGTTCCACAGCCCATCTGGAATGTCATTCGACATACAGATCATGATAATGAATTGGGCGATTCATGGGTGAATCTTTTTGCAGCGAATGACAGACAAGTTGGAGGTGCTAAGCCTGAGGATGTTATTACTGAACTTCCTGGTAGGATTATCACTTTCATGAAGACTTTAATGCCTGAAGTCCGTGTTAATTGGGACAAATTGTCAGCCTGTAAGCAGAAGAAGGAAGAGTCCGTGTCAGACTTTTTCTCGCGTTTCGAGGAAACTTTTGTTGATCATAGTGGTCAGGATATGGCTACTGAAGGTGACCAGAGATTGTTTGTTGATAAATTCGTGCACAATCTTCTTCCTGAGTTGTGTACTAAGTTGAAAGATTCCGAGAGTGCTTGGCCTGTTTCTACTTCGGCGCAAATTCTTGCTACGGCTCAGTACTGCGAGAATAGGCGTAAGGATGAGTTAGAGAGAGCGGATAAGAAGACTAAGGAATTGAAGACTAAAGTTCTTCTACAACAAGCTTATCCACCTCGTGTTAATAATCAGCGTGACTATCAGCAGCCTCAACAGTATTCGAGGAACTCGCAAAGAGACGAGACTCCTCTACAACAGCGTATTCCGTATGGGCCTAATCAGTGTGCGTATTGTAGAGAAGAGGGTCATTATAAGAATAGTTGTCCCGTTCTGTTGCAATGTGCAAATAGTGCTCCTGGTGTTAGAGGTAGAGGTACTCAACAAGTGCCTAGAGGTAGAGGTCGCGAACAGAACGTGCGCCCTTTGCCTCCGCAGAATTTGATGAATAGCTTTGATCAACAGCAGAATTCTTCTGGTAGGTCTACACAGTACTATGTAGATGATTATTATGTTGAGGGCGATGGAGAGCAAGGTAATGATTGTTAGGACAGCCATGGACAAAGAGAGGGAGTTGTGTCAGTTCCGGTAGATCAGAGTGGACCTTACGTGGAAGTGATTGCATCAGGTGTGTCAGAGCCTTTTCTGCTAGACACTGGTGCTACGAAGAGTTCTATTATGCATTCTAAACTCCCTGGCGCACCTTTGTCTGGCTTTAATAATGTTTCTATAGGTTTTTCTGGCGCCCCCGTTATGAATCCGATTTCCGTTCCATTGCCTCTTTCAGTTGGTCCTCGTAGGCTTGAAGCACCCCTTCTTTTGACTACAGGTTGTAATGAGAACTTACTAGGCCTTGACTTGTTGAAGAGATTGTATGCAACTTTGTACTGTTCTCCGTCAGGAGTACATCTTACGTTATGTGAGAATGTGATTTCTCCGATATATGTGTCGAAAGATTGTCTGCCACCTGAACTGTCTTCGCTACCAGATTCATTATGGGCTACGGGTCCAAATAATGTGGGCCTGTTAGACATTCCTCCATACGTCGTGACGTTGAAAACGAATGCTCAGTTACCACGCATTCCGCTATATCGCATTTTGAGTGATGGTGAACGAGCGCTTTTAGAAATCATTTATGATCTGATTGACAAGGATGTTATTGAAGAGACTCGAGGTAATGTGTGCAATAGTCCGGTTTTGCCTGTTCTAAAGAGAACTGATTCTTCACAGCCTCCTGTATATAGGTTTGTTATCGATCTTCGTGAAGTGAACAAGATTGTTGTTCCGCAATTCCCTGTTGTACCCGACATTACTGCGTTACTAACATTGATTCCAGCTTCTGCTACCTGGTTTTCGGTGATTGACTTGAATGCTTTCTTCAGCATCCCGATTGCCATAGAGAGTAGAGATATCTTTGGATTCTCTTTAGGAGGACGAAGTTTCCGCTTTAAACGTGCTCCTCAAGGCTATTGTGAGAGTCCATTAATTTACAGTCAAGCTCTGAAGACACAACTTGACTTGTTGGCCTTACCGGAAGGTGCGGCCCTTATCTAGTATGTTGACGATTTGTTGGTCGCTGCCGATACTGAAGACATATATAAGGATGCCACTGTGTCCTTGTTGTCTCACTTATCTGATTGCCATCACAAAGTTTCTCTTTCCAAATTACAATTTTGTCGCCAAGAAGTTACCTACTTAGGTCACCTCTTATCGAAGGAGGGAAGGAAACTGACCCCAGAAAGAATCCAGACGATTGCGAGAATGAGTGTCCCTACGACACAGAGAGAAGTACGTGCATTTTTGGGTATTACGTCGTACTGTAGACAGTGGATCCCAAATTTTTCCCTTTTAGCAAAACCTTTGATAGCTCTTACTGTTAAGGATATTCCAAATCCTATTCCTTGGACTGAGGAATGCCAAAAGAGTTTTTCTGTACTACGTAATGCGCTGTGTTCGGCTCCTGTGTTGGGTACTCCCGACTACAGTAAGCCTTTCACATTGTATGTCCATGAAAGAGAAGGATGTGCATTGCCGGTTTTGACCCAACAATTCGGCGGGAAGCAACGCCCATGTGCGTACTTTTCGTCAACTTTAGATCCTGTGGCTAGAGCGTTGCCAAGTTGCCTGCGAGCAACTGCAGCAGCGGCTGTTTCAATTCGACAGTCTGCTGGTTTGGTTATGGACAATATGCTAGTGGTTATGGTTCCACATGCAGTGGATACCTTGTTGAATCGGACGAAGACACAGCACTTGACTAGTGCTCGGTTGTCAGGGTATGAGCTTACGTTGTTAGCGAGCCATGTGCACATCAAGAGGTGCAATACCCTAAATCCAGCTACGTTGTTGCCGATTTCGCTTGAGACAGACAATGATAGTGAAGAGCAACACGATTGTTTCTTGAGAACTGAAGAAGAGACGAAAGGGAGGATAGATCTGAGAGATACTCCTCTCTCTGATTGTAATGATGTTTTGTGGGTTGACGGCTCGTGTTTTAAATTACCGAATGGCGATACCACTGCAGCATATGCCGTGACAACTTTACATACAGTTGTCGAAGCTGCACGTATCCCGCATAATTCTGCTCAAGCGGCGGAATTGATCGCACTTACGAGAGCATGTGTGTTGGTGAAAGGGAAAAGAGTGAATGTGTATACTGATAGTCAGTATGCATTTGGAGTGGCTCATAGCTTTGGACGATTGTGGCGTGAACGTGGATTTTTAACATCGCATGGGACGAAGATCCAGCATGGACAGCTGGTGAATGAGCTTCTTGAATCTCTTACGTTACCTTTGCAAATAGCGATCGTAAAATGCAGTGCCCATAGAAAGATCACGGATGATGTTGGTCGTGGTAATGCGTTTGCGGATGAGGTTGCGAAAGAAACTGCTAGGAATGTAACGAGTCGAATGTATGTAGTGGGTCCAGCGAGATGGGTTCCAGAGAAGGGCATGTGCGAAGACACTATTGAAAGTGTGAAGATTATCCAGAGTGAGGCTTCGGAGAAAGAGTTGGATGAATGGAGAGAGAGTAAGGGTAGGTTGGATTCTAATGGTTGTTGGACTGATTTATCTGAACATCAAAGATGGTTGTTGCCAAATGCGTATGTGCTTCCAGTTGTTACAATGGCGCATGGATTGGCACACATTAGTGTAAAAGGGATTTGCAAGTTGTTGGCTCCAGTTTGGCAGAATGTGGGAATACCCATATGTGCAGAGAATTTGGTCAAGAATTGTATGGTGTGTTTGATGCATAATCCTGGCAAGGGAACTCCAACACCAGCTGGTCATTTTGCTCCTCCTACGTATCCGTTCGAGGCTTTGCAGCTAGATTTTATCCATATGGAAAGATGCAACAACTTAAAGTATGTGTTAGTGGTTGTTTGCTCTTTTTCTAGATGGGTAGAAGCTTACCCCCTTAAGGACAACACTGCTTTGTCCACTGCCAAAGCGTTGATAAAAGAATTCTTCCCTAGGTTTGGATTGCCGAGAATCATTTGGAGTGATAACGGAAGTGAGTTTGTGGGTCAAGTGATGAAGAAAGTGTGTGACGGTCTTGGAATTAGGCAAAAATTCCATGCTGCAAATCATCCCCAATCAGCTGGTTTAGTCGAGTGCTATAATGGCACTCTGAAACTCAAATTAGCCAAAATTCAAGAGAGCACTGGTTTACAATGGCCAGATGTGTTGCCATTAGCACTTTTGTCCACCCGAATGACTGTGCATTCGAGAATGGGTTTGAGTCCTTATGAGGTCGTGTTTGGTCGCCCGGCGAATATTTGGGGTGTACCTAGACCGACAAGATTTAGCGACCTTGAATACCCTGTTTTGCTTGATTACTTGCGTGAATTGACAACTAAAATGAGTGTTTTACGCCAACAGGTATATAATTCCTTGCCACAAGCTACAGAAGATCCAGGCCACGTGATAGAACCCGGCTCTTGGGTCTTTGTCAGGAACTTTCAGAGAACGAAGAATAATCAGCCCCGCTGGATTGGACCTTACCAGGTCCTCTTATCGACGAGATCTGCGGTGCGAGTACGTGACAAGCGTCACTGGATCCACGGGTGCCACACGAAGAGAGCACCCTTACCTTTGCCGTATGACAAGTGGGTTCAAGACGGTCTTGCAGACTCTGAGACCGAGTTAGTCCCGAAATTTGTTACATTCAGTGATGCCCGTTTGATTGGGACTAATTCAGAACTGGAAAGTGATCGTCTTTTGCAAGCATCAATACCTCCTGCAAAGCGGTTGGACACTACCGAGCCATATCTTTTGTTCACCGATCAAGAATTACCTGGAAGAGACAGATACAATTTGAGATCGAGAATTAAGGACAAATAAAAGCTTAATAAAGTTGATTTTTTTTTTACTGTTTGCAGGTTAACTCTCCACCAAGGATCTACGTATTTTTGTTTTTCTGAACTGCCATCCGGTTCTTGCTGCTAGGGTCGCGGTTGCTACCAGTCTTGGGAGTGCAAGCCTGAGACACTAGGTCTTGGGTTCTGTTGGTCCAAGGCAGTCTTCCTGGGTTCAGCGGAGGCCCTCTCAAGCAGAATCAACCAACCACCGCGGGCAGCACCCTTAGTTTAGGATGGATTTCTTTGAGTTGGAGAGACCTGTGCAGACACTGACTTTTAGAAAACGCATTTGCAAAATAATGTTGAAGAAATGTTTTTTGTTACCATGCATACTTTTATTGCTGAGTTTCGTAATTTTTATAGTTGGTTATGTAGCATTTGTTTTTAAAATGACGTCTAATTCTACTGTGCAACCTACACCTTCACCTTCTATTTCCTCTCATTCTTTCCACCCTTTGCCCGAATATGAGGTAGTCAGACGTAAGGAATTCTCCAATAATTCTTTCATACAGCTTTTGCACCAGCATCAGTTAGTGATCAATACAACGAACTGCTGGATTTGTGGGTTGATGCCTCATACAACTGATAAAGGAATTCCTTATTTGGTTTTGCCTTTTAGTTTGAATGGTTCGATCCGAGCTTATAGAACCATGTTCATATATGCCCACAGTGTTGACCCCTTACGTTCACCGAGAGATAATCCGAAGAATAGTCCTACAGCTAGAGGCATAGTCGACATGATTAAAGGGACTAATGCAGTAGAGACTATTCCGAAAGACGAGAGGCAACCATATAGTGGTTGGAACGTTACTGGATATGGAGTAAGTCTGAGTATTAACCAGCGTGCGAAAAGTCCTCTACCGATCTGGATAGTGCCCCATAAGGGCTACTATTGTTTGCAGGGCAACGGTAAGAATCCGAAAGCTCAGTTAGGGAAGAGCGTCTGCACTGAGACTTATGTGTTTCCGTCTCAGTCTTCCCCAGCGTTCTTAGCTGCTAAGGGTACTTACTTTGTTTGCTACAACAAAGCATACACATGGTTGCCCCATGATTTTTCGGGCACATGTTTTGTTTCCTTTCTGTTACCCCCACTTTTACAGCTGCAGCAGATTATCACAAAACGAGAATTGCTAGAGGTGTCTTTAGCCAAGAAGACACTGCAGGACAAGAATTGGGTGATTTCTTTAAGGGTTTTCTGCCGTTCTGGGGACCCATGGCTAACAGTAGGAATATTCGTCAGCTTACGAGAGTGGTTGAGTCCACCATAGTTGAGACTGCCGGTGCCCTTGGTAACTTGAGTACTGAGCTCCAGTCGGATAGACTTATGACACTTCAGAATAGAGTTGCCCTAGACGTTATTCTGGCAGATCGAGGGGGAGTTTGTAGATTGATTCAATCGAGCTGCTGCGTTTTTATTCCAGATAACGCTCCGTCAGTCTTCCAAGCCATTTCTAAATTGCACAAAATCTCCGATTCTGTCCATCTGGACAAAGGGGATTGGTCCTTGATGGGATGGTTATGGGGATTGATATCCACTTGGGGTTGGAAGATTCTGATGGTCATTGGTGCGGTTTTGGCGATTCTGTTTGTGTTTTGTCTCTGTGTACAGTGCGCTCCGGCTATTTGTGGCCTTTGTGCTACTTTGTGCGTACGGAAGCCTGTCCGGAGAGAGATGCATAGTAATAAGATGATGCTACAACAGCATATCGATGACCTGATGAATATAGATCCGGATTCAGATTAAAATGGGTCTGGGTTTATTTCCTATGATAGGGCAAAAGGAGGGTCTGTGGTTCCGTGATTCCGAATTGGGTTCGATAGTGCTGAAACCCGATTTATGAAGATCGTCGGAAATGGACGATTTTGGTGTCAGCAGACCGCAAATGACGAGTGTAACGTGTCTGAGTGTTTTCGTATGAATCGATATAGGAGAACACTCTGCATTTGAGGATTTAGGTTGAACCTTCGGGTTCCATTTTGTATGTGGCAGCCATCTTGTATGGTTGCCCTAACATAGGCCCTATGATCGTGGTCGAACGAGTCCTTGACACGTACGCCTTAGCTGACTCCTGGTTGACCTGGCCGAACTGACTCCTCGCCTGGGGCGAATCCTGCTGAGCCAGTTCCTTGTCCAGCAGCTGCACTGATAAAGATCAAAGAACAGGACGTGGTCCGATTTTATGGCCCACCGTTCCCACTCCTCTATCTCCTTTCCATCTGTTTCTGCCTTTCCTTTGTGACATGTTCATCGATCTGGGTTGAAGGTTTTATGATAGGTTTGTCCGGCCTGATCGAACAGGAAACTAACATATGTGCGATCGTTTTGGTGGGCTGGACAACGGAAAGTGGGATTAACTTCGACTGTCATGATTCGATACTTTTTGAAATGCTACTTGTTCATTGGTTCGTTTTGTATGCACCGAATGCAAATTGTGATGTTGCCAGAAGAGTAATTTTCGGCATAAAAGACCGAGTTTCGTTCATTAAGTTGGTGCAGTCTCTGTCGAACTACCCGTGTGTACTTCGTAGACCTCTGTCCCTGGTTGCAACCAATAAACTTTGGTCTTTGACGTCATCGAGAAGTATCCCGTGTCTCTGTTTGCCAAGACAGGGGAATCCGGGGTCTTTGGGTGTTGCCCTGACACCGCTGGGTTTTTTGTAATAGTATCGGTTCCGAGAAAAACCCAGTACCTCAAGACCTGATCATAGCCATATCGCTGTAGGCCCAGCGCTTTCTTACCCAGCAATTGTGTTTCTTGGAGTAGAAGTACATCCACCTTCTCTCTCTTCCCCAGCCTTAACACCGCTCCCCTCTTGATCTTATCAAGCATACCCCTCACATTCCAACTCATCACTTTCATTAAGGTCCCAGTGGGCCTTTGCTCAAGGTTATCAACCGCCATCGAGGTGTATGCCCATTAATGCATGTAGCAATGGGCATTCTGGGCCAGGACACACCAATAGCATCAGTCGAGCCAAGCATGTGCACAACAACTCATCCCTCCCCCACCCTCCAGTCTTCGTCCCCCCCCGCTTCCCCCCTCCCCCGCCCCAATTCCACCCCACTCAACAAACATTTCCCCAACTGGTCTGCAGACCCCCGGCCTCCCCCCACCCCATACCTCATCAACATTGAAGTACCTTTCGCAGGATAGAGCGTCTCCAACCCCCAACGGGAGACTCGAGATCGTCTATCCCAACGGAGCCCCACCAACAGCCCCAAAAACACCCCAAGTCATCTCCTAGGAGATCAAAACTCCCTTAACTTGAGGCACGTGTCCGCCTTTTAGTCCATCCCTCCCCACCCATGTCAATTAGTCTATGCTTTTTATGTCTTTTAAGCTGGAAATATTATAAAGAAAGACAAATTGCTCGTGGTGATTTTCAGCTGCTCAAATCGTCTGTCAATGCACACAATTGCTGTATCAACAAGAGCATTAAAAACCTTGATGCAAAATTGCTCTTTTGGGTCAATCATTGGCATGTCCGCTCCCTCATAGCCAAACATTTTCTTTTTCTTAGATATTTTTTGATCACATTTGAATTCCTTTTGAATGCCCAATTAATCTGCAAGTTCATTTGCTGAGATCAATGCAGCTGTAAATCCTTCATGGCAATACTTTGTAAGAATGCAAGTAGTTCCTGAACGTGTTTCACAGCTACTTCAAGCTGCATGTTCTCACTCAGCATCAGTTTACTGACTGTGTTGATTCTCATTAAAATATCATACTATATGACCAAGCATAGGAGGAATTCATATGATTCAACTCTGATGTGATATTGCTTCACTTCTGGTTTTCACATCTTTATCCAGTTCAGACACCTGCAGAAGTGCTTCATGTATTAGACTCATCTGAAATCGGACCGTGTTGACGCTTTCCAGACGGTATTCCCACTGAATAGCAGAGAAATTTTGGAGGGAAAGGGTCACCCCAGCTTCGGTTAATCCATTCCAACTTTTTGTTGATGCAGAAAACGTTGAGTAAAGTCATTGAATAATACCAGAGAAGTTGGCAGCATATATAGATGAAGCTGCAGCATCTTTCAAGGCCAGGTGCCAATTGTGACAGGCACATGGTGTAAAAAAAGCCTGTCTTTTCTCTTAAGATTCAAGCTTGGACACCACTGTATTGTCCACGCTGCATGATTCGGTCCCCAACTGCTACATCATCCCAGTGGCCCTGGTTATATCAGTATACTCCATCAGACAGCACGTTAATGACTGTGCTGTCTTACTGATTAAACTACAAATGTAAACACTTTCACTGGCTTTTGTTTGAAAGAGCTTTGTATTAAAAAAAAAAAGGAGTACATAATCAAACAGTTGATCTCTCTGAAAAATAGAAACACTTTCTGTAGGGCTGTCCTTTGACTACGGTCATTTAAAAAAGCAGCAGTGGGGTGGCACTAAAGCTCAGGAAACTCGCTGCCAAGGCCATCTGCTGACAAAGCCTCTCAATTAAAGTGCCAAATCTGCAAGAGACTGGTAAGGCAGGGTGTTGCTTTCCAGTTAAATGATGGGTTTGAGACAGGAGGTGGGTAGAGCAGCGAGGATTCCATGACTGGCCACCATGAATGGGAGTGTGGTTATCCACTGCGGAGACAAAAGCAGAACCCATTTTTGCCACCATAACTTCCTCTTCCAAGGGTAGTGAAAACTCTGCTGCTAAAAAGCAGCATCTCCAATGGCAAGGCCACACCATCATACCACAAGGCCAGGGCCGGAGCACAAAACACATGATGGAGCTGCCGGGCTGGCCCATTGTCATTCTATATATGACAATGGTCTGAGATTATCTGTGCTGGGTTTGGAAGGGGCTGCTGAGGCTTCACAGCAGCAGAGCAAGCCCAAACTTAAAGAGAAACAAAATGGCCCACATTAAGCCTTCCTTCCCAATCCAACCCTGGCACTACATGATGTATATAATGCCCATCGAAGGGAGCCGCACACATGGACCTTGCAACTGGATCCAGTGCTACGAGGGACGCCTCCCCTGGGCCTTGAAACAGTAATGAGGCACTTCCCAAAAACACTGCCTGTTAATTAATCAGCAATAACATACATGCAAATGAAAAGTTGATGCGGAGAATAGGACAGATTGCAACTCGCGTGACAACTGAGCAATAATACAGATCTACCAAGCACATGACAACCTATGTTCGTAGGGCTGACCCCAAAGTAACCTCAAACACTCTCTTCTATTGGAAGATCTAGAGAAACCATAAAGGAGAGGAAATATGTCACTAGTGAGTGTGCATGGGAGGCCGATATGGGAATGCAAAATGTTGCGCTGCAGGTTCATGACCAGTTCCTTTTACACTGCAACGGCTAGCCTATGACACTTGAGCTGAAAAGGACCGATTGTTGGCAAAAAATACCAGTGGCTTAATTGGATAACTTCAGCATTCATCATCTGCTCATAATATAAACATCCAAAAACTCCTGCTTTCTCAGATCACAGGATGCTTTGGTGAGGAGATTGTGTATTTTTCTAGGTAGTACATTACGCAATGGAGTAATTTTCAGGTGTCACCTTAAAATATGTATCCATGCCTCCTCAGGGGTAGTAAACGCTATATAAACGTTATTTACAATCAAATACGCATCAAAATACCAGACTGGGAAGATCATATATAAAATTATTCTGCAGGTTATAGTCAAATAAGCACTTTACACAAGGAAGAACCACCGCCGTTCTCGCCCATGAGCAGCTTCACCAGGGGAGTATAGTCAAACTATGAGAATGTAACAATTTCACTGGTAGCTGTGTGAAAACACTGCAATGACACAGATTCACTTAACTGACATACACAACCATCACCACACTATTGAACGCCGCTGCCCTCTTTGTGATTTAATTATATTATGACTGTATTAGTATGGTTTGGCAAAGAGCAGTGTTTTTAGTGTGCAGGTGTCTGTGCATAACTCAAAAAGGATGTCTCCAAGTACAGGAGGTGTTTAGCTGGCAGCCAGGCTTCTCCGTCATTGCAGCCCAGCTGCAGAAGTCTACTCCCTTGTCATCACGCTGGGAAGTATCCCTCCTTATACCCAGAGAGGCTTCAAACGCCTACTTCAAATTAAGCCCTCTACCTGTAAACCTTTTGCTAACTCTGCAGCATAAAGCCCAAGGGTGGATGCTCTGCTTCATAAACTCCTAACAAATACTAAAAACACATATGTACATAATTCCAGCGCCGACCACAGAAACAGCTGCAGCAGGCATTAGGTAAAAGTAAAGAGAGCGCTGAGTTCCTGTGCTGTCAACCATGAGACCCGCAGACACAGTGCCCTCAATGCATGGGCATGCTGGGCAGGTGCCTGGGGACCCCACAAGCATAGGGCCCCCATGCAGACCAGAATTTAACACTGATTATCCATTAAACATTTTTATTCCTGAGAGTAATTGTGTAGGCAGGCTCAATGCACTGCTTTGCATGAAGGCCTATAATGCTGTTAAGGTAGCCCTGCACAGTCATGGCAGTGTTTGGAATAGTTGGTCATAGATTTCAATATGCCGTGATCACTCCAGATGTTTTCAGCAGCTCTGCCAGTGCTCAATTTGGGCTTGGTGGTTTCCGGTGCTCGGCCCCAGACTTAATTGTCGACACCGGGGATTGTGACAGTCTGCAACAAGGTGGCACTGTCTATCTAATTTAGAGATGGCCACAACAACAGTTAATTATTAATTCAATATACTTTAAACATTATTCTTACCTGCTAGCCAAGCCATTCTTATAGCCTTGGGGGCCTGAAATAGTTTAAATTGTCGCACTTGCAGTAGTGTGATGGTTAGTATCTGTGTTGTTACTAAAATTGGCAGCGTGGTGGGGGCAATGTGTGGTGCAAGCTGCAGTGACCTCCTGATGAGAGCCCTGGCACTTATGTTGTTACAAATTAAGCACTGACTGCTCTGCTCTTTGAAAATGTTCTGCCAGCTATAAATAAACTACTGCAGACCACTGCTGGCTGGGTGTGTTCATTTTTGTCCCTTTTATTGAAAGGCTGCTTGCTACTTCGTGTGTTTTTGGTGAAAGGACAGGCCCCTTACCAAGGAGCGATATACCCGCTTAATACATACATGCAGATGGTATTGTCAGACTTCTCTCTTTTTTAATTAAAGGACAAAAAGCCTCAGGCAAAGCTCATTTATGCAGATCAGATAACTGGTCTGGGACCACAGGCTACTAATCCATGACTCAGCGAGAACCACAAGGGACATAATACTTAAATATGACTGTAAAATAAGAGTATTTGGAAGTTCTAAAATTAATAGAGAGGTGTAGTTGGTCTCTCACTTGCACTGCCTGATGTCATTTAAGGCGGACACACTGTGGGTCAAAGGTTACACAGGAGGATGAGTATGCCATGATGATTCTCACTGAGTAATTATATGGATGATTTCAGCTCCAAAGGTGAACAGTGCTATCACTGGCTCTCTGTGCAACTAATATGCTTAACTAGACTTAGTGGGCAGGCATCAAGCAGATAATAGGAGCTCTATAGTTGCCTCACACATGTACATTCTGGGACCTGCAGTTTTACTTTCCTTCTGCAGCGCTTGGAGTGCCAGAAGGAAACATGCATTCACAATGCAGGTCTCGCATTTGCGAGAGTTTAAGCTATTAGCATTGTAAATGACTATGCCTTTTATTTATGTTTTAAGAACCAAAATATAAATAAAAAGGCATTGTCATTTACAATGTCAATAGCTAAACTCGCTTAAATGCGAGACCTTTGCATTGCAAATGCTTGCTTTACATGGAGCATAGTGAACATTTAAAATTAAATCATTGCCAAAAATCCATTCAGATCTTTTGATGTTCAAGGACGATCGAAAAACGAATTATTTATATGAAAATGGGCCATGGAAGGAGCTGCTGAGGCCTCCACAACAGTAGAGCAAGCCTCAAAATAAAGGAGGAAAAAAAATGGCCCACTTAGGCCTCATTGACTGGGCCTCTCGCATCAGCCGAATAACTCCCTTCCCAATCCAACCCTGGCACTGCATAACTACTACAAGGTCCAGGGAAGGGGGCCCCCACACCTGAACCTTGCAGCTTGATCCAGTGCTCCAAGGCACAGGGAGAGGGAGCCCCCTCCCCTGGGCAATGAAACAGTAAGGACACAGTTCCCAAAGCACACAGTTTATACACAAAGAAAGGTCAAAAACAAGTTGATCTGGCTGCCCCCTCCTCCCATCACCCATCTCCTCTTACCTGTGTCCGCCTGCCCCTGGAAACAAAGGGGCCTTTTGTCGCCTTGTTACAAAATGCACAAAGGGCGCCTAGAATGGCAGGTACTTAACAGAGGCGCTGCCTGCCACTGACACTGAGCCAACATAATTGCTGGCCCAGCTGGTGTGCTGTCCCCCATTCAGTTTGTACCTTCCCCCCACCCCTGCACCCCCAGGAATGTCACTACGCCAGCAAGTTCAAGATGTAATATGATCAGGTGGGGCAG
Organism: Lissotriton vulgaris; assembly: GCF_964263255.1. Taxonomy (NCBI): domain Eukaryota; kingdom Metazoa; phylum Chordata; class Amphibia; order Caudata; family Salamandridae; genus Lissotriton; species Lissotriton vulgaris. The sequence continues at coordinate 1,880,214,907 of NC_141685.1, read as the reverse complement.
GGGGCCTCGCAGGAATAGGTTGGCTAATGTGAAAGTGTGGCCTTTCACACTGATGGGGGGGCCCCTTATTTTTGGCAGAGCACGAGGCCCTGGGCAGCTGCCCACACTGCCCATGCCAAGCGCCGGCCCTGTGTACAGTCATCATAAAGAGAGGCAGACGAAAGCAAGGGCAGTCCACAAGGTGCAAAATGTAAATCTCTTTTTTTCTTTAAATCAGCAAGTGGGAAGGGGAAAGAATGAAGGTGGTAAAAAGGAAAAAAGGAAGTGGAGAGTAAACATTAAAACTGTATTAAAGGAAAAGGAGCAAAGGGGTGAAAAGGGATGAAGAAAAGAGAGGATGAGAAATGGGAACAGTAAATTTAAGAGAAATGGCATGAAGTGGCAAAGGGTCGAGGGGGTGCCTAATATGTAAGAGGCCGTCCTTAATGTCATCAGAAGTAAACAACAAAGTGATCAGTGGAATGCTTAAATCAAAATCAGCCACTTTGGCCACATTCCAGTCTTTAGTTTTATTGCCCATTGTGTAACCTCAGATTAGACACAGCCATATGCAAATCAGGGTTGGTACTGCTTCAATAGGAACAGTCCAGCCCGAACTACAAAGCCAAGTCCTCTCCAAACCGGAACACAAGCAACTCATGACCAGTTTTTTCCTAGATGGGGCTCGTCAGTCGGCTGCATTCTGCACTGACTGTGCCATTGGACTCAAGCTACACCCTAATAATGAGCCTCAAGTAGGAACAAACTGGTCTGGGGGTGATTATGGTCCATTCGGAATGGGGTCTTGCCTGGACATTTGGATAGTCAGTTACTGATTTGAATAAGAAAGGCCTCCATCTAGTGTGGCATGGTATGCAAAAAATGATGGCTGCCATGATTTGCGGGTGGGGGGGCGGTCGCACGGGGAAGGGGGGTTAATAAAAAAAAATACTTACCTTAGCCTCCAGCCTCGCCTCGCATCTTCTCTCTCTGTGCCTTACAGGAAGCAGGCAGCCTCCCTCCTCTCCCCTAAGCCAATCTCAACACTGCAATGGCAGCGTTGTGATTGGTAAGGACGCCGACCCCACAGGCATCTATGGGGAGGGCATTTTCTCTATGTAGGCTGCATGCAGCCTTCATAGAGAAAATGCAGAGTGTGCATGACTGGTTTGGTCGGCCCTGGGGCCGACCAAACAGTCAGCGCCCACAACAGTGGGCAAGCCACTCCCTCCCTGCCTGGAGCAGGAACATCCAACCGCCCGTCCCCCAGCAAACCCTGCCTTCTGCACCCTTGCACAGAAAATTGTATTCATAATACTATTTTATGTTTCTGCTTCTTGCACTGCGAGAAAGCAGTGGGGCGATGCTCCTCAGCCCATGTGGAGGAGCCGCCACATTGTGGACTGGAATGTGGCTCCAAGTGATTACGAGTGTCTGAGATTAATTCAAGCATTTCATCTATTACTTTCTTCTGTACTCCAGTGTGAAAACCTAAGTGTGATGGGTATGCCCAGATGTGGCCCCATGTTCACTGTGCCACAGGAGGAATAAAGAAAGTGAGAAAAACAGTAATGAGCCTTGGACGCATTGTGAAAATTGACAGAACTTCAAGAGAACATGAAGAAAGGGAAAAAGTTAAAGTAAGGTTAAAATAGGATAACGATGGCCATTGGGCAGCTAAGGGTTCAGTGAGTGGAGCTTTGAAATCCATGAAAAAGGGAAGTTGAAGTAAATTCAGTTTGGTCACCACGAAAGTATAATTACTTGTTAATGTCGGAGAAAGCGATGTGAATGAACACCATAATAGGGTACATACAATGTAGCACATGACAAATGTACGCATAATAATGAGAATGCCAGTAAATATTATATCATTGACCTCCAAATTATATGTATACCGAAATAGGATCATTGCTGACAAATCCAGCTGCGATGACTTCCCCACCTCCTCCAGTCAGAGATACGTGGTCAGACAGACCCAGCAACTCAAACCTAAGCCTACCGATTGATAGGGCACAGGTGGGATTAGACTTAGCCTGAGAACAAATGCGTGAGGAGGGAAACCCCAGATTGATCCCACATATAGGCAGCTATGCCACAAAAGGTCCTTGGTCCCAATAAAACACATTTGGCAAGAGGGGCCAGTGTTACCGAAATACCACAAAGTCAGATGCCACCTGTAGTTAGGAGCATTCAGCCAACAAGAACACAGCATGCACACCACATGCAGAGATCACATGCTCCCCATGCCGGACATCTGGACACATACACACTGGCTCACATTGATTCTCCTCCAAGGTGAGAGCCACCTGCTCCACCTTATTAGAAGGTTGAATTTATGGTTCATGACTAGGCCCAGATTTACGTGCTCTACAAGAATGTGTAATCACTTCATTGTATTTCAAGAAATATATATAATGCTGGCCAAAACCTCTGTACATCAAGATAGTCTTCTGTTGCTTTTCTTCCAGCCACTGCGTGTCATCAAACCAACTTGTTGTTGTTTTGTCAAATGCCTCTTGTCTTTTCATTTTTTCAAGGCAAATCATATCCGAGTAACATACTGTATCAACATATCATTAAAACATTGTCACTGTCACATTCTTTCAATAAATGTCCCTTTGCAGTGCTGAAAATACCAACAAACAAACTGCTTAATTACATTCTGAAGAGTACTCTAGCTTGTAAGATGAGAGAAGTCATTTATGCCATTTGATCTTATTTTGATGTACACAAAAAGATTGCATATCTCAAGCTTTACCATATTTGTGTTGATGAACATAATATGGACCCATTGGCATACTGGGTAAGACTCTGGGTGGGAAAAGAGAAAATTTGATAACAAAGAGTAAAGTGTTGACGTGTACGGCCACAGGCCATGAGGACAGTAAAGGAAATGAAGAGTTGGCCAGTCCTGATGTTGGGAGGGAGAGGAATGAGCAAACTATAGGGACAGCACAAAACCTTAGTAATATCCTTAAGTACTGGTTTATGGATGTTCCAGAGTTTTCTCTTCAGTGCCCAAGGTAAGGCTGAATATAGTCATAGCTACAATTGAGACCTCCCACATGTCCAGTAGAATTGTCAGGCGTGCCACTTCAGAAGTCCAGGTTCTTTCCGTCTTGATGATGACTAATCCCAACACCTCCAGAAACCAACAAATGTGACAAGGAATACAACACCTGTCACAAGTGCTGACCCCTAAAGGGGAAGGGAAGCGGGGACGGAAAGGGGTAGTGGATGGGACGGAAAGTGAGAGAGAGAAAAACAACACTGGATCTCTTCTTGAGATGACCGTTTCTCTCTTTGAAGTACTCTGGGCCTTCACGGATCAGTATTGTTTGATTAAACGCTGAGCTGCATTAAAGAATCATCATTTAGGACATCCTTCCTAACTTCTCAAGTATCACAAATGCTAGTAAAAACATACATGCATACCTACTGATTTACAAGCCCATTCCTGTACTTCGTGCGCAAGGTTCTAACGTTCACTAAACTTAATTGCAGTCTAGCAGTCTTTAATCACCTTAAGAGATACAGAGCATGAGATGCATGAGCATTACACTTTACCGTTCTATTAACTGGTTAGTAGTAACTATAACAATTGGCATGCAGCGCTCTTTCTTACCTTACACTTACTACGTGAGGTCTTTAAAGGGGATTCTGTGAAAACAAGGGAAACAAGAAAGAAAGAACAAGCCCCACAAGACACTGCTATCAAACATCAATCACTGTAGTTCAATCACTACAACATATCAATATTGAATACTGGGCGTTGTACATAACCAGGAATTGTACATAATTAGAAATTCTAGGAACAGTTCAATTTTCCTTTGCCAAGGTCTCTTTGTAATTGCACCAGATCCGAATTGCTATTACCAATGTTTGTTTCTTGGCCCAGATCCGAATTGCTATTGCCAATGTTTGTTTCTTGGCCCAAAAACATAGAAAGGTCTTACTGTCCTCTTTTGATACCTTCGGTGTCTCCGGGAATCCAAGTCCTGAAGCCGGAAGGGAGAGGCAGGTCCGCCTGTCAAACTGCTCCGATGAGAAAACCGGAAGCCGGGAGACTTGTCTCTGCCGACACTGGAAGCGCTCCTGTGATCACAGGAAACCGAAGAGGAGTCCGGTGATTGCTGGGCTCTGCCACAAGGAGCCAGGTAGGCTGCAGCTGTCGTGCCCCCTCAGTGAAGGGCGAGGTCCGGGTGAGGGCGGGGTCCTCGTGCGGAGATCGAGAGCCTGGAAGCTCCAAAGTGACGCGCAAGCCGAAAGAAGCGAAGCGTCGGCAGGGAACCGGTGAGCCTTTTTATAGGCAGTGTTGCACGTGTGTGACAGCGTGAGTGAAGCGCACCAATTCAACGTGAGAGCACGCACAGACAGCAAACAAACATTGGAGTAATCCTCCACAGCGTTATAACCAGCAAACAAGCATTGCTACATGCAACTATGAATATCAGGCTCAATTATTACTAAACATCACAGTCTAAACATCTTTCATGCCCAGTACCAGTGTTTTCATGACAGTTCCTCCCCCCAAAGGCCTCCTCAAGGGTCGCGGTTTAGTGGGATTCTGAGCGTGGAAAGAGCGAATCAAACGGGGGGCGTGGACATTATACTCAGGTTCAGGTTCCCATGATCTCTCAGAACTATCATAACCCTTCCAATCAATCAAATAATACAAACGCCCCCTCAGTCTCTTTGAGTCCAGGATTTTCTTGACTTCATACTCAACATGGTCTCCAACAACAATTGGAGGGGGCGGAGAATCGGGACGAGTGTCAGGATGCACAGGTTTAATCAAGGATACATGGAACACCGGATGGATCTTGTAGTCTTGGGGAAGGGTCAATTTCACAGAAACAGGATTTACAATTTTTTCAATGGGAAATGGACCAATGAACCTTGGTTTTAGTTTCTTAGGTCCCTCAATTTGTATATTCTTGGTTGAAAGCCAAACCTGATCCCCTGGTTTATAAACTGGCGCTGGTGTCCTATGTCGGTCTGCATAAAATTTCATCTTTCCTTTTTGTTTAATCAGCGTTTCTTTCACATTTTCTTGAAACTTACGCAAACTGGCCAGTCTATCGGAAACTGCAGGCATGGTAGTGTCTTTCTCAGGAAATACTATTGGTAGGGTTCTGGGATGTTGGCCAGTTCAGTCTGACCATCAGTCTGAGGATGGAAAGCCGAAGACAACGCTAAAGCTATTCCTAATTGTGTGCTCAGTTGTTTCCAGAATTTTGATAGGAATTGTGGACCCCTGTCTGAGATAATCTTTTGTGGTAAACCGTGTAATCTAACAATGTTGGTTAGAAACACATTACTGAATTCTACTGCCGAAGGAAGTTTAGGTAAAGGAACAAAATGTCCCATTTTTGACAGCAAATCCACAACCACCAAAACTGTGGTCATTCCTGATGATCTCGGTAAATCTGTGATGAAGTCTACACTGATAGTATGCCACGGTGTTGGGGGTACTTCCATTGGTTGTAACAGACCTACAGGGAATGAGTGTGAAATTTTTTGTCTGGCACAGACCGGACAGGCTTGAACATATTGCTATATGTCCGACTTCATTCCCTTCCACCAGAAATATCTTTGACATAACTCAGTAGTCTTGGTAATGCCAGGATGAGCGACTAAGGCTAGATCGTGATTCCATTTAATCGCTAGTTCTCTCAGGTCTTCTTTGGGAAGGTATATTTTGTCTTTTAGATAAAATATACCATCTGATACTGAAGTCAGCTTTTGTGAGAGCCAATCGCTTTGATCCAGGTCTTTGATCTGGTCCCTGAGCATCGATAAAAAATCTACTTGAGTGACTTCTGCACAAACCTTTTCTATGGGTATTATGCTCTGTTGTCCTTTTCCTGTCTCACAACTTTTATCGCAAACCAGACGTGAAAGAGTATCGGACAACAATTGTTTGGTTCCTGGCCTATAGGTAATAATGAAATCGAATTCGCTAAAGAATTGCAACCACCGCATCTGCCGCGGTGTGAAGGCCTTCACGGTGGAGTAGAATTGTAAATTTTTGTGGTCCGAGAATATGGTTATTGTATGTTTGGCTCCCAGGAGATGATGTCTCCATTCTTGAAAGACAGCCTTGATTGCCAGAAGTTCGCGCTCGGCAATTGTGTAGTTCTGTTCAGCTGGTAGCAGTTTTCTAGAAAAGAAGGCTATTGGGTGGAAGTTTCCTGAATTTGTGTCTTTTTGCAGCAGTACTCCTCCAATTGCCGATTGCGAAGCGTCTGCTTCAACAAAAAATGGTCTGTCCGGGTCGGGATGCGTTAAAATGGGAGCAGAAGTAAAGGCTTTCTTTAAAATGTCAAAGGCTTGTTCTGCTTCGGCACTCCATTGAAATTTTTTTCCTTTCTGTAGAAGGCTTGTAATTGGCACCACGATTTCCGAGAATTTTGAAATAAACCTCCTGTAGAAGTTCGCAAAACCCAAAATTCTTTGGATTTCTTTGACCGATGTGGGGGTAGGCCAATCCAGAATTGCCTTTACTTTTTTGGGATCCATGACTATTCCTTCTGGTGATAACCAGTAACCTAGGAATTCTACTGTTGATGTATTAAAAACACATTTCTCTAATTTGACAAACAAGGAGTTATCCCGTAGTTTCTGTAAGACCGATCTGACATGTAACACATGATCCTCAGGATTTTTGGAAAAAATCAGAATGTCGTCGATATATACAATGACACAGACGTCCAACAGCTCATGCAAAACTTCATTAATGAAGTATTGGAAGGCTGCTGGAGCATTGCAAAGACCGAAGGGCATCACTGTATATTCGAAAAGTCCGAATTTGGTGCGGAAGGCCGTCTTCCACTCGTCACCTTCTTTTACTCGGATCAAGTGGTAAGCCCCACGGAGATCCAGTTTGGTGTAAATTGTAGATCCCTTAACCTGGTTTAGTAGCACAGGAATCAGAGGCAATGGGTATCGGTTTTTAATTGTAGCTTTGTTCACTGCACGATAGTCTATGCAGGCCCTCAAATCACCAGTCTTTTTTGCCACAAAAAACAACGGAGATGAGACCGGGGAAGTGGAATGCCGAATGAAACCCAACTCCAACAACTCGTCCAAATAAGTCCGTAGATGCTGGTTTTCAGGTTCAGTGAGTGCGTAAATCCGACTGCAGGGTAGCACTGCTCCAGGAATTAAATCAATCCTGCAGTCGTAAACCCTATGAGGGGGTAGCTTGGTTGCTTTCACAGGGTCAAAAACATCTGCAAAATCTTGGATTTCAACTGGCAACTCGACAGCATTGGGTTGGGTGGCAGCACAGATTAGGGGTAATTCAGGATCTCTATGCTCTTGATAACAATGAACTTTACAGTGTGTGGAGTCCAAAATTACTGTACGCTTAACCCAATCAATCTTTGGGTTATGGAGCTCCAACCAAGGAATGCCTAAGATCACCCCAAATGCTGGCGTGTCAATTAAATCAAATACCGTCAGTTCTGTATGACCATTGTCGGATAGAAGAAGTAGTGGAGAAGTGTGAAACTTAATTAAACCAGATGAAAGTGCCGAACCATCTACAGCTCGCACGGGTTCTGGTTCTTTCTTGGGAATCTTATTCAAATTTAGAGTTTCAGCGAATCCTAGGTCGAAAAAGTTTCCGGTAGCTCCTGAATCAATAAGTACTGGTATGCTATGTTTTTGTTGATTGGCCAGGATCAAAATCATTCGTATCGTGAAATGACGAGGTACATGTTTAGTAATACTAGTTATGTACTGAGAGATCTTAAAAGTGCCTCCCGAGGAATCGACCTCTCCTTTCCTCGAGACTACTAGTTTTCCGATTCCTGGTCTTGAATCGTGGCCAAAAGTTTCTTCTTGGCTGGCCGGATTGGACACTCTTTAGCGAAGTGACCTGCCTTCCCACAGTAAAGACACAAATTGGCTTTCCTTCTTCTATCCTTTTCATCTTGTGTAAGGGGTCCTTTGATTCCTCCAATCTGCATAGGCTCAACCTGGGCATTCCTATCCTCAGTAACCTTTTTCTCTGATTTGAAGTGTAAAGTCCTGAAATCTGCCTTCGGTCTTTCTGTTCTTCTTTCACCTAGTCTATGATCTAACTTGACTACGAGGTCCTGAAATTCGGTGAAATCAGTAGGTAGGTTCACTATGTGTGCCAAGGAATCCTTCAATTCCTCTCTAAGCCCTCGGTAAAATAAGGATGTTCTTTTGTCTTCTGGCCACTGTGTTTCAGCTAACAAGCGGTTAAAGGTGGTCACGTAGGAAATTAAATCCCGAGACCCCTGGCGTAGATTGAGTAACTCGTTATCGGAAGCTTGAAGAAAAACGTGTTTCGCAAATAAACCAGACATTGCTGCTTTGAAATTGGTTAGATTATGTAGAAGGGGGTCATTTTTATCCACCAGTGGCATGGCCCAATTTGCCGCTACCCCCCCTAAATAAGAGATTATAAAGGCTACCTTTGTGGTGTCTGAAGTGAAAATGTGGGGTTTACATAAGAAGTGTAACTGACATTGACTCATAAAGGTGGTAAAATGAGCACTGTCTCCCGAGAAGCGCTCTGGATTGGCTAAGGGAACCGGTTGTGGAGAGACAACTGTGATATGAGCAGACTGGCCTTGACCCAAACTTGACCCCTGGGTTTGAGTTTGAAATGGTACTCCAAACTTAGGTGGTGTTAGAATAGGTTTTTTGGCTTCCCCTGCATCCCTCCAAGAGGTAAAACCGTCTCTAGTGCTCTCCAACTCGTTCCTGGTGTGGTCTAGTTCTTGCCTAAGGGATTGGTTTTCTAAACGTAGGTCCTGTATTTCGTCATTCATTTTACGCACCAACTCTGCTAACTGGTTGATGTCCATGTCCTCCATGGGATTAGTCACACAAGAGGAAATAAGGACTTTTTTTATTTTTGGCTTCGCTTTCTGTCAGGCGTGCCACTTCAGAAGTCCAGGTTCTTTCCGTCTTGATGATGACTAATCCCAACACCTCCAGAAACCAACAAATGTGACAAGGAATACAACACCTGTCACAAGTGCTGACCCCTAAAGGGGAAGGGAAGCGGGGACGGAAAGGGGTAGTGGATGGGACGGAAAGTGAGAGAGAGAAAAACAACACTGGATCTCTTCTTGAGATGACCGTTTCTCTCTTTGAAGTACTCTGGGCCTTCACGGATCAGTATTGTTTGATTAAACGCTGAGCTGCATTAAAGAATCATCATTTAGGACATCCTTCCTAACTTCTCAAGTATCACAAATGCTAGTAAAAACATACATGCATACCTACTGATTTACAAGCCCATTCCTGTACTTCGTGCGCAAGGTTCTAACGTTCACTAAACTTAATTGCAGTCTAGCAGTCTTTAATCACCTTAAGAGATACAGAGCATGAGATGCATGAGCATTACACTTTACCGTTCTATTAACTGGTTAGTAGTAACTATAACAATTGGCATGCAGCGCTCTTTCTTACCTTACACTTACTACGTGAGGTCTTTAAAGGGGATTCTGTGAAAACAAGGGAAACAAGAAAGAAAGAACAAGCCCCACAAGACACTGCTATCAAACATCAATCACTGTAGTTCAATCACTACAACATATCAATATTGAATACTGGGCGTTGTACATAACCAGGAATTGTACATAATTAGAAATTCTAGGAACAGTTCAATTTTCCTTTGCCAAGGTCTCTTTGTAATTGCACCAGATCCGAATTGCTATTACCAATGTTTGTTTCTTGGCCCAGATCCGAATTGCTATTGCCAATGTTTGTTTCTTGGCCCAAAAACATAGAAAGGTCTTACTGTCCTCTTTTGATGCCTTCGGTGTCTCCGGGAATCCAAGTCCTGAAGCCGGAAGGGAGAGGCAGGTCCGCCTGTCAAACTGCTCCGATGAGAAAACCGGAAGCCGGGAGACTCGTCTCTGCCGACACTGGAAGCGCTCCTGTGATCACAGGAAACCGAAGAGGAGTCCGGTGATTGCTGGGCTCTGCCACAAGGAGCCAGGTAGGCTGCAGCTGTCGTGCCCCCTCAGTGAAGGGCGAGGTCCGGGTGAGGGCGGGGTCCGGGTGCGGAGATCGAGAGCCTGGAAGCTCCAAAGTGACGCGCAAGCCGAAAGAAGCGAAGCGTCGGCAGGGAACCGGTGAGCCTTTTTATAGGCAGTGTTGCACGTGTGTGACAGCGTGAGTGAAGCGCACCAATTCAACGTGAGAGCACGCACAGACAGCAAACAAACATTGGAGTAATCCTCCACAGCGTTATAACCAGCAAACAAGCATTGCTACATGCAACTATGAATATCAGGCTCAATTATTACTAAACATCACAGTCTAAACATCTTTCATGCCCAGTACCAGTGTTTTCATGACAAGAATAGAACAAATAGCCAGTGACCTACTGCCCCATACACTGAATTTAAGTTATGGGCTTTAGAAGCTTTTTTTAGTATCGTGAGTTCCCGTGGTGTGCTTGTCATTTTGCACAGACGGGCATTGCCAAGTCTTGAATTTGCACTGCTCTTTTAACGTGATTAGAAATGTTTTATTGTAAATACTTTGGCGATTTAAATCGTTTTAAAATTGTGAAAATTGTCATTTTGGATGTTTTTTAAAGTGCGCAGGCTAAAGTAATCTAATTTTCAGGGCTAATTTACCTAGAGCGCTAACGCGGTGTCAAGACCATTATCTTGTCCCGCCTGAAGATTAGCGCTCTGGTGTTTCCGTGTTCAGGGGGGTTCCTGACCTTTTACGCTGCCCACACACTTCCTGCCTCTATTTACAGCGGGAAGACACATTTGATCTGGTTAGTATCGTGAGTTCCCGTGGCGTGCTTGTCATTTTGCACAGACGGGCCTTGCCAATTCTTAAATTTGCACTGCTCTTTTAACGTGGTTAGAAACGTTTTATTGTTAATACTTTGCAATTTAAATCGTTTTAAAATTGTGAAAATTGTCATTTTGGATGTTTTTTAAAGTGCGCAGGCTAAAGTAATCTAATTTTCAGGGCTAATTTACCTAGAGCGCTAACGCGGTGTCAAGACCATTATCTTGACCCGCCTGAAGATTAGCGCTCTAGTGTTTCCGTGTTCAGGGGGGTTCCTGACCTTTGACGCTGCCCACACACTTCCTGCCTCTATTTACAGCGGGAAGACACATTTGATCTGGTTAGTATCGTGAGTTCCCGTGGCGTTCTTGTCATTTTGCACAGACGGGCATTGCCAAGTCTTGAATTTGCACTGCTCTTTTAACGTGATTAGAAACATTTTATTGTAAATACTTTGGCGATTTAAATCGTTTCAAAATTGTGAAAATTGTCATTTTGGATGTTTTTTAAAGTGTGCAGGCTAAAGTAATCTAATTTTCATGTTCAGGGGGGTTCCTGACCTTTGACGCCGCCCACACATTTCCTGCCTCTTACTTATTTCAATATGTGGAGAACGCGCAGCTGGCGGGCGCAGCGGGCGTGCCGGCGGCGCGCCAAAGGCGAGCCCATCTGCGCCCGCCCGCTCCCAGACCACGACAGGCGCAGGAATCGCTGCCCAAGTTCCTCCCGCAAGTTGCCTATTCAACCGACGTGCTCAGAAAGCTTAAACATCAAAAGAGGTACCCTTGTGAAATAAATATGGAACACATGTGGGGTCCTATCTCTTGCAGAACATGTTCTTGGACCATGCCTGTAGTTCCATCAGAGACCCCAACTCAGGTACATCCTACTTTTGGTGACCAACCCAGTCTTAAAGGAGGGCTAATAAATGCTCGATCAATGTGCTGCCATAGGGATGACGTTAGGGAACTGATTTGTGTACATAACCTAGATTTCCTTTTTATTACTGAGACTTGGCTCAATGAGGCGAGTAACACTGACCTGGCTATTGCCATACCTCCCGACTATGACATTTTCAGGGTAGACAGACCAAGTGGTAGAGGAGGAGATGTCGCAATAATTATCAGAAACCCCTTGAAGTGCCACACTTTTAGCCTTACTCATCTTAAAGGCGCGGAAAGCATGGGCTTCTCAATCAAGGTTGATGCCTCTCTGTCTTTTACAGGAGGTTTAATATATCGCCCACCAAGCTGTCCTTCTGGCTTTCTCGATTCTCTGGGTGAAGCCTTAGGACAACTGCTTGTGAGTTACCCTCACATTACACTTCTTGGAGATTTTAAATTACAATTAGAAGTGAAGGAGAATCCACAGGTTGCTAACTTTCTCCAGACGCTTGAAATATTTGGTTTGCCTCAAAAAGTAATTAATAATACCCTTCAGGCTGGTCACACGCTCGACGGGATATGTTCTAATTTTTTGCATTTAGTTTCCCATCCACCAATCCCTCAAATTTGGAGCGATCACTGTTTTATCCCATTTGAGGTGAATACTGGGCATATGCAGAAAAGAGTAAAAATTACTCCCTCTTCTGCTTCTAGCCAAAACTGGACCTTGATTGCAAAAAATAGCCAGCTCAAGGCCTCTGCTCAGTCATGGGCCCCTAGACTTTCCGGTGACGTATCACAGGATTCCAAAATGTTCCACACTTGGATGCAACTTGCAACGAATAATCTTGCCCCACCAAAAATCCCTGGAAAAAATAAGGAGAATTCCAAAAAGACAAGTGCACCATGGTATACGAAGTCTCTAGCAGGAGCGCATCTTCAGTGCAGGAAAGGGGAAAGAAACTGGAGGAAAAATTATGACCCATTAGCTAAAAGTCTGTATATAAAATATAGGAATCTTTATTTTGCAAATATTAAAACTGCTAAAAGGGCTTATTATACAAAACTTATTCGGGAAGCACAGCAAAAACAGAAAACCGTTTTTGATATAGTAAAATCCTTTACCCACCCGGCAGTCGTGAAACAAGAAATTCCTCCTTCACAAAATCTTTGTGACCAGATTGCCGACTATTTTGACGGCATACTTTTGCGATGCTTAAACCTGTAACCTTTGCACAAGGCCATTATGTCCTGTAAATCGGGATCACCACCTGATGCCTGCCCTCCTTTTATCCTTCATCAAATAGTTTAGGTGGTTAATCCTATAATTAACCAAATAGTAAATGAATCACTCAGCTCCAGGGTTGTTCCTCGGGAGTGGAAAAAGGCCATAGTTAGACCCCTAATGAAAAAGCAAAATAAAAATCCTTCAGACCTCTCTAATCTCCGCCCCATTTCCTTGCTTCCAGTCCTTGGTAAAATTACCGAACATATGGTTCATAAAGAGCTTTCAAATTTTGGAGTCACATAATATTCTGCACCCTCATCAATCTGGCTTCCGTCCAAAACACTCCACGGAGATGGCTCTCATGGAATTAACGGATACCATCAGAAATGTACAGGATGATTCTCCTTGATTTATCGGCGGCGTTCGATACCATCTCCCATAAAATCCTCCTTGATAGGCTGAAACTAAATGGTATAACAGACGGGGCTCTAAATTGGATAAAATCTTTCCTATCAGAAAGAACTCAGACCATTGCCTTAGGACCCTTCCACTCAAAGGAGAAGAGTGTCACCTCAGGAGTCCCCCAGGGCTCCATTTTGAGCCCATTACTCTTCAACATTTATAAGGTGCCCCTCATTTATTTGATTGAATCCCACGGGATAGTGGTAACATCATACGCTGATGATACACAATTGATTGTATCCCTGGCTAAAGACTCTGGCTTGGCTGAACAAAATTTTCGGAATTGTCTTGTGGACGTTTTTCAATGGATGAATGATAACTGTTTAAAATGTAATTCCGAGAAAACAGAAATACTGCCCATTGGGGAAAATGTTAACTTTAGTCCCAATGACTGGTGGCCAGAGGGAGCCACTGCACCTCCGAGTTCAGTAGAAACGGCCAGGAATTTGGGCATTCTTTTTGATGCGTCATTATCTTTCGACCACCATGTAAGGAGTTTGGCCGGTAGTTGTTTTAATGTCATCAAATCATTGAAGAAATTCTTTGACTTTCTCCCTATTGATGTGAGAAAATCAGTAGTGGTGGCCCTTATACTCTCCCGCCTCGACTATTGTAATGGTCTTATGGCGGGAGTAAAGAAAACGACCTTAAAAAAACTACAAAGCGTCCAACATGCAGCGTCTCGTCTAGTACTGAAACTCCCCAGGAAATCATCTGCCTCTGTGGTGCTTCGGAAACTTCATTGGCTCCCCCTACATAAAAGGATTCTCTTCAAAATTTTGTTGACCTCCTTTAGAGCTTTAAACAACATCGGCCCCAAATATCTCATTAAAAGATACTCCCACTATTGTCCCACAAGACTTCTGAGATCAACAGGCTGTAATTTAGCCAATATCCCCTCTTTCCACCTTTAAACCAAAGGGGGAAAACTCATCAGTGTCCTAGCCTCTAGGGCATAGAATGGGATGCAAAAGGAGCTGAGGCTTCTTGATCAGGAAATGCCTTTTCGCAACCAACTTGTTTTTTTAATCTGTCAGATGCTTATGTACTCGCTGCTATATAGATCTCACTTCTGCTGACCTCCCCGTTCCGATAGCGCCAGGATTCTCCTTTCGGAGCGATAGTTTGAGCTTTATAAATTCCAAAATAACATTAACATTAACATTAACTGTGCACTGAATGGAGACAGGTTTGGACAGTAAGCCTTGTGTATCTTCAGTACATATCACACCCTAAAATGGTTTATAATGTAGAAGTATTTCTGTATTTCTGTTCTACCGACACACACGGGAAGCAGGTGAGCAACATGTCAGAATAACCAAAAAGGGTGAACTAGGATGCCTTTAGGAAAACGTCCCTTAACTAATAAGCATAAAAGAAATGAAAGTATCTGGCCTGTTACCTGAAGGGAAAAGGAGGGTGTTGGGACAGAGAAAACTCCCTTGCATGGCTATGGAGAACATGTTCTCCATTTTGAGCTCATCCTAGCAAGCTGTTTTTTTATGTACACATGTGTTCTGGATGCATTTCTATGAGATGGATTAAGATCCTGAGCAAGGCTCAGCATTCTTTAGGGGTACACCAGGTGCACCCTCCTTAGCATGTATGAATACTGTCAGCTTGTAGGGCTGTAGCGTACTGGTAGTTGTGTCATCAATACCATTTATAAAGAGCAAGACAAGACTTTTTACCTGTACTGGCCCTGGAGAGTCCCTAATGGCCTATCCCCTTTTTTAATTTCTCAATCTCCCTCCCAGTCAGGTCCTTCAGCAATCCATATGGGAAATTAATGTAACTTGTTTGTGTTACAAAGTAATTCTGTACCCTGGGCACCTCTCAACTTTTTGCTGACTGGAACTGGTGGTAACTGACTGATCCTGGGCTCTGTTTAACCAGGCCCAGAGTTAGTGCCAAGCTAGAAGGAACACATGAGAATACAGTTAAGACACCCAACATACACTAGGGTACACTATGGTATGGTGGGGTACTCCTGTAATTGGCTTGACCTACCCCATAAGCCCCTAGTATGTAATAGGGCAGGGGATTGAAACTACCTAAAAGTTTCCAGTATCATGGGGCATGGCAGTTTAGAGGCCTGCAGATTTTCTGCACCAGCATGTGTGCAGTGCTGAAGCCTGAGGACAGTTTAAAAGCAGCACTGGTTGCCAGGAAAGCGTTTAAACCCTAAATTGTGCCCAAACTCGACTTTGGGGGTAGGGGCCCTTACAAATAAAAAAACCTACCATGTTTTTGGTATATTAGGGACCCCCAGGGTCACCCCTAGGTATCCCAGGGGTGGAGGGTCAGTTACCTATTAGGTACGCCCTTAAAAAATGAGTTTTTATATGCCTGGGTAAAGAGAAATTTTACATTTCACTATTATGTATTAAAGAGCTGCTAAAATTTGACTTTGATGTTAGAAGAACTGGGTATGGAAGATCTGCAAAATTTCTGCAGATTCAGAACTCCTGCAGTCTCTCCTAGTTGCACAGGGGGTGGGGGCCCTGTAGAAATTAGGGAAATACTTATAAAATATGGTTTTGTAAGCCCTGGTGCTAGAAAAGTGGCCTAAGTCATTTTCCCCATTGCAAACCCCATGGCCCTAGGTTAACATGGTATTAAGTTATTGATTAATAAATATTGATAGGAGAGGTCTAGCTGGACCATTCAAAGACTTCCCAGAATGGTAGTAGAAAATCCAACAATATGATATTGTTGAATCTCTCCTAAAGTGTGCAGTTATAAGACTTTCTTGTTTGTAAGTCCAAATTCAGCCTTTCAGTGGTCTGCCCTGATTGGTCAGAGTTAAGTGGATTAGCCAGGCTGCCTTGAAGAGGTCATAAAGAACCCCTCTGCTGGGAGGGCAGTTTGCTGGTCTATAGGAATGCCAGGTCAGGGGTTGGAGTCATAAACCATCCTCTTCAAAAGCAGAGGGGAGGCCTGGGTTTCAGTTTCAATCTGACACTCTTGACCAAGAGTCAGGGCTAGGCTTAAGGAAGGTGTGTGCAGATGGTAGAGGGAGAGTCCATGGAAATAAGCCATCCCAGGGGTGTGTTTAGCCAGCTCTTACCTCCTTGCTGGAAAATCAGCCATTATGGATTTGGAAGAATGATGCACTTTGGGACAAACTAATGCCACACTCTACAGGATGTGGTCATAACTATGAGGAGTTGCCCTGCTCTCATTGGTCAGCCACGTTACCAAGGATTGAGCATAGGAATAATTTTCTAAGACCTATGCTGGGTCCTATCATGTGTTAGTGGCCTTATTGCTCGTGGCAAACCTACATTTGCCCCTACCAATAACCCACTTTCAAACATTTGCATGTGCAGAAGAAATGTGTAGAAATGTGTGTGATACATGTGGCCTTAGCAACACTGAAATCCATTTTGTATCTGTTAGATTCAAGTGGCCCCTAGGATGGAGGGTGGAGAGAGTCCAGACAGCGGATGGAAATTGTAGGGGCATTCGAGAGATCCTTGGTGGGACTAACTGCTAAGTAGTAAGGAGAGACTGAGGAGAGATAAGGTGACCTCTTTGAAGCTGGAGATTCCCCCAGACTTTTCCTGGCATATTTTTCCTCTGAAGTGTTACCACACAGGGGCAACAAGCAGCTCTGCCAAGGGCCATGCATTGTGTGCTATACTAACGCATTTAAAGTAAGGCTTCCGCATTGCCCGAGAATGCCACGCAATGAATTGCACTTGACTTGGCTGTTATAGCATATTAATTAAAGCTGAGCATCCAGCTGTGTTGTGTGCTGTCTTGAATAAGTGGTTGCACTGCGGGCCCAGTTAGAGGTGTCAGCATGAATGATGTGTGCTCACTGACCAACCGTCACTCAGCCTAGCCTCACAGGATAATGCCTTAGAGCTGACTGGCCGCTCCGATGCTTCCTTCTAGGAAGGGAACCCAGTGTACCAGAACCATGCGTTATCCTACACTGCTCATAGCACCATCTTGAAAGAGGGGTCCTTGCTCTTGTTCCGAGGTACCAAGGACCGGCCATCAGACAGCAGAGGACTTACAGACAAAGACAGACCCTCTGGAGACTGGTCCACTGGCTCAGTTGAGACCTCTCGGCGGCAGGTTGTACTGGTGGTTTACGCAGCTTTCCCCAAGGTAAACTGGCTCGTGCTCATCGTCATCTGAGTAAATAGTATTGTATTTGTACTTGCTGTGTATGGGTTAAAAAAGGATATGATTTGATTTGCTAAAAACTTTCATAATGTATTTTAAAATATGAAATTCTTGAGCCTATGGTTTTCAGGAAGCAGTCAAAAGTTCCCTTCACCTTGCTGTCTCTGGACACATCACAGCAGCAGTGTAAAAGTGAGGAACCAAACCAGAGTTCTGGAATGTAAACCTAAAATGAAGAAGAGGTGAAAGTTCACACAGGTACAAACACGAAGTCAGACCCGTGCCCACCTGCAGGTGCTTGCACAATTCAAAGCACCTGTATTACAGCCGATGCCAGGAAGTACATATTTACCCTGCCAATAAGCATAGTGTTCAGACTTCCAGTCTTCAAGCCGTCTTCTGTCCATCTCACTTTTTTGTACTGTGGAATTGAGGTTCGCAGTCATCCCACCCAACCTGATGCCCACAGTTCCTTTCCTCTCTAAAGTTAGTGCTCTGTTGGCGCAGATGGCTCTCAACAATGTCAGAGTTTCTAACTATATTAGCCCCTTTTAGGCACTGTTTCTTTCTCTCGTGTCTAATGGCCATGCTTAAAGAGGCGCCCCTAGACATGCTAAAGTGCTGCTGTGCCTCTTCACTGGGGAAATGTGTAGAATGCCTTTCCCCCACTCAGCATGCCTCTGCAATCCTCTGCAATCCTCACCTTATGTCCCAGCCTGTGCATCTGGACTCGTCAGCATCACCTGTCCATAACCTCCAAACCAGCAAAACATAAGCACAGCGATCCTGGCTGGCTGCAGAATCACAGTTGTTCCAGCTAACCATTAGGTGCTCTCAAAATAGAATGTGGGCTTCTTTATTTGTCATAGCTGACAGGTGGCTTTGTCATGTTCAACACTTTAGCATTGCTTTTTATCCAGCATCACTTTGTTAATAGGGCACAAAGATGAAAGGTTGAGACAGGTAAAGGATGGTGTGAGAGGGCTGAGAGAGGAAGAGGGAGACAAAGGGAGAAATAAAAGTTGGTAGTGGTGGAATAGAAAGGGAAGAACTAGAAGTATGAAGGGGAGACAAACAAAGCTAAAAAAGCAGAGAAAGATGATTGTGGCAGAATATCCACTTATGCTCTATAAAAAGATGCTGGGATGCCATCCGTACCTAGGGCCTTACGCCCTGTCATACATGCAAAGGTTGCCCAGTTAGGTTTATAATCACTACGGTAAGCATCTTGTGATTCAAGACACAGTTATTCACCCATCAGCAGAGGTTCGTAGGATACCGCATAACATTTGACAATGTCTGGTGTGGTTGTGTGTGAAATTCTGTTCATGTCACTAATTTTATGGATGTGATTTAACATGCAAGACAGGAATTGGGAAGGGAATCGAATTCTTGGCATATCCCGGGATGGTAGATGGGTGTCCTATATTCAAGCTAGTCCACTCATTTGCATTAAAATCATTGTAGGAGTGACTTCCACCTGCATGTTTAGTGTTGTTATATTCATAATTGCCTGGTGTGGTAAATGCTGAACCAGTTGGCAGCTAGTGCTGTTGGCCTGATTACGATAAGACTCGGAAAGCCTCCATCCTCAGACCGGAGGCTTTTCGAGTCTCATTGTTGGTTTCACTTTTGACTGCTGTATTACAAATATGGCGGTCAAAAGTGAAACCGGACGGTCATTCCGGCTGGATTCTGATGGGCTTCAGGAGCCCGTTGGCCAGTCGGAGACCACAACAAAATCCCTGAGGACGGGGTTTCTTCAGTCGGGATTACGATGTCAGTTCAGGATTTCCATGCCAGGCTTTCTGACATGGAAAGCCTATTGGAAAGTTACTTTGGGGGCCCCTAGCCGGGCCCCTTCTCCCTGTGGCCTCTGGTTGGGGGCAGGGGGAGCACCCATAGCGCCCCCCATTAATCCCTGCACTGTGTGGAAAGCACCTTAAGGTACCTGCCACACGGTGCAGGGATTCACACAAACTCCCATTTAAGCTACGGATGATTTACGGCTGCAGCACAAGCTCCCGTAGGGAAATGGGAGTTTGCAACCGAACCATGAGCAGTCATGTTATAATTAGGTATGCAGAATCGCCAACCAATGGTTGAGCGGTTCCCTTACTGATACGGTCCGCCTGACATAGTGATAGGAATTAGCTTATGCTCCCTATATTGTGAGCAGTGTGGGATGGTAGGGTGATGTAGAGGCTGATAGTCCCATGCTTGCCATGACACTAGAGTCAACCTAGCCTGACTGATGGGAGGTGATACCCTGAAACGGATGCTTGTTTCCGGTCGAGGGAGAACCTGGCCTGGTAGTTCGGGCTGGATTGTTCCCAAGGGAAGCAGGGTCAAGACTGATTTGAATATGGCTGGGTCCAAACTGGAATGGCATGGTGAGAAAAAAACAATTGATTTGGACCCAGATCTTTGTAGTGGGGGTCGGTGTTTGACATTGTTCAGCATTCTGTCCATCAATTGTTCTTTTTGTATTTATTTACATTTTTGCTCCATTTCTCCATATCTTTGCGGAATTCCTGAATGTGTTCTTGGATATCTGCTTTATTGGCTTGGGTTTATATATCCGCCTCCAGGCGTGTTGCTGAACTGTTTTGAAGGGATCCCCCCGA
Organism: Lissotriton vulgaris; assembly: GCF_964263255.1. NCBI lineage: Eukaryota > Metazoa > Chordata > Amphibia > Caudata > Salamandridae > Lissotriton > Lissotriton vulgaris. The sequence continues at coordinate 1,880,194,781 of NC_141685.1, read as the reverse complement.
AGTTTCAAGATTCTGATGTTTGCCCATTTTTGGAGCTGTAGAAGATCCTTGATTGAAGACATCTTAGTTTCTTCATCTTTGGTTGTGGCCATTGTCAGAACCCTTTGATAGGGATTATATGTCATCCAGGAAAATTGCTGTGTCTCAAAGGCCCAGGATGTTAGCTGAGTCACAGGGGCCACAAGCCGCAGACTGGGGGAGGATGAGTATGTTGTCACGGAAAACTTCCTCCTTGCTGGGTTAGGTTCCCAGGGCCATCAGTTTCCCGCTTGGCATTTGGATGACATGAAGTTAAAGGGATTGAGCTGGGTTCAAGGGAGCCCTTTAATGATTAGGCCTGGTGGTGCTTTCCCCAACCTGGTGAGGCTGCTGGGGAATGTTGTGAGTGCTCCTAAATGCAACTCGCTGGCAAGTTCAGCATCTGGTGTTGCTGCAAAAGTTGAGCCCAGTGCCCTTCTTTGGTGGTGCCCACCGGAGAAGTTGAGCCAAGTATAATACTTGTAAGGAGAAGAGTAGCATAGGCAGATGAAAATGCAGTCTTTCAGGCCCTTAGATCTCTCTGTGACTTGCAAAGGCTGCCATTCTATTCCTCTTGTAGTATTGGTCCTGTCGGTGTTTCACTGACACAGTGCCCTTATCTCAGTGCCCATGCAGTCCTACTCCCTGCTTTGAAGGGCAGTGTCCGCGGCCTTACGGGCCTTCACTGCCCGTTATAGAGCTCTGCTTCTCAAGTCAGAAGTTGTGTCCACCATCATGGCTGCTACAACAAAAGGTTTGGGAGCTCCTGACTGCTGGCAGAAGGGCGAGGAGCCATAGGTCTTCAGCTCCTCCAGATGAATAGGTTTTCACTGGGCAATTGCATCATTACAGCACTAGTCTAACGCCACAGAACCACCATATTGCTTATGGCGGAAGCCTGAGTGTCGTAGCTAAGGCGAGATGCATGTTTCTGAGTGCACACCCTAGCCACATCACCAATGATATTTTAATATTCAAGAAATTACAGAACGACGTATATATAGATAAAGTGACAGTGTGGTGCAAAAAGTGCTTGCTGCACCCGTGAAAATGATAAACATCATGTGATATGTGTATTACAATCAGTAGCCAGTCAGTCAGTCAATCTTTATTCGGGCACCACAGTACCCATAAAAGCACAATATAAAATGCATTACATACATATTAAAATGTTAACTGGTCATATAGTCTAAATACATTCATTATACAGAACATAAGTGATTTAATGCAAAATTTAGGGTCATCACAAAACAAAACTATTTACATTACTCTCAGTCTTCAACCATGGATCTGCGTGCCCTTACTGCCGTTTTTAGGAAAGTGCAAGTGTGAAAAATCAGGTCCTCATCATCTAAAGTTAACATGGAATCAAATGCTGCCTCTAAACTAATTGGTCTTCTCTTATTAAAATACGAGCATAAAAACTGTTTAAAATATTTGATATAAAATTTGCAGGAGAATATAAAATGCTTTACAGATTTCTCACTCCTCCCATCGCACGGACACAAGATTGAGTTTAAATTAGAACAATAACCAAGTGGGAAGGAGAGTACAAAACGAATTGTGCCAGCCCTTAAACGGAACAATAAACTTGTCTCCCAGCGAGTCATCGGTAGTAACAAATAGATGTGGAGTGGATGCCTATAATGTTCAATGGCCATATAGGTACGCACAATAGTTTTACTGACCTCTACTGCCTCACGCTCCGTCTTATATAAGGAGTACAGAGCATTCTGCATATCCTTTTTTGCGACTAAAGCAGCAAGTGAAGGGTCCCAAAAGATGCTTTTCATATTTATACTGCGCAAACTGCTCAACACTCCACCCAACCACGGAATATCTAGGACCCTAGCACAACCTAAGCAGTCCTTAATGATTGACTGGCTCAAGGTGGCTGCTTCGTTCTTCCATACAGCAATCCACATAAGTGCTGGGCGAGCCCTGATAATTCAGAAATAAAATTAATATTGAGCTCTTTATGAGATATGTAATGGGAGGTTGAAATAGGGACATTCAGTATTTTTCTGCAGAATCTATTCTCCTCCTGCTGTATACCAGAGCAGCTGGCCGTCCCCCATATCTCAGCGCCATAGGTCGCTACCGGGGTACACTGATGTTTATAAATCCTTTGAACAGCTAATACTGCACCCATCGTCTTAGGGCGTGGGATGCTTAAAATCGAGTTATTGGCCTTTGAGAACTTGCTCCTGACGCGAGCTAAGTGCTCACTCCAGGAGCTGTTCGCATCAAAGGCCAAACTCAAATATACAAAGGATTTTACCGTCGTCATCTTATGGCCGTCTATTGTAATCGGGCGTATAGCCCGTTTGCCTGGGCCACTGCTCATTAAAAAAGATTTTTTTAAATTGACTTGTAAGTCTAGATTTTTCATAAAAATATTAAAATGTACGACAAGGAGGTGTAAAGAATTTGATGTGCGCCTTATTAAAACTGAATCATCGGCGTAGAGCAACGCAGGAATGGGTACTTTGTTAATATATGGGACGTCTTGGGTGGCCAATTTCAGGGAGGCGTTCAGGTCATTGATATATATAATGAAAAGCAGGGGGGCCAGAACACAACCTTGTCTGACCCCCCTGCCAATATCAATAAACCCTGAGACCTCTCCTCCCACCCCCATTCTTACTTTAGCCTTAAGATCTCTGTGCAGATAAGCCAAGAAGTTTTGTCCAGACTCATGGATAGAAGGGTTGCCCACAGCTTAGACCTATTAACTAGGTCAAAAGCTGTGGACAAGTCCATGAAGGCCATATAGACAGGAGATTTCTTAGCAGTAGCATATTTACTAATAATTAAATTCAAGTTAAGGCATTGCTCCCTTGTTCCCACCTTACTCCTGGAACCCAGCTGACAAGGGTCCAAGATGCTAGTTTCCTCTGCCCAATCTAAGATTTTGTTATAAAGAACTCTACCTAAAATTTTAAGGGTGTTGTATATTAGGGAGATGGGTCGATAGTTACACGGTAGTGATCTATCGCCTTTTTTAAAGATCGGAACTATTACAATTCTCGCCCAAGTTTCTGGGATCTTCGCCAGGGTCAAATTGTTTAAAATATTCAGAAGTAAGGGGGCCCAAAATGCCGAATTCCATTTAATTAGGTCTATTGGCAGCCCATCCGGGCTGGGGGCTTTATTGCCTAAACTTTGGTTAATTGCTTCACTTACCAAAAATAGGGGTTGGGTCAGATGGAGGTGGAGCATAGTAAATAGTTGCAAAATAGGCCACCCAGGCCTCACTAGTTATATTACAACTGATAGGTGTCAGTGACTGCCCCATGGAACGCACTTCCCTCACTGCCGCCCAGAAGATGTTAGCATTATTTAAATTGGCGGCGTCGGACAGCTTGTCCCAGCGCTCCTTTAGGACTTCAATTTTGGTTACTACCTTGTAATGGTTTCTGGCCTGCCTAACCATTATAGGGCATCTCGGGACAGTGGTTAGAGCCCTGCGAAGATTCCTATTTGCTTTCGAGCAGTCTTGATTAAACCAACTAGGGACAGGTGCTACCTTTTTGGGAGGTTTGGATATGAGGCTTTTAACAGTCAGACATATCTTACCAAAGTCCTTGATTACCTGTTCAGGTGTTGAGACAAGAGAAAGGCAGGACTCGATCAGAGGCATGTTGTTTTTAGCCAATGCCTTAAAGACTTCTGCATTGTCTGCCCCTTTCCAACATAATATTAACTTATCTGTTGAGACTGATAAATTTGCCCCTACACAGTCGCTATAAGCGATAGTCCATCTGGTTGCTTTTAGTGTTACTTTAATCGGGTTATGATCCCCAAAATCAGACGGTGTCACCGCAGCAAAAGTCACCAGTTTTTTAATTAGGGGGCATACAAAAACATAGTCTAATGTAGAGCCACTCCTCCTTCGTCTATATGTCGGGTGGTTAACTTACAACTAAGTCCATAACATTAGATAGGTTATGCGAGTTAATAAGCCTTTTAAGTTCTCGGCCTCTGGTATAAGAGGGTTGTGTACAGAAAGATGTTAACATATCAGTACCTTGGCTTTGAAATTTAGCATTAAAATCGCCACCTAATAAGATGCCTAACGTATCTCCTTTTGCGGACTGCTTATCCAGATCAGACACAAAATCAAATAACTTTAAAAAGCTTTTGTTAGGGACTGACTGAAAATCATTATTATAAAAATGTAATAAATAAAATTGAATACCCCTTTTAAACAATGCAGCTTGAAAATCTAGGCTATACGTTGGGATTATTTCAAATGTGCCACCAGATGTCACCTTAAATCCTATGAACAATCCCCCTGATGGCATTCCCTTCCTTGGTTTTTGTGAAAGGACACTACAACAATGAAAACCCTCAATGTATAAGTTTTCGGTAGCCCAAGTTTCTTGAAACATCACAATATCATGTTCCCTGACCAAATTTAGCCATTCAATACCATCAAGTTTTGATCGGAGACCTGCCACTTTCCAACTGAGTATGCTCAGACTTGTCCCATCATTCCTTGTTGCTGGTACTTTCTTCCCTTGAGGTGGTGCGGTCAGTACTACTCTGGGTGGTGAAATACTGACAGCCTCAAAATCTAGGGGTGTTGGTGGTCAGTCTTGTTGATCCAAAGTGACAGTGTAGTGCAAAAAGTGCTTGCTGCACAGGTGAAAATGATAAAAATTGTCTGATATGTGTATCACAATCGGTAGCAATTGTGTGCTGTCTGCATTTCAGATTTAATCTTATTTGAACACGTCTTTGCAGTCTGTGCACTTTAGTAAATGGGGTTTCCATCCACGACTACTGTGGTTCAACTTCAGGACTTGCGTTAGAGTTAGCCTGAGACAGGGGATAGTGCACTATAAAAGAACATACACAAATACAAAAGAAAACCATGGGGCATATTTATCAAGGTATTTTGCAATCGCAAACGCTGCGAATCGCAAAACAACAGTAGTTGCGATCGCAAAATACTCTTTTCCAATGTATAACAGGGTTATGAGTCAGAAAATAGGTATTTGCTAAATTTGAGAATACCTATTTTGCGAGTCCCGCAATCTGCAAATATCCATTTGCGACTCCACAAATACCGAATCGCAATTTACTATTTTTGCAGAGTCCCATGTCGCAAATATTGAATTCGCAAACCTATGTAACAATTATTTAAAAATTGCGATTTTACTAAATTTGCAAAGTTGTACCTGAATTTTACCACCAACTCAAAGCAGGTGGTAACCAGGTGCAACCTATTTAAACAGGCCCACAATGCAACAGGGACTTCCACAATTGCAGCGCTGTATCTGATAGCCAGGAGGATGCGGATTCAAGCAGCCGCACAGAGAAGGAGGTGACAGGAACGGTTCTTCAGAGTGCGCATCACTCAGTTCCAGCAGACAGAGGTAGATATACATGAGAAGTATAGGCTGGACTCAGCTACCATACGGGACTTGATTGCTGAGCTAAATCCTATGCTTGAACACCCAACCTGCAGGACCCAAACCATTCCGCCACATGTGCAGGTCCTGTGTTTACTGCACTTACTGGCATCAGGGAGCTTCCAGGGGGTTATAGCGACAGCAGGAGAAGTCTCCCAGAGTTGCCTGTTCCATGCATTCTTGGATGCAATGGTACAGAGGCTGCATATTCACATCACATTCCCCACCACACAACAGGCATTACAGGAAACCAAACTGGACTTCTACCAGATTACCACATTTCTCCATGGCATTGGTTGCATAGATGGTACTCATGTAGCCCTGTCAACCCCCTAAAACAATGAGTACGTATTCAGAAATCACAAATCATTCTATTCACTCAACATGCAGGTCATCTGCAATGCAAAATATATCATAACCGATATAGTGGCAAAATACCCAGGCAGTACACACAATTCCTTAATTTTTTGACACAGTGGGATATACACACGTCTCACTGGGATGAATTTGGTGAGGCTTACCTGCTAGGTAAATGCATGTCAAGCAATCTTACATACAGTTAAGGCCAAAAGTGAGAGGACAGTGGTTAACTGTATGTCTTTCATCCTGTAGGTGACAGTGCATATGCAGTCCGCGTATTCATCCTCACACCGTACCTCAATCCGGCTAATCCAAGAGAGCTAAAATACAATCGCGCACACAAGTCAATGCGCTGTGTAATTGAGCGGACATTTGGTATACTGAAGAGCAGGTTCCGCTGCCTGCATAAAAGTGGAGGTGCGCTACAATACGGCCCAGAAACCTGCTGCAAGATTGTGGTTACTTGTGCCATGCTGCACAACATTGCAACTAGAAAAAGGCATACCAGTGGAACTAACAGATACAGAATCAGATGAGGATGAGGTACCTGGTCCACTTTGCAGACCAGCAGGTGGTGTAGGGGCAGCAGTGGGCCGACAGAGCATGATGAAATAACACACAACTATTTCTAGGAGAGTAATGATTACACAATCCAAATAATGATTTGAGAATGAGTTTGTTTTAATGTACCTTAGAATCAAGTAAATTACATTCACACAGCCTACAAACACTTTCTGTTGCACAAGTCATGTACACAGTGCATGGGTGATGGGTTAACAAAAGTCCATATGCCATGGGTTACTTCACCCATTGTGGTGACAGTTAATTTCTTGCGTGCATGTCCTGCAGTTGCACACTCAGGGTGCTGACTGCTCTCCCTTGAGGCATCTGATGGTGTTCCCTGCCTCACACTTCGCCAACTAGGTTCTGTAGTTGGTGGGGTGATGCTCCTTCGGTTGGAGAGCTCCTCACTGTCCCCTGAGGCCACGAGACCTGTGTCACCTATGGTAGCTGTCTGCAGCTGGTGAAGTGCATTTGTGACCTGCACCAACCCTTTGGCCACATCTTGGCTGCAGTGTGCCATTTCTACCTGCATGGTCATTGTGCGGCGTGACTGTACCGATGTGGCTTTTGATAAGCGGTTGACCGACTGGCTATATATGTCCAGACGGGTGAACAAACGTTGTTTTCCCCTGTGTCTGGATGCCTGGTCTCTTTTCATTGTGGCACAGAGTTCTTTTATTGCTCCAGTAATTTCGCTGATCCTGTCTGCACAGGCCTTATGTCCCTCATCGACTTTCATATTGAGCTCTCTGATGCCCTCCTTCATGTCTGTAAGATTATGGTTAACAGACACCAGCTGCCTGTGTATTGATTTCATACTTTTGGCTTGCAGGCGCTGGACCTTCACCATTGTGCCTTCCAGGCCGGAAAATACCGCAGGATCCTCTCCTGCATCCGCGCTGGTGTGTGCCCTTGGCCTGCGCTTCCTGCATCTCTCGTCCCTAAGGTGCATAGGGTACTGATCGTGGACCTGCTGTGCAAGCTGTTCCTGCTCTGGCTGTGCCTCATCCTCTATGGATTCGAGTTCTCCCTCCAACACCGGGAATGGAGACACAATGTGACGGTGTCTTCGTGGAATGAGTGTTGGCAGTGTTGTCTGCTCAGTGTCCTCTCCCCCTGCCTGCTCCTGTGTGTGTGCTGCTTCCTCAGCTTCGGTGTGGTAACCCTGTGTTTCAGGTTCAACTGTAAATAAAAAGCACTTTTTATTGTGTGTTCTGCTTTCCATTGTTCACTGAATAAAGTTTTCTGCATTTAGGTTACCTAAATACTGTCTTGCATGTTTGGCTTTCCTAATTTGGTTCAACTGCTTATACAGTGCTGTGTGTCATAGCTCAACTGTATTATGTATGTGACCACATCTCCAATGACGAATTGTTGGGTGGGCTACAAAATGTGAAATTGAGCTGCATTGTTACTTCGTAATTGTTGCATTCCTGAGTGTGTAATTACGTTGGTAATGTGTAAGGGCTGATTTAGCATGCTTCTTACCTTGTCTGGTGTTGGGCTTGTCGGAGCTATCGATGTCTGCCACTCCGCTGATGCTTTCAGGCTGTAGGGTGAAGTCCACCAACTCCTCAAAGAGTGTGGATTCTGTCTCTGTGGATGTACCCCTGCCAGTCTTCTTCACCTCCGCAAGACTGGTGGCAACCTTGTCCATAGACCTGGAACGCATGTCATACCAGCGCTTGCGCAGGTCAGCAATGGAGCGCTGGTTTACACCTATGGCATTCACCTTCACCTGTATGTCCAGTTATATTTCGCACTTTTGGGATTCAGGGACATGAAGGGATTTTTTGCCAAACAGCAATTCATGGCTATTGACCATCTCTCAAATAAGTACTTCCTGTTTCTTCTCACTGAATGTGTGCTTTCTTTTACTCCCAGCTTCCTCCATATCCTTCTCCTGGTGATCCATTTTGTATTGGTGGTGTTGCAGTTCACAGTGGTTTCCTTCACCTCCCAGCCTCTGATACTCAGGAACAGCATGGGCAGGCATACTTCCTGGGTGTGATGTCATCAAGCTGCACCTGAATAGCAGATTTGCTAATTTTGCGATTTCTTAATAGCGAAATAGCGAAATCGCTAATAAGGAATCACTATTAAGGAGTTCGCTATTTAATTTTGCGATTTTTGAGGAAACGCTAAATATATGTGAAATATTATTGGCATCCCGTTATGCGATTCTCAATTAGAGATTCGCTAAAAATCGCTAATTGAGAATCGCAATTCTCTTTTTTTATACATAGGCCCCTCTAAGTATAACATAAAATAACAAAGGATGACATAACAATATATATGTCAATCTTGTGTTACAGCCACATGAATTATGTACAGTATCCTCCGATTAATGGATGCAGGTGCATCTACATAATTGAAAACATTCGAGTGAGAAAAATAAATCTTATTGCAATGTCAGATAAGCAGATTAAAAGAATGTCCATCTGGAAAGAAAAATAGAGTGTTCCAAGGGCGACTTACCAAGAGAGATATCCAAGACAGATTGTTGAGTATGTTTTTAACTTGTCACTGTCTCAAGCTAAATTTAACTCAGGTCCTGATAATGACCCCGCATTAGTCGTGGATTGTGTGGATGATCCCGCACTAGTGGATCGAAACACTGATGCAAAATGTATTCTTATGAGTAAATCTCAGGCCATTTGGAATATAGGTGTGCACAGACATTCTGAGACACCAATCTCCTGAACCACACAGGAGAGTAGATTTACACCATGTTAATATGTCCCCAGATTGGACTAATGATACACATAAGTACATTAATTTATGACTGTGAATTCACCTTCTGAGAGCTGCAAAAGACAACGTATACTTGTAAATCAACCCATTTGCTCATCCAAGTTGGACCTATGGCATTGTGACTATGGCCCGTGCTAAAAGGCTGGATAAAAAAGGGAGTGAGGGAAAGAAAGAGAGATAAAGAATGAAAGCAGAAGATGAAAACAATGCTGGAGCAGGAAAGATAGAGTAGGACAAAAGAAAAATGTAAGAAGCAAAGAAGAAAGTGTAAATGGGAAGAAATATTGAAGGAAGAATATAATAAGGAGGCAAAATAGAATAGAGGAAAATGAAAGATAAATAGCATAAAGAGAGAGTGGAGTAGCAATGGAGACATACAAGGTTGTGAAAAGGGTGGATTGAAATAGAAAATATGGAAAGGAGAGATGGGGTGAGAGAGTAATGGGTGGGAACAAAGGAGATAGGTGAATATGAAATTAGAATAGAAATGTGCAGGAGACAAACTGAGATGGTGGAATAATTAGAACCATTTAGTGAAGCTGGGTGGGAAGTGGGGCACAAATAGTAGTTTGTGTCTGATAAGAATAAAAATGATAGGGGTAAAACAGAAAGGAAATATGAAAAAAATGTAAGTTGGGCAAATTGAGATGAAAATGACCCACTGAGCGAAATGTAGAGTTTGACTTTAAAATGATACAGGTAGAAACAGGTTTCTTGGAATTTTCTTTATTTAATTCATTTTAAATACTCATATAGCCACCTGTACTTAGAGGTATTATGGTGCTTGACATGAACCAACAACACTAAAATACATACCGACACAGGCAAGAATTAACAGATCTAAAGCAAAGATCAACAACAATGGATGTCCAGAAATGTGTTGGGGCGGGGGGGTTAGTTATGTCAAGGCATCCTAGTGCATAGTAGTAAGGAATTTAAAAAAGGATTCTGTTTCAGATGGTTCATGAAGGTGGTGAGTAAAGCGTGTGTCCTTAATTCTGCGAGCTGAGAGTTCCAGAATATAGTGGTATACTTGGTGGAGGATTGTTTTAGTGGAGAGGTGTTTCTGAATTTGTGAACTTCATAACGGTGCTCCTAACATAAAGTGGAAATCCAAAGCAAATTGGGGACATTCTAGGAATTGCCAAGTCCTCCTTTGCATACTGTGGCCATTCTAGATATAATGGTGACCACAGTAAAAGGTAGCAGTCTTTCAGGTAGAGTGGCATTAAGATTGGCCTCCTTTCTTGTTGCAGCTATTCAGTAAACCAGGTATAATGTGGCCCTCATGGGCATAGTATGGGCCTTGTAGTTATGATAAAGGCCCTGACATAAGGTAATCCTTTTTGGCATGTTGGGGGCATTCAGGCCATAATGATTGTCCACTCCTGACATGAGGAAGCCCTCATTGACATGATGTGGGAATCATAGGCATCATCGTGTCCATCCTAGGTATAATAATGGGCTTAAATGATTGGTTAAAATGGCTAAGACTATTGCCAGTATTCTTCTCCTTATCAGGTATCGTTTCAATACCTATCTTCCTATGGGCATCTTGGAATAAGGTTGATCCAAGACATTTAATTGTATATGATGTACATCCCTGGTATGTATTTGTCATACATGGCAATTTGAGGCAGATTTTGTTTCATTGTGGCAATAGTACATTTGAGTACATGTTAAAAGTGACAATGTCTTATATTTGGGGTCCAAATGTAAGGATTTAGTCAAATTAGAAGATCAGATTTGAGTTATGTCATGTTGAGGTACCTTATAAAGCACTTGTAGAGAAACCAAAACATCAGATTTCTTGCTCACAGGATTACTGCAAAATATGACAGCAGTACAGTGCTAAATTGTCTTAGAAAATCATGAGTTCTTAACCCAGTCAGTGAAATTCATTGTAGCTGCAAGAACAGAAAAGCTGCAGCCTCAAATGCTACTTTTGACAAAAGTAGGAATGGTCAGAACATTGGCCAGGGAACAGTGTAAGGCTTTTACAGGCTCCTAGAGAGCCAAACACTTCTGTAAAATCCAGACACACCGCCATAACTGCCTTCTTGGGCAATCACTAAAGTCCTGAAGTGAATATCTTCTTGAATTGTACGCCAATGTAGAGAATACAGAGGGAATCAGGCCTGACTACATTTAGAAGATCCCAAAATTAGAGCAGATGAATGATTCTGACTCATTTTGAGTCAGTGGAGTCAATGTTCGGCTTTGCCAAGGTAGATGGAGTTAGCATAAACCTTGACTGGATTGCACAATTGATTTCAGAGGTGGTCAATCTATTGCTATCCTTGTTTGAAACAGATAACATTTTCCTAATTAACTTCAGATTATAAGAATGATTAGACACTAGCTAACATGAATAGGCACTGATAGATCTGCATCTGTTGGTACTCCTAGGTTATTTATTATGTACACTGCGACAAGAAGGGGAACCCAAGTTGGCTGGTCAGTAGCTATCAAGCCAGAGATCTGTTTTTATGTTCACCGCCAGCACTAGGCTCTTCTCTGTACTGAACTTGATCTAATGGCTACCAATCAACTCCCAAATGCATCTCATGTGCCACTGGAAGTGTATCTCAGGCGTTATATAAACACCCGGTGTTGCTAACAACTTAGTTTCATCGGCAAGAATTTGACTCTTTTAGATTTTATGATCTTTACCAATGGTTGTTTGTAGATATTAAACAGGTGGGGTGATAGGGCCCAGTCTGTGAGAACACATATCTCAAGGGAGCTAATGGCACCTTAAACGGAGGAAGCCTTATAACTAAGTATGTTCAAAATGAGCAAATAACCCTATTGACATTAGCAAACCCAGAAAACCATCATGGTCAACAGTGTTCAAGCACTACATATAGATCTAACACTACAGCTATTTACCAGCAGCATGAGGGCACCCAGTACAGCCAACATCACCAACTCAGTGCTGTCTGCATGCAGAAAAAAACACTTTATTATTTCTTAGAACATTAGAAGCGTGCAAGTAAGCCCTACATTGTTTGCCAACATGAGTTTCCAAATTTCCAAGATGTTCCAAGATTGCTGATGTGTTCAATTGCAGTATTAAGTGCTAATATTCCTGGATTAAGAGCATGTCATAGCATTTGTATAGTGTGAAACTCTTCTTCAGAGAGGAAAGAGTCTTTGTAACAGGGACCCTTTTAGTGAGGCAGGGGGACGTGTGTCTGCACCATTTCACGTCTTAAATCATGCATTTCATTTATAATTCATTCTAGGTATTACATAGGTTTTGCGATGGTGTAATTCTTGGAGTGATTACTATTGTGTCATCAGATAATCCATTTAAATATGTGAAAAATCACTTTGTGTGGGTTTTCCAATTATGCGACTTTCCTTAGATAAAAATTCAGTTGAACTCTTTTAGTAAATATTTGGTCATTGTTCATTCCTTGTTTAAATTGTTCTTTTACAGCATCATTATATTTCCCGTACCAATGATAATCTTCTTGGGAAGGCCTCATTTTGGCTTGTTTTATCTCCTGTGTCTCAAGGATCATTTATTGTTGCATTTAATCAGGTCAGATTTAACTGGGGTAATCATGTTGACAGCCAGTATTTTTCAGGAGCTAGCTTTGCTTCAGCAGACTACTGATATCTACTGTATTTTGAAAGTGAGATACATCAAGTTTGGGTCCACTCCAGGTCTGAGTCAATGTTATTTAGATTTTGCTGGCAGTACGGCCAGATGGTACAGTATATTTAATAAGGAAAATATTAGAGCAAAGGATGGGTTTTACCTACAACATTATATCTTCAATAAATTCATCCAATGTCTAAATATGGTGAAGAATAGGCCCCCTTTAAAAGAGTAGTTAGCTTAACTCTGTGTTTCAGATTTAGCAAGGGAAGTGGTTCACAAAATGTACCTTCCTAATGTTCATAAGGGTCAACTGCCCAATAATTGGAGTATCCATTGATTAAAACCCTGGGAGTAGACGTAAGGAAAAGACTAGATCAAATTAAGAAAAGGGGGAAACCCCATGTGTTCAGGAGCAGTGTACGTTTACAAAACTGAAAGAGTCATCATAGGGGAAAATTATACATATAGTAGCACATTTTCTTGCCTCTTCAGTATCAGCTAATGAACCAGTAGATAAAGGAATATATTGCCTAGCATTGGCCAACACTCCATTACTACGTGTAAACTGAGGTGTATTTTATTTATAAAAGGAATAGCCTGATATGGAAGCTTCCTGAGTTTCCACTTAAAGCATCACTTGCCAGCCATGGTTCAGTAACTAGCAAAACAGTTAGGCTCCCTATCAATACTGTATCGTCAAATTCACTCACATGCCTCACTTAGAATTGTGCATTAATACAGGACGTTTCTGTACAGCTAATGTCAAGGGAATAGTAGGCAGTAACCGGGATCGGTATACCGATTACCTGAGGAGGGCCAATTTATAAGTAGACAATCCAGACAGCTAACTTGGTGTCAACATTAAAATATGGATTTTGAAGTGCTTTTGATTTAAATGCACTTTTCAGCATGGTACCTGGCCCGAGCCCCGGTCAGTCGTAGATGGTTGCAGAAGAGCTCGCCTTGGGCTTGCTGCTCCGATGCTCAGTGTATGTCTATGCATCAGCTCTTCTTAAATTAGCTCCTGCACATGCTCAGCCGTTCACACGCTGCTAAACCACCCAGTAAAACGGAACACTCAGAATGACCACTACCTCAAACAGATATCCATGTAGCCAAGAAGGGGAAGCACAGCTATTGAGAAAGAGGGTGGTTGGTGCAAGAATGTGGAAATAACATCAGGATGTTAAAAATAGGCCATAAAAGCCTAAAATGTGAAAAACACATAAAACTCCAAGCTTACATTTTTAAAAATGCATGCAGAAAAAAACAAGCTTTATATAATCAGACCTGTCTAAAAACGAGTTTGTCCGTTAATTAGCAGCATCAAGTGAGCAGACAACAGCTTATCAATGTAACTAAAAGGAACGTAAACACATCTGTAGTGGGTGACGGAAATTATGCTCACAATTGTCCAAGTGTTTTTGTGTGAGGGAACTTGATTTATTTATTTATACAAAGGTGACATTTATTAACAAAATGAAGTGATTTCATTCACATGTCAAGCCGCCGGTTGAGGACAAAGTATTGCATTTCCAGTACATATTTGGCATTGAACGATAATTCATACTGATTTAAGCACATTTCTTGTTAATGCTCTTTACTTGGAGGTGGTTGTATGATAGAACAACGTGGGCTATTACCATGCATGCCATTACAACGCTGTTTTTTACAGCGCAAGTCGTTACAACGACTTGCGCTGTAAGCGCTGGATAGTGGAATAGTTTAATTTTCTTTTCCAACTCCAGCCCACGTTACAGTAGGGAAGGTGTTGGATAGAAAATTAAACTATTCCCTATCCAACAGCGCCCTCCAGCGCAAGTCGTTGTAACGACTTGCGTTGTAAAAGCAGTGTAGTAATGGCAGCGCGTGGTAATGCCTGCGTCGTAAAGGCTGCTCACCCTTGGAGGTAGATTGCTCCTGCTGCTACTGCTGTTATTTCATACTTTTTTTAGGAGTTTCATTCTTGATAGAAATAAAAGTTTTATTTCAAAACAATTCTTCACACTGCATTATCCAAGCAGAAGATGGGAAAATGAAAGGAAGTGGAAGGAAGAAATGAAGACAGGTAGTATATATATCTGATGATATCAAAAAGCATAGCAAGATTTAACTGAATTGATTGCAAACTAATTAGGACCTCATTATGAGTGCCACACAGGAAAAAGAGGCACAAAAAATCCAAAGACACTAAGGGGCATATTATCAAAATAGGCGATAAAATTATCGCCGCTTTAGCGGCAGAAAACTGCAGCTAAAACCGCGATAATGGGCTTGATAATATGCTCTATGGAATTTCAATTGAAGCCCATGTTAGATGTGAAGGACATCTAACCTGAGCTTCAATTGGAATACCATAGAACATATTATCAAGCCCATTATCGCCGTTTTAGCTGCAGTTTTTTGCCGCTAAAGCAACGATAATTTTATCGCCTCTCTTGATAATATGCCCCTAAGTTCGAAATTTACTCTGTGCTTTTTCAAAGTTTTCCATGGCTAATGGAGAATAGCATTAACCGCATCGCTGCGGCGGCTTTTCCCTCTGTGTGCGGCATTTTTGAAATTACCGCGTTACGTGTCGACCTCAACTCGTCATCCGCACACGGCAAGTAAGCCTGATGACGAGCTGAGCTCGTCATCAGCATCGAAGTGGTTAAGAATATCATGCAGACCTTTGTACTTCACCAAAATCCACACATCCAGTAAATTATCAGCCCTTTCCCCTCATTTTTATTCTGGCAGGATTTACCTGATTAGATTTAACTGGGTATGAGAGGGTGGTGTGGAAGTGACATTTATGGCACCTTGTAAATTGGTAATTACCAGGTGCGAGAAACATCACATCACTTATGTTGCTTTTGCTGCATAAATACCATAATTTGATAGGGAACTTGTACTTAAGCCTTAAATCTTTTAGACAATTTTTAGATGTAGTGGACAAACACTTCCTCTTCTTTGCCTCCATTTTACTTGGTCTTCTTGGGCGGTATAAACATCCAAGTATACATAGGATGGTTAGACATGTAAAGTGTAATGAGAAAGTATTGAAATATGTCATTTGCGCTTTAAATCAATGTATAGGAGAAGTGTGCTGTATAAATGTGCAGTTTGGTCTATTTATTCATAAATGACATGAGAAAATCCCCTCACATCCTCACAAATTTCACCTGGACAACCCCAGTAAAAATTAACACTGCATACCTTCTGGAGAACTTCGCCAACATTAGACATAAGCAGCTAGTCACTGCTCTCACCCACACATCGTGACACAAGCTCGACCCCGTCTTCTCTGCCAGCAAAAACATCACCTACAACCACACCAATGAACTTCTCTGGACGACTACCACTGCGTGTACTTTGCCTTCACCATACGCACCGTACACTACCGCCCTCTCCGCTCCCCCGTCATACATGGAGAAAGGTCACTGAAGTACATCTCACCACCTTTCTCAGCACGACCACACTGCCGACATCAGCAGATTCCAACACCACAGCCCACTACATCCACTGAGAGACCTCCAACTGTGCAGACACTCTGGCTCCCCTCAAGAAGGCACTTGGCAAGCAACACCCCAAGAAAGCCAGTTGGTTCATTACTACTAGCCACGAGTCCAGATGCACCTGTAGATGTCTCATGAAGAGATAGAGGAACAACAAACCCCCAGAAACCCACACAACCTTCAAAACTGCAGTCCCTGCACAACACCTCCTCCTCATAACCACAAAGAAAACGGCCCTACAAGACAGAATCTACGCCAACGCACACAACAGAAAAGAGTTTGTGAGGCCCAACAGCGAGACCACAAACATCCCACCCTCCAAATATCTCAGCAACAAACTCGGCACCTTCTTCCACCACAAGATCTGGCATATCTATGACAGATTCGACACCCAAGACCCTCTCACTACGCCCAACACCACTGCACCCAACACACCCCAACAGATCCTGCTCAACTGGACCCCCCCAAAACCATATACGACACACTCAAGACCATGAAAAGCATCCACTTCGGAGCCCCCTCCGACCTTTGCCCACAACACATCTTCCATAGAACAGCCACCTCCATCTGCTCTGAGCTTCGCTGCACCATCAACTGCTCCATCAAGACCGCCACCTTCCCTGATGACTGGAAACACACAGAGATCAACACCCTGCTGAAGAAGTCATCTGCTGACCTGACAGACCTCAAGAACTTCAGACCCATCTCCCTGCTCCACTTCCCAGCCAGGGCCATTAAGAAGGCCATCAACGCCCAACTCTCCAAGTTTATCAAAGTGACCCACGTCCTGGACGTCTTGCAATCCATCTTCTGAAGGAACCACACCACCGAGACTGCCCTCCTCTCCACCACCAATGACATCTGATCCCTCCTTGACCAGGGCGAAACCCGCAGCCCTCATCCTGCTGGACCTCTCTGCCACCTTCGACATCGTCTCCCACCGTACCCTAATCACAAGACTCCACAACACTGATATCCGCCCCAAAGCCCTGGACTGGATCTTCTCCTTCCTCACCGGCCAAACACAGTGAGTCAGACTACCTTCATTTCTCTCGGTACACACAGAGATCAGCTGCAGAGTACCCCAGAGTTCCTTCCTGAGCTTTACCCCCTTCAATGTCTATATCATCAGGAACTATGGACTCAACATCGTCTCCTACGACGATGACACCCAGCTGATCCTCTCCCATACCAACAAACCCACAGCCGCCAGAGTCAACTTCCACAACGGGATGAAGGCCTTTGCCATCTGGATGAACGACAGTTGCCTCTGACGCAACTTGGACAAGACTGAAGAACTTATCTTGGGACCCACCCCCTCAGCTTGGGATAACTCCTGGTGGCCCGCCGCATTGGGAACCTCCTAACCCCCATAGACCACGCACGTAACCTCAGCATCATACTGGGCTCCTCGCTCACAATGAACCACCATATCAACGCTGTATCCTCATCTTGCTTCCAGCCGCTCCACCTGCTTTGATCGACATTGAGATGGATCCCCACCTAATCCAGAAAGACAGTAACCTATGCACTTATCACCAGCAGACTTGACTGCGGCAACACACTGTACGTGGGCATCACCCAGAAACTCCTCTGAAAACTAAATAACATTCAAAACCCTGCAGTCAGACTGATCCTCAACATCCCCTGCTGCAGCCACATCACCGAACACCTTCAAGAACTCCACTGGCTCTAAGTCAACAAAATAATCACCTTCAAGCCCCTTACATTGCCTTGTTGGACATAAACAAAATCTCCTGCGCAGAACTGTCTGGGATATCAATCAAACTCGACTCAGGTCACTGTCTCACTGGCCTAATCTGTTATAGGATAATTGTGCCGTCAAGGGTTTTGTTGAACTGTAGAGTATTCAAAATTATATATTATTTTGTGGTCCTAAGCATTTGACACCACTGATGCACAATTTGTGTCAGACAAAGTTTTTAAACAAATAGAGCTAATACCAAACGGTAATAAAAAGAGAGAGCAATAGCAGGGTGTATGGAAAAGTTCTGTTTGTTTTAATTATTCACAAAACAAAAATAAAATATACATGGGTATACCATTTGTTGCAAAAGCTACAATAGGAAAAAATATCAATAAAACAGGCTATTTGCAGCAATTGTTGTAGCTTATCCACCTATTTACAAGTTATATCATTAAAAGCAGTGGAATAAGCGCAGTCGACGTTTCGGTCTCTAGACTTGCGTTATGGAGACCATCCTCAGGACAGACAAATCAAATCATGAATACCCTAAAAAACAGTAAAAACGATAATTAAAACACTGTTTTATTCCCATTCAAGGGATTTGCATATATTATCCAAAAAACCCTAAGCTCTCTACATGATTTAATAACAAACTATATTGCTTTTTGATTCATAATATTTCATTCAATGACACCTTAATACTCAGAAGAAAGGAGATTGTCAACATAATTCAAGACATATTGCGGCATCATTATCTTTTGTACAGATTTCATTATTATTTTTTCATTCTTGATGGTATTGTCAGTTAACCAACAACATTGTTCGGTTATACATTGTAACACTCGATTCATCATATAGTGGATATGGTCTGTATAGAAACACAAAACAATCCAATTGCAATTAAGAAATAAAATTCTAATCCATTTAACCTGGTCACAATTAGTAGGTTCGGCGGAAACTTTTACCTTTCTTATAGATAAATGAAGCTCATGGAGTTTTAATGGGCCTCAAATTCAAGTAGATGGTAGCGATGAGTACAATCATCTGTTTTCAGAAAAGCAAAAATAAACCATAAGTTGTTTATAGAGCATATATTATATGTAACCCTTGTTCATGGTAGAACAAATATCAGGATAGACTAATTAATGCATTCATATCGATCCTTTAATTGAAGTGTAACTTGAATGCATTATTTGAAGATTAGGGCCAAACTATTGCTGATAAAAAGTTATTTTATTTTTATTAAAGTTGAGTGAAGGAATCAACACATTAGATTCTCAAAAAAATCATATTCTTGGCCTTATTTTCTATTTACTGCAACAAGGGTATGGCTACCTCTCGACATTATCATGTGTGTTCAGTCGACCATATATTACATTCTGGTCCAAAGGATCTTCAATATTTGTCACATCTGTTTGTTATGGTGGGCAAACTGATTACATATCTGTATACATATATGAAACAACGGTGTTGTTGCTGTAAGAGATGCAGAGATTCTCAACTGACACATACGGCTCACATTAAAAATTATCATGTCAGCCATTAATTATATCAGCCACGACATGGGGAACAAAGGTCTACCTGTAAAGACAGGAATCAACTGATTTTATATCTCCCTGTGTGACTTTGGAAGTGGCGCTGCTGATGAAAACGCACAGACAGTCTATACTTCAGTTTTCTAATGGAGATAAATCAAGGAGAACTTGTCACATATCATTTCAACTAAGACTTTTTATCTCAAATGTTAAAGTTACCACATACGGAAAACTAGCCTAGTAAGATATCGATGTTAGAGGACTAACATACCTGTGTATTTAAGCGATTTGCAGGCCCTCGATCACTTTTAAATGAAATTCACTTAAAACGGCGGTCCTACAAATGATAATAAGGAGATCACCATAAATATTATGAGGTGCCCAGGCTTAAACTAGCTCAGAGGACATTAAACTAGTTTCTCAACTATAGATCCTCAGTTGTAAAGATATACCATTTACCTGGTTAAACAAAGGTCGAAGGCGATACTCGCAGTTCAACAGGCAGCAGCAATTCGGAAGAGAACTTGTAATTCTCTCGCCTCATGGTTTTTATACCCTGTTCGTTTGGTAGTGGAAATAGGACTAGCGAGATGTGTCCTTTCTTTATCTCCTCTAAAAGGAGAGTAGCGGCCATCTTGTAATATGCAATTTACCGACCTTAATAGTTGTGAATGGAGGTGATGCAGAATATATCATTACTCTGTTTCATTAAAAGGGGGGGGAAAAGGCGCGACCAAATCAAATTGTATATTTAACATAGTGAAAAGGACTAGTTTTGTTTGTTTTTATTTTCTAAAGAATCGACTTGAATGACGACCAATAAATAATTAACAAACGGGCGCTTGTGTTATGTTTGTTTCAGGATTGTTTAGTATCCTACTATTTCACGGTTAAAGTATACATTCAAGAATACTTATTCCTATTATTCTTTACTTATTCTAAGGTAAATGTGTAGGTTTACAAATGGAGTTACCTACAATTTATAGAGTAATATCAGCATCTAATAGAAGCATTGATCATGAAATTACAATGTCAGATAGAACAAATTGCTTGGTGATGGTACATGTTTGTCTATAGTTTGTTGAACTCATTTAAATGCTATATATTCAAATTGCCAGTCAATATAAGACATTAATGTTCTTTATCATTTACCCTCCTGGCCAGTCACCAGTTCACAACTTATGATTCATATTGTACATTGCTTTACATATTGATGTACAGTCCCTCCTGGCTTTATGCCAGTTTACATCTAATCCTAATGTGATGTCCCTCCTGGTGATCTGCCAGTTTACAGCTAATTATCAAAAATACATAGATTTTATCCTTCAGAGACATGCAAGCGAATGCCATTCAGTAGCACCATTCAGTCCTTGCTCAATGGTATTGGCATTGCATATTAGCTTTCCCTCCCTCAGTGTCAAAATGCGGTCTACATTTTGTTGTCTTTTGGTGGGTTTGATCACATCAACTACCCACCAGGACATTTGGTTGAACTTGTGTCCTGATCTGAGATAATGCTCCACAAGGGGCGCATTTTCTACACAGCACCTGATACGGGATTGACGTTGAAGTATCCTTTTTTTGATTGGTTGTATTGTCTTGCCAATAAAGACTAACTGGCATGGACACCTAATGCAGTACACCACATTAGTGATGTTGCAGTTTGAGAACGACTTAAGTTGTATATTTAGACCATTGATGTTACATGACTTCACTGATTGTGTAGTATGGCATGCCTGACAATTGCCGCATTTATGATGACCAACAACAGGGACTAATTGTCTCATGTTGTCCACAATATTCTTTTCTCTGGTGTTTTCATAGGCATGGACCAGCCGGTCCTGCACATTGGTACCCCTCTTAAATGCAAAAAGAGGTTTTTGGATGAGCTCTGGTATTACTTGGAGTAAACTCCAGTGTTTCAACACGATCTTTTTAATGGCATTAGCATGGGTGCCAAAGGTGGACACACAGATTAGATTTTCTTTCTTTGAACGATTTTTTACCTTGAAAAGCTCCTCTCTGGGATTATACCAGGCTCTCTTTAAAGATTTCTTTAGTAGCTTAGATGGATACCCCCTTGCTTTAAGTTTGTCCTTCAGCTTTTTTGCTTCAAGGAAATAGTCTGCCCGGAGAGTACAATTTCGGCGCAAGCGCAGAAACTGCCCAAATGGCAGCCCATCCTTCAGGGCTTGTGGGTGATGGCTTTGATACTTTAGGAGCGTATTGCGGGAGGTGGGTTTCATGTATAAGCTTGTGTATAGACGATTATTCAGATCACATTTAATGTATATATCAAGAAAATTCATTTCAGTGACATTATATTCCAAAGTGAATTTAGGATGGCTACTCTGGTTGTTGAGCCATACATGAAAATCTTGCAGTTCTACATCAGTGCCGTGCCATACCATAAATACATCGTCGATGTATCTCAACCACTTTCGGATATTTCCTAGGAAAGGGTTGGATACATCATGGATGAATAAAGTTTCAAAATGAGCTACATAAATATTAGCTATGTCCGGGGCGTATACAGCCCCCATAGCTACCCCATTGAGCTGTTGGTAATAGGTGTTTTCGAATAGAAAGAAGTTTTCGCATAGTGATATGCGAACACATTCTACTATAAAGTCCGTAGGGACCTCATGTGGACGGGGTCTACCATCTAACAGATTGTTTAGGATGGTTAGTACTTCAGCTTGTGGTATGTTCGTATACAAGCTTTCAATATCCATGGTGACTAAAATGTCACTCATGGAATTAAACTCAAAATTTTCAACTTCATTTATTACTGCCAACGTGTCCCTGATGAATGAAGGAGAGTCGATGGCAAAAGGTCTGATAAAATGGTCGGCATATTGTGCTAGGGGCTTAAGGATCGAATTGCACCCGGACACAATTGTTCTCCCGGGTGGGTTGACTTGATCCTTGAGCACTTTAGGTAATAGGTAGATTGCAGGTGTTGTCGGGGTTTTGTTGATGAGGAAGGCAGCTTCTTTTTCATTGAGCCAGCCTCCATCAAGACCCTTTTTGCTTAACGTTGAAATTTCTTGCATAAGTCTTGTTGTGGGATTAGTTGTTAACTCCTTGTAGTTGGTAGTATTTGAGAGTTGTTTCAACATTTCAGCGTTGTATTTGCTGCGTTCCCATAAAATTATTCCTCCCCCTTTATCCGCAGGTTTTATTACGGTATCTTCCAATGTCTGCAGATTTCGTAAAGCTCTTTGTTGGTCAACTGAAAAGTTGGACTTATAGTGAATTCTCTTTTTAAAGAGGTTGTCTATTTCTATCAGAACCGCATTTTCAAAGGTTACAACCTCTTTCTTAACCATAGAATTAAGAGGGTAGAAAGTTGAGGGACTACGAAGGCCCGTAATCCCTGGACTTTTGCTACTGGTGTTATTTGCAAAAAGTTTTTTAGCCTCACAGATCTGAAGAATTTGTACATTTCCAGTTTCGTTTCAAATAGATCATTCTTATATGTTGGTACGAAGCTAAGCCCTGCGGATAGAACGTCAATCTCTTGTTCAGATAATATATGGTTAGATAAGTTGAAAATAGGGATGGAGAGATTAGGTGTTACCACTCGTAGTATTGGTTCCGAGTCCTGCGAAACCCTGGTGTATATGGTTTCCGATTCCATCCTCTCCTCTGAGGTTGGGGCTGCGGTCTGTACTGCTGACCGTTGTGTTGTCGTTCCTGTACTAAAATATTCTGCTGGCGTGAGGTTGAGGCCTGTTGGTCTTGATGCTGGTGATTGTTTTCACCAGATCTGTCACTGCCAGATTCTGAGATGGTGTCAGAGAAATTAATCCTCTTTCTTCCCCTAATAGGTTGGTTGGTATTCTGAGGGGCATAAAAATCTTTTTGTAAGTAAGGGTATGTACGTTCTTTATTATACCTTCTTATATCACGTTGGAGTTTATCTGTTTTTTTGTGGGCATTAAAGGCCTCAAAGTCCTTGATTGTTTGCTGGACTTTGTCCAATAAAAACTTGCTATTGGTGATTGTTGAGTCCCCTAGAATTTTCTTCTCCAGGGCTTCTATTTCCGTAGTCAACAACTTAATCTGTCTCCCAGCTGTTTCAATACTCAACACCATCCAGGTGCGAGAACATCTGTTGGCTGAATAGCTGAAGCCAATTTTAAAGTCCTCGTCATCCGTAAATATGATTGGTATATTACGGATTTGCAAACCAGCTGGTATAATGTTCGCGCTCAGACAATCGGTAAGAAACTTTGCATGAAGCTCCGTTCTTACCAGCTTCTTTTTAATCTTTCTAGCTGATTTAAATCAGTTTCATGGGCTGGTTGGACAACTGTACTTTTGTTGCCCAACAGGGAAGGCCCTGCCGCTACTTTCAGGATATACTCTTCTGAGTAGGCCAAAGTCTCTGCCTCAGACATGTAGTAGAACGATAGACTTACGACAAACCACTTGTTGTAGTGGCCCACACCAGACCACCGTCTGTGCTTGATATGTCAACTAAGAATGAGCAACCCAATATACCCTTGAGGGCTTGGGCGGTAGTTATGAAAGGGTAATTGTGCCGTCAAGGGTTTTGTTGAACTGTAGAGTATTCAAAATTATATATTATTTTGTGATCCTAAGCATTTGACACCACTGATGCACAATTTGTGTCAGACAAAGTTTTTAAACAAATAGAGCTAATACCAAACGGTAATAAAAAGAGAGAGCAATAGCAGGGTGTATGGAAAAGTTCTGTTTGTTTTAATTATTCACAACACAAAAATAAAATATACATGGGTATACCATTTGTTGCAAAAGCTACAATAGGAAAAAATATCAATAAAACAGCCTATTTGCAGCAATTGTTATAGCTTATCCACCTATTTACAAGTTATATCATTAAAAGCAGTGGAATAAGCGCAGTCGACGTTTCGGTCTCTAGACTTGCGTTATGGAGACCATCCTCAGGACAGACAAATCAAATCAGAAATACCCTAAAAACAGTAAAAACGATAATTAAAAAACTGTTTTATTCCCATTCAAGGGATTTGCATATATTATCCAAAAAACCCTAAGCTCTCTACATGATTTATTAACAAACTATATTGCTTTTTGATTCATAATATTTCATTCAATGACACCTTAATACTCAGAAGAAAGGAGATTGTCAACATAATTCAAGACATATTGCGGCATCATTATCTTTTGTACAGATTTCATTATTATTTTTTCATTCTTGATGGAATTGTCAGTTAACCAACAACATTGTTCGGTTATACATTGTAACACTCGATTCATCATATAGTGGATATGGTCTGTATAGAAACACAAAACAATCCAATTGCAATTAAGAAATAAAATTCTAATCCATTTAACCTGGTCACAATTAGTAGATTCGGCGGAAACTTTTACATTTCTTATAGATAAATGAAGCTCATGGAGTTTTGATGGGCCTCAAATTCAAGTAGATGGTAGCGATGAGTACAATCATCTGTTTTCAGAAAAGCAAAAATAAACCATAAGTTGTTTATAGAGCATATATTATATGTAACCCTTGTTCATGGTAGAACAAATATCAGGATAGACTAATTAATGCATTCATATCGATCCTTTAATTGAAGTGTAACTTGAATGCATTATTTGAAGATTAGGGCCAAACTATTGCTGATAATAAGTTATTTTATTTTTATTAAAGTTGAGTGAAGGAATCAACACATTAGATTCTCAAAAAAATTCATATTCTTGGCCTTATTTTCTATTTACTGCAACAAGGGTATGGCTACCTCTCGACATTATCATGTGTGTTTAGTCGACCATATATTACATTCTGGTCCAAAGGATCTTCAATATTTGTCACATCTGTTTGTTATGGTGGGCAAACTGATTACATATCTGTATACATATATGAAACAACGGTGTTGTTGCTGTAACAGATGCAGAGATTCTCAACTGACACATACGGCTCACATTAAAAATTATCATGTCAGCCATTAATTATATCAGCCACGACATGGGGAACAAAGGTTTACATGTAAAGACAGGAATCAACTGATTTTATATCTCCCTGTGTGACTTTGGAAGTGGCGCTGCTGATGAAAACGCACAGACAGTCTATACTTCAGTTTTCTAATGGAGATAAATCAAGGAGAACTTGTCACATATCATTTCAACTAAGACTTTTTATCTCAAATGTTAAAGTTACCACATACGGAAAACTAGCCTAGTAAGATATCGATGTTAGAGGACTAACATACCTGTGTATTTAAGCGATTTGCAGGCCCTCGATCACTTTTAAATGAAATTCACTTAAAACGGCGGTCCTACAAATGATAATAAGGAGATCACCATAAATATTATGAGGTGCCCAGGCTTAAACTAGCTCAGAGGACATTAAACTAGTTTCTCAACTATAGATCCTCAGTTGTAAAGATATACCATTTACCTGGTTAAACAAAGGTCGAAGGCGATCCTCGCAGTTCAACAGGCAGCAGCAATTCGGCAGAGAACTTGTAATTCTCTCGCCTCATGGTTTTTATACCCTGTTCGTTTGGTAGTGGAAATAGGACTAGCGAGATGTGTCCTTTCTTTATCTCCTCTAAAAGGAGAGTAGCGGCCATCTTGTAATATGCAATTTACCGACCTTAATAGTTGTGAATGGAGGTGATGCAGAATATATCATTACTCTGTTTCATTAAAAGGGGGGAAAAAGGTGCGACCAAATCAAATTGTATATTGAACATAGTGAAAAGGACTAGTTTTGTTTGTTTTTATTTTCTAAAGAATCGACTTGAATGACGACCAATAAATAATTAACAAACGGGCGCTTGTGTTATGTTTGTTTCAGGATTGTTTAGTATCCTACTATTTCGCGGTTAAAGTATACATTCAAGAATACTTATTCCTATTATTCTTTACTTATTCTAAGAAACTCGTAAATGTGTAGTTTTACAAATGGAGTTACCTACAATTTATAGAGTAATATCAGCATCTAATAGAAGCATTGATCATGAAATTACAATGTCAGATAGAACAAATTGGTTGGTGATGGTACATGTTGGTCTATAGTTTGTTGAACTCATTTAAATGCTATATATTCAAATTGCCAGTCAATATAAGACATTAATGTTCTTTATCATTTACCCTCCTGGCCAGTCACCAGTTCACAACTTATGATTCATATTGTACATTGCTTTACATATTGATGTACAGTCCCTCCTGGCTTTATGCCAGTTTACATCTAATCCTAATGTGATGTCCCTCCTGGTGATCTGCCAGTTTACAGCTAACTATCAAAAATACATAGATTTTATCCTTCAGAGACATGCAAGCGAATGCCATTCAGTAGCACTATTCAGTCCTTGCTCAATGGTATTGGCATTGCATATTAGCTTTCCCTCCCTCAGTGTCAAAATGCGGTCTACATTTTGTTGTCTTTTGGTGGGTTTGATCACATCAACTACCCACCAGGACATTTGGTTGAACTTGTGTCCTGATCTGAGATAATGCTCCACAAGGGGCGCATTTTCTACACAGCACCTGATATGGGATTGATGTTGAAGTATCCTTTTTTTGATTGGTTGTATTGTCTTGCCAATATAGACTAACTGACATGGACACCTAATGCAGTACACCACATTAGTGGTGTTGCAGTTTGAGAACGACTTAAGTTGTAGATTTAGACCATTGATGTTAAAGCAAGGGGGTATCCATCTAAGCTACTAAAGAAATCTTTAAAGAGAGCCTGGTATAATCCCAGAGAGGAGCTTCTCAAGGTAAAAAATCGTTCAAAGAAAGAAAATCTAATCTGTGTGTCCACCTTTGGCACCCATGCTAATGCCATTAAAAAGATTGTGTTGAAACACTGGAGTTTACTCCAAGTAATACCAGAGCTCATCCAAAAACCTTTTTTTTACATTTCAGAGGGGTACCAATGTGCAGGACCGCTGGTCCATGCCTATGAAAACACCAGAGAAAAGAATATTGTGGACAACATGAGACAATTAGTCCCTGTTGTTGGTCATCATAAATGCGGCAATTGTCAGGCATGCCATACTACACAATCAGTGAAGTCATGTAACATCAATGGTGTCAATCTACAACTTAAGTCGTTCTCAAACTGCAACACCACTATTGTGGTATACTGCATTAGGTGTCCATGCCAGTTAGTCTATATTGGCAAGACAATACAACCAATCAAAAAAAGGATACTTCAACATCAATCCCGTATCAGGTGCTGTGTAGAAAATGCGCCCCTTGTGGAGCATTATCTCAGATCAGGACACAAGTTCAACCAAATGTCCTGGTGGGTAGTTGATGTGATCAAACCCACCAAAAGACAACAAAATGTAGACCGCATTTTGACACTGAGGGAGGGAAAGCTAATATGCAATGTTACCATTGAGCAAGGACTGAATAGTGCTACTGAATGGCATTCGCTTGCATGTCTCTGAAGGATAAAATCTATGTATTTTTGATAATTAGCTGTAAACTGGCAGATCACCAGGAGGGACATCACATTAGGATTAGATGTAAACTGGCATAAAGCCAGGAGGGACTGCACATCAATATGTAAAGCAATGTACAATATGAATCATAAGTTGTGAACTGGTGACTGGCCAGGAGGGTAAATGATAAAGAACATTAATGTCTTATATTGACTGGCAATTGGAATATATAGCATTTAAATGAGTTCAACAAACTATAGACAAACATGTACCATCACCAACCAATTTGTTCTATCTGACATTGTAATTTCATGATCAATGCTTCTATTAGATGCTGATATTACTCTATAAATTGTAGGTAACTCCATTTGTAAACCTACACATTTACGAGTTTCTTAGAATAAGTAAAGAATAATAGGAATAAGTATTCTTGAATGTATACTTTAACCGCGAAATAGTAGGATACTAAACAATCCTGAAACAAACATAACACAAGCGCCCGTTTGTTAATTATTTATTGGTTGTCATTCAAGTCGATTCTTTAGAAAATAAAAACAAACAAAACTAGTCCTTTTCACTATGTTAAATATACAATTTGATTTGGTCGCGCCTTCCCCCCCCCCCTTTTAATGAAACAGAGTAATGATATATTCTGCATCACCTCCATTCACAACTATTAAGGTCGGTAAATTGCATATTACAAGATGGCCGCTACTCTCCTTTTAGAGGAGATAAAGAAAGGACACATCTCGCTAGTCCTATTTCCACTACCAAACGAACAGGGTATAAAAACCATGAGGCAAGAGAATTACAAGTTCTCTGCCGAATTGCTGCTGCCTGTTGAACTGCGAGGATCGCCTTCGACCTTTGTTTAACCAGGTAAATGGTATATCTTTACAACTGAGGATCTATAGTTGAGAAACTAGTTTAATGTCCTCTGAGCTAGTTTAAGCCTGGGCACCTCATAATATTTATGGTGATCTCCTTATTATCATTTGTTGGACCGCCGTTTTAAGTGAATTTCATTTAAAAGTGATCGAGGGCCTGCAAATCGCTTAAATACACAGGTATGTTAGTCCTCTAACATCGATATCTTACTAGGCTAGTTTTCCGTATGTGGTAACTTTAACATTTGAGATAAAAAGTCTTAGTTGAAATGATATGTGACAAGTTCTCCTTGATTTATCTCCATTATGAGGAAATAGAAATTTTATGTGGCCAATGTGTCCCCTGCATGTACCCTATGTATGTTCATGTCACCCATGCACTTCCCCTCTCATGCCTGTAATAATAATGTTTCTGCATTTCCGTCCAGCGTTAGAATGCCAGTTACCAAGCCTTCCATGAAAGAAACGTTTATTCTGCATTGAGGCCTATGTTGCCAATGTATTTGCATGGTGCACGTTTAAAAGTCGAGGTGAACCCGTTTTTGTGGCTCAGCCGAGCCAGGACCCGAATTCAGGCTCCAAGCCTCCCAGACACTCTGAAAGCTGCAGTTTAGCTATGTATCCCTGACCTCTCGCATACTTCCTGCCTAGCCGAGAGGTGCCCAGTCCGGCCTGCCAAGACAGTATTTTGCTTACAGTTATCTGCTCTGCTCCACGGGAACACATTCCTGCTTAACGAAGAAGGTAAACATAATCCGCTTACAGAAGATAGGGCCTAGCCTTTCTGTCTCCATTCAAGTGATTTACAGAACTCGCATTCATAGAAGGCCCATGGCCCCACGCAATGCACGAAGAAATATATGCACACACTGGCTCTTAGTGATGAGCAACCTTTTCTCGAGCGACCTTTACTCCAGATAATACATCCTCCAAACTCAAGATATCAGATAATACTAGTTGTGCAGGTCGTCCTGACACTCAAGGTTTCTCTACTAGAATGAAAGTCAGCCCCCCCCAGCTTCCCCCAGTTACACGTCAATTCCACGTCATGACCAAGTGACGCACACAAGTAGGGTAAAGGTTCCAGCTTCAGCTTGCAGTGCAGACCTCCTCCATGTATCCACCCACCTATGACACACCTATGACTCCTCAAGTGAACACCTTCTTACACGCCTTTTTACACGCCCATGTGCTCTTATCTCTCTCTTTCGCTTGCTCCGTCTGGAGCGATCTGCCTTCTCCATGCAATGTAATGTATGTTTAAAGTATAAATAATGTACTCTGTGAATAAAGTTCAGATGACGATCCTTCCTGAACCTTAGTGGTGATGGAACCCGATTCTCCCTTAACTCGAGTTACTGAAATAAAGCCCTTTTGAATCGGACACCACGGACTCTGCCTCTCATTATATGCATGACCTTTATTTAAGTAGAGAAATTCCGACAGGGTAATATTTTATTTACCACATAATCTGGCGCCCGAACAGGAACAGTCCCCTTCCCCACGCGCCGGTGATGTAGGTCCAGCCCTTGCCCCCTTCTACAGCCGTGACGGACTTCAAAGTGTACACGACAGCGGGACTTCCTGCTTACTCCCTCAGGCCCACGGAGGAGACGGACTGCGACCAGGCATTCACGCGAGGCGGTGAGGATTGCGGACCATCCCAACCAGAGCCCAAGCCATGAGAGAGCAAGGTCCGAGGTTTCCAGAGATCCACCTGTTCCGAGGCGCATGCGCAGTAGCAGCAGCGGCACCACAGTCACGCAGTATCGAGTTTCCGAGGCCTTCAAGTTCTGTTTCCCGGTGAGTACCGTTATTGGGAACGCATCTAGTTCAAGACGAGTTCATTTATTTGAACTCGGTAAAGACGTGTCTCTTCACACAGGCACAGTAAAGACGGGTCCATTTCGGTGGGCACGGTAAAGACGTGTCTCTTTACGAGACCGGTATGGTTGTGCTGTATCCCAGTGCATAAAGTTAACTGTTTTCAAGTACATGTATCTAGTCAAACTGTATCTGTTTTAATGTTTTAGTGTTGTAGTGTGAATGATTGTTTCAGTCAGAGTATTTTGTGTATATTGAGTTTTCATTACGTTAGTTCTAACATGCCACTGTTTTCGAAATTACGTCAGATAGGGACCAGGAAAGGGATACTCGAAGAGTCAGTTCCCGTCCCGCCTAGAGACACACCTGGTCATTTTATGTACCAGAAACACGGGCTAGATGCCATATTGTTTTTAGACTTGTGGGTAGATTACACGAAGGATTTAGAGGAGAAATACCGGCGGCCTGCTTCAGGAACATGGGATTCTGAATGCATTATGAAAGTAGAGGAAGCGCTATGGAAAAGGAAAGTAAGACCGTCTCAGAAAGATGCCATTGAGTTATGGCGTAAGGAGGCGCATAGGAGAGCAGAAAAAGAATTCCACCAAGCAGAGAGAAGTAAGCAAGCAGCGGAAAAAGCCAGAGAAAAAGAACTGCGGGAGGAGGGGGAGCGGGTCAAAGCAGAACAAGCAGATAGAGAAAGAAATGCCCTCGTTGCAGGTATTTATCCCGTCCTTACAGAAGAACTAGCTAAGGTGACCCCCCCTTCAGACAAAACCCGTAGACCGCATACGCCACCACCAGTACCTTTTAGAGTACGTAGACAGAAGCTGACAGCCTCTGAAGCTTTTATTTCCTCCTATCTAGAAGAGCCCGTACCAGACTATGTAAACGCAGAATTCCCTCCGCCCACAGCACAGGATCAGCTTCTACAGCTTCAGCTTCCGCAGGCTTCCCTTCCACAGGCGTCCCTTCCGCAGGCCGTGGCCGTGAAAGACGACGTAGGGCAAGGGGCAGTGGGAGGAGGGCCACCGACAACGCCACGAACACCGCCAATGCCACGAACCCCGCTAGGGCTAGGGCAACCACGAACGCCACAGATGACATCAACACCATTTAAGTATGTAGGTGTAACGATTCCACGTTGTATATATGATCCAGTGCCAGGAGAGGGTGGAATGCTCGTGTTTTCACTAAGATTAAGACATGCCGTTGACTATTTGATCACATTACCAGGCATGAAGGACCACCTAGATAAAATATACGATTTCATTAGAACTGGTAAGGGACCCGAGAGTATAGAAGATGCCATGGAACAAAGAAAGGTGGATGTTAAGAATATGATTTTACGTTTTTTGATTAACTGTCTGATCAGGGAAAAAGATCAACCAGACAGGGAGGTAAAGAAAGTTTTGACGGATTGGAGTGACAACATATCGGCCGGTCGGCATGATAGACAGGGACAGACAGAAAGTATGTACAAGAAAATATGAAAGGCGATCGTAGAAATACACAAGGAAGAGTCTGGCGGGCAGTATGCGTCATCATCGGAAGATGTTGACCCAGAAAACGAGGAAAAGGACAAAATGAATTACGTAGGCAAAGCGCGACAGTTTGACAGGCCCAAATGTCTCAACTACCGCAAACAGGGACATTCTATAAAAGAAAGGTATTCCCTCGAAAATCTATTCCAAGCTACTGAAAAAGCACTGAAACGACGGGTAGAGAGCGAGAGACCACACACCCCACACGAACAGGAATTAGTCCGGTCAGCCGTCCAATGGGTGTCTAATTCTAACATATATAACAGCGATGTAGTGGCCCAGACCTTTTTGAGCCTTCCGCCGAACGAACAGCGTTTGGCTGGTATTTACATGGTTCAACATCTGATCACGTTATATGAGAGTCAATTTTCTGATCCCGGTCCCTTGTATAAATTACTGGACGATATACTTCTGGAAAGATGGACAGACCTAGGTACTGAATTAATTAATGCCATTCTGGACCAACGACATAAGTATTTGACTTCTCTGACCACATGCATGATTCCCGCCCCACACCACGACAGAAAGAACTTACGCATAGACAGACAGAACCCCCTACGAGAGGTTCATCCCGTTAGAAATACAGCGGGTGAGCTTCAACGAGTGTATGTTTACACACCCTTGACGAAACTGGAAATACTGGAAATGAAAAAGATGCTGCCCTGTCATGATAAAGACCCGGGGGGGTTTCACCGTGAATTAAAAGTCATTCTCCGCATAGGGGATTACACGTACGCTGACATTATTAAATTATTGAAAGTACTGTTGCCTGCTGGTATTTACGAAAAACTTAAGGAAAAAGACTGGGAGGTGGGAGAGAAAAAGTTAAGTTGGGCAGAATTGGAAGCAGAGGATAAAGGCCGGCACCCTGGTGTTGGTCTTGGGGACAAGGCTAAAGCACTACCTGAACTCCTGATACAAGTTCTGCCAAGACTATTGATTACTAAAAAGGAAGATTGGGATGCTATTTCAGCCTGTAAACAGAAACAAGACGAGGACACAAGTGATTTTTATTCTAGATTTGAGAAATGTTTTTCTATTAATAGTGGTCTTAAGCCAAGTAGCGAATCATATCCACATCTTTTTGTGAGCAAATTAGTAGAGAATTCCTTACCCCCGATCAAGAATAGAGTACTGAAGGTTGAGAGTACCTGGCAAGCAAATAGCCCTTCCCAAATGTTACAAATGTTACAATATCACCAGAACAGAATTAGAGAGGAACAGGATCATGAAAAGAGACGCATGAAAGATACGAAAATGAAAGTGCTGGTTGCACAATCGGTACCAGCCAATGCGAACAAGAAAGGCACGACACTTGTTACTGGGAACTGTAATTATTGCAAACAGCAAGGTCACTTTGTGAAAGATTGTGCTGTCCTGAAACACAATATAGCTACAGGCAAGAGAAAAGAACGACCACACGTTCCTAGGCAGAATAGCACCCCACAGAACACAAACCAGACAGTAGCGACCTTACCGCCCCCACCACCACCTGCCACACAACAGGCCACACAGCAAATGTACCAGTACACACAGTTGGATTATCCAGAATTCCAACAGTTCTCATGAAACAGCCTAGAGAGGGAAGTTGGCTTGCCCCTTATTGAGGTTCCAGTAGATCAAGAGGGTCCCTATGTACATAGTCGTGTATTGGGAAAAGACAGAAAATTTCTGATTGACACAGGGGCGAGCAGAACTACCATCAGCCATGACGAGGTTCCAGGGGCACCCCTCTCAGGCTCACAGAATGTTTCCCTGGGATTTTCAGGAAAGCCTATTGTTAACGAAGTATCGAAACCAGTTTCCCTAGGAGTGGGTCCATTGTCACGTACTACAGACTTGCTTCTTACTAAGTCATGTCCAGAAAACTTGCTTGGTATTAAGACATTGAAAGAACTAGGAGCAGTTATATGTTGTTCTCCGGAAGGAGTACGACTGTTCTTACGTGATTTTAAAGGACATTGTGTTGAAAGATTTTGATCACAGACTCCAGAATGTACCACAGCATTTATGGGCACAAGGTCCGACTGACGTAGGTTACATGCACATTACACCACACCGTGTCACTCTCAAACCCGGAGTAGTACTACCACGAATCCGACAATACAAGTTGCCACCTGATGCCGTAGTAGCCTTACTGAAAATTGTTGACGAACTTGGAGTTCTGGACTTTTTGGTACTGTCCAGAGGTGTCAGGGACAACACCCGAAGACCCCTGAGTTCTACCTGTCTTGTGGCACAAATAAACAGAAACACGGGCTTCTCGATGGTGGCGTCAAAGACCAAAGGTTTATTACTGCAGGGACACAGAAGTCACAGAAACTACACACGGGCAGATTCTAGGAGCCTGTTCGAATTGTACAAAGTGGGTTGCTCCTTAAATACAATTTGTTTAGCTTGGGGCGACATTCTTCACATGCTAGTATGTTTCTAAACCTTCATGTCCTAAACAATAAATATTTGGCGTTGCACGGGAATCGTCAACAATATCTGATGTCAAAACATTACGAATGAGGGGTTCCCACTGTTCCATCATAATCCCATGTCAACTTTTCATTCAAGAGCCGGACCGCCTCATCGTAAATTTCGTTACCTCCCCCTAATAAAGGCCCAGAAGGAAAGGAGCAGAGCCAGGTGCAGAAGATAGAAAAACAGGATATGAGATGTTTGTGGGTCGTAAATGGGCAAGGCTACCAGTTCGGCCGCCTAATCATGATCAGGCCAACGAACACGAGAACCAGTATAGCAGGACTGGCCTCAGGCCAGGGAGGCAGCTTTTGCCGAGTCATGCGGCCACAGCGTTTCTGTCCTAAGGTGCACGTGTCACTAGCAAGGTGAATCGCCGGCTAAAGCTTACGTGTCCTTAAGTGAAGTGAATTGATCAGAGGTCACTGTGTGTCCATTGACTATGTGAGGGCAAGAATACAAAATGGCTGCCATAATCTAAGATGGATGCCATGGGTAAATCAGAAATGTGTTTATAACAAGAGTGCTCTTGCTCGTAGCATAGCGAAAACACCAGGATATGCTAAATGGATAATTTGCGGTTCACTGATACCAAAATTATGAGTTTACGACAATGTTGAAAACACGGGTTCAAATCGTCACGGAACCTCAGACCCTCCTTTTGCCCTTACATAGGCAATTACTCAGTCTATATCAGAGTCTATCTCAATGTTCATTAGGTCAGTGATATGTTGTTGCATCATCAACCTTTCTCGTACCCTGTCTCCAAACACAGGTGGTTTTCTAAGACAGGTTGTAGCACAGAGGCTACACAAAGCGGGACCACATTGGATAATAAGGCAGCACGAGAATAGGAATACTAGGATAACACCACCGACCATCAGAACCTTCCATCCCCATGCTGATAGTAGAGTCCAAAGCCACTCCATTAAGGACCAGTTTCCCTTGTCTACGTGAATAGAGTCGGAAATCTTGTGTAGCTTAGAGATCGCTTCGTATACAGTCAGAGCATTATTGGGTATAAAAACACAGCAGCTCGATTGGATCATTCTGCATACCCCACCTCGATCTGCAAGTATTACGTCAAGAACCATACGATTCTGCAACGTCATGAGACGATCCGCCTGGAGCTCAGCTGTTAAGTTACTAAGGGCACCAGCAGTTTCTGTAATAGTAGATTCAACTACCCGTGTTAGCTGACGTAGATTTCTACTATTGGCCATAGGCCCCCAGAATGGAAGGAAACCTTTGAAGAAGTCTCCGGCTTCCTGACCAGCGGTATCTTCTTTGCTGAAAACACCTCTTGCTACTCTGGTCTTGTGATAATCTGGGGAAGCCGTGAATGTCGGAGGCAGCAGTCGAGCAATATAACATGAACCTGAAAAGTCAGCAGGCAGCCATGTATATGCCCTATCCTGACAGATGAAGTAGGTACCCTTAGCAGTTAGGAAGGCAGGGGAGGAGTTCGACGGATACACGTAAGTCTCAACACAGTCACTCCTCCCTAGCCGAGCTCTTGGATTTCTCCCATTACCTTGCAAGTAGAATTGACCTCAGTGAGGTACGACCCAGACTGGAGTGGAGCTCTTACGCTTGCTTTCACCCAAACTAATACTATACTCCGTAGAATTCCAACTCAGATAAACCCGTAGTTCATCTCTAGGGACAGATGGGGAGTTATTGACGTCTATAATCATGTCAGTTATTCCCTTGATCAAGGCTTTATTAACAGATGTATACTTAGCGGAGCGTGGAGGGCGCGGGGGATAGGTTTCGAGAGCATAGACAAACACAGTTTGGAAGGCCCGACATGATCCATTATAGCTAAAAGGCAAGACCAGATAGGGAATGCCTTTATCCATAGTGTGTGGTATCAAACCACATACCCAGCAGTCTGTTGTGTTAACTACCAGTTGGTGTTGGTGCAAGAGCTGTACAAAAGTGTTTATGAATTCTGAGCGTCGAGCTTGCTCATGCTCAGGGAACGAGTGAAAGGAATGAAAAGAAACAGCAGTAGGAGAAACAAGATTAAGGGGAGGTACTGTATCTGTGATCGGTGACAAAATTAAATGCACACCAAAAACGATTCCACCCACCAACGTTATTAAAACAATCAAAAACGTAATTGCACATTGCATCAGAAAACATTTGTTATGAAGAATCTTGTAGAGCCTATCTCTGCGAACATAAATTACATTCTCTCGGTGCAGCCCAGGAAGCTCCATCTTCTACAATCCGCTCGCGACCACTGATGATATGTAAGTAGTTGAAAATGCCTCTATCAGCCCTGGGAGTTCCCAGAACTAACAGAAAGACCGACCTTGTGTCTGGCCCCCGCAGATTCAACTAGGCACAAAGCCACGACCCTACGGCTACCCAGACGGCAAGGTTATTAAAACAACATAACATACAAGATATTAGCAAACTTCCTGGCTGGAGGCAGCGTATCAAATTTAAAAAATGTACAATAGGCAGTTTCCTGCTTTATTTGTCCTTAGAATGAGAACGTAAGTTGTATCTCAATTTTCCTGGAGTAGTTTGATCCGGAAATAGTCTATTTTCAGCAGGGGTCACAATGTTCGAGTTCGCAGATGGCAAATGTTCGTTTGATGCAGAGGACAAGTGTTCAGTGTTCAGAGGAGCAGTTTCAGAAGGGAAGTCAGAGTTCGGTGAGTCAGCAATCAGTTCTGCATTGCTAAAAGGAACGTATCTAGGAACTGGTTCGGTTTCAGAAGCACCAATTCCTTTTCTCACCCAGTTATCATAAGGAAGTGGAAGGGGTACACGCTTAGCATGTGTCGCGTGGACCCAATTCTTTCTGCCAGCCACACGTATAGCAGTCCTCGTCGTCAGAAGAACTTGAAATGGTCCGACGAACTTGGGTTGGAGATTTCTGGTCCGTCCAAAGTTCCTAATAACGACTTGGTGGCCGGGCTTCAGCTGATGACCTGGATTTTCCGGTGGCTTTGGTAATGCATCGAAAACCTGTTGGTGAATGAGACTCAATTTAGCAGTCAAGTCGAAAAGGTAATCAATTAGCATTGGATATTCCAGTTGTTTGAACTCTTTCGGTCTAGGTACCCCCCAAACATTAGCAGGTCGACCGAACACGATCTCATAGGGGCTAAGCCCTACTCGAGAATGTACAGTCGCTCTTGTGGATAACAGGGCCAAAGGTAGTGCGTCTGGCCAGGAAAAGCCCCTAGAAGCTTGTATCTTGGCCAGTTTCAGCTTGAGGGTGCCATTGTACCCTTCAACTAAACAAGCAGACTGGGGGTGATTCGCACTGTGAAATTTTTGTTTAATATTCAAACCTGCACACACACTCTGCATAACTTTCCCTACGAATTCACTTCCGTTATCTGACCATACAATCCGTGGCATGCCATACCTGGGGAAATATTCCTTTAGAAGGATTTTGGCAGTGGACAAGGCAGTATTGTCTTTTAGTGGATATGCTTCGATCCACCTTGAAAAAGCACAGACTACCACTAGAACGTACTTAAGATTATTACACCGATCCATGTGAATGAAATCTAACTGAATCACTTCGAAGGGACAAGAAGGAGGAGCGAAGTGACCAGCGGGTGTGGGGATTCCCTTGCCAGGATTATGCATCAGACATATCATGCAATTTCTTACCACTCTTTCTGCACACTTGCTAATTCCATCATTCTTCCAGACTGGAGCCAACATCTTACAAATCCCTTTTGAACTGATGTGCGCTGCTCCATGCGCCATCGTTACCACCGCAAGCACATACGCATCAGGCAACATCCAACGCTGCTGTTCCGACAAATCAATCCAACATCCACTCGAGTCCAATTTACCCGTATTCTCTTTCCATGCAAGCTTTTCCTCTTCAGTCGCTTCTTCCTGGATTGCTTTCACACTTTCCACTGTATCCTCACACATTCCCGAGTCAGTAATCCATCGTGCAGACGTCGCAACATACATTCTACTCATCGTATTCCTAGCTGTCTGTTTAGCGGTCTCATCAGCAAAAGCATTTCCACGACCAACATCATCCGTGATTGCTCGATGAGCACTGCACTTCACAATCGCAACTTCAGTCGGCAAGGTTAGAGATTCCAACAAGTCATTGACTAGCTGACAATGCTGGATCTTAGTCCCATGGGACGTAATGAAACCTCCTTCCTTCCACAAACGGCCAAAACCATGCGCTACGCCGAACGCGTACTGACTATCTGTGAACACATTCACTCTCTTTCCCTTAGCTAAAACACATGCTCTAGTTAATGCAATTAATTCTGCAGCTTGGGCAGAATTCTGACTCACTCTTGCAGTCTCCACAATCGTACTCAAAGTCGTTACTGCATAATCAGCTGTTACCTCACCATTCTCCAATTTAAAACAAGACCCGTCAACATACAACGTGCCATCTGGATCTGATAATGGAGTGTCTTTAAGATCAATCCGTCCTTTTGTCTCTTCCTCGGTTCTGAAACAACAGTCATGTGGTTCGGAATCACTCGACTCCTGACTAGTCGGCAACAATGTTGCTGGATTCAATACATTGCATCTTTTAATCTGAATATGACTTGCTAGCAGTGTCAGCTCATAACCTGATAATCTAGCACTGGTAAGGTGCTGTGTCTTGGCTCGATTCATGAGCGTGTCCACGGCGTGAGGAACCATAACCACTAGCATGTTGTTCATGACCAAACCAGCAGATTGTCGAATGGACGTTACTGCTGCTGCTGTAGCTCTCAAGCAACTAGGCAACACTCTGGCTACCGGATCTAATGTTGATGAAAAATACGCACAAGGGCGTTGTTTATCACCAAATCGTTGCGTCAGAACACTAAGCGCACAACCTTCTCTCTCGTGAACATAGAGTGTAAATGGCTTACTGTAGTCAGGTGTACCCAACACAGGAGCTGAACACAGTGCATTTTGTAACTCAGAGAAACTTTGCTGACATTCGGCAGACCATGGCACCGGACTCGGAACACCTTTTCCAGTCAAGGCCACCAATGGTTTTGCCAAAAGAGAAAAATTTGGGATCCATTGCCTGCAGTATGAGGTAATACCTAAAAAGGCACGCACTTCTCTCTGTGTGCTAGGAACATTCATCTGCGTAATTGCTTTTATTCTCTCTGGGGTCAACCTTCTTCCCTCCCTTGACAAGAGATGACCTAGGTAGGTCACTTCTTGACAACAGTATTGCATTTTGGAAGGTGACACCTTGTGATTTAAATTAGACAAATGATGCAATAGGGAAATTGTAGCTGTTTTGCAAGTTTCCTTGTCATCGGTAGCCACTAGAAGATCATCGACATATTGCACTAAAGCAGAACCAGGAGGAAGTACAAAGGAATCTAACTGACTTTTTAATGCTTGGCTGTAGATGGATGGGCTTTCACAATAGCCTTGTGGAGCACGTTTAAACCTAAAGCTTCGGCCTCCTAGAGAGAAGCCGAAAATATCTCTGCTTTGTTCGGCTATCGGAATGCTGAAAAAGGTATTCTTCAAGTCGACGACTGAAAACCATGTGGCTGTAGCAGGAATCAACGTTAACAATGCAGTAATGTCTGGAACCACAGGAAACTGTGGAATCACAATTTTGTTAACCTCTCTAAGGTCGATTACAAACCTATAGACTGGAGGCTTTGAAGGATCAGTGCGTTTTAAAATTGGTAGTACAGGGCTGTTACAGACATTTCCTCTAGTTTCCTCTATTACGTCTTTCTTGATCAAATCTCGCACTATCAATAGGAGCGCACATTCACCTTCACTAGAGATCTTGTATTGTGGGATTCGTGGAAATTTGACATTTGCTTTCAAAGTGACTACATATGGAGGAATTTCCAAAAGACCAACGTCGTTAGGACCAGTCGCCCAAAGAGTATCAGGGAGAGAACGCAGCTCCAGTGGGAGCGCATCCATCGATAAGTACATCGGGGAGATGATTCTCTTACCTAATGTAAGCTGTACTCCTGACGGAGAACAGTACAAATTCGCGTACAGGCGTTTTAACAAGTCTAAACCAAGCAGATTTTCATTACACCCAGTCGTCAAAATTAGGGGTGCTTTCAATTGACAGGGTCCAACAGAAATAGACAAAGGACCAGATACAGGATTGTGAACAGGGGCGCCTGAAAAACCTACTGAAACGTTTGTTAAGCCAGACAAAGGTGCGCCAGGGAGTTTCGCATGTATAATAGAACTTTTTGCTGCACCAGTATCCAACAGAAACGGTTCGACTACACCTGATGTTGCTACTGCGACATAAGGCCCACTCTGATCTACTGGAACTGATACTACTCCCTCTCTTTGTCCATGGCTGTCCTAGTACTCATTTTGCTGAAATTCTTCACTAACTTCACAGTAGTCTTCAACGTGATACTGTTGAGATCTAGTAGGTTGTGCAGACTGTCCATTTCGCTGATCAAAATAATTAGAAGGACAATCATTCGTTTGTGGAGGCATAGCACCTCGTCCTCGACCTCTAGAATTTTGCGTAGAACCACCACGACCTCTCTGAGCTGCTGCAGCATTATTTTGTGCTAGTACTGGACACTCA
The DNA here is from genome assembly GCF_964263255.1 of Lissotriton vulgaris. Lineage (NCBI taxonomy): Eukaryota > Metazoa > Chordata > Amphibia > Caudata > Salamandridae > Lissotriton > Lissotriton vulgaris. Next base: position 1,880,153,627 of record NC_141685.1, on the reverse strand, counting down.
TTCTTATAATCACCTTCCTTTTTGCAGTATGCACACTGATTCCATTGGTATTGTGGTCTCTGAGACCCATAGTCTGTCCTCTGATATGGCCCTTGCTGTGTATTTGTCTGATTCGTGCGGGGCGGATATGCCTGCTGCAAAAGGACTTTAGTTTTTAAATCCTTTGTTTTCTTATCTGACTTTTCTTTCTCTTCTTTATCCCTATTTTCATAATACTGGGCAGTTGCAAGTATTTGCGCAGTCGTAGAGACAGCCCACGCACTTTCAGAATCTTTTAATTTATTGCTGAGCTCTGGTAACAGATTGTGTACAAATTTATCAACGAATAATCTCTGTCCTCCTTCTGTGCTCATATCCTGACCACTGTGATCTACGAAAGTTTCCTCAAACCTTGTGAAAAAGTCGGAGACGCTTTCGTCCTTCTTCTGCCTGCATGCGGACAACTTGTCCCAGTTAACGCGCAATGCTGGCATCAGAGTTTTCATTAAATCGATTATTCTACCAGGCAAATCAGCAATTAGAGGTTCGGGTTTAGATCTGTTGACCATCAGCAGCTATTATAGCTGCCCAATCACCACCAAGGGCAACTGGATGATTTTCTTTACGAATTTTAGCCCAAATTGGTTGTGGTACTACATTGCCAAATAACATGTCAATGTCCGCTAAATTCATTACGCAAGCTTCAACTGTTTGCACCAACTCTTTGTAATATCCAGCTGGATTTTTACGCGGATCTGGCAAGGCCTGTTTTACTGCTAACACTTCAGCTCGCTTCCATGGAATGTGTATCCACACTCTCTGGAATTGGGCCGGAGCGGCTGCAATACCATGGGCCGCATCAGCTTGCACAGCTTCGCGCCAAATTGGAGGAACTTCTCTCATAGGATATTGACGACCTTGTCTCATACTCCGTTTGTCTAAATCTCTTGGTGAACGAAGGGAAGGATCGAATCTAAAATCTAAAATTAATTCCATTGCTTCCTTTATCTCCTGACCAACTATCATACCTGCCGCAAATTTTTGTTGTACTTGGATTAATTCATCCGGTACCTGTTCAGATTCGCTCTCCTCCCATTCTTCACGTAAAAGGGAACACATGACATCAAACACATAGCGCTGTGTCGGTTCCTTCCATTGCATGAATGTATCTAATACATCTCGTACACTATACCTTCCAACTTTCGAAATCCACCTAAGGGCAGTGGAGTCTAATATTCCACGTTCTTCACTACTAGGAAGCTGACTACGTCTCTGAACGGAGTCAGAGACAGGACTCCTAATCAAAGTTTTGTAAAAGGGAGATAGAATATTAGTGACAGAATCAGTGATTCTCCGACGAACAGAAAGCGGAGTCATATAGCTTGCAGAAGTTTGCAGGAGAGTAGTAGTCGGGACAGAAGAAACAGCAACAGTAGGGGTAGCAGGCAAAGTAGCTTGTGAAACAACAGGTATCAGTGGTACAGGCATAGGCAGAGGAGCTGGCATCCCTGGAAGAGGGGGTGCCGGAGGAACATTAATATTGACCACAGGAGGTACAGGAGCTTGATTCAGGGGAGCAGGAGCAGGTATACCAGGCTGTCCAGCAACCGGTAATTGAACATTCGGTAAAGGTGGAGCCGTAGCACCCTGTGCATACGGTGGGGGTGATATCAACAAGTAAGACAACAGGGGATCCTTTTCAGGGTCCTCTACTGTCCTAGCTGTACTCGATGGCAAGGCGGGATAGCACTTGTCCATCGCTAAATTACGCTCTCTATTGGCCACCTCCATTGCCTTCTCAGATTCATTGAGCTGCAACTGCTTGGCAGACTGCTCTAAAGTCAACTCTTGCTCTTTTTGTTCTTTCTTTAACTTTTTAGTTTCTCTCTGTTTGGATTCTTTTCGCCAATAACGGAAAGAATCAAACATTGCCGGCCGGGCTTTCTTCTTAAACAATTTCATTTCTAAATTATCAAGAATTTCGGGTTCAAAACTACCATGCAGTGGCCAACTAAGGACACCGTCTTTCTCCGTGTATCGGATCCACACCTCATTATAAGATATAGGACCCACACCATGTCTACAGTCAAGATCATAAAGAGGAGTTCCAATCGGAGGAACCAGACACGAGTCCTCCAACCGGGAATCCCTGTTGCAACCAAAACACGACAACATACAATTTTTCCGACTTACCATTTTATAAACCGGAACACAGAACAAACACAAACAAAGATGCGCGCTCGAACTAAGGACTTAGGCCTACCAAAAGCGAACAAATGTATCGATACCCAAACTAAACCAAATGATTATCGTAACTAGAACAACCAGTGATAATCTTACGAAACCAAACCAAACCAAGAACTAAAAAGGATTATCCAAACAGGCGCAAACCCTTATGAAGTAACCAAAACAGCTAGCAACCACTTAATACTTAACTGAGGTACTGAAGACGTCACCAAGGAGAAACCCGTCTCGTCTCGCCGTACTAAGGTCTGCACCTCGGGTCCAAGACAGGGCGACAGTCAAGGCAGCGGACCACTGCAGCCGTCCGAACGGGGACCCTCGTGGAAGAGAACGTCGGGCCACTTTTGCGATATGCCGGGATCGATGAAGTGGGGCGCCTCCCTCTGGAATCTTCACACGAAGCTTCTCGAACTCTTCAGGCTTTTGGACCGGTACCAAATGACGTCGCCCAACGTTGGGCGCCAATTGGAGTTCTGGACTTTTTGGTACTGTCCAGAGGTGTCAGGGACAACACCCGAAGACCCCTGAGTTCTACCTGTCTTGGTGCACAAATAAACAGAAACACGGGCTTCTCGATGGTGGCGTCAAAGACCAAAGGTTTATTACTGCAGGGACACAGAAGTCACAGAAACTACACACGGGCAGATTCTAGGAGCCTGTTCGAATTGTACAAAGTGGGTTGCTCCTTAAATACAATTTGTTTAGCTTGGGGCGACATTCTTCACATGCTAGTATGTTTCTAAACCTTCATGTCCTAAACAATAAATATTTGGCGTTGCACGGGAATCGTCAACAATATCTGATGTCAAAACATTACGAATGAGGGGTTCCCACTGTTCCATCATAATCCCATGTCAACTTTTCATTCAAGAGCCGGACCGCCTCATCGTAAATTTTGTTACCTCCCCCTAATAAAGGCCCAGAAGGAAAGGAGCAGAGCCAGGTTTGTGGGTCGTAAATGGGCAAGGCTACCAGCTTCAGCCGCCTAATCATGATCAGGCCAAAGAACACGAGAACCAGTATAGCAGGACTGGCCTCAGGCCAGGGAGGCAGCTTTTGCCGAGTCATGCGGCCACAGCGTTTCTGTCCTAAGGTGCACGTGTCACTAGCAAGGTGAATCGCCGGCTAAAGCTTACGTGTCCTTAAGTGAAGTGAATTGATCAGAGGTCACTGTGTGTCCATTGACTATGTGAGGGCAAGAATACAAAATGGCTGCCATAATCTAAGATGGATGCCATGGGTAAATCAGAAATGTGTTTATAACAAGAGTGCTCTTGCTCGTAGCATAGCGAAAAAACACCAGGATATGCTAAATGGATCATTTGCGGTTCACTGATACCAAAATTATGAGTTTACGACAATGTTGAAAACACGGGTTCAAATCGTCACGGAACCTCAAACTCATTGCACAAGGAGTGGTAGTGGAAACTGATTCGAATGTATGTAATTCACCTGTCATCCCTATTCTTAAAAGAACAGACCCTAATGCACCACCAGTCTACAGACTAGTGGTTGACCTTCGAGAACTGAACAAATGTATAGTTCCTCAATACCCAGTGGTCCCAGATATTTCTTCATTACTGACTGATATTGATTCCGAGGCAACGTTCTTTACTGTAATTGACCTGAAGAATGCCTTCTTCAGTGTCCCAATTCATCCAGAGAGCCAATACCTCTTCGGATTCAGTTTAAATGGACGCAGCTTTAAATTTACGAGAGCTCCTCAAGGTTTTACAGAGAGTCCTAGCATTTACAGCCAAGCTTTAAAGAGACAGCTGGACAGTATTCACATGCCTGCCAACACTGCACTGCTCCAGTATGTAGACGATATCCTGATCACGGCACGTTCAGAACCAGACTGTGAACATGCATCACTGACAGTTTTACACTTTCTGGCAGACAAGGGACACAAAGTGTCCCCTTCAAAGTTGCAATTCTGTTCACAGCAAGTGGTGTACCTTGGACACTTGCTGTCCAAGAGGTGTAGGCAGCTGACACAAGAACGTATACAGTTAATTGCTAACCTTTCACAGCCCAAGACACAAAAGGAAGTACGGGCCTTCATTGGCCTCACTTCTTACTGCAGACAATGGATTCCCCAGTATGCCTATCTAGCCAAACCACTCATACAGTTGACAACACAGGAGGCAGCATCTTCGACTGTCCTCCCTTGGATACAAGAACATACCCTGGCTTTTGAAGAATTGAAAAGAGCTTTATGTCAAGCACCAGTTTTAGCGACTCCTTGTTACAGCAAACCTTTTACACTTTTTGTCACTGAACGAGATGGAACAGCATTATCTGTCCTCACACAAGATCAAGCAGGAAAACACAAGCCTTGTGCTTATTTTTCTAGTACAATGGATCCAGTGGCCCAGGCTCTGCCTGCGTAACTGAAATCAGTTGCAGCAACAGCCCTAGCTATAAGACAGAGTGACTCCATAGTGTTAGGACACCCCCTGACAGTACAGGTTCCACATGCAGTGGAAGTTCTCTTGAACAGGACACAGACGCAGCACTTGACTGTAGCGAGACTGACAGGATATGAACTGACGTTATTTCAGCCACACATAGAGATCAGACGATGCAATATACTCAACCCTGCTACACTCTTGCCCTCAAGCACAGTAGACTCTGCACCACATGACTGTGTGGAAGTAATAAATATAGTGACGAAACCAAGACAAGACCTGACAGACATTGCCCTGCCCGACCCTGACCTGACACTTTATGTAGATGGTTCATGCATGAGAACAAGCACAGGAGAGTTAGTGGCCGCATATGCCGTGACCACTGATACTGAAGTCATAGAGACACAAAGAATAGACACACTGTCAGCACAAGCAGCAGAGCTCATCGCTCTGACACAAGCCTGCATAAGAGCCAAGAACTTGAAAGTGAACATATATACAGATTCACAGTATGCCTTCGGGGTTGTTCATGACTTCGGAGTATTATGGAGGGAGAGAGGTTTCTTGACCTCTCATGGGGCCAAAATTCAGCATGGTCCCCTTATTCAGGCTTTGTTAGAAGCAATACATTTGCCTACAGCCATAGCCATTCTGAAATGCAAAGCACACACCAAAGTTACAGACACCATTTCCCAGGGTAACGACCTGGCAGACCGAACAGCCAAACTTACAGCCCAGACACCAACAGACACGACAAAGACAGAAGTACCATCATTGACAAACGTTGTTTAATACAATAGAGCCACCCAATATTCCCACAGGGACTGGGTTTAATTGTTATTGTTTAATTGTTATCATTGACAAACAGCATGACAGTCAGGGATCCTTCACAAGATGTACTCGTCATACAGACACATGCCACTCCAGACGAAATAAAGAGATGGACTGAACAAGGAGGGGTCCAAACTGACCAGGGTTGGATGACTAAACACAGCACATAGTCCAGCACACTTAGGAGAAAAGGCAATGCTAGACAGTTAACAGAATATCTGGTTTAACAAGCACCTGCGTGCAGCAGCGAAACAGAAAGTACGTACCTGTCTGATCTGTTGCCAGTTCAATCCAGGCAAAGGCATTCCGGTGGAACAAGGTGGATTTCATCCTCCTGACCATCCTTTCGAAGTCCTCCAGATGGATTATATCCAGATGGACAGATGTAGAGGTTACAAGTATGTCCTAGTAGTTGTATGTGCACTATCTAGATGAACAGAAGCGTACCCAGTCCCAGATTATACTGCTGTGACCACCGCCAGGCAATTGGTACGAGAGTTTTTCCCACGGTACGGATTGCCCCGTGCCGTGTACTCAGATAATGGTCAGCCATTCTCCTCTGAATTAATGAAACAAGTGTCCCTTCTGTTAGGATACCAGTGGAAGTTTCATTGTGTACGACACCCAGAAGCAGCCGGACTCGTCGAGCGACATAACCAGACACTTAAGACGAAATTAGCGAAAGTCTGTGCAGAAAAAGGCGTGGATTGGATGGTAGCCTTGCCGGTTGCCCTCTTTTACATGCGTATGGTAGCTCATTCCAGAACAGGCCTATCTCCGTACGAAGTGGTTTTTGGTAGACCACCGAATATGTGGGGTACGCCTATGCCAAAGAAAATAACTGATGTTGACAGTAATATGCTGACAGATTACCTGGCTTCCTTGATGTCTGCACTACTCTCTTGTCGTTCACAGGTTGCCGCCCCTTTCCCCGACAACACCCAAGTCAAAGAGCATACCATCGTCCCTGGAGATCTAGTCTACATTCGGAACTTTGATCGATCGAGCCCTCTTGAGCCGCGCTGGAGAACACCGAAGTTAGTTCTGCTAACCACGAGGACTGCCGTCAAGGTCAAGGGACGCAAAGGTTGGATTCATGCCCAGCACTGTAAAAAATTCTTCGAAGATTCTGGAACTTTGCTCAAACCTAAAGACAGTCCCGATTGTACTGACTCTAAGCCCGCTTTGCTAGAAAAGACTCCGCAACAAGATTATAGGTCTAAATTACGGTCTAGTAAGTCAGACAGCGTTTAATTGTTTAAGTCCACTAGGTGGTGAATCGGTTAGACAGGTTCCTGACATGTATAAGATCGTAGACCAGAATAGTAGAAAGAGAAAAATGAAAGAAAAGTACTGCAAGATATTACGCAGTAGATGTATAGTAACTCTGATTTTTATGTTCCTTCTGAGCATCACTATAGTATGTATCAGTTTGACACTACATGTTTTCTTTCCTCCTATTGCCTCACGTATACACTCTTCCTTTAATGACACCACCGAGCACACATTCAGTGATCTGCCACCCCATGAACTGTCATATCGACTAGCCCTGCGCAACAATACTTTTATTCGAATGTTGCACCATTCTCATCAGACCAGCAATGTAACAAATTGCTGGGTATGTGGCCGACTCCCACGCTATCAGAAAACGAAGGGAGTTCTGCCCCTTTTTCCTTTTCCGTTCTCGCACAATGGATCGTGCGGAGCATGGTTTGCTTTAATATCATCACTAGACAGAAAATCTGCAGTTTCTCAGGGTGTCTGGATATGGGGAAACTTGAATACGGTTATGAACAAGGCATGTTTTCCAGACAAAGACGGTCTTTCCCAAAGGAAAGGGACCGATCTAGAAAATGAAGTGTACGAGCAAGGAAATGCTTCCCTTAACTTTATGATTCTGAATGTCCAGTCCGAGAAACATACAGGTACACCGTTCATATCAGTTCTACCAGTAAGAGGTGAATTGTGCGTTAGAAAGAAAGGATCAGTGCATTTAGGACACAGTGATTGTAATACTGTAGTCGAGTTCAATGACAAAGGAAAGTCTACTTTCAAAGCTTCCCGCCATTCCTATTTCATTTGCGGTCAGACAGCCTATGTACGTCTGCCCTTAGACTGGGGTGGGACATGTTATACAGCGTTCCTGCTGCCACCCGTCTTTCTAGCCCCATCCCATTATCATCGAGATTCACGACTAGTGCATGTTAGAAACCGGAGGGAGACCGATTCCCCAGTGATTGATCAGACTGAGACAGCTTGGGAACAATATACAGATTTCAATAAAGGATTCTTTTTCTTCATAGGTCCCGTCCAAAACAGTAAACTAATACGCAGGTTAACGAGAACTCTCAAAGCAGTTGTAAATGAGACTGCATCTGCCCTGGCGAACTTGACCGAGGAGCAGTCTGCCATGCGACTTGTTGTTCTTCAGAATCGTCTTGTTCTTGACGTCATCCTGGCAGATAGGGGCGGGGCTTGTAGAGTGATCGGCTCCAGTTGTTGCGTGTTTATTCCTAATAACGCGCCCTCCGTGTATGCAGCAATAACAAGGCTCCACAAGATAGCTCACGAGATACATCAAAACCCAGGCACATGGACTTGGTCCGGTTGGCTCTGGAGTGTAATATCAGCATGGGGATGGAAAGTGTTGTCATTCCTAGGAATGATACTGCTTATTATATTCAGTTGCTGTCTCTGTCTGCAATGTGGCCCGGCGATTTGCGGCTTGTGTGCCACAGCCTGTATTCCCCATCCAAGTATACAAAGGAAAAAAGGCGAACAAATGATGCTGTATGATCAGATATATGGTATCATGAATATAGATGTGTCCTGAAGGGCACAGTAGGGGACAAGGAGGGAATGAGGAAATAGAAATTTTATGTGGCCAATGTGTCCCCTGCATGTACCCTATGTATGTTCATGTCACCCATGCACTTCCCCTCTCATGCCTGTAATAATAATGTTTCTGCATTTCCGTCCAGCGTTAGAATGTCGGTTACCAAGCCTTCCATGAAAGAAACGTTTATTCTGCATTGAGGCCTATGTTGCCAATGTATTTGCATGGTGCACGTTTAAAAGTCGAGGTGAACCCGTTTTTGTGGCTCAGCGGAGCCAGGACCCGAATTCAGGCTCCAAGCCTCCCAGACACTCTAAAAGCTGCAGTTTAGCTATGTATCCCTGACCTCTCGCATACTTCCTGCCTAGCCGAGAGGTGCCCAGTCCGGCCTGCCAAGACAGTATTTTGCTTACAGTTATCTGCTCTGCTCCACAGAAACACATTCCTGCTTAACGAAGAAGGTAAACATAATCCGCTTACAGAAGATAGGGCCTCGCATTTCTGTCTCCATTCAAGTGATTTACAGAACTCGCATTCATAGAAGGCCCATGGCCCCACGCAATGCACGAAGAAATATATGCACACACTGGCTCTTAGTGATGAGCAACCTTTTCTCGAGCGACCTTTACTCCAGATAATACATCCTCCAAACTCAAGATATCAGATAATACTAGTCGTGCAGGTCGTCCTGACACTCAAGGTTTCTCTACTAGAATGAAAGTCAGCCCCCCCCCAGCTTCCCCCAGTTACACGTCAATTCCATGTCATGACCAAGTGACGCACACAAGTAGGGTAAAGGTTCCAGCTTCAGCTTGCAGTGCAGACCCCCTCCATGTATCCACCCACCTATGACACACCTATGACTCCTCAAGTGAACGCCTTCTTACACGCCTTTTTACACGCCCATGTGCTCTTATCTCTCTCTTTCGCTTGCTCCGTCTGGAGCGATCCGCCTTCTCCATGCAATGTAATGTATGTTTAAAGTATAAATAATGTACTCTGTGAATAAAGTTCAGATGACGATTGTATTGTATTGTATTGTATTGTGATTTGTATAGCGCGATTGCTGCCCAATGGGCGTCCAAGCGCTAAAGCATAAAAAACAGAACTGAGGAATGACGGAAAACGAGCTTTAGGAAAACGATCCTTCCTGAACCTTAGTGGTGATGGAACCCGATTCTCCCTTAACTCGAGTTACTGAAATAAAGCCCTTTTGAATCGGACACCACGGACTCTGTCTCTCATTATATGCATGACCTTTATTTAAGTATAGAAATTCCGACAGGGTAATATTTTATTCACCACAATTAGAAAACTGAAGTATAGACTGTCTGTGGGTTTTCATCAGCAGCGCCACTTCCAAAGTCACACAGGGAGATATAAAATCAGTTGATTCCTGTCTTTACAGGTAAACCTTTGTTCCCCATGTCGTGGGCGTGGCTGATATAATTAATGGCTGACATGATAATTTTTAATGTGAGCCGTATGTGTCAGTTGAGAATCTCTGCATCTCTTACAGCAACAACACCGTTGTTTCATATATGTATACAGATATGTAATCAGTTTGCCCACCATAACAAACAGATGTGACAAATATTGAAGATCCTTTGGACCAGAATGTAATATATGGTCGACTAAACACACATGATAATGTCGAGAGGTAGCCATACCCTTGTTGCAGTAAATAGAAAATAAGGCCAAGAATATGATTTTTTGAGAATCTAATGTGTTGATTCCTTCACTCAACTTTAATAAAAATAAAATAACTTATTATCAGCAATAGTTTGGCCCTAATCTTCAAATAATGCATTCAAGTTACACTTCAATTAAAGGATCGATATGAATGCATTAATTAGTCTATCCTGATATTTGTTCTACCATGAACAAGGGTTACATATAATATATGCTCTATAAACAACTTATGGTTTATTTTTGCTTTTCTGAAAACAGATGATTGTACTCATCGCTACCATCTACTTGAATTTGAGGCCCATTAAAACTCCATGAGCTTCATTTATCTATAAGAAAGGTAAAAGTTTCCGCCGAATCTACTAATTGTGACCAGGTTAAATGGATTAGAATTTTATTTCTTAATTGCAATTGGATTGTTTTGTGTTTCTATACAGACCATATCCACTATATGATGAATCGAGTGTTACAATGTATAACCGAACAATGTTGTTGGTTAACTGACAATACCATCAAGAATGAAAAAATAATAATGAAATCTGTACAAAAGATAATGATGCCGCAATATGTCTTGAATTATGTTGACAATCTCCTTTCTTCTGAGTATTAAGGTGTCATTGAATGAAATATTATGAATCAAAAAGCAATATAGTTTGTTATTAAATCATGTAGAGAGCTTAGGGTTTTTTGGATAATATATGCAAATCCCTTGAATGGGAATAAAACAGTTTTTTAATTATCGTATTTACTGTTTTTTAGGGTATTCATGATTTGATTTGTCTGTCCTGAGGATGGTCTCCATAACGCAAGTCTAGAGACCGAAACGTCGACTGCGCTTATTCCACTGCTTTTAATGATATAACTTGTAAATAGGTGGATAAGCTACAACAATTGCTGCAAATAGGCTGTTTTATTGATATTTTTTCCTATTGTAGCTTTTGCAACAAATGGTATACCCATGTATATTTTATTTTTGTTTTGTGAATAATTAAAACAAACAGAACTTTTCCATACACCCTGCTATTGCTCTCTCTTTTTATTACCGTTTGGTATTAGCTCTATTTGTTTAAAAACTTTGTCTGACACAAATTGTGCATCAGTGGTGTCAAATGCTTAGGACCACAAAATAATATATAATTTTGAATACTCTACAGTTCAACAAAACCCTTGACGGCACAATTACCCTTTCATACCTACCGCCCAAGCCCTCAAGGGTATATTGGGTTGCTCATTCTTAGTTGACATAATCTGTTATAGGCCACCAGGGTTCATCAATGCTATGCAACAACAGGAACTAATCACAGTCATTTACAACCTGACACTCACCCATAGCAGAGTAATAGTACCGGGGGGATTTCAACCTATGGACTAATGGCACTTTAGATACAGCCTATTACAACATCATACAATCCTGCGCTAACTTAGGACTAAAACAATGGGTAACTACTCCCACTCACAGGGAAGGAAACATCCTAGATCTAATCTTCGCTGAAGAAGATCTTATAGCCATGGGAAAAATCCAACCAGTGGGATGGTCAGACCACCATCTCATAATGTTTGATATCCACACCCTGGGCAATATAGGTCCAGTGAATACACAGGTTAGAACTTTTATCAGCCGCGACTGGAAAGGATTACTAAAGAGGAAAGGAGAAAAGGAGACTGACCTTTTTCAGATGCAGACCATCTTTAAACCAGAAAAAGACATTGCCACAAATTATCGCTTACTCTGTGACCATGTAACCAAGAAACTTAATTACATAGCTCTGCTGAAAGTAATCAGGAAAAGAGGTAACCCCTCCGCGCCCTGGTACACAGAAACATTGAAAGATCTGAAAAATGTCTGTAAAAGGGCAGAAAGACAATGGAATAGAGGCTATGAAGAACAGAATAGACTACTTTGGAGGCTGACAATAGCCCAATATAAGAAAGAGATTGCCACAGCCAAAGCAGAATACTTTGCTGCCTTTATCCTAAAAAGCTCTAACAAATCACCCAATATCTTTAAAATTGTGAAAGATCTGTCCCACCCTGCTTGCACCAACAGCAATATCAAGCCTTCACAGGAATTATGTGATGGTTTGGCTTCCTTCTTTCAGGAAAAAATTTCCAAACTCATAGAAAGCATGGAGGATGCCCCCCCCCTCCCCCCTCCATAGTGCAGCACCAAAGCAGCATGGAGAATGGAAAGAAGAATGAAGAAATGGATGAACACCTAGTACCAGGGGCTATCCTGGATAAATTTGTTACCCCAGCAGAACAAGAGTTCGCGCAATTAGCCCTCAATGTAACATCTGGATCCCCATTGGATCCTCTACCCCATAAAATAGTTAAAGAATTTGGGGCTGAATTCTTTCCTGTACTCCGCCAGCTATGTGTCCATTCCCTCGGCACAGGCATTGTGCCGAGGGAGTGGAAACAGGCAGTTGTCACACCCTTGCTAAAGAAATCTAATCTGGACCCCAACTGCCATAAGAACTACCGACCTATCTCACTCCTGCCGTACCCAGTTAAGATCATGGAATGGCTGGTCAGTAGGTCTTTGTCCCTCTTCCTGGAAACAAATAACATCCTTGAAGAGGAGCAATTTGGTTTCAGACCAGCCCATGGAACCGAGTCAGCATTACTGATGGTACTGGATGACCTAAGAATGAGGGCGGACAGGGGAGAATCAGCAATTCTGATTCTGCTTGACCTGTCCGCCGCATTCGATACGGTGAGCCACGACATCCTGCTGACTAGGTTGAAAACCTTTGGAGTAGAGGGTACGGCACTTGATTGGCTCCGCTCTTACCTGTCAAATAGATGGCAGGCAGTGACATTGCCCCCGTATCAGTCTGAGTTCGCTATGGTCCCACATGGGGTCCCTCAGGGGTCTGCGATCAGCCCGATCCTTTTTAATGTTTAAATGCAGCCCCTGATGGCCATCATCAAGGGTCACGGCATTAGCGTGATCAACTATGCGGATGACACGCAGCTGATGATTTCCCTGGATGGTGCCCATGCTGAATCTCTTGAGACCTTCCACACCTGCATAATGGAAATGGCAACCTGGCTAAAAAGAAATTCACTACAGTTTAACAGCAGCAAAACTGAGATAATGCAATGCAAAGTGGGAAGAATAGCTAGAAACCTGCCTGTTGGCTTTTGGCCTCTAGACTCATGTGAGCCATTGGCACCAGTAAAAACGGTGCAGAATTTGGGGGTCAGTCTCAATGACAACTTGAGTCTGGAGACCAACGTCAACAGACAGGTGAGCAGCTGCTTCGCCCTAATGCGGGGCCTTCGAAAGCTGCTGCCTTTACTTCCAGCACACACCAGAGCAACCGTGGTTAGAAGTACCATCCCCAGCCGCCTGGATTACTGCAACGCTCTGTTACTGGAATCCCCTGCCTATCTGATTTCCAGACTCCAGAGCATCCAGGCGGCAGCTGCAAAGATGGTGCTTTCTCGAGGACGGCGGTCCTCCACCTCCCTTGCTCTAGCTGAGTTGCACTGGCTGCCCGTTCATCAGAGGATCCGGTTCAAATCCCTGTGCACCGTCTTCAAGGCAGCGCATGGTTTGGGTCCTAAGCCCCTTCAGGCCAAATTCAAGTGGTATGAACCCACACGGACCCTCCGTTCCTCATCCACTAATCTCCTTAATGTACCTAGGATTAGGAAAGCTACTCATGGTGGCAGAGCTTTTAGCATAGCTGCAGCTCATCTCTGGAATAGTCTTCCCTTGGCAATTAGGAAAACCAACAAACTGCTGCTTTTTCGCAAAAGGATAAAGACTTGGCTTTTTCCCAAAATCACACTTCCCTAGAGCTGTTCCACTCACTTTGCCCTTTGCTGTTCAGTTTCTTTAGCTGCACTTTTTTTCAGCGCCGGGATGCCCGTAGGGTTGCAGCGCGCTTTAGAAATGACATAAATAAATAAAATTACACATGCCTACAAAGCTCTCCACAATGCAGGACCATCTGAACCACAGCCTTTCATTCCACGTACCTGCCAGACACCTTTGCTCGGCCCAACTGGCCCTGGCCACCATCCCATGAACCCAAAAGACCAGAGCCAGAGGAAAATCCTTCTCCTACCTCGCTGCGAAGACCTGAAACACTCTGTTTGTTTTAGGGAGCCCCTCTCTCTTGTTGAGACACTCTGCCTCTCCATCTTAGGCAATCCTCGTCGTTGATGCAATTCTAAAGGATCTTAAGTTCTGAATCTTCGACTAAACCCCAGCACCCAGACGGATCAAAAGCCTCTCCCTCTCCCCCCTCAGTGCCTTGAGACCTTCAAAAGTGAGTAGCTGTGCTCTTTAAACCCCTGATTCATTGATTGGTTGATTGATGGGAAGGTCATATTCAGTCCTTCCTTATTCAGATTAATTCCTGACTGCTAGTTTAGTACTGCATTTAACATATGTACCTTACTTTTGGTAACAGAAATTTTACTTTTTCTCACGTACCCTGAAAATATCTGTTCTGCTGAATATGTTTTTTTCAGGGGTATTATCTAGTAGGATCTATAAAACTGAGATCATGTTTGGTATATTGCAAATGAAAATTCAACGTTTCAACTCAGAGTTAGATTTCCACTGTATGCATCATCAGCTGCTGATCTCAAGTGACATCCAAATCACATTGTCCTTCCTGGAGATGATGATGCTATTACTCCCTGGCTCCCACATTTCCCTGATTCGCTTGCAAATAATATAGACACAAGGAGTGCATTGTTCTGTAACTTTTCTGCTTTGGGTACCTGAAATGTATCCCCTCTTGTTATGGTGATTAGGCCTTGTCTTCTCCAAGAATGAACATTTCATCTCTCAAACGGTAACAAGACAAAATATCGAATTCAAAATATAGAATGGACAAAATATCAAATGGACAGAATATAGTGGCGAAAAATATCAAATTGAAGGTAAGTAATTTAATATCGAATAGTAATTTTTACCCCTACGCTATCCAAGGCTTTCCCTACTGTTGCACTCTCTGGAGTGAGAATAGCAATTTTTACCCCCACGCTATCCAACGCTTTCCCTACTGTTGCACTCTCTGGAGTGGGAATAGTACATGTTATATTTATTTTTTCATTAATTTTAAATTACTTTTAAGACATTTAAAAAAAATCGATATTTTGACTAACTATATTTTTTAAAACAATATTTTGGATTCGATATTTTTGTACTTACCTGTTTGTAGATAGGAATTCGATATTTGTGCATTCTATATTTTTTCTTCAATATTTTGGTAATTCTATATTTGTAAATTCGATATTATGTCCGTGATCCCTCTCAAACACTTATCAACGGTGCTGCTTGTGGTATAGCCTGCACTTCTAGGTCTCCCTTAATATTGGGGATATTTTATCGAAGCCATCAGTTTTTCTAGAGGCACAAGATGTTTTCCTTACACACCTTTTCCTCTGCTTCCCTATCAGAGGCAATTATGACTAAGGATTGACTAATTCCTTGTTTGGGGAGTGTAGATGTTTCGGGTGTGTAGATTTGCTATCTGTCTCATTTCTGATATCTTTCGAGCCTTCTCTTTCAGAGTTTCCTCATTTGGAGTGATGATGTTGTCTACGTTTTGGTACTTTGTAATATTCCCAAGATTCAAGAGGAATCTTGAATGAACCCTACCAGGAAGCAGACATTAGCACTGCATTACTGCTGTGTCTACTATTCCCTCTATTCAGATGACCCTACTCAGTCCTATCTTAGAGGCCTACTGGCCTTCTTCTAGAAACAGACTTAACACTGAAAATCTGAAGCAGGTGGCAGAGAGTGGATGGGCAGAGCCCGGAAGAGGCTTAGCAGGGTGTGTGCCAGAGCGTCTATGGGTTCAACCACTTCTGTGTCGCTAAAATGATCACTGTCGTAGCCTGTGTAGGGAGCCTAAGTTTGAGTCTATATGGTGAGAAATGTTTCTTTCATTTAGTAATAATATAAACAAGGCACACTTTGGAACATATCGAAACATAACTGTATGCATTGCTATTAACTTCTTCTCCAAGGAAGCCAAAAATAAAGTCTCAGAGCAATTTGCATCAATGTTTGCGGCCTTGTCTCCTGAAAGATTAACATTTGAACGCTTTAGTGGTTTCAGCAATTTAAAATAATATTTATTGTGTGGGTACCTTAAACCATGTCAGCATTGGGTGCTGTGCGCGGAGAGCAATTAGTGATTTGTATTAGTTTGATAACAGATTCAGCTCCGCATTTCATCGTACTGCCCAGCTCTTCCATTGGAGCTGGACCCGGAGTGTGATACCGTGTGCTGCCTGCTTCCCACCTCTCCCTCCATTGCCTGCCGGCCTACGCTTCACTGGAAGGCTCTGCTCTCCCTCTCAGCCCTGCCAATTACAAAACAAATCGTTACCTTGATCCCCCTGAGCTTTAATATGCTGATTTCGTAATTAGCACCAGTGAGTGGTTTAGTGTTAAGTCTAGTTTGGGGCATAATTACCATACGCTTCCCGCCACAGAACCGAAGACTACAGCGCTCTGTGTGAGTGTCTGCCTGTTCTCGGGAGCGTCCTCCTTTGTATTCTGATCACTCACCTTGTGTTCAGTGCCTTCTCTCCCGGGGGTTCTGTTTGGAGGCTGCGTGCTGCTATAATCCCATTTTGCAGAGCGTCGTGTTTGTAGCAGCTCGGCTGTGTGGTGGTAGACAGCAGAGCAGCACCGGGGCCTCCATAGATCCTGAAGGTAACTAAATGGAGCTTCACAGATGAGTGTGCCCTGAAAGAGGTGCGGCGCAGCGGCCAGGGTGCCTACTCCGGACCACGGGATCCCTGGCGCTGGGGGCAGGTTAGCCCAGCACCATGCGACTCTGTGCAATAGCTCGCTTAATCTTCCCGAGGGCCCCCAGCACCGGGACACCTCTCCGGAGGTATCCGTGGGCTTCACAAATGCTGGTATTTAATTATTAATTTCATCCTGGAGGGCTAGCATTTGAGGTAGGCTGGGCTAACCCTGAAATGCTCTTATACTACTAGCCTCTAGGGTACCGGAAGCAGCAGCAGGAATAGAAAACTATGCAGCAGGATTGCACAAAGTCAGCACTGTACATTGTAATTTAAGGCACACTCCCGTAGTTTTTGGCAGACTGGTGACCTAAACGTAGCTGTATGTTACCACCTTCAATAGTGGTAAATGGAATAGGCTGCTTTTGATTCGAAATGTAGTGGCATTTATTTGTGTCTCCAAAGTAACATAGAACCCGACACAATGACATAACACAAAGTAAAATTGGAACACAACGAAAAACATAAATAGACATAAATCAACGAAACAATCAACGAAACAATCAAAACAATCAAATCAGAGCTCATTACAACAAATAATACAGTAAAATGCAACAGTGTAATACAAAAACAAAAAAGTGCAAGAAGCAACACATCATCACAATAAGAAAACAGTCACAAAATAGCAACACAAACTAAAAAAACAGAACAAAAGCCACACCGGCAAATACCGCAAAGAAACAACAAAATTACACAGCAGATAAATTCACTATAAAACAGATAAAGATATACTAACAATAGACCAGATCACAATGATGCAACAGATAAATATACACAATACACAAAAATAGTACAGAAGAGTAGTTCTGCAACAGCACAACAATGTGCCACACTGCAATTCCACATAACAACAGTGTAACCACAACACAGTACAATACCATACCACAACACCCAAACACAAAAAAGAACCTTACACAACACAATTCTAAATGTGTGCTGCAGTGTTATTTAAGGTTGGTGTATTATGGTGTTGCATTGTCTTAATGTGTTGTGTTGGTACGCTGTGTTGTATTGATATGCTGTTGCATTGTTAAGTAGTGTTTTGTTATTGGTGTGCTGTACAGTATGTGTGGTGGGTTCCTGTTGCATTGTTTTGTTATGTCATATTGTGATGTGGTGCTGGATTGCTGGTATTGTGGTGTGCTCTTCTGGTAATAACGTGTTGTGGTGTTACTGTACCTCTGCTGCAGTGTGTACCTTTAAATAAATGGTATTTAAACTTCGTATTGTTGCTCTGAAGACAGGTTATTTTGAAATGTTTCAAGGATCTTTCACACTTGAACGAAACTGTTTTCAAGAACATACCATCAAGGAAGAGTCTCCAGGGCAATGCCAACTTCAACTCTTCCTCTGACGGATTTTGTTTGATCTCAGTTGAAGTGAGTGATGTCTGCAGGCAGAAAGGTCACTGGTGAGTCACTGCAGCCGCCCATCTCAGTGCCGCCGCGAGTACACGCAGCACCCAAGGTCAGACTCTTCCAATGAACCATCTACTTTCACAGTGCACACAATGCCTTACAATGTAAACATATAACATCTAAGCACACTCTTATCTTGTTCACGCAAGCCAGTAGCAGTGAACTCGAGTAACACGAGGCAGCGCTCTCTTTGAATCACTGTCACCGGAAGACATGGAAAGCTAATGGCAGAAATCCGAATGTGAGACACAGTAATAACATTACATCGACAGGATAATTCTGTATGCAATGCAATTGTAACGCATGTAAACATATGGCTTGCTTTGCATATTGTTCCCCAAGGTTTCTTCATCCTGTCCCCGAGGCCGGCTGCGGGTTTCTCGCCATTGGCTTTGTGACCGGGATCCTCTGTCTGATGCCAGCCGAGAGAGGAGTGCCGGAAAAAACATTATAATTTTCTGCTAAACACAAACAAACTCACCGCTTATTTAGGCGAGTCCACAACGACCACAGAAATGCTGTGCATCAATATCATGCAATTGAAACAGGTTCACCCTGTTTATTAAGTGCTTCTCCTTTCTTTGGCATATTTATTTTGAAAGTTTTATATAGCGCGAACATGACCACAGAGGGAATCAGAGCGCTTTACAGATTGTGCAGTAGGACGAGTACATGGAAACACAAATAATCAGCATATCGACAGGTACATAGACTTAGAATGTCCAACAGTCTCAAGAGCCTAGCAGAAATGATGAACCTCCTATTTCTTATTTATCAATATATGCAGTTTATTATGATCTGCTATTGCCTTTCCCCTTGCCTATGTATCTCTTCTCTACTGCTCAGCCAGAATGAGTGTTGGTGTGCCTGGAGATGTCTGGAATGTTGGATTGAGGTTCCGTGAATTCTGAACCTGGGTCATAAAGGTCGTGGTTCTGTTACGATTTTGGTAACAGCGAACCGTAAACAGTGAGTTCAGCAAGCATGAGTGTTTTCGTCATGTTACACCGATGGATTCACTATGTATTTGACGATTTCGTTCTGAAACCCTTGGGTTCCATTTTGTGCACGGCAGCCATTTTGTGGTTGCCCTCACATAGGCCTATGACTGTGGCTGAACAAGTCTCTGGGACACGTGCACCTTAGCTTGAGTTTGTGCTGACTTCTGTGTGACCTGAGCAAGCTGACTCCATTGCCCGAAGCTAAACTTGTTGAGCTAGTTCTTTGTTCGGCAGCTGGTCAAGATAGAGATCAAAGAGCAGGACATTGCTGAGTTTATGGTACATGCACACACCCTTCTATCTTGCTTCTCATCTGTTTCTGTTCCTTCTTTTATGGCCTATTTATGGTTTGGGTTGAGGTCCTTATTATGAGTTTGTTCGGCCTGTTTGAGCAAGAATGTTGGGCCTTCCTGTGTAATTTATTATGGTCTGGACAACTGAAATGTGGGTTTGTCATCATGCAATGCTTTGGTCGTGTATACATGGGATTTGTCAACTGTAAATAAGGAATGTTTGCCTGAAGCACAATTTTTGGCATAAAAAGGGACGACCTGCTTTGTACAATTGAGCAGTCTCCTGAGAACATACACCGTGTTGTACTTCTAGGACCTCTGTTACTGACTGCAGCCAATAAATTTGATCTTTGACGTCACCAAGAAGTATCCCGTGTCTCTGTATTCTAAGACAGGTGAACCCGAAGACTCTGGGCGTGCCCCTGACGCCGCTGGGTTTAAATCCCGGTTCTTCAGTTGGCGCTTCCAACGTGGGGCGACTTCAGCGGTACTGGTCCAAGCCTGAAGATCGCGAGGAGCTTCGTGTGAAAATTCTGGAGGAAGGCCTACCACTTCATCGACCCCTGTATGTCGTCGTGGTCCGAAAGTCTTTGCTGCGAGGTTCCCCGCTTTCAGACGGCTACGAAGGACTGCTGCCCTGACTGTCGCCCTGTCTTGGAGCCCTTTGATGATTTGTAGAGCGAGACGATAGACATGTCTTCTGGCGACGTCATCGATACTTCAGTTAAGTATGAGTGGAGCGTCTCCCAGTCCTTAGTTTTGGGGTATCCCTTGGGATCTTTGATTTGGGACTTGCAAGCTCCAAAGTCGAGGGACTTGTGTATTCACAAGGCTATCGTGTTCGATATTCCCTTGAAGTTTGAAGCTAGACTAGTGAGCGAAGATGCCTGGTCTTAGCAGACTTGGAAAGATATTTTGTTGTGGTTGTAATAGGAATTCCCGATTGGAGGACTCGTGTCCGGTGCCTCCGATTGGAACTCCGACCTATGAGCTCTATTTAAAACATGGTGTGGGCCCTATCACGTATAATGAAGTATGGATTAGGTATACTGCAGAGATTTTATTTTGTGTTGAAATTTTTTATTAGAAATTTGAAGATAAAAGTACAGATGCGAATAATGATACAGAGTAAAATCTTTGGTAAGTAAAAAATGGTACAAATGAAGAAAAGCATTAAACAGAATATAATAAATATGAGATCATAAGGATAACATAAATTCCATAATCCTAAATGCAATGATAATGAAAAGATTATAAAATACGTGCAAGATGAAAGAAGAATGAAGGAAAGGAAAGAAGAATAGAACAGAAAAAGAAGAAAATAATAAAGAAAGAGGAAAAAGAAGAGAAAAAGAAAAGAAAAGAATAGACAAAAATCCCAGAGCAACACAGATTTACATAAAAAGAGGTAAGGGAAGAAAATGTAAAGCTGAGCAATACGAGAGGAAGAACTCAAAAGAATAGGATTAAGAAGGTGGGACAATCAGAGGAGAAGGAGGAGTGGGGCCAGAATTATCATGTACAGAGGCTTCCAGAAAAGGAGACCACACCTGGATAAAAATGGAAGCTTGATCCTGCAAATTATAAATTGTACGTTCATGTAGAGCTGTTTGCATCATCGCCACCAACCACTCCTCCTGCGAAGGGGGCAGAGGAGATTTCCAGTGCCGTACTATGCAAATTGTTGCCGTGGCCAGAGCCGTATGGAGAAGACGAGTTTGTGGTTTAGAAAGCTTCAAAAGGCTACGAAAATCATGCAAGATAATATTCAGAAGGTAAGGGGTAGAGGGAGTGACATAGTAGTAACCAACGTCTTCCGTACAAAAAACCAAAAAGGTGTCGTATGAGGGCATTCACAAACAATATGCGTAATATCACAGCCAGAGGCTGAACACCTCCAACACAAAGTATGTGATATTAACTTAGCATGGTGTAACTTGACTGGAGACCAGTGCCATTCGTGTAGAATTTTAAAAACACAAAATTTAAGACGGGCTTCGTGAACTCCCTTATGTAACCCTTCCAATATTTGGTCCCATTGAGTATTGGAATAGGCGAGATTGCCATTTCAACTGGAGAGCTTGTGAGAGGGGTTGTGAAAATAGAGGATGCAAGAAAGTTTTATAAAGACCAGAAGTCACACCTTTAAGATTCCCCCACAACTGTAGATAGGACAAAAGAGGAGATACAGATATCAAATCAGGCGGGGGACCTAAATGTTTCGTGAGAGCTTGCTGGAGCTGAGTGTATTTACAGGATTGAGTGGATGGCAGATGGAATTCCTCACAGAGTTGAGAAAAAGATGTAAGAGTGTTATTGTGAAACAACTGATCTATTGTCTGAATACCAGCTTCCTACCATATGGGCCAGGACAGAGTGCAACCTCCAACTCGAACAGCAGAATTAATCCATAAAGGAGCTTTAATATGGATGCGTGAGTTAGATTTAAGTATACGATGACTCCTCTGCCAATATTTGGACATTGCAAATAAGATAGGGTTTTTAGGATCAAAAGAACTGACCCCTTTACCATAAAGAAGGGACAAACCTGGACCAGAGGCTAACAAGTGACGTTCAAGAGGGACCCATTGAGGTATATCTTTAGATTTAGGTAGAAAAAAGACAAGTTGCGAAAGATGAAGAGCAAGTGAGTAATGTTCGATAGAAGGGAGACCCAAACCCCCTTGTAACTGATGAGATTTTAATTTTGCAAAGGCAAGACGCGGTTTAGCCGTGCCCCAGACAAAAAGTTGAATTTTGGAGTCAATGGATCTCAAAGTGGTTAAGGGGATGTGAAAAGGAAGCATACCCAAGACATAAAGGAAACGAGGAAGAGTAACCATCTTGACCGCCTGTACTCGCCCCCACAAGGACAAACCGAGAGCCTTCCATTTATCAAAGTCTCTTTGCATTTGCGCGATTAAAGGAGTCAAATTGTCCGTGACTATATTATCCAACCCTCTATTTATTAAGATTCCTAAGTACTTAAGCCGGGATGATTGCCAATGAAAAGGGAAACCAGAAATCCCATCCTTTGTTGTACTAATATTCATGGGTAATGCTTCACTCTTATCCCAATTTATCTTGTAGCCAGAAAAGGAAGAGAAATCATTAATGATGCGGAGGAGAGCAGGAAGAGAGCGGGGGAGATCAGTAAGTGTAAGGAGAACATCATCCGCATATAAATACATTTTTGCGTGACCAATTGGAAGGGGAACACCTATTACCTCAGTAGATTGTCGTACCGCCGCAGCTAAAGGTTCCATTGCGAGAAGGAAAAGAAGAGGGGAAAGTGGGCAATCTTGACGAGTACCTCGTCTGATTTGGAAAGGGGTGGATAGGAAACCGCCGCAATTGACTTGAGCCGATGGATCATCGTAAAGCAGTCGCACTTTATCTATAAACTGATCACCTAACCCAAACCTTTGCATGACAGAAAAAAGGTATTCCCACTCGATACGATCAAATGCTTTTTCAGCATCTAGAGAAAGGAGTAACACATTGTCAGTAAGATGTTTAGCTGACCATAAAGTATGAGACAGGGTGCGTAAATGGTTACGAGATGACCTACCCGGAACAAAACCTACCTGCGAATTATGGATTAAAGAAGGTAGAACTTTACGAAGGCGTGAAGCAAGAATGCTAGCAAGTATCTTAACATCAGAATTTAAAAGAGATATGGGCCTATAACTACTGCACAACAAAGGATTTTTGCCAGGTTTCGTTAAGACAGCTATAACGGCCTTGTTGGAAATAGGACCAAGAGAAGACTCCTCCACTGCCTCCCCAAATGCAGCATGTAAAGTATCGATCATACTCTGACCGGTCCATTTGAAGAATTCAGGAGGGAAACCATCATCCCCCGGAGCTTTATGATATGGCAATGCAGCTATCGCTGAAGATATTTCATCCTTCGTAATAACACCCTCCAGTAGGGCTCTACCCTCATCGGAGAGTTTTGGAAGATGGACTGCAGCTAAAAAATTGGACATTGCAAGTGTGTCTATATGAGTACTTGGAGAGTAAAGAGATCTGTAGAATGAAGCGAATTCTTCAACAATCTCTTGTGGTCGAGTAAGTACGTCACCATTACTTGATTTAATAGCTGGGATTGCCATATTGGCCTCCCTCTGTCTCAATTGTGCAGCTAACAGCCGACCAGCCTTTTCACCCTGCTCATAATGACGTCCTTTCATCCTTTGTAAAGCGTACTCAGCTTTAGAAGTAAAGAGACTATTAAGAGACATTCGTGCTTTCTCCAGTGATTTCCGAACCTGAAGGGTTGAATTTAAGATATATGATTGAGAAAGTTGGCGAATGTCCTCCTCCAAAGCAGTCTGTTTATCAGCATTTTCTTTATTGCGAAAAGCAGCGTCCCGCATGATTTGACCCCTAATCCTTACCTTGGCCGCTGCCCAAACCATTCTCTTAGAAGAGACTGATGTATCATTGAGAATAAGATAATCTTGGAGTTGTGATTGCAAAAGGAGTTTACCTGCTGGTGCTCTGTACCTAACTATATTCAAGCGCCATGGTTTACGTCCTGGTTTGGAAAGACCCAAGTCAAGAGACAAGAGAACAGGGGAATGGTCAGAGATGGCTGCTTCCAGGATCTGGGACTGTGTAACCAATTGGACTGCCCGTTGTGAAAGAAGAAAGTAATCAAGACGTGAGAATGTACCATGCGAAGGGGAGAAAAGCGTGTATTCTTTGTCCTGAGGATGACTCAATCTCCAATGATCAACTAAACCAATATCAGCAAGAATGTCCCGGAAAATGGCTCTATCTGGAGCATTAACAGTGTCAAAACAACCCGTTCTGTCCAGAGCCGGATCTGGTGTCAGATTCCAGTCTCCTCCAATGAGAAACTGGGAGGCATCAATTTCCGTGAAAAGGCGGTTCAGACAGAGAAAAAACTGTTTTTTGGAGCCTAATGGAGCATAAATGGAACCAAGACAGATGAAAGAGTTCCCAATCTTCAGCTTGGCAAATACATACCGACCTTCTGGATCAGACCATGTTTTGAGAATTGTGAAGGGAAGTGACTTTCGGAGAAGTATGGCTACCCCACACTTACGAACAGGGTTAGGGTTGGTGGGATCATGCTTGGAGACACTACTATGAATCACCTTACCGACCCAATCTCTGCTGAGTTTACTAGATTCAATGTCATCTAAGTGTGTTTCCTGCAATAGAGCAACGTCCACATGTTTAGATCGTAAATATGTTAGTACTTTTTTACGCTTAATATAATGAGTGAGACCATTAACATTCCAGGAAATCACTGACAACAAATTAGGCGAGGACATGGTAGGGGAGGTCAAAAGGTAAATAGAAAGGAAAGGAAGCAATTGAACAAAAATTAGAGAAGAACGATGTTGCACTGGGAAATAATAGACAAAGTGAGTCGAGGAAAAGGAAAAGAAGAAAAAGAAAAGAAAGGAAGAGAAGAAGGAAAGAAAATACAGAAGTAGTTTAGAAAAGCAAAGTAAGTATCTAAGATCAACAAATCATGTAGAAACGAACAAAAGAAAAAGAATAAAATAGAAAAAGAGAAGAGAACCTAGACTGTTATCTGGGAGCACTGAAAACAGCGCCAAGTGGTAATCGGACCCCCTCCAAGGAAAGAAGACTGGGGATCTAGAGAGCAAAGGAGAATATGGAATATACGAGACAAAAAAGAGCAAGGCAACATTATCAAAAATCGTGTGAAAACATTAAGTATTATCATAAAGCAAAACCAATGAATAAAGAGAATGATTAAATGCATGTTATAAATATCATTCAATAAATAATAACTCGAGAGGGCAAGAAAAGAAGACTAAAGGAAGTGGAGTAAATGAAGGAGTCCCCATAGCAAACAGTAAAAGAAAGAAATAAGATATATGAAGGAAACATGAGAAATAATGTATGAAACAGAACAAAGTAAAGAATGCCGTAGGAAGAGAGAGAGAAAGAATTAGTAGACAAAAGACGAAAAGCACTCATGGGGAGACAAGAGAGCATGACTAGAGACAATATATATATATAAGTGAGTAGAACAATATAATAAAAGTGTATTATGTCAAAACCCAAAGTATCTGATAAAGCAGATGAACAGTGTAAATCTAAACACAATAACCAGAACATGGAAAAGGGGCATTAATGGGGAGTAAGTCCCATATGTAATAAGTAATGCATATACAGTATATAATGAGTGATACCTACAATGCATAAATACTCCAATTTGTTGAAAACTCACAGTATAACAATAAAACATATAGCACAAAATAAAACAATGCACATAGTGTATAATACTATAGATCCACATGTGAAGAAGTAAACAATTAAAACATCAGATACTAGAAATTATCCTAATCTAAAAAATAGCAATAATACAATAAAGAAACAAAGAATATCCTATAAAACCGGAGTAATTAATATATGAAACGAATAGCAAGAAGCGTAATAATAGAACAACACCATAGCTGGGGCGGCGAACAAGAGGAGAGAAAAAGCTCTTGTGGGATGAGGAATAATCTTATAGTATATAATAAGCAAAACCTGTAATAATTAAATAATTGCAAACTGCAAAGCACATATTATTAGTAGATATAGGAGAACAGTAAGGTATAGAATATTATATAGGACACTAAGGAGAGTGGGTCTTATGGCACCATGCTTTAAAAACTTGGTGAGCTAAACGAGCAGAGAAAACATTATGAACAATAAACAGTGCTGTACACTTATAGAATAGAAAAAGTAATAAAACATTAAAGCATTTAAAACTCAGTCAGCATCAGAAGGTGTCTTAAGAGGCGACCTAGATTTGTCTCGTTGCTGCGTAGTAGTATGAGAGGAGACAGAACGTAAAGCCGATTCCTTACCATCCTGAGAGCGAGGCAGACGAGTGAAATCCCTGCCACGTTGTCTAGATTCAGGAGAGGAATACAATTGAGATGTTGGAAGATTCGTAGAGGAGGACTTGGACTGAGAAGAGTGAGCAGAGGGAGGAGTCTGCGTTTCCATATCCTCGGATCTGATATCATTCAGAAACTGCTGTAGAAGTGCAGGATCGTAAAAGTCTTTGGACTCACCATTCCTAGTAATACAAAAACGAGCAGGCTCAAATAATCCATATTTGATGTCCATTTGACGTAGTTGGGGTCGCATGGAAAGAAACGCCTTCCGTCGTTCATTCGTTTCTTTAGAGAAATTTGCAGCCATATGGATGGTATGACCCTGAAATAGAAAGGAGCCATGAGTACGAGCCAATGTTAGAATCTGTCTGGTTTGTTCATGTCGTAGGAAGCAAGCAATGATTGGTCTAGGTCTTGCCGAAAGTCCAGGACGCGGTGGGCCCAATCTGTGAGCACGTTGGAGTTCAAGAGGAGGAGTAAAATAAATCCCAGTCATAGCGGGAAGAGCATCACAAAGAAAAGACTTCATGTCTTGCTTCTCAACATTTTCTGGAAAACCAAAAAAACAGATATTATCCCTACGACTGCGATCTTCCAAGTCGATGATCTTACTGTGTAGGAAAAGTAAGTCTTGATCTGAACCCTGAACAGAATCCAGACGACCTTCTATGTCTATTATTTTAAAGTCAAGAACATCAATCCTGGAATGAAACGTAGTAAGTTCTGCCCTGATTGACTTCGTTTCTGCGGTCAATGAAGACATAGCAACATCCAGACCCTCTAACCGGCGATAGACCCCAGAGAGTTCTTGTAAAATACATTGCATAGTGTCAGATAAGGATTTGTCAGTTGAAGGCGGTACAACTTGCGATGAAGGAGGTGACGTTGAGCCATTACCTTTAACTGTTACAGAAGAAGATTGTTTTACCACTTCATTGAAAAGTGGCTGTTTAGGTCCACGACCCCCATTTCTATTGTTATTATTATTATAAAGGCTTTTGTAGCGCGCTCAATTACTAAGAAAATAGTATCCTGTCGCGGAAGGGGGAGAGGGCAGAGCAGAAAGGTTCCAGGGAAAAGAAAGGAGGGAGAGCCCTACACAGTGATGTTAAAAAGGTGGGTCTTCAATCCTTTCTTAAAGACAGTGATGGTAGGGGCTGTTTTCAAGTGGAGAGGAAGAGTGTTCCAAGCTCTCGCAGCTCTGACTGAGATGGATTGGCCGCCAAGTCTGCTGTATTTGAATCTAGGTACCGTCTTTGGCATAAATTGGCCGACCTAAGGGGTCGGTTGGGAACGTAGAGGGAAAATCTTTTTCTCAAATAAACTGGACCAGTTTGATGGACAGCGCGGTAAGAGAGGACAATGATTTTGAACAGAATCCTATGACTGACTGGGAGCCAATGGAGGGCACGGAGAAGGTGGCGGACACTGGAGCTTTTGGGTATGTTAAATAAAAGCCGTACAGCGGCATTTTGAATAACCTGGAGGCGATGTATCAGATAGGCCGGAAGGCCACAGAAGAGGCCATTTGCATAATCTAGTCTAGATAATATAAGGGCGCGAATGACGGTCTCTTTGGCCTCTCTTGGAAGAAGAGGAAAAAATCTGCGTAGCATTTTGAGAGTGGAAAAACAGACCCCTGTAAGTTTTTTTAGATGATCCTCAAATTTGAGGTCATTATTGAACCAAACTCCTAAATTTTTTGCAGGGCCACCGATAGATTTAGGACATGGCAGGTCGGCAGGCCAGAGAAGATCACTAAAGTTGTTTGGAAAGGAGCCATACAGCAGAATCTCCGATTTGCTTTCGTTGCATTTTAGTTGGGCGAGGGCAAGCCAACGAAAGACAGCTGATAGGCAAGATTGGGCTGCCGACGTGTCCAGGTTGTTTTTTGTCCATGTGAACAGAAGTTGTGTATCGTCGGCGTAAGCCATAATTTTTGCTCCTAACTGTTCTGCAAGATAGATGAGAGGGGTGAGATAAATATTAAAAAGCAGGGGGCTGAGGGTAGAACCCTGAGGGACACCAGTTGTAAGTTTCTTGGGGGAGGAAGCAAAAGGCGGCATCCAGACTTGTTGTGTTCTGTTCTCTAGAAATGATGTCAGCCAGTCGAGGGCATGGCCTGTAACGCCTATGGCCGCTAGTCTGGTGAGCAAGAGGGAATGTGGGACAGTATCGAAGGCGGCAGAGAGGTCCAATAGAATCAGAGCCGCTCTGCCACCTCCGTCCAGACATTCCCGGATAGCCTCAGATATTTCAACTAGAGCAGTCTCCGTACTGTAGGCTGCTCTAAAACCTGATTGCGCTGGATGGAGTGCCTGAGAGGTTTCGACAAATTTGTCTAGTTGTGTAAAGGCAACCTTTTTGCATATTTTAGCGAGAGCGGGCAGCAGTGATATAGGCCGAAAGTTGGCAGGGACAGCGGGATCTAAACCATTTTTTTTTAAGAGTGGGAGCAGTTTCGCTTGTTTCCAGCGAGCTGGGACAGTTGCAGTAAGAAAAGAGCGGTTAATAATATGGGTCACCTCATTACCAACTGTATCTGCAAGTCCCGCAAATACTCTAGCAGGACAAGGGTCAGAGGGAGATCCAGATTTTAAGGCCGCAAGAATTTTAACGATGTCCATATTTTCTACCGGGGCAAAGTTAGCAAACTGTTCAGTGTGGACAGGCATCATGGGGGAAGGGGTGGCCAATGGACAAGAAAGGCTCTTACAGACAATGAGTAAATCATCTTGAATTTTGGTGATTTTGTCAACAAAGAACACAGAAAGTTCTTCGCACCATTTCTCAGAGGAGGCAAGTAGAGCTTGAGCAGCAGAGGGTGAGACAAAACTTTTTACAATGGTAAAAATTTCCTTGCTGTTGTTGTTAGCTTTAGTAATACGCCCTGCATAGTAGTGGCTTTTGGCAGATCTAATAGCTGCATAGTACTTTTTTTGTGCCACCCTCAATTCTTTCTTAGCCTCAGGGAGATATGCTTGTCTCCAAATTCGTTCAAGTTTTTTACAGCCTGATTTAAGGTCACGGAGGGAGTGGGAAAACCAGGGTTTGGAAGGGGTAGAGCGAAGTCTGCTAACCCGACTTGTTTTTATAGATGCAGCAGTCCCCCGTTCAATCCATGAGTTGAATGAGCTGAAAGCTGACTCAATTTCGAGAGGAAGAACTGGGCGGGAGGTGGCCAAACAGTCGGACAAGATATCTGCGTTAATTTTCTGAGTATGAACAACTGGGGGGCTGCTCTCGGCTGGGAGGGTCAGAGTCCAGGCAAACCTGATCAGCAGGTGGTCTGACCACGTCACTATCTCAGGACGGGCCATGTCAATGTTGAAATTAGTACAGACCAGATCAAGGACATGTCCACCTGAGTGAGTGGGCACCTCAACCCATTGTTTTAGCTGAGCCATGGCAAGAGCTTCATTTAAGCGGATCGTCTCGGATGAGTCCGGGTTATCCATATGGATATTAAAATCCCCCAGGAGAAGATATATGGAGTATCTCAGAACCCGTGGGACTACAATATCCTCTAATGCCCCCAAAAAATTACCGGCATGGCCTGGTGGTCGGTAAACCAGAGTGCCTCCTAAGGTGAAATGAGCCCCAAGTGTAAGTGAGAAATGAAACATCTCTACATCTGCTAGAGGACCCTGGAGGTCATGAGAGAAGGCCCATTGTTCTCTAAAAATGGCTGCAATGCCGCCTCCTCTGCCTAGAGGGCGATCATTTCTAACAATTTTGAAACCTCGTGGGATAGCGAATTCGACAGCTGGGCCACATGTCTCATTTAGCCAGGTTTCCGTAATAAAAAGGAGATCAAGCTGATTGTCACTCAATAGTTCAAAAATATCAGCAGAGTGCTTGACCAGTGACCTGGCATTGATCAGACCTGCTCGGATGCATGAAGAATTATTAGGCTTGAGAGCAGGATATGTTAGAATGGGCTGAAAGCGAAATTTGCACACACTCCCGCGAGGGGTTGTCTGCTACCTCCCACGTATCAGTGCATGGACAGGAATTAGCTTTTAGTGCCATAAGGTACTCACGGGAATAGCGAGTTATGGTTCTATGGGGCTTTAGTGGGGCACCGACAGGGGGGCTGGCGCTGGCCGCGTCCGGGACATGGACGGGCACAGACGGGCCCTCCTTTGGCGCTCCTTCGGCACGCAGACGGCGCGCCCGCTGCGCGTGGCCGCTGCGCGTCTGAGGTAATATGAATTTTTATGGTCAATTGTGTCCCCTAACGTAGACCCCAACGGCTCCATGTACGTGCTTCAAGTACATGTATGTTCCCTCCACAACCAGCTATGAAGACGCAAATACATTTGCGTCCAACGTTAACATGTCCTCTTTCAGATCCACCATGAATGGGTCGGATATTCAGTTCCTAAGTATGCCTTGCCACCGTCTTTACATGGTGCACTTTCACGTTTTCCTGGCTCTGGTGAGTTAGGCCCTGATTCCTGCCATCGAGCCCTTTCTGCCTTCTGTCTCTGAAAGCTGCAGCCTGCCGCTTCCATGACCCTTGCCTTACTCCCTGTGCGGCGAGCGGTGCCTGGCTCGACCTGCTTGCCTGCCAAAACAGTATTCAGCCTTCAAGTTATCTGCTCCGCTCCTCAAAAATACATTCCTGTCTAGTAGTTTAGGTAAACATCCTTCCCAGCTGCAGAGCAAAGGGCCCGGCCTTTCTGTCTCCATGCAAGTAATTCATAGCTCCCGTTACCATGGTAGGCCCATGGCCCCTTTCTTTACACGTAGACACGTAGTCGCATATGCACGCACTAGCAGTCAGTATAGAATAGCCTCTGCCCGAGAGACCTTTCCTTCTAGATAATACAGTTCCTCAAACACAAGATATTAGATATGATTTGGGATTAGGTTGTTCTGACACACCAGACTTCTGTCTCCTCATGTAGGGCTGAATGTCAAGTCCCCTTCACCCTCCAGCTCCACGTCAATCACACGTCATGCTGCTGCGCGCGCATCTCTGCCATATATTTCTGCTGACTCTGCAGGATTCCTTTATGGATCCACCTACCTGTGACACTTTCATGTGACGTTTCTAGCACACACCTCCGTGTACGCCCCCATGCACGCCTTCTGTTACGCACATGTATTCTTATCTCGTTTCTCTCAGCTGTTACGCCTTCTGCATTCATCACCACTATATGCATTGACTATATATATGATATTCTGTTAATAAAGCGTTGTACATGTCCATGTCCATTCCCTTCCTGAACCCTTGTGGTGATGGAACATGATACCTGGTTCGAACCAATTCCTTTTTAAGGAATAAAACCCTTATAAACTCAGATGCCACGGACTCTGCCTCTCATTTATTTTACTGAGTTATTCTTATTGAACTTTACCGCATAAAATTCCGTATAGGTAATTTAAATTTACCACATAATTGGCGCCCGAATAGGAACTCCTCCCCCACCTTACGCGCCGGCGGTGCGTTGCAGGCCTGGTCCCCTGCCACAGCCGTGACGGACAACCACGCGTACCCGCAGGATTTCCTGTATCTCCCTCAGGCCAACGGAGGTGACTGAGGCTGCGATCGACACCCAGACGAGGCGGTGAGGAGTGCGAAGGATCCCGACCAGAGCCCAGCTGAGAGAGCAAGGTCCGAGGTGTTCAGAGGCCCACCAGTTCCGAAGTTCCGAAGTACCTACGTCACGAATCGAGTCGAGTCCAGTCCGGTCCAGTCCAGTGTCGAGTTTCCGAGGCCTTCCGTTCCGTGCTTCCCGGTGAGTACCGTTGCTGGGGACGCATCTAGACGGGTGCATTAATTTGCGTCCGTTCAAGACGGGTTTGGGTACACAGATCCGGTCTGCACTGTTTAGCAGTGTATCTGTACTGTTTAGCAGTATATCCAGTATTCCGCTATCAAGTTATTGTTCGTTTTCCGAAATATTTTTATGTGTTTTTAATGTCGTGGTATGAGTGATTGTTTGATTTTCATTACTGTGTTTATTGTATTAGTGTCCAAATACGAGTAAGTATCAAGTACCAAGTATCACGGCTCAACATGCCGCTGTTTTCTAAACTGAAACAGATAGGAACTAGGAAAGGAATACTCGAGGAAGCTGTTCCCATCCCACCCAGGGACACTCCCGGATATTTTATGTACCACAAACACGGCTTAGATGCTGTATTATATCTCGACTTGTGGGTAGATTACACCAAAGATCTAGCAGAGAATCAGAGATGGCCCGTTACAGGGACATGGGATGCCGAGTGCATCTTGAGAGTAGAAGAAGCATTATGGAAAAAGAAAGCCAGACAGTCACAGAAAGATGCCATTGAATTATGGCGTAAAGAATCGCACAGACGGACAGAGAAAGCACTCAGAAAAGCAGAGAGAAGTAAAGAGGATTCCGAAAAAGCCAAAGAAAAAGAACTACTAGAAGAAGGAGAACGAGTTAGGATAGAACAACACGATAGATGTAGTAATGCTATTATGACAGGATTGTATCCAGTCCTGGCCGAGGGCCTGCCCAAGGCGACCCCGGAAGTACCGAAAGATCAGCTCCCTCCATTGGTTCCGACTAAATTACGTCACAAGACCGCAGCAGAGATTTTCCTTTCTTCTTATTTAGACGATGTAGCACCCGCATACACCAATGTTTCACCTGCACCCACTAATAACCTTCCCCAACGACAGGCCACTCCTCCACCACTTCCTGCACCCCCTACTAATCCGCTTAATCCTTTTGGAATCCCGTTACAGCCGCCACCGACCCTACAGACAGATCATGCTCAAGCCTCCGTCACAGGAGGTGCAACAGGGGGTTACCATACCCCGCCACCAGTACGCCGATTAACTGTTAGAGAACTAGCGATGGAACGCACTCCGAAACCAGCCACAATGGAAAAGCTTAAAGAGCTTCTTACAGACTGTAGATATGACCCATTTCCAGGCAAAGACGATTGCATGATATTAGCCTCAATACGTATAAGGCGTGCTGCAAACTTTTTGGTTTTATTTCCAGGAATGCAAGATTACCTAGACAGGATATATCATTTTGTTCAGACAGGGGAGGGTCAGGAATGTGTTCACGAGGCTATGGCCCATCAGAAAGTAGACCTTCAAGGTGTACTATTAAGATTCCTCATAAACTGTTTCATAAGAGAACGAGACCGGCCTGGTGTAAATAAAGAAGAGATGGAGGTACTAACTACGTGGGGTCAGAATATTTCAGACGGAAAACATGATAGAAAGGCATGTATAAAGGCCATGTACAGGAAAATTCGTAAAGAAATAGTAGTATTTCACGCAAAAGAGAAAGCTGAAAGGGAAGCAGACTCAAACGAATCAGACACGAATAAATCCTCAGGGGAGGAAGAGCCAGAAGATAGAGGAACGATAGCATATGTAGGAAAGGGTAGATCCTTTAATAAACCGATACGCCCAGAAAGCAAGAGACTTTTTCACTCCGCTATGTCAAACCTGAAGACTCCTGAACATCTATTTCAGGCTACCGACAAAATACTTCAAGAACGAATGGGGTACCATGTACTCGATTCCATGGATGAACAAGAATTAGCCAGGTCAGCAGTACAATGGGCTGACAATTCTGATAAATATAGTGATGACGCATTAGCGCAGACCTTTTTGAATCTTTCCCCAGACGAACAGCGACTAGCTAGTATGTATATGATACAACACCTCCTTATATTGTATAAGAGCCAACATTCCGATCCAGGTCCCTTACCTGATGTATTAATAGAGTTACTCATGAATAAATGGAGGGGCCTGGGTACCGATTTAATTAAGGTCATTCTAGAACATCGGCACAGATATAGTGCTTTCCTGAATCCACAGTTTGTTTCAGCTCCACCCCCAGAAAGAAAAATGTTTTACATAGACAGACAAAATCCCTTGCGAGAAGTGCATCCAGTCAGGAATGCTGATAATACCTTTAGACGTGTGTTTGTGTACACGCCCATAACTAAAATGGAATTATTGGAAATGAAGAAACTAGTGCCCAGTCACGATAAAGACCCTGCAGGTTTCCACCGTGAAATAAAAGACATGTTACTCATGGGTGATTATACCTATCCCGACATCATGAAAATATTGAAAGTATTATTGCCTGCCGGTATTTACGAGAAACTCAAAGAAAAAGAATGGGAGGTGGGAGAGCAAAAGATTGATTGGGCTGCATTAGAGAACGAAGAAAATACTCGAACCCCAGGCCTAGGGCTTGGGGATAAAACTAAAGCATTACCAGGATTGTTAGTACAAGTATTGCCACGTTTATTAGCAACGAAAAAGGAGGACTGGGATGCAATCTCAGCCTGCAAACAGAAACCCGATGAAGACACTAGTGATTTTTATTCCCGATTTGAGAAATGTTTTATTATTAATAGTGGCCTGAAAGCAAGTAGCGAGTCATATCCACACCTTTTTGTTTCCAAATTGGTCAAAAATTCCCTGCCCCAAGTTAAGAATCGTGTACTGAAAGTCGAGAGCACCTGGCAAGCAAACACGCCTTCCCAAATGTTACAAATGTTACAGTACCACCAGAACAGAATTAGAGAAGAACATGATCACGAACAAAGACGTATGAAAGATACGAAAATGAAAATGTTAGTAGCCCAGTCAGTTCCAGCTGACGGTCAGAAAAAGGGCATGACACAGTCCAATAATTCAGCAGCTCCTGTTAAAGGGACATGCAACTATTGTAAACAACCAGGTCACTATATAAACGATTGTGCAGTTTTGAAACACAATATAGCTACAGGTAAAACTAAAGAAAGACCGCGTCAACCTAGACAGGACCAGGTCCAACAACAAGTACCACAGAATATTCAGCCTATGCAGGCTCCACAACAGACAGTACAGACCATAGCGGTACCACAGCCACAACCGATTGCCGCAACACAACATGCAATGCAACAGATGTATCAGTATGCACAAACAGATTATCCTGACTATCAGCGATACACATGAAACAGCCTAGAGAGGGAAGTTGGCTTGCCTCTTATTGAGGTTCCTGTAGATCAAGAGGGTCCTTACGTTCATGGTCAAGTATTAGGTAAAGATAGAAAGTTTTTGATTGATACAGGGGCAAGCAGGACGACAATAAGTCACGACGAGGTTCCAGGGGCACCCCTCTCAGGCTCCCAGAATGTTTCCCTTGGATTTTCAGGCAAACCTATTGTAAATGAAGTATCGAAACCAGTACCTCTTTTAGTTGGTCCGTTGTCTCGCACTACAAATTTGTTATTAACGAAATCATGTCCAGAAAACTTGTTAGGTATCAAGACACTGAAAGCTCTAGGAGCTGTGATTTGCTGTTCTCCGGAAGGAGTAAGACTGTTCTTGCGTGACTTCAAGGGTCACTATGTGTTGAGAGATATTGATCCCAGATTACAGAATGTTCCTGCACATTTATGGGCACAAGGCCCCACTGATGTAGGTTGTATGCACATTACACCATATCGTGTCACACTCAAGCCAGGAGTAGTACTACCACGAATCCGACAATACAAGTTACCTCCAGATGCTGTAGTGGCTTTACTGAAAATCATTGACGAGCTCATTGCACAAGGAGTGGTTGTAGAAACCGACTCGAATTTATGTAACTCCCCTATCATTCCAATTCTTAAACGTACTGATCCAAATGCACCCCCAGTTTATCGATTAGTGATCGATTTACGAGAACTGAATAAATGCATTGTACCACAATATCCCGTGGTCCCAGACATCTCGTCTCTATTGACTGCCATTGATTCCGAAGCAACGTTCTTTACTGTAATTGATCTGAAGAACGCCTTCTTTAGTGTCCCAATTGATCCGGAAAGCCAATATCTCTTCGGATTCTGTTTAAGTGGTCGAAGCTTCAAATTTGCACGCGCACCTCAAGGATTCACAGAAAGCCCCAGCATCTATAGCCAAGCACTGAAAAGACAACTTGACAGTATACACATGCCTGACAACACTGCCCTGCTACAGTATGTCGATGATCTACTGATCACCGCCCGCAGCGAACCTGAATGTGAGCAAGCATCACTGACGGTTTTGCATTTCTTGGCTGGCAAGGGGCACAAGGTGTCCCCTTCGAAGCTGCAATTCTGTGTTCAGCAAGTGGTTTACCTTGGGCACTTGCTGTCCAAAGGGGGGAGACAGCTAACGCCTGACCGTATCCAGTTAATTGTAAACATGTCACAACCCAAGACACAAAAGGAGGTACGAGCTTTTATAGGCCTCACTTCTTACTGTAGACAATGGATTCCTCAGTATGCATTTCTAGCGAAACCACTCATACAGTTGACAACCCAGGAGGCAGCGACATCGACTGTCCTCCCTTGGACTCAGGAACATACACAAGCTTTTGACGACTTAAAGAAAGCCTTATGTCAAGCACCTGTTTTAGCGACCCCATGTTACAGCAAGCCTTTTACACTTTTTGTCACAGAACGTGAAGGTACCGCATTGTCAGTACTCACCCAAGATCAAGCAGGTTCACACAAACCGTGTGCTTATTTTTCTAGTACATTGGATCCAGTAGCCCAGGCTCTGCCTGCGTGCTTGAAATCTGTAGCAGCAACAGCTCTAGCAATCAGACAAAGCGATTCCATAGTGTTAGGACATCAATTGACAGTACAAGTTCCACATTCCGTGGAAGTTCTTCTACACCGAACACAGACTCAACACTTGACTATAGCACGACTGACAGGTTATGAATTGACATTGTTTCAGCCACACATAGAAATCAGACGTTGTAATACATTGAACCCTGCTACACTTCTGCCATTAAGTGAGACAGATCCATTGGCACATGATTGCATTGAAGTCATTACCATCACGACGAAACCCAGACAAGACTTGACAGATACCGCATTACCAGATCCAGACCTGACACTTTATGTGGATGGTTCATGCATGAGAACAAGTACAGGAGAATTAGTGGCCGCCTACGCAGTCACAACAGAAACTGAAGTCATAGAAACAAATTGTATTGACACCCTGTCAGCTCAAGCAGCAGAGCTCATCGCTCTGACACAAGCCTGTATTCGAGCGAAGAACAAGAGAGTTAACATATACACAGATTCACGTTATGCTTTCGGAGTTGTACACGACTTCGGAGTACTCTGGCGAGAGAGAGGTTTCTTGACCTCTCACGGGGCCAAAATTCAGCACGGTCCCCTCATTCAAGCTCTGTTAGACGCAATACATTTGCCTACAGCGATATCCATCATGAAGTGCAAGGCACATACGAAAGTCACAGATACAATTTCCCAGGGTAACGACCTGGCAGACCGAACAGCCAAACATACAGCTCAGACTCAGACTCACACAACTGATCTGACAAAGACAATAGTCCCGACACTGACACATTGCATGACAGTTAAGGATCCCGCCCTAGATGTAATTGACATACAGATACATGCTACACCAGACGAAATCAAGAAATGGATTGAACTAGGAGGGATCCAGACAGAACAGGGATGGATGACGAAGGGAAAATCTACATGGTTTCTCCCCGACTCTATGGTTCAAGTTATCATTAATACAGTGCACAGTCCTGCACATTTAGGAGAAAAAGCCATGTTAGACAGTATTCAAAACCTCTGGTTCAATAAACATTTACGAGCAGCAGCCAAACAGAAAGTGCGTACTTGCATGATCTGTTGTCAGTTCAAACCAGGTAAAAGCATTCCCGTAGAGCAAGGTGGATTTCATCCTCCCGATCACCCTTTTGAAGTCCTCCAGATGGATTATATCCAGATGGAACGTTGTCGAGGATTCAAATATGTCCTCGTAGTTGTATGTGCACTCTCCCGTTGGACAGAAGCATATCCAGTCCCAGATTACACTGCTCCAACCACTGCCAAGCAGCTGGTTCGTGAATTCTTCCCCAGGTATGGTTTGCCCCGTATCGTATACTCAGATAACGGTCAGCCATTCTCGTCCGAGCTTATGAAGCAGGTATCACTCCTGCTAGGCTATCAATGGAAATTCCACTGTGTCCGACATCCCGAGGCAGCAGGTCTCGTGGAACGTCATAATCAGACTCTGAAAATTCGTCTTGCCAAGATCTGTAGAGAGAAAGGTGTCGACTGGATAGTAGCTTTACCAGTTGCACTCTTTTACATGAGAATGGTCGCACACTCTAGAACAGGGCTATCCCCGTACGAGGTGGTCTTTGGTAGGCCACCGAATATGTGGGGGACGCCTCTGCCGAGAAAAATTACTGATGTTGACTGTAACATGCTGACAGATTACCTTGCTTCCTTGATGTCTGCACTACAATCATGTCGTTCACAGGTTGCTGCAGCCTTTCCCGACAACACCGAGGTGAAGCCACATGAGGTTGTTCCGGGGGACCTGGTGTTCGTGAGGAACTTCGACAGGAGAAGTCCGCTGGAGCCCCGTTGGCAGGCGCCGAAGCTAGTACTATTGACTACAAGGACTGCGATTAAAGTGGAGGGCCGTAAGGGCTGGCTTCACTCGAGTCATGTTAAAAAATGCCATGGACTGCCGCCAGACTTAGACTCCCAGCCCTGCCCTCCTCCACAGACTGACTCAAAACTCCCCCTGGTAGAGAAAACTTCTTCTCAGGAGTATAAATTAAAGTTGAGGTCTAGCAAGTCAGACAGTTTAATTGTTTAAGTCCTCCCCTAGGTGAATCGGTTAGACAAGTTTCTGACATGTATCCCCTAGACCCCAATAGAGAGAGAGATAGACAGAAACAGCTCAAGAAACGTGAATATTGTAAATCACTTCGTAGTCACTGTATTGTGACACTATTGATTATGTTTTTTCTGAGTCTTATGATTATTGCTGCAAGTATACTGCTTCATGTATATTATCCTATTTTCAAGCGTGCACATTCTTCCTTAAATGACACTGTCGAGCACACTTTCAGTGAACTGCCCCCGCATGAGTTATCTTACCGACTTGCGCTGCGCAACAATACATTCATTAGTATGTTACATCATTCCCATCAGACCAGCAATGCTACAAATTGTTGGATATGTGGCCGACTCCCTCCCTATCAGAAATACAAGGGAGTTCTGCCCCTCTTCCCGTACCCGTTCACACACAATGGTTCCTGTGGTACATGGTTTCGTTTAATGAACTTTTTAGATTCCAATTCCGTAGTTTACCAGGGCAACTGGGTATGGGGAAACCTGAACACAGTTTTGCATAAAGTATGTTTCCCTGACAAGGAGGGTCTTCCCAAAAGGACAGGGACTGATCTAGAAAATGAAGTATATGGATTAGGTAACTTTACACTTAACCTCATGATTCTGAATGTTGAATCCGAAACAGAACCAGTCTTGCCCGCTATGTCTGTACTACCAGTCAAAGGTGAATTATGTGTCAGAAAGAATGGTTCAGTACACCTGGGTCATAGTAGATGTACTACTGTGATCGAATTCAGTGATAAAGGCAAGTCTACATTTAAAGCTTCCCGTTATTCCTATTTCATTTGTGGTCATACCGCATATATACGTTTACCTCTAGATTGGGATGGCACCTGTTATATTGCATTCCTTCTGCCACCTGTTTTCCTAGCCCCTCCTGATTATCATAGGGACTCCCATCTAGTACACGTTAGACCCAAGAGAGATCTCCCGATTGTCGATTACACTGAAACGGCATGGGAGCAATACACAGACTTCAATAAAGGTTTCTTTCCCTACTTAGGTGCTGTCTTCAATAGTAAACTGATACGTAAATTAACCAGAACCCTTGAAGCAGTAGTGAATGAAACTACTTCCGCCCTGGGCAACTTAACGGAGGAGCAGTCTGCTATGCGGATTGTTGTTCTTCAAAATCGTCTTGTCCTTGACGTCATCCTGGCCGATAGGGGCGGAGCTTGTAGAGTCATCGGATCGAGCTGCTGTGTTTTCATTCCAGAAAACGCGCCATCAGTATATAGAGCCATAACCCGTCTTCACAAGATTGCAAGTCAGATACACCAGAATCCAGGCACCTGGACTTGGTTCGGTTGGTTCTGGAGCGTGTTATCAGCCTGGGGATGGAAAGTCCTATCCTTCCCAGGAATAGCCCTTCTCATAGTATTCAGTTGTTGTCTATGTCTGCAATGTGGGCCAGCGATTTGCGGCTTGTGCGCCACATCATGTATTCCTCATTCAAGTCCACGTTCAAAATACCGTAAGAAGAAAGAAGAGCAAATGATGTTACATGAACAGATTGATAGATTAATGAGGATTGATATATCATGAAGGGTCCGTAGGGGACAAGGAGGGAATGAGGTAATATGAATTTTTATGGTCAATTGTGTCCCCTAACGTAGACCCCAACGGCTCCATGTACGTGCTTCAAGTACATGTATGTTCCCTCCACAACCAGCTATGAAGACGCAAATACATTTGCGTCCAACGTTAACATATGGATATTAAAATCCCCCAGGAGAAGATATCTGGAGTATCTCAGAACCCGTGGGACTACAATATCCTCTAATGCCCCCAAAAAATTACCGGCATGGCCTGGTGGTCGGTAAACCAGAGTGCCTCCTAAGGTGAAATGAGCCCCAAGTGTAAGTGAGAAATGAAACATCTCTACATCTGCTAGAGGACCCTGGAGGTCATGAGAGAAGGCCCATTGTTCTCTAAAAATGGCTGCAATGCCGCCTCCTCTGCCTAGAGGGCGATCATTTCTAACAATTTTGAAACCTCGTGGGATAGCGAATTCGACAGCTGGGCCACATGTCTCATTTAGCCAGGTTTCCGTAATAAAAAGGAGATCAAGCTGATTGTCACTCAATAGTTCAAAAATATCAGCAGAGTGCTTGACCAGTGACCTGGCATTGATCAGACCTGCTCGGATGCATGAAGAATTATTAGGCTTGAGAGCAGGATATGTTAGAATGGGCTGAAAGCGAAATTTGCACACACTCCCGCGAGGGGTTGTCTGCTACCTCCCACGTATCAGTGCATGGACAGGAATTAGCTTTTAGTGCCATAAGGTACTCACGGGAATAGCGAGTCATGGTTCTATGGGGCTTTAGTGGGGCACCGACAGGGGGGCTGGCGCTGGCCGCGTCCGGGACATGGACGGGCACAGACGGGCCCTCCTTTGGCGCTCCTTCGGCACGCAGACGGCGCGCCCGCTGCGCGTGGCCGCTGCGCGTCTGAGGTAATATGAATTTTTATGGTCAATTGTGTCCCCTAACGTAGACCCCAACGGCTCCATGTACGTGCTTCAA
Source organism: Lissotriton vulgaris (assembly GCF_964263255.1). Taxonomy (NCBI): domain Eukaryota; kingdom Metazoa; phylum Chordata; class Amphibia; order Caudata; family Salamandridae; genus Lissotriton; species Lissotriton vulgaris. The sequence goes on along the minus strand of NC_141685.1, from coordinate 1,880,112,046 downwards.
GTACATGTATGTTCCCTCCACAACCAGCTATGAAGACGCAAATACATTTGCGTCCAACGTTAACATGTCCTCTTTCAGATCCACCATGAATGGGTCGGATATTCAGTTCCTAAGTATGCCTTGCCACCGTCTTTACATGGTGCACTTTCACGTTTTCCTGGCTCTGGTGAGTTAGGCCTTGATTCCTGCCATCGAGCCCTTTCTGCCTTCTGTCTCTGAAAGCTGCAGCCTGCCGCTTCCATGACCCTTGCCTTACTCCCTGTGCGGCAAGCGGTGCCTGGCTCGACCTGCTTGCCTGCCAAAACAGTATTCAGCCTTCAAGTTATCTGCTCCGCTCCTCGAAAATACATTCCTGTCTAGTAGTTTAGGTAAACATCCTTCCCAGCTGCAGAGCAAAGGGCCCGGCCTTTCTGTCTCCTTGCAAGTAATTCATAGCTCCCGTTACCATGGTAAGCCCATGGCCCCTTTCTTTACACGTAGACACGTAGTCGCATATGCACGCACTAGCAGTCAGTATAGAATAGCCTCTGCCCGAGAGACCTTTCCTTCTAGATAATACAGTTCCTCAAACACAAGATATTAGATATGATTTGGGATTAGGTTGTTCTGACACACCAGACTTCTGTCTCCTCATGTAGGGCTAAATGTCAAGTCCCCTTCACCCTCCAGCTCCACGTCAATCACACGTCATGCTGCTGCGCATCTCTGCCATATATTTCTGCTGACTGCAGGATTCCTTTATGGATCCACCTACCTGTGACACTTTCATGTGACGTTTCTAGCACACACCTCCGTGTACGCCCCCATGCACGCCTTCTGTTACGCACATGTGTTCTTATCTCGTTTCTCTCAGCTGTTACGCCTTCTGCATTCATCACCACTATATGCATTGACTATATATATGATATTCTGTTAATAAAGCGTTGTCCATGTCCATTCCCTTCCTGAACCCTTGTGGTGATGGAACATGATACCTGGTTCGAACCAATTCCTTTTTAAGGAATAAAACCCTTATAAACTCAGATGCCACGGACTCTGCCTCTCATTTATTTTACTGAGTTATTCTTATTGAACTTTACCGCATAAAATTCCGTATAGGTAATTTAAATTTACCACACGTCTTAGAGTGCATGACTACTTGTAGGCCAAGCCTCACCCTCCACTGGACCGCTAACTCGGGTCCCACACTCAAGATGGCGCCCGACCTAGCCCTCCACAACAATCGGCACTTGAAGCCGTGGTGGAACGGGGCTCAGGGGGACCTGAATAATGCAATGCTTTAAAGCGGTGAGTTTTAAAAGGTACACACAATATTAACACAGTAATTCTTAAAATCAATTTAAAGTGTTAAAAAACGAGATTCAATGCATCAGTGGGAAACAGGTAGGAGCAGAGGAGAGCCCTCGCAATCTGCTCGCCTTCTCGAGCGCTGTAATGAGGTGCTGCCACCACCCCCAAACAAACGCACAGACCCACGAGCACCAGATCTACTTGTAGGCCAAGCCCCACCCTCCGCTGGACCGCTAACTCGGGTCCCGCAGGGTCCGGCCCACACTCAAGATGGCGCCCGACCTAGCCCTCCACAACAATCGGCACTTGAAGCCGCGGTGGAACGGGGCTCAGGGGGACCTGAATAATGCAATGCTTTAAAGAGGTGAGTTTTAAAAGGTACACACAATATTAACACAGTAATTCTTAAAATCAATTTAAAGTGTTAAAAAACGAGATTCAATGCAACAGTGGGAAACAGGTAGGAGCAGAGGAGAGCCCTCGCAATCTGCTCGCCTTCTCGAGCGCTGTAATGAGGTGCTGCCACCACCCCCAAACAAAACAAAAAAAACAAACATGTTTGTACACCGTTTCAATGGTGGTCTGCAGTAGCGAATAGATGAAATATTGGAATATGAGGCAATGATGGAGCCAGGAATGCAGCAGAGAAGAATGAGGCAATAGGGCGTATATAGCAATAAAATAACCAATACAGCCAACAGACAAGGAATTCCTGAAATTGAAAAGTTATTATGTCATGAAACCAATGAGATATCAGAATAGTCAGTCTTGTGTACAAAAACTACCTCATAGGCAAAGTATGTAAATACAGTAAATGGCTGCAAAGAAGAACAAAGTACATGAACTTACAGTAGATACTGGCGACTGTAAATGAAAAATTAACCGCCAATCTTTCCCATCTGCCTCTCCCTGTAATAGAGTGACTAGTAAAATACCATATTGGGAGAATAAGACAGAACAAGGATAAAAAATATGAGAGAGTCAAGTCAAGCTGACACAAATGTCACATATGGCGCATAAAACAGCAAAGGAAAAGTGCAAAAACCAGGTGGTGAAAATGAGAGGGAGAAACGGACCAATACTCCTGCACGTAAATCTGCCAGAGCCAGTATTTCTGCCCTTTCAAATGATAGTCACTGTTTATTTCCACAGGGAATAATAAATAGTAGGATTAATAATGTAGGCAATATTAGTTCCACAAGTATTGAGAAAACCACTGGGCACATGTGCACATTTAATGATGTAGATATGTGTTCATAAAAGAACGAGAGTGCCAATCTGTGAGGGTTCCCTTCATTCCTATTGCGGTGCAATTCCTTATCCAAAAAATCATTTATTGCAGCTTTTTGTAAAAACCAACCTTAGAATAGCCTGAGGAGGGCGCTGCTGCCTGCTTGCAGTAATAGGAAAAGATGTGGTGAGTCAGTTCATAGCGTTAATGGAGCGCGCCCCCACCGTCTGAGGAGGCGCGGCCCTGTTTCAAAGGAGGCGCGGCCCTGTGGTAGCGCAGACGCCGCCTCAGCTGAGAGGAAGCACAGTCACAAAAGCGCGCGACTCCCGAGGGGTGCGCTGTGAAAGCCGGCCGCCTCACCGTAACGCCGCTGCCATGTGTGGAGAAGGCGCTGCCCAGCAAAGAAAAACACTGTTGCAGTCCTCACGATCTCCGAAGCTCTGCCATTACCGGAGAAACACCCCACGCAAACAGGCAAGTCAGAGAAGCCCGTCAGGGGTCCATCCCTCGGCGGAGCTCTCCTAGCAGGCGGCCATCTTCCTGCGTGGCCAGACCACCCCCTGCCGATGCGGAGATTTTAGACAATCTTGAAGTTAAACTTTTCAAGAAGAAAGCCCGGCCGGCAATGTTTGACTCTTTCCGCCTATGGCGAAAGGAAGCCAAACAGAAAGAAATAAAGTTAGCGAAGAGAGCGAAAAGAGAGAGAGGTATGTCAATGGTACAAGCTGCTATACAGTTTAGAGATAACGAAGAAGAACAAGCAAGTGAGCAGTTGCAAAGGCAACGTAAACTGGCGATTGATAAATGTTATCCAGTTTTGCCACCTCTTCAGCAAGATGCGGCGAAGGAACTTGAGAAAGATCCTTTGATGTCACATTTGTTGACTTCGCCACCCCCTTAAGTACAGAGTGCTACAGCACCTCCGCAACCTTTAGTTGCGCAACCTCCGGTTGCTTTCCCTCCTGTTATTGCACAGCCGCCAGCTCCTCTTCAGTTGGCTCCTATTTCTCTGGTGCAGCCTTCTCAAGGGCTGCCGACTTTGCTACCTGCTCCGTCTCCAATTCCTACGACTTTGTCTCCTGTTCTTGCTACTTCTTCTGCTACTGCTCCTACATTGGTTTCCTCTCAGTCTGCTTTATCTTCTGTCCTTTTGTCAACTTCTCCTTCTGTTCGACAGAGAATGACTGATACTGTTACTGGTCTCTTGTCTCCTTTCTTTGGGTCATCGAGTATGACCCCTGTTTCAGAGCGTAAACAGTTGCGTAGCCAAATACCTGGTCCCGAAGAGCGGGCAGTATTGGATCATTTAGCGCGTAAATGGGTTACTAATTCTTTAAGATATGATTTAGAGTCTGTTATGGATGTCTTCCGTCAATGGGAAGCACCGAAGCAGAGGTATGCTTTTGATGAAATGTGTACTTTCCTTCGTGAAGAATGGGAAGATGGTTATTTGGGACAGACTCCGTCTGAGTTATTCCGTGTACAGTCTGAGTTTGCGAAGGGAACTATAGTGGGTCTCGATGTTGAGAGAGCGGTTGCGACATTGTTGTCGTTTAGGAGTGAGTCTCCTTCTCAGTCATTGTTTGAGCCTGATCCTTCTGTTAGGAGAAAAGTGCGGCAATATCCTATGAGAGAGGTTCCTCCGGTGTGGAAAGAGGCCGTTCAGGCCGATGTTAATGCTGGTATTGTAGCTGCACCGGCTCATTTTCAGCATGTTTGGGTACATGTTCCGTGGAAGCGAACTGAAGTTTTGGCTCTTAAGCAAACTTTGCCTGATCTCCGTAAAAATCCTGCAGGGTATTATAAGGAATTATCACAGACTGCAGATTCATGTGTTATCAATTTAGCTGATATAGACATGTTGTTTGGAAATGTAGTTCCACAGCCTTTATGGGGATTGATTCGTCATACGGATCATGCGCAAGAGTTAGGTGATACATGGGCTAATATTGGTGCCTCAGATGGCAGACAAGTTGGTGGTGCTAAACCTGAGCCTTTAGTTGCAGAACTCCCTGGTAGGATTATTAATTATATGAAGACGTTGATGCCTGCTATCCGTGTTAACTGGGACAAATTGTCTGCGTGTAAGCAAAAGAAAGATGAAAGTGTGTCTGATTTCTTCACTAGGTTTGAAGAGACGTTTATTGACCATAGTGATCAAGACATGAGTACGGAAGGTGGTCAACGGTTGTTTGTTGATAAGTTTGTGCATAATTTGTTTCCCGAGTTGTGTACTAAGTTGAAGGATTCAGAGAGTTCTTGGGCTGTTTCCTCTTCAGCACAGATACTGGCTACTGCACAGTACTACGAAAATAGGGATAAGGATAAGAAGGATAGAGCAGACAAGAAGACTAAAGAGTTGAAGAAGAAGGTTCTTTTGCAGCAAGCGTATCCGCCTCGTAATAATCAACGTGATTATCAGCAACCTCAGCAGTTTCAGAGAAACTCGCAAAGGTTCGAGTCTTCTCAACCGCGTTTTCCTGTAGGCCCTAATCAGTGTGCATATTGTAAAGAAGACGGTCATTTTAAAAGTAGTTGCCCGGTTCTGTTACAGCGCGCGAATGGTGTTTCTGGTGTGCGAGGTCGAGGTGTTCATCTAGCTCCTAGAGGTAGGGGACGTGGTGTGTTCCCCCAGAATGCGCGTTCCTTGCCTCCACAGAATTCGATGAATTGTTTTGATCAGCAGAATGGTGCGTCTGGTAGGGCGGCTCAGTACTACGCGGACGATTACTATGTCGAAGGTGAGAATATGGATGGTAATGATTGCTAGGACAGCCATAGACAAAGAGAGGGAGTTGTTTCAGTTCCAATAGATCAGAGTGGACCTTATGTTGAAGTGATTGCATCAGGTGTGTCAGAGCCTTTTCTGTTGGATACTGGTGCTGCGAAGAGTTCTATTATGCACTCTAAACTCCCTGGGGCACCTTTGTCTGGCTTAACGAATGTTTCAGTAGGTTTTTCTGGTGCCCCAGTTAGTAATCCGATTTCTAGTCCTTTGTCTCTTTCTGTTGGACCTTGTGAATTTGAAGCACCCCTCATTCTGACGACAGGTTGTGGTGAGAACTTGTTGAGATTGGACTTGTTGAAAAGATTGCATGTGACGCTATATTGTTCTCCTTCAGGAGTACAGCTTACATTGGGTAAGAGAGTGATCTCTCCGATGTATTTGTCTAAAGATCAACTTCCAGCTGAATTGTCTTCTCTCCCTGATTCTCTTTGGGCTCTTGTCCTAATGATGTGGGTCTGTTGGAGATACCGCCATATGTTGTGACGCTGAAAGCGAATGTTAGAATGCCACGTATTCCCCAATATAGGATTTCCAGTGATGATGAAAGAGCGTTGCTAGCGATCATCTATGATCTGATTGAGAAAGGTGTGATTGAAGAAACGAGAGGTAATGTGTGCAATAGTCTGGCTTTGCCTGTTTTGAAACGTACTGATTCTTCTCAGCCGCCTGTGTATAGGTTTGTGATTGATCTTCGCGAGGTGAATAAGATTGTTGTGCCGCAATTTCCTGTTGTGCCAGATATCACTGCTTTATTGACTCTGATTCCAGCTTCTGCTACCTGGTTTTCAGTTATTGATTTGAAGAATGCTTTCTTCAGCATCCCGATTGCCGAGGAGAGTAGAGATATTTTTGGCTTCTCTTTAGGAGGCCGAAGTTTTCGGTTTGAGCGCGCTCCTCAAGGCTATTGTGAGAGTCCATCCATCTATAGTCAGGCTTTGAAAACACAGCTTGATACGGTTGTATTACCTGATGGTGCTTCTCTTATTCAGTATGTCGACGATTTGTTAGTTGCTGCTGACAATGAAGAGATTTGTAAAGAAGCTACTTTGTCGTTGTTGCGTCATTTGTCTGATTTCCATCATAAGGTGTCTCTTTCGAAGTTGCAATATTGTCGACAAGAAGTAACCTACTTAGGTCACCTCTTATCGAAGGAGGGAAGAAGGTTGACCCCAGAAAGAATTCAAGCCATTGCGAACATGAGTGTGCCTACGACACAGAGAAAAGTACGTGCTTTCCTAGGTATTACGTCGTATTGTAGACAGTGGATCCCTAATTTTTCACTTCTTGCGAAACCTTTGATAGCTCTTACTGTTAAGGATACTCAGAATCCTATTCCTTGGATTGACGAATGTCAGAAGAGTTTTTCAGAATTGCGTGATGCGTTGTGTTCGGCTCCTGTGTTGCGTACTCCAGACTACAGTAAGCCTTTTACACTCTATGTCCACGAGAGAGAGGGATGTGCATTGTCAGTTTTGACTCAACAGTTTGGCGATACGCAACGTCCATGTGCGTATTTTTCATCGACTTTGGATCCGGTAGCTAGAGCGTTGCCGAGTTGTTTGAGAGCTACCGCAGCAGCGGCTGTCTCTATTCGACAGTCTGCTGGTTTGGTGATGGACAATACGTTGATTGTGATAGTTCCACATGCAGTGGATACCTTATTAAACAGGACCAAGACACAGCACTTAACTAGTGCTCGGTTGTCAGGTTACGAGTTGACACTGATAGCGAGTCATGTGCATATAAAGAGATGCAACACATTGAATCCAGCTACGTTGTTGCTGATTTCAGTGGAGACAGATGTTTCTGAACAGCATGATTGTTTTCATAGGACAGAGGAGGAAACGAAAGGGAGAATAGACCTTAGGGACACTCCTCTTGCGAAGTGTGATGGTACCTTATGGGTGGATGGTTCGTGCTTCAAGCTTCCGAATGGTGATACAACTGCGGCATATGCTGTTACGACTTTGCATACGATTGTTGAAGCTGCACGTATCCCACATAATTCAGCTCAAGCAGCAGAGTTGATTGCATTGACAAGAGCGTGTGTGTTGTCAAAAGGGAAACGAGTGACTGTGTATACCGATAGCCAGTATGCGTTTGGTGTGGCTCATAGTTTTGGACGATTGTGGAAAGAGCGTGGGTTCCTGACTTCACATGGGGCTAAGATTCAGCAAGGTCAGTTGGTGAATGAGCTCCTTGAGTCACTTACTTTGCCGTTGCAAGTTGCGATTGTGAAATGCAGTGCGCATAAGAAAGTTACTGATGATGTTGGTAGTGGTAATGCGTTTGCAGATGAAGTTGCGAAAGAAACTGCGAGTGATGTGATGAGTCGAATGTATGTTGCGGGTCCGGCGAGATGGGTTCCGGATAGAGTAATGTGTGAAGATACGATAGAAAGTGTGAAGTCAATCCAAGCTGAAGCTACAGAGAAAGAGTTGAGAGTATGGATAGAGAGTACAGGTAAATTGGATGCGAATGGTTGTTGGGTTGAGTTGTCAGGGGAACGCTTTACAAAGAACACTGACATTGACCTGGGAGAAACCTTGCCTTGCCGGGACCAGAGAAGCGCAGGAGCGCCAACGACCGTGCACGCCGCCTACACCAGCCGCCTCGGGACTACAGATCCCGTCGTCCCTTGCTGCGGCGCCTACCCTGACGCGCTTGCAGCGACAGGAGAGGCGTTAAAAGAACTGTGCCCTCAGTGGAGCGGGGGGAACGCTTTACAAAGAACACTGACATTGACCTGGGAGAAACCTTGCTTTGCCGGGACCAGAGAAGCACAGGAGCGCCAACGACAGTGCACGCCGCCTACACCAGCCGCCTCGGGACTACAGATCCCGTCGTCCCTTGCTGCGGCGCCTACCCTGACGCTCTTGCAGCGACAGGAGGGGCGTTAAAAAAACTGTGCCCTCGGTGGAGCGGGGGGAACGCTTTACAAAGAACACTGACATTGACCTGAGAGAAACCTTGCCTTGCCGGGACCAGAGAAGCGCAGGAGCGCCAACGACCGTGCACGCCGCCTACACCAGCCGCCTCGGGACTACAGATCCCGTCGTCCCTTGCTGCGGCGCCTACCCTGACACGCTTGCAGCGACAGGAGGGGCATTAAAAGAACTGTGCCCTCCACGTCGCGGGACGCACGCGGGACGCCCGGGCCTAAGCCCGGGCAAAGGGCGGGCCGTCTGTGGTCATCCAGGGACGACGGTGGACGGGACGGGCCACCCCCCTTCCATCTGAAAACGTCATATCCCTGGTACCTAAAACAGGAACCTCAAGATAAGTATCTGCCTTGTACAATCTATTACCAGTGGGTGACCGCTCTTGATATTGGCCATCATGTCAACAAGGGGCAGTCGGAGTAAGACTGCGGCAGGAGGAGCTAAGGTCACCGGCCCAATCGATAACTTCATTACAAGGGCGAATGAGGCCATAGATCATGGAATTTCCCTTTTGGAACGTAGAGTTTCTTTAGATCTGGCACAGGCAAAACGCTCATCACTGGGCCTTATTGCCTCAGCCAAAACTCCAAACCGGGATACTGACACTGGTGCTATGCCCGGAGCTAGAGTGGAAATCCACAGCATGCCTAATATAGTTGATCTGTCAGCAACACAGTCACTCTCTGATTCGCAGCTAAGTTTGGAAAAATCCCCAAACCTAGATTTGACTGATAATTTTAATACAGAACTGGATTTGGTAACCACTTCGATCCCAGCTGTGAGCCCGGTTCAGGTTTCGATTCCTATTCTGGAGTCAGAGTTACCATCTACCTTTATGACGGATACCACACGTGCCTCTGCTACCGACCCTATCCTGACTGTAGACTCGGATTTGGTGGCTGCGAATCCCATTCTTGTAATAGACCCAGCTATTACTCACATATTGGAGGAGCCAACCCCAAGCCCAAGAGCGCTGAGAGGACTAAGAGAGGGAGCCATACAGAAACAGCTTAAAGGCTCAAGTACATCTATACCCAAGGGGAATCCTCTGCCACAGAGAAAGCAGGGGAAAGGTCCACTTAACACTTCAAAGAAGGGCAATAAGAAAGTAAATACAGGCTCGGAACACACAGGGGATATGCCCACTCTGGGGATAACATGTAAAGACTGTTCCTCAAATAGCCAATTAATAATGAAAGTTGGGGAACTTATAAGCGCCCATTTGGCAACTATAGATGCAAGGCTGGGGAACATAGAAAAACAATTAATTGAATTAAGTACCTTAGTCAGAAGCCCCCTTACAAAAGCAGCACCTATAGTAGAGGCAGCAAAATCTCGTACCCCCCAACCATTGGGCCAACCTGTAAAGAAAGCCGTGGTAGCCTTAAACACCAAACCCAAGCCATCACTGGTGACCAAGGATGTGGTAAACAAACCAACCCTTCCCACTGTAAACACAAAATCGCAAGGGAATCCACCAAAGTCGCAGGGCGTGAGTTCTAATAAGGACGGGAACAAAGGAAACAAGGAGAGATTTGCTGCTAATTTGCCCCCAGGCTCAGGTCCCTTTGTAGTTGTGATGACGGGGGTCCCAGAGACATTAGATAATATAGATGAACCCACCTGGTCCCTACTAAATAAGGTCAACCATTGGCTAAATAACAACAGGCCCCTACCCCCATATTGCACAAGTAAAATCTTAACAGTCCGGAGAGTACTGTGGGTGGGCCATGAGAGAAAGAAAACACAGGGTGACTGTGTGATTATTAATTTCGAAGACCCACGCACGGTAGATTACATCTGCTCCTGGAGAAGTGAGGGGTATAGTGAAGGTATTGAGACAAGGCACCTCTCCTTTTTCTATCCATCCAGGAGTCATGCTAGGCCAGATTACAATGACCATGGCTCTGACGGAGGCTGGTAACGGGTGGGGCAGAGGGACCCAGGGAACAATTGGAGAAATCCCCATAGAAATCCCCAAAGAAGTGTGAAGTGTAACAGGTGGGGATGTCCATTGGGGGATCCCAACCTTTAATAGATTTAGCAGCCTAGAGATGGTCGATTGACTTCTACCATAGACTGGGCCGCAAAACATCACACTGGAGGGAGATAAATGGGGCAGTGAGAGTAAGGTGATGAAGACTAAAGACTCCTGTGATGAGGAGGTTCTTAGTGTAGTCTCAGGTCCAACTAGCCAAAGGATGGCATCGACAAGGGAAGAGTTAGTAGGCGGCACCACTAAGGAGGCCGTGGTATTTGGGCCTCAAGACCCCAGCAGTCCCCAAAAAGTTTTGGACATGTACACGAATCCTGGGAAACAACACCTAAAAAAGCAACCCAACAATGAGCTCAGGATCCTTAGTTGGAATGTCGCAGGACTCCAACAGCGGGTGTCGGATTTGGAATGGTTAAACATTCTATCCGAAAAAGATATAATATTGCTGCAAGAGACGTGGGCTACTTCTGCTGTAGATATAGAGGGCTTCCATTGTTATAGTATCAATGCTCAAAAGCCTGTTTTTGGCCGCCCGATTGGAGGCTTATTGATCGGGTTCAGGATAACCACAGGGGGATCTATTAAATTAATACCCACTAAAAGTGCAAATATTCAGATAATTGAGTTTACACGGAGGTTTCCTTATTACCTGATTAATTTCTACAATAATGATTTCCATTCCACTCCGAATAAGAATTATATAGAATTATTCGGAAACCTATCAAAAATAGCTGAATTATCTAATAACTGTGCGAGCAATAGGATTATTTTAGCTGGGGATTTTAACGCGAAGTTTCCCAACTCCAAAGAGGGCAACACACAAATGGATAGGGCCACTAAACGGGGTAGGGAACTAGAAAGTTTTATTAATGAACATATCTTAATGGACATAATAGATGTAAGTAAGACCAATGTATCTACTTACATCCCAACCTTTAGAGGAAGAGATTTCTCTAGCACAGTGGACTATATTTTTATGTCAGCAGAATTAATAGATAGAGTCACTATGGCTAGAGTCCTAGAGACCGCCTTTGGGGACCATAATGCATTGGAGGTGAACATTAGATTAGGATCCTCCAATGCCTCTGTTTGTACCCCTGGAGCCAGGGATATCACGCCCTCAACCAATAATTTAAGGCTGAAATGGAGGGGGGTGGATAGTGGTTGTATTGTGAATGCAATTACAAGTAACCATCGACCCATAGTTGATAATTGTTCACTCTCTGATGGGAACCATCAGAGGATAGTTAAAGATTTTGTTAATCTTTGCAATATTATGAAGACCCTTTTAAGTGTCCCCAACAAAAGGATTAATTATGAGCCAAGGTGGTTCGATAGTCGCTGCTCAGCAGCAAACAAGGCTCTCCGTAGGGCTCTAAACTCTAAACCTAGATGTCAAATAGAGGTACGGGCTGCCAGACAAAATTATAAAACAGCTATGGGGCAAGGAAGGCTGCTATATTGGCAGAGCATTGGGAGGAATTAACTGTTTCCGCTGCTGTGGGGAATGGTGCTCCCTTTTGGCCTGCTGTAAGAAAGATGCGGACATGGGTAATCAGTTATCCCCAATAAGTTGCACCATTTCAAGCCAACAGTGGGAACAACATTTCTCTACAATATATGCAAATCCGGGCACTGCCATAGAAGATTATAGTCCCGGCAATCTGCAACCACTAGAAATTACCCTGGGGGAGGTCACCGTGGCTATTAACCAGAGCCTTGGCAACAAGGCGCCTGGGCCTGATGGCTTCCCAATAGACATAATTAAATATAAGCCGGAATTTTGGGGACCAATCTTTGTAAATGTCTTTAATAGTCTCCCGTTGGTGCCAATCCCTGATACCTGGTCCACAAGTATAATAGTGCCTATTTATAAAAAGGGCGAAAGATCTGACCCCGCGAATTATAGGCCTATCTCGCTCCTGGACAACACCTTGAAAATCCTGGGCCGGGTACTGTACAATAGAGTGAATGACTGGGCTGAGGAAATGGGGGTGCTGGACCGTTGCCAAATGGGCTTTAGAAGTAAGGTTGGGACCACAGAACAATGCCTGAATTTAAATCTTATAATCAGCAAATATAATATAGCTAGGGCATCGCCTATTTACTTAGCATTTATGGATTTATCGTCCGCATTTGACTTGGTAAATAGGTCCAAACTGTGGTCGATCCTTCTGTCTTATGGTCTTGATGAGCCCTTAGTACACTTCTTGGCCTATTTACACACAGACACAAAAGCGCAGGTACGGATTGGCATGGAGGGCGCAATCTCTGGGGCAATTAAGGTTGAAAGAGGTGTGAGGCAGGGGTGCGTTTTAGCACCCCTGTTGTTCATTATTTACATAAATGGATTGAGTGATTCCCTGCAGAGGGTGACCACTGATGTCCCCAAAATTAAAGGGGGGCTGTTACCCGCGCTTTTGTACGCCGATGATGCGGTGCTTATGGGATTAACACCAAACGCCCTACGTGCCCTAGTTAAGAACTTTGCACACTATATGGGAAACCTTGATCTTAAAGTAAATTTAAAAAAATCTTTTATTATGTCCTGCGGGCTGGGGTCCAGACAACTTAATTTTATCACAGTAGGACAGGACAAGTTGCATTCAACAAAAACATTCCCCTATTTAGGTATGGTTTTTGCTGCGAACGGCCTGTGGAGTGGGCATCTTGCCCACGCCACAGGCAAGTTCTCAAAAGCCATAAATTCAATTCTTTCCCTCCCACTGCCAAAGAGGCCTGGAGCAACTAAAGCGATTTAAAAAATATACAGATTGCAGTGTGCCCCGGTAGCAACCTTCGGCGCTGAGATTTGGGGGGTAGTGAAAACTCCCAGTATGCAAATAGAAGAAAATCGGTTGTGCAGGAAACTACTGGGAGCCCCAATTTCCTCATCTGGGTACATCTGCCATGCTGAATTAAATTTGCCCTACATAACTGACTTCATCGCAGCAAGGCCTGCTTTGTTCTGGTTGGCTATTTGGGCCAATGACTGTGCTACCCTAACACAGGACATTCTGAAGGAGTGCTTGGTTTGTGATAAAGGGATGAGTATTCCATGGCTCCGAGCAACGCAGGAAAGCTTGACCAGTGTAGGCAAAGGCCACCTTTTTGACGATCCTTTTCAGATTAAGAACACTGACAAAAAGGAAGTACAATCTGGACTATATGCCCTCTATAGGAAAAAGAGGTTGGAAGAAGAAATGCGAAAACAAACTGTTGAGTCCTATGTGAATAATGTAAATAATGATCTATTTTTACAACAAATCCCATTATACTTGACATTGCCAATGACTAATTGGGAAAGATCGTTATTATTTCGCATGAGAGCAGGGACTATAAAATTCTCACTCTGTTTTCCTTTGGGCCATAGTATGATGAATTCTGGAAATATGCCTTGCCCATGCGATGGAGTTAGCAGGCAAAATTACCTACACTTCTTTTTTAATTGCAAATTTTATATGAAATATATTAAATGGTTTTTAGCCCCATATTTTAAAAAACACAGACCACTCTCCCTGAATCAATCCTATGTAATGCTCCTAAAATTAGAGAATGATGAATTGATATTTCGTGTAAGTACTTTTCTGAGAGTTATCTCTTATACACGTAAAACCATGGAATGCCCTTGATTTATTTGTACTACAGTTGCCCAAGCATTTTGCACTTTAATAATTGGCTTTATATGGAATCTTTGCACCTGTGTTTGTATGCACTTTTTGTAGTATATAGTCCTTGAAATGTATTTTAATTCTTATATTTTAAATGTATTGCTTTTATGGATTTGCTGAAATCCGAATAAAGATTTTGAATCAAATCGAATCGAGTTGTCAGAGCATCAGCGATGGTTGTTACCCTATGCGTATGTACTTCCAGTGCTTACGATGGCGCATGGAATGGCTCATATCAGTGCGAAAGGGATTTGTAAGTTGTTGGCTCCAGTATGGCAAAATGCTGGAATTCCTAAGTGTGCAGAGAATGTGGTCAAGAACTGTATGGTTTGTTTGATGTATAATCCTGGTAAGGGAACTCCAACTCCAGCTGGTCATTTTGCGCCTCCGACGTATCCGTTCGAGGTTTTGCAGCTAGATTTCATCCACATGGAGAGGTGCAACAATTTGAAGTATGTACTTGTGGTTGTTTGTGCCTTTTCGAGATGGGTAGAAGCATATCCCCTAAAAGATAATACTGGCTTGTCCACAGCTAAAGCCCTTGTTAAGGAGTTTTTCCCTAGATATGGTTTGCCGAGAATGGTGTGGAGTGACAATGGGAGTGAATTTGTGGGTCAAGTGATGAAGAGAGTGTGTGATGGTTTAGGAATCCGCCCAAAATTCCATGCTGCAAATCACCCCCAATCAGCTGGTTTAGTAGAGTGCTATAATGGCACTCTTAAGTTGAAATTGCCAAGATTCAGGCGAGCTCTGGCCTACAATGGCCAGATGCTTTGCCACTAGCACTTCTGTCAACGAGGATGACTGTACATTTACGAATGGGACTTAGTCCGTATGAAGTGGTGTTTGGTCGCCCGGCAAATATTTGGGGAGTGCCGCGGCCGACAAAATTTAGCGAGATAGAGCACCCTGTATTGCTTGATTACCTTTACGAACTGACGGCTAAATTGGGTGTTTTGCACCAACAGGTTCATGATACACTGCCACAAGCATCTGAAGATCCAGGACATGCTATTGAACCTGGATCGTGGGTCTTCGTGAAGAACTTCCAGCGGACCAAGAACGAGCAGCCCCGCTGAAACGGACCCTACTTGGTGCTTTTGTCCACACATTCAGCAGTGCGAGTGCGCGGTAAAAAGAACTGGATCCACGGCGTACATTGTAGGAGGGCTCCTTTGCCTCTGCCGTACGACCGGTGGGTCCAGGATGGTATTGCAGACTCTGAGACTGACACTGTGCCTCGTTTTCTGCCTTTTAGCGATGCACGTTTGATTGGGACAAACTCTGAACGAGAAAGCGACGATCTTCTGCAAGAAGCTGTGCCTCCGTCAGTTCGCTTGGACACTTCCGAACCTGAACTTTTGTTTCGAGATCAGACATTGCCTGGCAAAGGCCGTTATAATTTGCAACCAAGAGTCGTGGGACAAATAAAAAAATTAATTCTTTCTTTGCTATTTTTAAAAGGTTAAGCTCTCCTCTGACAAACTGTTTTGATCGATTTTTGTTTTTCGAACCGCCATCCGGGTTCAGCTGTAAGGTCGCGGTGCAAAGTCTTTGGAGTGCAAGCCGAAGACATTAGGTTGACGGTTCTGGTTGGTCAAAGGGCGTTCCCTGGACTGACAGACGCATTCCTTAGCACGGAACACCCAACCGCTGCGAACAGCACGATTAGAGGATGGAGTTTTTCGAGATGGAGAGACCTGTTGAAAGAATGAGCTTTAAGAGTAAAATATGCACAGTAATGAGCAGAAAACGTTTTTTAATATTATGTTTGTTGATGTTGTTTAGTTTAATGATGTTTTTAATAGGGTATGTGACATTTTCTTTCAAGGTGACGTTTGTACCCACTACGCAACCTATGCCTCCTCCTACTGTTTCTTTGCATTCTTTTCACCCTCTGCCCGAACATGAATCTATTAGGAGAATGGAATTCATCAATAATTCCTTTGTTCAGCTTCTGCACCAACACCATCTAGTAGTAAACACGACTAATTGTTGGGTGTGTGGCCTTATGCCCCATACTACCGATAAAGGTATTCCTTACCTGGTTCTGCCTTTTAGCTACAATGGTTCAGTGTGGGCATACAGAACGATGTTCATTTATGCTCGTGAAGTTTATCCCCTACGTTCTGTGAAGGATAGTCCAAAGAATAGTGCTCTGGTCAAGGGTATAGTCGACATGATTAGAGGAATTAGTTCCTATGAGACTATTCCGAGAGATGAGACACAAGCATATATCGGATGGAACGTGACTGGCTATGGAGTTAGTCTGAGTGAGAACCAGGGAGCGAAAAGATCCTCTCCGATTTGGATTGTACCCCATCAGGGTCATTACTGTCTGCAAGGTAATGGCAAGAATCCGAGAGCTCAGTTAGGGAAGAGTGTTTGTACTGAGATGTATGTTTTTGTGTCCCAGACTTCCCCATCGTTTCTAGCAGCTAAGGGTACATACTTTGTCTGTTACGATAGAGCGTATACATGGTTGCCCCCTGATTTCTCGGGCACATGTTTTGTCTCGTTCCTGTTGCCGCCTACGTATACAGCTGCAGCAGATTACCACAATATGAGAGTTGTCAGAGGTGTCTTCAGTAAGGAAGATACTGCAGGACAAGAATTAGGAGATTTTCTGAAGGGTTTTCTGCCGTTTTGGGGACCTATGGTTAACAGCAGGAACATACGGCAATTGACGAGAGTGGTTGAGTCCACCATAGTTGAAACTGCCGGTGCCCTTAGTAACTTGACTGCTGAGCTCCAGTCGGATCGCCTTATGACTCTTCAGAACAGAGTTGCGTTAGATGTCATACCTGCAGATAGAGGAGGGGTATGTAAATTGATTCAATCGAGCTGCTGCGTTTTCATTCCAGACAATGCTCCGACAGTGTATCAAGCCATTTCCAAGCTACATAAGATCTCTGAGTCTGTGCATGTGGACGAAGGAGATTGGTCGTTGATGGGATTGTTTGGGGGATTGTTATCCACTTGGGGATGGAAGATTCTGATGGTCAGTGGGATGGTATTAGCTATCCTTTTCCTGTTCTGTCTTTGCGTACAGTGTGCTCCTGCTATATGTGGCCTTTGTGCTACTTCGTGTTCGAGGAGACTTGTCCAGAGAGAGTTACTAAGTACTAGGATGATGCTACAGCAACATCTTGATGATCTGATGAATATAGACCTGGATTCAGATTGACGTCAGTTTAGGTTATTGCCTATTTAAGGGCAAAAGGAGGGTCTGAGGTTCCGTGAATTCTGAACCTGGGTCATAAAGGTCGTGGTTCTGTTACGATTTTGGTAACAGCGAACCGTAAACAGTGAGCTCAGCAAGCATGAGTGTTTTCGTCATGTTACACCGATGGATTCACTATGTATTTGACGATTTCGTTCTGAAACCCTTGGGTTCCATTTTGTGCACGGCAGCCATTTTGTGGTTGCCCTTACATAGGCCTATGACTGTGGCTGAACAAGTCTCTGGGACACGTGCACCTTAGCTTGAGTTTGTGCTGACTTCTGTGTGACCTGAGCAAGCTGACTCCATTGCCCGAAGCTAAACTTGTTGAGCCAGTTCTTTGTTCGGCAGCTGGTCAAGATAGAGATCAAAGAGCAGGACATTGCTGAGTTTATGGTATATGCACACACCCTTCTATCTTGCTTCTCATCTGTTTATGTTCCTTCTTTCATGGCCTATTTATGGTTTGGGTTGAGGTCCTTATTATGAGTTTGTTCGGCCTGTTTGAGCAAGAATGTTGGGCCTTCCCGTGTAATTTATTATGGGCTGGACAACTGAAATGTGGGTTTGTCATCATGCAATGCTTTGGTCGTGTATACATGGGATTGGTCAACTGTAAATAAGGAATGTTTGCCTGAAGCACAATTTTTGGCATAAAAAGGGACGACCTGCTTTGTAAAATTGAGCAGTCTCCTGAGAACATACACCGTGTTGTACTTCTAGGACCTCTGTTACTGGCTGCAGCCAATAAATTTGATCTTTGACGTCACCAAGAAGTATCCCGTGTCTCTGTATTCTAAGACAGGTGAACCCAAAGACTCTGGGCGTGCCCCTGACGCCGCTAGGTTTAAATCCCGGTTCTTCAGGATGATTGATGATATCATGGAATGATGGGTGTCTGGTGAGGTTGTGGTGTCAGTTGGAGTGTGCAGGCTGAGCAGGACAGAGGCTGCTCCTGGTGGGGCATCACATGGACTTAACATCTTCCAGTAACTTTCTGATGCTGTCTACTTATCCATAAATCTACAATATATATCTACACATCATCTGGCTACTGAAGATTACTTATTTACAACACTGGCGACGAGGTAAAAGAAACTGCGTGTTGCTGAAGGATTACTCTGGATTACCCTGGAACTAAGGATTTGACTAACTACAGGAACTCATGAACAATACTCTCAAGAAAGAAGATTACAAAAAAATACGCTCTGGTAAGCCCCACCAGTGTCCTTGGTCAACAGGACAGCCTGCTGTCCAAAGCGTTTAAAGTTTGTTTGATTTTTCCTGTGAACAAAAGTATTGGATTTACCTTTATCTGTTAATTTGACTTTCACATGCTTGTCACGATTACATGGTAGAAAATGCCAGAGCAAGAATATACTACATCTCCCAGAATGCCTGCCCTTTTGTCCTACCTTTCTTTCTTGTGTTTTTCTATCTAAACCTGTTACTCCCCTTCCCTGGTGCTTGTCACCTGTGGATTTCCTGGATTTTCACGTTGCCGAGTTTTGTTGGAACATTTCCAAGGATTTTGTTTGCTGTTCAAGACTGTTTTCTCTTTCGCGCTGTGCGCGTGTGACTTTTGTTTTCTTGAGCAAGTGCTTGTAGAATTCATGAATTAAGCGCCAGAGCGCATTTGGATATTCAGCGGTTTATTGCGTGCCTTGTCTAACGCATCAGCGCGAAGGTGCGTTGGTGACCTAATTGGATTTTGGATTGCTTGGGGCCCCAACGAGGAACAGAACACTATGCTTTCTCCATATGGTTAACTGCGGAGATGAAATGAGGGGTTACATATTATGAAGTAATGACAGCCAAGCACCCTTGTTTCCTAGATATTGCCGTTTGAGGAAAAGGAATGGAGCCGGAGTACATGCTGTGAATAAAAGACTTCACCTGAATACAACTTCGTAGAAAAGGACAGCTAAGTACATCTTTTCCTTTGTCCTTAAATCATTTTGGATATTAACTAGGAAGGATACGCTGTGTTTCCTGGAGGATTCCAGGAACATGAGACACTATCAGCCCCTTTTGTTTTCTTTTCTTTATTTTTCTATTTTGCACTGTTTTTGCTTGGAGCACATGGGGCAGTATATAATGTAAGTGTGTAGTTAGCTTTCTCATGATACATTGATATCTCCTATAGGAAAGGAAGGGAGGGTCACTTATTATATGTTCATTTTCGTTACATGCAGGACTTCAAGGGCGCCTAGAGAAGCGAAGATTGCTATCTCTCCTGTGTTGCATGCCTGAGTGATTTACTGCACCAACGTTTTTGTTTCCTTTGTCCCTTTTTACCCCTTCCCCGGCTACGGTGTTTCTCTGTAGAGTTCTGGTATAGACTCACAGGTTTCACCGTGGAAGGGGCAGTGGTATATTAGCATCGCTCCTGTTGTATCCTGCCATTGAGGTTAGTGAACCTTCAGTTGTGACAATGCTAACCAGGGCGTTTGACTTTCGTTTGACCATTTATTTTTGTTGGTTTTAAATAGCTACTGCGAAGATTATTGCCATCCTGCTGCCTCGAGTTGCTTTTGTCAAAGCCTGCTGTCTACCGTGAGGAATTACAATTGGTTTTTAACAGCTTGTGGCATCGATTGTGAGATTATAATGCGATCCCACCCGCATGCTGTCACGCTCTGGCATGTGCAAGTTGGGAAGCTTCGCAGTCTGATTCACGCAGACATTGCAGTATTTTATGTGTGGTTTCTCTTCATTGAATTTTGAATTTGAAGATCACACTTTAGATCTCTTATTGTATATCGGGACGAAATTCGAGGCTGTAATTCGAGGCTGTGTGCTTAAACAAGCGCCCGCGCTTTTCTTTTCCTGCAGAGTGCTAGGATTCGCACCTCAACCGTTGCTGTTTTCCCTCCTGTTTCCCTACATCGTGGTGTGACATGGTGTGTGGTTATGTGCAGGTTCGGCAGTGAAGTCTTGGGAGATGTGGTGAGGGAAGGTGCCTGCTGTCCCTGGTTGAAAGTTAGCGATTTCATTCACACCACTCACAATTCTTTTAAAAATAAACTGATGCACTGTTTTGAAAGTCACATACAGCGCGTGTCTGCCTCAATGCACGCGATCTTTCCCGATATGGAATCCTCCTACGTCCTCAAGAGAGCTTCCTCTTTCGTAGCTGTAGCCATGCTGCTGAAGGACGCTCTATTGCTCCAGCGGGCTGGGAGCCACCCGGCTCAGCGTCTGGAGCGTGCCGCCATCTTGTGGTTGGAAGTGTGCCACATGAAGCCTGAAGTGTTCAATTCAGCTCGTGGCTGCCAACCACGTCTGTTTTGACTGCATTTGTTTAATGTTTTCGTAAGAACTGCAATTGTGGCATCTTTAAACAAGACATGTTTACCCAACCAAGCGCATAGTACGTTAAGACGAGTTTGGACCTTGTGAGCCTCTGATATTTGGAGTGTCAGTTTACGTTTTCCAACGTACTGAGGACTTTGGTCTTCCTTTTTTTTGGAGGTGGGTTCAGTATCACAGTACATTCCTAAAATAACTATGTCATGGCGGATTGGTTAGTGACATTTACACCGGATTCATAAACAAAGGATTCGTGTTGGTTGAGAACTTCGGGTGAGAAATCGCTCACTGATCGTCGACACATGGACTTAACATCTTCCAGTAACTTTCTGATGCTGTCTACTTATCAATAAATCTACAATATATATCTACACATCAACTGGCTACTGAAGATTACTTATTTACAACACAGTTGTTTTTGAAAGCATAAAAAACAACAAGAAGTCGTGCACGGACGAAACTTGTAAGCAGCGATTTTTTTATGTCTGACCCAGAGACAGCTATATTTATTCTTGATAACATTGTGTAACCAACACAGGCATTAGCAAACCCGTTAGGTCAGACATTGGCTGCCAGTGTTTTGGCTATTCTAATGCTTGTCTCGATTCGTCATGGCTTTCTAAATACTTTGTTTTTGGGGGACCAGCCAGGCCCTCATCAATATATAAACAAAAATCACCTCAAAGCAAAAAAAGAACTGATCTTAAATTTCATACATTGCAAAACTAGCCTCTGGTATTAAGTGAAATAGTTTGTGCTATTGTGAGCTTGAAGGAACTCTTCAGCATCATCCAGAAATTCACCAAACCCGCAAGCGAAACCTCAGACGTCACCCCTTCCCAGGACATCTGCAACAAACTCGGATCCTACTTCCACCTCAACATCTCAAGATTAAGGGCCATATGCATCAAGGCAAAATGGGTTCGCAAACGCCGAAATTCGCAGAATTCCGGCATTTGCGAACCCATTTTCGCTAAATGGTATGTATGAAACATTTTTGGTGCAAAATAAGGAATCGCTAAATTTGTCATTCCTTATTTTACGATTGCATTTAAGGAATTGCACATTTTGCGATTCCTTAAATGCAATGTATCAAGGAAAAAAACATTCCAAAATGCCATTAAGGAATCGCAAATTACCACCAACTTCTAGTTGGTGGTAAGTTGCGAATTCCTTTAAAAAGCATTTTTTTAGAATTCAAAAGGTGCCATGTGACGCTCATACATGCCCTTAGGGCATGTATGTGCGCCATATGCGCACACATGTCATTTTCAGGGGTGCAGCAAAGTGTTCATGAGACACCCCTGCACCCTTGAAAATATTCACAATTTGCGATAAGCAAATTGCGATTCGCAATTTCCCCTTCTTTCCTATGGGCCTCCTGGCCCATAGACATGATTTGGAAATTATTCCTTAATTGCGATTAGCAATTTGATAATCGCAATTATGGAATTTTAAGGAATCGCTAAAAAGAAGCGATTTTCTACATACATACCATTTTGCGATTTCTAAATAGCGATTCCTTAAAAATCGCTATTTAGGAATCGCAAAACGGAATGTTGATACATATGGCCCTAAGTCCCTGTACGACAACTTCAGCGAACAAACGCCGGCATTCAGGGAACTGCCCTCGACTGGATTCGTACCTTCCTCACTAATCGAACCAAAGAATCAGACTCCCGCCCTTCCTATCCGAACCCACAGAGATCAACTGTGGAGTACCCCAAGGATCGTCACTCAGTCTCACGCTCTTCAACATCTACTTGGTCCCCCTTGCTGCCATCGTCAAACAGCATGGACTCAGCTTAGTATCCTAAGCAGATGACACCCAGGTAATCCTCTCCCTCACGAGGCAACCCAACACCACCAAACTTAGCTTCCAGGAAGAAATGAGAGAAGTCACATCCTGGATAAGAAACAGCTGTCTGAAGCTCAACTCTGAGAAGACAGAAGTCCTCGTCTCAGACCCACCCCCTCAGTATGGGACAACACCTGGTGGCCCTCCGCAGCCCCCCACACCCACAAACCACGCCCAGAAACTCAGCATCATACTCAACTCCTCCCTCACCATGACCGACAGATCAACACCATCTCCTCCTCGTGCTTCAACACCCTCCGCATCCTTCGCAAGACTTTCAAATGGATCCCCCGAATCCAGAAAGACCGTCACCCACGCATTCATAATAACCAGCAGATTGGACTATGGAAACACCCTCTTTGCTGGAATCAACAAATCCCTGGTCCGGAAACTCCAGACCAGAGAGAACTCCGCTATCAGGCTCATCCTTGGCATCCTATGACACAAACACATCACCCAGCACCTACGAGACGTCCACTGGCTCCTGGCCAAGAAGCGAGTCACCTTTAATCTACTCACTCCTACCTACAAATCCCTTCACAACACCGGACCCCAATACCTCAAAGAAAGAGTCTCCTTTCACGCACCCAAGAGAAACGTCCGGTCCGCCGACCTCGCTCTCCCCAAAACCCTGCACATCCGTAGAGCCAGAACGGGTGGAAGCGCCTACTCCTACATCACGGCTCAGACCTGGAATTAACTCCAGCTTGACATCAGACGTTCCCCCACTGTGCACACCTTCATGAAAAGCCCAAGACCTGGCTCTTTGCCTGACTCAGAGCTGCACAACCTCCCCCACCCAGCGCATTGAGACCCTCAAGTGTGAGTAGCGTGCTTCACTAATCCTGATTGATTGATTGATTGTGTGTGAATCTGTTCCTTGTTAAATAGTAAAATTCCTTCACTAACAATGTAGCCAATGGCTGAAGTGGGCTGGCCAACTGCTCCATTTTGTATGCTCCAGTGGGTGGAAAAATGTGAATGTCACAATAACAGACCAATGAAGGAAGGGGGCTGGTCAAAGCATCCTGCACAGTTGGAGTTGGCAAACCACTCCTCCCCTGCCCTGCTCTGAGAGCGGAGCAGCCCGCCCCTACCTAGCTGAGCAAAAGGAAAAATAAAATGATAATAACAATGAGTTATTACCATTTTATTTTTTCCTTTTTCGACCTGCTCCATGGGGCGAGGCTCCTCCGCCTTAGCAGAGGAGATGTGTTTAATATAAATGGCCTACAAATAATCATTTGACGATGATTAGTAAAGTGATTGACATGTAATAACACATTGAATAACTTCATTGCAACTAAAAGACTTATGAATTATAACATGTGCTACACTGTGAGGGTAAAAGTTAGTAAAGTGTAAATTACTTTAAACCATTCACTTCCATGATATTGCTCTTCACTGCTGAAACCGATGCATGATTCCTAAATGTGTGCTGTATTGTCTGTGTAACTTTTAGGGACATAATTCCCAACTATCCTTATATATGTAGAATCTTAATGCAATTCAAACAATAAAGGTCATGAAATGTATGCATTAATATTACATGTATGTACTTTAAATATAGTTCTCGGTCATACTTATTATTGTGTAATTTGATTATTCACTGTATGTTATGGTATTTGGTTTTATATAGTGCTCAAATACCCTAGGGTGTCTTGGCGCTGCATTGAAATAGAAAGGAGCTTAGAGATTCAATAAGGACATTTATTGGGTAAAAAGCCATAGTTTATGTACTTTACTAAATTGTAACAGGCTGGTTGATTCTTTAAGGTCGAGGGGGATAGAGTTCCACAATTTTGCAGTGCAAGCCACGAAGCTGCTGCCTCCTCAACAAGACTTTCTGAATTTAAGTACTACCACATTTTCTGTGGTCATAGATCGTAAAGATCTAGTGGGAGTGTACCATGAGAATTTCTGAATTAAGTATTCTGGTCCAGTGTTGTTCAAAGCCTTGAAGACAATGCACAAAGCTCTAAAGGATATTTCTTTATTTATGGGTAGCCAATGTAGCTTTTCCAGTGCAGTGGTGGCTGAGTGATATTTGCGTACCGAATTTGAGACTAGCTGCTGTATTTTGCAGTATTTGGAGTTTAGATAGTGGCTTTTGTTTTATATCAATATATAATTCATTGAAATAATCCAGTTTGCATAGTATTAGAGCTGGGATGACAGTTTTTTGAAGTTTTGGGGAACGTACGGTAAGATATTTCTGATGATTTTCAGCAAGTAGAAAATGGAAGAGGCCATTTGATTAATCTAACTATCAAAAGTCAGACTGTTGTCAAAAATGACACCCAAGTTTCTGGCTTTTTTTAGTGGGGTGTATAAGGTACTCATGTCCTTTGGCCACAACTGGGAGACCAAAATGAAGCGTTACTCCCAAAAAGGAGAATCTCAGTTTTTCCTGAGTCTTAAACTGTTTTTATTCATCCACTCACCCATCTTTTCTATGCAGTTGTAGAATTTAGTTGCTGCAGGGTTGGGGATTTTTGAGACCCAGACCATGATTTGGGTGTCTTCAGCGTCTGATTTTACGGAGAACTCAAATATTTTTATGAGTTTAAACTGTGGTATGATATGGAGATTCAATAAGGTAGGGCCTAAAGAAGCCTCCTGTGGAACACAGCAAGGAAGGGTGAAAGATTGAGATATGTAATCTTCTAATGCCACGTATTGCTCTTTTTTTGATATAAAGGATGACAGAAGGATAAGGGCGGTATCTCCGATACCTAGACAGTGAAGACTGTCCATTAAGATTTTATGATTGACTGTGTCAGATGCTGCTGAAAGATTTATTAGAACCAGGGCAGCACTTTCCCCTCTATCAACATGGGCCCTTATGCTCTCTGATGCAGCAATGAATGTAGTTTCTGTTCTGTATATCCTTCTGAACCCACGTTGGGTGGCATCCAGAAGACCATTAGCATTAATAAAAGATTTCAACTGTTCAATGGTCTATAGTTGCTTGGGTCAGAGAAACGATTAATGGTAACAGTTGCGGCCGGCATTGCCCATGGGTGAGGGGTGGGTTCACGTGAGGGAAAGGGGGGTTGTGTGGGGAGGGGTGGTTTAAATAAAACATTTTTTTTAAATGTACCTTAATGGGTCAGCGTCTTCACAGCTGGGTCTGCTCCTGCTTTCCTGCCGCAGAAGGAACAGGAATCAGGCAGCCTCCCTCCCCTCCCCTAAGCAATCACAACGTTGCAATGGCAGCGTTGTGATTGGTTGAGACGCTGACCACACAGCCGTCTATGGGGAGGCCATTTTCTCCATGTAGGCTGCATGCAGCCTACATGGAGAAAAGGGAGAATGCGCATGAGTGGTTTGGTCGACCACAGAGGGCCGACAGTCAGGGCCTGCAGCTTTAGGCTAGCCACTCCTCCGCTGTTCTTGAGCAGACCCACCCACCCCCAACCAAACCCTTTTGCTTTCTCGCAGTGCAAGAAGCAGAAACATAAAATGGTATTTACAATACCATTTTATATTTCTGCTTATCGTACTGTGAGGAAGCAGTTAGGCGACACTCCTCCACCCAAATGGAGTAGCTGCCCCAGAGATGGAAGCTCTCTTCCAAGCTTTAGGAAACATCCCTTTGCAAATCATTTAGTTGAAAAAGAATGTTAATCGGTTGGAGATTACTTCAGGGATTTGGGTCATCAGGAGAGCCAGATTTCATGGATTTTTATTAATTTAGAGACCTGTTCCATTGTGAGTGTATGCTAATGAAATATGAATGTCATTTACTTAAAAGGCCTGTATTTTGTACAGGCTGCATTTCATTTATTAATTGTACTTCATTTCTGCTAACTCAACATTTTGACCAGTATTCTCATGCATTGCTAGTTTAGAATAGATACATTTCTTGTAGTAGCGACAGATACATAACCTGAGAAGAAGACCTTGAGGACAAGGACACGAGAACCAGAGTGTTAAACAAAAAGCCTATTTATCATTAACTTGAGTGTGTGAACAAGAATGTGTTCCCATGTTCAGTCTGGGATATTTGTCTACTGTTACATGGGAATTGGAACTAAAACAATGGACAGTTGATGACGAGGTGACCAAGTGGGTGTTACCTTGGACTTGTGGACTATAACCTATTGATAGCCTGTTTAGACAGCAGCACTTCTTTTCAGCCACTTCCAGATGCTTTATGGAACTCTGTTGAACTTTCCTCTGATGTTACCTTGTGTATTTCTTTACTGAGCACCTCTCTGCATACCCTATGCAGAATCCTCCTTGAACCCCTTTCCAACCCCTTTCATGATTCCCGACTGCCCCTTGAATGGATTTTGAGAGGTTCGGACCTCAATGATCCCTTTGGACTCTACCTTAAGTGTGGCTCATTTCTGACCCCTTGATACTTGCTTTACGCTGTCCACTTTGCCTTCTCCCTATATCTGAAATAGAACTTTTGATTTCTGAGACTTTTTAAACAATTGAGCCATTGTCCCCCTTTGGATTGTGCTTGGGCTATTTTGATTAATAATGTGTAGATGAGATAACGTATGATTGTTTTCAGAGCATCAGCTATTGGTACTGTTAGCTTGTATTGCTCTGGTTGAACTACTTGTTCGTCTAAATTTCTTAAGAGGTGGTGGTCTCCCAGTTGCAATCTTGTACTTCTATAGCATGGTCTTGAGAGTGATCTATTTGAATTTGATTAGTAATTTGTAATGAACACCCTTGAACTTGACTACTGATTCCTGGTCCTCATTGTGTAGTTAAATGGGTTGCAAGGTCTAAATAATTCCGATTGACTGATTAAATGCTAATTCAATTTCCCCTCACTGCAACAAGAAAGATTCATTAGAAGACCAAGAGTAAGGTATAAATAAGTATGGGCCCAGAAAAAGCTGGATCACAAAAAAAACATATATACTCATATA
The DNA here is from genome assembly GCF_964263255.1 of Lissotriton vulgaris. Classification (NCBI taxonomy): domain Eukaryota; kingdom Metazoa; phylum Chordata; class Amphibia; order Caudata; family Salamandridae; genus Lissotriton; species Lissotriton vulgaris. Next base: position 1,880,084,840 of record NC_141685.1, on the reverse strand, counting down.
CATAAATATAGGTGCCTTGAGACAGCCTTCAGTTCTCTGAAGTATACAGTATGGGGTAGTAAGTCAGCCCACTACAGCCTTTTTGATCTCCTGTAGAGTGGTTGATGGCATTTTCCCTGATCACATGTGCCTATCTACTTTAAAAAGAAATGCACTTCGGTGCCAAAGACGTAAAAGCGCATTTCCTTCCATTATTTATCCTTTTTATTTGTAAGCCATCCTTGTTTTTTTAATGGAGGTATTCAGTTTACAGTAAGTCAAAAAACAATAGTACTTTTTCCTTGCACAAAAGGAGTCATAGTGTCCTGTGATGTGCATTGTGTATATAAAGAGTTTCTGTATATCTGCTCATTCAGCAGCATTTGCACTTTTATATCCACACTAAGCACAATAGTTACTTTTTGAATTTACATTCCTATTGCAGTTTATGCCAGCCATGCTTAGATGGTAGCATGTTTATCTTTCTTTCTTCTTCCATTGATTTTTGTGCCATGTTTCAAATAAAAAAAAGAAAAACTGGCCATTAGACCAGTTTGCCAGGACCTGACCTATTGGCTTTGACAATGCTTGTTTTTATTCACTTTCAGGAAAATGTGGGTCTCTTTCTCAGGTGGTCCATCCAGAAAACACAAATAAAACATGCAATTATCCAACAAGGGTATCATCGGAGAGTGAATGTAGCCTTACGGATAGAGCAGTTGCAGCTGGGAAACTGGGTTTCATTGTTCCTTTGTCATGGGTTCGAGTCTCAGCAATGACGCTCAACATACTGTGATTCTGGGCAAATCACCTAATTTCCCTGTGCCTAACAAAAATGAATATGTCACATGGTGCTCATATGAAGCACTCTGATTCCAGATGTCTCGGGTCTAATTTGCGCCATATAAAACTCTACAAAAAAAAACCCAAAAACCTCTTTATTTCTTACTTTAGTCTGTATCATAGAGCTAACATTTCAATTTTCGACTGATGAAAGAGGTAGTGGTGCTGTAAAACAGAGACAAGGATTTGCTGTGTATTCGTTTTCTTTGCTCACACTTGTAGTAGAGCTACCCATTCCTCTCTTAGCTCTTTGAAATGACTGTAAATTGGTGGTATGCATTAAGAAAAGGAACCAGTATATAAATTATCACTACTTTTTTTTTCTAGTAGATGATTTAAAACTATAACTGCTGAATTTACTGGAGATATATATATATATATATATATATATATATATATATATATATATATATATATAGATAGATAGATAGATGGATATATATATATATATACATCCAAAATCGCCGCTTTTGAACTGCCGTTAGCCTGGCAAGAACAAGAAGTGGACCCACAAATCCGTGCCAATCAAGTTTATTTTTTCATATAGTCGATCAGCCTGTCCGCCATGACGCGTTTCGACCCCCATTGGGTCTTGATCACATGACGCATTGACATGGAGGGGAAGGCTACTTAAAGTGCAAATACAGGAAATTACATTTGACCCAGTCCATCATAGACAGTAAAGAGTTACTATATCATGCTTAATGCGATTAGTGCAAAATAAGCAATGAACAGTACAGGATGTTACAGCCATTATTCTGAATAGCAGCAAGACATGAATAGCAACCTAGTAAAAACTAGATGTGCAAATCTCGCAAATGTAATGTAAACAAAGTATGTAAACAATGTTATAGCAGCATTGTAATAGAAGCAAAATACATTTGAAATGTAAGACATAATCAGCAGCCTAGTAAAAACTAGATGTGCAAATCTCGCAAATGTAATGTAAACAATGTTATAGCAGCATTATAATGGCAGCAAAATACATTTTAAATGTGCAAAATTATATATAACAAAAAGTTGTAGACTTTAAGTTACAAAAATCGCTCATTAAATTGATGTTAAAAGCACAAATTTTGCAATTAAATAGAGATATAAAAATGTATTGCTCTATTTCATGGGTTTCATCATAAAGGTGAATAAAACCCTGTGTGCAATCATGTCGCCCTTACATGCATTCATGTTGAACAGACTGTATCTAGCCCAAGTGGGCGTTCATTAACTGTTATGTTTTACCTGCATCATTATTGCAAACACTAACTCCAGCCCCAGTGGGCATTCCTTAGTTCCGTACTGATTCAAATCTAGGAAACTGTCAAATTCCTGTATGTGAAATATGCGTGCATAATATACTCTTAAATCTAAAATTGTGTAAAAGTGCAAGAACCAATAATCTTGTCACAAAGCATCTCTAAAACTATAGCCTTGGCTATCTAATACTGATGCTGTGTACCTCCACTAGAGAGTGAACACCCCAAAACCTATGTTGTGAATATATATAAAATTCATATAGACAAATCCTATTCAAACATTATCAGTCAACTCGATCCAATTCAATATGAGCCCATATTGATAATAAGAATCTAATCAAACTCAATTAATAATTTAGCAAAAGGAATCATAAAACAAAGAACCCAGACTTTTCAAAACTAGCAGCGTTACCTAATAAAATTCTACAATAGGTTACAGACAGGTGTGAAAATCTTCGCTAGAGTTTAACCCCAAAGGATGCTTAGTATCAAGTTCTATTATGTAACGTATCTCAAGGAGACGAAGTGTAGCTTCCCGGTTGCCACCCCGTTTCATGGGGTCAACTGTGCTTATTACATAATATTGTACCAGATTGGGATTGCTGTTGTGCGACTGCTTGAAGTGTCTAGCCACCGGGTAAGCTTGATCTTTACCCGTGATGGCTCTAATGTACTGGAGTATCCGTTTGTCGGCTGGCAGTTTTGTACTGCCGATGTATCTGAGCCCACAAGGACACTGCAGCACATAGATAGCGAAGTCTGTTCTGCAAGTCAATCTTTTGGTAGTTGGAAGGGGTTCAGCATGGAACGGACTGGTGTATTGGGCTCTGTTGCTACCGAATTTGCATGCTTTGCAACTTGGACATTTCCTGAAACCTTTTATCTGAGACATCCATGTTCCTTGGGTACTAATTTCCGGATTGTTTTTAACCAGACTGTTTCCCATAGAATGAGCTTTTCTGAAGGTGAGGGCCGGTTTGCTTGAAACTAAACCACTAATTACAGGGTCCCCTTGCACCAGATTCCAATTGCGGGTAAAGATCTTCCACAATTGTTGGTGTTGTCTGTTATATGTGAGGATCATTCTTGTTTGAATCTTGGGAGAAATACTGACCAAATCCTCCCCCAGCATTTTAGGAAGTAGAGCCTCACTTCTAGTTAGACATTTAGTCTTATTTATAGCATTATCTACAACACCAGGGGCGTAACCTCTAGCTAAAAAGCGTTTCTTGCTAGCCTGTTGGGCAATCTGACATTCTGCGTCTGAGCTGCAGATGCGTCTGATACGCAGCATCTCGCCAAACGGGATGCTACGTATCAGATGCTGCAGATGGTGGCTCGACGCATGCAGTACTGTATTTCCGGGCGTGGACTTCCTGTAAAGACGGGTTGCCAAAGTGTTACCTTCCACATACGCCTCTACATCCAAAAAGCAGACTGACCGCGAACTCACTGTGGATGTAAAGTTCAAATTGAAACAATTAGTATTCAGTTTCTCCACAAATTGGTTCGCACTCGTCTCAGAGCCTTTCCGAATAAAAAATAGATCATCTATGTATCTTAAATAAATGATCACATTACCCTCCATTGTTTGTCCGTGCTCTCCCCTCAGAACCTGCTCCTCCCACAGTCCCATGTGAAGACAAGAGTAACTGGGGGAGAAGCAGGCCCCCATCACCACCCCTCTCACTTGCTGGTAGATCTGATTGTTGAACAAAAAGTAGTTATGTTTAAGACATCCTCTTACCATGGCCAACAACATTTTGTTATGGGGTACACAATTCAAGGGTCTCAAATTTGAAAAATGCTCAACCGCTTTTGTACCATCATTGTGTCTTATGGAGGTGTATAAGGAAGTCACATCCAAAGTCAATAACAACATATCCGGACACCAGTCTATTCTTTCAATTTTTCTTAGGAAATCCGATGTATCTTAAACGAAAGAGCACAAACCTTGGACCCATTCCTGCAGAAAATAGCCAATGTATTTTGAGGTATTTTCCATAATGCTACCAATGGCTGAGATTATCTGTCGTCCTGGAGGTCTAGCTACAGATTTGTGCACTTTTGGAATTAGATAGAAGGTGGGGATCACTGGATGGTCTTTTTTAAGAAACTGGTATTCTGCATCACTCACCAGTCCTCAACTCTTCCAAGCAAGCAATTTAGAATGGTGTTCATTCCATGATGATCAAACTATATGAATATTGCTCTTCCTGTAAAAGGCGTGGTCCGATAATTGAATTTCCACCTCTGACATGTAGAGTTGGTGTGGCCATAAGGCCACGTTACCCCCCTTGTCTGCTTGTCTCACAATCACATTGGCGTCCGTACCTAATTTCTTCATGAAATTCCTGTAGCATAGGTTCAGTTTGCTTGTCACATAATGCGATTTATTCACAGATGTATATAGTTTCTTTAAATCCTGTGTGACTAGTTCATGATATGCATCTAGGTCATCAGTTAACATGATCGGATTGAAGACTGATTTGGGTTTAAATGTCGTTTGCCAAGATTTACTTTCATCAACATGTAATATACTGTCAATGAACATGCCATAATCTTGTTCCTTACCTAATGACCAAACATTTTCAAAAAATTCAAAGTCACCAGCATTGAGTAACAAAGGACTGTCTGCGCTTGCCGTGTTTGCAGCCATTGTTTTCTTTTTCTCCTTTGAATGTAACTGGTGAAATTTCTTGAGTTTAACTTTCCTGACAAAGCGGTATGTGTCAAGTCTGACATCAGCATAATTGAGGTTGCGAGGAGGACAGTATGAAAGTCCCAGTTCTAAGACCTTCGTTTCAGCTGGTGTTAGCTTCTTGTCAGTTAAGTTAATCACTGAACTTGGAATTACAATTAAGCCTGGTTCTTGTTCTGAAAAGGATTCCATCGACCTCTGCCCGCTTTTTTACCCACACTTTTGCCTTCTTTTACGGCATTTTCTTCTCCTTTGTTGTCGCTTGAAGTTGGACCTTTGGCTTTGGCTCCATAAGGTATTCGGGGTCTTAATGTGTCCCGCCTGTCCCTGCATAGGCAGTCCACCTCCTCGGCCAGGGAAAGTTTGGTAAACCCCAACTGCTGGGCTCTATTACCATTGAAGAACCGGGTTTTAGAACCCAGCGGCGCCAGGGGAAACGCCCGATGTCTTTGAGTTCCCCTGTCTTAGAATACAGAGACAAGGGATACTTCTCGGTGACGTCAAAGATCAAATTTATTGGCTGCAACAAGGAACAGAGCTCTACGAAGTACGACACAAGTAGGTTCGTCAGAAACTGCTCAATTTTCGTATTGCGAGACATCATCTTTTATGCTAAAAATCACATTCCTGACAAACACCCATTAGTTACGAATTGTCCAATCAAAGGTAACATTGTAAAAGGCATCGCATAACGGCAATCCCACTTTTCAGTTGTCCAGCCCACCATCAATTACACGGGAAAGCCCAACATTCTTTCTCGGACAGGCCGGACAAACCCATAATAAAAGACCACAACCCATATCATAAACAGACCATAAAAGAAGGAACAGAAACAGATGAGAAGCAAGATACAAGGGTGTGTGCGTGTGTAATAAACTCAACAATGTCCTGTTCTTTTATCTCTATCTCGATCAACTACCTGACAAGGAACTGGCTTAGCAAGGCTAGCTTCAGGCAACGGGGTCAGTTCGCTCAGGTCATCTAGAAGTCAACTAAAGCATACGTGTACCAAAGACTCGTTCGGCCGTAGTCATCGGCCTATGTGAGGGCAACCACAAAATGGCTGCCGTACACAAAATGGAATCCGAAGGTTCAGAACGAAATCCCTAAATACGTAGTGAATCCATCGGTGTAGCATGACGAAATCACTCGTACATACCGCACTCGCTAGTTACGGTTCGCTACTATCAAATTCGTAGCAAAACCATGACCTTTATAAAACTGGTTCAGAATTCACAGAACCTCACCATCGTATTCCGGGTCACTTTCAGCTGCTGAGCTAACTTCTGAAGCTGATGTCGAAGTGACAGTTGTTTCACTTTGCCTTCGTTGAGCTTTCTTACTGGTTCGACTTTTTGCAGTGTCGTAACGTTTGGCATACGCAAATATCTGGCCATTTAAATAGTCCAATCGGTCTCTCTCAAATTTAAAGGCTTTTCTGCGTTTAATCACATCTTCATCTTTACAGAGACGTGTCTGCATCTCTTCTCTCATTTTATTCGTGCTTTCTGTCTTGTCCAGTTTACCGATTTCCAGCTCTAATTCTTCAATCAGTGTCTGCAGCTTTGCCCGATCACTCTCTGCATATTTGATAAGGATTCTCATAAGTTTGCTAGAGGATTCTAGATTTGACTCCGCCCATTCCAATAGCATTGCCGGGTCCAGATTCTCGTAGCTGGGTGCAAGTGATATTCTTAATCCTCTGGGCACCCTTCCTACTTCTACATAGCGGGATAAAGACTTGTGTTCCCACCATTTTGATTGTTCGGACCTTTTATATTTTTCTAATATCTTAAAGAGTTCTCTAGTATTGGAACTTCCCGTGTTGTTACTGGGACTGTTGACTGCCGTAGATCCCCCAGCCGGGGAATCTAAAAGCATAGAGATTGCCGCTTCCTCTCTACTCTGCAATACGTCGGCGGACATATTGCCTGTTGTTATTGTTGTTTGTTTCACTTATGGTGATTGCAATATAGACGGTCGTCGGGCTAATGTGAGTACTGTCCTGCCCTGACGCCGCGCACACTCCCCACTAGGAATTCTGTTGTCTCCTACCTTCGCAGAATATTCGGCGTACGACTCCGGTCTGCTGACACAGGGTCCGCTAATTTCCGCACCTTAGGTCGAAGAATTCTGTGCTCCTAGGGGCTTCAGCAGCTTCCTCCCGATCGGAGTAACCAAATTCAGGTTCCGGGTCACCAGAACCGCTGACTTCCTGCTGCAGTGCCCAGAGAGGGGAGGGGTTCCACTTGTTATCGCTAAAGTCACTCGGTAAGTAAATGTATTAAAAATCGCCGCTTTTGAACTGTGTTAGCCTGGCAAGAACGAGAAGTGGACCCACAAATCCGTGGCAATCAAGTTTATTTTTTCATACAGTCGACCAGCCTGTCCGCCATGACGCATTTCGACCCCCACTGGGTCTTGATCACATGACGCATTGACATGGAGGGGGTGGCTACTTAAAGTGCAAGTACAGGAAATGACATTTGACCCAGTCCATCATAGACAGTAAAGAGTTACTATATCATGCATAATGCGATTAGAACTGTGCAAAATAAGCAATGAACAGTACAGGATGTCACAGCCATTATTCTGAATAGTAGCAAGACATGAATAGCAGACTAGTAAAAAACTAGATGTGCAAATCTTGCAGATGTAATGTAAACAAAGTATGTAAACAATTTTATAGCAGCATTGTAATAGCAGCAAAATACATTTGAAATGTAAGACATAAGCAGCAGCCTAGTAAAAACGATCCGTGCAAATCTCGCAAATGTAATGTAAACAAAGTATGTAAACAATGTTATAGCAGCATTATAATGGCAGCAAAATACATTTTAAATGTGCAAAATTATATATAACAAAAAGTTGTAGGCTTTAAGTTAAAACATCGCTCATTAAATTGATGTTAAAAGCACAAATTTTGCAATTAAATAGAGATATAAAAATGTATTGCTCTATTTCATGGGTTGCATCATAAAGGTAAGTAAAACCCTGTGTGCAAACATGTCGCCCTTACATGCATTCATGTTGAACAGACATGTTGAACATTCCTACTGCAGTTTATGCCAGCCATGCTTAGATGGTAGCATGCTTATCTTTCTTTCTTCTTCCATTGATTTTTGTGCCATGTTTGTAATAAAAAAAAAGAAAAACTGGCCATTAGACCAGTTTGCCAGGACCAGAGCTATTGGCTTTGATAATGCTTGTTTTTTTTTCACTTTCAGGAAAATGTGGGTCTCTTTCTCAGGTGGTTCATCCAGAAAACACAAATAAAACATGCAATTATCCAACAAGGGTATCATCGGGGAGTGAATGTAGCCTTACGGATAGAGCAGTTGCAGCTGGGAAACTGGGTTTCCTTGTTCTTTTTGCATGGGTTCAAGTCCCAGCAATGACGCTCAACATCCTGTGATTCTGGGCAAATCACTTAATTTCCCTGTCCCTAACAAAAATGAATATGTCACATGGTGCTCATGTGAAGCACTCTGATTCCAGATGTCTCGGATCTAATTTGCGACATATAAAACTCTACAAAAAAAAACCCCCAAAAAACTCTTTATTTCTTACTTTAGTATGTATCACAGAGCTAAGTAGTAGTGGAGCTGTAAAACAGAGACAAGGATTGGTTGTGTATTCGTTTTCTTTGCTCACACTTGTAGTAGAGCTACCCATTCCTCTCTTAGCTCTTTGAAATGACTGTAAATTGGTGGCATGCATTAAGAAAAGGAACCAGTATATAAATTATCACTACTTTTTTTTCTAGTAGATGATTTAAAACTATAACTGCTGAATTTACTGGATATATCTATCTATCTATCTATCTATCTATATATATATATATATATATATATATATATATATATATATATATATATATATATATATATATATATATATATATATATATATATATATATATATATATATATATATATATATATATATATATATATATATATATATATATATATATATATATATATATATATATATATATATATATATATATATATATATATATATATATATATATATATATATATATATATATATCCTACTGGCGGTCGCCAGTAGGTAGTTATAGTTAAAACCTAGTTTCCATAGGAAATCTGCAACATTCTATTTGGAATAACTTTAGCGCCAGTGGTCGAACCTTTGCGAATTTCTCCAAGAAGATGGCCTGCTCCGCTCCGCTCCTTCCTTGAAAGTTTGGGAGTGATTCGTGAAGCGGGGGCCGAGAAAAAAGGGGGGTCCCGAAATGTGTTTTCCCCATGCAATTTTCTATAGGACCTTTAGCCTGGCTTACAGCCCGAATGGCTGAACGGAATTACACCAAACTTGGCAAAAAGGTAGAGTTCTGTTTGCAGATGGGCCTTTTTGTTAAATGGTGTAAATCCGTTCAGTAGTTCCTGAGAAAATCAAAAGTAAATTCATAGTATATTTAGAGGTGCATACGGTAAGCTTACTGTAAGCTTACTGTACTCTGTACCTTTCCGAGCACGAGCTGAATGCTAATTGGCTGTCAACTGTCTGTCAACACTCCAAACCAGAATGTGTTGGCAGCCATTTTGTGCTCGGTAGACCGAGGCACAAGAAAGCAGAAAAATAAATGTGTAGAACGCAAAAAGGGGCAGGGTAGAAACACCCTGACCCCCTAGGCCTGCGCAGGGGGTCCCACAAATTATTTTTTTTGCAAAAATCGCGGAGTACGAGTACCGTACAGTACCTTTCCGAGTACGAGCTGCATGCTCATTGGCTGTGAGAACTCCAAATCAGGAAGTGTTGGCAGCCATTTTGTGCTCGGTAGACCGAGGCACAAGAAAGCAGAAAAACAAACGTGTAGAACGCAAAAAAGGGGCAGGGTAGAAAGAGCGTGACCCCCTAGGCCTGCTCAGGAGGTCCCACAAGGACCCCCAAGGCCCCACAAAAAAAATTTAAAAACCCGGTCTGCTTTTTTTCAAATTACTCACCAGGGGGACCAAATCCCGGGGGCATAGTGAAAAAGAAGTGTGGGGGGCCCAATCCCCCCCACACTGCCCCGGGGACCACCACCCCCCGGGGCAAAGCAACGCAGCCCCCTGGCGCATACTGTAGGTTCCAGGTGGGCTAGTTGGCCCCCATGGACCCCAGTATGCAAGGGGAATTAGTTCCCCCTCTGCAAATGCGCCAGGGGGCTGCGTTGCAGAGAGGTGTAAAAAGGAGGGTGGCCTCATTACACCTCTCTGCAATGCAGCCCCCTGCCGTATACTGGCGGTTCCTGGTGGGCTAGTTGCCCCTGTAGAAATTAAAAAATCCACTTCTCAGGGGTCTCACTGATACTTAATCCATTCAAACCAATAATAAAGAATTTGGCGCAGAAGCTGGAAATATAAAAGAACATTTTTATTAAACTCAAATGAGTGAGGCTACGTCACACAGAAGCCTTAGCAACTGAATGAGGCAGTCTGCTAGAATGGTCTTACTTCACGTCTTATATACTGTTTATCCTGCCCCATGCATGTAAGGGAGTTGTACCAATTACATTCCTAAACAAATGGAAAATCTGGAGTGTCAGCAGGTGAGTAGCCTTTGGAGTTTTAGCAGGATATCGGCAAAACATTATAATCACATAGTTCACAAAGGTTAATCTGATTTAGATGGCACTGCAGGGCATGGCATGATTACATGTACAGTATCCCAACCCAAAAGTCAATCATTAAGAATGTCCCAAATTCAACCTCCAAAAGCCGTACAAACCTATAATTGAAAGCATAACCCATGTAATGAAGAAACATAAAAAGAAACAGTAACAGATGATGAACAAGATAAGGCATGTGTAAGGAAACTAAAAGTTAACAATGTCCTGAACATTGATTGGCAATCTCAGACAAAGATCGATCAGAGAAATTGGTTTTGCGAGGCCAGTTTCAGGTGAAGAGGTCAGTTTCTATAGTTCACTCCAGTGTCAGAAGGAAACCTAGTTAATGTGTACACGAACCAAGAAGGCCAGGTCACTTTGTTCGTCAGGCTGTCTTCATGAGCCTACGTGAGGGCAACCCAATTTGGTGGCACAGTACAAAATGGAACCCATATTTTAAAATGGAGTTGTGCAATCTAGTGTACTTGGAAATTACAGAACCTCAGACCCTCCTTTTGCCATTACGTAGGCAATAACCTAAGACTCACTTTAATCTGAATCTAGGTCTATATCGATGTTCATTAGGTCATCAAGGTGTTGCTGTAACATCATCTTATTATTCTCTACTTCTCTCGGGACAGGTCTTCAAAAACACACATAGTAGCACAAAGACTCACTTCTGGTGGACCATTTTTGGATGCTAGAGGCGGAGCCCCTTTCTCTTCCATGGCTATTCAGTCAAATTAGAACTTAATTAACATTTACTTTATACAATTGCACTGGAATCGCTTGTGCAACCACAACTATGCCCAGAGTCCGTTCAAAGCCTCTCTGGCAGGCTTCTATCGTCCATCAAATCTGCTTCCATTGTTGCATAGGCCTCTTGATTCAGGCCTTCCATGAAAATAGTGCTTCTCAGTATCCGTTGGAGTGCCCTCCTGGCACTCACAGCTCACTCGAAAGTCTCAATGTCTCAATGCAGTGCTCCAGTTTCTCTCCTCTGCGCCAGACACTACAGATATTGTGCTCTTCATTGATCATGGGCACAGATCATCTCGTGCAGACCCGGGTCTACATTCTCAGGCTCCAACACTCATTATTCAGTGTCAGAGGACTCTCAGGCTGCTCTTTCATGGGCACCGGAATGTAGTGCGTTTTGCCAATCTTGGGTCCTCCGTTGTACTGCACTTCCGTTGGAGCAAAGGAAAAGGGGGTGTGTGTGGCCAAAACTCAGGCCAAGGGGCTCAAGGGACTGCACACTGTCAGAGGTTACCAGCACATGACAGGTGGAAAACTGAAGCCTCAAAACAACAGGAATCCTTCTCTTTCGCTCTTTTGCACTGAAATTCTGGTTCTGTGATGTCCAATGCCGTCTGATGGAGCAAGTGCAATGCTTTAAACAGTTTATTGTATAACAAGGGGACTGCAAGCAGGTGGCCTGCAATCTTCAAAGGAGTGGCCATACGCCATGGGATAATTCTGGTCTAGAATACACTGTCATTCTCAAAGGCAATACAAAGACAAAGGCAGTAGGCAAAACAGTGCCTCTAGGCTCTTCAATTGGGTTTCCGTGTGAGAGCATATCCTCCACCATCTAAGGGTCGATAGCGACATGATTAAGTCTAGGTGTTCCTAAATTCCTTATCTAGAACATCTCAAAAGAAAAATCGCATAATACAGATTATCAGGGACATGTAGATACCTCCCTTTTAATAACTGTGCATCAAGTGCACTATGCAACACACAAGCTAATGATCAAATGTGGAAACAAAAGATGAGAACTAGAGAGTCCTGGTATTTCCATGATTTAGAACACATCTGATCTCACCAAAAATTAAAGAAGCAGGAACAAAAGGGTAAAAAAACAAATTAAAATAGTCATTGAAAATTTGTCATGTTAAAAAAAAAATAAACGTAAGGTGTTAGAACCGGCTGTCTCTAGTTGGCAGAGGTATACACTTCTGACAAATAGGGACACTCCTTTTCTAGTCAGGGCAAGGGGATCACACCCTTCGATAACCCCTGCTCACCCCCTTGGTAGCTTGGCAGAGCAGAACAGGCTTATCTCAGAGGCTGTGCGTTAAGCAATTATGACCACATACAGTAATACAGTGAATACACTACAAATGGACACGACACCGTAGTATTATAAAAATAAGTATCTTTATATAAGACTTAGCACAAGACCAAATAACGGCAAAACTGTACACAATCGGAATAAATACGTTTAGGAAGGAAAAAGGATAGTTCAAAGGTAGTTTCTTCTTTAGCACAAGAGTCTTTTATATCAAGCAAATCTTCTTCTTGGAAACACAGTTCTTTAGCAACAGGGTAACTCACACGGGAGCTACACAACGCTGGGCAGAGATAATCCACAGGTTCAGCGTCGACCGCGAGGAGCGCTGCGTCGGGCCTGGAGTCACACGGACCCCCAACAACACAGTACCTTAGGAAAATGAAGCACACGATGATCAGCGGCGCCGAGCACTCCGGCGTCGCGTCTTCGGTGTCGATCAGGCCACAGCAGGTGTTGTCGATGATGCAGTTGCACAGAGTGAGCAGCGCTCACGGCGTCGAAGGGCACACGGTTGATGCGATCAGCAGCGGGACAGACACGAGGTCCTCTGGAGTTAGAGCCGTACTCCTACTCACTGGCGTTGCTGCTGGCGTCGGTTGGGCCCAGCGTCCGATCGTCGTGGTCGCTGGTTCTTTCAGAGGTGCTGGATTCACACTTCCAGCGGATAGCACTTTTTAGCAGGTGAAGTCCTTTAGCCCTGTGACTTCGGCAGGAGACTGGCACTCTTCCAGTCCTTGGAGATTTTCTTAGCAAGCGTGAGAGTACACACAAAGTTCCTCTCTCCTGGTTCCTTGGCAAAAATAAAGAAGCACATAAGGAAGCACTGCAGGATTCCCCCAACAACAGCACACTGGCAGAAGGGGTAAGCAGTCCTTTAGATCAGCAGGCTTCTTGTCCTTGGTTACAGGGTTCCTTGTCAGAAGTGATCTGATTTCCTAGTTCAGGGGTCCTCCTCTTATACCCCTTTTCGTCTTTGATCCCTTTGTCTATGCCGGGGATTTCCCAACATCCTGGGTCTGTGGTGGGTGGAGCTAGGCAGTAGCACCTGGCCTATTCATTGAGCCGGGCCGGGTCCTCAGACGCCCCGCAGGAGGTGGAGCCAGCATTGACACTGGCAGGAGCAGAGCTATCGCCCTCCTGGCAGGAGGTGGGGCTAGGATCGTCCATGGCAGGTACAGAGCCATCAGTCGCTCGGCAGGAGGTGGAGCCAGCATTGTATCAGGCAAGGCAGGCTATCAACAACTACTCTCCCCCTACTCTCAACGTAATGTTCCACTCATCCCATACTGACTCATCCAGACCTCTTGGAGCCACCCAGCTCCTGTCACACACACGTAAGACCAGCAGAGACCAGATATGGTTAGACAAGAAAATAGACACTTTCTAAAAGTGCTATTTTCGAACCCAGAGTCCAAAAACCATCCACACCAACGGATGCGTAATTAAACCCCGAGTTCAGGGATACCAAACTCGACATTGCACCATGCTCCCCGAGCCAGCTAGGATTATAGCGTTAATAATCCCGGCGGCCCATTCTATCTAACGGAGAGCAGGCTACCTCGCAATAGTGAAGCCCTAAGATGGCGGCACTTCACTATCAGGACATGCCAACTTGGTCAGGCTTGTCCTACCTTACACTTACAATGCACCCTGCCCAGGGGCCTACCATAGGGGTGACTAACATGAAGTTAAGGGAAGGTTCGAGGGGCTGGCAAGTAGGTATACCTGCGCAGCCGACGTGACAGTGCAAGACTGCACGTGGGTCTCGCAATGACCGACCCGTAGACATTCTTTTACAAGGCCGCTCCTGTGGGTGGCACAACACGTGCTGCAAGCCCACGAGCGGCATTTGTATTTACAAGCCCTGGCACTCCTGGTGCACTAGACTAGGGACTGACAGTAAACCAAATAAGCCAAACATGGATACAATAGATACATCATTTTAACAGAGGGAGCACTTGCGCTATGGCACTGATCAGCAGTGACACGGCGCCCAAAGCATATACCAGCAAAACATCGTGACACAGTAGAGGCAAACAGCAAAAAAATGGAGGAGAGACTCAAGCCAATGATGTCAGGTCTAACACGTGTCCCCTCCAGCTGAAATGTGGGGAGAACTACCCTTAACCTAGGGAGTCCTCATCACTAAGGCGGAAAAATCTGGACAGACCATCAGCATTGGCGTGATCTGTACCAGGGCGGTGTTCCACCGTAAAGTCCATCCCCTGTAGAGCAATGGACCACCTCAACAGTTTTGGATTCTCACCCCTCATTTGCATTAACCATCTGAGGGGCCTGTGGTCTGTCTGAACCCGGAAGTGAGTCCCAAACAGGTAGGGTCTTAGCTTCTTCAGCGCCCAGACCACAGCAAATGCTTCTCTCTCTATCGCACTCCACCTCGTTTCCCTGGGAAGTAACCTCCTACTGATGAAGGCTACAGGCAAGTCTCGGCCCTCTTCATTCACCTGAGCTAGAACAGCCCCCACGCCATGCTCTGAAGCGTCCGTCTGAACAATGAATTCTTTCGAAAAGTCGGGTGCTTGGAGTATAGGTGCTGTGCACATTGCAGTTTTCAGGGTGTCAAAGGCCGTTTGACAGGCATCAGTCCAGATCACGTTTCGTGGCTGCTTCCTGGAAGTCAGCGAAGTCAAGGGGTGCACAATGTTACCGTAATCCTTGACAAACCTCCTGTAATAACCCGTGAGTCCTAAGAAGGCTCTCACCTGTGTTTGGGTTTTGGGCGGCGCCCAAGCCAGGATGGTATCAATCTTGGGTTGCAGGGGGGCCACCTTACCGCTCCCTACTTGGTGCCCCAAGTACACCACAGAACCCTGCCCAATCTGGCACTTACTGGCCTTGATTGTGAGGCCTGCTCCGCGCAGGGCCAACAACACTTCCTGGAGGTGGCGCAAGTGTTCCTCCCAGCTGGCGCTGAACACTGCGATGTCGTCCAGGTAGGCGGCGCTGAATTCCTCCAGTCCAGCCAAGACATGGTTGACCAACCTCTGGAAGGTGGCGGGGGCATTCTTCATCCCAAAGGGCATCACCCGGAACTGGTATAGCCCATCTGGTGTGGAGAATGCTGACCTCTCTTTTGCCCCATCAGTCAAGGCGATCTGCCAGTACCCAGACGTTAAGTCAAACGTACTAAGGTACCGGGCAGCCCCCAACCGATCGATGAGCTCATCAGCTCTGGGGATGGGGTGCGCGTCAGTCTTCGTGACCGAATTGAGTCCTCAGTAATCCACGCAGAACCGGAGTTCTGGTGAAGCACCAGGCGCTGCAGCCTTTGGGACCAAGACCACTGGGCTGGCCCAAGGACTGCTAGAGGACTCAATCACCCCTAACGCGAACATTTTGGAGACCTCCTCCTTAATGTACGCTCGGACCTTGTCAGTCACCCTGTAAGCCTTGTGCTTCACAGGAGGGCTGTCTCCGGTGTCAACGTCATGGACACACCAATGCGTGACACCCGGAACCAAGGAAAACAGATCCGGGAATTGTCCCAACAGGTGGCGACAATCCTGTTTCTGCTCAAGGGTCAGTGTGTCAGAGAGGACCACACCATCCACTGACCCGTCTTGCTCTTTAGCATATAGGAGGTCGGGAAGAGGCTCACTCTCCTCCTCCGTTCCATCATCTGTAGCTAAGAGCATGCCCACTTCGGACCTTTCTAAGTGGGGCTTCAAACGGTTGACATGCAGGACCCGCAAGGGGTTCCTGGGAGATTTCAAGTCCACCAAGTAAGTGACATCGCTCTTCTTCTCCACAACCTTAAACGGTCCAGTCCACCTGTCCTTGAGCGCACAAGGTTCCACAGGGGACATGACCCACACTTCCTGACCAGGCTGAAGCTCTACCAGAGTGGCATTCCGGTCGTACCATCGCTTCATCTCCTCCTGGCTGGCCTCCAGATTTGCCTGAGCAAGTTCTCTGAAGCGCCGAGTCTGGTTCCGAAAGGCCAGCATGTAGCTGTATACATCCTGGGGAGGTTTCCTGGGAGATTGCTCCCAGCCTTCCTTGACCAGACTCAAAGGCCCTCTTACCGGGTGACCGTATAAGAGCTCAAAGGGGCTGAACCCTAGAGCCTTCTGCGGTACCTCACGGTAAGCAAACAACAGGCATGGCAAGAGGCCGTCCCATTTCCGCCTCATTGGTTCTTCAAGACCCATAAACATGCCTTTCAGGGTCCGGTTGAATCTCTCAACCAGCCCGTTTCCTTGAGGGTGGTAAGGAGTGGTGAACTTGTAGGTTACCCCACACTCCTTCCACAGAGACTTCATATAGTTCGAAATGAAGTTGGTGCCTCGGTCGGACACCACCTCTCTGGGGAACCCCATCCGGGAGAAAACACCCATCAGTGCCCGTCCCACCACGGGGGCCGTCACTGTCCTGAGAGGGATGGCTTCCGGGTACCTTGTGGCATGGTCCACCAAGACCAGGATGAACCTGTTGCCCAGGGCTGTCTTGGGGTCCAGGGGCCCAACAATGTCAATACCCACCCGGTCAAAGGGGGTGCTGACCACCGGAAAAGGTTGGAGGGGAGCCTTCTGCTTCCTTCCGCTTTTCCCACTTGCCTGGCAAGTGCGACAAGTCTTGCAATGGATGTCTACATCCCTACGCATCTGAGGCCAATAAAAATGGGTGACAAGCCTGTCATAGGTCTTGTCCTGCCCCAGATGTCCAGCTAACGGTACGTCATGAGCCAAATCCAGTAGGAAGGCTCTGAAGCGCTGGGGTACCACCAGCACACGGGCTGACCCAGGCTCAGCAGCCTTAGGCTCGCTATACAGGAGGTCGTTCTCCCAGTACACAAAATGTGACCCTGACTGATCACCTGAGGATTGGGCTGAGGCCTGCTGCCTCATGCCCACAAGAGAAGGGCATTCTTTCTGTTCCGCACAGAATTCCTCCCTGGAGGGACCACCATCCTGCTGCCAGTGGGTCAGCTCGGGCAGATCTCCCAGTTCGGCAATTTGTTCCCCGGTGGGCTCCAGGGCATCCCCCTCAGGGTCTACCTCCTTCTGGACCACGGGAACAACGGGGGCCGGTTTCCAGCGCCTCCTGCCTCTTCTCTTCACAGCTGGGTCCTGGGCCGTACTTTCAGGCTCCGGGACCCCATCAACACCCTTACTCGCTGTCATGGAACGAGTGGTTGCACACACCCACTCTGGCACACCCAACATTTTCAAGTGCGCCGCTCTCTCCACCTTAGCCCAAGGGGAGTCTTCCAAATCATTGCCCAGGAGACAGTCGACAGGCATGGCGGGCCTCACAGCAACCTGAAGAGTACCTGAAACTCCCCCCCATTCAAAGGAAACCTGAGCCACCTCACACTCTTTCTGGGAGTTATCGGCAGCTATCACGGGGTAGAATGCGTGGGGAACCACCTGCTCTCTGGACACGAAGTGACACTTGACAGCTGTCACACTCGCTCCGGTGTCTCTGAGGGCTTCCACTCTATGGCCATTAATGGTCACCCACTGCCTATATTTACTAGTGTTACTAGGCAGAGGGGGTGGAGGGACCATTTGCATGTCTCCTAGCGAGACCAGGGACATTTCTGCGGGACCCCTCCCACCATGGACAACCATCTCCTCCCCTCCCAAGGCTACACTTGCCAACTGACGAGGGGGTGCACGCGGCGGTGCATTCGAATCCTTCTTGGGACACTGGGGGTCATAAAACCGGTGTCCCACCTGCCCACAACCGTAGCAGGTTAGGGGGCCCCTATGAACAGGTTTACCCGTCGGGGCCCCTGACTTCTTCTCAGGGGGAGGCTGGGAACCCTTCCCTTGGTTCCCTTGGGGATTACTTTGGGGCCCTTTCTGAGACTCCTTCTGTTTACCCTTGTCCCCCCCACTCTTCTGCTGGGGACCCTGCCCACCTTTGGCTGAGTCTCCCACTGGACCCTTGTGGATCCTGGTACTGACCCAGCGGTCCGCCTCCTCAGCAAGTTTTCTAGGGTTAGATATCTTGCTATCAATCAGGTGCTGGCGCAGCTCTGGAAAACAGTTATTAGACAAGTGCTCCCACGCAAACAAATCATAGAGAGCTTCATAACTTTCCACTTTGCTGCCCTTTACCCAACCATCCATGGCTCTGCAAAAATAAGACACATATTCAACCCACGTCGTACCAGGCAACTTCTTACATTCTCTAAAAGCTTGTCTGTACTGCTCGGGGGTTAAACCATATCGCAACATTAAAGCATCTTTCATATGAGCATACGACATCCTATCCGCAACAGGCATGTCTAACAGGGTATCTCTTCCCTCATTCACAAAGCGACCCCACAACCCCGCTCCCCAATTCTTCTCAGGGACCTGGTGGGCCAACAATGCTAACTCATATGCTTTAAACCATTGACCAATATCTTCATTCTTATTGTAATCTTTGATCACATCTTTCGGGAAGTAAAACTTACTTTCTGCAGGCTCGGATGGAATGCTGCCACCAGAGGGATTCAACTCTAACTTTTTAGCTTGGATATCCAGTTCCCTCAACCTGGCTTCACGCTCCAAAGCTAACTTCTCTCGTTCAAACTCCAACTTTTTGATCTCTAAATCAGCTTCCCTTCTACCTCTTGCATTTTCTAACTCCAACTGCCCATTTATCTTTAGCCTTGCCATCTCCATGTTGTAAGCTCGCTCTTTCGCCCTTTCTTCTCTTTCTTCAGGGGAAAGACCTTTGGAGGAAACACTGCTTCCGGGAGAGGGCACAGGTCCATTCACTGGCACCTCCTCATCCCCTTCCTCTGTGGGTACCACCACCACATCAGAGGGATTTCTGGATTCCCACCAGGCCTGTAATGCTTTATAAAAATCATCTTTTCTCGAGAGGCCGGTGGTAGGAACTTCAAACTGGTTGCAAAAGTGTTTCAGCTCATCTTTCTTGTATCTCTTTTGCTTACTCCTCTCGAACTCTTCAACAACAACGATAGCAGGGGCAGTGACTCCGTTGTCACTCATGGTTAAACTGGCAGTGTTCAGAAAATCAAGTTTCAGGCAAGCGGAGAACAAAAATAGGATCCTTCCGAATCAGATTGTGACTGCGTTATGGTCTGCTTTCACTACGTAGCGCACACTAATCACTGTACATGGGTCATAAATGCAAAGTCCAAATCCTCACCGCTGACCCACCAATGTTAGAACCGGCTGTCTCTAGTTGGCAGAGGTATACACTTCTGACAAATAGGGACACTCCTTTTCTAGTCAGGGCAAGGGGATCACACCCTTCGATAACCCCTGCTCACCCCCTTGGTAGCTTGGCAGAGCAGAACAGGCTTATCTCAGAGGCTGTGCGTTAAGCAATTATGACCACATACAGTAATACAGTGAATACACTACAAATGGACACGACACCGTAGTATTATAAAAATAAGTATCTTTATATAAGACTTAGCACAAGACCAAATAACGGCAAAACTGTACACAATCGGAATAAATACGTTTAGGAAGGAAAAAGGATAGTTCAAAGGTAGTTTCTTCTTTAGCACAAGAGGCTTTTATATCAAGCAAATCTTCTTCTTGGAAACACAGTTCTTTAGCAACAGGGTAACTCACACGGGAGCTACACAACGCTGGGCAGAGATAATCCACAGGTTCGGCGTCGACCGCGAGGAGCGCTGCGTCGGGCCTGGAGTCACACGGACCCCCAACAACACAGTACCTTAGGAAAATGAAGCACACGATGATCAGCGGCGTCGAGCACTCCGGCGTCGCGTCTTCGGTGTCGATCAGGCCACAGCAGGCGTTGTCGATGATGCAGTTGCACAGAGTGAGCAGCGCTCACGGCGTCGAAGGGCACACGGTTGATGCGATCAGCAGCGGGGCAGACACGAGGTCCTCTGGCGTTAGAGCCGTACTCCTACTCACTGGCGTTGCTGCTAGCGTCGGTTGGGCCCAGCGTCCGGTCGTCGTGGTCGCTGGTTCTTTCAGAGGTGCTGGATTCACACTTCCAGCGGATAGCACTTTTTAGCAGGTGAAGTCCTTTAGCCCTGTGACTTCGGCAGGAGACTGGCACTCTTCCAGTCCTTGGAGATTTTCTTAGCAAGCGTGAGAGTACACACAAAGTTCCTCTCTCCTGGTTCCTTGGCAAAAATAAAGAAGCACTGCAGGATTCCCCCAACAACAGCACACTGGCAGAAGGGGTAAGCAGTCCTTTAGATCAGCAGGCTTCTTGTCCTTGGTTACAGGGTTCCTTGTCAGAAGTGATCTGATTTCCTAGTTCAGGGGTCCTCCTCTTATACCCCTTTTCGTCTTTGATCCCTTTGTCTATGCCGGGGATTTCCCAACATCCTGGGTCTGTGGTGGGTGGAGCTAGGCAGTAGCACCTGGCCTATTCATTGAGCCGGGCCGGGTCCTCAGACGCCCCGCAGGAGGTGGAGCCAGCATTGACACTGGCAGGAGCAGAGCTATCGCCCTCCTGGCAGGAGGTGGGGCTAGGATCGTCCATGGCAGGTACAGAGCCATCAGTCGCTCGGCAGGAGGTGGAGCCAGCATTGTATCAGGCAAGGCAGGCTATCAACAACTACTCTCCCCCTACTCTCAACGTAATGTTCCACTCATCCCATACTGACTCATCCAGACCTCTTGGAGCCACCCAGCTCCTGTCACACACACGTAAGACCAGCAGAGACCAGATATGGTTAGACAAGAAAATAGACACTTTCTAAAAGTGCTATTTTCGAACCCAGAGTCCAAAAACCATCCACACCAATGGATGCGTAATTAAACCCCGAGTTCAGGGATACCAAACTCGACATTGCACCATGCTCCCCGAGCCAGCTAGGATTATAGCGTTAATAATCCCGGCGGCCCATTCTATCTAACAGAGAGCAGGCTACCTCGCAATAGTGAAGCCCTAAGATGGCGGCACTTCACTATCAGGACATGCCAACTTGGTCAGGCTTGTCCTACCTTACACTTACAATGCACCCTGCCCATGGGCCTACCATAGGGGTGACTAACATGAAGTTAAGGGAAGGTTGGAGGGGCTGGCAAGTAGGTATACCTGCGCAGCCGACGTGACAGTGCAAGACTGCACGTGGGTCTCGCAATGACCGACCCGTAGACATTCTTTTACAAGGCCGCTCCTGTGGGTGGCACAACACATGCTGCAAGCCCACGAGCGGCATTTGTATTTACAAGCCCTGGCACTCCTGGTGCACTAGACTAGGGACTGACAGTAAACCAAATAAGTCAAACATGGATACAATAGATACATCATTTTAACAGAGGGAGCACTTGCGCTATGGCACTGATCAGCAGTGACACGGCGCCCAAAGCATATACCAGCAAAACATCGTGACACAGTAGAGGCAAACAGCAAAAAAATGGAGGAGAGACTCAAGCCAATGATGTCAGGTCTAACATAAGGTATCTCCTTTTGAGGTGGAAAACTTGTCTTACTATAGTATTGAGTCAGTTGAGTTAGTTAACCAGTCCATTACTACCCTGACAGTCAGACTGGAAAACCTCGAAGTAGGCCTAAAGAAAATTCTTAAAAACCAGTCTGGTCATACAAAAGGGAATTATACATAATATAGGGGTTCCTGGTACATTACTGCAGTCTGGAAGTGTGAACCTGAACAATACACCAACAATAATAAATGAGCTGACTGGTGAAAGGAATACGGAAAAGGGAAATAGGACTAGGACACAACTAAAATCCCCAATAACTAGGCGCTGGCCCCTACACCATATACGGTAATCTCAGCTAATGGTCCAGTTCCTTTTTCAAGGGAAAAAAAATGAAAAGTTTAGGTCACCTTTAGCAAGAGCCACAAATCTATAATTTCATCTTTAGGTACAATCAAGGAAACATAAATCTAGGGCTGCCTGTTCCTTGAGGGAAAGGGCAGTAACCTGACTAACTGTAGGTGACACAATTTAATCCTGTATATCTCTTTTCTTTTTCTTCAATATTATATAGCCAAATTTGACATACACTGGTAAAGCGTTGTCTGTCTTGTTCACAGCATGAAAAATCATATCTGTGAAATTTAATATCAGCGCAAATTCACCCAACTGTTGTGCAGCGATATGCATCGTCATGAAGATCCCTTCACAACACAGGGGAACTTGTAATAGTATAAGAAGCAACAACATAAAACAAAAACATGCATAAGATAAAAAACACACACATGCCAAGCCATCAGATATACGCGCTGTATATCAAGCACAAAAAGCATAGAAAAAAGTACAATAGCATATGTAAATAAGCGCTGACACACAACACCATTGCATGCACTTTATGCACTGTGAACCTGAAGCCCAAAACCCAATATTCTGGCCTGCTTAATTTGTCAGGCTTAAAATCGAAATTACACCAAAATTACTTTCTTTTACTTTCCTCGCCCTCCGTTTGACAGCAGATCACCAGTCAGTGGAGATCAGCTGTCAAATACAGCTTACTGTGTCGCTTCTGACACACAGGACCAGCAGTAACAATTCATAAAAGTATAAAATGCAAAATCATGAAAAAATGCACAAACATTTCTTCTTCAAAGGACTTATACAAAAAAAATTCTCTTTTTAACATACTGCTGATACTGCACATACCACACAAAATATCAACTGTAACCAACCATCTTTTGTAAACATGCTAAACCACCTTAATTTTGACTGTCCAAAAATAAAACTCTTTCACAGACACTCTGCGTGTCCCATGCGCCAACCCCCTTTAAGGCCCTGCTATTTTTGCAAGGCTGGTCAGAAATGCACTTCTCGGAGACAAAGCCCTAATGTAATAGGCTGCAGATGTCGACGTGAAAGCCTCGCAATGTGCAAGCTTTAATTTCTGTTTGTCAGAGAAGCTTTTCCAAGCAGTGATTTCTTCATCTGTTTTCACTTACTTCTAAACCCCCATCTCACTGACCCTAAGGTCAAAATCTGCCTCGCGCACTCCGCGCTCCTCAGCCCCCCTTCTCTTTTCCCTCACTCCGACGCTGACAAAGACAAAAAGCCTTCCTAACTCTCTCTAACCTACAATAATCAACCTTATTGAAAAACACTTGTTATATAAATGACTTCTTTTAGGGGCTAAAATTTATTTATTCTTAGATTATTAAAACATTTACTGTGAATAATTCGCAGAACATAAGAGAACATAACATACCAGCTTTAGAACAAATGCTTGCTACCACCCTATGCAATGGTACTCATTTCATCAACCTTAAATGGATAAACGGATCAGTAGGCTCAGCTAAAGTTAGAACCTTCAACCCTGATATTAAACACAAACCTCTGCACCGGGCACATTGGCTCACTGAGCCATTAAAAGCAACCTCAAATGGTAACAACCTGCAAGTTTGTATTATACACAAATGTATGCATTTACTGAAGCCTGAGACACTTTAAAGCTATTGTAAATGGCAAGAATGCTGTTTAAAAGTCTATCTAACTCAATTTCGACTTTGATCTCTGGGGCACTTAAAAATAAAGATCCTACAATTGCATTACTTATTAATCATCCTCAGAATGTTCTTTACAGATTGCAGAGATTGGACATTAGACATCTCTCATGTAATTCCTAAGAAAAATTTGTTTTTTACGCCTGTAAAATTCCATATGCTAATGTCCTCATTATGCAGGACAGCACAACTTAAATTAAATTATAATGCTAGGAAGTCACAGTATGAGCATTAAGCTTCATGAATAGTAAAAAACGAATTTTGTAGCACTTATTTTTAATAATTATTTTTCATAATTAATAATTATTTTTAATAAACCCAATCATTTTTGATAATTCCACATATAAAAGCAAGCTGCATCTCTTGCCTATCATTTTAGACGCATTCATTTATAAGCCTAAGCACAGAAGCCTAACTTGAAACATGAAAAAATTTGGCGCCACATTTTTTCTTTCTAAAAAGGACAATTTTTATTTAGCAACAGACGCAAAAATATGCTTACAAAAATGCTTAAAGAGAGGAAACCCTTTATTGAAATGCCTTCCTGTAATACAAAATAATGAACCTTAGTTTTGGAACCTTTTGAAAACAACATTCTGAAATGCAAAGATTCACTGTGTTTAACTGAGGGCAAAGTCCTGGCTGAGTAAATACTCCTGTTTATTTAGCTTGTCTCTCAGCATTGTACTTTGAGCACGGTGGCAGTCTTTTTCAAATGAAGACACATCAATGCATGTTCTATAATATGCGTCTGAGCTCAGCAAAAATTTACTTCAGCTTAAGTGTTTGCCTGGTAATATCTAATACAATGTATGTAAGTAAAAAATGCTATAAGTTTGGTTTTCTACAAAACACACCATTCGTTTTTGGGGGCCTCTTTATTCCTAGTGAATGTGAATGTTTAATTTTATTTTTTTTAAGCATTTAGACATTTTGCTTAATAGACTGAAACATAAAAAAAACTACAAACACACATTTGAGCTCATTTCAGACATAAACAGAAAGGGGTCAAAACACTCAGGACACACAATACGGTGCGCTTTAGCCATGCATTTAGAAGTTTCACTAATGGGAAAACCACATAGACATTTAAATACACATTTAACCCACAAATCAATACTCAGGACAGAAACAAAGGACAGCCCACAGACTGTTCTTGAACCAAACCATTGCAAATACTAGTTGTAAGTCATATTTACAAGAAACGCTTCTCAATAGTGTTCCAAAAGACTGTAAAAACAGACTGCTGCATATCCAAGAAGCCAAAACACACAATTGCGCAGAACAAAGGATCCTTGTTTTGTATTATGTCATATTTTAATTCCCTGGGGATGCAAAATCACCAAGGAAGAAATATATTTTTAAATCTAAACCTATTTAAATATTCCCTCTAGGGGAGCCGGCTAATTTACTTCACATCACACTATGGTACCTTTCAAAAAAGCAACACATTCTTCGATGTGCGCTTGAAAACAGGCATGCCAAAAATATTTGCAGAATATGCAAATATTATAATCAAAGTAGTGCTTAAGGTACTTTTCGTACGTGCAAAGTTCAACAAAACCAAATACAGAAAAATCACCTCAGTACCTGCCTGCACAAATTGCAATTTGCATATCCAAAATCCAAAACATATCTAAAGTTGGCCAACACAAATTCCAAAATTCCAAAGCTACAGTAAGCGTTACTAAACTACCTTACTCTTACTAATCAAAAGGTTATCCAAATTCTAACTGTCAAGTTCTACATGACCTAACGGTCTTTTTTAGAATACTCACGCCAAAAAAAGGTTCTCAGTCAGGAGTGACATCATGTGGAGGATCAAAATCAGGAAGATCAGAAATATACTGGGCTGCAGAGACAAAGAATCTCCAAAATCTCTGTGCACAGAGTACCTTCTTCGTAGAATCCTGTCCTGTCCTCCTCAGTAGATTTCTGTCTTCAGACAAGATCACTCCCTCAGATAGCCACTTCTCTGATGAGGCCCGCATTGGCCGCGCCATTTGTAGAAATTAAAAAATCCACTTCTCAGGGGTCTCACTGATACTTAGTCCATTCAAACCAATAATAAGGAATTTGGCACAGAAGCTGGAAATATAAAAAAACATTTTTATAAAACTCAAATGAGTGAGGCTACGTCACACAGAAGCCTTAGCAACTGAATGAGGCAGTCTGCTAGAATGGTCATACTTCACGTCTTATATACTGTTTATCCTGCCCCAGGCATGTAAGGGAGTTGTACCAATTACATTCCTAAACAAATGGAAAATCGGGAGTGTCAGCAGGTGGGTAGCCTTTGGGGTTTTAGCAGGATATCGGCAAAACATTATAATTACATAGTTCACAAAGGATAATCTGATTTAGATGGCACTGCAGGGCATGGCATGATTACATGTACAGTATCCCAACCCAAAAGTCAATCATTAAGAATGTCCCAAATTCAACCTCCAAAAGCCGGACAAAGCTATAATTGAAAGCATAACCCATGTAATGAAGAAACATAAAAAGAAACAGTAACAGATGATGAACAAGATGAGGCATGTGCAAGGAAACTAAAAGTTAACGATATCCTGAACATTGATTGGCAATCTTAGACAAAGATCGATCAGAGAAATTGGTTTTGCGAGGCCAGTTTCAGGTGAAGAGGTCAGTTTCTATAGTTCACTCCAGTGTCAGAAAGAAACCTAGTTAATGTGTACATGAACCAAGAAGGCCAGGTCACTTTGTTTGTCAGGCTGCCTTCATGAGCCTACGTGAGGGCAACACAATTTGGTGGCACAGTACAAAATGGAACCCATATTTTAAAAAGGAGTTGTGCAATCTAGTGTACTTGGAAATTACAGAACGTCACCCCCCAGGGACCCCCAGTATGCAAGGGGAATTAGTTCTCCCTCTGCAAACGCACCCGGGGGCTGCATTGCAGAGAGGTGTAAAAAGGGGCGTGGCCTCATTACACCTCTCTGCAATGCAGCCCCCTTACCCATACTGGAGGTTCCTGGTGGGCTAGTTGGCCCCCAGGGACCCACAGTATGCAAGGGAAATTAGTTCCCCCTCTGCAAACGCGCCAGGGGGCTGTGTTGCAGAGAGGTGTAAAAAGGGGCGTGGCCTCATTTCACCTCTCTGCAACACAGCCCCCTGGCGCATACGGGAGGTTCCTGGTGGGCTAGTTGGCCCCCAGGGACCCCCAGTATGCAAGGGGACTTAGTTCCCCCTCTGCAAACGCGCCAGGGGGCTGCCTTGCAGAGAGGTGTAATGAGGCCACGCCCCTTTATACACCTCTCTGCAGCACAGCCCCCTGGTGCATACTGGAGGTTCCTGGTGGGCTAGTTGGCCCCTAGGGACCCCCAGAATGCAAGCCGACTTAATCCCCCAACTTAGAATGCGCTACAGGCGCGTTTGCACAGTGGTGAAGGTAGGGGGCAGGGCTTGAGGTGATATGTGTTCAAACATGCCCTGTGATGCGTTTTAAGTTGGGGAATTAATCCCTCTCCAATCCAGAGGTCCCCTAGGGCCCAACTAGTCCAACAGGTACCTCCAGTAAGTGCCACGGAGCTGCGTTGCAGAGTGTTGTAAAAAGGGGGCGTGCCCTCTGAACACCTCTCTGCAACACAGCTCCCTGGCGCATACTGAGGGCACCTGGTGGGCTAGTTGTCTCACAGGGGACCTTAGGATTGAAGAGGAATTAATTCCCCAACCTAAAACGCGCCACAGGGCGTGTTTGCACACATGTCACCCCAGGTCCCGCCCCTTCCTTCACTATTGAGCAAAATATTCCTCTAAAATCAGCCGAACTACGAATTCCGATTTACTCACCTGTTATCACGAGAGACGTCAGTGCTGCATCTTTGAGCCCGGTACGGACCCTGAAAAGTAAATCTAAGCGTACTTACCAGAAACTTGTATTTCCTTCCATAGTAATCTATTGTGTGGTTTTCACCAGAAAAGTTTCTAAGTGTCTATTTTTGAAACGTACAAATATTCCTCTAAAATCAGCCGAACTACAAATTCCGATTTACTCACCTGTTATCAGGAGAGACCTCAGTGTTGCATCTTTCAGCCCACTACTGATCCTGAAAAGTAATTCTAACCATACTTACGAGTAACTTGAATTTCCTTCCAGAGGCTAACATTGACTGGTTTCACTTGGAAATTCTTCTAAGTGTGGAGTTTTGGAACTTAAAAAAATTCCACTAAAATCAACTGAACTACGAATTCCGATTTACTCACCTATTATCAGGAGAGACCTCAGTGCTGCATCTTTCAGCCCACTACTGATCCTGAAAAGTAATTCTAACCATATTTACAGTAACTTGAATTTCCTTCCAGAGGCTAACATTGACTGGTTTCACTTGGAAATTCTTCTAAGTGTGGAGTTTTGGAACTTTAAAAAATTCCTCTAAAATCTGTTGAACTACGAATTCCGATTTACTCACCTGTTATCAGGAGAGACCTCAGTGCTGTATCTTTCAGCTCACTACTGTTCCTGAAAAGTAATTTTAACCGTACTTACCAGTAACTTGAATTTCCTTCCATAGGATATCATTGCCCGCTATATAAAATATATATAAATTAAAAAAAGAATAAAAAAAGATATTACAATTTAAATATTTTTTAAAACATTTTTTTTCAATGTATATTAAAAATATGTAATGTGATTTAAAAAATGAAATATCTAAAAATAAATCCTTTAAAACAATGTAGTAAATCAGTATAAAGAAAATATACCAATTAATACATTTAAAAATTATAATTTACAAAACCTTTGAAATTCGCTGAAAAACCATAGGTTTCAGCCCTGCTATAGTTAGGAATTAGCATTTAAAAAACCTTAGAAATTCACTGAAAAAAACATAGGTTTCACACATGTTATAGTTAGCTGGACATTTCACTCATACAAAACCATTGATATTCTCCTGTTTTAGTTAGTTCAGCTAACTATAAATCACGCGCCCGCAATGCACTGCTGATGACGGTCATATTACATCACTCATGACATGGTCAGTGACATCACTCATGACATCACTGATGACATCTCAAATTTATCCGAAACAATGTTGTTGGAATAAATGTTGGCGTGGCCTGGAAATTCGCACCGGTCTCAGCTAGTTATGAGACAGGAGATGTGCATATATATCATAGATCTGAAGCCCAAATAAAATAACATTGGTGTCAATTTCTGTGCGATTCGTGTCTTCTCTGTTCGCCACACGAGGTGCGGAAGTGCGGATATATATATATATCTATCCAAAACAACAACGTCCTTCCGGGAACCGGAGACCCTTGGAGTGAGGCGCGCTGGCCGGCGGAGCGTGCTGGTAATCAAAGTTTACAGTCCATCAAGGTTGAGCGCGCACAAAGGCAACAACTGGATGGTAAGGGTAAAAGGGGATCTATTGCATCATAAACCCGGCGTTACGCGTTTCAGCCATAAGATGGCCTTGATCACAGACAGAGTGAAGTGCACAGTCTGTTACATATACAGGTAGTCATGGCAATGTACAAATGACTACACGACGTCAAGTGGTACAATGAGAATTGAGGGCATCTTAGAACTATACAAGCAAGGTACAACAAATTACCCCATGCATGCAGTGGCCGTATTGGAACTTGCTATATAATATAGATTGTGTAGTAGCCCTGAACCACCCCACTGCGTGAAACACTTATCATCAATGGTGTACTGTCTTTCTTACACAGTACATAGTGGCTATCCCACTGGGAATGTATGTGTGGCTTAAATGCAGCCTATTAGTCTATGTGATGGAGTGAGGTACAACATGCAAAGGAGGACTTGGTAGCTGCATAGTGCCAAGGGTGCGTCCACTCTGGACCCAGGTATATGGCTACAGGCTTGCTTGGTGTATGAAGGGTATAAACATGAGAGCATGGAAAGATAGCTACATGCAGCCTAGCAGTGAGTGTGATGTCATAGTGACATATTTGTATAAGAGAGAGGCCTAACTAACAAAATAGGTCTTGGTAGTGGCAAAATGTCCAGGGTACGTCTACTCTGGATCCAGGTGTGTTATTGCAGGTTGCCAGAAAGTGCACATAAGCTTTTGGTGATAAAAGCAAAGGCAGGCTGGTATGTCAAAGGGAGGCAGACGTGTGTATTGTAAAATGATACATTGAAAAAGTACTAAGTCTCAAATGTGAAAATGAAACAAAATATCCCAGTGTAGACCATACATGTACTCCGTATTTGGAAACAATAATTAACACAGTGAAAAGTAAACATAAAATTGGGAGAGTTCCTTATCTGGACAACTTGGAACATGAGGTGGATGTTAGTACGAAGAAACAGGTAGGGAGCCCACCAAAAGTGCACTGGATCGATCCGAAGGGTCCCTTCCTTTCCTCCTGAAAGAGAAGGATACAAAGACAAATGAGTGCGAGGGTAAAGTCCTTCGAGAGATACTCAGAAGGTCAAAAGCCAATGTACAAGAACAACTGTTAAGTGACTCTAGAACACAACAAACAATGTTTAAGGAAAATGCATAGACAAGGAATTGAACAATTAAAATATTAACTGATACATTGAAATAGTCACAGAACATAAGACATATAGGCATATAAGCATGTATCATTCTTCATGCAAATGTATGGCCATCTCTTCGTCCTTGTTGAGGCCTCCAGGTGATATTGTCCCAAGGTTGATAATGTGTCTGGATTCCCTTTTCCTTAGTTGCAAAACCCTGTTGCCACCCCTGATGTAGACGGTGACTTGTTCGATTGCAAAATAACTGAGTTTTGAACAGTCTGAGAAATGGTGTGTCTCAAAATGCCTGGCTATTGGATAGTGTATATCCTTATTGGTGATGGCCCTCATGTGTTCCAATACTCTCTTTTCTGCCATGTGTGTGGTGCTATTTACATATCTAAGATTGCAGGGGTACTCCAAAATGTACCGTACGAATGTAAAGCTGCATGTGAGGAACTGTTAGAACTGGGGGTCTCTAGTTGGCAGAGGTAGGTACCACTGTCTAAATAGGGACCCTTGCTTCTAGTCAGGGTAAGGAGGAAACCCTCTGAGATAACCCCTGCTCACCCTCGTGGTAGCTTGGCACGAGCAGTCAAGGCTTATCATAGGCAATGTGTAAAGTATTTGGACGAAAACTCACAGTAACACAGTGAAAACACCAAAAACTGACTCCACAACAGTTTAGAAAAAAAAGGTATTTAATCTAAACTACACAAGACCAAAACAACAAAAATCCAACATACACAGTTAAAGAATATGGTTGCACAAGAGTTCTTAATGTTAGTGTTAAAATGATCCACAGTTGGTGAAAAGTTCACAGTAGCGTCACGTTTAGCCAACAATACCTTTAAATGCGACAAAGTTCCAAAACAGAAGCTGTTGCGGTGGAAAACAAGCGATGCATTACTCCTGAGACCCTGGGGAGGCGTAAGTAACAATTCCGCTGGATGTTGCGGCGTGCAGCGACGAATTCGATCTGTATGGTGAGGAAGGCGATGACTTGTATAGATTCTGGTACGGAGGTTCCGTAGGAAAATGCTCGCAAAGGCACGATGCGATGATTCTCGCAGCGACATGATGCTGTGATCTCACCCAGAGATGACAGGCTCTGCGACGATGTTTGCAGCGGCGGAAATCTTCCCGCTAACGAAGGGTGCAACGTCTGACGATCTCGGTCTTCGTATCAACGGGAATTTTCTCGCTCAGCCGGGGTTGAGATAAATTTTCTATAGCAAAGTCTTTAAAAGCTTGGTTTCCAGCTCCCCAACACAGGTACAACTGCCAGAGGCACCAAACATGGGCCACCCACTCCAGGAAGAACAGAACTCTCTTAGTAGAGTTCAGGGAAGCTGGGGGTGAAGTCCTTTTGTTTCTGGGACTTCATAACAGGGAGCCAGCTCTCTCGCTCAGGCCCTTGGAGATTCCCTCAAGCAAGGGGACACAGCACAGAGCAAAGTCCTACCCCTGTCCCTGGCAGCAAAGCAACAGCAGGTCAGTCCAGCAGAGCAACATCTTCCTTCTTCAGTTTCAGCTTTCTCCTTGGCAGAGGTTCCTTCTTGATTCCAGGATGATCTAATTTTCTGTTGTCAGGGGTCCTGTACTTATACCCCTAAAAGTCTTTGTTCTCTTTGTGCAAGTGGGCCCTGAACCCGGTCTGAACCAGTTCTGGGTGTTCCTTGAGCACATCTTTTCCTGGCTTCTCCTTTCCTTTCAGAGTGAGGGGCAGGGTCGTCAGCCACCCAGCAAGGGGTGGAGCCAGCATTGTGGAAGGCAGGCACAGCCCTATTCAGGCCCAGGTGTTATCTCCTCCCACCACTCAAGTTGCAAATGCAGTAATTCAGCCTAGGGCTGACCCAGTCAGCCTCCTGGGGGCTCCCCAGCCCCTGTCACTCTCAAACCAGACAGTCAATTCATAAACAGGCCAAGGCACACAGAAAGGTCAGACAATTGAACAGCTACTTTCTAAAAGTGCTGTTCTCAAACACAGAATTTAAAAACAACCTTTGCTAAAAGATGTGTTATTAAATCCTGAGTTCAGGGATACCAGACTTTTATGTCCTATCTTGTCCCTATGGGAAGATATGCTGGTAGCCACTGTAGCCAGCATCCCCCATGATAGCCTATGGAGCAAGATAGCCTTACAGCAGTGAAAAACGAAAATGGCTGTAATTCACTACCAGAGCATGTCACCTGCACAAGTACATGCCCTACCTTTGACATACACTGGATTTATGACGTTACAACTCATACTTTTACAACGCATACCTTTACAACGCATTTTTTACAACGCAACATCCATTACAACGCATTCCATTACAACGCATGCAATTACAACGAATTCTTAAAAACTACCTTTACAACGCATTCCATTATATCGCATACTACCTTTACAACGCATACCATTACAACGCATAACATTACATTGCTTGTAAGGTAAGTATTGGATAGTGTAGGGGTAAAAATTACTATTCTAACTCCAGGGGGGTGCAACAGTAGGGTAAATGAGGGATAGTGTAGGGGTAAAAATTACTATTCCTACTCCAGGGGGTGCAACTGTAGGGTAAGTGTTGGATAGTGTAGGGGTATAAATTACGATTCTAACTCCAGGGGGTGCAACAGTAGGGTAAGTGTTGGATAGTGTAGGGGTAAAAATTACTATTCTAACTCCAGGGGGTGCAACAGTAGGGTAAGTGTTGGATAGTGTAAGGGTACTATGTGTTGTAATGCCATGCGTTGTAATGGTATGCGTTGTAATGACTGTGTTGTAATGACATATGTTGTAGTGGTATGCGTTCTAGTGTCATGCGTTGTAATGGTTGCGTTGTAATGGGATGCGTTGTAATGGATGTTGCATTGTAAAAGTTTTGTTGTAATGGTAGTGCATTGTAAAGGTTGGTTGTACAGGTTGTTTCCCCATACACTGCACCCTGCCCAAGGGGGTACCTTGGGCCTTCCATAGGGGTGACCAACGTGCACAGAAAGGGAAGGGTTAGGCCCGGTCAGTGGGGACACTGACCAGGAGGACATGGCAGTTCACAGACTGCACATAGGCACTGTGGTGGCAGGCCCGAGACACCATTGTAAGCCTACTCATGTGGGTGGCACAATCAATGCTGCAGGCACACTAGTAGCATTTGACATCACCAGCCCTGGGGACTCAGGGCACTTTACTAGGGACTTCTGGGTGATACAAATATGCAAATCAGGTGCATCCAATTACAATAACAATTTACACAGGGAGGACTTACACTCTGACACTGATCAGCAGTGGCAGAGTGTCCAAAGCATCTAAACCAGCAAAAACGAAACCCAGCACAGCATCAAAAATACACGAGGTAGAGGCAAAAAGATAGGGGGAAACTACGCCAAGGATGCCAGGTCTAACATGTGTCCCCTCCAGCTGAAAGTGGGGAGAACTGCCCACCCTCTTGGGAGTTCTCTTCACTAAGGTGGAAAAACCTGGACAGACCATCAGCATTGGCGTGTTCTGCGCCAGGGCGGTGTTCCACCGTAAAGTCCATTCCCTGTAGGGAGCTGGACCACCTCAACAGTTTTGAATTCTCACCCCTCATCTGCATTAACCATCTGAGGGGCCTGGTCTGTCTGAACACGGAAGTGAGGTCCAAACAGGTAGGGCCTCAGCTTCTTCAGAGGCCAGACCACAGCAAAAGCTTCCCTTTCAATTGCACTCCACCTCTGTTCCCTGGGGAGTAGCCTCCTACTAATGAAAGCTACAGGCTGGTCCCAGCCCTTGTCGTTGATCTGGGAGAGTACTGCTCCCACACCATGCTCTGAAGCGTCTGTCTGCACTATGAACTCACTGGAGAAGTCAGGTGCCTTGAGCACCGGTGCTGTGCACATGGCAGTCTTCAGGGTATCAAAAGCAGTTTGGCAGGCTTCGGTCCAATTCACTTTCCTAGGCTGCCTCTTGGAGGTCAGCTCTGTCAAGGGGCAACGATGGTGCCATATCCCTACGACAAACCGTCTGTAATACCCGGTGAGTCCTAAGAAGACTCTCACCTCTGTCTGGGTCTTGGGGGGCTCCCAAGCCAGAATGGTATCAATCTTTGCCTGTAGGGACGCAACCTGGCCGCTCCCTACCTGGTGTTCCAAGTACAACACTGATCCCTGCCCTATTTGGCACTTGCTGGCCTTGATAGTGAGGCCTGCCCTCTGCAGAGCCTTCAACACTTCGCAGAGGTGTTGCAAATGTTCCTCCTATATGGAGCTGAACGCAGCAATGTCATCCAGGTAGGCGGCGCTGAATTCCTCAAGCCCGGTCAGTACCTGGTTAACCAGTCTCTGGAAGGTGGCAGGGTCATTTTCAAACCAAAGAGCATGACTCGGAACTGGAAGTGCCCCTCTGGTGTTGAGAATGCTGACCTCTCTTTGGGCCCATCAGTTAAGGCAATCTACCAGTACCCAGAAATTAAATCAAACGTACTGAGGTACCGGGCAGCTCACAACCTATCCACGAGCTCATCAGCCCTGGGGATGGGGTGTGCGTCAGTCTTGGTGACCGCATTGAGCCCACGGTAGTCCACTCAAAACCTGAGTTCTGGAGTTGCACCGGGCGCAGCAGCTTTTGGGACTAAGACCACTGGGCTAGCCCAGGGGCTGCTGGAGGGCTCAATTACTCCTAGCGCCAACATCTTGGAAACCTCTTCCTTGATCCTGGGCCTGACCTTGTCAGCTACCCTGTAAAATGTCTGTTTCACAGGCAGACTATCTCCAGTATACACATCATGGACGCACCAATTGGTGACACCTGGGGTCAGGGAGAACAGGGAGGAAAACTGACCCAACACCTGGCGACAGTCCCTCTGCTGTTCTGGTGTCAGGGTGGGCGAGAGGACCACACCATATACTGACCCGTCTTGCTCCTTAGCTGCCAGGAGGTCAGTGAGAGGATCACTATCCTCTTCCCCTCCAGCATCTGTAACCATGAGCATTGTCACTTCAGACCTCTCAAAGTGTGGTTTGAGGCGGTTTACATGCAAGACTCTCAGGGGCTGCCTGGGAGTCTTCAATTTAACCAGGTAGGTTACTTCGATCTTGCGCTCCACCACCTCATGTGGCCCAGTCCACTTGTCTTGGAGCGCACAAGGCTCCACTAGCACCATCACCCACACTTTCTGCCCAGGTTGAAATTCGACCAGAGTGGTATTCTGGTCGTAGCATCTTTTCATTTCTTCCTGGCTAGCTTCCAGGTTCTCCTGAGCGAGCTTCCTGAAGCGTTGTGTCTGGTTGCAGATGGCCAGCACATAGCTGAACACATCCTGGGGTGTTTTCTAACGGGATTTCTCCCACCCCTCCTTCACCAGTGTGAGAGATCTTCTAACAGGTTGGTCATACAGGAGTTCAAAGGGACTGAACCTTTGATTGTCCTGAGAGGGACTTCTTCCGGGTACCGGGTGGCATGGTCCACCAAGACCAGGATGAACCTGTTGCCTAAGGCTGTCTTGGGGTCCAGGGGCCCCATAATGTCGATGCCCATCCGCTCGAAAGGGGTGCTCACCACAGGAAAGGGTTGGAGGTGTGCCTTGCACTTCACTCCAGTCTTGCCACTGGCCTGACATGTTTGGCAAGCTCTACAAAAGGTACCAACGTGCTTCTTCATCTGGGGCCAGTAGAAGTGGGTGACAAGCCTGTGTAGGGTCTTGTCTTGCCCCAGATGTCCTGCGAGAGGCACATCATGAGCCAGACCCATTAGGAAGTTCCTGAAGCGTGCGGGTACCACCAGTACACGGGCTGCACCGGGCTCAGCAAACTTAGGCTCACTATACAACAACTCATCTTCCCAGTAGATGAAGTGATCTCTGAACGCTCCACCTGCTACCTGGTCTGCAGCCTGTTGCCGCATACCAACAAGAGAAGGGCACTCTTTCTGCTCCTTGAAGAATTCCTGCTTGGAAAGCCCACCTTCTTGCTGCCAATGGGTCAGCTCAGGTAGGTCGCCCAGTTCGGCCACCTGTTCCCCTGTAGGTTCTAGGACTTCCCCCTCAGGTTCTGCTCCTTCCTGGACCGTGGGAAAGGCTGAGGTTGGTTTCCCACGCCCTCTGCCCTTTCCTCTCTTGGCAGGTCTCTGGGCCACAGTTTCAGGCTCCAGTTCTGCTGAATCACCCCTACTGGCTGCCATAGCACGAGTGGTCACACAGATCCACGCCGGCAAACCCAACATCTCCAAACGAGTTCTGTGTTCTACATCCTTCCAGGGAGAACTGTCCAGGTCATTACCTAGCAGTCAGTCTACAGGCAAGGCATCACTGACAACAACTTCCAAGACACCAGAGTCCCCTCCCCATTCAAAGGGAACATGCACCACTTTGCAGAGGCGCACTGAGCTATCAGCTGCAACTACCGGAGGGAGTACATTGGGGATACACTGCTCTTCAGACACCCACTGACACCTCACGGATGTCACTCTGGCTCCTGTGTCTCTCAGAGCCTCTATCTCCCTCCTATTGACGGTCACCGTCTGCCCGTATTTCTTAGTGTTAGGGGGCAGTAAGGTTTCCTGAACCATCTCTTGGTCTCCTAAAGAGACAAGGGTCATCACTGCTAGCTCCCCTTCCCTACTAGAAATCAAATCCCCTCCCAAAGCTACACTTGCTAACCCTGGGGCTGGAGCACCAGCGGGTGCTGGGGGTTTCTTGGTGCACCGGTTGATAACATGTCCCACCTCATTGCAGTGAAAGCAGGTAGGGGACCGCTGTTTTCCCATCTGCCCCTAGGGGGCCATGGCTGTCTAGGTCTGGGGGGTTGGAACTCCTTTCCCTGGGAACTATTTTGGGGGCCCTTGAGAGAACTCCTTTTGGTTACCCTTGTCCCCCCCACTCTTCTGCTGGGGACCCTGCCCACCTTTGGCTGAGGTACCCACAATTCCTCTGTGGACCCTGGTACTGGTCCAGTGGTCCGCCTCCTTAGCAAGCTCAATGGGATCTGTCAGCTTGCTGTCTAAAAGAGGCTGGCGCTGCTCTGGAACACAAAGACTACTCAAGTGCTCCCAACTTATTAAATGCAACAACCCCTTATAATCAGTTACTTTGCTGCCCTTCATCCAACCTTCCAGTGCATGAGAGTACAAATTCACACACTCCATCCAAGCCTCAGACTTTTTCTTTATAGAGTTTCTAAACTGCAGTCTGTACTGCTCTGGAGTAAGTCCATATCTGAGACATAGGACCTCCTTCATATTGTGGTAGGTCATGCCACCTGCTAACTCTAAGGGCTCTAGAGCGCTCCTCCCAGAAGCCTCAAAATGTTTCCACATGCCCGCCCCCAAATGCTGTTCAGGCACACCATTCATTTTCAATGCAATTTCATAAGAAGTAAACCAGGCATAAATATCCTCACTCCTATTGTAATTCTGTACCAGATCCTTGGGAATATATACTTTACCCCCCTGCGCTGGCTGTGCGCTGCCACCATTTGAACTGGCATTCACCTCCTTGGCTTTAAGATCCAGTTCTCTCATGCTCAACTCATGAGCCAGAAGCAATTTCTTTTCCTCCAAGGTGCGGGCACTTTTGCTCTCTTCTGCCGCCTTTTCTCTTTCCTTTTCCATTTCCAATTGCTTCATTTTTTACTTCAGGACTTCCTAGTCATATTCTCTCACTCTTTGGTTGTCCTCTAACTCTTCTTGAGTGAAACCCCTACTGGAATGGTTGCTGCCAGGCCTTGAGCCTTCTCTGCTCACAGGCAGATCTGTGATTTGAAAACCATTCCCTGTACTTGCATCATTTCCCTCTTGTGCCTCCCAATTGGCCATCAAGATTCTCTGCAATCCTCTTTCCTGGCATTGCTCTTTATGGGGCACTCAAACTGTTGGCAGAATTGCTTAAGATCGTTTGCTCTGTAGGAATACAAATCCTCAATGACAAATTGCAATCCCAATTCTGCCTCCACACTGGGTGCTTTTCCACTCACAGGCATGATGCTTTGAAGAGTTACTCAAAAATAGAACCAACCAAAAAAAAAACAGTAGTATGCGGTGGCCTAGTGGTCTGCATGCATTCACTAGTGATGTACACCAATCACTGTGGGTCTAGTACAAATACAAGTTCAAATCCCACCACTGACCAACAATGTTAGAACTGGGGGTCTCTAGTTGGCAGAGGTAGGTACCACTGTCCAAATAGGGACCCTTGCTTCTAGTCAGGGTAAGGAGGAAACCCTCTGAGATAACCCCCTGCTCACCCCCTTGGTAGCTTGGCATGAACAGTCAAGGCGTATCAAAGGCAATGTGTAAAGTATTTATACCAAAGCTCACCTTAACACAGTGAAAACACCAAAAACTCACTCCACAACAGTTTAGAAAAATAAAGGTATTTAATCTAAACTACACAAGACCAAAACGTCAAAAATCCAACATACACAATTCAAGAATATGGTTGCAAAAGAGTTCTTAATGTTAGCATTAAAATAATCCACAGTTGCGTGAAAAGTTCACAGTAGCGTCACGTTTAGCCAACAGTACCTTTAAATGCGACAAAGTTCCAAAACAGAAGCTGTTGCGGTGGAAAACAAGCGATGCGTTACTCCTGAGACCCTGGGGAGGCGTTAGCAACAATTCCGCTGGATGTAGCGGCGTGTAGCGACGAATCCGATCTGTATGGGGAGGAAGGAGATGACTTGTATGGATTCCGGTGCGGAGGTACCGTAGGAAAATGCTTCCAAAGGCACTATGCGATGATTCTCAGGGCTCTGCGACGATTCTCGCAGCAACGTGATGCGGTGATCTCACCCACGATGACAGGCTCTGCGACGATGTTGCAGCGGCGGAAATCTTACCGCTAACGAAGGGTGCAACGTCTTCACGCAGCGGCGACAGGCGCTGCGACGATCTCGGTCTTCGTAGCAACGGGAATTTTCGCTTTCGGACGGGATTGCGATAAATTTTCTGTAGCAAAGTCTTTACATTTCCAGCTCCCCAACACAGGTACAACTTCCAGAGGCACCACACATGGGCCACACACTCCAGGAAGGACATAGCTCTCTCAGTAGAGTTCATGGAAGCTGGGGGTGAAGTCCTTTTGTTCTTGGGACTTCATAACGGGGAGCCAGCTCTCTTTCAGGCCCTTGGAGATTCCTTCAAGCAAGGGGACACAGTACAAAGCAAAGTCCTTCCTCTGTCCTTGGCAGCAAAGCAACAGCAGGTCAGTCCAGCAGAGCAACAGCAGGACAATCTTCCTTCTTCAGTTTTAGCTTTCCCCTTGGCATAGGTTCCTTCTTGATTCCAGGATGATCTAATTTTCTGTTGTCAGGGGTCCTGTACTTATACCCATAAAAGTCTTTGTTCTCTTTGTGAAAGTGGGCCCTGAGCCCTGTCTGAACCAGTTCTGGGTGTTCCTAGAGCACTAAAATTGCTGTTCTCAAACACAGGATTTAAAAACAACCTTTCTTAAAAGATGTGTTATTAAACCCTGAGTTCAGGGATACCAGACTTTTATGTCCTATCAAGCCAGTGCAAATTGTGCAAATGACAGAAAATATGTTCCCATACCGGCAAACCCAGAACCAGTTGTGCTGCTACATTCTGAATGACCTGAAGTCTACTCAGGAAATAATTTGGCAATCCTGCATATAATGCGTTGGTGTAGTCCAATCTGGACATCACAAGGGCCAATATCATTGTAATCTTCATTGAAAATGATAGAAAATGCAAACAATCTTTTGCCATGCGCAGGATGCCAAAACAAACACCAATCACTGAGATAATTTGATTATGAAATGACATTTTATTGTCAAATTTGATCCCTACGTTTTTTACAATAGCTGCTTGGGTATTTAGTGAAGAGTTTAGAACAGGGTTATGTCCAAAACTAAGCACCTCTGTCTTCTTTCTTTGTGTTGCATTTCAAATGGTTGCATGTCAGCAATTGAAAAACAGCTGAGAAAAAGGGCTGAATGTCATTGAAAGCGATGGAAGCTCCTTTGCTAAAGACAGAGAGGATCTGGGTGTCATCAGCTTCGGAAATTATTTTAGCCCCAAATGATCCCTTAGGTAAGGGGGACAAGAAGATATTAAACATAGTGGGACTAAGTGCAGAGCCCTGAGGGACTCGGATTGACACGCTTCAACTGGTAGAAGAATCGGGGGGTAGCCAAACTTCCAGACTCTTATCCTCATGAAAGGAATTAAGCGTTCCTGACTCTTGCCCTCAAGAAAGGACTTAAGGGAGTTACAGACATTATCTCTAAAGTCAATCGCACCAAAGCATGCAAGCAGCCTGTCATGTGGTACTGTGTCAAATGCTGCCGACAGGTCCAATAATAGCAGGACTGCCCTGCCGCTCAATCAATGCATCATTTTATACAATAGGAGACTTTAACCAAGGCAGTCTCAGTACTATGCCTAGGTCTAAATCCCACCTGGCTCGGATGAAGAAGCCTATTGGCCTCTAGATAACTTGAGAGCTGTCCATTAACAAATATTTCAACTATTTTGGCAGGCGCAAGAAGAAGGGGTATTGGCCTGTAATTGCCTGAAACATCAGGATTTGCACTAGAATTTTTTAGTAGAGGAACTGTTTTGGCTCTCTTACAAACATTAAGGCACTGTAGAAGTGACAAGGGACTTATTCAACAAGGCGTTCAGAATGGGGTTAATAATGTTCACACATAAAAGCATAATGGTAGGAGGACAAGGGTCTTCAGGAGAGCCAGATTTAAGGTTTATAATTGCCATCCTAGAGTCTGTCAGAGAGATAGTATTGAACTCAGAAAGGCCACAGGAAATTGGTATAGCCATCTGACCTGTCCAGGACAGAATTTACGGGAATACTGCTCTGTAAAGCTTTGACTTTGTGGTGGAAGAATAGTGTGAGTTGCTCACACCAGCACACCGTTGGAGTCTTACTTCCATGGCTAGACATGGGATCGGTAAAATACTTCACAATCTTAAAGATTTCCCTGGGTTTGTTTGCTGCTTTTTCTATACACCCCCATAATATTTTCTCTTTGTGAGATTTCTCAGGGTCACATATTTCTGTAAAGATATTTTGT
Source organism: Lissotriton vulgaris (assembly GCF_964263255.1). Taxonomy (NCBI): domain Eukaryota; kingdom Metazoa; phylum Chordata; class Amphibia; order Caudata; family Salamandridae; genus Lissotriton; species Lissotriton vulgaris. The sequence continues at coordinate 1,880,043,466 of NC_141685.1, read as the reverse complement.
ATAATATTTTGGATTCAAGGCTATAATTGTTTCACCTTTTTACATAGCTTTTTCTCTTGTATAAGTGTATCAGAGAACCAGGAATTAAAGATTTTTTTTCTACTGGAAAGTTGAGTGTGGAGATGGGTAAATTTCTCCACCATGGTACGCAACCAATGATCAGATTCCATCATGGTGGGATCAATGGAACCTGAGAGGGGTAGTATAGTAACTTCTTTTGAAAATAGGGATGACCTGGGCTGATTTCCAAACCTGGGGTGTCTTAGTTGTGTACATGGATATATTGAGTAGGTCTGTAATACAGGAAATGAGCACGGAAGATAGGGAGGAGGCTATGTAAGCGGGTCAAGGATCAGATTGAGAGCCAGATGTAACCTCTCTTGTTCTTCAGAGATGGCCTCAAAATGTTTCAGCCGGCAGGGGCTATAGGAAGAAGAGGGTTCCAATTCTGTGAATCCACGGTTGTCCTTATTGCTATGGGAAAATTCTTGTAGATCCTAGAAATCTTGTCCTCAAAGTGGTTAGAAAGCATGTCGCAGAACTCTTGAGATGATGGTATTGCTAGCATACAACTTACAGGTTTGGTAAATTAATTGAGAACTTTGAACAATTATTTTGTAGAATTGCCTGCCTGATCGATGCTTCTAATGATGTGGCATCTACTAACCTCCTTTATCTACCTATGATATATAAAAATGGCTTGCTTATGAGCCCTTCTATCAGGGGAGGATTTAGATACGCACCATATCCTTTTCAGTCTTTTGCTGGTGGATTTGTCAATTCTTAACTCAGCTGAGTGCCAAGGATCTGGAGGTTTGAAAGGTCTGTTATTAGAACCTTTAAGAGGAGCCACAACATCAAAAGCTTTGATAAAGAAGTTGTGATAACTAGATACCCCATTGTTAACATCGTCCAATGTGTGTATGTTCGGGGAACAGAATAAAGTTTGGAAATTCTGAGGATTAATTTGTTTCCATGGTCTAATCACACTTCTACTAGTCATTATGTACCTGCTGACAACAGTAGGCCTGGGTAGTAAAAAGAATGATAGCATGGTAGTCAGTCGAGACTAGGGGCATCAGACAGTCTATTTTCAGCTGCTGAGAATTAGTGAATAAGAGATCCCGGGTATGGCCTGCAATAGGAGTGGGTCCAACAACCCTCTGTTGTAGCCCTAACATTTGCAGGTCAGAGAAGAGTTGGCCAACATCACAGTCTGATACATTTTCCTCATGGTAATTAAATTAATCGAGTAACATAAAATTATCCATTGCCAACTAATACGTTGCAAGGCGCTCAACTAACTTATGGCTAAAGTTTTGTTCGGGCCCAGTGGATGAAAAACCAAGCCCCTTTTTCAAAATTGTCTTGCAGGAGTCTTTAGCTTAAATAGATACATCTCGACCCAACCAGTAAGATGCGTGTCAATGATAGTAACCTTCAGTATATCAGTAAAAGCAATTGCCACTCCCCCTTACATTTTGCACTCTCTATCCAGCCTGATCACCTTATATTTCTCAGGAAAGGAAATAGGAATACTGGGTGGACCCTGGGGATGGAACCACATTAGCATGAAAAAACAGATATCTGGGTTGAGGGAGAACAAAAGGTCCCATAATTCAAGTGTGTCTTTGGGGATAGAGTTGACATTATAGTATAATCCTCTGATTGCAGTAGAGTGACTCCAAGGGCTAGTTGGCTGGCCTCCTGATAAGCAACAGCAGTGGTTCCCAATCTGTATGTCACGGCACACCTGTGTGCCGTCAAGCATAACAAGGGGCACCACGAAAAGCACACTGACATAGTCTGCTCCGGTTTTTAATTATCAATATGCTCCTTTCAAGAAGGTAGAGATGAAAGAAAATCTGAAGGCTGAATGTGCTAGACTAGAGCCCCCACTATTACCCAAAGGAGAAAACAGGATAATTATTTGACCTTATCAGATAATAATGTCAGTGTTTGTTTCCGTTTGCTGTGTAGCTTTTATAAGACCCTGCTTCCAATAATTCTGTGTACTGGCATTAGGATTTTCTCCGTCTGGCGTTTTTCTTTCATTTCTTGGAGCAGTACTTTCTGTCAGAGTCTTGCAAAAGCGCTGAGCCACCTGCTGAACAGCCAAAGGCCAAAAGACAAAGGTAAAAGATACTTATTACTGCAATTGTACGGCATTTGTTGACAATATGAACTCTTTGTGACACTGTGATGTTTAGGGCCCGTTCTCTTCAGGTGAGGATACTTTGATTTAGATCCTATTCAAATCTCCCCTCCCCTACTTTGGCATATTTCAGAATCCCCATGCTGTGTATGTTAAGAATAAAGAAACAGCAGACCAGGATCTGCAGGGCTTTGGGCTCAGTTGGAATGACACTCCAGCTGTTGCAAACATTTTTGCACATCTAAAACCTTTGGTACCTTGTCACCAGCTTCAAACCCTTGCCTTTTCCTAGTTTTTACATTTGAAAATGCTAGGAGTAATAGAGCACGGAGTATGGGGAAGTGGACCTTGAAGGAGCCACCACTTACTTAAAAAAATATATATATGGGGCATAAGAGAAGAAATGCACATTACAACAAGCAATGGTTCTTGCCATGGCGAGCTGGTAATATGGTTACCTTTATTATATTTTTATTGCATGCATAGCCCACTAAAAGGAGGAAGAGGAAAACATGCTGCCACTTAAACGTGATAGCCATATAAAAATGTAATTTAAAACATTTGTTAAGGTGCCCATTTTACTATTTTCTTTTTAAATATGAATCCTTTTAGTTGTGCCATGCATTGTGTTATTATTATTTGTGAAGGAGACAGGAATAGATTACCACATTATCAGCCATCTCACAAGTATCTAAAGTGCAGACAAAACAAAAACTAAGTATTTATATCATAATTAAAAAAATAAATCACAACTCACTTTGAAACAGATTTCTCACTGATGAGACATGAAATATTTTTTTGTGCATGTGAACAATGTGCTCTTTGACTGATAGTTCATACTGAGTGGAAATGTATAGATTTTTAGAATTTCCTTAGTGGTAGTGGACACGTGTTGCTAGGCTTGTTCTTTCATTAGTCACATGGATTGTTTTTTCTTAAGTTTAAGCTTTTCATGACATTGCAGCTAGTAACTTGGTCTTATGCATTGGGGTAGTTGGCGTTCTACTACAGCTAGAGGCAACAATAGTTTAAACAAATTCCATATGTAGAAACTAGTGCTGAAGAGTATTTTGTCTGATGTAAACAAATAAAGTTTTTTATTAAACAACTATATTTATATTAAATTATATGTCTATTTTGTTACATCTATGATTATAATACTTTAATCAGCTTCATCTTCATTATGTTAAGGGAGAAAAATGGAAGTACTCCTAAAGGCCCAGGCTTAGATCCTCCCCCTTACCCCCAAAAAAGTAAGATTTTAGGAAGCCATGGCCAGCAGCCAATAGGTCATTGGAGCAATGGGTCAAAAAGGTTTGGGAACCACTGAGGACCAGAAAATACTCCAATCACCTTGAATCCAGCACCTGGAATCCATCTGTTGTGAGTCTTGCCCACCAAAGTGGCATCACCCCAGTTTAGGACTCTTGGAAAAGTGCCTAACAGTGTTCTGTCAACCCAGCTGGGGTACAGTGGGCAGAACTGACTCAGCATGATGCATCTCTTCACAGCTCCGCTTCAGAACCACTGCTGCATGACGCATCCCTGATGCAAGACTTAGCACTGCAAACCGCAGTCTCTTCAAAATCGCCGCTGAGCGATGCATCCTCGGTGCAGGCCTTCGCACTGCAAGTTTGTCATTGATAGCATCTTCAATGACGACTCAGGACTCCACATTGAATCCCTGCAGCTTCTTTGGGACTGTTGGGGCATGGTGTGTTTTCATTGCAAGCCCTTTGTCAACAGCATTCTCGACGCTGACGCAGGACCTCACATCGCAGCCTTGCAGCTCCCCGGAACTACTGCTGTGTGAGGCATCCTCGAAGCTTAGTCTTGCAAGGCTCCACAACCAAGATTTAGGGTACTTTATTCAAAGGGCCTAACCTGGGCCCTATTTCCCACCCTCGTGCCATCATGGTCAGCCTGAAGCTCTGACTTTGTCCTGGTCCGGGGCGACCAGTTAACCAAAGTTGGTGCTTTGTGCATATAAGCTATATTTACACCTACATTTTTTAAATTGTATATCTCTTACTCTACTGATTGGAATTTTGTCTTTTTGGTGTCAAATAATTTATTTAATTTTACTCTATTTTCCTAAATTAGTGTCTGATTTTTCTTTTATTGGGTCTTCACGTCATTACTGTTTGAAGTGCTGCATAAATACTGTACACATTGCCTCAAGTTAAGCTTGACTGCTGTTGTACCAAGCTACCAGAGAGTTCAGCACAGGTTAATAAGTTAAGCCTGACTGCTTTTGTGCAAAGCTGTCAGAGAGTTAAGCACAGGTCAATTTGGGGTTTGCGTGTGTTTTGCTCTCACAGAGATTGTGGTTGCTGCTGTGTACGGTTTCACCGGCCGCCCCCTCCCCCCATCAGTAAACCAATTTCCAACACTTCTCCAAATCAAATAATTATGCAGGAAGGCACTTGTGTTCCCTTTAGATGTTCCAGTCATACATTTATGTAGTCGTAAACTCCCACTCACTCACTGTACCATGTCACTGTATCATGATCTACTATATCCACCTACTAAAATGTTGCAATGACTAGAATACCTGCCACCATGTCATCAAGCTAAAGTATATATTAATAAAGATAGGTTAATTCTTTCTTACTTCTCCTCTCCATACATTTACTATATAGTGGCAGTCGATATAGTGGATATGATCTTTTTGTTTATGATGTGTTTTGATATAATGACCCCTCATTCACTTACTAGGAAATAGAGATCAAGTATATAGATACTGGATGTTCATCAACAAATTGAAGAATTTTATTTATTTGGGTCAATGCTTCTTCCAGAAGCCTACATTTTAAGATGGCATTTCTCTAATTATGTTGGAGAACTTTATTCTTATCTAAATGAATCAAACACCCTGTGTGGTAAAAGAATTGTAGAACTTTTTTCTTCATATTGGCTGTAATCACACTTTCTTACATTTTGTGGGCAGCCTTTCTGGACTTGTTACATGGCATTACATTATGTGAAAATCCAAACTCTTCACCAGATAAGGCTCTTGAAAGAAAGCATAAGCTAAAAAGATATTTAAGTGAGGAGTGCTTGACCATTTTGTGTGGTCACTTTATCCTTCATCAATGTCAATGGTCATTATGCTGGGTTTAGCACTCAGATCCTAGCAATGCGTAAATTAAAACAAACTTGCAAAACAAAATGTGTCATTCTTTATAAGCCTCCCCTTCATCTGGAGACACCTATCCTGATAAACTCAGGTTGGTGTTTTTTCATTTTGGAGAAATTCTAACATGGAAATTTAATTACCAGACCAATTGAACATGTTTGCAAAAAATGTACTAAACTCAGAGTGGAATCTTGAGTCTATTAGATATACCTGTTTTTGTACATAAATGTGTAAAGAATAGTACCAAATCTCTTACTATTTGGAAAATTGAAGGAAATGTAAAAGCAAATTAATGAAGGGAAGGGGATAATAGGTAAAACAAATTATGGGTTGCAGTCTATATTTGATGGCTACCTTGACCTGGTTGAGAAGGTGCATCAGCAACAGGACTGGAATGGACAGCACACAACCAACAAAAAAGCAAGTTAAAAAAAGCCAAGACACAGAGATGGTGCTGATGGTAGGGGAAAAAGGCATATTAGTAAAGAAGGGACCGTACATTAAAAAATGAAATGTAGACAAAAAGGGAAGAAGGGGAACAAAATAAAGGTACGTAAGAACTATATTGTCGTGAGAAAATAAGGAGAGATTGAGATGGGTACTGCGATCGTCACAACAAAGACACAGTGGGCAAAATTGAAATTAAGAAAAAGTAAAGGAGAGACATGGCTATGGTCAAGGGCCATGTGGATGCATCCTTGGCAGGCCATGCCTCAAACTATGCCACCGGATTCATGTTCGGGTAGCAAGATACTAAAGTCCAGCCCCATCTGTGGCCATCTTTTGGGGATAGGATGTGGTTGGTGTTTTTTTATTTTGGAGAAATTCTAACATGGAAATTTAATTACCAGACCAATTGAACATGTTTGCAAAAAATGTACTAAACTCAGAGTGGAATCTTGAGTCCATTAGATATACCTGTTTGTGTACATAAATGTGTAAAGAATAGTACCAAATCTCTTACTATTTGGAAAATTGAAGGAAATGTAAAAGCAAATTAATGAAGGGAAGGGGATAATAGGTAAAATAAATTATGGGTTGCAGTCAGTGGCGGCTGGTGACATTTGAAAGAGGTGGGCGTAACAGTTTGGGATGTGTGCCCTATGGCGAGTGAGCGTAGGGAGCAAAGCTTATCGTCATAGGAGGCACATGGAGCTTAAGCCTCAGGTAGCTCCTGCTCTGCCCTTCAAAGATCCTAACAGCACATGGGCAGCATCCTTGGAGACCCCTGCGCACCCTGTGAGCATGTTCTGATACCCCAGACAGCTCATGAGGGGTCAGAAACAACTCATAAAGCGACAACTGTGATGTGAACACAAAGATTTCCCTGGGTTACGAATGTTGACCCTGTGCCCAAGATAGATTCGATACTCCGGGCAGTTTTTCACCACGGAACAAATGTGGACCACGTGGAATTAAATGCATTCATTGCAGCAGCCAGTGCACACTGTTGAGTTGAAAAATTATCCCTGGGTGGACAACACAGCAGCACACTTGCCAAAAATAAAATATTCAAAATCCTAATAAAAGTCTAAGCACAAGATCTACATGGTGTGCCCACCATTGGTCCTTGAAGGAGAGATCCACGAATGATTTAAGAATATTCATATGAGGCAATACATGCCCTGACAATGTACATCACAATGGGCGCGCTGCAGTGGAGAGTCTGTGCATAAACTGTAAGAGAGCCGGCCGCCCTATCTCTTTACAATGCCACCCCCAACACTTTGAAATAAAATGTGCTCACTCACCCTTCTTGGAAGTAATGCAGGTATGCACATGCCCTCACCGGTCACACAATACACATACGCGCACATATAAACACATTACACAACATACACATCCACAAACATATACAGCCGCACACACTCTCTCAAAACGCACGAGAGCAATCAGAGGCGGAAAGGGAACTAAAGACATTTCCTGAATAACCTCTGGGCGGGAGAGGGAATAATACACCAATTTACATCGACGACCAGCCAGGTGGCAGACAGCAAGGTCCCACCGTCTCAGATACAATCAATCAACACTTCCTAACTTTGGGTACTTCTTTGCGAGGTCTGCTGGTTGGGAACAGAGCCGCCAACTGCAAAAGATCAGGGGTTGAAGTGGGCGGGGTCTGTTAGGAACGAAGTTCCCAAACTTGTTTTATTTTACACTAACAGGTCTCACCCCATACTTCTTGTCGTCTCGGCCCCAAGTTTGCTCACTCCACTCCCCTCAGGATAGTTCCAATACCTTTTTTTATGCACTTCATTCAACCGTTGCATAAGATATCCTATAACAGGCATCGTCCGGTAACCTCTGAGCTTCTCCGATGTAATAAAAACCTCATGTAAAACCCGAAAAGCACACTTCAAAGACAACTCCGATAGCACCGCTTTCCTCCTTATCTATAAGGGATTATAATTGAATTTTCAAAGCAGAAGAGCCGGCGAGGCGAGCCGCTGCCTAACGCCTAAGAAGCGATGACCATGCGCCGCCAGCACAGCCCCATGTTACTAACATGATGTTAGAGAATTATAAAATATAAAAAACTTACCTTGGCTTCCCGCTCTGACTCCCGACTTGAGTCCTGTCCCGAGACTGCAGACTCCCGCCGTCCTGGATTTTGAATGCCTCGTCAGAGTCGTCACTGAAGGCTGCAGGCAGCCTCCCTCCCCTCCCCTCCATGGCAGCCGGCGTTGATTGGTTCGGCCGGCTGCCCTAACCGCGTCATTTCTCCTAGTCTGCATCCTGCAGAACGGAGAGTGGGAGGTGGCTTGGGGGAGCGGCTTGCCCACTGTTGCTAATACTGTCTGTTTGGACAGCCTCTCAGGCTGTCCAAACAGTCCGTATTAACAACATTGGGCAAGCCACTCCCCCAAGCCACTCCCCCCTGCCCTGAGGCTCGAGGAACAAGGAAGTTCTGTTCTGCTGACTGCTTTCTCGCCGTGCGAGAAGGGCAGGCAGAAACAAATGGTAGTTATAAATAAATAAGTACCATTTGTTTCTGCCTTCTTCTCGCACGGCGAGAAAGCAGGGGGGGGGGCGCCCAAACGCCCCCATGCAGTAACCGCCACTGGTTTCAGTCTATATTTGATGGCTACCTTGACCTGGTTGAGAAGGTGCATCAGCAACAGGACTGGAATGGACAGCACACAACCAACAAAAAAGTAAGTTATAAAAAGCCAAGACACAGATATGGTGCTGATGGTAGGGGAAAAAGGCATATTAGTAAAGAAGGGACCGTACATTAAAAAATGAAATGCAGACAAAAATGGAAGAGAGTGAACAAAATAAAGGTACGTAAGAACTATATTGTCGTGAAAAAATATGGAGAGATTGAGATGGGTGCTGCGATCTTCACAACAAAGACACAGTGGGCAAAATGGAAATTAAGAGAAAGTAAAGGAGAGACATGGCTATGGTGAAGGGCCATGTGGATGCATCCTTGGCAAGCGATGCCTCACACTATGCCACTGGATTCATGTTCGGGTAGCAAGATACTAAAGTCCAGCCCCATCTGTGGCCATCTCTTGGGGATAGGATGTGGCCTAACGGCTAGGGCGGTCAATCTCAAACCTGGGGAGCCAGGTTCGAGTCTCTGCAATGACGCTCAACATCCTGTGGTTCTGAGCAAGTAACTTACTCTCCCCATGCCTAACAAAAATGAATGTGTCCTTGTGTAACGCAACAGGTGCTCATGTAATGTGCTCTGATACCTGATACCTTCCGGTCTAGTTTGCGCTATATTAAACGCAGAGAAAATGTTTTTTCAAATCTCTGCCGGCACTGCTGGTATTGGCTGTACTTCTCACTACAGAAGGGCCTCATGTCAGAGAGGCTCACGGAGAGGCTGGAGTGCCGGATAGAGTGGCAACCGATCCTGATTGTCTGGAAAGGTATGTGACCTGTGGTGCTAGGTGTGGAGGTTTTGCGTACAAGGGTCCAACCTTGTCAAGGGCCTAAGGGCTGGGAGGGGCAGTACGCAGAAACGCAGCAGGCCTGACAGGACTTTCCCAAACCAACACATTTCCCTGATGAGGGATATGGATTGGGGACAATTTCTTTGCCCTCGCCCATGTCAGATTAGCCTGGTCTTGCAGAGGTCTCAGTGGGTGCTGGGACCCTGGAGACAGGCTTCTCTGCTGGTGTGGACCAGTGGACTCTTGGGCCTATGCAGGTCTAGGTGTGAGTGACTCTCAGCAATAACGGCAATGCCTGACATGGTGGGTTGCAGTGTGGCTTACACGTTTCTCGTCTGGTGGGCAAATTCACCACTTGTACTCACGCGGGGACTCAGTAGCCTGTGCCACATCCACGAGTTCTTACCCCTGGCATGATTTTCTTTTCATGGGGCCTGACAGTGCCAATAAGAAAACCCAAGCTGTTGAGGAGCCCCAGTATCAACAAATTCTTACAAGTGCACCAAATGCCGAAAAAAAGTATGGCAACTAACTCACCCCCTTGGTTGGTGGAGTGCCTTTCTGGGCAAACATCATCCACTGATATGGATGCCACAGCAACTAAAGGAAAAAAACGGCATATGCTAGATGAATCCAAGAACGACGTGAGCGTCATTTGCCAGCACTTTGCAATAGCTGTCTTTGGCTTAGACCATTTCCTGCTGAGGTGGTTGCCTTGGCAGAGGTCAGACATGAGACAGACAAACTCGGGGTATGAGTACATGAGCTGGAGCAGTTCTTCCAACTTCTGCAAGAAAAAAATAGAAGATGGTCAGAACAGGCTGCATAGTAATATTCTGAATCCGAGGCATTCCAGACACAGTACCAGACACCAACTTAGTTGAATACCTCCAAGCACTGTTTTGCTCCCTTATTAGCTCTCTGGGAGATCAAATGATAGAGCTGACAGAGTTCATAGAACCTCTAATGTGTTTCAGATGAAAAAGAACCTGACACCAGATGCTCTGGCCCACGTTGCAGTATGTTTTCCACATTCTCAGTAGGAAATGTTTGTTGGACAATATAAAGGTTGGGATGGTGCCAGACTGATTCCATGCACCCCCTCAGGCATGTTGACCTATAGACCTACTAACTCACAATGCCACCATAAGTATGCCTTAACCTGGCAAGGTTGCAAATGGTTTGGGAAACCTCAGAACGTGACAACCCAGACTACCCAAGGAATTGTGGTAACAGATCTAAAATCGTTTCGCTCAGTTACTCATGCTCGCTCAGAGAGATACATTAGAAATACACAAAGGGGTGCTTTCAATATTTATTGAACCATTGTGATTCTTGTATACAATATACACACTGTAATTATCAGTAGACAGTAGCAGATAATAGTGATTAGCAATATAAGAACAGTGAAAAGATTGAACAATTCCACCATCATCTAAAACAGTACATATATGCTGGCATATACGTACTGGGTATATTGTACACCTACTATGAGCTCCTTAACCTAGTTGCTTAGGGCAGGTTTTCTGCCAAGAATCTCCTTCTGGATGATCTAATTCCCCAATACCTGAAGGCAAGGTATGTAGGGCCCTGTCTTGGTCACAAGTTGGACATCTCTCCTCACAGAAGGTAAAGAGGAATTAGCTGGGCTGAGACTCCAACACAGCGACAACGTCACAATAAGAGCAGAATGCTGCTCTCCTTTGAGCACAGAAAGGTGTATGTATCTATAATAATATCATCCATGCTTCTGTGTCGAGACCTCAGCCGGGCTGACATTGTTTATTGCCTTTGTGATAGCCATGTAGCCTCATGGACGAATAACAAACACCAATTGCACAATGTGTGTCTAGGCCTTGTGCTACATGTTCAAGCCCTCATCCTGCTTGATCTCTTGGCTGCTTTCGATATGGTAGACCACAGAGTTCTAATGGAACGTTTGTCAGAAATTAATGTCATTGATACAGCCTGGAATGTAATTAAATCCTTCCTTTCTGAGAGAGAACATTCAGTCCGGTTTGATTAGTTCACCTCTCATTCTTTATTCTCTGCAAGCGGGTCCCTCAAGGGTCCTCGCTCAGTCCCACTCTATTTCATATTTTCATTACACCTCTGGCTAATATAACAACAGTTTTTGGCTTTTACTTGACCTCTTATGCAGATGAATCTCAAATTGTAGTAATTGCCAAAGAAGACATAGGCATAAGCGCCAGATTTTGCGACTGCATGAAGGTAGTCAGCACATGGATGAGCAGGAATTGCCTTAAATTACATGGAGGAAAAATTAAAGTGATGCTCTTTGGTGCACAGACTTCCTTCTGGCGTCTGTCCTACTGGTCAGCAGAGATGGGCCCAGTGCCTAACCCCGTTGCCAAGGCCTGAAACTCGGGAGTTCTGATTGACAACAGCTGAAGGTGGGAATGTTTGCTGGAGACTCACTATGTTTTATCACTGACTTCTCAAGCTCTTTGGTAGCACTAAAAGAAGAACTCCTAGTATTCTGAAAGTTATGAGGAATTAAAATGGACTATCAAAAATCTTAGGGTAGGGGAGTAGGTCAACCTCACAAAGCAACTCGAGAAGCTGTGACTGGGAACTTCTTTAATTGGTCTCCTAATGCTATCCAATACCTAGGAGTGACCCTCCGGTCCGATGCTTTACACCCATACAATTGTGACATCACCGGCACAGCTCGATGGGCTTTATAAAGATCTATATCAATGGGAGGACTGAAACTTTCATGGATAGAGCGCATAAACTGTGTGAAGATGAACTAGAGCTGAGATTTTAGTGTGGTAAGAGTCCTGCCCCTTAAATTCCCCTTAGAACTATTAAGGAGATCCAAAACAGAATTTGGGCCCTTAAATGCGATAACAAAACACCTAGATCTTTGCTGTATAGGACCCCACTTAATGGTGGATTAGGAGCACTGGACATTAATAGATACATCTCTGTGGCCTGATTGGCCACCGCTCTATTGTGAGTATCACAAAAAGATAACCACGGGTGCTGATGGAGCAGCAAGCATGCAGATTCCCTCTGCTACATGGCCTATGGCTTCTCCCTCAGATGTAATAGTCAAATGGGGCTACTGAGTCATTTAGCTAGCACAAAACGGCACTACTGGAAGAGGGTGTCAGAGCTAAATCGATCACAACCTATACCCCATCTCTCAAACCAATATTTTGAAATACAGACTTTTTACCAGGTATCCTAGCCAGTGGTTTTGCTCTGTGGAGGGATGTGCCCTCCCTCAAACTTCAAGAAGAAATCCATAAAACAAGAGACCGATGTGCAAATGATTTTCAGTTGGGCAGAACCGTTTTTTTAGGGTCACCCAACTACTTCATTGGGCTAGTCTGCCAACTACTTAGATAGAGGAGCTGTTTGTAGAAGGTGAGACTAAAAAAAATATTATGTATAAATAGTGCACTGGAAGTTTCTCCAATGTTACAAGACATATATTACATTTCCAAGTGGAGAACTGACTTGGATGCCGAAATACCTGCCGGCCAATAGATGTCAATCTGGCACATGCCAGCTAAGTCCTCTATCTGCACTCAGTACAAAGAAAGTACCAAAATATTCCTCCAATGGCTCTTGACTCCAGCTTGGGTAGCACACCTGTACGGGGGCACTGACACATGCTGGAGGGTTGCGGAACCAGAGGGACATACTTTATAGGTTGTAGTATCCTGACACCTAATACTTCTGGGAGGTGGTGCTGGCCCAGATCCAGAGTATCACATCGGGATGGACATGGACCATCTGGTTGTCCTCCTGGGCACAGTGGACGATGAAGGCCTCTTACCTCAGGTACTGGGAAACCTTTCTCCCAGAATTTACCTGCAGCCAGATTGACGGCTCCACAAAAATGGAAGGGTCCAGCAATTCCGCTGGGTGGAATAAACTGTGGAATCTCTATGAAATGGAAAGACTCACAGGCACACACAGCCCATGACACGCTGACATGGTTTGAAAAAATCTTGTGCCTATTCTTGACATTTATAAAGTGACAGAACTTGTCATCACACACCCATTGAGCCCAATGAATAATTGATATGGACGACTTATCTATCCCCCCTGGAGAGGGAGAGTAAAGTTGGAGGAACCTCAGTGGGCAACTGGCACATTGGTGTTTGGTTATTGTTCTGTAGCTTGAAGTTAATCTTTGGATCCTATATGTCTAAGATCTCCATGGGGTACAGGGGCAGTTGGGTTTCCCGTGGAGAGATTGTGAAGAATGAATAATGTAACTGACCTTGTAACCAATGTATAAATGTACCGGGGATTCCAACTGGGGCATTTTGATTTTAGTCATGGGATGATTTCAACCATGTTTGGGAATAATACTGTGTATATATATATAGACAATACTTATCTGTATGAGACATTGAAGTCTCACAACATGGATTCCCTTCACCCAATCATAGCAACTAAGTATGGGCGAATTTTGCGAATCTGGCGTTCCCGAATTTAGCGGATTCGCGAACTCGCAATCCGCAAAATCCGCAAATTCCCGCGAATTTGCGGATTTTTTTTTTGTGTTCGCAAGTGTTTCTGCCAGTTCGCAAGGATTTGGTACTAGTTCGCAATTGTGAACTTACTTGTCGGCTCGCAACGGTCGCGACTATGTTGTTTCTACGTCTGGTTCATCATCACAGCCTCTCAGCACCCTCTGTTTCACCACTGCCACCCTCTCTTTGACCCATGCCACCCTCTGTTACATCAATGCCACTCTCTGGTTCATCATCACTGTAGAAGATGCGGGGGAAAAGCAAGCCCACCTGCCCTGCTTGAACTGACATGAATTAATTTGGGGTTAGTTTATTAACAACACCTGCCCTGCCCCAACTGACAATAATGAATTAGGGGCTAATTAATGTGTCACTGAATTTGAAGTTTTCAAAAGAGACTAGCTAGGTTTAAGTAGAAAAGACTCAAAGGAGTACGTATGTCAAGGGAAACCAGTAGGTTTTATTTGAAAGCCCTCACCCACCAACCTAGTTGGTGGCATGCTTCATCATCGGGCGCCGCAGAAGGATTACAGGTCCAAGGAGGAACTAGATTGACAGTTTCGGTCTCTTTCTCTGCCAGGCGACCCAAGGAGGCTTTGATCAGCTAAACACTGTCAAAGCGAGAGGGAACCCCCTTCTCACCCATATAGCACCTTAGTGTGTGCTACACATAGAACCTTAAACACACTCACTGTAATTTATTTTAATACCCCCACACATACTCACTTGGTCCTGAGGAAAGCCTGTTTCAAATTAAGAAAGGCCAGGCTGAAACATGTAGACCACACAGGACACTGGAGGTCATAATCCATACTCCATTGTGTCCGTCTGCCTTTTTAACGCGCCAACAGATACCCAGTTTTATTAAAATAGTTTTTTACCCTCGGGTGCTGGGATTTCTGTATGGCTTTTTAATTTTCACCTTCATACTCACCACATTGCACACTCAGCAATTATACCAGCTCCGCAGTAATCTGGCGTCGAAGCACACCCGGGGCACGTTAGGTGCCACTGCGGCGGGGCCCGATGATGAAGCATGCCACCAACTAGGTTGGTGGGTGAGGGCTTTCAAATAAAACCTACTGGTTTCCCTTGACATACGTACTCCTTTGAGTCTTTTCTACTTAAACCTAGCTAGTCTCTTTTGATTTTGAATATATAAAAGCGGGGATCCAGACTAGCTTACCTAGTCCTCCCTCTCTCCTTTGATTTAGTGACTGAATTTGAAGTTCCAGCCTGGCACCTGCTTGTCTGCTCCCTTAGCTGTAAATCAGGACCTTTGTGGCATACAGTTAAGGTCAGAGCAGGGTCACACAATAGTTGCAAGCAGGCAACCGAATTCTGGTGGGCCCCCTCAGGAAGCACTACAGGGAATCGTTACAAATCATGAGGTTGACCTTTTGCACCTGCTCATTGCTTTTGCTTTTGCAAAAATCGTTTTTCGTTTTTTTCGCGCTATTCGCGAGGCGCGGCGTCGTGCGAAACCGACCGCGGAAGCCGCCAATTCGTGCGAATGAGCTTTATATTTTTTTTGCGGCTTGTTGTTTCGCGAGTTTTTTTGCAGTATCCGCGAGCCGCTTGCAGAGCAACACGCGAATTTACCCCAAGGTCGAGTACGGGCACGGCCATTTTGTTTGCGTGACGTATTTCCGTTTCCGCCCGCTATGTATAATCTCGCGAAGTAAGCGCATTGCGAGTACAAGTTCGCACGAGATCGCGAGGAAAATCTCGTGCGAACTTACTTTCGCGCTCGTGAACGGGCGGCCATCTTGTTTTTCATTCATTTCCTGTGTCTGGGCATGGTGTTTAATCCTCTTGCTATCTTTGCCATCCTTTGCTTGTTTTCAGTTTTTTTTTAACGATTTTGCTTCTTATCTATCCCTCTCTTTTCCTAGCTGTATATTTTTGTCTTTTCTGCTATTTTTCTTTACTTTTAAACTACTTTTTTAAACTCTTTTCTTTTCTTCTTCCCTATCCTATTCCTTCTTAATTTTCTACTTCCTACCTTACCTGCCCAGACCATGGTGAAGCCAGGCGCCGTGAAGCTGCCCAGGCACTTGAGGGCCGCAGCGGCGGCGGGAAGGAGGAGTCCTGGACCCCGTGCCAGGACAGCATGCGGTCGATTGAGGGGGGAGCAGGAGACGCGACGGGAGATCTTCAGCCCGGAGGAAGTGGGTGCGCTGCTCTACTTCGTCCAGCGCCGCCTGCCCAGGACCATCGCGGGAGGCGGCAGGATCACGGCCGGCGGCTACAACATCCGGGAGTGCCGGAAGCGGTGGGAGAAGGTGTGCTGGGCCATGTCCCACCTCTACGGGGTCCAGCGCACCTACAGCCAGGCCACCCACCGCTGGACGGACCTCCTGGACCGGGAGCGCGACCTGCTGGACCAGCTCGGCTTGGAGATCCCCGGGCTTGGTGAGTAGTAGTAGCTATTTCATCACTCACTACTATGTTTTCTCCTGCTCTGTGTTGTTGTATTGCAAATATTTGTTTTTTACATGGAGCAAGCCAATAATGCCGCTGATGACGATTACATTGTAGTTAAATTATATTTCAAAATCTTCTGTGCATTTCAGGTGCACTGCTCTCCTTCTCAGTGGCGTTGCTACTATGCTTATTTCTTTTCTATTTTGTGGTCTCATTGGCCTGAGTAATTATTATGTATGAGTGTACTTTACAGAACTGCGTAATGCTAGACACTAGGGGGCAGATTACATTTACAAGCCCCTTGCGCCACGTTTACATTGCCTTGCGTGACGCAACAGCGGCGTAAACGTGGCGCATCCCTGCGAGTCATTTACAGCGTGACGCATCTAGGGAGATGCGTCACGTTATAAAGCCATGGGCCTGCACCACAATGGGTGCGTTCCTAGTACGCAGGGTGGGCGGTCCGGCGGCTGTGCGCCTCGCAAAAGTGCCTGCGTGAAATCTACAAGATTTAACGCAGGCACTTCTGCGACGCTGCTACGTCAATTCAATTCCTTATGCCTGCTTGAAGCAGGCGTAAGGACTGATACAGCATGTTAAGTATTGGGTGGCCCTGAGCATTACTGGAGTTGCATTGCGTTTGCGACGTGACTCCAGCGATGCGCCGCTCTTACGTGACGAGATGCGTCACGCAAGTGCCTACCCTTGCGCCAGGGCGCGCCGCATTGTAAATGAGGCGCATCTGCAGTGTCGCAAGGGTAGTTTTGCGTGACGCATTTGATCTGCAATTGATTTGCAATTACCGTTGCATCCCTGCAAAGTAGCAGGGATGCGCCATTAATTGTGCGGCCCGCTACCACCACCAAACATGGTGCGCCGTATTTGCAATGCGGCGCACCATGGGCCCAAAACGTCACCAAAGCTTTACTGCTGGAGTTGCGTCGCAACGATGGCGCAGCTCCAGCAATGCTCTGGGGTACCCTATCTCCCCAATGCTGGGTCAAGCCGTACGTCTGCTTCAAGCAGGTGCAGGGTTTGTGTGACGCATCATTGTCCTAAAGGTGACTGATTGAAATTTTGTAGATTTCCCTCAGCCACTTTTAGGATGTGTTCCAGCGCAGGAATGCCCTCCCTTGCGCCGGAACGCCCCCTGATGGCGCAGGGCTTTATAACGGGATGCATCTCCCAAATGCGTCACGTTGTTATAATATTATACGCCGCACCATGGCGCCTCTTTTGTTTAGCTGCTGCGTCACAAAAGTCACGCAAGAACGGAGCAAAAGAGCCGCAAGGGCCTTAAATCTGCCCCTTCCTTTGTACCCCTGACAATAAGAAAAATAGTGGCGGTGGATTGATAGTTTGACTATTTAAATGACTGGTTATGTAGCAGGCAACTGTTAGTGTTGTCACTGATCTGACTGAAATCACAATGGAGTTTGTCTGTCACTTTGCGTCTTGCCTGCGGACTGCTGCCTGCCAGTCCTAGGTGAGCCTTTCAGTACTTTGTTTAGTGAGTTACGTGACTTTCGAAGTCGCAGGTCCGCAAATCAATGAAAACTAACCCTAATCAATATAATTTCGCGGAAATATTTTGTTATTGTTGTTTTGAAATGTTTGATTTGGTTGACATTGACAAGCAACAATCATCCATGTTTTCTGTTCTTTCTTTCATGTTGTACGTCAGCTCCCCCCAGGGGTGAGGGGAGGACACAGGAGCAGCAGGCGGCGGATGCTGTTGAACAGGACCAGGATCGGGCAGGCGAGGGCTCCTTTGCTGGCCCCAGTAAGTTTTCATTTTAGACTAGTACCTATTTTTCCTAGCGTTCCTCATTTGATTTTTTCAAAATCGTCTTTGATCTTCTTGTAGACTGTATCTAAATTCTTATCCTGCCTCTACTATGACTCCCTGTGGTATTACTAGATTATTCTTATTAGTCTGTCTGTGTAGCTAACTAAGATTGCACGGTTGGCGAAACTCCCATTCTAGTCAGCAATAGCTCTATCAACTTAGTGCAGTGCAGTCCTCTGGGATTGTCCATAATGTCTTTTGAAGTGTTATATCTGCTTTGAAAATTCCCAACTATAAAATGTGAATGACCACCAAGAAAGAATAAGATACTACCTTTTGGTTTGGATAGGAGGACAATCCATACCACTACTGTTGAGGGGACAATTCTTCTGCAGAAACAACTATGGACAATAAATAGTGCATTGCTTATCAATTATAATAGGCGCTGTTAGAGTTTCCACATACCTCTGTGATAACAGACTTTGAACCCCCAATGTCCTTACTGAGTGACTACATAGTGTGGCAAAGTCATTTACCTCCCGAATTCATCCATGATTGATCCCCAATGATGATTATCCAACGTAGCTCAAGAGTACGGAGTCAGAGTCAAGAAGTGTCAGAGGCACGGACTCATGCTTGCAAAAATTGCAAAACCTTTCGCTCAGTCACTCTAGTCTGGACCAAAAAACACAGAGTCTATTTAAGTTTAAAAGCTTTATTAAAAGTAAACACATGTATTAAAATGAAGTCATAATAAAAAAACTAAACGTTTAACTGAGACTGGAAAAGTGGTTAGTGCTGACGATTAATTGAAGACATTTCTTGTGGTCGAGCCGAGCTCTCACCTTGTTTCAACTTGATCTTGTTGTTAGAAGTCCATCTTCTGTCTGTGTGGAGAAAAATGGTGCGTGTTAAAAAGCCAGCCTTCATCAGTTGTGCCAAAAAGTGCAGCAAGACAACACCCTTCCCTGGAAAAAGGGACATTTTTTTTTACTTTAGAGTACACAGTCACAAATTACATTGTTTTCACATGTCTTCATTCCTAGACCAAATACTAGTGAGTGGTTTATTCTAACATTCTTAAATGTACTTTGTAGGTGGAACATCTGGTGGCGGGGCCAACGCGGAGGTGGTGGTGCTTGACACGGAGGCGGAGGGCAATTCCTCAGGGGAGGATGCGGCGGTTCCAGTGCCGGCTGTGAGAGTTCAGACGGTGGTGGTGGCGGGCAGAGGTAAGCTCTTATATATTCCTTACTTATTGAGATTGAAGACATGGCTGGGAAGGAAAGAATATGAGATGCATGGCTGGGTGAATGATGAAGCAATGATTGGTGGAAGGACAACAGCCTGGGTGGGTGACACAGAAACTGTATGTGTCCATAATATACCTGGATCATGCTACTATCTGACTCTTAGATAGCATATGTGTATCTAGAGCCGGGGTACTCATAGTACGGCCCGCGGGCCGGTGGCGGCCCGGCAAGCCTTCCTTGGTGGAGCGCAGACCTTGCAGACAATCACTGCTCCCCTGGCCCCCACAGAGCAGAGGCTTTGTTGTATTTCACCTGTTAGCGCCCCTGCATCTCCACTCTGACAATCACTGCTCCCCCGGCCCCCACAGAGCAGAGTGGAGATGCAGGGCCACAAAGAGGTGAAATAGAACAAAGCCTCTGCTCTGTGGGGCCGGGCAAGCAGTGATTGTCAGGGTGGAGATGCAGGGGCGCTACAACAAACAAAGCCTCAATAATATGTTAATGGTCTTTTAAAGACCTGTTAAGTACTTTGGTGTGGCTGTCTGTGTGTGCGCGTTGAGGAAGCTGTCTCAGCCCGGGCTGATGGCTGACACAGACAGACACACACACAGTGAGATGACAGAGGGGGAGGGAGAGGGAGGGCAGGAGGGAGAGAGAGATGGAGAGGGAGGGCAGGAGGGAGAGCAGGAGGGAGAGAGATGTATGTAAATGCTGGGTCTGGTGGCTCAGTGGATGAAGGCATCTGCTGCAGGGACCTGTGTGCAACCTCATGGTCACAAGTTTTCGTTTTGCTTTAGCCCCGCCCCCTCTGACTCCGCCCCCACCAGTGCGTTCCTCGGCCACAAACTACACTGTAAATTTAGCCCCTGAGAGAAAGTTTGTGAGTACCCATGATCTAGAGAGAGTAGACGGTCAGTGGATGAACTAAGTGTAACTTTGAAGAGCATGTAACACTGCACCCGCACGTCCGTTCCAGTGTAGGAAAGGCAAGGAAAAGAAGTTGTAATTGTGTCCAAATACTACCATCAATAGTAGCAGTAGTTTGTATTGCAAGCACAGCATAGATCCGGTTATTACGGTGGCCACTCCCTACCTCTCTTAATAAGTTTAGTAGTACTCAGTCATTCATGTGTGGATGTATCACTGGTCACTCAATAAAAAGCAAAGCACCTAAAGTCATCCCATATATAAGCAAAAACATCCCATGTGAAGTGATAGATAATCAGATTATTTATATTCTTCAATTTTCCATTTCTAGTACTCATTTTCACTGTAGGGTGAAAGTTAAATTAATTAAGCAGTAGCCCTTGTAACAGAGTATTCTCAGTGCCACCCGTAATAGAAAAGAGCTTCACCACCTGCATGTACTGGACCGGTACAGTAACGCAACGCAAGTCTAGGTCACTCATCATGGAGTGCGTCTCTTTTTCTCGGGTGCAAGTTCACTGCGCTGGCATTATGCCGGCTTGCAGAAGATAACGTACCAATTTTCCTAAACAAGAGACAAGAAGAAGAATAAGACTGGTGTACTTTCATAGTCGACTCCAATGGAAGTCGACTATGACTACGAGCACTATGGACTTGTTGTAGTTGTCCTGTTGAATTTGGTAAGTAAGTTGCATGCAGAAAAAAATCCTCTTATTAGCGGCACTCCTCCATTGCAGCTGATGCTTCGTCCATCGATGTTGGTCACCACCAGAAGACACCCTGTAAAAAAAGCACAGCATGGACAAATAATTGAACATAAACAAATCTTTGGGTACAAACCTATCCATCAATCTTTGAAAGTGCATGCACTACTGCATGCATGTCAGTGAAAAGTAAGTAGTACGTTCGACAACTGTGGGAGAAAGAATGCGACAGTACAGGGCGTGTGTGGAATTATTGATAACTATATTCAACATAAGGTCACTGTTGCCAGATACCTGAGAGCCTTGCTGGTCACTATAAATCCATTAACAACACTCAATGGGGTTGGTCTGGAAGGTGTAGTAGATAGAAAAGGAGAAATTGCTCTTTTTCTAGGTGTCCCCTCACTCACTAGGGTTGCCCCTTGGTGACATGCTTCATCATTGGGGCCATCCCAGTCCTCTATGGGCTGGGGCGTGCTGCGACTTGCGAATTATGTAGGAGCACTTACAAATGACTATGTGTGGTGCAGATGTGATAGTGGAGTGGACTAAGTGATGTGTTAAAGGATCAATTTAGAAGCAGAGAGAGATCCAAGAGATGCAGTCACAGTCCTAGAAAAACACAATGGATACTGTATCTGTATGTTGTTGTAGTTGTCCTGTTGAATTTGGTAAGTAAGTTGCATGCAGAAAAAAAATCCTCTTATTAGCGGCACTCCTCCATTCCATCTGATGCTTCGTCCATCAATGTTGGTGACCAGAAGACACCCTGTCCACTCCCTGCCTGGCGGATGCTGAATTGCGGCTCGCTAATGTGAAGCCTGACTCCATCCTTTTTTCCCCATTGCACAGACTGAAACCTGGCCTGTAATTATTCAACGAAAAACAGGAAGTGATATAATATTACAACACCACTGATAAATAAATATAAGGTATGTAGGCTGTGGAGTGCAAAAACTCACACTTTGATTTTCCTAGTAGACAGTACAATATTTTTGACAGTGCGTACTCTGTCTGAGTCACCTTTTGAAGGATAAATAAGTATGGGCAAATTAATGTAGCGGATCTTTCCCCTCAAGCTAGGTGTACTGTAAACTGTGTTTTAGAACAAAATTAGATCTTCCCAGCAGTGCTCCCACCCAGACCCTTACTAAAGCCAGTCGCAAAAATGTAGAAGACCCCCAATCAAATCGCAAAAAACGAGGCCTAGCAGAAAACTGGTGACAAAACGTACTTTGAAAGTAAAAGTAGGCCCAAATACCCCCTTACCCACCGTGGATTGCATTCAAACCACTTGCAAGCAACCAAGCAAAAGTATCCATAGCCAGCATCGCTTCAAGACTCGAAAACCCCCCCACCCAAACACATGCAATCGAAATACTGCTAACCCTAACGAACCCTAAGTTAAGAATAGTGGCAAAGGCTTTCTTTAACTATGCCAAATCCCCCCCTTTCCCACCATGGATTTTCTTCAAATGACTTGCAACCAAAATTACACATTCTCACGAGTGCTCTAAGAACCCAGAACTCAGTTGCAAAAATGTAGAACACCCCGAAACACATGCAATCCTGCTGCTAGGGCTAACAAACCCTAAGTTACAAAAAGTGCCAAAAGGCTTTTCGGCGTGGATTTTGTCGCAACCACTTCCACCCGGTATTAGACCTTCCCAGGAATGGCCCAAGACCCGCCAACCTACCCGCCAAAAAGCATAACACCCCCAAACAGGCCAAAAGCAACATCTCCTACTTACAATATTTCTCGGCCTTCGGTCCAAAAGCGCTGCGTAGCTAGGCCATAAGTCCGGTTTGCCACCACGGATTTCCTGAAAAGCAAATGCAATCAAGATTAGAGTGTCCCAGCAGTGCTCACGGACCCCGAAACTCACCCACAAACAGACGGAACCCCCCCTAAGAGCACATCAAAGGCAAGCAAGTCATCAAAAACACAAAAAAATTCCGCCTGGGATTTGGTCCAAACCACTTTTATCCGGTATTAGAGCTTCCCAGCAATGGCCCCAGAGCCGTCAACCCAGGAGAAAACGAGTAGAAGACCCCCAAACAGCCAAAGAGCAAAAGTACAAAAATGGGGACTTAGTCATTTTTTTCCAAATTTCCCAAATCACTCCGGGCGCGCTCTGCAGCTAGGCCCTAACTCCCCTCTGCCACCATGGATTTGCTTCAAACCTCTTGCAAAGTAGTAAAGTATCCATAGCCAGCAGTGCTCCCAGACCCCGAAACCCACCCACAAACACCAGGAAGCCCCCCAAACAGGCCCCCGAAAACGCTACATTGAGCAAAATGTCAGAAATAGCAAAAAAAATCGGCGTGGATTTTGTCCCAACCACTTCTACCCGGTATTAGACCTTCCCAGGAATGGCCCAAGACCCGCCAACCCACCCGCCAAAAAGCATAACACCCCCAAACAGGCCAAAAGCAACATCTCCTACTTACAATATTTCTCGGCCTTCGGTCCAAACGCGCTGCGTAGCTAGGCCATAAGTCCGGTTTGCCACCACGGATTTCCTGAAAAGCAAATGCAATCAAGATTAGAGTGTCCCAGCAGTGCTCACGGACCCCGAAACTCACCCACAAACAGACGGAAACCCCCCTAAGAGCACCTCAAAGGCAAGCAAGTCATCAAAAACACAAAAATATTTCCGCCTGGGATTTGGTCCAAACCACTTTTATCCGGTATTAGAGCTTCCCAGCAATGGCCCCAGAGCCGTCAACCCAGGAGAAAACGAGTAGAAGACCCCCAAACAGCCAAAGAGCAAAAGTACAAAAATGGGGACTTAGTCATTTTTTTCCAAATTTCCCAAATCACTCCGCGCGCGCTCTGCAGCTAGGCCCTAACTCCCCTCTGCCACCATGGATTTGCTTCAAACCTCTTGCAAAGTAAAGTATCCATAGCCAGCAGTGCTCCCAGACCCCGAAACCCACCCACAAACACCAGGAAGCCCCCCAAACAGGCCCCCGAAAACGCTACATTGAGCAAAATGTCAGAAATAGCAAAAAAAAATTGGCGTGGATTTTGTCCCAACCACTTCTACCCGGTATTAGACCTTCCCAGGAATGGCCCAAGACCCGCCAACCCACCGCCAAAAAGCATACCACCCCCAAACAGGCCAAAAGCAACATCTCCTACTTACAATATTTCTCGGCCTTCAGTCCAAACGCGCTGCGTAGCTAGGCCATAAGTCCGGTTTGCCACCACGGATTTCCTGAAAAGCAAATGCAATCAAGATTAGAGTGTCCCAGCAGTGCTCACGGACCCCGAAACTCACCCACAAACAGACGGAACCCCCCTAAGAGCACCTCAAAGGCAAGCAAGTCATCAAAAACACACAAAAAATTCCGCCTGGGATTTGGTCCAAACCACTTTTATCCGGTATTAGAGCTTCCCAGCAATGGCCCCAGAGCCGTCAACCCAGGAGAAAACGAGTAGAAGACCCCCAAACAGCCAAAGAGCAAAAGTACAAAAATGGGGACTTAGTCATTTTTTTCCAAATTTCCCAAATCACTCCGCGCGCGCTCTGCAGCTAGGCCCTAACTCCCCTCTGACACCATGGATTTGCTTCAAACCTCTTGCAAAGTAAAGTATCCATAGCCAGCAGTGCTCCCAGACCCCGAAACCCACCCACAAACACCAGGAAGCCCCCCAAACAGGCCCCCGAAAACGCTACATTGAGCAAAATGTCAGAAATAGCAAAAAAAACTTGGCGTGGATTTTGTCCTAACCACTTCTACCCGGTATTAGACCTTCCCAGGAATGGCCCAAGACCCGCCAACCCACCCGCCAAAAAGCATACCACCCCCAAACAGGCCAAAAGCAACATCTCCTACTTACAATATTTCTCGGCCTTCAGTCCAAACGCGCTGCGTAGCTAGGCCATAAGTCCTGTTTGCCACCACGGATTTCCTGAAAAGCAAATGCAATCAAGATTAGAGTGTCCCAGCAGTGCTCACGGACCCCGAAACTCACCCACAAACAGACGGAACCCCCCCTAAGAGCACCTCAAAGGAAAGCAAGTCATCAAAAACACAAACAAATTCCGCCTGGGATTTGGTCCAAACCACTTTTATCCGGTATTAGAGCTTCCCAGCAATGGCCCCAGAGCCGTCAACCCAGGAGAAAACAAGTAGAAGACCCCCAAACAGCCAAAGAGCAAAAGTACAAAAATGGGGACTTAGTCATTTTTTTCCAAATTTCCCAAATCACTCCGCGCGCGCTCTGCAGCTAGGCCCTCACTCCCCTCTGCCACCATGGATTTGCTTCAAACCTCTTGCAAAGTAGTAAAGTATCCATAGCCAGCAGTGCTCCCAGACCCCGAAAACCACCCACAAACACCAGGAAGCCCCCCAAACAGGCCCCCGAAAACGCTACATTGAGCAAAATGTCAGAAATAGCAAAAAAAATCGGCGTGGATTTTGTCCCAACCACTTCTACCCGGTATTAGACCTTCCCAGGAATGGCCCAAGACCCGCCAACTCACCCGCCAAAAAGCATAACACCCCCAAACAGGCCAAAAGCAACATCTCCTACTTACAATATTTCTCGGCCTTCGGTCCAAACGCGCTGCGTAGCTAGGCCATAAGTCCGGTTTGCCACCACGGATTTCCTAAAAAGCAAATGCAATCAAGATTAGAGTGTCCCAGCAGTGCTCACGGACCCCGAAACTCACCCACAAACAGACGGAACCCCCCCTAAGAGCACCTCAAAGGCAAGCAAGTCATCAAAAACACAAAAAAATTTCCGCCTGGGATTTGGTCCAAACCACTTTTATCCGGTATTAGAGCTTCCCAGCAATGGCCCCAGAGCCGTCAACCCAGGAGAAAACGAGTAGAAGACCCCAAACAGCCAAAGAGCAAAAGTACAAAAATGGGGACTTAGTCATTTTTTTCCAAATTTCCCAAATCACTCCGCGCGCGCTCTGCAGCTAGGCCCTAACTCCCCTCTGCCACCATGGATTTGCTTCAAACCTCTTGCAAAGTAAAGTATCCATAGCCAGCAGTGCTCCCAGACCCCGAAACCCACCCACAAACACCAGGAAGCCCCCCAAACAGGCCCCCGAAAACGCTACATTGAGCAAAATGTCAGAAATAGCAACAAAAATACGGCGTGGATTTTGTCCCAACCACTTCTACCCGGTATTAGACCTTCCCAGGAATGGCCCAAGACCCGCCAACCCACCCGCCAAAAAGCATAACACCCCCAAACAGGCCAAAAGCAACATCTCCTACTTACAATATTTCTCGGCCTTCGGTCCAAACGCGCTGCGTAGCTATGACATAAGTCCGGTTTGCCACCACGGATTTCCTGAAAAGCAAATGCAATCAAGATTAGAGTGTCCCAGCAGTGCTCACGGACCCCGAAACTCACCCACAAACAGACGGAACCCCCCCTAAGAGCACCTCAAAGGCAAGCAAGTCATCAAAAACACAAAAATATTTCCGCCTGGGATTTGGTCCAAACCACTTTTATCCGGTATTAGAGCTTCCCAGCAATGGCCCCAGAGCCGTCAACCCAGGAGAAAACGAGTAGAAGACCCCCAAACAGCAAAAGTACAAAAATGGGGACTTAGTCATTTTTTTCCAAATTTCCCAAATCACTCCGCGCGCGCTCTGCAGCTAGGCCCTAACTCCCCTCTGCCACCATGGATTTGCTTCAAACCTCTTGCAAAGTAAAGTATCCATAGCAAGCAGTGCTCCCAGACCCCGAAACCCACCCACAAACACCAGGAAGCCCCCCAAACAGGCCCCCGAAAACGCTACATTGAGCAAAATGTCAGAAATAGCAAAAAAAATTGGCGTGGATTTTGTCCCAACCACTTCTACCCGGTATTAGACCTTCCCAGGAATGGCCCAAGACCCGCCAACCCACCCGCCAAAAAGCATACCACCCCCAAACAGGCCAAAAGCAACATCTCCTACTTACAATATTTCTCGGCCTTCAGTCCAAACGCGCTGCGTAGCTAGGCCATAAGTCCGGTTTGCTACCACGGATTTCCTGAAAAGCAAATGCAATCAAGATTAGAGTGTCCCAGCAGTGCTCACGGACCCCGAAACTCACCCACAAACAGACGGAACCCCCCCTAAGAGCACCTCAAAGGCAAGCAAGTCATCAAAAACACAAAAATATTTCCGCCTGGGATTTGGTCCAAACCACTTTTATCCGGTATTAGAGCTTCCCAGCAATGGCCCCAGAGCCGTCAACCCAGGAGAAAACGAGTAGATGACCCCCAAACAGCCAAAGAGCAAAAGTACAAAAATGGGGACTTAGTCATTTTTTTCCAAATTTCCCAAATCACTCCGCGCGCGCTCTGCAGCTAGGCCCTCACTCCCCTCTGCCACCATGGATTTGCTTCAAACCTCTTGAAAAGTAAAGTATCCATAGCCAGCAGTGCTCCCAGACCCCGAAACCCACCCACAAACACCAGGAAGCCCCCCAAACAGGCCCCCGAAAACGCTACATTGAGCAAAATGTCAGAAATAGCAAAAAAAATCGGCGTGGATTTTGTCCCAACCACTTCTACCCGGTATTAGACCTTCCCAGGAATGGCCCAAGACCCGCCAACCCACCCGCCAAAAAGCATAACACCCCCAAACAGGCCAAAAGCAACATCTCCTACTTACAATATTTCTCGGCCTTCGGTCCAAACGCGCTGCGTAGCTAGGCCATAAGTCCGGTTTGTCACCACGGATTTCCTGAAAAACAAATGCAATCAAGATTAGAGTGTCCCAGCAGTGCTCACGGACCCCGAAACTCACCCACAAACAGACGGAACCCCCCCTAAGAGCACCTCAAAGGCAAGCAAGTCATCAAAAACACAAAAAAATTTCCGCCTGCGATTTGGTCCAAACCACTTTTATCCGGTATTAGAGCTTCCCAGCAATGGCCTCAGAGCCGTCAACCCAGGAGAAAACGAGTAGAAGACCCCAAACAGCCAAAGAGCAAAAGTACAAAAATGGGGACTTAGTCATTTTTTTCCAAATTTCCCAAATCACTCCGCGCGCGCTCTGCAGCTAGGCCCTAACTCCCCTCTGCCACCATGGATTTGCTTCAAACCTCTTGCAAAGTAAAGTATCAATAGCCAGCAGTGCTCCCAGACCCCGAAACCCACCCACAAACACCAGGAAGCCCCCCAAACAGGCCCCCGAAAACGCTACATTGAGCAAAATGTCAGAAATAGCAAAGAAAAAATCGGCGTGGATTTTGTCCCAACCACTTCTACCCGGTATTAGACCTTCCCAGGAATGGCCCAAGACCCGCCAACCCACCCGCCAAAAAGCATAACACCCCCAAACAGGCCAAAAGCAACATCTCCTACTTACAATATTTCTCGGCCTTCAGTCCAAACGCGCTGCGTAGCTAGGCCATAAGTCCGGTTTGCCACCACGGATTTCCTGAAAAGCAAATGCAATCAAGATTAGAGTGTCCCAGCAGTGCTCACGGACCCCGAAACTCACCCACAAACAGACGGAACCCCCCCTAAGAGCACCTCAAAGGCAAGCAAGTCATCAAAAACACAAAAATATTTCCGCCTGGGATTTGGTCAAAACCACTTCTATCCGGTATTAGAGCTTCCCAGCAATGGCCCCAGAGCCGTCAACCCAGGAGAAAACGAGTAGAAGACCCCCAAACAGCCAAAGAGCAAAAGTACAAAAATGGGGACTTAGTCATTTTTTTCCAAATTTCCCAAATCACTCCACGCGCGCTCTGCAGCTAGGCCCTAACTCCCTTCTGCCACCATGGATTTGCTTCAAACCTCTTGCAACGTAAAGTATCCATAGCCAGCAGTGCTCCCAGACCCCGAAACCCACCCACAAACACCAGGAAGCCCCCCAAAAAGGCCCCCGAAAACGCTACATTGAGCAAAATGTCAGAAATAGCAAAAAAAAATTGGCGTGGATTTTGTCCCAACCACTTCTACCCGGTATTAGACCTTCCCAGGAATGGACCAAGACCCGCCAACCCACCCGCCAAAAAGCATACCACCCCCAAACAGGCCAAAAGCAACATCTCCTACTTACAATATATCTCGGCCTTTAGTCCAAACGCGCTGCGTAGCTAGGCCATAAGTCCGGTTTGCCACCACGGATTTCCTGAAAAGCAAATGCAATCAAGATTAGAGTGTCCCAGCAGTGCTCACGGACCCCGAAACTCACCCACAAACAGACGGAACCCCCCCTAAGAGCACCTCAAAGGCAAGCAAGTCATCAAAAACACAAAAAGATTTCCGCCTGGGATTTGGTCCAAACCACTTTTATCCGGTATTAGAGCTTCCCAGCAATGGCCCCAGAGCTGTCAACCCAGGAGAAAACGAGTAGAAGACCCCCAAACAGCCAAAGAGCAAAAGTACAAAAATGGGGACTTAGTCATTTTTTTCCAAATTTCCCAAATCACTCCGCGCGCGCTCTGCAGCTAGGCCCTCACTCCCCTCTGCCACCATGGATTTGCTTCAAACCTCTTGCAAAGTAAAGTATCCATAGCCAGCAGTGCTCCCAGACCCCGAAACCCACCCACAAACACCAGGAAGCCCCCCAAACAGGCCCCCGAAAACGCTACATTGAGCAAAATGTCAGAAGTAGCAAAAAAAAATTGGCGTGGATTTTGTCCCAACCACTTCTACCCGGTATTAGACCTTCCCAGGAATGGCCCAAGACCCGCCAACCCACCCGCCAAAAAGCATACCACCCCCAAACAGGCCAAAAGCAACATCTCCTACTTACAATATTTCTCGGCCTTCAGTCCAAACGCGCTGCGTAGCTAGGCCATAAGTCCGGTTTGCCACCACGGATTTCCTGAAAAGCAAATGCAATCAAGATTAGAGTGTCCCAGCAGTGCTCACGGACCCCGAAACTCACCCACAAACAGACGGAACCCCCCCTAAGAGCACCTCAAAGGCAAGCAAGTCATCAAAAACACAAAAAAATTCCGCCTGGGATTTGGTCCAAACCACTTTTATCCGGTATTAGAGCTTCCCAGCAATGGCCCCAGAGCCGTCAACCCAGGAGAAAACAAGTAGAAGACCCCCAAACAGCCAAAGAGCAAAAGTACAAAAATGGGGACTTAGTCATTTTTTTCCAAATTTCCCAAATCACTCCGCGCGCGCTCTGCAGCTAGGCCCTCACTCCCCTCTGCCACCATGGATTTGCTTCAAACGTCTTGCAAAGTAAAGTATCCATAGCCAGCAGTGCTCCCAGACCCCGAAACCCACCCACAAACTCCAGGAAGCCCCCCAAACAGGCCCCCAAAAACGCTACATTGAGCAAAATGTCAGAAATAGCAAAAAAAATCGGCGTGGATTTTGTCCCAACCACTTCTACCCGGTATTAGACCTTCCCAGGAATGGCCCAAGACCCGCCAACCCACCCGCCAAAAAGCATAACACCCCCAAACAGGCCAAAAGCAACATCTCCTACTTACAATATTTCTCGGCCTTCGGTCCAAACGCGCTGCGTAGCTAGGCCATAAGTCCGGTTTGCCACCACGGATTTCCTGAAAAGCAAATGCAATCAAGATTAGAGTGTCCCAGCAGTGCTCACGGACCCCGAAACTCACCCACAAACAGACGGAACCCCCCCTAAGAGCACCTCAAAGGCAAGCAAGTCATCAAAAACACAAAAAAATTTCCGCCTGCGATTTGGTCCAAACCACTTTTATCCGGTATTAGAGCTTCCCAGCAATGGCCCCAGAGCCGTCAACTCACCTGCAAAGAGGTAGAACAACACCCCCGCAAGTGCTGAGTCTTTCTTCATTGGGCGTAAACCAGCCCTCTGCTTTGATGGAAATAGGAGTCTGGAGGAGGACGATAGAGGAGCATGTTCTTCTGAACTTGTGAACCTGAGGAATGCAGACTGCGGCACCTTCAAATCAATTAGCAAACAAGTGAAGACAGTTCTGCTGATGGGCTTGTTTTTGTGATTATCTGATTAAAGTTTAAATTATATTAACTGTGCACAACAAAGAAAGACAGACACACAGGAATAAAAGTGAATAAGGACAAAAAAGAAAGTTAGTGATTCGTTGTCTCATTTTCAGGGCTCGGTATCACGGTCCGTGAATAAGAATAAGGCTTCGTCATCATAATCTGCGAATTCAGGCAGGGTGAGGTCAGTGTCACCTGACAGAGTAGAAATTCCCTCATCTATGTTGCTGTCCACCTCGTCTTCATCCGGCACGCTTTTTCGTACTCTGAAATCTGGTGGTATGAGGTGCTGATTCATCTTGATCATTGTTAACCTCTGCACATTTTTGGGCGAGAGGCGGCTCCGTTTGGAAGTTACAATGCCACCAGCAGCACTGAAAACACGTTCAGAAGACACGCTTGCGAGTGGGCAAGACAAGTAGTTTAAAGCCAGGTTGGTGAGCTGTGGCCACAATTCTTTTTTCCCATGCCAATACGCCAATGGGTCAGCATTAACATAGACCTCTGTTGAGTCATTCAGATAGTCCTTGACCATCGAATCAAGGTTCTCCTCCAAGGTTCCTCCACTTTGCTTAGCTGTTGCTGTGACCTTTTGAGAACCAAACCCAAGCCGAGCTAGCCAATCCTCTTCAGCCTCCAATGTTACTGTTGTGTCTGGTGGTGCAGATGATCCGGTTGCCGGTCTCTTTAACGGCTGAGAGGTCACTTGTGCCGCAGCCACGGTGCAGAAGAGGATTGTTGTGACTGGGGATGGCCTGCTGATGCTGATGTACTGCCTTCTCCTTCAATTTGCTGCCGTTCTCTTTCAAACCTCTTGGCTGAGGAGGCTATCCACTGTTTGTACTTTGTAACATCTTCATCAGCAAAAGGAAAGAATGCTTGGCCTGCCAGCGCCTTTTTGTAGCGTGGATCCAGAATAGTAGCAGAAATGTAATGCTGGGTTGAGTGGATCCTTTTAAGACGTTCATCACCTTGTAGGTGCTCTAATAATTTCTCAGCCAGAACAAAAGAGTCTTGTTTTTTTTCATCTTTTTCAAACACAGAACACACCTCCTTCAGTTGGTGCTCCAGCATGTACAACAATGGGATAGCTTTTCCCAAATGACAGTCCTCCTTGCTGACTGCACGCGTGAAGAACTCAAAAGGACGAAGCATGCGTGTCAGGCTTTTAACTATGTTCCATTGCGCCGCACCCATCCTCAGGTCCTCCTTCTGAGCTGTACCCTGTGTTAAGAAATAGTGATCGAGTACCGTATACTGCTCATACAGATGCTCAAGCATGTAGAAGGTTGAGTTGCAACGTGTTACCACCTCCTGGATGAGTGCTTTCACTGGCATTTGACGTTCATATAGCAGGCTCCTCAGCTGCTTCCGGGCCTTAAAAGAATGGCTGAAATGGTTGCACATTTTTCGGCAGGTGTCCACTACTCTGTACGCTGCACTGTCTTTATTACCCAAGAATTTTTGGACAACCAGGTTTATACAGTGCGCCAAACACGGCACTCTGAAATAGTCACCCAGCTTCATGGCCTTAACTATATTGGCGCCATTGTCCGTGGAAACATAACCAACCTGGCGTTTTTTTGGGGACAGCCAGTTAAGGACCTTTGTGTTAAAGACATCCAAAATGTTTTCTGCTGTGTGACGTTTCTCCAAATCAAACATGGCTAGTGTTGCATGTTTCCGAGCAGCTTTAAAAACAATGTCCGGGTCAACACCTGTGTTTAGCTTTGCTTTAGCCCCTGAAAAAGAGACCCAGTGTGCAGTGATGCACATGTAATCAGCGCCTGCGCCACTGGTCCACATGTCTGTTGTCAGATGTATAGTGTGAACAGCACTCTTCTGCAAAGCTGCCCCAATCACCTTCAGAACATCTTCATGTAGTGCTGGAACCGCAACTCAGGCAAAATAGAACCGGCTAGGAACCTTCCATTTAGGGCAGAACGCTGCCACTAATTCTAGAAAACCAACCCCTTCTACAAAAGAAAAAGGGAGAAGGTCCAGAGCTAGCATTTTAGCCAGCTTAGTGTTATACAGACGCGTCAGTGGGTGGTTGCGTTCATATTGCGCTTCTGTAAACAACATCTTTTTAATGTTGCCCTGGACCAAGGATTTACGGGATGATGATGATGATATCTTCGACCAAGTTACGCTCGCTGATGAACTTTTTCGCATTGGTGTCTCACTCTCTCTCACACTCTTAGTGTGGCTCACATGGGGTGTGCTGCTGACAGGGGTACTGGGTGTAAGTGAAGTGTTTGAATCGTCTTCTTCCTCCTCGTCATCATCAGATGAAAAATCAACGTTTTCATTACGTGCAATTCGGGCTTCCTTGATCACCTCTAGGTGCGCAAGCCATTGGACAGCATGCGTTCTCCTAAGATGACCTCTCTGGCCTCCGGTACCATAGTTGGTACCAAACTTACCACGACTAACTCGAAGCTTACAAATGCTACAAATGGCTACGTTTTCCTTTTTTGGGCAAACACTAAAGAAGTCCCAAACTGGAGACTTGAAATGTCTTTGGGGGCCGGAGGAGGCGGCGATACTGGTGGTGGTGGTCCTGCTGCTAATGCCAGATGAAGTGGAGGATGTGGATTGCCTAACTTCAGTACGTTTTGCACTTTCACCACCACTAATTGAGGTCGAGGTGGATGGAGATCCCTTCTTGCGAGGAAGAAATATGGAGCGGTAGGTCTTGGTGTACTAGTTAACTCCAAACCCAATGATTGTTGTCTTTCCATTGCCTCCTCGTCGACATCATCATCACGCTCAGCAGCTTCTCGGGATAGGGTCAAATGTCTCTTTGCTGCATGCCCGCTGGGGCTGCAGTGACCTTTATGATGACTGCCTCGTCATCGTGAGAGGCTTCATCAGCAGGAGTATCCGTCACTTCTTGTTGAGCCTCATCACACTCCATAGCTATGAGTTTTTCGACGACCTTCCTTTTACGCTTAGGTATCTTTGTCAGATCATGGTGTGCCTCACTCTCAGACTGCCGTGGTGGTTCCCAATCGTCATCCAGATCATCAGTAGGAGGTGGGCTTGAAGAAGATGTAAACACCCTCCTTGATCTTTTCCTTGCTAGGGATGTGGAAGACAATGAATGATCATCAGGAGGAGTGGCTTCCTCAAATGATACCTCGGTTTGATTGTCAATTTCCTGATGTGCCCCTACTTCGGGAGGAACAACTATTGTGGTCACTTGTGACCCTCCATGCACCTCTGCTTGCGCATCTCCTTGCGCTGCCTCTCCTTCCACATGTACTTGGGCTTATACTACTTGCACATGTTGTTGTTGCGGCTGTGGTTGTTCAACACTTGTCAGATGAGTTACAACAACCTGTGTTGATTCAGGGACATTGCTGCTACTTTCTTGCGATGAGCCAACATCACTGGTCGATGGTGATTGAAGAAGTACACTGACTGCCTCTGAAGCACTCAAGGGCTTTGACTTAAGTTGGCATGGTGGTGGAGGCACTGAGCCCAATGGAGCGGGGGTGCTGCTCCCAGCTTGGTCCCCAGCAGATCCCGCTGCTGCTGCAGGCGTACTTTTTTTTTTACTCCCAAAAAACGCGGCGACCGGCACACCAGCCTCCTTGGTAACTTGCTTCTTCTGCTCCTTACTAGCAACTTTCTTGCTAGAGGAGCTACGGGGAACTTTTTTTGGGGTCATCTTCTTCAGAGCAGGTCAGAACATCAGGCCGCAGTTGCACGGGTTGCAGAGTTGTCTGAGGCCAGACGTGACGTCGCGTGACGTTATGCTGCACACACATCGCTGCAGGACTTCTTCCTGGCACTGGTGGTTCTCTTGAGTCTTGTGCACCTAAAAGCAATGGAAGACAGAGGAACATCAGTTCAGTTATACACCCCCAAAAAAATCGAAAAAAACAGAAAAATCAGCACAATCCCATGCCCTCCATGATGTTTAAGTTCAAGACACCCCACAGAAAGACTAGGCCCATGCAAGACTCAATACCCCTGGTGAAAAGGCCACAAGTACAGGCCCAAAAACGAAAATCACTGAAAAATCAGCACAATCCCATTCCATCCATGCCCTCCATGATGTTTCAATTCAAGACACCCCACAGAAAGACTAGGCCCATGCAAGACTCACTACCCCTGGGCATAAAGGTTGAAAGTAGGCAAAATGGTTGCAGGCCTAACAACACTGCCTGCATTCAAAATGGCCACTTGCCTCCCAGCACATGGCCAGGGCCTGTAGCAGCACTCACAATGGAACCCACCCACATGGCCTGTCCCCATGAACACCCCCAAAAATCGAAAAACACAGAAAAATCAGCACAATCTCATTCCATCCATGCCCTCCATGATGTTTAAGTTCAAGACACCCCACAGAAAGACTAGGCCCATGCAAGACTCAATACCCCTGGTGAAAAGGCCACAAGTACAGCCCCAAAAAACGAAAATCACTGAAAAATCAGCACAATCCCATTCCATTCACGCCCTCCATGATGTTTAAGTTCAAGACACCCCACAGAAAGACTAGGCCCATGCAAGACTCAATACCCCTGGTGAAAAGGCCACAAGTACAGCCCCAAAAAACGAAAATCACTGAAAAATCAGCACAATCCCATTCCATCCATGCCCTCCATGATGTTTCAATTCAAGACACCCCACAGAAAGACTAGGCCCATGCAAGACTCACTACCCCTGGGCATAAAGGTTGAAAAGTAGACAAAATGGTTGCAGGCCTAACAACACTGCTTGCATTCAAAATGGCCACTTGCCTCCCAGCACATGGCCAGGGCCTGTAGCAGCACTCAAAATGGCCCCCACCTACATGGCCTGTCCCCATGAACACCCCCAAAAATCGAAAAACACAGAAAAATCAGCACAATCCCATTCCATCCATGCCCTCCATGATGTTTAAGTTCAAGACACCCCACAGAAAGACTAGGCCCATGCAAGACTCAATACCCCTCGTGAAAAGGCCACAAGTACAGCCCCAAAAAACGAAAATCACTGAAAAATCAGCACAATCCCATTCCATCCATGCCTTCCATGATGTTTAAGTTCAAGACACCCCACAGAAAGACTAGGCCCATGCAAGACTCAATACCCCTGGTGAAAAGGCCACAAGTACAGCCCCAAAAAACGAAAATCACTGAAAAATCAGCACAATCCCATTCCATCCATGCCCTCCATGGTGTTTAAGTTCAAGACACCCCACAGAAAGACTAGGCCCATGCAAGACTCAATACCCCTGGTGAAAAGGCCACAAGTACAGCCCCAAAAAACGAAAATCACTGAAAAATCTGCACAATCCCATTCCATCCATGCCCTCCATGATGTTTCAATTCAAGACACCCCACAGAAAGACTAGGCCCATGCAAGACTCACTACCCCTGGGCATAAAGGTTGAAAAGTAGGCAAAATGGTTGCAGGCCTAACAACACTGCCTGCATTCAAAATGGCCACTTGCCTCCCAGCACATGGCCAGGGCCTGTAGCAGCACTCAAAATGGCCCCCACCCACATGGCCTGTCCCCATGAACACCCCCAAAAATCGAAAAACACAGAAAAATCAGCACAATCCCATTCCATCCATGCCCTCCATGATGTTTAAGTTCAAGACACCCCACCGAAAGACTAGGCCCATGCAAGACTCAATACCCCTGGTGAAAAGGCCACAAGTACAGCCCCAAAAAACGAAAATCACTGAAAAATCAGCACAATCCCATTCCATCCATGCCCTCCATGATGTTTCAATTCAAGACACCCCACAGAAAGACTCAGTCCACCCACCACTGAGTACCCCTGGGAAAAAGGCCCCAAAACAGCCCAAAAATCGAAAATTCCAAAATTGTAGTTGCAGCAACAGTAATGCCCCAAACAAACTTACTTGTGAAATTTCTAATCCAAAAGTGATCCAAAGAAAGTCAAAAAGGCCTCAAATCCAAATATCCAGCAGCATCCACAAAAAGTAATCCTTCCAGCTCCAGATCCAAATGAAAAGTGACCAGGAGATGGACAAAGCACTGGGAGGAGCCTGCTGGACAGGAACAGGAAGTTGGAGACTGTGGGGCACTTCCTTCCTCCCCCCCCCCTCCCCAAAATGGACTCCCCGCAAAACAAGTGCAGGCAAATGTCAACCAGAGGAGTTATTCAGAGAAAAATCATCATTTCCAGAAGGTGCATGCTGCTTGCTGGTGGATTTCTTGTGCAGAATTGCAAATTTTATATTTTCGCAAGTGCGAGATTATTCCTGCGCGCCGCATCTACAAAGTCGCAATTGTGAATTCCCGCGATACGTGAACACGGCGTACTCGCGTTGACAAACTCTCGCTGCGCAAGGTGGCAAGCCGCGATGACATAATCGCGCTCGCCAAATTCTCGCGGGATCCCGCAGCAAGATCCAAAATGGCGCAGCACTCGCAAAATATCGAGAAAAACAACTCGGCAAACGCTGAATGACGGTAAGTGAACGCCGCGCGCCGCAAAAATTGTATCACCCAGAAAAAAATTCGCTGCGTGCAAATTTAGTGGATTTTGCGTGAAATCCGCGAATCTCGCGGATTGCGAATTTCCCGAAAATCCGCAAAATCCACGAGCGGAGCGAATTTTACGCCCATACTTAATAGCAACATACACAAGGTAAACAAACCTCCTCTTTCAGCACCATCTTTTCTCAACTTCCAAGGGTCCCTCATTCAAGATGACCTTGCTATGGTTCTCCTTTCAGAAGCCTAGTGCTCCCTCTCAGACCTACTCCTAAAGAAATGGAGAATAGATACTCTTTCTTTCTGGGAAAAGCTACCATTCATGTTGAAAGCAAACATTAAGGTCCAAGAATGCTCTGGGCTGAACTGGTTTCTGTCACTTGGCTTTTCCAGTTGAGATTTCCAATTAAAAAAGAAGGCTGTTGTAACAAAATAATAGGTGCATGCTGTAAAAGAGCACATTGTATTCAATGATCCTGTCTGTTCCTTTTCCCACTCAGATGACTCATCCCTGCAAAATGTCAGTTTCTGAAACTGCAACTGACTACCTAAAGTAACTAGAGGGAAGGCAGCCAGCAAATTTGATTTAATTCCCTTTTCCTGTTCAAGTCAGACACCACAACGTACACAAGCTACTTTTCTCCCACAAGTATCAAGAATCTACTTTCACAATTGAACTAGATTTTTGACTGATTTATAAAAATCTACTTTTGTTTACAATCAGGCTTTCCCATGGATAATGTAAGAAGGACTTCTTAGTGGCAAACAGCTTTCGGCATCTTAACTTTTTCATGGACATATTGTTCTTTAATATTTACCGTAGCCATCTTTTATGCATTACACCTGTGGGCTTTCAGGACGCACTTATGGGTGATGTGGTACATACATAAAAGTCATTTTTCTACATGTCAACGCACAGTTCTTTACTATGTATGACTGCACTGGCTTCAAAACTGAAGTCTACCTGCACACAATGGTGTTGTCTGACTGGTTATGTATATAAGGTTGAAATCAATATATACTGCAATACAGAAATGGCATGTATCTTTCATGCATAGGAATTTCCTGGAACAACTTACCATGGCCTTACTGTAATGTTAAATATGTCAACTGAGTCTAACCAATTTCATAGTATATGTTTGCAGACAGTGCACACACACTGTGACACTGAGAGGTATTGGCGTACAGAGTTGTGAAACCTGCAAAAAAAAGTCCATAAAAGGTGAAGAATCTAGAGGGCGCCACACAGAAAATGGTGAGATGCTACATATTGGGCTTTTGAAACCGGTTACATGCGGTTTGTTGTCCTCTGAATTCTTATTCAACCCCAACCGCTGGGACCTGCGGCTTAGGAGGGAGTTAACACCTCCTTTTTAGGTCTTGTCTCAGCTACAGGCAGCTTTAGCTGTCTGTTGGCCAGAGCTATTGTTTCCAATATACACATAAAGTGGGGCTTTGGGTCACTCCCTTGAGCATGATTCAGTGGCGTAACGAAGGTTGAGGGGGCCCCCCTGCAAGGTGCATGGAGGGGCCCCGCTCCGGATTTATTCCGGAGGTCTCAGGCCTGAGTACTGTGCTTAGGGGGGTCTCCTGCAGCTCGGTGGACCCCGCACCGCGGGGTCTGTCTTACGCGCCTGGCCCGTCACCTCTCAAGTCCTGCCCCGTCACCTCTCCTGCCCTGTCACCTCTCCTGACCCGTCACAAGTCTTGCCCCTTGCCCAGTCCCTGCTCCTGCCCCTTCACTCTCAGTGAGCAACATTGGCAAATTACACAGGACCGCAAGTTCCCCACAGTACTCTGTTTGGGGAAAGCTCCTCTGTAATCACAAACTACGATCTATTGGCTCCGAGGCACTCCCTCACAAGACATGCTAAAGGCAGACGGCGCATTGTCATTTGAAAGGGGATAATCAGCCTCAGTCAGAATGACAATGGGCCTGTCTACAGTATGTGCGAGCTCAGTGAGGGGCTGATGTAACTTCTGGAGTTCAACAGAGAAGTGCGACCTGGACCCTGAGAACTTTTAATCTCCTGGTACTTCTCAGGGTAACAGCTCAGCTCGCTGTAATTGATCTCCAAAATTATGGACAAAAGGCGTCCGTGAAAGGAATGATTATGGTTAACGGACAAGACACCAAAATGACAGACGGTCCAAGAAATTTACGGATGGTTGGTCACTCTAACTGAGAGTTAACAAACTTTTCAAATAGTTCAGTTTGGAATGTTAATAAAGAAATAGGTCTGAAAGTAGAGAAGCTAGTCATATCCATAGATTTTTTAACAAAAGCATGTTTCCATCTTGGCAGAAGTTCAGCAGAGGCCAGAGACTTATTACAAATTTCCGAGAGTTTCGGGGTCACAAGACCTATAGCAAAATGTAAAAACCAGGGAGATATTCACAAGGAAGTGGCGGAGAGAGGCGTTAGCCTTCTTGGCTTAACGCCTCTCTCTGCTACTTCGGAAACACAAGGCTGCACCATATTCACAAGGATATGGTGCAGCCTTGCGTTTACCCCTGCGATGGTGCTAAGTTTCACAACTTAGCACCAACGCTGGCACCCTTGCACCAGAGTGCAAGGGTGCCTACAAGCAGGGAGGTTTGTTAATGTGCAGGAAGGTGTCTCTTCCAGCACATAAGCAAACCTAAAATGCCAGTTTGTTACCTACATGTGTGCTGCTTCATGAGGCACACACGTAAGTTACAAAACAGCATGTTTAGAAAAGGTTTGTTTATGTACAGGAAGGTACACCTTCCTGTACATAACTGCCACAGCCGGCGATGCACATCAGGCACTGATATCTAAATATGACTGGTGGTACTCTGCAATGGGGTGAAGCAAGCAATGTCCTCCACTGACTTGGTGTGCTGACAGACAGCCTGTCAATCTACAGATCAGCCCTTATGTCGCTAGCCTCAAGTTTATAGTAAAAACTCTCTCTACCCTCCACCCCTCTCTCCTGCTCTTCCTCCCTCCATCCCATATCTGGTCCTTTTGCCCAGCTGGAATAATTGCCATGAACAAAGACTGCATCTCCTTGAACTCTTGTTAGGCAGGGAGCAGGCCTGATACACAATAAATTCACTGATCGCCTGGCCCAGGCCAGATGTACTTTTGGTCTAAATGTTATTCAAGAGATTTAATCTACCACATGCAGCTGCATCAGGCAAACCCTGTGTATTTGTAACAAAACGCCATGTAATGGTTACTCGGCAACATGTTTGGGAATACATTTTCAACTTGCTTCTACAGGCCTCACCATCTAAATGCTGCTTTTTAGCTTACATTGGTAGCATGAGCTCAATACAAACTCAAGAAATACAAATAAGACATAACAAAATGAATCAACTAGCTGTATAATTTGGTACAAATGTAAACAAATAAATACATGTATTAAAAGGCATGATTACAGTACATGTTCTCATGTGTTACGAGTCACCTGGTAATCTTGCCCTTTTATTGGCTCACGGTCCAGAATAGCTCAGTGTGAACCACCTGCTGCTACGTGTCTGCTATGCTACACCCCAGCTTGCCATCTTGGTCCATTAATAAGTGGAATATATTACACAGAGTAATTTAAACATGTAAGATATGCTGGCAGATGACCGAGAATACGGGGCACAAAGCTATGGAACACAATATGCAAAGGAAACTAACTACAGAGGCCCCATGACAGGGTACTGCGGGGTCTCAGTTGATCTTAATCAATGTCAGTTAGCTCGGCTCTGAGCCCGCTGCAGTTCTACTTAGCCTGCTAAAATTAAATTATTATTAACGTTGCAAATTGACATCATAATATCAGAAAGCAACATGAATTGTCAGACCTGAGTTGCGGATGGGACGAGAGTGGGCATTGTGGAGGCACTCGTATTTCCAGAGATCTTCCCTCTGCACAGAAGACTGTCCGACCTCTTCTGCTGACTGCTCTGCCTGTGGTCCCGTGTGATGATGGGGCAGCAAACTACTGCGGCACAAAGTATTGAAGTAGTGAGCCCAAGGAACATTATTGCCCGCGTTTAATTGCCGCCTTTCTACTAGTGACTCTTCCTGTTGGAAAATAGAGGGTCACGTGACGGCACGTAACGTGAGGCCGTCACAAGAAATATCATATTGTTATGGCTGAGGCTGAGTGCCCTATTGAAAACGCTGACGTTTGGGAGAGAGAGACAGTACGACATTTTCTGAAGCATTTTACATTAAAAAAAACCACAAATGGTTGCTTGTAAAACGTGTCCTGTTTCCCGGGCAGTGTCTTGCAGGAGTTAATTTCTGATGTCAGTTGGCATATGTCACTGGGCGGCGAGGGGGCCCCCTGGAGCCTGGGGGCCCCCCCGCACTGCATGGGCTGCGGGGGCCTGTGTTACGCCCCTGGCATGATTGGATGGCCTTGTTACCTATCTCACTTCATCGCTCCTCTTTCAATGACTTTCTACCCTATTATTGTATTTGCCCTACCCGGGAGCATTTCAATCTTACATGCTTTTCATTCCAGTCGTATAAATTGTAAGTTTCGACTGCTTCCTTTTTCTATTCACTCGGGATGGTCAAATTGTATGAGGATGAGGACGTTGTTAATGGGATACCAGTACTGAATAATGGAACTGTTCCTGGGACCACATTAGCCCTCCAGATTACAGGATTGCTCACAGGCCATGGTTTAAGGGCTTGTAATGGGCGCATGCCATCAGACTCCCCGAGAGCATTTACCTTTAGTAGGGGGAATTGTATGAGCAAGATAGATTATGTTTCTGTTTCTTTTAATCTGTGGCCATATACAAATGATTTAAAGGTTAGAGAACGATCACTTCCCGTTGGAAATGAGTTTTTTGTCTAGTATGCTGAATGAACCTGGAGTTACTGAGGGTATTCATAGGGTATTCATAGCCTAGAAGTCCCATTATCTTGCGACAATGTCGTACTAAGTTATAATCGAAGGGCTGTTAAATGGGCATACATTCTTGAAAGAAAAGATCTGTTGGCTAACATTTATTCCACATTTGTGAACACATTTGAACTCTATAATATGGATGAATGCAAACCTGGTGAATTCATTGGACTGCATAAATCCTTTTGCAAAAAACTGATAGATCTCATTACTAAAAAACCTAGGAAAGGGAACGGGTTGGTGAACGCAAAATCAGTAGGCAAACCCTGGTTTAACAAGGGATGCCGAGTTGCGAAGACCGACCTGATTAATGCGGTAAAAAGTAAAGGCTCTGCAGAACTTAAAGTAAAAAGGAAAATTTACAATAAAACAATAGCTGCTGCCAAATCATCCTGGGATGAGGATCTATGGTCTAGTATGTTACTAGCTGCAAAAACTAAAGATCACAGGCAATTCTGGGAGCTAGTAGCCAAAGGGAATAAGCCAGATAAAGGTTCGAGGGAGGTTTTCCTAAACAAAGCTACATGGGTTGATCACTTTACATCATTATATGAAGCCCAAATTACAGAGGAAAAGCTCCCGGGAAACCCAAACCAAATACTAACCCAGATAGAGAATGATGAAAACCCATTGGTAATTTTTGACATACAAGAGACTGAAATAGCAATTGCTTCTGTGAAGCAAGGGAAGGCCCCTGGTCTGGATAAGATCCCTGGTGATCTTTATAAGCACAATATAGAGATCTGGGCACCTTACCTACATCATTTGTTTAATGTCATCGCAGCTGGTGACCAAATCCCTGATACATGGGATGGGGCAGAAATTATTACTATTTTTAAAAAGGGGGATAGAGGCGACCCAGCGAACTATCGCCCCATTAGTCTTTTAGATATAACACAGAAAATTTATGCCAGACACATTCTAAACCGCGTAAACACGTGGTTGGAGGAAAACTTGGTTTTATCCAAGTATCAGGCAGTGTTTAGGGAAAAGACGGGGACCATTGACCAGGTACTAAGGCTATGCTGCTTGTACTGGAAATATGTCATCATCCGCAGAGGTAATCTATATGTTACCTTTGTAGATCTACGAGCAGCATTTGACCTTATCCCTCGTGATTTATTGTGGAAATCACTGAAAAAGCAGGGGTTCCCAGGTAACCTATTGAAATTAGGGACTAGGTTACACCAGAATAATTACGCTAGGGTAAGATGGGGCCCAAATGGTGAACTTACAGATGCAATCCCTATCAAGAGAGGAGTACGCCAAGGGTGCGTGCTGGCACCCACACTTTTCTCCCTTTACGTCAACGATATTGCAGTTTATATGGAGAATTGTGACAATGACTCTCCTCGCCTGGGGGGGGAACGAGTTCCGTCCCTCCTCTTCGCGGATGACACGATTCTCATTTCTCAAACTCCCCGGGGCCTACAGATTTTATTAGATAGGTTCCAGCAGTATTGTGTCACAAAAGGGTTAGAAATTAATGTAAAAAAGACAAAATATATGGCTCTCAACCCCCATAAAAGTTTCAGGAAAAATCAAACGCTGAATGGAGAAAAACTTGATTACGAACTAAGTTTTACTTATTTGGGGGTATTATTAGACTCAGCTTTAAATTGGAGACCCCAATTAGAAAAATCTAAAATTGTGTTCAAGCAAAATTGTCTTCCGATACTGAAAAGACATAATAAATGTGCAAACAAGGCAGTTACCCCAGCATTAGAGCTCTTTAAATGCAAGGTCCAGTCAGCAGTTTTGTATGGGGCAGAACTGTGGGGACCTGTGTGTAGAAAGACCTTTGAAATCTTGGAAAATAAGTTCATAAGGGGATTATTAAAGGTTCCTAATAATACTCCACTATTACCCCTACTCCTCGATATGAACATACGAACATATGAACATACATATCTACATGCAATATTAAGACCGCTATTGTTATGGGTCAGGTTGTGGATCACCCCTGAGTTAACTGAATACAAAAATGGACTGGTTGAAGTTTTGAAATTAGACACTAACAGCAAGATTTCTTGGTTTAAACATGTTAAAATCTGGTTAACCAAATTGGGTTTATCCCATTTTTGGAGCCAGCCAGAATCCTTGACTGTGTCCTCAAAGAAAATAGTCAAACTTTCCTTTTGGGCCCTTGTGAGCCATGATGCAGTATACGTTGGAGCACATGTCCCCATAACAGAAACATTTTTAA
Source organism: Lissotriton vulgaris (assembly GCF_964263255.1). Classification (NCBI taxonomy): domain Eukaryota; kingdom Metazoa; phylum Chordata; class Amphibia; order Caudata; family Salamandridae; genus Lissotriton; species Lissotriton vulgaris. Next base: position 1,879,999,166 of record NC_141685.1, on the reverse strand, counting down.
TGGTAAAAAATGTAGCCCAGTTTGGAATGTTTCTTGATGAGATTCAGCCACCATTGGCGAAAACCCTGTATTTAAAGTATAGGTATGGTATACTAAGAACTCGGGAAACCGAGTCAAAATGGGGGAAAATTAGTAATGATAAATGTACCTTATGCACAAACAATGTAAGAGAAGACATTTTTCACATTCTGTTTTTCTGTTCAAGCTATGTAGAAACAAGAAGGAAATGGATAGTGCCATTGTGCCGTAATATTGGAACAACTTCGCATAAGGAAGCTGGAAGAATATTAATTACGGACACTAGTCAAGCAATAGTGTTTGGTATCAGTAGATTTCTCTTGGCAGTAAAATTCATTAGACAAAAACTGTCTCTGCCATTTTAAGCGTCTGGCTGTTATAATTCAATTTAATACTTTTTTTTAACCTTGTAAATATTTTAACAAATTTTTTTAACTATATTTATTGATATGTGTTTCAAGCCCCTCCTCATGATTTAGCTGTAAAGGGGTATGGTTAGTATTTGGTCATGCACTAGCACTTTTTTTTGATTGTATATTCTTGTACATTCGTCGACAATAATGTGGTCATGTATATTATGTATTTTGTATGTATATCATGTATTTTGCATATCTTTTATTGTGCAATTGCAACGAAATAAAGATTATTGAATTGAATTGAATATTCACTCGTGTTCCTTGGGGTGATTTCTTTTACTTATCCCACAACCCTGATGCTCCTGCCCCATTCCACTCCCTGTGTTTATGAGAGGCTTAATATCTCATTCCTCCCACACTCCCCTTTGCTGTCCAACATGCATTGCAGGTTTTACTTTCTTACCATGGCCTAGAAGATAGAAAGCATTGTTGAACTGCTTCCTGTAGACTTCTTTTATTTCACTAAGATGACTGTTGTGTCAACATTATGAGGCAATTAGCCATCTCACATAAGGCAGCATGTCAGCGCTGATCATATCAGCAGATGTGGTTTCTCCTGTGATGTTGTTACTAGGGGTGGGTGATAAATTCAACTCTGTTGGCAGAGTTGGTGGAATTTTGGCCACCACGCATTACGTTTGTAATGGGGAGTCCTGGACAAATTCCGCAAACCACTGAATAGTGAAGTTTTTTCTCACTTGCAGCCCAGAAAGGGTAAGTTGGTGAACAGAAGCAAGATTTGGTGTCCCCTTGTGCGGTTTTTCTGCCGCTGCATGGATTCCACTACATCCTTAAAAATTATCTTATTTCAGGATGTATTTGTTCCATGATAAGCTTTCCTTTTCCATTCCTGTAACTGGCTCAGTAAGACATATTACAGAGAGACTGACACTGGGATTTGTAACTCTGGGCTCCTAGAGTGAAAGTCAGTATTGTACATGCTGGGCCGCATACGTTTCTCTTGCTGACTTACAAATTCCCATCATATTTAGTTTGTCTGTCCCCTCTTCAACAAATGCAGAAACAACAGTTGATGGACAGAATGCAGAACAATGTCATACATTCACCCCGTCCATCACCATCCCCTTTTGTACCCCTCTTCAGCAAAGCCCCACCATTTACCATGATTTAACTACAGCCTTTATATAATACAAAACAGGTGTGGTGTCCTTATATTGGAAGCCTTTATAGGGAAATGCCAGAAGCCAAGGTATATAAGTCAATAGTTTTTTATGTACAGAAACAAATTATGTTTGTCTGTCTCCTACTAAGAATGGCAATTCCAAGAATTACATGAGGTGGGCACACTCACGTAATGTGACATACTTCATCATAGGCCACCTCGTCCCACCCTGGTAGGATAGTGCCACCAGGGCAAACTCAACCTCGGGTTGGGCTATCCTGAGGGAGTTATTAGATATTCTTATCTCTTTCTGGATTACAAGAGCCCCGTTTCTAACTGAAAATACCTCAGGGGATACCACAAAGTATCCTTTTATGACTACCAGTCAGATGTTGGTAAGGGTACGGGTAGGATCCAAGAAGGCACAGATCCTTGACAAATGTGTGACTACAGGAGGTGCCCCCCGTCAACAGACCAGGAGGCAATTAGCCACCAGAATATATCTATCTAAATCAGATGTTTAACCTCATAGAGGTAGGTGCTCTCTGTGTTTACTAACACTCCTCATACCTTCACTTCTATGATAGGGGTCAGTCACTAACCCTGATGAATGCCCAATACCTGTTAGGCATTTAAAAAAGGGAAGAAACATGTCAGGATTAAACCAGGGGTAGGCAAGGATCATAGTATCTGCCCCCATACCCCGCCATTGCCTTTTGGTAATCCTTTAATCTATACCTAGGGTACCACAGTTATAAAAGGATAATAGGTGGTATACCATGAGGAATTTTTAGTTAGCAACTGACAGGTCCTGAAACATGTTTAAGAAGGCTACGTAAGAGTGTGGTACAATGAGTGCTGCAGGCTCAATAGTAGTATTTAATTTGTAGGCCCTGGGTACATGTAGTACCACTTTACTAGGGTTTTACAAGTAAATTAAATGTGCCAATTCTGTGCAAGCCAATGCGAGAGCACAAGCACTTTAGTACTGGTTAGCATTGGTAGAGTGTGCAGAGTCCTAAATGCCAAAAAAGGGTTACAAAAACAGGAGGGTTACATTAAAATATTTGAGGTCGACCCTCCAGAGAGCGCCAAGTCCAACATGGCCCCTGAGTCTCTCATAACTCACAGATATGCATTGGCATTGGTCTTAATGGGGGCACCTTGCACTGCAGGGGTGCTTGGGCCTGTGTTACGCTCCTGGCAGTCAGACACTCTGGACCACATAAGCTTATCTTCTTGTCTGAAAACATTTAGCTACAAGTATTTTGTTCTTCCCCTAACCACCCACTTCCCCGCCTCATTCCAAGATTTAACTCCAGCCAATGCCACTCACTCCATTACTTTGTTTTATAAAACATTTCTTTTACAGTTTTACATCCAAATGTTAAATTTTTTAAATTTTTTTAACTGGAAAACACGTTGCCTATTGTGTGTAAAGCACATCTAGGAAAACATCTCTCTGCAACTGTATTTTTTGCAAGGTAACCACCTCAACCTCTGCTTTATCCGCTGACAGTCTACAGTCTGTACTGCAAACTAAAAATAATAGGATTTTTACAGCATTCCCTATCACTGTTTTTGCTACTAAAGAGGGCCACTGTAAGCTTGCCTATGTTGAGTAAGATGTCTCCAGGTTTTTATTTTCTTATCCAATGCTTTATCACAAAGATTTTCTAAAATAGTTCATGAGATAGCTCAGCATGTTAATGCTTGACTGTAATATTTGTAAGAATAACAGTGCATCTTAACAGTGGAATAATTAAAGTGTTACAGATTTCTGTAATATATTTGGGATTTACAAACAACATGCAAGTATAATCGTTGCTTTCTTTTTTTCTAGATTTTAGGAGCATATGTGTTTCATCCTCAGTTTGAGATGACTGGCACAGACATTCCTTCTATATGGAAACGAGTGAGCGCTTCATAGCTGCTTGTGGCCCTACGTCATGCATGTGTGTGCTGATGCTGGGATTCTCACCTAGATTTTCACCTTACCACTCTGAAGAATCCCTGGTCGACGAACCTCTTTAGTCTGCATGGAAGTGTGAAGGAAGTTCTTATATTTCATACTTTCAACAAGTTTCCCATGGACAACATATCTCAATCTTAAAAGATCGCTGACTCCGAAGAAAAGTTTAAACATTTATTACAAAGCCAAAAACAACTGAACATACAAGCACCTCAGCAAGAGGTTCAAGAAATAACTGGCACTAATACAAACATAATCCGACGCAGGAGTCTCAGACGACTCAAAAATAAAAAGCAAAGTTCATTCAAGAAGCATTAGACAAGCGATGACAGTTCCCACTGAAAAACTCGACTGCATCTGCTCCAATGGAAAGGAAAAGATTAGTCTGCCCCTACACTAACTCTAGAGTCACATCCCTACTTAACATACCTTCCAGGCAAGAGGAAAAGGTGTCATCTGTGAAGGCTCCCTAAAAAGCACATTCACTTTCCCAGGTAAGTAGCCTAAACTACTGAGGTCGTTCTAAGATGCTCCTTAAATTCTCCTGCCTAGTCCCCTCTAAGTCCCATGTCTAACTGCATATCCAATTGGACTGCCTTAGGCAGGACTCAGTCTAACCACAACTGACTCTAACCATAGCTTCAGTAGCAACTGACTCTCCTCCCTCGGGGCACTTTCCCTAATACAAAATCCCCAAAACAATAGATACGCCCATGGCGCACCTCCTTCTGGCTGGTGCAGACCCTCGTATTTTTCCAGCACACATCCTTCTTCTTCAAGAAATCGTTGCTGTGTCCTTGGGTCCCAGGCACCTTCTCCTCCAAATGTTTCCACCGTGCATTCCAGAGCACTCCGTTTGTCTCTACTCCTACCAGTCTAACTTCTAAACAATGGCTCATTCTACCTAACGTGCTACATGGCCTTGCACCTGCAAAAGAAATGCATGACAACAATCCTCTGGACCCTCTAAGTTACAATTCGAAATTCAACTGCGAACAGGAACCTCTTTTCCCAAGGTACATTTTCAACTCGACTTTTCTAGTCATGCTAAGAAAACCACAGTTAGGCCTCTGATGGCGTTTTCATGTCTCAGGCCTTTACTCTTTTAAATGCATTTCTTATACAATAACATAAGCATTTCATTAATTAACCCTAACATTACATTTCACATTAGCAATCTTTATTCTCATGTTAAAGCATCACGTTTCTTATTAGGCAGCCTACAAGTGCAACTTTAATATGGCACGTTCAAACCTAAAGCACCTTTTACACACAATGCAGTTAATTCTAAGTTACTTAAGGCATGATTCTCTCAATCAGAGTACTACATTACTCTGCAAATGATATAAGCATAATTCTACATATTGCACTGATCCCCGGTCTAGTACTACATTATAATATCACACAATAACATGGCCCTCTAAATATGCTGTGTTTTCAAAGATAACATTTTGCTAGGAAAGTCCACAACCTTTACACATGTTCCTGAGTTTCCAAATTCACTCAGCATCACTTTGCAAGCGATTTCTTGCACGAAAAGTGGGCTTTGTGGATTTTTCTCCTGTAAATCAGCTTCTCCTCACAAAGATTGCAAGTTTTTAAAAAAGTACTCCCAAAATTGCTCGATAAAATCATTTAACACCCTCCTTTTCATTTGTGACACCACAAACATGGTTTGACTTTTTAGCCAACATCGTTTTGTGTTTCCGACCAGCGACCACCAGAAGAAACCTACAAGCCCCTGCAAACAAAATACACTTGGCTTATGAGCCAGGACTGGCAGAGCTAGTGGCTACAAACATGAATTTCCTAGAGGTACAGCAAAAAGTAGGGCAGCACTCACAAATGCAAGAAATTGAACCACAAAACAACCAAGTAATCTTTCCTCGATGCTGCTTTTAATAGACTAACACATAGGTTTAGGTGCTAACGTCTGAAATCACAAAGGACCTTTCCTCAGAGACCTCATTCCACTGTTATAGGGAAGAGGAAGAAAAGAGGCTCACTTGTCAGTAAACAATGTAAGAACATTTTGTTTTACATTTATAGAAAGGAAGTGCGAATCTCCTTGCAACGTTAGGTAGAGAAGAGGTGTTAATATGTTCATTTCAGCTAATAAGTTTTTAATGATAAACGTATTTCATTGTATGTCTTGAGCTGGAGGGGCCTGCTTAACATTTCACCCCTTCAGGTCCCCTCCTTAGCAAAGTATAAGGAAATCTATTCATCGCCAGATAGTCCACCTGTTGTGCACTGCATAGCTACACAACTGGAGGGTGGGTGCAGATCAGAATGACAATTTTAGTCTCGGCTTTTATGCTACCTGGAATTTCCAGACACACAATTCTCAGTGTAAATCCAGGAGGTTTAAAGCAGTCACACTTGACAGGTGCCACCTTGACTTCTCTGATGGTACTCCCAGCAGACTCACAGAACCTCTCTGATTCTAAAATCTAGCCACCCAAAAATAGGGTGAGCAGAAATTAATTCTAATCAAACCTCTATTCTCTTTTTTATCACCCTTTTTGGATTTCCTTAGGGGTACATACTCATTTTAACATCACCACTGACCGATATAGCAATCTTGCTTGTTAATGTGTATTGATTAGAGTCAAATGTGCGACATGTATCAGAAGCAATCAAATTCTAGGTGACCTAAACTCCCAGGTTAATGGAAGGAATTTCTGATATAAATTATATAGGAAAACAGATATTTGCAGACATTTTATTTGCAGTTCAACACTTTTAAAATGTGAATTAAACACCACGTCCCAAAATGCAGTTGCTTCCTAAAATTCATTTCCTGTGCAAAGAGACATCTCTACATGCTTTATTCAATAGAGATGTGGTTTATTGGGACATAGCTGCGTGCCTAGTGCGCCTTTGCGATGAGTAATCCCACTCCATTGAATTTAGAAAGTTCCATGTCGTATTTTCAGATTTGCCATTGTTTTTCACCCATTTTTAAGGCTGGCTGCAGGTGGATTACGGGTTTGACACACTCATGTTGACATATAGCACACCATATATTCACGAAAGAGCTTTGTCCCTATTGAGCCACCCACTAGTTTGGGTGAACTCCCTTTGAGCAATAGCTCACTCGGTTTTCTGTCACATTTTGGAACCAAAACAAAATGGGCAACCAAAACGACCCTTGAGGGCTTGGGCAAAGTAAATGATAAGGTAAAAGTGCCTTCAAGGGATTTGTTCAAGTGTTTTAATTTAAATTATTTATATAGTTGGATTATAAGGTCAAATAAATGATTTCCTTGAGTGGTGGTTAATTCCTACTATTTGATACCTTAGTATAGTAGTGTTCACAAATCATAAACTAGAGACATTTATCATGTATGATCCAAATCATCAATGCAAAAGCATACAGAACAAATGAAGAGCAGAAAAGGGTGTGTATAGAAAAATTTTCTTGGTCAAATTAGGGTACTTTTTATGAAAAATTATACAAACAATGCGACAGGAAGGTAGCAGTATAAATTTGAGGCCTTTACTGTGACAATTGTAAAACACCTTTCCTCTTGATACGAGTAAAAACAAATTATGAAAGAAAAAAGCGCTAGTCGACGTTTCGGTCTCTACTTTTTACCCAAGACCATCTTCAGGACAGTTACGTTTTGTAAATGTTGACCCCTATTATAATGTAGAACAAAAGTAATTACTCTTCATTCTAAAAACATGTTAAACATATAGAAGTTATTACAATATATCACCCGTTAATAATGTATAAACACATTATCGATTAGATTTACAACCCTGATCAAAGGGTAAAGTTCTGAAAATGAACAATCATTTTCTGTTTATCCAAAAATACCATAAATTTACATACAAAAAAGTTCTAAACAGTCTTATTTATGTCACAGTTTTATCCTAAATGGACTGAATTTGATGATACCCATATCGGTTGTGGACATCATGTGGTTTTTACCATAAGGTTATATTCAAACATTAAGTCTTATTTGAAATCTTAATACATTTAAAATTTTTGCATAGATACTACAGAACACCAGTTTCTCTCCATCGCATTAAGTTAAGGGAGGACGATAGATGGTGGCGCTGCGGGTATGCCTCAGCATCCTATTTACATATTGCCTGGGAGTGCCCCAGAATTCATGCGTTCTGGCAGAAAATTTTCTCTGCGGTGAACCAAAGTGTCGACAGAACGGATGCCCTTTCCCCGGAGTTGGGCCTCCTCGGTTATGTCAGGGACACTCCACCGAAGCAACGCAAACTACATGCTTTTCTTTTACTATATGCAAGACGGCAGGTGGCTATTCGATGGGGAAGGGAAAGGGTTCCTAGATTTAAAGAGTGGCTGTCTGATGTGACATATGGCCACACACAACTTGGCATATTCTGGGAGCTGATGCCCCCGTCTTCCAGACCACGTGATATATGGGAGCCATTCATGTGCTTGGCGCGCACCAGTGCCGATGCCTCTGAACCTGAACTTGACTTGAATACCTAATTGCAGTTTGTCTACTTGTATCAGAGTGATATGCATTGTTTCTCTACACTTTCTATTGTGCATGACTTTGGATTATTCAATATAGCTGAATTATGCTTACTACTCGCTCCGGGTGTTTCAAGCGAATTGCCTTGTTTCTTGTAAGTAATGGAATACACTACAGAATGTGCTGTGTATAACAATATTGCTGCCTGAATTGCACACACTGCATAGTTGATCTTTTCTTTAAGATATGCAATTCTAATGAACTGTAACCTTGGAGATTGATATATGACTGTATTGACATAATGGCGGGTTTTCTTCTTTTTTTTGGAACTTCTGTTCCTATTGTTTGTATTGGATATTGGTATAAAACTTAATAAAAACTATTTTTAAAAAAATAAAAAAAGTCTTACTTTGAATCTGACACACAGTGTCAGTTTGCTATTAATCATAGAATCTAATCCAGGATAAACCCTATTGGAATCAGATATTTGATAGATCATGTGTATACATTTTAATCTCTATATCTGTTGTTAGACAGCTTCTAAAGCAAGCTGTCATACACCTTTTGTGAGTAGGTCACTGTTACAGATCGGTGCCCCTCTTTGGCATTGACATACCTGGATTTGGAGGCTTCACTGAATGTCCTCATCTATTCTAGGCCTGACCCATATCAATCTATAAAGGAAAGGGACTTGTGTTATTCTCTGAGATGGTCAGATAATGCAGTGTTGCATCCACGTTAGTAGTGCAAAGAAGCGTGAAGGTCGCGCATACGAAAAAGTGTTTCACAATCTGTTTATATAAAATGATTGGACAAAATATGAGCAACATATGTCTTTGCAGTAGCGTCTCTCTAACGTACTAAAAACAGTTGGTGAAAGCGGCCGGGTCATTTACTCGGTCCGACTAGAGGGTCCCTTGTAAATGATAAGATGTATTATTTAAAAAGGTGACCTACAGAACTGCGCATTTTGGCAATATAGTTATTTTAAAGTAATCACTGTAAACGCAATAGCTTTTATATTTATTTCTTCAGTATCAAGTTATAGGCATGCATTTATTGCATTATTGATTCCTTTAAGCCAACATCATTTACTTAGCGTCTGCTAACATGTTGATAAAAGCCCCAATAATTGCTAAGAGCTTGGCATTTTTATGGAATGACGCTATAACTGTGAGCGGTCTCAAGTTTCAATCACCTTGTTGAATGCCAGCGTTTCACTTCTGTGGTTAGTGCCGGAGTTGTTGCGCGGTAAACAGGGAAATTCTCTGGCCCAATTCTAGTAGCGCAGTCGATTTATAATCTAAAATAAGTGACAATACTGTATATTTAGGCTCACGGACTGGATACAGGATTTAGTTATAGGCATGCATTTATTAATTCCTTTAAGCCAACATCATTTGCTTAGCGTCTGCTAATATCCAGATAAAATCCCCAATAATTACTAAGGGCTTGGCATTTCTATAGAGCACGCTATAACTATGAGCGGTCTCATGTTTCAATCACCTTGTCGAATACCAGCGTTTCTCTCCCGTGGTTAGTGCCGGAGTTGTTGCGCGGTAATCAGGGAGATTCTCTGGCTCAATTCTAGTAGTGCAGTCGATTTGTAATCTAAAATAAGTAACAATATTGTATATTTAGGCCCAAGGACTAACTACAGAATTGAAAAAGTGCTTGCTAGATGGACAAGAACGCCACATACCTGGTATCTTGTCGAGCTGTCACATATCGAAGCAGCAAACAGTTTTGCATACGCTCGCAAGGTTGTTTAGATCGAGTTTTTAATAGGTGCTTGGAGCGCGAAAGAGGACGTACAGATGTGTTGCGGCCATATTGGAAAGCTACACACAGTAGTGTCCATTTGTAAGTGTAGTCATTTTCAAGTAGGAAGTGACATTTTTTAGTTAAGAACGAGATTTTTAACCACAGATTTACGCCCTACAAGGTTGTTTATTGTACTAGATGGGCATTGGTCCCTTGTACCTTTGTACTAATGCTTGTATTGTATTTAGAATTAAACGGAAGGTGACACTTTCCAAGCCTACAAAATGAGTATCATCAAATGTTCTACTTTAAATAACAAATGTTTGCAATGTAACATAATGTACTGTACAGGTTTTCCACAAATATAAAACATTAATATAAAACTTTGAATCCTACCACATTTGTACACGGTATTGGTGGCAATAACACAATATCTCTGTTCACTGTTGTAGTATTAGTAGAACTGGATTTTCAGCCACAATATTTCATTTTCATAATTAGTCACATTCTGGTATCTACTGAGATCCGCATGAGTTATTATCTAGTATATGCAAAATTGGTGTTGTTATACATATTCAAAAATGCAATCATGGTATAAGATGCCTTTGTTAAACCTCTGTTCGTAGCTTCACAATAGAGTCATGTTATTACATCGTACATTTATATACAACAGTCATGGTACAGATATTGTAAGCAAATTCTAGGTGTGCTATATATTCCAAATCATCCTGAAAACTGTACATTGCCAAATATTTTGACAAATCGGAAAGGCACAGTTCTTTTATTGGCATACATATCTTGTGTTTACGGCTGTGAGGCATTTTCAGTTATATGATACCTGTTTTTTTACCACCAAACTCAGCAGGTATACACCTGTTACAACGCATCTTTTACAACTACCTACTATTACAACGCATCTTTTACAACGCATACCATTACAACGCATTGCGCTGGGGGCGCTCTAGGATAGGGAATAAGTATAATTTACTATCCAACACCTTCCCTAGTGTCCACGGGGACTGGAGTTAGAATAGTAAATTATACTTACCACTATCCAGCACCTCAAAGCGCTATGCGTTGTAATGGTATGCGTTGTAATGGTCGCGTTGTAATAGTAGGTAGTTGTAACGGTATGCGTTGTAACATGGTACATCCAACTCAGCAATGCTATTTTATGTCTGTGAGTGCATTTAGGCTAAACCAACTGTTACTGAGCATGATTGATTAAGATAAGCAGGCTAGGGCATGCCATTCCGTGGCAGAATTGAGTCCTCGGTCTACAGTGTCAGCAATGCAGATCAATTTACCCTCCCTGATAGTGAGAGTGTTATCAACATTATTCTGTCTTATTGTGGGATTAAGTACATCAAGTACCCACCAAAACATTTCATTTTCATTATGACCGAAGCGATGATAATGATCTACTAAAGGTGCATTTTCCTTGTGGCATCTAATGCGTGATTGGTGTTGGAGAATACGCTTTTTCACTGGTTGAATTGTTTTACCAATGTAGTGTAAGTTACAAGGGCATTGTATACAATACACCACATTTGGGGTGTTACAATTTGAAAAAGATTTCATAGTCAGATTCACATAATTGATTCTACACATTCTGACCGTATGTGTTGTGTTGCATGCCCAACACATATTGCATTTGTGGTGTCCAGTTAGCGACGCCAACTGTCTCATGTTGTCTACTGTATCTTTGGATGTATTGTCCTCATATGCAAGGACCACTCGATCTTGAAGATTGGTTTCTCTCTTAAAGGCAAACATTGGTTTCTGAACAAATTCAGGGATTGCCTTTAGTAAATTCTAATGTTTGGAAAAAAAATGTTGATAGCATTGGTGTGTGTACCAAAGGTTGATGCACAAACCAAGTTGGCTTTCTTTTGGCGTTCTCTGACCGTTAGCAGTGCATCCCGGTCATTGTACCAAGCATGCTTCATTGATCTTTTAAGCAATTTAGGGGGATACCCTCGGGCTTTTAGTTTATATTTCAGTTTCCTCGCCTCTATAAAATAATCCTCTTTAAAGGTGCAGTTCCTGCGCTAGTACAGGAACTGACCAAAGGGTAACCCATCTTTTAAAGCTTGTGGATGGTGGCTTTCATAGTTTAAAAGAGTGTTTCTTGATGTGGGTTTTGTATGTAATGTAGTGTAAAGATGGTTAGTGACATCATTTTTGATCGTAATATCCAGGAAATTCATTTCCTGTCTATTGTGCTCCATCGTGAATTGTAAATGCGGACTTCTTGCATTTAGCCAAACATGGAAATCCCAAAGTTCATCAATCGTACCATGCCATACCATAAAGACATCATCTATATATCTAAGCCATTTTCGGATGTTACTCGAAAATGGGTTAGATATATGCCAAATGTGTTCATTCTCAAAGGAGGAGATGTAGATGTTTGCAATGTCGGGCGCATAAATTGCCCCCATTGCTACTCCCTTTAGTTGCTGGTAGAAAGTATATTGAAATAGAAAAAAAAATGTTTTTACTCGTATCAAAAGGAGAGGTGTTTTACAATTGTCACAGTGAAGGCCTCAAATTTATACTGCTACCTTCCTGTCACATTGTTTGTATAACTTTTTATAAAAAGTACCCTAATTTGACTAAGATAAAAGTGAACATTTTTCTATACACACCCGTCTTTGCTCTTCATTTGTTCTGTATGCTTTTGCATTGATGATTTGGATCATACATGATATAAATGTCTCTAGTTTGTGATTTGTGAACACTACTATACTAAGGTATCAAATAGTCGGAATTAAGCACCACTCAAGGAAATCATGTATCTGACCCTAATCCAGCTATATAAATAATTTAAATTAAAACACTTGAACAAATCCCTTGAAGGCACTTTTACCTTATCATTCACATTTTGGAACCAGCCTCTAGCATTTCGCTAATATTTTGATTTTGTTTTACAATTTTTTTAATTCATCAATTATTTTTTTATGTGTTTTGTAGTGTGCTGTATGTAGCCTTATGGTTAATGAATTGGTGGCTACTGGTAACTATGGCAAACAAGCATTGATAAAGCCAATATGTTCAACACAAATACAACATTTGGACATTGCTGTGTTAGCATTTTCTACCATGTTAAAGTGCGACCTATTGGCTGTGCTACTGAATGTATTTTTTTTGCATGCAGCACTCTGTGTTTCTTTGATATATATATTATTTTTTACTAGGGCTCAGCGGCTGTAGAGTGCTGCTGGGCCTCGGACTTCCCTGTTTTAAGCTGCCAAGCACTTTGCTTTTCTTTTTTAACTTGGATGTCCACCATGGTAGAATAGTGAATACAAATAGCCGCTGAGTGACATGACACATGCATGCATGCGTTATGACAGGTTCACATGAATGTGCCACAAACCATGTGCGTACATACACTACAACGCATGAATCACAAAGCAAGCATGCATATCATGATGCATGCTCCTGCATAAGTAGCCATCGTAGATTGGGTTTTGTTTATGGAAAACCTATTACAAGATGGCCACCCATGCAAGACCATGCGTCTTCATATAGCTTTAACATCAAAATTTCAAAAAGTATTGACAAAGCAAAAAGCTTGACCGTCTGGAGCCGCGACCCTCCGGCTTTGCCAAAGCTTGGCCTGTCTGTGCGTGACCTGTTGACTGGTCTGTTTCTTTTGTTTCTCTATCAGTTGTGTTTTTATTTGTCAATTTTGTCTTTGCAATTTTCTTATATGTTTTAAAGATTAGCCAAGTCAACCTCTTCTCTCCAGTACTCACCGAGTGAAATACAAAACAAATTAGCATGTAAAGTATTTGTGATATTTTTTTTTTCGTATTTTGTTTGTGTGCATTTTATTTTATTTTTAAACATAAAACCTGCAAAATATGGAAGAAAATATGCCTAGTTTTCATAGTTCTAGTAAGCGGAGAACTCACTGTGCTAGCTGAGGGGCAAGCATGTGGAGGTTTCGAAGTGTTAGCTTGTTGTTCTCTTATGAACAGACAACTTGATATTTACAGCCTTTTTCTGTGCAAATATTGGCATGGTACTACTACATTGATATATGTGTGTTTTGGCTCTAATTGCCAAACAATTGAAGACGAGCTTGACAAAACCAATAGATCTGGCTTTAACGTGCCGGTGAGTGAGAACAACATTTGTACATGCCTGTGGTTGCATGGCATGTCACATTAGAAACGGTTCTATGGACATTGCCAGTGCTTGTTAGTGCTCCAAAGGGTTCGGCAGTGGCAGCACTGAATGAAGATATCCAAATAAAAGTCAGTCATAAATCTTCCAAATAAAAATTGTGTCATAAATGTGCCCAACATAAAGCAATAAAAGGCTATTAACACATTTCTGGCATTTCCTAAGTGCTAAACACGCAACATTATTGTCTTTGTGCCTCTCTTTAGTTATAGAATATAATTTTAAAGTTAATGTTCCTTCATGCAACTTTGATGAATTCTTTCTTTTCTGCACCTTTGTACTTTTTGTGGACAATACACCCTCATGAAAATTATTTCATCCAATAATGTGGAATTTGTGGCGGTTACGGTTTTTATGTAATTGCTACTCTTACAGTGTCCTTCTGGTACACTATTTCTACAAAATGCAAATCGATGCTCTGTGTTACTCTCTCCCCTCCATCCCCAGCTTGATCGTTATTTCTCTTGTTCTGGACTTTTTTGTTTTTTTATTATTGATTTATTTTTTATTCTGATCACCTCAGATTCCTTTGTTGCCCCCACCCACTTCAAATTGATCGCCCAGTTGACTTTACCCCCACCTCTCCCTCTATTTCTCCCCCCCACCCCCAACTGTTCCAATGCTGAAAAGCTCTTTTCCAATTGTTTAGAGATGCCCATACAGCTTCCCTTTTGCTGCTGGCCCATTGCTGTTTCAAAAACCACTTTCACACACATTAATTCATATTTCTTATTTACAACTCCAAGTGGCGTCCACAATGTAAATGAAAGGGTGGCTGCGTCATGCCCTATGAATTTGCCTGTTAATGTTATCACACTGGGTCGCAACAGATGAGCACACATTGAGCCTTATTTCATTCTTTTTTTGACGATGCTGCACAACAGGGACAAAAGGCACTTGCAAAGCCAGTAGGTCGAAAGGATAGACAGAATGTCAATTAACCTTCATGATGTGATCTCTGACAAGAAAACACTCACACGTGCATCTATTATAAAGATTCACATTTTAATTTCCTTGAGGTTACTTTGTCTTTTGTCTGTATTAAGCATAGGGTATTCCTCTCCGTAGGAAGTGTTTGCCATTTTACTATAAGATTAGGTAACTTTTGAAGGGGAGAGATGACTGTGAAATAAATACACACTGATTTTTTTTGTGTGCAATATTAGTATGGAGAATTAATTTCATTATGCGGTTATATTTGTATTTGATGGCTATTCAATAAAAATGCAAATTGCAAAAAGAAAGCAATCGGGCAATATGTTGATTGCACCTAGGTCATTAGCAACACGAGTTGCGGTATTTTGAAGCTCAAAAAAAATTATTACAAAAGGGCCAATAAACTCAGGCTTCTAAGAGTACGTAAAAGGTTCCTTCTTTAATACTCCTTGATGTAGTCTTACGGCTAGAGGGGTCGACATCGAAGCTGGGTAAACAGGTTCGAGTCTCAACCACGACGCTCAACATCCTGTGATTCTGGGCAAGTCACTTAGGGCCAGATGTAGGTGGCCATTTACCGACCGGTAACCGCCGATTTCGGCCGTTACCAACCGGTAAATGGTCATTCCTGATGTAGGGGGCCTATTTTACTGATTCGGTAAATTCACCAAATCGGTAAATTTACAGAATCGGTAAAATACCGAATCGGTATTTTTACCGATTCGGTAACTTCCATATGTAGGTGGGACTCTTCTGAGTCCCAAAGGCCAGTCAGATTCGGTATTTTACCACCCAATCGTATTGGGTGGTAAAATACCGAATACAGGTGTGCATGCACATCTGTGCATGCACACCTGTGCAATGTGACACACAGACATGCCCTTAGGGCATGTCTGTGTGCCACATGGCCACATGGCACACAAGTCCGGAATTGTGGTGCTAGAGGGTGTCAAAGTGACACCCCCTGCACCCTTGCAAAATTCGGAATATATACTGAATCGGTAAATACCGATTCGGTATTCCACATTGATTCCTATGGGCTTCAAGGCCCATAGGCATCAATGGGGGATACCGATTCGGTATTTACAGAATCGGTAAATACCGAATCTTACCGATTCGGTATTTACCGATTCTGAATTACCTACATTTCCCCCCCTCTAATTTACCACTTCTTAAATACCGAATCGGTATGATTCGGTATTTTAGAAGTGGTAAATTAGAATTACCTACATCGGGCCCATAATCTCCCTGTGCCTAAGAAAAGTGAATGTGGTGTCCTTGTGTAATGAAAGTGGTGCTATGTAAAGCGCTCTGATTGATACCCGATATCTAGGGTCTAGTTTGCGCAATATAAATCTCTCAAAAAAACAGTAGAACAAAGAGAACGGACGGCGCCATCTTTTACTGACAGGGAGTTGGACAATTTGGGACTATACACAGAGTAATGTAAACAAGAACACCCAAATAATTGCTTCCCATACTAATACATGCTTTTGTCAATTGCCCTGAAAGTGCATCAGAACTAGCATAAGCTTCTGAATTTGATTACACATTTTGGATTTAAAAGACAGCAGTATTTTTCCGACACTTCGTAGATCACTATCTGAACATCTAACTGAAACCTAAATGCGCTATGTAAAGTGCTACAGATATGGTGAGATAATGCATACATTTCCTCTATTTACACACTGTGTGAAGACAAGACAGCTGGACGAAAATGCTTTTCCGGATTGAGCAAAAAGTATTTCATAAGAGAAAATCTACATCTTAGAAATATTGTAAGCACTTGTTGCCATAATATTTGTTGGGACATATTTATGATGGCCTTGAATAATGAAACGTGGTACATGCATGAAGCAAACCACTCTGTTAGGTTTATGAAGACTTGCAAAGACACTTTGCTTGGCTTTGAATTTCTTCACATATATGGAGTAATGCAACACAGCGCAAATCGGAGTGTTGCCGTAATCTGCGCAAAGGAGGCATTGTGGTGGGTGTTCCCATGCAACTCCCATGGTTTTTGATGCATTCCCAGATTTACAAGGACTTATAAATCTGGGTGATGGCAGGGGGGGAGACGCTTCTACACCATAGAGGAGGAGCTTCCCCCGGTTAGAGCATTATAATATATGCAAACATTAAGTTGTGGAATCATGCTATTGTCTAACATCATTTGTACAGTGCTATATCTATTAAGGCTGCCTCCAAACACCATTTTGTTATCACAGTCAACTGCCAAACACATGAATGAATTATTGAATGAATTAATTAATATGTGCCATAACAATAATTAATACAGTTAAAATAACCTTTTCCCCCCCGAAATATAATTAGAAACAATTTAGACATTTCAAATATTTGTTCTAATATTTTCTACTTGTTAGTTTCCTACTAGAAAAGAACCAGTGAATTATCTGATTATAGTTTAATTGATATCAAATGTAAAGGAAAATGCCAAAGCTAATCCAGTAGTAATCTTTTGTGACGTCAAGCTTAGTGACAGCTTCTAAACTTTGGAAGAGGAGCAGTGTAACAATTCCATCTCATAAGTGAGTTAAGGATGTTTTTCTCCCGAGAAAATTTGAAAAGAATGTGTGGTATCTGTCACCCATGTTGCTTGCACTGCAGAAAATACCAGAACATTGAAAAACAGACTAGAAGAATGTTCGTACGTTTTTAATGCTCAAAACAATTCCGACAATGGAACCTTATCTTATGGGGCCTCTATCAATACACAAGAGGTTTTTATTAACTAGATTTCGGATTAACCTTTTTTACCTCCTGTTAGCCAGGCCCATGGGTTACAGTAGAGGTCAAGTGATGGCTCCCTGCGGCTACGACGGACAGTCTCCACAGGATCTGCTGCATTTTATGTTTTTATGTAAGTTTTATGAAACCCCTCGAAGGTATTTTCTGGTTCCCATTTTAAAAAGAATGGATTTTACTCAGGCCCATCCTGCCCTTATGTATTTTCAACTACTGAAAGATGATTGCATTAATTCTAAATTGAGGTTTTTAAAAGCTACCATGAAATCTAGGTCCTGTATGGATGTTTAGATGAATGTTTAGACAATGGATGCCCTATGTAGGATACATTAGTTTGGAAGGCCTAGCTTGCACCATGAAACAAATACAATAGGAAGCCATGTTCTTTGGGCACATTGTACTTTAGGTTCTGAATATCTCTGGAGGCTGGGTATAGGGTTTTATCTATGAACTGTGTATGGGGGTTTACTTTTTAAATTATGTTTTAATGTATCACTGTTTTATGTATATGTAACCTTTGTAACTTTAATGGTTCTCCGATGTGAAACCGAATAAAGTTTATTTGATTTTGATTTGACTAGAAGAGTGGAACCTTGCGGTCACAAAGTTCTAGAATGTAGATTGAATAGCTGCAAGCTCTGGAATTGGCATTTGGTATTTAGTGTCTGAGGTGTATGGAATACACCTAATGATTCTTTACACTTTCTCGTTTCCCTATTGAGTAACCCTCTTATCTTGCAATGGACACCGATGACAAGGATGGACTACATCAAGGTACACCTCAACAGGCACTCAATGCAGCAGGAAAACGGAGTGTGACCACTTTTAGGAAATGAAGGGTGTTCAAGGAAGAACACTGGCCGCACTACTGAGTCTAGCATTGTTGTGTAAAATGGACTCTGGTATACAGTGACTACATTTGCAGATGCTCGCTGGCTGTGAGCCTGAGCAGCAAGTAAGTGGCTACTGGTGGCCCAATGTGACCCCTGTCCCAGCTTATTGACTTTGGAGTAAACTGTGTGCCAGAGGAATGAGGTGATTTTAATCTCCGTCGAGTCTTTTGATATTTTGAGAAATAGTTATCTGTTTGATGTCACTCTCTATTCCTGATGTCAGCATAAGGGGGCCTACTGCTTTCTGACAAGGGTGCGCACTGTACATGAGGAATCTCCTCCCATTGTGCTGGCGAACATAAGTGTTTACAAACTTTTGGGTGCGTGTTTGATGCCATGTACACACAGCAGTGAACTGCTGTGAATGCAATGGGAGCAGGACAATTCACCACTGTCAACGTTCTTTACTCGCTGAGGATGTGCACTGAACATGAGAATCAGTCAGATAAGTGGCTACAAACTGATGTGAGTGTGATTGATGCCACGCACAAGCAGCTACTAACTGGTGTGAGCAGGAAGAGTACACAACCGTTAACTCGTTCTGAATGCATCACAATGAGAAGAATTTGGCACCCAAAAACTCGAAGCAGGGACTCACTCCAGTAGGAACGCTCACCTTCCTTAAATCTGCCTTCTTAGGGGCAATGTGCATTTTTGCTTCCATGGAATTCTGCGGGAGCCCAGAGGAGGATCATCTGCGAGGAGTCTTGTGAAGAGATTCTGTGGTACGCCACCTACTGCCCAGTGGTTGCTGCATTTTTTCCTAAGCCTGCAAGAAACACTGGCCTCATTGATTCTGGGATTTAGAACACTCTCCTGCCTAAACAGAGCCAGTGCCTCCTGGAGGCAGTTGAGGAATTCTATGCTTATGTTTGCAGTGATAAGAACAGCAACTCAGTGTGTGTGCACATTATACTGTGGAGTATACTATGAGAGATTAGCCTCTACTTGGTTGTGAAGGTAGAGGGGTTGGAGACAGTGGGGGGGCATTTTTATGTAACATCTGCAATAGGAAATTAGTATGCAGAGTGTTACTCATCCCCCATTATTTTTACCGTCCCCTGGGAAACCACCAATGAAGTGGAGCAAATGGAAAAAAGTCTTTCACAATTATTTTATTGCTTGGGCGCCCAATTTGGGTCTAGATAGCAAGATTTTTACTATTACAACATTGGCTATGGGCAGAAGGACAAGAAATTCCATATCATCTACCTGATCTGAATGCTGATGAATCCAGGGGGTTAAATAAATATTCAATAAGCATTAAGATAACCATTTCTTTCCTAGGATCAGTATAATCATGGAGCATTATCATTTTGGGAAGCAGTCACAAAACGAAGGAGAAACAGTAGAGGAACTTGTGTCTGAGTTGCGTACATTGGCAGGCTCATGTAATTTTAAAGCAACAGATGATGAGCTTATCAGGGACCAATTTTTGTTGAATTGCAAAATTGAAAGGATATGGAAGGAACTTTGGCTTTAAGATGATCCTCCCTGGGGGGTTGTGTTGATTGTGGCAAAACAAGTAGAGCACGCGAGATGTGTCCAAGAAAAGAAGTAAATTACGAATAGTAAGGAAACTGCACAAATGATGGTGGATGGGAAAAATGAGGTACAAGTAGCTAAGGGCACTCTTGTGACATAGGACAGGAGGTGTGTTGGCACCTTCAAGGGGCAATGCTGCAGTTAGGTGAGGGTTGGCCACATGGTGAATAGTAAGGAATGCCCAGCAATGAAAGCCATATGTAATAAGTGTGGGAGGAAAGGACATTTTATGGCATGGTGTAGAAGTAGCTCTGGTAGCAAGAAACCTGATAAACAAGGAATGTCTGGGGTGTGTGAAGAAATAGTTCTGCAAATGACTGATCGAGGCTCTAAAAACCCCACAAATGTGATAAGGGTGGAAGAACTTGAGGTTGAGGTAATGTTTGATTCATGCTCTAGAGTAACAATAATCTCAGAGGAGGAATTTAATAGACTGTTCAAGAAACAGATGAGGCTACACAAAATGGATGTATGCCCAGGAGGAAATTGTGGCCAGCCAATAAAGATGATAGGAAACTTTGTGGAAAAGATAGAATACAAAAGCAGATATATAGTATGTAAAGTTTGTGTTCATGCAAAGGGAGATAACATTTTAGGATGACCAGAAAAAAAAGACATAGGAGTTTATCTGAAATCCCATACTGAATCCCAAATACTGATACAGAATCTGATTTTGAGAAAGAATATGTTTAAGTATTCACAGAAAAGTTTGGATGCCTCAAGGGATACATGCACAAGATAACATTGAAAGAATTAGCACCTGCTAAAGTACCTAGTCTTCTCTTAAGCCTACCAAATGCTGTGAGAGAAGAGTTTGAAGAATTGTGTAAGCTAGATGCAATAGAACCTGTGGGAGCAACTGAATGCTGGCACCCATTGTAGTGGCAAGAAAAGCAGATGACAAGATTCGCCTTTGTGTTGACCTTAGGGCCCTCAACAAAGAGGTAGTAGTTGACAAGTTCCCTTTGCCAAACACAACAGAGATGGTCACAACTGTAGCTGAAGCACAACTAATTAGATCTTAAATCTGCCTATTACCAGATCTGTGTACACACCGACTCCCAAGAACTCACTGCTTTCATCATGCTCAATGGGAGCATACAAATTTAGACGCATGCCATTCAGTCTAGTAATGGAGGCATTGGTCTTTCAGAGATCCATGTCTAATGTCTGTTATCAGGATGACTTAGACAAATTTTACACAGAGTGAAAGGGTATGATCTTACCATAAGGAAAGACAAATGTAAACTTCAATGTACTGAAATAAACTTTCTTGGGCATGAATTCACTTCTGAATGGGCGCAGCCCAAAGCAGATCTGGTGAACACCATAATGAAATGAGTGGCATCCAAAACGAAAGACGAGCTGAGATCTTTTTTAAAAAGGATAGAATTTTATAGTAAATTCATCAGCAACTTTGCCAATCAAACATACCTTATGCACAATTTGAAAAATAGGGGGACCACGGCTCACTGCATCACATGATATTAAGTGGTGAAGGCCCATCGAAGAAGCCAGACACAGTGTTGGTAATAATTTCCCCCTTTTGTAGTCTGCACGAGATCCACAGAAGATTGTATTTTTATTATTATTTAAACAGGTAATTACATTTAGTCTGTGCAGTGAGAAAAGATTCACATGCATTCTTTCATACTGCTGGATTTTGTTGTGGATCATCTAAAATATTTTGTATGTTTTTGGTTTCTTCTAAAATCTGATCTAGTGATTACCATGGTTATGTTACAAACTGAATTCTTGGAATGTTAAAGGTCTCAAGTCACCAGCCAAATGCCACAAATTGCGGAAATATTTATTGGACCAATGCCATGATGTAGTAGCTCTTCAGGAGACACATCTCAAAAGAGATGAAGCCATAGATTGAAACACAAAACTTACCCCATATCATTTAAGTCCTCAGCTGCCTCTAAACATAATGGCATGGCCCTCCTATTCCATTCCTTATTAAAATTCAAATCAGAATGATACAAACAGACAAGGAACATAGGACCATCATGGTAAAGGGATACCTCAGGGTCAGATTGTGTACCTTTGCTTCCATTTGTGCTCCTAACTCCAATCAGGTCTCTTTTCTTCATTCTCTTTAGACCCTGGTGGGAGGTTTTGCTGATGGGGACATTATTATGATGGTCAATTTCAACTTGACTTGGCACTCAAGCGTTAACAGTACCCACCTCCGTAGAGCGTCCACAGGCAGCTTCCCTAAACCTCTGAAACAGGCCTTCCAGGCCCTAGGACTCATAGACGTTTGGAGGACACTCCACCACAATGCACACAATTATACTTTCTTCTCTATACACACTGGACATATTCTAGGCTGGACTATGTTTTTGTAAGCCAAGCACTGTTGTAAGGTTTGCAGAGTGACTGAATCATCCCCATCTCTTTCTCAAACCATGAACCAGTCTCACTCACATTGGAGTGTGGCACACCACTGATGCAGTACTGACAATGATTTTTCCCTACCTCCCTGACAAGAGACCGTCTTCTATGGGACAATCATAGAAAACTTATCAGGCAATTCTTTCAACTTAACATCCCCCAGGACACCTCACCTGCTAATAATTGAGATGCATTTAATGCATGTGTTAGGGGCAAGTGTTTAGCATTAAATTATGTCCTTAATAAACAGAGAACCTTGGAAAAGATGGCACTTGAATCAGAACTACATCTGCTTGAGCAGGCACACAAAACCACACCAACACTAACCCTTTAGCGAAAACTCATGGCGGTGATGCGGAAACTAGGCGCTATTTATAATAATAGAGCATAACTTACACTTCTCCACCTCAAACAAATCTCTTACTCCCAGGGTAATGAGGCAGGTACACACCTAGAGTGTCAATTAAAGACCAAATGAGAAAATGAATACATTAGAGATATATACACACAGTCAGGACTCATGACAATCTTGGAAATGGAGAAAGCATGCATATTTGGGAACTTCAATAATAAGCCTTACACAGCAGACCAGGTTGACACTCAAACCCTATCACTTATTGGGGTGGTGCTTCCACATATAACAGAGGCCCAAAATGAAATGCCAGCACAGCCCATATACCATACCAAGAAAAGCACCAGGGCTGGATCTGAGGTGGAGCCGGAGGTGGGAACTGGACAAGTGAAACCCCCCTGTGTGGCTGAGAAGGGGGCGCCCCTGAGAGCAGAATATAGCCTGCGTCCGTCTGCCACATTGGGGCGGGGCGAGCACTGTCTGACAGAGGCTGGGCTGAGTGACCACTGGGCCCTGGCTGCTTCGTGCGCGACGCCCGACGGTGAGAGGCTAACGCAGCGGGTCCTTCCCCACCTGCTTGACGCGCACCGCCACCCGATTGAGTGAGGCCGACCCCCCCTCAGGCCATCACTGTGCACAGAGACTGGCGTGTTGATGCCTACGGCGCAGCAGTTAGTAATGGGCAGGCTACGAGACAAGACCACGGCGAAACAACAAGAAGCGAGTGGTGCGGATCTCATGCAAGTACAGAGGCGAAAAGTCGTGAAGCTTGAAGCCACCCTGGCAGCCAAAAGGGACACTGTTCTGGCGGCAGTGGAACACATAGGCGCCACACTGGCGCAAACCAAGACCTCCCTGGAAGCACGCCTGGACAAAGTCACGTCTGACTTCACGCTGCTTCATGCGGACCATCGCAAATTGTCGGACTCTGTCACAGAACAGCGTTGCACGGTTCAAGAACTGCAGCCAGTGGTGCGCAGCCATGCCTCGACTCTGCAGGACCTGGTCGACAGAAGGCAGGCGTTGTAGGACCACGCGGAAGATGCAGAAGGGCGCTCTCGTCGCAATAACGTCAAGGTGGTAGGCCTGCCGGAAGGAGAAGAAGGGAAAGACCCTGAGAGATATACTGAGGACTGGCTGTGGTCAATCATGCCAGTTGGAGCGCTGTCCCCGTACTTCGTGGTGGAAAGGGCGCACCGGGTGCCGGCGCAGGCCCAGAGGCAAGGAGCCAGACCTCGCCCGTTTCTCTTCAAGCTGCACAACTACTGTGACCGTGACACAGTGCTCCACGGGACCAGGAAGATGAGCGACCTCAGGGTGGGCAATAGCCGCGTAATGCTGTTCCCGGACTACACAGCGACGGTGCAGAAACGGCGTGGCTCCTATCTGGAAGTGAAGAAACAACTCCGGGAGCTGGACCTACCCTATTCCTTGCTGTTCCCCTCCCGCCTGCGAGTGGACACCAAGGAGGGCACGCGCATCTTTGAAGCTCCATCTGATGTCTGGGACTGGCTGAAAGAGACCGGACAAAGGTCAGGGACGAGACCGGCAGGCCCAGAAGAGGGCGGATGGTAAGAGCAACGCTCCAGGAAAAGGAGGAGGAAGAGGGAGGCCCGGAGGACCCTGGGCCCAGGACCGGCAGCACCCAGCCCGGAGAAGATGAGGCAAGAGCGGCAGGAGGCACTCGAGGCGGTGGCAACGCTAGGAGTGGTGGACGCTACCGAGAGCACAGACTATAGGCTGCCGGCTGAAATGATCGCAAGCGGATCGTCCTCGCCATCCACTGTGCTGTCAGATGACACTACTCTACCTACGGTGATGCCGCAGACGACTGATTACACAGCGTGACTGATAATGGATATCTGATGGACTATTGTTCTGCCTATGCTTCTCAGAATGTTCGCTATATCCTTTACATGTTGGCTGCGGCGCGCTGCTGGGGCTAGTGACAGACTTCGGTGCCTTGCGCAAGCCTAGAATGCAGAATTGATAGGGCACCATAGCTTTTTTGCTGTGCGCTGACTGGGGAGGTGGTTAGACGCCTGCTGCGTAGGGAGGGCCTTGGAGGTCGGGCCGAGCAGTCCTGGCACATCTTAGCTCTTCAGCTGTACCGAACACATCTCAATCGCTCTAGGGGCCCTGGATAGGGGAACACATTGGAGTAATTGCTGGCCGCGGGTTTTTGGGTCGTTGACACCACACCCAACTAGACAGCCACTACGCTGACCTCCCACCTCTACTGAGGCTGGATCCTGTTGAAGTTTGGATGTATTCTTCTCCGGAGAGTCGCCCTTTTAGTTAGTTACGAGTTTCTTTTCCATTGTTTCCTGTTTAGTATGCTGCATGTTGACTTTCTCCCCAGAGGCTGTCCGTTGCTCCCCCTTGAGGTGCCCTCCTGGTGATGTGCGAGCAAGACACGCGTGATCACATGGCACACACTAATATATTGACATGGAATATCCGCGACATGCATACGCCGACACAACGCTACTCGGTATTTTCCTACCTGCAGCGCCATGGGGTGGGGATTGCCCTCCTTCAGGAGACACAAATGACACAGGTTGAACTAGGTAGGCTCCGGAAGCGCTGGAGGGCGCAAATACATGGTACCACCTTCTCGGCACATGCGCGAGGCACACTAATATGGGTTAGAGCAGGTGTCCCGTTCAGTTGTACAGACACGAAAATAGACCCAGAGGGTAGATATTGCCTAGTGCGGGGAAGGCTAAATGGTCAGGACATCCTGCTAGGCTCCCTTTACGCCCCCAATATGAACCAGGCCTCCTTCCAAGAGTCCCTGAACCAGATCCTCCATCCATATGCTGGCCTCCCCTGGTTGTTAGGTGGGGACTTCAACATGGTGCTGGACATCGGGCTGGACCGCTCTTTCCCCCCGCTCCGAGCTACAATGGCGATGTCCACTGCGCAAGCATTCAGGGATTGGCTCGAGCATTGGGGGGTACAAGACCTATGGCGGGTGCAACATCCCGACGATAAAGTGTATTCATACTACTCCCCAGTACATGGCTTGCATGTCCAGCTGGACCGGATTATTGGCACCCAGTCGCTGCTCCCCTTGCTCGCCGAATACGAATACTTAGGAAGGACACACTCTGACCACAACCCCCTGCGGTTTAAGCTTGACTGGGGGGCAGACGGCCGGTCTGTGCCTACGTGGAGGCTACAACCGGCTACGCTTGAGGACCCTGAGTTCCGCTCTTCACTGGGCACGGCTGTTTTAGACTACTTTGAAAATAATGAGGGATCTGCAAGCGGCGCTACGGTGGAGTGGGACGCACACAAATCGGTCATACGGGGGCATTGTATGGGAACGTCATGGAACATACGCAAGCAACTGTCCAATTCCCTCACACGCTTGGAGAATGAGCTGCTACAATACGAGAGGGAGGGCGAGGGGGCAGGGCCGCACACAAAAACGCTGAGTGACATGCACGCTACCCATGCAACTCTCATGCAGCAGTTGAGGTGCCATAACTTTGCGGTGCATACAGCTAGAACACATGCGAGGGCAGATAGGGCTGGGCGACTCATAGTCTGGTTGATTGTTCTGACCGACTTTTTGCCCCTTTTCTTGAGTGAAGGTGATTGAAGGTAACTTTAGTCTTCTATCATTCTAATAGGAGGATTAGAACCTTAGACAGGGCCTATTTACAAGGCGTTTAATGCAATCCCCTACTCTTCCTTTTATTTTAGGGCTTATAAATCTATGGTAAGGGATAGATTCCTTAGTATTAGTAGTAATCCGTCCTTTTATGAGAGTGCTAGTATGTTTCTGATGGAGTTATGCTTATTTCGGGCCTTGTAGGCCTCGAACGAGAGAGACTCCATCTTTCTTTCTGCTCCGGCAGCTTGAGATGCTTCTAGGTCAAATGTAATGTTTTAGTTATGAGGTGTTGTTCGCTTGGAGAGAACCGGCTCAGGCTGGCCCTTATTGAAAGACTGTATTTTTCTTCGTGCTGAAGACATAACATCAGGCCGGCCGGCTGAGAACGTGTCCTTGGTACGGGGAGGTACAAGAATTTGGTGGGCGGCAGGTTACTGGCCGTAACTTTCCATGCAGGAACAAGCTTCCATATTAGCGAACGCATGAGGTAGTGAGTCAGTCAGTTCGTAGGCGGCAGCTAGTCGTTAGCATCAATGCAATTAATTAATTCAAGGCAGACAGTCGCCATTTTTGAAGTCCGAGAAGGACCGAGAAGCTGATACTCTCTTAGAAAGATTGAAGTTATTTTAGTCGGAGCAGCTGGCGAGCTTTGACATTAAGATCAGAGCATACAGAGTGAAGCGGTTAGTTGAGAGAACGAATACCAGAGTGGTAGAAACTGAGTTATAAGATCGAAGCTGGGAAGTGAAGACAGTCAGTGGTTGAGAGGAGAGAGGAGTAATGCAGAACAGCCAGAGAGAAAGCAGCTGATGAGAAAGAGAATAAGAGGAAGGTTCCAGTGACTTGGAGGGAAACGGATGAGACAGAGCATAGCGGTACAGACGTGTATCCGTGACTGCAGAGGTGTGATCCTAAAGACGAGCCAAGGCACAGACGAGAAGGGAACCCAGATGACTGCTGAGTCCAGACTTCATATTAATAAGGTGACGTCGACCCTTTCTTATTAGTGTACACACATATTCTAACCTTTCCTTTTCCTATTCAGGCTATATGTTATAGTATAGTATTATATTGTTGATATTGTTATAATAAAGATACCCCAGTTCTTAGTGAACCAGTGTGTATGTCTTATTGTCTTATGATAAAGTTAACCTTTCTTCTAGTCAGATGCTGTTATGTGAACGGATGCGATTCCCGTCCAGGTAAATGGTAACTGAATAATGAGGGAGAGAGGAGCCCTTGAAATAGAGAATAAGTTGTACACCGTGTAATTCGGCCATTCTTGTGTGATCCATAATATTGTAGTATTGTACCTCTAGTGGATAAGTGAGAGACTCCCCAAAGAGCTAAAGGTATGTATAGGAAAGTGATAGTCGTTGTGTAGCGGCGTTAATGAGAGCACCGGGGGGAAACAGTGTTTAGTGAGATCGCCTCTAGGGAAAGCGGCGTTAGTGAGAGCATTGACTGATGTCGATGTGTATACCCACAGGATTGTGGCTTGTGCAATAGTGAGAGCACTGGGAGGATACAGTGCTTATACCCACAGGATTGTGGCTTGAGAGAGCACTGGTTGTAGTCAGTGTGTAACGGTAAGTAATCAGAACTGCCCCAGGGTAGGTTGGTCTGGGCCCATGTGGCCGCGAAACTATATTGTATGAGTGTGGTATTTTAGAAGATCTAAGCTTTTATATTGCTAATTCCCCATCCTTGGGTAGGAACACAGATACCTGTTGTAAATAGGTCCTAAGGAGGGAGGTGGTTACGTTTCGGTTGGATTAGTGGTGTCTTGGTGAGCTGATTCTATCTGGTCCGAGAATCCGGTCGTTACATTGATACAAAAGGAGAGCCGGGGAGCCCCAATTGGAGCGCTCCGCACGCCGGAGGGAGGGATGCTATATACGCAGCGCGAGATTCACCGTGCCCTGGTTGTGCACTACGCGCAGCTATACCGGGCCCGGGGCACTGGCCCTTAGAAAGCTTTCTGGACTCAGTCACCTTGCCGGTGGTTCCTGAGGAACATCAAGACGCCCTCAACGCACCCCTCACACTAGAAGAGGTGGAAGATGCGATCCAGGCCCTGGCAACTGGGAAGACATCGGGGCCTGACGGACTGCCAGCTGAGTATTATAAGGCCTACCGTGACGCCCTGACTCCCTTACTCCTAAGCATGTACAACACGGCGATTGATGAGGGCTCGCTTCCTGCATCCATGCGGTAGGCGTTTCTGGTCTCTTTGCCCAAACCTGATAGGGATCCGGCGGCACTGGGCTCCTACAGACCGCTGGCAATGCTTAATGTTGACTACAAGATCCTAGCTAAGCTGCTGGCTGAACGGCTGGCGCCAGTGGTCCCGCACCTCGTACATACTGACCAAAATGGGTT
Organism: Lissotriton vulgaris; assembly: GCF_964263255.1. Taxonomy (NCBI): domain Eukaryota; kingdom Metazoa; phylum Chordata; class Amphibia; order Caudata; family Salamandridae; genus Lissotriton; species Lissotriton vulgaris. Next base: position 1,879,970,311 of record NC_141685.1, on the reverse strand, counting down.
GGTGCCGGCGCTGTCCACGTCCTTGAACCTCAGGATATTCTTTAGGATAGCGGATGGGGCGCTGGGGAGGTGGCCCAGGGCGGGATGCCTAATGCTTGACCTAGAAAAGGCTTTTGATAGCCTGGAGTGGGGGTATTTGGCCGAGGTGTTGACGCGCTTTGAGTTTGATGTGGACTTCCTGCAAATGGTTGACCTCCTCTATAAGCGACCTGTGGTGCGGGTGCGGTTGGGCCCCTACGTCTCGGAGGCAGTGGCGGTGGGCAGGGGCACCAGGCAGGGTTGCCCCCTGTCGCCCCTACTGTTTGCACTAGCAATAGAGCCTTTGGCGGCAGCGCTGCGGCAGACTTTGGACGCAGGGATTCCCCTAGGAGATGCCACACACCACGTCTCGCTATATGCTGATGACCTGCTAGTATTTATTAGAGACGTGCACTGTATACCGGGGCAGCTGGCCCAACTGCTCAACGAGTTTGCTACAATCTCGGGACTTTGGGTAAATGTGGCCAAGTCCGGTTTATACGCGTTCTACAGCGGTGTGGACGATACAGAGTACTGCCTAGGGGGCACAAGAGTCCTATGGAGGGCTGATTCCTTTAAATATCTGGGGATCCAGATCTATTGCCAACCGGCTGACCTGTTCGACGGGAACCTGGGGCGAGCGGTGGCAGCGCTTAAGTCCAAGATAAGCTTTTGGTCCACGCTCCTGCTAACAATTACAGGTAGAGTGGCGCTGGCCAAAATTATCATGCTTCCTAGGCTTCTATACTATTTCGGTAATTTTCCCCTGTTCATCCCAAGCTCCTTCTTCTCTAAACTTAGCGTGGTCCTCCGTGACTTCATCTGGGCACATCCCGGCATCGGCTAGTGCTGCCGAAACTGTTCCTGCCAACGGACAGGGGGGATTGGCTGCCCCTTGCTTTGAACACTACTACCTCGCCGCGCAGCTACAGTGGATTGCCCACTGGTTGGCAGATAGGGGTAGGGAAGACACTGCCACGGTTGAGCCGCCGTACTCTCTGAGCCACATCACCGCTCTCTTTCACCTACTGGCGCCGCCTGAGAAGCCCACTCCGCCGTTGCTGGCATTCGTATACAAATGCTTTCGTAGAGCCCTATTCCTCACTCATAAGGTGTTCCCATACGTGCCTGCTATACCCTTGGAGGGCTCCCCAGGGAGCTGGGGGGCTACCACTCACACTTTGCTAGAACAGTGGGGAGAGGCAGATATTCAGACGCTGGGGGACTTATATAGAGACGGAGAGCTGGTGGCCTATGAAACATTGATAGCTGAAGACGGGTTACCGCCCGGGGGATTCCTGCTGCACCGCTCGCTGGTGGCGAAAATGGCAGCTCGTTGGGGGCGACATGGCGACGGAGCCCACGCAACAACTCACTATGCAGTACCTGCACGTCATGGGGAGGGGTAGGCATCTGGTCCGTTGGTTCACCGCATCGATACGGGCGCACCCAGAGATCAGCCTAGCCCCACTCAGAGGCAAGTGGGAACGAGACATAGACAGGGTGCTAACTGATAAGGAGTGGGAGAGGCTGCTTAAGAGCCCGGTGCGCATACCCCGAAAACATGCGCCTTTGCCAGATACACCTCTTCATTGTCCATAGAGCATACCTCACCCCTGAGCTCATTAATAGGTACTTCCACCGATCCGACTCATCCTGCCCCAGGTGCGATGAGATGGATGCAGGGCTGGTCGACCTCTTATGGAGCTGCCCCAGGCTGGGTACTTACTGGCACGTGATCTGTGGAGCGCTTAGGGCGTGCACTGGCCGCGTCATTCCCTACAGCTTGCCTGAGTACCTCCTGCACCAATTCAAGAGGAAACCCCAAGACGAGGCATCTTCCCGTTTTCTGGATCTGGGTTTAGTGGTGGCTAAGCGACTGCTCACGAGACGGTGGAAGGCGCGCGAACCACCAGCTGCGCAGGCGTGGGTATCCTCTCTTAGGGCGTGGGCGCAAGCGGAATGGATAGCCATACGGAGAGAGGAAACGACTGAGAACCGTTAGGAGCCTATGGCGGAACAGTGGGAACACATGCTTAGCGCCCTACACTTGCCGGAGGGGACAGATGCGCTGGATGCTGGAGTGGCCTAGATAGCTGCCCTGGATGGTCGAACACGCCGCGGGCTACTTCACTGTCGAGACTCGATGCCATACTAAGCCTTACTGCCTCTGGGCGCGCAGGCCTGAGATGTACACAGGCTCACACAAGATGATGCGCACTGGGGGGGGCGCCGGGGAGGCGGGACGGGGGGGGAGAAGCATGCACATGTGTATGAGTTTATGCCACTGTAGTTTAAATGTTTGCATACATGTTAGATTAATGTCATCTCTATACGTGACTACACGGTAGCGGAATTCACCCCGTAATTATGTCACTATGCCAGATTGGACTACCGGGCAGCTGTACTATGCTCCAGGAAGTTTCGGACTACATCTTGGATGTGCGTGCCAGGCCATACTGCACGTATCCCCACATGTGTTAACATAAGCATGGCTAAATGATTGTACACCGCTCTGTTCTGTGCTACCCTAATGCTGTACAGACGTGTCTGGTTTGCCAAGTTATGCTGACTGACTCTTGCACTGTACCCTGAAATATAAAATGCTAATAAAATAGATTTGACAAAAAAATTAAAAGCACCAGGGCTGGACAGCCTCACGGCTCAGTTCCACAAGACATTTAGTTCTGAACCTGGCCTGCAGTGAACAGCTCTTTTTAACCAATTTTCAGAGACTGGGCAACTATCCCTTCCTTGAGTGAGGCCTTGGTGATGTTGATTCCGAAAACTGAAAAAGACGTGAGCTCCTGTGGCTCCTACAGACCCCTAGTACTACTTAATCTGGATGTTAAGTTATACTCAAAAATACTGGAATCGGACTTTGACAATTTGATGGCAGATTTGATCCACCCAGATAAATCTGGCTTCATTAAAGGGAGACAGACTCATGACAATGTGAGAAGGGTTCTTCATCTAATACAGAAAGCCATAAATATACAGATACTGGAAGTGCTTCTAAGCCTGGACACTGAAAAGGCATTTGACAGGTTGGATTTGTCCTTACTCTTTCGCAAAAGGAAGCACTTCGGTTACTGTGATGCATTCATAGCAAACTATGCTGCCCTGTGGTCTAGAGTCTTAATCAATGGGGTCAGCTCTGAGCCCTTACAACTTGGCAGAAGGATGAGACGGATGTCCCCTCTCTCCGCTGTTATTTGCTTTGATCATCGAACTATTGGCAGCCCAGATTAGGGCCACACCAATGATCCAGGGCGTTATGTTTGGTGCAACAGAACACAACATATTTCTTTTCGCATACAATGTACTCTTAACTCTTACCTCCCCTGCCTCCTCTGTTGCAGCCCTGGAAGATGAACTGTGCAGATATGAGGGTGTTGCAGGCTTCCACATTAATTTGACCAAATCCTTCCTCCTTAATCTGACTGTTCAACACTGTTATAGAGAGACTTGTGGCTTCAACTCCATTTCAATGGGAAAACAGGATATCAATATCAATCAATTTATCAGGGGAATTGTAAGTGCACTACTCACCCATGAGTGTTTCAAGGCGCTGGGGTGTAGCAGCTCCGTTCAGTGGAAGAGCCAGGTATTGAGTGTGCTCTTGAAGATATTCAGGGAGGGGTAGCATCTGATGTCGATCGGGAGCTCGTTCCAGGTCTTAGCCACGATGTAGGAGAAGGCTCTTCCACCTGTTCTGGCTCTGTGGATGTGAGGGGGTTCAGTGAGTGTGAGGTAGGAGGATCGGAGGTTTCTTTGGGGTAGGTGGAAGGAGATTCTTTTGTTAAAGTATTGGGGTCTGGTGTTGTGGATGCATTTGTAGGTGTGTGTGAGTAGCTTGAAGGTGCCTCTATTCTCGACAGGGAGCCAGTGGAGGTTCCAAAGGGGTTGGGTGATGTGTTCCTGTCGAGGGATGCTGAGTACGAGTGTGGCTGCAGTGTTCTCTATAGTCTTAAGCTTGCAGAGTAGAGACATGTTCATTCCAGCATGGTGGGCGTTGCCATAGTCAAGTTTGCTGGTTATGAGTGCGTGGGTGATGGTCTATCTTGATTTGGGAGAATCTATTTGAAGGTTTTTCGGAGGGTGCGGAGGGTGTTGAAGGGCCTGGAGGCAACGGCTTTGACCTGTCGGGTCAGGCAGAGGGAGGAGGCGAGAATGATGCTGAAGTTCCTGGCGTGGCCGTTGGGGGTGGGAGGACTGCCGAAGGCGGTGGGCCACCAGGTGTTGTCCCATACAGAGGGGGAGGGTCCGAGGACGAGGACCTCTGTCTTCTCCATGTTAAACTATTGTGGCATAAAAATCACTCCTGACTTATCAAGCATCTACAAGGCCAATCACCCCCAATTCCTTTGCCAATTAAAAGCATATCTCAAGAGTGGGGGTCATCTCTAGACAACGTGGTTGGTTAGCATCAACGCGATCCAGATGACTGTTTTAGCTAAGGTCTTATACAATTTTCAGAGTTTCCCTATCGTATTGAACAGAGACTTCCTTACAACCTTGCATTCACTGGTCATGGATTTTATATAACAAAACTGCATAGCCAGACTACTACATCACCTTCTTAGACTGCTGAGTGAAGGGATGGGCTGGCCCTTCCAGACTTCTACCTCTACTTTAAAGAGGCCCAGTTAAGAGTTATTATTAAGTGGTCTCTCCGGGAATCAGACAAACACTGGTCACATATGGACAGAGCAATAGTTAGGAGAGTTCCCTGGGATGTATTGTGGAAACTTAAAATGGAACAGCCCCGTAACACCTATCTGGGCACACCCACAAGACCGACCTTAAAAACGTGGGAGCAAGTGAATAGATAACCGGAATGGACTACTGTATACACCCATTCATTTTAACCCAGCCTTTCCACCGGTGCTGGAACCCAGCCCCTGTGATACGTGGAAAGAGGGTGGGTGTCTAGAGCTAGTAGATCTCTTCCACAATTGGTATATTTTAACCTTCGAAAATTGCAAATGCGACTTCCACTTCACAGGTTCTGAATGCTACTGCTACACCCAATTGAAACACTGGGCATTACGACCAGACATTAGAACACTAGTTACCTTACCCCCATCTAACAATTTGTTAAGCGGGCCATGAGCACTAGAGGAAACATATCCTTTCTATACTCTTCTTTATCAGACACGCTTCACAATCCACATATTTAACACAAGACATACCAGAATCAAAATTGAGATACTTGTGGATAGACATTACAAAATGTAATCACTCATTGGGCATGAGGAAGGCATACTAAAAGATCATGTATGATTGGTATTTATACCCTATCACATTTTAAAAAGATATTCCCAAACACATCAGACCAGTGTTGGAGAGGATGTGGGTTATTGGGAGACTTCCGACATATATTGTGGGACTGCCCAACTATTTGCCCGTTCTGGACTGAAATCCTAGCAAAAATTAAGAACATCTTGGGTTACCCAATCTTGGAAACACCAAGTTTCACACTGTTAGGTCTGAGAGAGGACAAACTGAAGCACCAAACAAAAGGAGACAAAGCGATTACGTGGCTTTGTCTAGGGGCCGCAAAAATAGCAATAGCGGCAGCCTGAAAGAAAAAGGAGGCCACAGCTCTAACTCAATGGCCTGCTCGTCTACGGCAGGCCCTTTCACCATTGACAGGATAGCAGACATTTTCTGAGATGATTTAAAAGCTTTTGTGTTCGTTTGGGGTCTGCTAGTAGCATATGTCACGATGGGTCTCACGCTGGTGACTTGCCCCACCAGGATGAGGGCTCTCCATCTCTTCCAGTTTTAAGACAACTTTTGTAAGGTTGTCTGCCGTGACTCTTCACCTCCTGGGATCCCTTCGCACAACCCCACAACACTTACATACTAGGAGCTTCCATTCCACTAGTCACTATCTGATTATTTTTTCTAATATTACCTCATGTGAGGTATGGGGAGTTTTTACTTCAGGTTGGGGAAAATGTTTTATGAGCTACGACAACAATGTGGAGGTCAAGGTATTGTACTGCACACACGTTTTTGATCCGCAACCTGGATCCTCGGCTTACTATTCCCCGCACCGATCCGTGCGATCCACCTGAATACAGATCCCTGCTTCTAACTTGGAACGTATCCGTCCTCAGTGTTCCATGCGGTTGCACACGCCCAGCAGGATCCGGTCATTCCTTTTACCACCATTCACTCCATTTCGTTCGCAACCGGGTTGGATTTAACACCGTTTCTGCGATCACCATTTTACACCAGAAACTTAAAGCCCTGAAGAGTCACATCTTCCACGCGGTGTGACGAAACACGTGTTAGCTGGCTTATGTCAAATGTACTGATCAAGATTGACTTATAAATCTTTTCTTCATGCAAAATTTGAAGTTTGACCTTCATTCCTTCAATTCTAATGAACATTGTCTCAAATTTTGGGTTCTGACGCCAGGACCTATTTCTCTATAACGTGTGCACAGGACTTTGTATTTATCTGTTTGGTGTAGGCCTCCCTACACTACTGCAGGGGTTGTTTTGTTGTCTGGGTTTGTTTCCCCTGACCTGTTTGCACCGTGAAACTGCAAATCAGAAGTCTTACTCAGAATCACACACGCTTGGGCGCCAGATCTTCCTGTCCAATAATCTAAACCCATAATCCTTGTCAACACACGTTTTTGACTTGTTTCAGCACCAGAGAGATACTGTACTTGTATTTTGCTGGTCAAAGGCGGGATGATGGGGTCATGCTGCTTCTACATATGTTTTTTATGATGGTATGTAACAAAATGTTAATAAACACCATTTTGACAAAAATAGAGTGACATTTGAGTGGGATGGACATTGAGAGACAGAATTTAAAGATGTTAAGAATGCCCTGAGCACTGCAACATACTTGAAAACGTTTGTTCCAGAGAAAAAAAATGATCATTACAACAGATGTCAATTCAAAAGGGATGTACTTCTACAAGAAAGTGGAAAAGGTGAGAAAAACATTGCATTTGCTTCAAGAGCACCTAGGAAATCTGAGTTCAAAGTTCAACTATGCTGTAATCGAAAAAGAAGCATTAGCAGTGTACTGGGCACTAAACAAATTCAATAACTTTATATTGGGTACTATGTTCAAGTTAAGGACAGACCACAAGTCTCTCCAGGATGTGTTTACAGAAAAAGGTCTGGGGCGATTTCAATTAGAATTAAAAGATGGGTCATTAATCTGTGAGAATACACATTTGGCATGGAATATATCCCTGGTACACGTAACTTTGCAGCAGATGCTTGTTCCGATGTGTTGATAACGCAGAAAAGGAAGAGAAATTCTGGAACAACCAAAGTGTGGAAATAGAATTACACAAAGAAAATGTGTGTGTGATCACCAATGGGGTGGTTGAGGCGAAAAATTGGAAAAAAGAGTTACAAACAGATCCCATTCAAAGTAAAGTACGAGATTTGTTAATCCAGGGGTGGGATGGTATAGAAAATTATGAAGAGTGGCTGAGGCCATATTGGAGGGTCAGAGAAGAATTTCCAGAAGTAATGGATGCCTCGCCAAAGGTACAAAATTGATACCTCACAACAACTGATATCTGGGGGTCAAAATAGAAAAGCAAGTTTGACAGTAAGAACCACTATACCGAATACACACAGAACAGTATCAGTGAGAGATGATAGTTAGAGAATGGTCAAGTCAAGACTCAAGAGTACCAGGAGAGAAATATTGTTCCCATCAGAAGCCACACTGTACCGCCCTTGTTATCATCATATGGGATCTCCTTACCCAGGAGACAAGACGGCCGGTAAACATTACCGTGACCGAAATGTAGTATGAGAGCAGAACAGAGGAGTGTGATAGTGGCTAATGAAAAAAAGCAGTGTATGGTGATTTGGAGTGAAAAAGTGAAGGGTACTAAAATTAGGTCGATGGGTGGTAAAAAGGAATTTTATTAATGTTTACCGGCCGTCTTGTCTCCTGGGTAAGGAGATCCCATATGATGATAACAAGGGCGGTACAGTGTGGCTTCTGATGGGAACAATATTTCATCTCTCACTGATACTGTTCTGTGTGTATTCGGTATAGTGGTTCTTACTGTCAAACTTGCTTTTCTATTTTGACCCCCAGATATCAGTTGTTGTGATATATTGTGTTAGGGGCGTATATCTGGTTGGTCGGTAAACTTGCCCTCAGACCCTCCTCACTTGTTGTTGTTGTGTACAAAATTGATACCTCCTGAAACTCTTAGGAGGAAACTGATTGACATAGCACACGAAGGCCATCTTGGGATCAACAAAACCAAGCAACGGTTGAGGTTTGAATTTTGGTCGTCTGGGAGGGATGTACAGGTGGAAAGAGAGATACGCAATTTAAATTCCACACTGTGCACCTTACAAGTATATTCTTTAACATGGCTTATGTTATGACTGTGATTATGCATGGGTAGGTTTTGTCAAAATGAGAACTATTTGTTGTTCTTTTGGACAATAGCAGTATCCTTCAGGTTAAACAGATCTTACAGGTGAAGGCTTCAGGCAACAAAGCTAGGGCATGCTTCATATTGAAAAGCTATTGTAGAGTAGTTCCTATATCCCTGATAGGATCTGCACATTGGAATAATATACACTATAGTTTTGGTATAGGACTGAGGTCAGTATGCCTCTATTGGGTACATTAAACCTAACTACTTGTGTGTGCCAGCTAACTCAGAGGTTACTAGAAACTTCTCGAATAAACAAGAAGGGATTACTTTCTGACAACCGCATAAACATGACAACTTTGTTTCCTTTAAAATCGGAACAGTCTCAGAAACGTGGAAACAATAGATAACAGTTTCACTCAGTCAATCGTGCATGCTTAGTTTCTACAGAGTTTACACAAAAATATGTAGACGGGCGTTTTAATAAAAAGGGTTTATTGAACAGTCTTATTTCTTGTGCAAGAGATATGAACTGCTACAATCGTAAGACAGAATGCAAAGTATAATACGTACAGCGTTAGCAGCAAGATAAAATAATATTGCCATAGCATGGTTTGTAGCTATGACATATATTCATAAACATACATACATAAATAACACAGGCTAAAATGTGAATACTCATCTGATGCTTCTAGCTAGTTCTACCCCAGTGTACCTAACCTAAGTGTAGTACGAGGTGAGAAGTAGGTGCTGTTTTTCCTATAGTCTAGTTGGGCTATAGTTTAGATTGGTGTTGCCAATCTAAACTGAGGGAACAAAACTTGCTTACAGCAAGTGACCCTGGATGTAACTGTTACTAGATATGGAATACTTGGTGTGAGAAGGTGGCCTGATATGCAGTGCTCACTATTCTAGTGATCACTATGTATCAGTCCAACAGCCCTTATTGATGATTGGTTGTAAGTCAACCTTATAGACCAGCTATCCTAGTAGCATGGATACGAGCAGTCTAAGGCTAAGACTCTAGAGGGCGTGTTAAGCCTGCTGTTTACCACACATATACCCCTTGAACACCAAGTGAAAGGACACCACACAAGTGTTATGAAAATAAACAGTGTATTTATTAGAATCACAACAGCCCTGTACTCTTTATGAGGACAGGGTACTAAGCACAAAACAAAACTCTTACGAAAATACTTAAGTTAGCACAATATACACAAATGCCCGAGGGCCACGTAAAACCATATACTCTGGAAGTGGAATGCGAAATTACTAGCAGGTAAGTACAGTACTAATAGGCTTTGGAATCGCTAGGACTTGACTATAGAACCTTCAGATTACTTACAGGAGGCCTAGGGGACTCGGGTGCAGAGTGTACACTCTCACGCGGGATGCGGGACAAAGTCTATGGTAACTAGTAAAGACAAAGTTAGTGTTCTCGGGCGAACCCGACCTGGCAGGAGAAAAACGAAAGTGGATTCTGACCCTTGGATAGTGAGGCTATGCTGGGGCACCGAAATGCCGAAGTTACCTAGCCCAGGGGCTGCAGCTGCATATGTCTCAAAAGACGTCGGAAATCCTCGTAGACGAACCAGGAGCCTGGGAGAAAGATGCTGGCAGGCGACCAGTGAAGAGAGTTCGAAGTGATCCAAGCCTGGATCTTGAAGATGGACGATACCTGAAAGCAGAGGGGACCAAGTTCGTGACTACTAGCCAGTAGTCAGGTGGCACCAGGAGGGCACCGGATGGTAGTCACCTCGACTAGGTGAGTGGGCGACGCTGGGCTCTGCAGATCTCACGGGCCAGGAGGCGTTGTCGGCGACCAGGATGGAGGAGCGAGCTGTCCCACGATGGATGAAGCTGTCGGTGTCGCTGGACCCAGGATTGGGCAACAAAGCCTTGGCTAATTCAAGCCCACGCGGTGGACCTAAAATGGCGTCTGGAGTGGACCAGGAGGGTCCGGGGTGCTCCTCTCTTGGAAGGGAGCAAGGGCCAGTCTGGACAACCAGACCAGCAGCAGTGATGTCGTCGGGCGTCGTTAAGAAGGCCACAAGCCAGCGGGCTAGTAGCCAAACAACGCGGTGAGCAGCAAAAAGCAGAAGGGCCCCACGCAGATCGTGGAGATGCTGGGAGGCTGTACTTCGGTGCTGGAGCTGCTCAGGGTCAGGGCTTCTCGGACCCTAAAGCACTCACCAGAGGATCCCTTGGCGGTCGTGCTGGAAAGAAGTCGTGCAGTCTTGAAGATGGCCGGTCCCTCGAGGTCTCGTCGCACCCACGGGTCTCAGCTTAGCTGTAGAGGTGGGTAAAGGTCAGAGGTGCCAGGGAAGCCGGTTTTCGTCGAGCTGGGCAGTCGAATTCCGGAGGAAGGACTTGCAGCAGACCGCAGTGTTCTTAAGATGGTGCCTGCGGATGCAGGGTGACTACTCCTTAGTCACAAGAGAGAATCTTGAAGAAGAAATCTTGAAGTCCTTTCGTAGAAAGTTGTGTCTTGATTCCAAAGATGATCTAATTTGAAAGGGGGCCCGCTCCTAACTTTATACTAAGAAAAAGGGGCTGACCCGGTGACTAGGTCCTGCCTATGGGTGGGACTAGGAGGGGGGTGGTTACACCCCCTTCCCATGCCGGACTTCCCCAGGCCAGGGGCTGGTGTGCCCCTGGAACTGGTTCTGGCCGGCCTATGCGTAGTGAGCACCGGGATGCCACTCTGCAGTCACCTTCCTGAAAAGCCCTGCCTACCCAGGATACACAAAACCCTGTCTGGGATGGTGCTAGCACCGCCCCTGACAGGAAACCCTTTGTCCAAGCTCCCCTCGCTGGAAGGACTCCCAGCTGTAGGGGGTCAGACTTGTGTCTGTGGTAGCAGCATCCATTTTGTGATGCTGAGGCTCGAGTTAACTTTAACCGGGGTTCAGGGTTACATACATGTCGTGTCCCTCTAGAAGGGTGGAATGCTAACCCCGTCGCCAGAATTGGCGAGGGGTTAGTATTCCAATTCGTATGACACCTTACTCGACATGTTTTGATAAAGCAATACCAGAGATAGCATATAACCGCAAGGATTATAATGCACTTAGGAGTATATGGTATGCGTTATCATGGAACAGCTATTAGGACTTGGTTCCGCAAGCTGCAAACGGGCTCAGCTCATGCCAGAGCGCCATTTCACACGATTCCATGCACTCTGCCTTCAGGATTGTTAAGGCCTGCCATAGGAGTGACTGATAGGAATCTGTGTGTCCATTTTTAGGGTTAGATATAGGTATACTATATCTACAGCAAAGGGTGATTACACGACTTTGCCCCAGCTGTCATGCAGCCAGTTGTGTCAAATTTAGGAGGCCAGCCAGGGGTGGCATAATACATGCTTCAGCCCCTGGTAGGCCCTGGGTACACCTATGCCCTGAGTTACAGGGTCTGATAAGGTGGCCCAGTACCAATTGGTAAATGCACCTAGGGTACATGTCGTAATTTAGAGAGAGAACAGCTAGGCTGTGGGTCTGATTGGCAGGCCCACAGCCAGAGAAAGTCGTAAACCAGTAAAACAAAGCAAACAAATCTGGGTGATCATAGGATTGCAGACCCTACTCTCCTACATGACCCCCCCCCCAAACTTTGGGACAATAAGCTAACCTTGACCAGGTGAGTCTTCTTGTTCTAAGTGGAAATATCTGGAGAGCCCATCGGCATTGCCATGATCAGTACCAGGTCTATGTTCCACTGTAAAGTCCATCCCCTGTAGGGAAATGGACCACCTAAGCAGTTTGGGGTTTTCACCCTTCATCTGATTTAGCCACAAGAGGGGCTTATGGTCGGTCTGAATCTTGAAGTGAGTGCCAAACAAGTATGGCCTCAGCTTCTTCAGGGCCCAAACCACAGCAAAGGCCTCTCTCTCAATAGCTGACCAATTTTTCTCTCTGGGGGTCAGCCTTCTGCTTATAAAAGCTATGGGCTGGTCTTGACCATCAAAATTCAGTTGAGATAGAACAGCTCCCACACCCAACTCAGAAGCATCTGTTTGGACAATGAATAGTTTGGAGTAGTCTGGACTCTTGAGGATAGGTGCTGTGCACATGGCCTGCTTTAGGTCATCGATTGCTTTTTGACAGCCTGCTGTCCACTGAACCTTTTTTGGCATTTTCTTACTTGTCAGTTCATTTAATGGAGTCACAATTGATCCATAGTTCCTGACAAACTTTCTGTAGTAACCAGTCAGGCCCAAGAAAGCTCGAACCTGAGTCTAGGTGGTTGGAGGAGCCCAGTCCCTGATTGACTGCATTTTGCTCTCCAGTGGCTGAACCTGGCCTCCACCTACAAGGTGGCCCAGGTATACAACCTGTGTCTGCCCTATCTGGCACTTGGTGGCCTTGATAGTGAGGCCTGCTGCTTGCAGGGCCTCTAACACTTTCCTCAGGTGGACCAGGTGATCCTCCCAGGTGGAACTAAAGACAGCTATATCATCTAGATATGCTGCACAGAAGTCATCCAGCCCAGTGAGAACATGATTCACCAACCTTTGGAAGGTGGCAGGTGCATTTTTCAGACCAAAGGGCATTACCACAAATTGATAATGTCCACCAGGGGTTGAAAATGCTGTCTTCGGCTTGGCATCCTCAGCTAACCTGATCTGCCAATACCCAGCTGTCAGGTCAAATGTGCTTAAGTAGTTGGCAGAAGCCAATCTATCTATAAGCTCATCTGCCCTTGGTATTGGGTGGGCATCAGTCTTAGTGACTGCATTGAGACCCCTGTAGTCTACGCAGAACCTCATCTCTTTCTTACCACCCTGGGTGTGAGGTTTTGGCACTAGAACTACTGGACTAGCCCAAGGGCTATCTGAGGGTTCAATGACTCCCAACTCCAACATTTTCTGCACTTCACTTTTGATGCAGTCTCTGACATGATCAGGCTGCCTGTAGATTTTACTCTTAACTGGCAAGCTGTCACCAGTGTCAACCTCATGGGTGCACCAATTGGTCTGACTGGGTGTTAGAGAAAACATATGTCTGGAAGACTGAAGAACCTGTTTACAGTCTTTCTGTTGATGTTCAGAGAGGCTGCCACAAAAGACAACACCATCCACTGATCCATCGTCAGGATTCTGAGTGAGCAGGTCTGGGAGAGGGTCACTCCCTTCCTCCTGTCCCTCATCAATGGCCATGAGCAAGCTCATGTCCTTCCTGTCGACATATGCTTTGAGCCTGTTGACATGGAGCACCCTGTGGGGGCTCCTGGGAGTTCCAAGGTCCACCAGGTAGGTGACCTCTCCCTTTTGCTCAAGTATTGTGTGGGGCCCAGACCATTTGTCTTTGAGTGCTGCTGGGGCCACTGGCTCCAACACCCACACCTTCTGTCCAGGCTGATACACAGTCAGGACAGCCTTTTGGTCATGCCAAGCTTTTTGGAGTTCTTGGCTGGCCTTAAGGTTTTCAGATGCCTTCTCCATATACTCAGCCATCCTGGAGCGGAGACCAAGTACATAGTCCACTATGCTGGTTGCAGGCTTTTTGAGAGGTCTCTCCCATCCTTCCTTCACCAAGCACAGGGGTCCTCTTACAGGATGCCCATACAAAAGTTCAAAAGGGCTGAAGCCAACCCCCTTCTGTGGGACCTCTCTGTAAGCAAACAGAAGGCAGGGAATCAGGACATCCCATCTACGCCTGAGCTTTTCAGGTAGTCCATGAATCATCCCTTTTAGGGTCCTGTTGAACCTTTCAACAAGCCCATTGCATTGTGGGTGATAGGGGGTGGTGAACTTGTAGTTGACACCACATTCCTTCCACATAGCAGTTAAGTAGCTTGACATGAAGTTTTCACCTCTGTCAGAGACAACCTCCTTAGGGAAGCCCACTCTGGAGAACACTCCAACTAGGGCCCTTGCCACTACAGGTGCTGTAGTGGTCCTAAGTGGAATAGCTTCAGGATACCTGGTGGCATGATCCACTACCACCAGTATAAACTTGTGCCCTGATGCTGTCTGGGGTTCCATTGGACCAACAATGTCAATCCCCACTCTTTCAAAGGGCACCCCCACCACAGGCATTGGTATAAGGGGGGCCTTTGTAGTGCCACCTGACTTACCACTGGCTTGGCAAGTGACACAGGAGCGACAAAACTCCCTGGTATCTTCATTCATATGAGGCCAGTGAAAGTGTGAGACAAGCCTGTCCCAAGTCTTTGTCTGGCCTAAGTGACCTGCTAAGGGAATCTCATGGGCCAAGGTAAGGAGGAAACCTCTCTGAGACAAGGGGATAACCAGCCTCCTGGCCATGCCAGGCTTGGGGTCTCTTGCCTCAGTGTACAGGAGTCCATCTTCCCAGTATACCTTGTGGGTACCTGTGGCGTTCCCAGCAGCCTCAGCAGCAGCCTGCTGTCTGAGGGGTTCAAGGGAAGGGCAGTCTAACTGTTCCTTCCCCAGGTCTTCCCTTGAGGGGCCACCTGAACCCAGAAATTCAACTTGATCAAGTTCGAACTCTTTAGGCTCAGTTTCCCTCAATTCCTGTAGGTCAGCCTCCTCTGAGACTTGATCCACAACCTGGGGCAAGGGGGAAGGCAATGCCTTAACCCTACTGCTCTTCTTCTTGGAAGGTGACTGGTCCATGGTTCCAGGATCCAGCACCTGTTCAGTGGGGCATCTTCTGGCCTGTGACCTAGTCACAGCAAGCACATGTGCTGGCAAGCCTAACATCTCCATGTGAGTCCTATGCTCCACTTCTGACCATTGTGATGACTCCAAATCATTGCCCAACAAACAATCCACTGGGAGGTCTGAACTAACAACAACCTTCTTTTGGCCATTTACCCCTCCCCAGGAGAAAGCAACAATTGCCATACTATGACTGGTAGTGACATTGCTTGCATTGGTCACCAGGAAATCTGTACCTGGCATGATCTGTCCAGGGTCCACAAAGTTAGGTGTCACCATGGTGACACTGGCACAAGTGTCCCTATAGGCCTGAGCCATTTTTCCATTTATCAAAGGTGTCTGTCTGTATTTGCCCAAAGTATTGGGACTTATATCAGGGGATGTATCCACATCCCCTGTACAAACAAGGACAGCCTGAGTGAGTGTGCCAACTAAGTTGTCATACCCCTCAGAACCCAAAGTTAACCCAACTAAACCCTTGGGAGGTGCACTACTACTGCTGGCTGTACTAGGGGGCACAGGTGCCTTAGGGGCTGCAGTAGCAGGAGTCTGCCCTCCTTTCTTGGTGCACTCACTAAACCAGTGAGTTTTACTTTTACAGTATTGGCACCACCTTTTAGATTGGCCTTCTTGATTCTTCTTTTTCTGGGAAGCCTGACCCCCACCCTCTTTGGGTTGTTGGGGACCTGTTGAAGACTTCTGGTCATTTTCACCTTTAGAATCTTTACCCTTCTGGTCTGCTTTCTTCTGACCACCCTGGTTCTGGCCCTGGTTTTGCTTAACTCTTGTTCTGACCCATCTGTCTGCCTTCTTTCCCAATTCTTGGGGAGAGGTCAGATCTGAGTCAACAAGATGCTGATGCAACAACTGGTTCTGACAATTGTTTAAAATTTGTTCTCTCATGATCAAATTATACAATCCTGTGTAATCAGTAACCTTACTGCCCAGCAACCAGCCCTCCAAAGCCTTAGTGGCACAATCGACAAAATCAGACCAGTCCTGAGACTGAGTTTTCTGGGTATCCCTGAACAGCAACCTGTACTGCTCAGTGGTTAGGCCAAACCCATCAATCAGTGTGTTCTTCAGGATCTGGTAATTGTTAGCATCCTCAGCTCTAGTAGTGAGGAGCTTATCTCTACCTTTACCTTCAAAGGAGAGCCACAAGATAGCTGCCCACTGACTCTGGGGGACACACGGTACAGTGCAGGCCCTCTCCAAAGCAGTAATCCATTTGTGGATGTCATCCCCTTGTTTAAAGGGGGGCACTATCTTACTCAGGTGTCTAGTGTCTAAACTCCTGTTTTCCCTTGGGGGAATGCTGCCACCAGTGGGAATTGTCCCACTCAATTCTTGCTCTCTAGCAAAGGCAAGTCTTTCTTTGGCCAGGGCAAGTTCTTCCCTTTCAATCCTCAGATTGACTTCCCTTTCCTTGGCTTCATATACTCTCCTCTGAGGGGATGTCATCCTCCTCTGAGCAGAGGCCTGAGAGCCATTGGTTTGAAGGGATCTGTTAGAGCCTCTTGATAGAGACCTAACTCGTCCATTCCCAATGTTAAGCTGGCCTGAGAGGGGCCCCAGGGGTCTCCTAGTACCATTCTCATGCCTGCTTAAGTTGTCCCTAGTTAGCTGACTAACTACTTCTGGACCTTTGTCTGCCTCGTCATCAGAGGGCTCCAGATCCTCATCCTCCTCTTCACCTTCTGCAGAGAGATGGATACGGTCTGGGTCACCCCTGGTTCCCTCTAGGGGAGGCATGTTCCCATCTGGATGAGAAGGGTCTGTGTTAGCAGCCTTCTTGGCATCATAGGTCTCTAAGAGACCAATCAGAAAGGGAATTGTAGGGTTAGAACTCTGTTTTAACTTCCTTGATGTGCAGATTTGCCTCATCTCCTGGAAGCTAAGAGCAGCATATCTGGAAGTGGCCTGTGGAGGGTCCACAACCACAAGAGGGGTCTCTGAAGACTCTCCGTGGTTAGACATGCTTCTAGTGTGGTGTAAGTGATGCACCTACCTACACTATTTGTTTGCCTACTGATCCCTTGCTAAGAGTTGCAGCCAAGGTGTGCTAAGCCTTGAGGAACTACAACAGCTGGTTCAGTAGAACTCAGAGTATTCTAAGCTAAGTTATATGTACCTGGAGTACTTATGTGATCTTTCACAAGATATTCTTAGGATAGGTGTGGTAAAACAACAGCAAGCTCAAATCCCAACCGCTGCTCACCAATGTGAGAAGGTGGCCTGATATGCAGTGCTCACTATTCTAGTGATCACTATGTATCAGTCCAACAGCCCTTATTGATGATTGGTTGTAAGTCAACCTTATAGACCAGCTATCCTAGTAGCATGGATACGAGCAGTCTAAGGCTAAGACTCTAGAGGGCGTGTTAAGCCAGCTGTTTACCACACATATACCCCTTGAACACCAAGTGAAAGGACACCACACAAGTGTTATGAAAATAAACAGTGTATTTATTAGAATCACAACAGCCCTGTACTCTTTATGAGGACAGGGTACTAAGCACAAAACAAAACTCTTACGAAAATACTTAAGTTAGCACAATATACACAAATGCCCAAGGGGCACGTAAAACCATATACTCTGGAAGTGGAATGCGAAATCACTAGCAGGTAAGTACAGTACTAATAGGCTTTGGAATCGAGAGGACTTGACTATAGAACCTTCAGATTACTTACAGGAGGCCTAGGGGACTCGGGTGCAGAGTGTACACTCTCCCGCGGGATGCGGGACAAAGTCTATGGTAGCTAGTAAAGACAAAGTTAGTGTTCTCGGGCGAACCCAACCTGGTAGGAGAAAAACGAAAGTGGATTCTGACCCTTGGATAGTGAGGCTATGCTGGGGCACCGAAATGCCGAAGTTACCTATCCCAGGGGCTGCAGCTGCATATGTCTCAAAAGACGTCGGGAATCCTCGTAGACGAACCAGGAGCCTGGGAGAAAGATGCTGGCAGGCGACCAGTGAACAGAGTTCGAAGTGATCCAAGCCTGGATCTTGAAGATGGACGATACCTGAAAGCAGAGGGGACCAAGTTCGTGACTACTAGCCAGTAGTCAGGTGGCACCAGGAGGGCACCGGATGGTAGTCACCTCGACTAGGTGAGTGGGCGACGCTGGGCTCTGCAGATCTCATGGGCCAGGAGGCGTTGTCGGCGACCAGGATGGAGGAGCGAGCTGTCCCACGATGGATGAAGCTGTCGGCGTCGCTGGACCCAGGATTGGGCAACAAAGCCTTGGCTAATTCAAGCCCACGCGGTGGACCTAAAATGGCGTCTGGAGTGGACCAGGAGGGTCCGGGGTGCTCCTCTCTTGGAAGGGAGCAAGGGCCAGTCTGGAGCAACCAGACCAGCAGCAGTGATGTCGTCGGGCGTCGTTAAGAAGGCCACAAGCCAGCGGGCTAGTAGCCAAACAACGCGGTGAGCAGCAAAAAGCAGAAGGGCCCCACGCAGATCGTGGAGATGCTGGGAGGCTGTACTTCGGTGCTGGAGCTGCTCAGGGTCGGGGCTTCTCGGACCCCAAGGCACTCACCAGAGGATCCCTCGGCGGTCGTGCTGGAAAGAAGTCGTGCAGTCTTGAAGATGGCCGGTCCCTCGAGGTCTCGTCGCACCCACGGGTCTCAGCTTAGCTGTAGAGGTGGGTAGAGGTCAGAGGTGCCAGGGAAGCCAGTTTTCGTCGAGCTGGGCAGTCGGATTCCGGAGGAAGGACTTGCAGCAGACCGCAGTGTTCTTAAGATGGTGCCTGCGGATGCAGGGTGACTACTCCTTAGTCACAAGGGAGAATCTTGAAGAAGAAATCTTGAAGTCCTTTCGTAGAAAGTCGTGACTTGATTCCAAGGATGATCTAATTTGAAAGGGGGCCCGCTCCTAACTTTATACTAAGAAAAAGGGGCTGGCCCGGTGACTAGGTCCTGCCTATGGGTGGGACTAGGAGGGGGGTGGTTACACCCCCTTCCCATGCCGGACTTCCCCAGGCCAGGGGCTGGTGTGCCCCTGGAACTGGTTCTGGCCGGCCTATGCGTAGTGAGCACCGGGGTGCCACTCTGCAGTCACCTTCCTGAAAAGCCCTGCCTACCCAGGATACACAAAACCCTGTCTGGGATGGTGCTAGCACCGCCCCTGACAGGAAACCCTTTGTCCAAGCTCCCCTCGCTGGAAGGACTCCCAGCTGTAGGGGGTCAGACTTGTGTCTGTGGTAGCAGCATTCATTTTGTGATGCTGAGGCTCGAGTTAACTTTAACCGGGGTTCAGGGTTACATACATGTCGTGTCCCTCTAGAAGGGTGGAATGCTAACCCCGTCACCAGAATTGGCGAGGGGTTAGTATTCCAATTCGTATGACACCTTACTCGACATGTTTTGATAAAGCAATACCAGAGATAGCATATAACCGCGAGGATTATAATGCACTTAAGAGTATATGGTATGCGTTATCATGGAACAGCTATTAGGACTTGGTTCCGCAAGCTGCAAACGGGCTCAGCTCATGCCAGAGCACCATTTCACACGATTCCATGCACTCTGCCTTCAGGATTGTTAAGGCCTGCCATAGGAGTGACTGATAGGAATCTGTGTGTCCATTTTTAGGGTTAGATATAGGTATACTATATCTACAGCAAAGGGTGATTACACGACTTTGCCCCAGCTGTCATGCAGCCAGTTGTGTCAAATTTAGGAGGCCAGCCAGGGGTGGCATAATACATGCTTCAGCCCCTGGTAGGCCCTGGGTACACCTATGCCCTGAGTTACAGGGTCTGATAAGGTGGCCCAGTACCAATTGGTAAATGCACCTAGCGTACATGTCGTAATTTAGAGAGAGAACAGCTAGGCTGTGGGTCTGATTGGCAGGCCCACAGCCAGAGAAAGTCGTAAACCAGTGAAACAAAGCAAAAAAATCTGGGTGATCATAGGATTGCAGACCCTACTCTCCTACACTTGGCAACAGGCCACAGCAGCTGTGATCATTCAACATAATGTAACTTCCATTTGAAAGTTGGCCAAAAATTGGATTAATCACTGCAGCTGGTCAACCTTGCAGGTGGCAGGATAAGTTTCTAGTGAAACCATCACAGGGCCGTGTAAATTAATACCCTGTCATAGAAGAGAACCCCTTAGTGCGTTTGCACAGTTTGTACCGCTAAGAAACACTTCACGCCCATCCACTCCAACATCTGTGTGTGTAAGGTAGATCCCAGGATGTCTTGATGTATTCTTTACCCAACCTTTTATATTTGCCTGCTCCTATATGTTTTAGGCAATACTGAAATTGGAAATTTGTAACAGGCAGAGTAATTTTACCATGTCCATGTATGATCCACTCTGTAGCTGTTTTTTATGCCACAGTAAATGGTAATTTTTCCAGTTTTTCAATGTTCAGCACCGTATAGTCTGTTCCCCTTTGAGGCAGTTTGATCTGTGTATCAGTGATATTGAATTCTGAAAACAGTGACGTAGTGTTGATCAAACGCCCTGGCACATAGCCTGCATGCACGTTTTGTAGCGTCCAGCCTAATAGCATGATAGAACGTAGTTCCGACTGACCGTGTTGCAACATGACCAAGTCTTGGCCCATGATGTCTATGGCAGAAGATACAATGCTGTCCAATGAATATATCCCGGACGACAGAGTTGTTAACCCATTGTCTACTACAGAGAGAGATTTCTCTAAATTAATACGATCAATTTCTCGTATTCTTTCTGCAGTTTCTGCTTGGGTAACCTTCCATATTTCATTATAAGCAGCACAGATACCGGCATATAGAAAACATTTTGCAGTGGTTTTCTTGGACCTAGCAAGAATTCCCTAAGGTATGCACCTTCATGAAGTAAAGTTAAGTGGTGTTTCACATCCTCTAGTGTAGCTTTCTGTAGCCAATCAAGGCAAAGTTTTCCTACAATGTATGTTGTTACTACCCCTGGATGCTGTCTTTGAACATAGTGTGGGTCTGGCCTATTGATAGTGAAATCCTGTGTTTTGTTCAGGAATCAATCTTGACAGTTGTTTGTGTCTGTGGGCCAGAGCAACCATTTGTTTCAATCTGGATATGATCTGTTGTGATGCAAAATAGTATGTACGTCGACCTCCCCCTGTGTAGTGCTATTACTTGCAGGTGCAGGTATGGACGGAGTGTACATGTCTTTGATCCGGGCTATCCCAAGGCAATACGTTTGTTGGACAGCGTAATTCAAAAACATAATTTGCTCAGGAATGATACAGGCTTTAAACAATGCTTCTACCCCCTGCACTTGCCAATCTTTTGTACCCCAGACATATTTTGTCTCAATATTGTCTTTCCAAAAGTTGAACCCTTGTCTAGACAGTTGGGCAATAAAGGCTACAGAATACATCTGTTTTGTATTGGCTAACGTATTTTTTGTTCCTGTCTTGTTCACATTTTTAAAGAAAAACGTTTCTGGATTTGACAAGTTGAACCCTGAAAAATATGGAAATTTCTTTGCAAAAGTTTTTCAGCTACCCTTTGGAGGTGTAGGACAATGTTCCCTTTGGCTATACATAAATACATTTCTACGTGTTGCATCCTTATGCAAGAAATGATGGCCATAATGGTTATAACAATTTGTTTGTTCATAGTCTGATGAACCCTCCAAATATTCATGATTTGTGAACACTGCTGAAATTTCAAGATCAGACATCATGTTATTAACATTCTCAAAGTCCCAATCATCGGAAAAGGTACTAGAGGTAATAAAGTCACTAAATGAAATTTTAAACAAGTGTGGAATCTTTAAGAGTTCCGACGGGCCAAAAATGTCATAATCAGTTTTGACCCAAACTATACCATCTGGTATAGGAACGGCTGTGATGTTCACTGCTGACAAGTCTCTTGCTTCACGATGGGATGATTTGTGTGGCTGGAGAAGTAAGTTCACTCTTTTACTTGCTGTGTCCATTTGAATATATCTTTTATTTATCAGCATACCCAGAGTTATTAACAGAGCTAATCAAAGTAGAAAGAAGAATATTCCCAAAACAATCCATAGTTCAATCCTTGGTGAAACCAGATAAGTCTTTTTCAGGAGATGAAAAATTCTGTTGCTTGTTCTTTGAAAGTTCTTTGTGCTGCCGTTGTTTCTGGTTCGCTGGTATCCTCAGAAAATGTATCAAAGTTAATGAAATAGCCAGAGACAGTTCTGTCAATGGTTGGAATTGCTTCAGGATTCTTTAAAATCGCTCGAACAAGTTAATCACTTGTTACTTCGTTGTAGACAGGTATGTCAGGACGAACTGTTATTTGGGTTTCAAGAGGAAGTACCATAGCTTTGTTGCTTAGTCCTTCATTTCTCACTGTAGAATCTTCAAGGGTGATGAGTCCCTCAGTTTGAACCTCTTGGATTGTAGCTAGAGGAGTGTGTCTGCTACATTGTCAGAGTCCACTTGGCCTACTGCTGAGTATCAGCCACATAGTGCGGTTTGATCAGGTCAATAGACACAAATCTTTTCTCCTTTTTACCAGCAAGGTGCGGCAAGAGTACTGTTCTTGATCCGTGGATTGCTAGGACAGGTACTGGATGTCTGTAAGAAGGCCCAAATTGCTTCTTGTCCGCGATCTTTTCTCTGACTAGATCACCAAGCTTTGGGATCCAGACAGGCCTTGCTGGGACATCTAGTTTTTCCCCAGTGGTGGTTGACTTCAGGAGCACGTTGCTTTGTTTCGATCTTAGTTCATTTAAGTTCTGTAAAACAGCCAAACGATCTTTGATATCAAATTTCTTATTTTCCACCACTGTGCCTTTCATGTCAAGGTACGGTACCAACATTCTAGTCCCAAATAGGACCTCATATGGAGTGACACCCCCTAGAGAACTTCTTGGCAAATTGTTTAATGAGCGTTGGACCCCATAAAGATGTTTGACCCACCCATCACTTGAAACTAATACCCTAGCTATTATAACCTGCTTTATGTCCCGTTTTTTTTCTTTCCACCACAGAATTTCCCTCAGGATGGAATGGAGAAGCATACTGCAATGCTATGCCCAAACTGGCCATAGCTTCTTTATAAGCTCGAGAGCTAAATGCAGGGCCCTGTTTAGAGAGCAGTGTGCCAATTGCGTATGTGCCAATAAAGACTCGCAAATCTTTTATAACAGTTCGAGTGTCAGCCGAGCGCTGAGGCCACATCCATAGGAACCTTGATCACGAATCCACTGCGACCATTATATATTTATAGTTACCATTCCTTTGTAAGAGACCGCAGTGGTCCAGGTAAACACACGCTAATGGTTTATCTGAGAATAACAGGGGCGCATGACGTTTCACAGTGGAGACTTTCATCTTCTGACATATTTCACAGTCCAAAACATAATTTCTGGTTTGTTTCCTAATTCCTGGCTACCAGTATCTCTGTTTTAATAACGATACTGTGGCGGAAAAATCTGCATTAGCAGAGGCGATCCCTTTATGTGATACTAGGATTAGTCCTAATCTATGTTCCATGTTTGGTATTACCCTATCCCCCACTCCAGGGATTTGAGCAAACGGAACATTGTTTGCATCAATTATATATTAGTATTTGATTGGAAACTTTTTAGGTAACGCTGCACCGCTGCCTTTGCTTGAAGAATTGACAGCCAGTATTATTTCACTGTCTATTTTTGTTTTTGAACGAGTGATTGCAGGTATGGAAGCGGTTTGCACAGCCCCCTACGCGGCTTCGTCAGCCAATGAATTCCCTGTAACATGAACAACATCACGTTGATGACTCAGCGTGTGTATCATCTGAGTGTTTTGTAATCCGTTTCGCAGCTGAACTTCGTGTTCCCAAAGCATTTTGTGCTTTATTGTGCCACCTTTTGCACCTTTCAAACCATTTTAAGCCATCTTATTCTGCCACAATACAATAGTATTTTTGGCTGCAGCTTCTGTTTGGTTTCATCCATATATATTAGTCCACAAGAACAAATGATTAGATACACAACATTAGTGCTGTTGCGATTAATTAGGTCAACAATAATCGATGAGGAGGAGCTTTCCATGTTTTTCTTTGTCAGAAATGTCTTGGTCTGTTTCTTTCCCTTAAATACATTATTCATCTAATGTTGCATCACTGGACCAAATGAAAAATGTCATGCAAAACAATTTTCCTCTGTGTTCCCGCATCTAAAACAAACATGTGCCCTTTAAATGGCACATCACATAGAAACTGTGGCTGGATTTTCATTTAATTGAGGAAGTCATTATTATTCCCACACTCTTGCTATATTGCCAGTCAGCCTCTGAAAATTATCATTGATGGAATGGAGTGAATGTGACTATACAGCATCAAGTATGAGACTGCATAGTATTTCCTCAGGACCACATATACCTTTAAATCCACTAAACATCATCTGGTTTCAAGGCCAAGAATCCCACCGTGTACGCCAACATGAAATCTACCTTAGTTGATTGAGTTAATTCTGGTACAGTTCCTTTTATCAAACATCACCTCTTCGTGAATTTGGGAACAGTTATATCCATTGCCTCCATTCCTGTATGCATCACTGGCTTAGGAGAACAAAGATGGTCAAATTGATCGGAACCATTGTTTCTGGCTTTGGTTGCTTTCAATTTACACTCACACATGCCATCGGGTCAAGAGAATGAGTTTTCTTAATACGCTGCCCGATTGCCTGATGTACGTTCACCTAAAAAGGCGGTTGGATTTTGCCTCCTCGTCATATTCTATTAAATCCTACACAGGCATAGAAGAGGTCGTAATTGGAGGAGAAAACGAAGGCAAAATATGCAACTACTTAGTATTTTTTGCTTTCCCTATCCTCCGTTTCATTTGATAGTTTAATAGTTCTCAAGGGATCACCCTAATTATCTCTTTAGGTTGGGACTTAGATAAATCCACCTAGCATCATCTATATTAGTTTTAATCTTTAATATAAGAACAGAATCCATACCTCTTACTTCTTGTGGGGTGTACAAAAGACATCCTCTTTTCTTTTTGTTCCTCTTTTATATTAGCAAGATGGTCCCTCCTCTCATGGTGCTCACTCTGTGCTCTGCTGGTTACACAGAGAGGAGCCCATGCTAGGATCGTCATTCCAACAACTCTACCGGTTCCTATAGCAACGCTGTGCCTGAACACTTTTTAGAAACATGAAAAGCATTTTACTCTGCCACTGACTAGATGTCAATAGTAGTAGAGAGTCTGTCATAACTAATCAGAGATAGGCACAGAGAACAGGAACATATCTTGAATGAATGGTGTGTATAGTAGACTACATCCCCCATAAGCCTTAGGGAGATGAAATCAGAGCACAAGACTGAAATCATATAAGCCCCGCCCTTGCAATTACACGGGGCTTGTCACTCGAGAAACCTGCATCCTGGAGGAGTTCGAGCCCCGTGTTTTTCCTAACCTTGATTATACCGAGCAGCATCTGCCTGAAGACGGCTGCCATTCTTCTGTCCGCAATTACAGGTGGAGCGGCGTTCTGCACAAGAAATATCTACGACGCCAAGTAGGAGATACCATCCTGCTTCCACCTAGGCGACGCCTTATCCGAGGCAGTTCTGCCCTGCATCGCGGAAATCTATATTCCGCTTTTGCCCCGACGACGTTTGCCTCGAGGCATCTAGCACCGCATCTTCAAGAAACCCCATTTTGCTCTCCAATATGAAACGGAGCATTCTGGTCTATTTCCTCAGAGAACTTCCAAAGCGGGAGAGTTTTACTGAGTAGCGTCTCATACGCTACTGGGCAAGAGCCACACTGACATTTCGTGTAACAGCCTGTGGGTCGGCCTGTGTACACGCAGATCATTTTTCTTCCAGTCATTGCTACCAACAAACTTATCTGTACCAGTTTATCGTGGAGAAGAAAACGAATGCTACAGTTTCTTTCTTTGTACATATCTATAGCTATAAAAAGGATTAGCGCTAAGGAGCGCTCTTGAACTGTTTTATACATAGTCTCTTCAGTAACAAGCCTTGGCAAATTCTGATGCCTGGAATAGACTGGAGATTGTATAGAAGGTGCATAAGACAACCCAGTCAAAACGGAGAGAAGTATCTTCATCCAGATAAGTGCCACATTTGTTCTGGACTAGATCGCTGGCATTCATTTTTTTTTTATTTCGTTTTCTTTTTTTTGTATGTTTAATTGAGAGAGTGCAGCTGTTGATCAAGTAAGTACTTACACATAGGGTGAGTGTAGGAGGTGCAAGCAGTAGGGAGGGGAGCCTTCTTATGTATGTCTTGTGTTTCACTTACAGGGCTGATGGGGTGGAAAGAAGGAGAGTGAGTTTCACTGCACCTGACGATTTCCCTTATCCATGCCAGACAGCTGCAACCCGTGGTGGTATTATTCCAGCAGTGTTATATATTTCTCTGGGTATTGCTATTTCGGTGGATCCGGCTACAAAGGTTAGTGGGACCTTTCTCTGTCTGGCAGAGTCTGTGTTCCTTACCATCTAGGCACATCAAGAGAACCTCTTACCATCCTGTGGTGGTTTGTACCTGCTACAGACATGTCAAGTAACCACCAGTATACCTCCTTGCGGAGGTAGTAATTACATTTTCTCAATGAGAGGGACATTCTTTCTTTGTAACTCATACCTCCACTCCATTTAATCCTTGTTTCTAAAGAATAATATAGATGGGGGACTGGTTTTGGAGGGGCAGGTAGCAAGCTACATATGCCTGTAGCCCTACTTTTGTTTTTAGAACCTCTCTGGGGGACCCCGGGGGGAGCAACGGTGCTCATGTTAGTTCTAGATGAAGAAGACATGTGGAAGGATGAGAGGTGTACCATCTTGAAGGTGTAAGTGCGATGTCAAGAAGTGACAGGACACAGCGAGACAATCAAAGAGAGGTAAGAGGAAGACCACGTACTCCCTCTTTATGTTTCTCCTCTCTTCTGTTTTCAGACACCCAACGCATACTACCTACCTTGACACCAGCTGCATCCCCTTAAGGAAAACAACTTCCTGGGATCTGAGTGTGCTCACATACTGTGTCACGAGCACGAATCACAGCTGATTCTCGGAGCGCGGAAGTTTGAAGCCCGACTCTCTGAAAAAAACGTTGTCACTGTTTGACTTGGCATCAGTTGGCGTGGTTCCCCTGAGTTTTTGCTTTCTGACCTCCCGGTTCTGACTCTGAATTTGCTGGCTTAGTGTTTGTGCCCAGCTTTCTCACTGCTGATCAGTGGTAAAGTGCAAGTGCTCCTGTGGTGAAATGTGTTATGGATTGGTATTTCCATGATTGGTCTGTTTGATTTATGTGTCAGTCCCTAGTAAAGTGCACTGCATGTGCCAGGGCCAGTGAATCAAATGCAGTTGGTGAGCTGCAGCACTGGATTGCGCCACTCACATGAACTACCTGTAAAAGCTAACTCAGGCCTACCATCGCAGATCCCGTGTGCGGTCTGGTACCGCCATGTTGACCGGCAAGTGCTCATACTTGCCAGTCCCTCACCTCCACTTTTCTTACATGTCCATCACCCCTAAGGTAGGCCCAAGGTACCCCTGTGGGCCAGGTGCAGTATAATTGTAAGGTAGGACATGCTTTGGTGTTTGTGGCGTGTCCTGGTAGCGAACTACAGCTCATTTAGTTTTTCGCTATGGCAAGACTACCTGTTCCCCATAGGACAGAATGGGAAGTTTGTTTATAACATCTTATAAACATAAATGTATCTTTTAGTGAAGGTAATTTTTAAATTCTGTGTTTGAAAACACCACTTTTAGAAAGTAGGTATATCCTTGCTCGGTCATCCCGTGTGTCTCTGTTGGAATGTGGATTGCCTGTCTGGTTTTGGATGACAGTAGACTGGGGAGCAATATTGACTCCAGATAGTCTAGGTGGGTCAGGAAAGGGCTCAATATATGTGGGCGGCAATTTGAGAAGGGGGAGGAGATTTCCTTGCACCTCAAAGGGCCTAGTCTACCTCTGACAATGACGTCACCACCTCCTGCCATGAAGTCACACCAGAGAAGGCAGAACTGGTTCTGGCTGGGCAAAGACACTCTTTGCCTAGGAGATCAAAGGATTTTGGGATAAAAATACTGGGGCCCAGACCCCTGAACTTGAGAACTCTTTTGGACCAAGAAGACTACCAAGAAGAAGAGCTGGAGAAGCTATGAGTAGGAACTACCACTTTGCTGTGTGCTTTTGCTTTGTTGGCCTGCAGTGGCTGCTTCTGTATTGGGCAGTGAAAGGACTGGACTGAACTTTCTGCAACCTACTTTTCTCCAAGAGCTTGAGGTAGAGCTTGTCCCCTGTTCAAGAAGTCTCAGGAACAGCAAAGACTTCAAGCTCTTCTGCCCTCAGCACTGGGGACTGTGTGTTTTGTGCTGCAACAGAAAAGCAACCCAAGGATGTCTAAGACACCGCTCCAGACTCAGTGTCCTGAAGGCACCGTAGAGGGCACCACCGCAACTCCGCACCCCGACAGTGGTCTCACCGAAGACGCCTGCTGATGCAGCCACCGAGCAACTGCTCGCACCGCGACCTGTGGGCACCGCACTCCACACCGCCTTGCTTCACAACGATGCATTGGTATCCCCGCCGCCGCCGAAATCTACGCTGCTGCTTGCACCGTGGTTCGAGGCACCGCTCGTAAAGGTACACGATGCACAGCCCTCCTCCTGCACCGCAGCCCTGGCCTACCGACACCGGCACCATTGACTCCAGTTCGTCAGCCGACGACAGCGCTTCAGCAACAACACTGCCGCTGCTTGCACCGTGACCTACCAGCATCGTGACGAGCACCGTATTAATTTCGCACTGTGACCCTGGTCTCACCGACGATGTCATCTGATGCACCCACTGAGCCGTTGCTCGCACCGTGA
The DNA here is from genome assembly GCF_964263255.1 of Lissotriton vulgaris. Taxonomy (NCBI): domain Eukaryota; kingdom Metazoa; phylum Chordata; class Amphibia; order Caudata; family Salamandridae; genus Lissotriton; species Lissotriton vulgaris. Next base: position 1,879,941,450 of record NC_141685.1, on the reverse strand, counting down.
CCTGAGGGCACTGCACGCCACACCACTGCACTTCGCACCGCAGCACCCGACATCTGCTGACGCCAGCACTCCTGACTTCAACATAGAGGAGATCGATCTGCAGTGCGTGTGACTTCGAGGGCCCCGACGACTCCTGCACGGACCTTGGAACCGACACCTGCAAACTTTGTGCTTTCGGAAGCTCAACGAGAGGTCGCAGACGCTCTGCATTCTTAAAAGGTACCATTTGTGGGTCTTCCTGACACCGTAGCTGCCCTGCGACGCCGCGGTCAGCCAGAACTGTTTGGATTTGTTTGCTCATTACACCGTGATAGCCCCGGACAGAGCTATCGACATCAAGGAACTATTTGTTAAGCATATTTTGATAACTGAAGATTTTAAAGTACTGTATTGTGGATTTTTATCGTTTTTGGTCTTGTCTTAAGTATATAAGAATATTGGATATTTTTCTAAACTTGTGTGGGGTCCCTTTGTAGTGCTTACACTGTATTACTGTTTGTTATGTGCAACTGCTTTACACACTTCCTCTAAGATAAGCCTGACAGCTCGTGCCAAGCTACCAAGGGGGTGAGCGTGGGTAATTGTAGGAGTGTAACTCCCTTATCCTGACTAGAGTGGTGGTTTCTGTCCGACTTTGGCACATGCCCTAGCCGGCCAAAAATCCCATTTCTAACAGTCACCATCAGGAGCAATAAGGAAAACTCGAGACAAGTGTACCAACAGAGGAGTTTTGCTGACAGGAGGAGTTTCACTGAGGAGCACGAGTCTTGAGACTTGGACCTGCCAAAGACAAGGGTATTTGTCGCATAGTGGTCTCAGAGAGGAGAGAAGACCAGGGAGGTGAATAATGCCATAAATTGACCTGCCACGTTCCCGGAGGATCGTGGCTCTCCCAGGTATGTGGACGCCTTAGGGCTTTCTGGGCAGACAAAATTCAGACAATAAAGAAGTCTGAAACTGGGGGACAGGGATGAAACCTTTTTTGTTACGGTATATAATTTTCCATGCACTGCATCACTGATGAAGGCTTGTTTTGGGTAATATAAGTTCTCTCCCCCACTCAGTACCTAAAATAATATAAAGAAGAAAAAGGACAAGACCACTTACCTGAGCTATATCTTCTTCACCAAAGCACGACTGCGGCTTGGAGGAACAAGGAGGAAACTACCCAGTAGACTCTAGGAGAAAAGGATATTGATTTAGTCTATAACCACATTTGAGAAAATAAAACGAGCATAGAAAACAACTGTGTCACAGTATTGACTCTTTGTCATTTCCATAAAGTGCACATGCCTATATTAAGGTAGGTGGGAAGTGATATGTATATCAATAAAGAAAGGAACTCAACACATTTAGCGCCTGATTCCGAGGCTGGTGATCCAAAGACTGCCAGACTCCCTGTTGCGCTACGGTGGTGGTCGAGCCACCACCCCACCGGCTGTCCGACAGCCCTAATATGCCTTGGACGGTCAGACCACCATTTCTCCACCCCAACCGCCAGAGGTCAGAGATCCCTGGCATTGGCACTGAAGTCTTGAGGTTGCGATATGCTTGGTGGGACCGCCCGGGTCCTACCCAGCATATTATGAGTTTCCTCTCGGCCATGGTTATCATGGCAGTTCCTCCTCCATGAAAACCATGGCAGATTGGAAACAAAGGGAGCGCTGCAGGGCCCCCTGTTGCCTCTAGGCCATTGGGTGCATGCAGGTGGCCACATGTAGTGCCTTCCTGTGTGCATGCACTCCCGTACCTGTACAGCATGGCCTGCACCAGTCCATGCCGTGCAAGAACTGCCGTTGATGTTCCCATTGCGGTGCCTGTTTGATAGACACCGCCGTTGGAACGACAAAGAACCACCCGCCAATGACTGAAAAAGTCATAATCTGGCAGGTGGTGCCCATGCGGGTATGGCAGTGCGGTACACTGGCGACGGAGTCTCACACCACCAAACCCCTAATCAGGCCCTTAGGAGAGATCGGGCAGATAAGGTACTGAGGCTGAAAAGGTAGCTTTGCGTTTTGTGGCAGCACTGTGTTAAAGACAGTTTGCAGCTGGCAAAAAGAACAAATGTTATTGCCTTTGGTTATAGGGGACACCAATGAAAGTTGACAGTATACTCAATTCCAATACTATCTTTAATAAGATTGAAAGGCAGACATACATTTTAATGATCCCAACTCCTGCTAATTTGTTTTGTGTTATCCCAGGTGCCACTGCTGACTGCTGCAGCATTTCAGCAAATACCAGAGAAACTGCCTTGTATTGTAATATTCGGTGTTAGTTCATTGGTGCACACCAAGGTGAAGAGAAAGTCCTCCCAGGACTATCCTGCCCACAGGCTTGTGTTGAGGAATATGGACAGGCATAAGGAGACGATGGTGTGTTGTGGAATTCCAGAGCACCTATCTTTGTTGTTGTAGAGAGTGATATTTTTAGGCGCAGAACTAGCGAATTGGTGTCAGGATATAATTAACCATCCCTCAATCCCCTATTAACACTGGTTCATCCTCTACCCGCGTGAACAAGGATACACTCCTGGGCCCTTTAAAGTCTACTGTGCTTGTGTGTGTGTGTGGGAGAGGGCTCTTTAAGTGTCCTCAGTCTATTGAGCATGCTTACATTGCGCATGGTGTTCCTGGCAGATACTGGCTCCCAAATCCATAACTGCAAAGAAATATGCATGGTGCTGCAACAGAAAGGCCTCCAAACTAGCCTACAGTCTACACTACTGCCCCAAAGCCATTGTAGCTGTAAGTCCGGACAACATGTCCATGTCTAAACTGTCTCTTCTTTTGGCCACCCATCGCCTTGGCCACCCATCGCCTTCTGATGCCTGTCCTCCAACACTTGACACATGTTTCTACACATCTTCACTTCATGGCAACCTTCTACACCGTAGTGGTGCTTGGAGAACCCCTGATAAAAGGATGTATGACGTTACAACGCATACATTAACAACGCATACCATTACAACAAAACTTTTACAACGCAGGATCCATTACAAGGCATGCCATTACAAGGCATGCCATTACAACGCAAGTATGGGTAAGTACTTTTTTTTTAATTAATGGGAATGTAATAGTAGTGTAAGTGTTGGATAGTGTAGGGGTTAAAATTACTATTCTAACTCCGGGGGGGTGTAATAGTAGGATAAGTGTTGGATAGTGTAGGGGTTAAAATTACTATTCTAACTCCTAGGCGGCGTAATTTTAGGGTAAGTGTTGGATGGTGTAGGGGTTAAAATGTAATTAAATACTTACCCATACTTACGTTGTAATGGCATGCGTTGTAATAGCAGCTGCGTTGTAATGGCATGCGTTGTAATCGCATGCGTTGTAATGGATCCTGCATTGTAAAACTTTTGTTGTAATGGTAGTGCGTTGTTTTAGTTGCGTTGTAATGGCTGTTTCCCTGATAAAATGGTCTGTCCATGGTCCTGATATTACAAACACTGGGAAAACCTCAGTGAGAAATATCACTTTTATTTGAAAACTGTACACGCAGTAGTATAAGAGCAGGTAATTATGAATGTGATATGTCTGGGACTTCTTATTTTTAATTTAAGCACCTTTCTAAAAATGTAGGTGGTATACAGAAAGGCACTTGTAGCTTAGTGGATAAAAATGCCATTTATTCTTTGTTCATATTTTACAATGTGCTGAGATGGGTTTCAAAGGCTGCACTAAAAGATCTGGGTTTACTGTCAGTATGTGATTCTTTTCATGTAAATTACATTAGTAACTGTGTATATCCTTGAAACAATGTTTGTGCCAACACAGTAACTGCATTAAATTCTCTCTGGTGAGTCCGGTTAACGTCTCCAGTCCAAATCCATTTTCGTCAGCACATTTCTTTAATCCCAGTTGCAAGGAAGTAATGACTATCAAAGATTTGTTTTATTTGGGCTATATATAGCAGTGTATGCCACCCACAGACAGCGCCAAGGTGCCAGGAGACCAGAGAACATAATTCAAGTAGCAGAGAACAGAAAACATCAAGTGAAAGGAGAACATTCAAGCATGGGCGAGACACTGCAGAGGAACATTAACACACAAAGCACGGTGACTGTTAATACAAGTTAGAACATCGGGTTTTAGATGGAAAAACATTCTAGTTGATCTATCGGAGTTTACTCTTATAAACCAACCTCCCCCAAGAGCAATATTGAATCTAGATTGTGAATTTGAAATATATTCATGGCAGCCTCAAAAGCATCTTGTAGGTCATGAATGACAGAAATGCTAAACGGAGATATGTAAGATTAAGTTTGTAGTGCGCAGCACACTCTGAGCACCTAACGTTGACTAATTAGTTTTTTCAATTTCAATTTCAATTTGTTTTTATTTGTTTGATTAATTAAAATCTTACAAAACAGCTAAAACCTATATAAATATTAAATGCTAAAACAATGCATATATTCAAATACTACTCGTAAGACAAAATATTCTGTCCTTTAAAATTATTAATTTGGTAGAATCATCTTGACACTGATTATAGTCTATTCAAAGACAGGCTTCCAATTTTTTTTGAACCAATATGAGAAATTTCACGAAAGCTGAATTAATTGATAGGTCTTCTGGATCTAAGTTTGCCATTAGTGCCTGCCTACAAGTCCTTACACCTCGTTCATTAAACAGTTTCTTAAGTATACTTTTTCTTTCCGCTTCCAGGTTCGGGCAAAGGCACATTAAGTGTAAGATGTTTTCTTTACCAGATTTACATAGCCTACACAAACAGATATCTTCAGTTCTTTTCCATGGTACCAAATGGCATAAGCCTGGAAAGATACCAAACCTAGCATTCATAAAAAAAAAATATTTTTTCGACCAAGATGTTTTCAGATAGATTTGTATCTTCTTTTTCTTAAGACCATTTACGATTGGCCACGCATGCTGTCTTTTAACGAAGTTATCTTTGTCCTTTATCAAGGAAAGATAGTCAGTAATTTTATTTACTGTCTTGTTGAAACTCTCCTGCATAACCGTGGAGTTCCAGATAGGAGCTATACCATACTCATTAATTGCTAGATTTAAATAGGAGGCGGTAGTTAAGGAGCAGTTATTACTTATTTCTTGCCAAAGTAGACGAGACATTTCATTGTCGTTTTTTATTCTGTTCCACACTTTCATTATATTTCCTTTTCTTGCACAAGATTGGTCGTTTAGCCCGAATTCCAATCTCGCTTGGGCTTGTGAGGCATTCTTTGGGAGAGAAAATAAAAGTCTATACGTTTTTGCAACCAAGGTGTTGATAATCTCTGCATCTTTCCCATTGAGCACCTCACTGCCATATGTCAGAGTAGGTAGTAATTTTGCTGCAATTGATTTTATTAAGGAACGATAAGACAAATCTCTAATTGGATTTCTGGATTGATCTAAATGCACCGATAAGGGAGTTCGCTTTCCTTGTAATATTGCGTTTTTGAGTCACGAACTTGCCATTATCACTGTAAGTTACTCCCAAGTACTTATAGTCATTTACGTGTTCCAGTTTATTTCCTTGCAGGAACCATGTATTTGCGTGCTTTAGTCGTACGTTTTTTGTAATTACCATCACTTTGGTCTTGGCATCGTTTATATGCATACCATATTCCTCGGAGTACTTAGAGATTCCGTCAATCAGTCGTTGCATCCCCACCTTTGTATAACTCATAAGTATAACATCATCCGCATATAGTAAGCTGGATATCTGAGTTTGAGCTAATCTTGGTGGATGGGCGTTAATGGCGTTTAGTTCGGAAGTAAGATCAGCTAAAAATAAATTAAAAAGTAAGGGAGCCAACACACAACCCTGTTTGAGCCCATTCGATGTTGGAATTATTTTGGTTAACGTTGAGCCGTTACCCGTCCTCACCCTAACCCAAGTTTTAGAGTGCAAGAGCTTAATCATCTTTAACAGCTTTACTGGAATTCCTTGTTTTCCAAGCTTGACCCATAGAAGCTCTCGATCGACACAGTCAAAGGCAGATTTAAAATTTATGAAACACAAATATAAAGGTAATTTAGCTAGTATTGCTTTTTCTATTAGTATTGCTAAGATTAAAAGATCTGTTGTCGTACCAAGGCCTTTGACAAAGCCTGTTTGGTTTGGGGGTATTACCTGCTTTTCTTTTGCCCAGTCTGTTAAGTTCATCAGGAGAATACCGGCGAACAGCTTTGCATCTGTATCCTGTAAAGTGATTAAACAGAAATGCTGGGTTGTTGCCAGTTGCCTTTCTTAAATATGGGTATTATAAGCGATCCTTTCCATGAGTTCGGGACTTCTCCTCTCTCAACCACATCATTAAAAACATCTGTAAGGTAAACTGACCAAAAGTCGGGCGCTTCTTTAAAGAGTGCAAAAGGAATGCCATTCGGACCAGGGGCACCATCCTTTTGTTTTTTTATCAAGCTTGCCACTTGACTGTTTGTTATAATTATCTCGCTATCTCCTTCTTTGCAGATCTTTGTTACAGAACTGTCGACATTGGGTTGCATCAGAATCAGTTGGTTTGGGTTAAGATGAGTTTTAAGAAACGTCACCCATTTTTCTTCACATAGACTTGTTCCAATTCCAAGATTCTTTGGTCTAGATGAGCCATTAATTATTCTCCAGAACTCCCTTGCATTTGTCAATGTACTTGCATGAAATACTTTTGTCCATAGGTCTTGCCTGGCTTTATTCTTTTCATTCCATATCACTTTCTTTAATTTACGGTTGATATTCTTCAGTGAAGCTGCTGTATCTTTGTTAAGCGGAGACCTCATTAGGTGTCTCCTCAGCCTGTTTCGTGGGCATCTGAGTTTCCTTGCAGCATATGAAAGGAAGATGTAGTTTACTGCGCCTTCCCCTTTTTCGCTATATGGACCTTTCCTTCCATGAGCACTTGTTGTTGTAGTATTATCAGTGACTACTTTGTGTGTAAAATCTTCCCATTGTTCAATGGGATTTATACTTTTTTCGACCATAGATTCTGTCACCAGCTTTTTTGCCCTTGCCATGATCTCATCCTTATTTTCGGGTTTCCATATAAGTTTTGTGTGATTAATAGTACAGATCTCTCCAGGGATTGTCTGGAAGGTCTCAGATTTTGGACACAATATATTTATATCGATGATTTGTTGGCTGTGGTCACTTTCCGTCACTTTATTCAAGGAATAAGATATCACCTTGTGGAACATAGATAGAGATGTCAAGGTGTAATCAATTTGTGAAGAACAATGTCTTGAGTGAAATGAACAAGCTGGTGGAGAGTCAGTTGAAAATCTGCCGTTCAATATTCTAAGACCTAACGCTTCCATGTCGTTCACCAGTTTTATCCCTATTTTATTTTGTTGACTGACGTTTTTAGGTTCCGTTATTGGGTCAGGGATTGCCCTTTGTTGATTTTGTGATTGGACAAATTCACTCCGTACCAAGGGCATTAACAAATTGGTGTTGAAGTCCCCTGTAACAATATAATCAGCCAGTGGCTCATCCAATATTTGCTCAGTAGGTTATTTAAGGCATTAATCAGCACTTTCTTTGTGGTCCTATTCGGCGGGATATAGACGTTTACTAGAGTAAAAATTTTGTAAGGTATATTTTTACAGGGTTTATAATAAATGTTTAATGCAAGAAGGTTAGAATTGTTCGTATGAATTAGTTCATGTTTCGCATCTAGATCATTTGATACGAAAATTGCTAAACCTCCACAGGGCCGTCCAAATTTCTGATATTTTACGGCTGGTTCAAAGTATCCCGTATGATGTTTTAACATAAATGGGTCTATTGCCCATGTTTCCTGCAATAAAATGATATGGGTTTGAGTTGAAAAACTTTGGATTTTAGCTTCCTTCCACTGACCAGAGATCCCATTAATATTCCATGAGCATAGCTTCAAATTAGACAATACCCTAGGATTTTCTTGGAGTTGGGTCTTGCGGTAGGTTTTGTCAATGGTCCTTTGAGCAATGAAGAGATGCCTTAATCCAGTGGTCGTTTACCTCATTTCTGTCTATTTTCTCTATTGGGATAGAACAGGATTTGGCTTCATGGTTTATTTCCCTCAGGGGGGTTTTTAATATGGAGAAAATGGCGTGCGTTCAACAGACTGAGATTTTTTTGCATTACTTCTGGTATGTAAAAGGGGTGTTGGATAAACCTTTGGCGGGAGTTGACTCATTAATATACCTCAATCACGGAAACATCCATGCTCCTTCAATATGCAGTCCGTTATTGGGCCTGTGGGTACTGATATCAGTGTTAGTGGCAGAGTGCCTTCCGGATTCGGCTGAAAGCCTACTGTTTCAATGTCTTCTGATGATATACTATCAAGAGTTGGTAAGTTTTTCATTAACCGGAGGATATTTCCTCTATTTAGAATGTCATGGAGACCTCTAGATTCATATACTGGCTTGAGGACTATTTGTGTGGTCCTTTTTTTATTTGGAGTTGTTACCCCTATGTTTTCCCTTGTTCTTCTGTTTTACATGCAGGTGATCTGCCTGCTCTTCCCTCTTTTTACAATGACTAAATTTTCTTGCATTTTGTTATAATTCAGATCATCAATCGTTTCTTCTCGTTTGGAGCAATTTATCATTAGACCTTTACTTCCCATTTTGTTCCGTTCCGGGGAACATCATGTTTTTTACAGGTTCTCAATAGACTGGATGGGTTGTTTTCGGTGCGGTCGATCCGGATTTGGTTATGTTGACGCATGTGACTTTGTACGTCCTTCACATTAGACAATATGGTTCCTAAATCTCTTGTGGGTTTAACAATATTTTCATTAATCATACTCTGGGTTTGGTCGTTTTGGATTCCGAAAAGAGTGAGATCATTTATTATGCATCCATTTGGGTAAATTTTATTTATTGTTTGCGCCTCTTGTAATGTTTTATGTTCGACCTCACATAATCCGGAGGTTGGATCGGAGGTTTCAGTTATACTAATTGTTTTACTTTCATTCGGTCTTTGTTTTAATCTGAGAGCGGACGGTTTGGCGAAAATGTCGTAATATGAAATCTCTTCAACAGTGTTTTTTGTCACTATAGTTTGTGACATCCTAATGTCTCCTCTGTTTAATGTTTTTTTCTCGTTGTTTTTTTGGTTTGAAGTAATTGTGTTCTCTTCTACATTGACTAATTAGTAATCACTGCATACTTAACTATTGGTCATATTCAGATAGCTGATAGCTGTTGGAAATGGCCCTTTTTGCAGGGTTATCCCCAAATGTTTTGCTTCTTCCTCCTTTATTTTTCCTGACCCGTGGTTGTTGGCAATAGGACTCTGGGCACTTTACCACTGCTGATCACTGCTAAGGTGCATATGCTCTTTCTCTATAAATTGTTATTGTGATTGGTTATCCAAGATTGGCATATTTGTGTTACCAGGAAGTTCCTAGTAAAGTGCACTGAGTGTGCCAGGGCTGGTGATTCAAATGCTACTGGTGGGCCTGCAGCACGGATTGTGCCACCCACATGAGTAGCCCTAAAATGGTGTCTCAGGCCTGCCACCGCAGTGCCTCTGTGCAGTTGATAACTGCCATGCTGCCCTGACCAGTGTCCCCACTGGCCAGGCCTAACCCTTCCCTTTCTGTACACATTGGAGACCCCTATAGAAGGCCCTAGGTACCCCTCTGAGCAGCGTGCGGTGTATATGAAAGGTGGAACATGTACTAGTGTGTGTGACATGCTCTGGTAGTGAATTACAGCCATTTGCGTTTTTCACTATTGAGAGGGCTATCTTGTCCATAGGCTATAATGGGAAATGCTGCATATCTTCCCATAGAAGCAAGATAGAAAATTGAAGTCTGGTATCCCTGAACTCAGAACTTAATAACACATCTTTTAGGAAGGATGGTTTTTAAATCCTGTGTTTGAAAGCGGCACTTTTAGAAAAGGCTGCTTTCTTGTCTGACCTTTCTGTGTGCCTTTGTATGTTTGTGAATTGACTGTCTGGTTTGTGAGTGACAGGGCTGGGGGATTCCAGGAGACAGAGTGAGCCCGTCCAGTGGTGAATAGAGAGATCTGCATCTAGATGGAAGGAAGGGGTTGCACCTCGGACCTGAATAGGACTGTGCCTGCCCCCCACAGTGCTGGCTCCTCCCCCTGTGGTGCGTCTGATGTCTCTGCCCTGCACTGTGAAAGGAGAGAAGGAATCTTGTCAACAAAGTGCTCAAGGACTGTGCTTTCCCTCCACAATGCTGGCTTCACCTCCTGGGGCGTCTGATGTTTCTGCTCTGCACTGTGGAAGGAAAGGAGAGGCCAGGAAAGCAAAGTGTTCAAGGAATACCCAGAACTGGTTCAAACCGGGCTCAGAGCCCTCCTGCACAAAGGGAACAAAGACTTTTAGGGGTATAAGAACAGGACCCCAGACTACAGAAAATTAGATCATCCTGGAATCAAGAAGGAACCGTTGCCAAGGAGAAAGCTGGAAGACTGAAGAAGGAAGACTCTCCTGCTGCTGCTTTGCTGGACAGACCTGCAGTTGCTTTGCTATCAAGGAGAGGGGAAGGACGTTGCTTTGTGCAGTGTCCCCTTGCTTGAAGGAATCTCCAAGGGCCTGAAGAAGAGCTTTCTCCCTGTTAAGAAGTCCCAGGAACAAAAGGCCTTCACCCCCTGCTTCCCTGAACTCTGCTGAGAGAGTTCTGTCCCTCCTAGAGTGCTTGGGCCAGTGGTGGTGCCTCTGGAAGTTGTACCTGTGTTGGGAAGCAGGAAACTAAGATTTTAAAGACTTTCTGCAAATTTTAACGCATCGCTTGCTTGCGGAGCGCATCCCCGTCAGTGCGAGGAAATTCCCGCTGCTACGAATGCCGAGATCGTCGCAGCGCCTGTTGCCGCTGTCAGAGTCATCGCATCCTTCGTTTGCGGGACGCACCAGTCCGGTGCAGGAAGATTACCATCGCTGCGAGTATCGTCGCAGAGCCTGTCGTCACTGGGTGAGATCGTCGCACCGCTTGCTTGAGGACCGCATCACGTCGCTGCGAGTGTCGTTGCAGAGCCATCGCATCAAGGGGCCGCGAGAGGAGAAGATCGATGCTGCGCATCGTTGCCGCACCAGAGATCGTCGCCCCCCCCGAAGATCGTCGCATCATACCTTTTGCGAGCCGCTTCCACCGAAACCTGCGCACTGAAATCCACGCAAGGTATCGCATCCCTACCCATACAGACCGGAGTCACCGCAACAAGCCCGCTACGTCCAGCAGGGTTGTCGCATCGCCTCCCCAGGGTCTCAGGAGGGATGCATCGCTTGCTTTTCAACGCTGCAGCTTTCACTTGGAACTTTTGTCGCATCTAAAGGTACTGTTGGCTAAAACGTGACGCAACTGTGGATTATTTTAATGCAACCTTAAGAACTCATTTGAAACCATATTCTTGAACTGTGTATGTTGGATTTTTGTCATTTTAATCTTGTGTAGTTTAGATTAAAATACCTTTATTTTTCTAAATTATTGTGGAGTCCATTTGTGGTGTTTTCACTGTGTTACTCTGAGTGTTGGTACAAATACTTTACACATTGCCGTTTGATAAGCCTGACTGCTCGTGCCAAGCTACCAAGGGGGTGAGCAGGGGTTATCTAAAGAGTGTATCCTTTTTACCCTGACTAGAAGCAAGGGTCCCTACTTGGACAGTGGTACCTACCTCTCCCAACTAGAGACCACCAGATCTAACAATAGCCATATGTAAAAAAGAATGCAATAATTGTAAAAACATAAAAAAGAAAATTTTTCGCATCAGAGCTGGCCGAGGAAATAATTTCCAATCTGTCAAGAAATTCCACCTGTGTACAAACACAAAGTAAATATTAAATATGCGTTATTGCACTATGTAACTTGGAGACTGTTCCACAATAATACATGTGTAGGTACATTTCATTGACTCCTAATAAACCTGTATCACATAAAGTTTGCAATGACAGTGACCACATAAGATACTGGTGAAGTGCAATGTTTGGCCTTACAATTAGGAGAACTGTATGTATATGCTAATTACATTAAACAATCTTAGCCCAAGATAGGTAAGAGGAGATAGTTATGTGTCATGGGCATAAAGCAGACCTCTGCTGCCCCTGCGGCACATGGGTGGTGCCCAACTCTTCAGGGGTCCCCAAACATCCAGGGTATCTCTAGTCAGCCCAAAGCCAATGAATATCTGTGAGATATAGGAGACTAAGAGCTCCTCTTCACGTACTGCAGGAGCCCCATCTATTCGTGTTATGCCACTGATAAAGAGGGGGTGAGTATTTAGGGAATGTATTATTCTGGATTAATGATGAGACCTTTCAGCGCTATCTTTTCTCCAAAGTAGTATCTTGCTGGTCTTCAGGTTGGTATCATTAATTTGCTTTCCAGTCAATCCGGGGATGTATATAGGCCTCGAGTGGAGATTCTACAAATTCCATCTGCATAATAGTGTGAAGTCTGAAAATGTTGCTCTTTGCAAAGATGGGTATAATCGTTGTGATATCGGAGACTTAATCTTTATCTGAAAGAAATGCATGTATTAGCTTAAGCTGTTCAAATATTGTATGTCAAACAAACGGCGGAGTTGTAAAGGCAATAATAAACAAGATGTTTATGAAATACCTGAGACCCTATGCTCAGTTCATAACTGGAAAGAGAAAGAAAGATGACAAGTCAAGTTCTGGATACACCAGGAAATGAGGTAGGCCAAACTTTTTGTCCAAAGATAGAGTCATTGTCTAGAGTTTGACAGATGTGGGACATCCACCAAAAACTGGTGGTTGTCCACTTCACCCTATTTTGAGTGTACAGCCATCTATGTATACATTATAAATCAGGTTGCCGGGATGTCTGGCTACTGCCAAAATCTAACTCTTCAATTCTGACTGACTACTGGAAAGATTCCCATGAAACACTAGAATTGAATACCATAAAAACTAGGCACAACTATATTCCAATAATAAAAGCAAAAGTAGGGCTCAATGAAAAGATGTAAACGTCTCAAACCAATCACTTACTCTACATTGTATGATGCTATCCGAAGTTTCTGACGGATCATTCTGTCATAATGCTATTGGGCTTTCACGTCGAAACTGAACATAGAAATTCCACAAGATTGTTCAATATAGAAGCAACTGTATGCTGAGAAACTTATGACGAGTTTTTTGTTCCTTTCATGGTAGATTGCACCTCGCTTAGTAGCTAGGCAAACAGAATGTGAGCACACTGGGTGATCAGTGCACCTTGAATGCTGGATGGCCTAATTAGTGCACAAGTTGCTGGGTGACTTGGATGTTGTAGTGGCAGTTCTGTAACAGGCTGACATGTAAAAGAAATTAAAATATGCTTTGTAAAAGCCAGTAGATCTAGCTTTACGGTTATTACACACAAGCAACATTTGCACTTAGCCATGGTTACCTGCTATTACAATATTGAAGCCTAATCATAGTTCTTACATAACTTTCAGCGTGTCCTGGATTTACTCATCTGCTCTCGTGATTCCTAATTATGGGCATCTTTAATGAGTCTCAATGTAACCAGTGGCACTTTTGCTGCTGGGCAAATAGCCCTAACCATGATATACTGGAGACTGAAACAGCCTTGAGTTTTAAAAAGCCATCTTTTTAGCAAGAGGTGTATGACCTAGACAAGGAACTGAAGGAAAGTTGCTTGCTACTGACACCAAAAAGAGTCATTGTTAAAGCTAATGATTCAAGAAGAGATCTTTTGAGGTTTTGATGCAAATGTAATGCCTGTAAGCAATCGTATGCACATCTGCAAATTGGTCCCAATGTCCATTTAGATTTAAGACTGTCTTCAGAAGGGGGTAGAGATAAACTGAAACATAAAAACACTTCTTGAATGGTTGAATTTCTTTTCTCCAAGCTCGAATAACATCCACCGCCCTGGAACAAGGAGCCAATACGATGAAAGCAATGGGGAAAATATTCTCATAACAGCAGGCATACAATTAAGTAATTGTACCAATAAGGAGCTCCTGACAATGGAAAGAGAGAGAAGACTAGGATGCATCAGTTCCCGGAAGCTCTATCATGCTCATCCCTTGCATTTTGACTTTATTTCTGTTTTGGTAGTGCGTAAATAGTTTACACAGTGCCTTAAGTTAAGCCTGTCTTCTCTGTGCCAGGGCTACCAGTAGTTTGAGATCAGGTTAATGTAGTGACTTTGAGAATTCACCTTCACAAGGGTTGGGATTATTACTTTAGGTAGGTAGTCATCTATCTCAATTAATAATCCTGTTTCTTACACACAGTCAATTATGTTGACTTTAGAATGATGTAATATGTTGGATGCATTTCTTCTGTTTTATGCTCTAGCCAAAGCTTAACAACATGTTTTCAACAAAAATCAAATAGATCACTCATTTACTGTGTCAAGCTTCGCGTTGGGGTTTCTGGCATAGAAGCCACATTTTATCTTGGTAAAACTACAGGGTTTACAAATGTTTACTACAATGCAGTGCACCAACCAAATTTGCTTCGTTGTATTGCACAAAAAGCACAGAGCCATATCTATTAGGATTAACCTGCTGCTGTACTCCTTTGGGCTGTTGCTCTTAAAGGCTCCCTTGAGTGACACATAGTCTCACAGAGGTGAGTGTACATTGTGTAGCATATAATTTGTAGTGGAAGCATAGCCTCCGAGAAAACACATTTATATGCCTAGTCAAACATAAAATTGTCCCATGCACTGGAAATTTACTGTGGGGTTTTAAGAAATTAAATAATTCTCCTTGTTAGAGCCTGTTTCTTGGAAGTTTTCGTTGTTGACACAAAGGCGGGCCTGTCTTTCTAGCTAGCGCTTTGCACCAAAAACTATGGATGTTTGCACTGTAACACCTGTGTAATGCTCCCTTAATAAAAAGCAGTACAATTGTGTGTATATCTTTTCAAGAGATGTAAATTAGTGGAAAATGTTAATATTCAGATTACAGGGTATACGAAAACGAGTGCTGCCCTGCCTTTTGTTTCCCTCCCTCCCTCTATCCCAGGTCCACCACCTATTTCTGCTGGACTTTATAAGCTGGCCATGTTTTGCTGCCCTCGGTTGCAGCCTTCACTCTGGAGCCAACCATACAGGAAACAAGAACACTGCCAGTAGAGACCTCCATGTCACATATGAGAGACATACTAGCCTAGTTCTCTGCAGTTCAGAGCTTCACATACACTGTCCCAGTCACATCAATAGATCCACCACCAATCTAAACATTAGCTAGTCACAAAGTACAGCCCCACAACAATAAGTCCCATGCCCAGCAAAAACATTTCAAAACAATCCACCAGAACCTTTGCTGTAAACCACAGAGGTTAATCTCTTGTCTCCAGGGCCAACCCCATTAAAACCAACAACAGTGCCTATCTCATCTACTCTGAAAATACAGTAAGGTCACAAGTGCTACTTGAGTTTGCTAGTTTCACATTCAGGTGCGGAGGACCCACAAAATAGTTTGCATCAAGACTTATAAGATGAAGATCCTGATCCAGGGCCTAGCCAATATCATCATCCTTCTTTTCAGTTTGCGGCCACTTATTGGCTTCCTTGCTTCAACACACTCAGGAAGTGTGAGGTTTTGGGTTACCGTTTGATTATGGCCTTGCTTTCATTCCTCAAGTCAAGTCTATGCCCAAATGTTTTTTCAGCACCGTCAGCGCAGTCCTCTAACCTTTGTCACCAGGCAAGCTAATCAATCGGTTTTTTTACACCGCTTTGTCATATTATGGATTTTTTGGGGACCCAGGCAAGAAATATTTTGGAGCCCAGGCTTGGAACAACGTTGAATATATTTTCAGCTAATTCAAACTCTTTTGATGTTAAACAATATTGAATTGTACATTAAACCTTTTGAAATGGGACCATGCCATAACAGCTGAAAGGGCAGGTTGCTCTGCATCCCCCAGCTCAAAGGCACCAAAAGAAGGGTTGAACAAGCATTGATAAGGCCATGTAATTTCGAGTTTGGATCAAGATAGTTTTTTGTCTTGTAGTTACTGTATTCTGAAAATGGTTATTCAGTGGTACGATGAAATAACAATGCAAAAACCAAGATTATATGTCCACTGCTGTCACATTACTATGGAAAGTGCTTGCGTCCTTTGTCTAGCTCCTCCTCATCCAAGCAGTTAATGTCTAAAGGGAGGCAGTGGAACAGCAGTTGACAGTCTACAGACTGAAGTGGATGAATGCCAACCACCTGTTCCACGGTCAATGAGGGTCTACTTCACTCTTGTCATTTAATTGAGGTCACTTGGAACCCTTTCTTGGGATACAAGTTAATTAATAAAATTCTTTCCATCAATAATTCTATATATATTATGGAATTATGTATCCATCCATTGTAGGAAAGTAATGGTAAGGTTGACTTGGTGGATGTTTAGTGGACTAGTGCAGAGCATTAAAATAATACACATGCACATCGAGATTGAAATTGGAGCTTTAATTATGTAACCACAAATAAATTCCCCTTCACAACTAGCATTGTTCTGGTGACACAAAGTCAAAAGACTGTTATGCGGATTTCTACCATCTAGCGTTCACCTAATGATCCTTGTATAGTTTTCATGACCAAAACTAAAAAGATGTAATTTGCACCAAGACCACAGAGCTTGGTACAGTTCTCTATTTGTTTCTTACAGGGACCGCAGTTCCTGATATGGCAGACCCGGGCAGGAAAATGGGTATTGAAAGATCTTCCCTAAGTAGGGCAGTCCCTGTGACATTCTGAAGACAGCAGCCCTGTGGCAGATGAGCCCCTACTTAAGCTTGTCTTCATGGAGCCAGGTGTGTCTCCACCCTCAGAAACCTAGAGGTTACCTCACCAACACTAGTTGAGGCAGAGGAAGTAGGAGTGGGATGAACCTGGACATCCACTATGGATAGGAGATGCCCCTTGCTGCTACACTGGAAATGAGGCAAGTGAAACTACTCTTTTTCTTCCTCAAAACAAGGTTATACGTTGGAGCTTGTTTCAGTGAATCACAATACATGCAAATGTGCTGCCAGACAAGGCAGCCCACTCAGTATTACATTTTGCCAAGAGCACCTACTCTACCAGCAGAAGAACTTTTAGTGATCATTTTCCTTCCACAGGTAACTTTACAATGGACCTCTGCTGAGGTAAGGGAGGTGGGGCCTTCACTGTCTCAGGCTCTCGGTGGCCTATCTGCCAGGGAGTAATGTGGGGCCTTAGTCCAGAAGTAGATAGAGCATGAGCCAGGACTAGACTACATTGGAAAATAATTGGTTCATCATTTCTGGAAGCTCAGGTATAAGCTGTCCGAATCAACGTACTGCAGCTGAGGTGGATAAAAATGGAACCATGGTGTGGAAGGATTTAAGTACCGGGATGGATCATCACTCTTAGCAGATACAGATGATGAAGCCAAACTATTTTTGTAACAGTTACGCTGAATGTGTCATATTTACTTTCTGATTAATAATACTTGGGCATTCTTCCTTGTTGATTATAGAGGCCTGACAAGAAAATATCGATTTTACTTTTTCTGGCTTTAAACCGAGAAATCAACATGCATTCTGTCTCTGAAAAGGCAGAACTCTTTGATCAGAGTTTCAGAGTCAGCTGATAATTGGCATAGAGGAATCAGGAAGACTTGGGTATTGTTGGTACTCTGCTGGAATTTGCACCCCAGAACTCAGTTGATTGGCAATGGTGTTTAACTGTATGGAGCAGCTATTCAAAAATCTTTCCTTCTCAACACTAAAAAAAGCAAGAAAAAAGCTTGAAAACAAGGAGTGCTCTTACAAAGTCAAAATCAGTATTCAAATTATTTTACGCTTTCTCATTTGTGTAAATTTCTGTGCTAGGTGGAACACTTTGGGAAATGTCCATGTCCCCAATAGCTATTAATGAAACAATGATTTAAAAATTATCCATATTGCACTTATGCAATTTCGAATTACTGTCAATATCAGATGTTACTGTTACACAAGATATTGGTACTCAGGTCACTGATCCCAGGAGCATGTGTGGCTGAGTCTATCTTCCTGGGATTCAAACTCGTGAACTTCAGACCACCTTTGATCACAGCAAGCCTTAACTCACCACGCCTCCTTGCTGTCTAACGCCCCTCAGTTAAATGGGGTTTTTTAAATACAACAGAAGGTAAAATCTTACGGAACCTAGCCTCAGTTAATTCTGCTTGTCCTGTCGCCGCACTCAGGTTGGAATTTGGTCGGCGAAGTAGTTGGGTATAGGGTCTTGCATGGATAGTGCGATGGGTCACAAGCCTTGTAAAGGGTGATCCTGGTACATTAAGATCTTTTATTCAGAAAGAATTACTAGGAACCTTAAATGAGCAATCGTTAATTGTAAAAAAAATTAGAATTGCGGTTGACTTGCTCCAATTGGACGAATCAGTACTTTTTACTTTATCTTCATATCAGCTAAAGGCCATTTTGAAACAGGCCACCTGGAAATTACGTTTCACCATGGACAGGGAAGCCCGTATTCTAAAGAGAGGCATTCATCCAGCTATTGACTCCTGTCTGATAAATAAAGCACAATCTTATATTACTTAGAACCTCCCCCATGGAGTGCGCAGTTTTTGGCTTTTATTGAGGCAGGGTTCTCTTCCACTAAAAAATGTATTATTCAAATGGTACGGTTCCTCCCCAGTCTGTAATTTGTGCAATAATTCTATCCAGGATGTTACCCATGTGCTCTTTATTT
Source organism: Lissotriton vulgaris (assembly GCF_964263255.1). Lineage (NCBI taxonomy): Eukaryota > Metazoa > Chordata > Amphibia > Caudata > Salamandridae > Lissotriton > Lissotriton vulgaris. The sequence continues at coordinate 1,879,922,818 of NC_141685.1, read as the reverse complement.
GTCCTGCTCTTTTATTATATCGACGTAAGTGGATGAGGCCAATCTGTCTATAACTATCCATTTTGTCTGCCTCAGCATTTATAGACACCATCTATAATCCACCAAATGTAATGTTTTGTCACAGGATTTTTAACTTTTTTTAATGTTTTTTAGATATGTATTAAAACTTTATATGGATGTCATGATCATTAATATCGATTTTATTGGATGTTTTATAATATTTTGTGTATTTGTAAATCATATTTTACTGTCTGAGAATGTATGTTTCATCTTTTGTTCTTCTTTTTACGTGGATCTCTTTTGAGTTCCAAATCATAAATAAATTGAACTTGAACTTGATCAGATGTTACTGTTACACAAGATATTGGTACTCAGATCACTGACCCCAGGAGCAGGTGTGGCTGAGTCTATCTTCCTGGGATTCAAACTCGTGACCTTCAGACAACCTTTGACCACAGCAAGCCTTAACCCACCACGCCTTCTTGCTGTTTAACGCCCCTCAGTTATAAAGAAATGTCCACTTCAAGTGAAGGTTGGGAAGAAGCGTGGTTCATGAGTTAAAGGTATCTGGAACAATTTGTGGAAGTCCCACAAGACATCCCAGCACAGTGACATTGTCATAAAGGAGGAAATGTCACTATATTTCAGAGGGCATTCATTCACACCTTATTGATGAAGAATACAAGATATTCCATTGAACCTTTACTTTTCTGGGTTCACTCTCTCGGTTAGGGGATCCGAAGTCGTGGCTTTGATCCCAACAAGTGAAGTGTGCAAAAGTCCATACTTTTTGGTGAGCACAGAGAGTAGTTAAAATAAATGAGCATCATCTTTGCAGGACTTTTGTATCAAACATAATATTTGCAAGTTTTCTAGACATGATGATATTGCCGAGTCTCAGCCAGCAGCCCAGAAAGGACCTGAGTACAGAGTTTTAATTCACTCGTGGAAGTGACATGTTGATGCACAGGCTCATTGTTTTTCTCCTTCTAGGAATAATCTGGTGCCCTGGTTCCAGCAGCTCCCCTTGGCAGTGATCTACTCCTATCCTCCTTTGAAACCAGAAGGTGATGAGAAGAAGCAATGGAGAGGAGGAGATAACATGTGCAGTGATGCAGTCAGAGAGATTGAAGTAGAGACCAATCCTTCGTTGTTCATATCAAAAGGCACTGAGTTATTGGAAAATAGCAAATAAGAGCGTAAAGCAACCACCTCTGAATTATCTACTCTCCCGTCATGCTGAAGGACTGCAGGCTTCTTCCGAAGCAGTAAGTGCAAGAAACAATGGTGCTATTGCTTCCTATGGTCATGAGAGTGACCCCTCCCCTGCTAGAACCGCACACTGGATTTGCAAAGGCCAAACACATAGTTGCAACTGGCTGTGACTAGAAAGAAGCTGCACAGCTGTCACCAGAACATTGCTCACACCTGCATGTTATGGAAGCATCACTTTTGTAGCAACAACACTCTGGCTTCAAATCTTGAAACAAACTACACAAAGCAAGAGAAAACTAAATATGGAACAGTGTTTAGAAGACACTGCAATGCCAGTAAACAAACGAAATGAAACGTGCAAAAATAAAATGTGCAGCAATGCTACTTTATGCAAATGGCCACAGAGGTTTGAAGATTTTATTGAGACATCTGAACGCTGAGATAATCAGCTGGCCTCTCTTGCCGGCATTTCCATAGCTGTTTTTCAGAAAGAGAAAATGAAATGCTGCAGATGCTCTAGTTCCCGCTGTGAATGCTTTCAAGTTTAAATCAATGTCACGAGTGATATATTTGTCTCTCCTTTTATCTTGGTTTACTAATTTATCTTAATTGTCCCCTTCCACTCTTTGCTAAACAGCAAGGATCTGAAACCTTTGCATGTGCAGGGCATTAAACAGATGAATAGAAGCTGAAAATGGCAGGCCTGCCGCCATCAACAGCGTTACAGTTTTTCCACACTTTAGAAAGCCGAACTTGGACCCTCCCCATTTTGACCAATTTCTGGACCATTTCTAGCCCCCCCAGCACTCTACTACATTTGGAGAAGGGAAACGTTTAGAGACCCACCAATGGTTTTCAGCCATTCAGTCAAGTTGTCGATCAATACACAGGACTGAACTGCTCTCTAGATTTTATGGTACAATCCTAAGTGGAAGGCAGATGAAGAGGTGGTTATTGGTCATGCTGGACCTCTCTGCAGCCTTTGACACTGTTGATCATTCCATCACCCCAATAGAACGGCCATAGGTGTAGTAGCCAGCAGCATGACAGAGAGTTAATCTAGCTAGCTTCACTTACTGGTGCCACTCAGGAGGGATCTTCTCTTTCTCCTATGCTCTGAAACATTTATCTATCTCCCTTTCTAACTTCTTCAAGGATGAAGCTTTCAATGGAACATAAATATGCTGGTGATTCACAGATATAAGATTCTCTGATAATAACAGATCTATAATGGCCTTAGGGTGAACTCTAGGGAAGGTAATAATTTAGAGAGCTCAGATGGTGGACTGCACTAACCTTTCAAAGTGGATTCAGCAGGAGCGACATGTTCTTCTACACTTCTCCATTCCCACTGCTAACCATACGCTGAAATGTGTGGGTTAGAAGCAGACCTGAAAAAACAGAAATTGTATCAGAGAGTGAAACTGAGACATGGATATCATCATTCTTCCTGGCATTGTCTGCTCTGAAGCAATGTTGATATCTAAAGGAAGGTTTTAGTGATTTTGTCTTTCTGACTTCAGACCTAACTCCTAATATTGTATGTGATTTACTGTTTAACCATCGTATTTCTAACTATTTTCTTCCTAAAGTTGAAACACAATTATAATCTATGTAACAATGCCGTGAATATTCTGCGTACTATGCGTTCCTCACTATAAACAACTACCTTCGACTGGAATGAGCATTAGTATTACAGAGTTCACCTACCAACAAGTGTCACTTTCCCCCACTAAGTCTTTATTGTCTTCCTAAAGTTGAAAAACAATTATAGTCGATGTAACAAATGCCATGAATAATCTGCGCATTATGCGTTACGCACTATAAACAACTACCTTCATTGGTATATGAAAACACCCTTCGACTGGAATGTGCATTAGTATTACAAAGTTCACCTACCAACAAGTGTCACTTTAACCCCACTAAGTCTATACTTTAATACCACATGTCTTTCAAAGGAAAGGTCATCAACGTTTGTATAAAGATGAGGATGCTTGTTGATAATCCTCAATAGAGGATTCCAGAAAAACAGTGTTTAATAACAAAGTCTAAATCCTGAAATTGCCCTAAATACTTCTTTGTATACAGTTCAGTCTTTCCTGTACTTCCAAAAGAAGCAAACTTTCAAAACTCTCACAACAAGATCCTGGCTGCAGCATGTATATATCTCGGTGACCTAGCAAGGATGCTGATGACCATGAGGAATGTATACTCTAAGAGTTCAAAATGGCCGCAGTCCTTTCCGAATCCTGAGAGTCCTGTGTTTTCATTATTTATATAGTTCACATATGAATGCCACGTGTTGCACCCATTGGAGATGTGGACGATCTTTCCAAGCAGTGCCCAATCCATGAAGATGACCAGCCTATCCTGTTTCTGAGGATACACACATTTAGCAGTTCAAAGTATCACACCTCTCTCTGAAGCCAGAGCAAGACCAGTGTGAGGTGGTAAGTGTGTTTACAGATCATGACTTTTAAATATCTCTAAAACTGAAATTACTATATTGAGGCACATAATAGGACTGCCTTGAGATTCCAACATCCCATGGAGCAGCTTGGTCATTTAAACCCAACATCAGAGGAGTTAAAAAGTTTGGGAGTGATTCTTGAACAAATGTGTCCACAAACAGCAACATCAGCACTTGTATTAGCAAATGTTTCTACAGTCTTAGCAAAGTTCAGCATATCATTTCTTTATTTTCCATCTCAAATAGAGCTTAGTACCGGGAGCCTTTATTAACGCAAGGCAACATTTTTGTAATACGTTATATGAAGTTCTCCTACGGGTCAGATATATCCCTTTTGTATGACACAGAATACAGTGGCATAGCATGTGCTAGGGCTGAAGTAGAAAGCTAATACTATTGCAGCAAATGCCTTCAATTTGTGAAAGATAAGATCTGTTTTAAGATAGGCTTCCTGGTTTTTAAGTGCCTACAAGGCCTATCCCCACCCTGTGTGTCATAGCACAATCATTCATTATTTTTTTTTAATAAAGATTTTTATTGAAAATTCCAGCAATTTTACACATTGGTGAACACAGCTATATCGTTACCTTGGGTTACAGCAAAGTGAGTAAATCAACAGTACACAGCATCCAATAAGACATAGTGGAGCGATGCACATATTACATCAATGTCACTTTTAACAATGAAGCATTTGGCTTATCAATCATATTGAAGTAAGTCCGGATGTTCACGAAGTTAGTTTGTCAGGGGTTCCCAAATGTCCGATGGCTTAGAGGTAGTTGGCAGTTCTTCTGCATATATCAGGAAGTTATCTCTATAGTAGACAGCATCTAATAGCCAGCGTTGAAGAGTGGGGGGCATTTTGCTGTCCCAGTGCATCGCAATCCTGCGTTTTGCAAGTAACAACATTATGGCTAACAGTTTCTTTTTCATAGCTCTAGCAGGTATGCCAAGTCCCAATAAACAGAGCTGGTGTGTGCACGGTAATGTATTTGACACCAGTACCCCTAAATGGCAAATCACAACTTCCCAGATCTTCTGTACCCTCTCACAATGCCATGCGAGATGAATAAAGTTTGCTTGGTCCATACCGCATCTTTTACAGTGTGCATTATCTTGCAGCCCATACCTACATAATTTGGCTTGGGTGTGGTGCGTTTGATGTAAATATTTAAAATGTATGATGCAGAGATTTCCGTTAGGAGTGAGCAATGTTATAAGTGTGCAGCAGGAAACCCAGTCTTCGTCTGTCAGTGGATTATCTAGTACTTTATTCCAGTTGTTGTGTGCTTTATATGTATCGGCGCCAATTTCAATTTGTATTGTTTTATACAGTCGTGAGACAAGGTGGGAGTGCGTGGTAGCGGCTATTAGTGTCTGCAGTGGTTGAAGGCTAGGGGGTTCCATGGGGAATGAGGGGTATAATTCCCTTACGGCCGCTCTCAGTCTATGATAATTAAATCGAAATAGTAGCGATTGGTTTCTAATATATGATAGATCGTCAGGGGTAATAAAATTCCCGTCGGTGTATAGATCGCCCATCTTTGTTATACCTACTTGTTCCAGCAACAGCATACTATTGTGTTCTTGTGTGACCGATATGTCCGGGTGGTTTGCTAGTGGTAGATTTGGAGTGTATAGGGGAGTTTTGTTTGCTAAGTGACCCATACGCTGTCATGCCTGCGATGTTGTACGTATTGTGTTGATGTCCCGCGTGGATAGGTGAGGTCGCGTATGAGGAAGGATATGGGCTAGTGGTATCAGATTCGAGTTGCCATCTTCCAATGTGTGGTAGGTATTTAACGGGATGATACCAATAGTAGGCAAATTGTGCCTGTGCGCACAAGTAATATAAGTAGATATCAGGGATCTTCCTGCCATATTAGGGGGAAAGTCCAAAGTCGGCGCTTTTGTTTTTACTGTCAGTGGTATTATTGCTGATTTGTCCCAATTAATTTGCAATCCTGAGTGACGTCCGAATGTTATATATTCTCGCAGAAGTAGGGATAGGTTGTCTTCGGGATCTCTTAAGTATAATACCATATCATCCGCATATAATGATATGCTAATTGGCCGAAGATAGAACCGGAGCGCCGTGTGTGCATAGTTCTGTCGTATTTTGCAGGCTAATGGCTCCAAAGCTATGGAAAAAAACAGTGGGGATAGCGGGCAACCTTGTCTGGTGCCGCGTTGTATGGGTATGACATCTGAAACGTGTCTATTTACCTTGACACGATCAGTGGGCTTAGTGTATAGGAGGGTGATCCAGTTAATAAGCATTGGTGGTAGCCCTATTCTTTTTAGAATGGCAAGCCTATAGGGCCATTCAACGGAATCAAAAGCTTTAGCTGCGTCCAGTAGGACCACTACCGCCTGCAAATCTGGATTCAGCTGATGTAGTAAGGCAAATATGGTTCATAGGTTATGTGCGGTCGATCTTTCAGGGATAAATCCTGATTGTTCTGGTAAGACTATTGTGGACATAAGTGGCTGTAATTTCGTGGCAATAATTTTTGCTAGTATCTTAACGTCCGTGTTTATTAGAGAGAGGGGCCTATAAGACTCCGCTTTGTCCGGAGTTTTATCTGGTCTCAACAGGGCTACTATGAGCGCTTCTCGCAACGCGGGTGGTAGGATCTTATTGTTATAGGCCTCATCGTACATCTCAAGCATGTGGGGGATTAATAGATCAGAATGTGCCTTATAAAACTCTCCAGTGTAGCCGTCAGGGCCAGGTGACTTTCCATTGGGCAACGATTTTTATAGCTAGCTGTACTTCCTCCTCTGTGGTTGGGCTAGGTATTCACGATGTGAGTCAGATAGCCATACCAGCGCGATGTCTTCAACATATTGTAGTATTTCAGAGTCTGGTATCGTATACTGCGTGCTGTAAAAGTCACTATATGTGTCCACAAACGTTGATAATGTACCTTGAGTGTCGTAGTGTATCTGTCCGCTGCCGTCCATTAGCTTTGTAACAGTGTGCTTTTTATACTCAATACGCATTTTTTGCGCTAATATTCAGCCCAGCCTACCTCCTTCCCCTAGTTTACGCGCTGTAGAGCGCCAACTGATATATTGTATTTCATCATCTGCAAGTTCATTGATCTCGTCCCGTAGGTCACCCAGTGTGAATGCACTGTGGGTGGTCTCATAATCTCCCTCCAGTGCCTTTATCCTATCTTCGCAGGTCTTCAATTGCGTTCTTATATCTTTTAAAATACCAGCATGTGTGCTGATTCATATGCCTCGCAGCGCCGCCTTGAACGCCTCCGATGGCAACCGGGCGCTGTCGACTGAGTGTTTGGTATCTGCAAAGTAGTCTTCTATCGCCTGGTGATTTGCCTCTTTGTAAATAGGATCTAACAGTGCTGTTGCATTGAAGCGCCATACAAATGGTGGGGGTGTGTATGTCGGGATCAATATGGCCAGGAGAACAGGCGTGTGGTCCGATAGGGTCTTGGGAAAATGCCTCATGTCTGTAGTCCATGTTAAAGCGTGTTCAGTGAGAAGCCAATAGTCCAATCTGGACCAACTGTTATGAACTGTTAACAAGTGCGTGCTCTCTAATGTAGTGGGATGCCGTATACACCATATATCACGCAGGCAAAACTCTGTCATGCCATTTATTAGTACCGAAACTGCGCGTTTGTGGTACTCCGTGGTATTTTGAGATCTGTCTTTCCCAGCATCTAGTGTTAGATTGAAGTCGCCCCCCCATATCAGCCCCAGTGGCCGTAATGTGCGAATGGTAGGGAAGAGTTTTGAAAAAAGTCAGGATCGCCTGTATTCGGTCCATATACATTAATGATACCGACCTTGGTGCCCCGCAGTGTGCCTGTAATAAGAACAAACCGTCCCTGCGGGTCAGTGAGTGTTTGGTCTAATATAAAATGGGTGCCCTTGCGTATAAGGATTGACACACCTCCTACATATGAGGCATAAGTTGCCGATGCTGTGTGTTCTGCCCATCCGAAGCCCAGTCTGTCAGAGTTACGTGGTAACAGGTGCGTCCCTTGGAGTAGTGCTATGTCAACATGCTGTCTATCAAGGTAAGCTAGTACTTGTCTGATCTTTTTGGGACTATTTAGGACTCTAACAATCCAGGTTAAAAATCGTATTGGTGCAATTATGGATGCACTATGTGATGCCTGTATCTACAATCATGCATAATTGGCCTGGTGTTGCATAGTTTTGGTATTGCTCTGTGTCACTTGTGTGTATATTACATAACAGTGGTATGCGCTCAAATGTATAGATTTTAACATTCAACAAGTAGTCTTTCACCAATTTTCCAAACCACCCATCCCCCCGCCCTCCACCCACTTTGCTAACCCAACCCTGACAAAGACAAGTCCCATTAACTGTTACTAAGTGCAAAAAAAAAACCCCTAGAACCCCCCCCCAGTTAAAAACCCCTAAACAAGTACAAAGGTAGTGGTATACACTGGAAGGCGGTAGCCTCCAGCTAACAACCTCAGCAACAACATGCTGAGGGACCGATCCCACATCCTATGTGTTTACGAAACATAATAGTTACGTGACACATCCTACCCATAGCATTCTAGTTACCTGCATCCCAAGGTTCTTCAGACCTCAAATTTATCCACATCATGACAGTCTGCATCAGTTACGATCTTAACATTCCTTACATATCCAAAGTGTTTCTTAGCAGCTCTAGGCATTGTTATTAACACAGATAGGAATTGTTATGAGTCCTGCCATTCGGCTTTATTTGAGTCTCTGCTACTTCCCGCATCCTGCTGATCAGCCTGGACTTTATTCGACATCCGAGGTGCGATCTTTTTCAGCGGCTTGGCCTCATGGAGATTTGCGACGTAGAACATGCGGATGGTGCAATTGTAAGAATTTGATTACTTCTTTAGGATCATTGCAAATGGTGTTCTTGCCATCGATGGTTATTTTCAAACGAGCAGGCTATATCATAGAGTAGGAGATATTGTGCTCTCTTAGTTTTTTTTGTTACATCCATAAATTTATTTCGTGCCTCTTGAACTTGCGACGTGAAATCTGGGTACAGAGATATCTCCATCCCCTCGTGGGTGAGGTTCCCCAGCTCCCAGGCGTTATGAAGCGCGGCATCCCTGTCTCTGTAGTTTAAAATTTTGGCGATTATGGGGCAAGGTCATGCACCAGGCGCAGGTGTCGGCCAGGGACCTGTGGACCCGCTCCACTATGAACACCTCAGAGAAGGTGTCTTTGCCTAGTATTGTGGTTAATAGTGACTCAATGTACCGTTCCATGTTTCCTGTGCATGTTGTTTCCACCACTTCCATGATGCGTAAGTTGCATCTTTGCGATCTGGCTTCTAAATCTTCTGTTTTGGTTAGCCGGGTCTGCAGAGTCTTGTCCACCCTGGTTTGTTTCAGATCCAATTGCTGATGGGTGTCTTCCATGTCTGATATACGACATTCAGCCATGTCAATAGGTTCAGTATGTTTATCTAGACGTTCGGACATACGGTCTACACGATATGTTAGGGAGTCTATTTTCCCGTCTATGTTGGATAAAGTTGATTGTATCGTCGTAAACATTGAGTGGAAGTCGACCGTATTGTCCGATCCCATAGTGGTTGCAGTGTTTGTTTGGCTCCGTTCAGGTGCATCAGGGTTCATTTCTGGCGCCTTCCGCTGCTGTTCAAAGTTCAGTTTTAACTGATGGTTGTCCGGTTTCCCCATTGCTCGTCGACTCCTTTTTTTGGGGGGGGTGGGGGGGGGGGCCAATGGAACAGCACCAGCGATGTCACTCAGGCAGTCAAGCACCTCTACCTTGCAATTAACTCCGGTGCTAATGTGTAGATAATGTTTGGTGTATGAGCAGACGCGGGCAGAGAAACCTTGGGAGTCCTGTAGTTATATTGGAGTGGCAGTTGGGTCAGTCAGTACCCCAGTAGTTTGATGTGTGCAGATAGGTTTCAAAGTAGGATGGCACAGCTGCCTCACTCCTGGCACATTGAGTACCCCATAGTCCATCTATATAGCCAGTAGATAATATCTCTCCCCGTTTTGAGATCAGGCCTCCACAACACGTGCAGCCTCACTGTGTCACTCTGCCAGTTTAGGCTATACTCAGGGTATACTAAGATGTGAGTCCCTTGCTCACTTTGCCACTGGATTCAAGCAAGCCGGGCTGAAGAAGGCTGGAATGCCAGAAACCGGTCCTCAGAAGCTTGTTTCCGGTCCAGGGAAGACATGGCTTGGCAGTTGGGGCTGCACTGTTCCCATGAGGCACAGGGTCAGACTGATTTGCAAATAGCCATGTCTGAACTGGGGTGGCAGAGTGGGCTAAAGAACGGTGATGGATTAAACCCAGATCTCTTGACTGGGTGTGAGTGTCTGATTGATTCAGAAGCTCCGTCCATCACCAACCCCTTTTGTACCGCTTTTGGCCACCATAAGTGTGGCAGGGTATACTCAGATGTGAGTCCCTTGCTCAGTTTGCCACTGGATTCAAGCAAGCCGGGCTGAAGAAGGCTGGAATGCCAGAAACCGGTCCTCGGAAGCTTGTTTCCGGTCCAGGGAAGACATGGCTTGGCAGTTCGGGCTGCACTGTTCCCATGAGGCACAGGGTCAGACTGATTTGCATATAGCCATGTCTGAACTGGGGTGGCAGAGTGAGCTAAAGAACGGTGATGGATTAAACCCAGATCTCTTGACTGGGTGTGAGTGTCTGATTGATTCAGAAGCTCCGTCCATCACCAACCCCTTTTGTACCGCTTTTGGACACCATACGTGTGGCAGGGTATACTCAGATGTGAGTCCCTTGCTCACTTTGCCACTGGATTCAAGCAAGCCGGGCTGAAGAAGGCTGGAATGCCAGAAACCGGTCCTCGGAAGCTTGTTTCCGGTCCAGGGAAGACATGGCTTGGCAGTTCGGGCTGCACTGTTCCCATGAGGCACTGGGTCAGACTGATTTGCATATAGCCATGTCTGAACTGGGGTGGCAGAGTGGGCTAAAGAACGGTGATGGATTAAACCCAGATCTCTTGACTGGGTGTGAGTGTCTGATTGATTCAGAAGCTCCGTCCATCACCAACCCCTTTTGTACCGCTTTTGGCCACCATAAGTGTGGCAGGGTATACTTAGATGTGAGTCCCTTGCTCACTTTGCCACTGGATTCAAGCAAGCCGGGCTGAAGAAGGCTGGAATGCCAGAAACCGGTCCTCGGAAGCTAGTTTCCGGTCCAGGGAAGACATGGCTTGGCAGTTCGGGCTGCACTGTTCCCATGAGGCACAGGGTCAGACTGATTTGCATATAGCCATGTCTGAACTGGGGTGGCAGAGTGGGCTAAAGAACAGTGATGGATTAAACCCAGATCTCTTGACTGGGTGTGAGTGTCTGATTGATTCAGAAGCTCCGTCCATCACCAACCCCTTTTGTACCGCTTTTGGACACCATAAGTGTGGCAGGGTATACTCAGATGTGAGTCCCTTGCTCACTTTGCCACTGGATTCAAGTAAGCCGGGCTGAAGAAGGCTGGAATGCCAGAAACCGGTCCTCGGAAGCTTGTTTCCGGTCCAGGGAAGACATGGCTTGGCAGTTCGGGCTGCACTGTTCCCATGAGGCACAGGGTCAGACTGATTTGCATATAGCCATGTCTGAACTGGGGTGGCAGAGTGGGCTAAAGAACGGTGATGGATTAAACCCAGATCTCATGACTGGGTGTGAGTGTCTGATTGATTCAGAAGCTCCGACCATCACCAACCCCTTTTGTACCGCTTTTGGACACCATAAGTGTGGCAGGGTATACTCAGATGTGAGTCACATGCTCACTTTGCCACTGGATTCAAGCAAGCCGGGCTGAAGAAGGCTGGAATGCCAGAAACCGGTCCTCGGAAGCTAGTTTCCGGTCCAGGGAAGACATGGCTTGGCAGTTCGGGCTGCACTGTTCCCATGAGGCACAGGGTCAGACTGATTTGCATATAGCCATGTCTGAACTGGGGTGGCAGAGTGGGCTAAAGAACGGTGATGGATTAAACCCAGATCTCTTGACTGGGTGTGAGTGTCTGATTGATTCAGAAGCTCCGTCCATCACCAACCCCTTTTGTACCGCTTTTGGACACCATAAGTGTGGCAGGGTATACTCAGATGTGAGTCCCTTGCTCACTTTGCCACTGGATTCAAGTAAGCCGGGCTGAAGAAGGCTGGAATGCCAGAAACCGGTCCTCGGAAGCTTGTTTCCGGTCCAGGGAAGACATGGCTTGGCATTTCGGGCTGCACTGTTCCCATGAGGCACAGGGTCAGACTGATTTGCATATAGCCATGTCTGAACTGGGGTGGCAGAGTGGGCTAAAGAACGGTGATGGATTAAACCCAGATCTCTTGACTGGGTGTGAGTGTCTGATTGATTCAGAAGCTCCGTCCATCACCAACCCCTTTTGTACCGCTTTTGGCCACCATAAGTGTGGCAGGGTATACTCAGATGTTAGTCCCTTGCTCACTTTGCCACTGGATTCAAGCAAGCCGGGCTGAAGAAGGCTGGAATGCCAGAAACCGGTCCTCGGAAGCTTGTTTCCGGTCCAGGGAAGACATGGCTTGGCAGTTCGGGCTGCACTGTTCCCATGAGGCACAGGGTCAGACTGATTTGCATATAGCCATGTCTGAACTGGGGTGGCAGAGTGGGCTAAAGAACGGTGATGGATTAAACCCAGATCTCTTGACTGGGTGTGAGTGTCTGATTGATTCAGAAGCTCCGTCCATCACCAACCCCTTTTGTACCGCTTTTGGACACCATAAGTGTGGCAGGGTATACTCAGATGTGAGTCCCTTGCTCACTTTGCCACTGGATTCAAGTAAGCCGGGCTGAAGAAGGCTGGAATGCCAGAAACCGGTCCTCGGAAGCTTGTTTCCGGTCCAGGGAAGACATGGCTTGGCAGTTCGGGCTGCACTGTTCCCATGAGGCACAGGGTCAGACTGATTTGCATATAGCCATGTCTGAACTGGGGTGGCAGAGTGGGCTAAAGAACGGTGATGGATTAAACCCAGATCTCTTGACTCGGTGTGAGTGTCTGATTGATTCAGAAGCTCCGTCCATCACCAACCCCTTTTGTACCGCTTTTGGCCACCATAAGTGTGGCAGGGTATACTCAGATGTGAGTCCCTTGCTCACTTTGCCACTGGATTCAAGCAAGCCGGGCTGAAGAAGGCTGGAATGCCAGAAACCGGTCCTCGGAAGCTTGTTTCCGGTCCAGGGAAGACATGGCTTGGCAGTTCGGGCTGCACTGTTCCCATGAGGCACAGGGTCAGACTGATTTGCATATAGCCATGTCTGAACTGGGGTGGCAGAGTGAGCTAAAGAACGGTGATGGATTAAACCCAGATCTCTTGACTGGGTGTGAGTGTCTGATTGATTCAGAAGCTCCGTCCATCACCAACCCCTTTTGTACCGCTTTTGGACACCATACGTGTGGCAGGGTATACTCAGATGTGAGTCCCTTGCTCACTTTGCCACTGGATTCAAGCAAGCCGGGCTGAAGAAGGCTGGAATGCCAGAAACCGGTCCTCGGAAGCTTGTTTCCGGTCCAGGGAAGACATGGCTTGGCAGTTCGGGCTGCACTGTTCCCATGAGGCACTGGGTCAGACTGATTTGCATATAGCCATGTCTGAACTGGGGTGGCAGAGTGGGCTAAAGAACGGTGATGGATTAAACCCAGATCTCTTGACTGGGTGTGAGTGTCTGATTGATTCAGAAGCTCCGTCCATCACCAACCCCTTTTGTACCGCTTTTGGCCACCATAAGTGTGGCAGGGTATACTTAGATGTGAGTCCCTTGCTCACTTTGCCACTGGATTCAAGCAAGCCGGGCTGAAGAAGGCTGGAATGCCAGAAACCGGTCCTCGGAAGCTAGTTTCCGGTCCAGGGAAGACATGGCTTGGCAGTTCGGGCTGCACTGTTCCCATGAGGCACAGGGTCAGACTGATTTGCATATAGCCATGTCTGAACTAGGGTGGCAGAGTGGGCTAAAGAACAGTGATGGATTAAACCCAGATCTCTTGACTGGGTGTGAGCGTCTGATTGATTCAGAAGCTCCGTCCATCACCAACCCCTTTTGTACCGCTTTTGGACACCATAAGTGTGGCAGGGTATACTCAGATGTGAGTCCCTTGCTCACTTTGCCACTGGATTCAAGTAAGCCGGGCTGAAGAAGGCTGGAATGCCAGAAACCGGTCCTCGGAAGCTTGTTTCCGGTCCAGGGAAGACATGGCTTGGCAGTTCGGGCTGCACTGTTCCCATGAGGCACAGGGTCAGACTGATTTGCATATAGCCATGTCTGAACTGGGGTGGCAGAGTGGGCTAAAGAACGGTGATGGATTAAACCCAGATCTCATGACTGGGTGTGAGTGTCTGATTGATTCAGAAGCTCCGACCATCACCAACCCCTTTTGTACCGCTTTTGGACACCATAAGTGTGGCAGGGTATACTCAGATGTGAGTCACATGCTCACTTTGCCACTGGATTCAAGCAAGCCGGGCTGAAGAAGGCTGGAATGCCAGAAACCGGTCCTCGGAAGCTTGTTTCCGGTCCAGGGAAGACATGGCTTGGCATTTCGGGCTGCACTGTTCCCATGAGGCACAGGGTCAGACTGATTTGCATATAGCCATGTCTGAACTGGGGTGGCAGAGTGGGCTAAAGAACGGTGATGGATTAAACCCAGATCTCTTGACTGGGTGTGAGTGTCTGATTGATTCAGAAGCTCCGTCCATCACCAACCCCTTTTGTACCGCTTTTGGCCACCATAAGTGTGGCAGGGTATACTCAGATGTGAGTCCCTTGCTCACTTTGCCACTGGATTCAAGCAAGCCGGGCTGAAGAAGGCTGGAATGCCAGAAACCGGTCCTCGGAAGCTAGTTTCCGGTCCAGGGAAGACATGGCTTGGCAGTTCGGGCTGCACTGTTCCCATGAGGCACAGGGTCAGACTGATTTGCATATAGCCATGTCTGAACTGGGGTGGCAGAGTGGGCTAAAGAACGGTGATGGATTAAACCCAGATCTCTTGACTGGGTGTGAGTGTCTGATTGATTCAGAAGCTCCGTCCATCACCAACCCCTTTTGTACCGCTTTTGGACACCATAAGTGTGGCAGGGTATACTCAGATGTGAGTCCCTTGCTCACTTTGCCACTGGATTCAAGTAAGCCGGGCTGAAGAAGGCTGGAATGCCAGAAACCGGTCCTCGGAAGCTTGTTTCCGGTCCAGGGAAGACATGGCTTGGCAGTTCGGGCTGCACTGTTCCCATGAGGCACAGGGTCAGACTGATTTGCATATAGCCATGTCTGAACTGGGGTGGCAGAGTGGGCTAAAGAACGGTGATGGATTAAACCCAGATCTCTTGACTGGGTGTGAGTGTCTGATTGATTCAGAAGCTCCGTCCATCACCAACCCCTTTTGTACCGCTTTTGGTCACCATAAGTGTGGCAGGTTATACTCAGATGTGAGTCCCTTGCTCACTTTGCCACTGGATTCAAGCAAGCCGGGCTGAAGAAGGCTGGAATGCCAGAAACCGGTCCTCGGAAGCTAGTTTCCGGTCCAGGGAAGACATGGCTTGGCAGTTCGGGCTGCACTGTTCCCATGAGGCACAGGGTCAGACTGATTTGCATATAGCCATGTCTGAACTGGGGTGGCAGAGTGGGCTGAAGAACGGTGATGGATTAAACCCAGATCTCTTGACTGGGTGTGAGTGTCTGATTGATTCAGAAGCTCCGTCCATCACCAACCCCTTTTGTACCGCTTTTGGCCACCATAAGTGTGGCAGGGTATACTCAGATGTGAGTCCCTTGCTCACTTTGCCACTGGATTCAAGCAAGCCGGGCTGAAGAAGGCTGGAATGCCAGAAACCGGTCCTCGGAAGCTTGGTTCCGGTCCAGGGAAGACATGGCTTGGCAGTTCGGGCTGCACTGTTCCCATGAGGCACAGGGTCAGACTGATTTGCATATAGCCATGTCTGAACTGGGGTGGCAGAGTGGGCTAAAGAACGGTGATGGATTAAACCCAGATCTCTTGACTGGGTGTGAGTGTCTGATTGATTCAGAAGCTCCGTCCATCACCAACCCCTTTTGTACCGCTTTTGGCCACCATAAGTGTGGCAGGGTATACTCAGATGTGAGTCCCATGCTCACTTTGCCACTGGATTCAAGCAAGCCGGGCTGAAGAAGGCTGGAATGCCAGAAACCGGTCCTCTGAAGCTTGTTTCCGGTCCAGGGAAGACATGGCTTGGCAGTTCGGGCTGCACTGTTCCCATGAGGCACAGGGTCAGACTGATTTGCATATAGCCATGTCTGAACTGGGGTGGCAGAGTGGGCTAAAGAACGGTGATGGATTAAACCCAGATCTCTTGACTGGGTGTGAGTGTCTGATTGATTCAGAAGCTCCGTCCATCACCAACCCCTTTTGTACCGCTTTTGGTCACCATAAGTGTGGCAGGTTATACTCAGATGTGAGTCCCTTGCTCACTTTGCCACTGGATTCAAGCAAGCCGGGCTGAAGAAGGCTGGAATGCCAGAAACCGGTCCTCGGAAGCTAGTTTCCGGTCCAGGGAAGACATGGCTTGGCAGTTCGGGCTGCACTGTTCCCATGAGGCACAGGGTCAGACTGATTTGCATATAGCCATGTCTGAACTGGGGTGGCAGAGTGGGCTGAAGAACGGTGATGGATTAAACCCAGATCTCTTGACTGGGTGTGAGTGTCTGATTGATTCAGAAGCTCCGTCCATCACCAACCCCTTTTGTACCGCTTTTGGCCACCATAAGTGTGGCAGGGTATACTCAGATGTGAGTCCCTTGCTCACTTTGCCACTGGATTCAAGCAAGCCGGGCTGAAGAAGGCTGGAATGCCAGAAACCGGTCCTCGGAAGCTTGGTTCCGGTCCAGGGAAGACATGGCTTGGCAGTTCGGGCTGCACTGTTCCCATGAGGCACAGGGTCAGACTGATTTGCATATAGCCATGTCTGAACTGGGGTGGCAGAGTGGGCTAAAGAACGGTGATGGATTAAACCCAGATCTCTTGACTGGGTGTGAGTGTCTGATTGATTCAGAAGCTCCGTCCATCACCAACCCCTTTTGTACCGCTTTTGGCCACCATAAGTGTGGCAGGGTATACTCAGATGTGAGTCCCATGCTCACTTTGCCACTGGATTCAAGCAAGCCGGGCTGAAGAAGGCTGGAATGCCAGAAACCGGTCCTCTGAAGCTTGTTTCCGGTCCAGGGAAGACATGGCTTGGCAGTTCGGGCTGCACTGTTCCCATGAGGCACAGGGTTAGAATGATTTGCATATAGCCATGTCTGAACTGGGGTGGCAGAGTGGGCTAAAGAACGGTGATGGATTAAACCCAGATCTCTTGACTGGGTGTGAGTGTCTGATTGATTCAGAAGCTCCGTCCATCACCAACCCCTTTTGTACCGCTTTTGGTCACCATAAGTGTGGCAGGGTATACTCAGATGTGAGTCCCTTGCTCACTTTGCCACTGGATTCAAGCAAGCCGGGCTGAAGAAGGCTGGAATGCCAGAAACCGGTCCTCGGAAGCTAGTTTCCGGTCCAGGGAAGACATGGCTTGGCAGTTCGGGCTGCACTGTTCCCATGAGGCACAGGGTCAGACTGATTTGCATATAGCCATGTCTGAACTGGGGTGGCAGAGTGGGCTGAAGAACGGTGATGGATTAAACCCAGATCTCTTGACTGGGTGTGAGTGTCTGATTGATTCAGAAGCTCCGTCCATCACCAACCCCTTTTGTACTGCTTTTGGCCACCATAAGTGTGGCAGGGTATACTCAGATGTGAGTCCCTTGCTCACTTTGCCACTGGATTCAAGCAAGCCGGGCTGAAGAAGGCTGGAATGCCAGAAACCGGTCCTCGGAAGCTTGGTTCCGGTCCAGGGAAGACATGGCTTGGCAGTTCGGGCTGCACTGTTCCCATGAGGCACAGGGTCAGACTGATTTGCATATAGCCATGTCTGAACTGGGGTGGCAGAGTGGGCTAAAGAACGGTGATGGATTAAACCCAGATCTCATGACTGGGTGTGAGTGTCTGATTGATTCAGAAGCTCCGACCATCACCAACCCCTTTTGTACCGCTTTTGGACACCATAAGTGTGGCAGGGTATACTCAGATGTGAGTCACATGCTCACTTTGCCACTGGATTCAAGCAAGCCGGGCTGAAGAAGGCTGGAATGCCAGAAACCGGTCCTCGGAAGCTTGTTTCCGGTCCAGGGAAGACATGGCTTGGCATTTCGGGCTGCACTGTTCCCATGAGGCACAGGGTCAGACTGATTTGCATATAGCCATGTCTGAACTGGGGTGGCAGAGTGGGCTAAAGAACGGTGATGGATTAAACCCAGATCTCTTGACTGGGTGTGAGTGTCTGATTGATTCAGAAGCTCCGTCCATCACCAACCCCTTTTGTACCGCTTTTGGCCACCATAAGTGTGGCAGGGTATACTCAGATGTGAGTCCCATGCTCACTTTGCCACTGGATTCAAGCAAGCCGGGCTGAAGAAGGCTGGAATGCCAGAAACCGGTCCTCTGAAGCTTGTTTCCGGTCCAGGGAAGACATGGCTTGGCAGTTCGGGCTGCACTGTTCCCATGAGGCACAGGGTCAGACTGATTTGCATATAGCCATGTCTGAACTGGGGTGGCAGAGTGGGCTAAAGAACGGTGATGGATTAAACCCAGATCTCTTGACTGGGTGTGAGTGTCTGATTGATTCAGAAGCTCCGTCCATCACCAACCCCTTTTGTACCGCTTTTGGTCACCATAAGTGTGGCAGGGTATACTCAGATGTGAGTCCCTTGCTCACTTTGCCACTGGATTCAAGCAAGCCGGGCTGAAGAAGGCTGGAATGCCAGAAACCGGTCCTCGGAAGCTAGTTTCCGGTCCAGGGAAGACATGGCTTGGCAGTTCGGGCTGCACTGTTCCCATGAGGCACAGGGTCAGACTGATTTGCATATAGCCATGTCTGAACTGGGGTGGCAGAGTGGGCTGAAGAACGGTGATGGATTAAACCCAGATCTCTTGACTGGGTGTGAGTGTCTGATTGATTCAGAAGCTCCGTCCATCACCAACCCCTTTTGTACTGCTTTTGGCCACCATAAGTGTGGCAGGGTATACTCAGATGTGAGTCCCTTGCTCACTTTGCCACTGGATTCAAGCAAGCCGGGCTGAAGAAGGCTGGAATGCCAGAAACCGGTCCTCGGAAGCTTGGTTCCGGTCCAGGGAAGACATGGCTTGGCAGTTCGGGCTGCACTGTTCCCATGAGGCACAGGGTCAGACTGATTTGCATATAGCCATGTCTGAACTGGGGTGGCAGAGTGGGCTAAAGAACGGTGATGGATTAAACCCAGATCTCATGACTGGGTGTGAGTGTCTGATTGATTCAGAAGCTCCGACCATCACCAACCCCTTTTGTACCGCTTTTGGACACCATAAGTGTGGCAGGGTATACTCAGATGTGAGTCACATGCTCACTTTGCCACTGGATTCAAGCAAGCCGGGCTGAAGAAGGCTGGAATGCCAGAAACCGGTCCTCGGAAGCTTGTTTCCGGTCCAGGGAAGACATGGCTTGGCATTTCGGGCTGCACTGTTCCCATGAGGCACAGGGTCAGACTGATTTGCATATAGCCATGTCTGAACTGGGGTGGCAGAGTGGGCTAAAGAACGGTGATGGATTAAACCCAGATCTCTTGACTGGGTGTGAGTGTCTGATTGATTCAGAAGCTCCGTCCATCACCAACCCCTTTTGTACCGCTTTTGGCCACCATAAGTGTGGCAGGGTATACTCAGATGTGAGTCCCTTGCTCACTTTGCCACTGGATTCAAGCAAGCCGGGCTGAAGAAGGCTGGAATGCCAGAAACCGGTCCTCGGAAGCTAGTTTCCGGTCCAGGGAAGACATGGCTTGGCAGTTCGGGCTGCACTGTTCCCATGAGGCACAGGGTCAGACTGATTTGCATATAGCCATGTCTGAACTGGGGTGGCAGAGTGGGCTAAAGAACGGTGATGGATTAAACCCAGATCTCTTGACTGGGTGTGAGTGTCTGATTGATTCAGAAGCTCCGTCCATCACCAACCCCTTTTGTACCGCTTTTGGACACCATAAGTGTGGCAGGGTATACTCAGATGTGAGTCCCTTGCTCACTTTGCCACTGGATTCAAGTAAGCCGGGCTGAAGAAGGCTGGAATGCCAGAAACCGGTCCTCGGAAGCTTGTTTCCGGTCCAGGGAAGACATGGCTTGGCAGTTCGGGCTGCACTGTTCCCATGAGGCACAGGGTCAGACTGATTTGCATATAGCCATGTCTGAACTGGGGTGGCAGAGTGGGCTAAAGAACGGTGATGGATTAAACCCAGATCTCTTGACTGGGTGTGAGTGTCTGATTGATTCAGAAGCTCCGTCCATCACCAACCCCTTTTGTACCGCTTTTGGTCACCATAAGTGTGGCAGGTTATACTCAGATGTGAGTCCCTTGCTCACTTTGCCACTGGATTCAAGCAAGCCGGGCTGAAGAAGGCTGGAATGCCAGAAACCGGTCCTCGGAAGCTAGTTTCCGGTCCAGGGAAGACATGGCTTGGCAGTTCGGGCTGCACTGTTCCCATGAGGCACAGGGTCAGACTGATTTGCATATAGCCATGTCTGAACTGGGGTGGCAGAGTGGGCTAAAGAACGGTGATGGATTAAACCCAGATCTCTTGACTGGGTGTGAGTGTCTGATTGATTCAGAAGCTCCGTCCATCACCAACCCCTTTTGTACCGCTTTTGGCCACCATAAGTGTGGCAGGGTATACTCAGATGTGAGTCCCTTGCTCACTTTGCCACTGGATTCAAGCAAGCCGGGCTGAAGAAGGCTGGAATGCCAGAAACCGGTCCTCGGAAGCTTGGTTCCGGTCCAGGGAAGACATGGCTTGGCAGTTCGGGCTGCACTGTTCCCATGAGGCACAGGGTCAGACTGATTTGCATATAGCCATGTCTGAACTGGGGTGGCAGAGTGGGCTAAAGAACGGTGATGGATTAAACCCAGATCTCTTGACTGGGTGTGAGTGTCTGATTGATTCAGAAGCTCCGTCCATCACCAACCCCTTTTGTACCGCTTTTGGCCACCATAAGTGTGGCAGGGTATACTCAGATGTGAGTCCCATGCTCACTTTGCCACTGGATTCAAGCAAGCCGGGCTGAAGAAGGCTGGAATGCCAGAAACCGGTCCTCTGAAGCTTGTTTCCGGTCCAGGGAAGACATGGCTTGGCAGTTCGGGCTGCACTGTTCCCATGAGGCACAGGGTCAGACTGATTTGCATATAGCCATGTCTGAACTGGGGTGGCAGAGTGGGCTAAAGAACGGTGATGGATTAAACCCAGATCTCTTGACTGGGTGTGAGTGTCTGATTGATTCAGAAGCTCCGTCCATCACCAACCCCTTTTGTACCGCTTTTGGTCACCATAAGTGTGGCAGGGTATACTCAGATGTGAGTCCCTTGCTCACTTTGCCACTGGATTCAAGCAAGCCGGGCTGAAGAAGGCTGGAATGCCAGAAACCGGTCCTCGGAAGCTAGTTTCCGGTCCAGGGAAGACATGGCTTGGCAGTTCGGGCTGCACTGTTCCCATGAGGCACAGGGTCAGACTGATTTGCATATAGCCATGTCTGAACTGGGGTGGCAGAGTGGGCTGAAGAACGGTGATGGATTAAACCCAGATCTCTTGACTGGGTGTGAGTGTCTGATTGATTCAGAAGCTCCGTCCATCACCAACCCCTTTTGTACTGCTTTTGGCCACCATAAGTGTGGCAGGGTATACTCAGATGTGAGTCCCTTGCTCACTTTGCCACTGGATTCAAGCAAGTCGGGCTGAAGAAGGCTGGAATGCCAGAAACCGGTCCTCGGAAGCTTGGTTCCGGTCCAGGGAAGACATGGCTTGGCAGTTCGGGCTGCACTGTTCCCATGAGGCACAGGGTCAGACTGATTTGCATATAGCCATGTCTGAACTGGGGTGGCAGAGTGGGCTAAAGAACGGTGATGGATTAAACCCAGATCTCTTGACTGGGTGTGAGTGTCTGATTGATTCGGAAGCTCCGTCCATCACCAACCCTTTTTGTACCAGTTTAGGCTATAGGGCAGTAACATGGGTAGGTGGAGAAATCCCATGCAGGGCTACGTATGTTCCAGATTACTGGCAATGGTCGCTGTGGCCATTTCGCAGTGTTCGCCTGTGGGCCAAAGGAGCACCACGCTGCTAAGACTGCGGGTCATTCCCGCCTATCGCGTCAGTCCGATGTGGCCTCCAATATGCGGCGCGGGTGCCTGTCCCCAAATAGCGCTCGATAGGGATGGCAGGGAGCTGCCCTCGCAGGCGCCACTTCAACCCCGGACACCTCAGAGGCACAGCGCCAGTCACGGCCACACAACGGGCACCTCTCAAACGGAGCGGCTATTAATGGTCCACGCCATCACCCCCGCCCCCAGGCTGCGAGACAATCCGGGGAAGCGGCTGTCACAGCCGGAGGGTCCTGGGCCACACATCAACACCACAGGTCCGCACCAGTCACCTGGCCCCTCGGCGATGTCCGCGGCTACAGGCCTGTAATGGGCCTATCGCGCCTCGGGCTAACGTAGGTCCAGCAGCGCGCCGTCAGGAGCGACACACACGTCTCCAGCTCTCAGCGCCTCAAGATCTTCTTCTGCACAGTTCTCGAGTCGGTTTTTGGGCAAGATCGGTGCGTCAGTCTGCTGCAGGATGTCTCCGGTAAGCAGTTTTAAATGTTTAGTAGCTTATGGGCAGTTCTGTGACACAGGATTCATGAAGGATGTGGTCTCGGCCGGGAGAGCTCGCCTACAATGCGGCCATTTCCTAGCTTGGCTAGCTCCGCCCCCCACAATCATTCATTTGTTGGCCCTCGGAATGGATACTGAAATGAAAACTTGTTTCCAAAGGAAGAAAGGCTTTGTCCTACCAGGACGTTGCATGCTTATAGTTAACTCTCGTTATAGCTGCCCCTCAAAGCCCAGTCACATTATTGACCGCCTCCAAGAAAGCTTAAAAGACTCACTTGTTTTAATGGTCCTGAGCCTGCTATAGGAAGACTTGCACCAACGGAAGAGACCGAGTAGCAGCGTGCTTATAATAAATGTTTCATGAAGCATGCAAGTGGATGTAAGCATTATTACTGTACAAGTGGCTTAAACGAAATACACTCAAGTTAAAAGAAAATCGTTGTAATTTTACTTAAAGTTGCAGCACTTAGAGCAAGTGCTGGCAGTTGGACCTTCTCCAGCTGCTGGTGTGGTGGAAGACACCTCTCAGGCATAGCTGTGGGGGAGGGTTCGCCACATTTAAAGTTTCTCAAAAGGGAAGTCAAGCTGCTTCCCCTGTGACTCCTTCAACATCCTGCTGTGAGCTTCCTTGGGTGAAAAGCTTTGTGACAACAGTTCCATTATTTCTGTGGACCATGGTGGAACTGGTGTCCCCTAATGTGGGTACCAGAAAGGTATCCCTAGAGTGGGATTCACAATCACAGCTTTCCCTCTCATTGGCTTTTCATTTAATCAATTGGTATTTCATTGTGTGCCTTCATTAATATAAGCTCTGATCAACAGCGTTGCCTATCAAATCAATGATATGTTATGGTCTACATTTTTTTTTATTTTTTAGTTCAAGTATTTTTATTAGTTAAAAATGAAAAAGGAGCAAAAATCCAGATATACATGTGATACAAGCAAAATCCAAGCAATACAAGATACACATTGAAAATACAGTTGATTACACAGAGCAAATTGGTATAGCAGAGTCAGAGAAGTTGGACATTTGAGTATAATCTACAATGTATAAACAAAAATCGCAATATTAAAAAATATATATTTCCCCCAACACTTGATTCAACAGAAGAAATAGGTCCCCACCTTGCTTAACAGCAGCAGCATGAAATAAAGGCTGTTTTTGGAGACTTAAAAATATTTGGAGCATTTAATATGCACCAAAACAACAAAACATTCTGAATCATGGTTCTTTTGTAGTCCTACATGTACGATTCCTTCATCTTTCCTGTATGACTACTTCTACTCTTAGCTTACTGATCATTGTAGATTTGTGGTGGCCAAGTTTATACAGTGGTCTAAAGCCAATAAAATTAACAGATTCACAGTAAATTAACACAAATACATGCGGGTAGCACTTTAAACAAAATTCACAAAGAGAACATGAAGAAACGGCAAGAATGGCGTGAACAACTTTCAAATGGTCATGCTCTCAGCAATTGCGATGTCTCAAAGCAAATACAACAAAAGATAAAATAGTAAATTTATTGAAATTAAGGCTACCCAAACTGCATGTCAACAGGCCTGCTCTTGTTTACCAATTAGTATTGAAGCTGGAATCTGATAAACCTCTTAAGCAAGCAAATGAACACTGGAAATAGAGAAATAGACACTTTCGAATTCTCAAGTGGTACAGTGAATTATGGAAGCTAGGTATATGTTATAATTGTTACACGCAAAGGAGCAGCCAGAAAAATCAAATAACCCCCACTTTGAGCCATATCTCTAATGACACTGAGCATGCAAAGCATTGAACACGACCCTCCTTAGAAGAGTTCCATTCAAATGTTCTGTCTCCTTTCAACCACCCTACTATCAATCCTCTCACCTTCCCATGTATTCTTTCATTATTCGGTTTTTCATTTATCTTTGTATTCACTCACACATCCAACTATCCTTTCTTCAATCTATCCATCCTTGCACTGTTTCATATATATATTCATTCTAGCACCTATCAGTAAATCCTCGTATCTATCCACTTGCCACCCATCAAACCTTTGTCTCTTCCTTTCTCATCATTTCACACACCTGTTCATTCTTCCATTCACTCAGACTTTCACTTATCGATTTTTTAATCTTCACTTTACGCGATCACCTTTCCAATATTCTTCTTTTCACCCTCGCATTTATCGTTTTACACTTGCATCTTGTACATCCTTTCGCCCTGCCATAAATTCATTCACCTTTACTTCCACCCTTTCATCCTACCTTTCACCTTTTTTCCTTCTTCCCTTTCATGTTTTCTTCTTTTTGTCCATCCTTCCTTCCTTTTTATACTTTCTTTTCCTGCTTTCTTCACTGTGCCTGTCAACCCAAGCACACATCACCCTGTCATAGCATTTCCTCAGGGTGTTATTTATGAGCATTTCCTTCAAACATGCAGACACACGAAGTCCATAAATAATGAATGTTTTAGAAGGAGTGAGTTCACCAGTGTGTAGGGACCTGTATCCCCTCCCCCCGCCGCTTACGTTCACTAAACCACGGATTACACATCTCTCTACCAATTATGTCGTCTACATGACCACTGGCACACTGGAACGTTCCTGTGTGAATCTCACGGATCATCAATGCATTACCTCACTGGGAATACATTTGCTTACGTGTTCTATGTATGAAAGTATATTGGTTACAGTTATAAAAATGAGAACTGTTATTGGGCTCAAGGGCCCATTGCTCCAATGCATATGCTTCTGTTTTGCATTTAACTAATTTAGGAAATGGGAAGCAAATCTAAATGGAGTACATCAGGTGCAACATCATAGGGGCTCAGAGCATATGCGACTCACTGCACTGCAACAAGGCCTGTTATTTAGTAACGAACCAAGGGCAGGGAAATGTACTTTACTTGCTAGCATCTGCGCCCATCGCACCCTTGCTATGCCATTGCTAAATGAAGTGAATGCAGTAATTTCAACAGGAACTGACTTGAAATCCTGCAAAATAGTTCACATAATCTCACTTTTTAAAATAGCAGACAGGTTTCCACTAGTCATGGGCGGAAAATCCGTTACGCTCGCGGATTTTGCGGATTTTTGGGAAATTCGCAATCTGCGAGATTTGCGAATTTCCCGCAAAATCCGCAAATTCGCACGCAGCGGATTTTTTTGGCGGCGCGCGGCGTTGGTGATACAAATTTTATCATCGTTTGCCGAGTTGTTTTTTTCGATAGTTTGCGAGTGCTGCGCCATTTTGGATCTTGCTGTGTGATCCCGCGGGAATTGGCGAGCGCGATTACGTCATCGCGGCTTGCCAGCGATAGTTTGTCAACGCGAGTACGGCGAGATCACGTCTCGCGGTACTTCGCAATTGCGAGATTTGAGATGCGGCGAGCGAAAATATAAATTTGCAATTCTGCACAAGAAATCCACCAGCAAGCAGCATAAACCTTCTAGAAATGATGATTTTTATCTGAATAACTCCTTAGTTTGACATTTGCCTGCACTTTTTTAGCGAGGAGTCCATTTTGGGGAGGGGGGCAGAGGGGTGGGAGGAAGGAAGTGCCCCACAGTCTTCAACTTCCTGTTCCTGTTCAGCAGGCTCCTCCCAGTGCTTTGTCCATCTCCTGGTCACTTTTCATTTGGGTCTGGAGCTGGAAGGATTACTTTTTGTGGATGCTGCTGGATATTTGGATTTGAGGCCTTTTTGACTTTCTTTGGATCACTGTTGGATTAGAAATGTTACAAGTAAGTTTGTTTGGGGCATTACAGTTGCTGCAATTAAAATTTTGGAATTTTCGATTTTTGGGCTGTTTTGGGGCCTTTTGCCCAGGGGTACTCAGTGGTGGGTGGACTGAGTCTTTCTGTGGGTTGTCTTGAACTTAAACATCATGGAGGCCATGGATGAATTGGGATTGTGCTGATTTTTCTGTGTTTTTCGATTTTTGACCTGTTGTTGGGGCCTTGACCAGGGGTAGTGAGTGGTGCATGGGCCTAGTCTTTCTGTGGGCTGTCTTGAACTTAAACATCATGGAGGGCATGGATGGAATGGGATTGTGCTGATTTTTCTGTGTTTTTCGATTTTTGACCTGTTGTTGGGGCCTTGACCAGGGGTAGTGAGTGGTGCATGGGCCTAGTCTTTCTGTGGGGTGTCTTGAATTTAAACATCATGGAGGGCATGGATGCCATGGGGATTCTGCTGATTTTTCTGTGTTTTTCGAATTTTTGGATTGCTCATGGGGACAGGCCATGTGGGTGGGGGCCATTTTGAGTGCTGGTACAGGCAGACCCTGGCCATGTGCTAGGAGGCAAGTGGCCATTTTGAATGCAGGCTTTGTTGTTAGGCCTCCAACCATTTTGCCTACTTTTCAACCTTTATTTATGCCCAGGGGTAGTGAGTCTTGCATGGGCCTAGTCTTTCTGTGGGTTGTCTTGAATTTAAACATCATGGAGGCCATGGATGGAATGGGATTGTGCTGATTTTGCAGTGTTTTTCGATTTTTGGGGGTGTTCATGGGGAGGGACATGCCATGTGGCTGGTGGCCATTTTGAGTGCAGCTACAGGCACTGGCCATGTGCTGGCAGGCAAGTGGCCATTTTGAATGCAGGCTTTGTTGTTAGGCCTCCAACCATTTTGCCTACTTTTCAACCTTTATTTATGCCCAGGGGTAGTGAGTCTTGCATGGGCCTAGTCTTTCTGTGGGTTGTCTTGAATTTAAACATCATGGAGGCCATGGATGGAATGGGATTGTGCAGATTTTTCAGTGATTTTCGTTTTTTGGGCCTGTACTTGTGGCCTTTTCACCAGGGGTATTTGAGTCTAGCATGGGCCTAGTCTTTCTGTGGGCTGTCTTGAACTTAAACATCATGGAGGGCATGGATGGAATGGGATTGTGCTGATTTTTCTGTGTTTTTCGATTTTTGACCTGTTGTTGGGGCCTTGACCAGGGGTAGTGAGTGGTGCATGGGCCTAGTCTTTCTGTGGGGTGTCTTGAATTTAAACATCATGGAGGGCATGGATGCCATGGGGATTGTGCTGATTTTTCTGTGTTTTTCGAATTTTTGGATTGCTCATGGGGACAGGCCATGTGGGTGGGGGCCATTTTGAGTGCTGGTACAGGCAGGCCCTGGCCATGTGCTAGGAGGCAAGTGGCCATTTTGAATGCAGGCTTTGTTGTTAGGCCTCCAACCATTTTGCCTACTTTTCAACCTTTATTTATGCCCAGGGGTCGTGAGTCTTGCATGGGCCTAGTCTTTCTGTGGGTTGTCTTGAATTTAAACATCATGGAGGCCATGGATGGAATGGGATTGTGCTGATTTTGCAGTGTTTTTCGATTTTTGGGGGTGTTCATGGGGAGGGACATGCCATGTGGCTGGTGGCCATTTTGAGTGCAGCTACAGGCACTGGCCATGTGCTGGCAGGCAAGTGGCCATTTTGAATGCAGGCTTTGTTGTTAGGCCTCCAACCATTTTGCCTACTTTTCAACCTTTATTTATGCCCAGGGGTAGTGAGTCTTGCATGGGCCTAGTCTTTCTGTGGGTTGTCTTGAATTTAAACATCATGGAGGCCATGGATGGAATGGGATTGTGCAGCTTTTTCAGTGATTTTCGTTTTTTGGGCCTGTACTTGTGGCCTTTTCACCAGGGGTATTTGAGTCTAGCATGGGCCTAGTCTTTCTGTGGGCTGTCTTGAACTTAAACATCATGGAGGGCATGGATGGAATAGGATTGTGCTGATTTTTCTGTGTTTTTCGATTTTTGACCTGTTGTTGGGGCCTTGACCAGGGGTAGTGAGTGGTGCATGGGCCTAGTCTTTCTGTGGGGTGTCTTGAATTTAAACATCATGGAGGGCATGGATGGAATGGGATTGTGCTGATTTTGCAGTGTTTTTCGATTTTTGGGGGTGTTCATGGGGACAGGCCATGTGGGTGGGGGCCATTTTGAGTGCTGGTACAGGCAGGCCCTGGCCATGTGCTAGGAGGCAAGTGGCCATTTTGAATGCAGGCTTTGTTGTTAGGCCTCCAACCATTTTGCCTACTTTTCAACCTTTATTTATGCCCAGGGGTAGTGAGTCTTGCATGGGCCTAGTCTTTCTGTGGGTTGTCTTGAATTTAAACATCATGGAGGGCATGGATGGATTGGGATTGTGCTGATTTTGCAGTGTTTTTCGATTTTTTTGTGCTCTATAACTGAACTGATGTTCCTCTGTCTTCCATTTTTTTTAGGTGCACAAGACTCAAGAGAACCACCAGTGCCAGGAAGAAGTCCTGCAGCGGTGTGTGTGTGCAGCATAACGTCACGCGACGTCACGTCTGGCCTCAGACAACTCTACAATTCGTGCAACTGCGGCCTGCTGTCTGACCTGCTCTGAAGAAGATGGCCCCAAAGAAAGTTCTCCGTAGCTCCTCTAGCAAGAAAGTTGCTAGTAAGGAGCAGAAGAAGCAAGTTACCAAGGAGGCTGGTGTGCCACCCGCCACGTTTTTTGGGAGAAAAAAAAAAGTACGCCTGCAGCAGCAGGATCTGCTGGGGACCAAGCTGGGAGCAGCACCCCTGCTCCATTGGGTTCAGTGCCTCCACCACCACGCCAACTTAAGTCAAAGCCCTTGAGTGCTTCAGAGGCAGTCAGTGTACTTCTCCAATCACCATCGACCAGTGATGTTGGCTCATCGCAAGAAAGTAGCAGCAATGTCCCTGAATCAACACAGGTTGTTGTAACTCATCTGACAAGTGTTGAACAACCACAGCCGCAACAACAACACCATGTGCAAGTACACGCCCAAGTACATGTGGAAGGAGAGGCAGCAAAAGGAGATGCGCAAGCAAAGGTGCATGGAGGTTCACAAGTGCCCACAATAGTTGTTCCTCCCGAAGTAGGGGCACATCAGGAAATCGACAATGAAGCCGAGGTATCATTGGAAGCCACTCCTCCTGATGATCATTCATTGTCTTCCACATCCCTAGCAAGGAAAAGATCAAGGGGGGTGTCTACATCTTCTTCAAGCCCACCTCGTTCTGATGCAAGTGATCTGTCTTGGGAACCACAACTGCGGTCTGACAGTGAGGCACACCATGATCTGACACCGGTACCTAAGCGTAAAAGGAAGGTCGTCCAAAAACTCAAACCTATGGAGTGTGATGAGGCTCAACAAGAAGTGACAGATACTGCTGGTGATGAAGCCTCTCACAATGACGACGAGCCAGTCATCACAAAGGTCACTGCAGCCCCACCGGGCATGCAGCAGAGAGACATTTTGACCCTATCCCGAGAAGCTGCTGAGCGTGATGATGATGTCGGCGAGGAGGCAATGGAAATGGAATCATTAGATTTGGAGTTAAGTAGTACACCAAAACCTACCGCTTCCATATTTCTTCCTCGCAAGAAGGTACCCACCTCGTCCTCGACCTCAATTCGTGGTGGTGAAAGTGCAAAACGTACTGAAGTTCGGCAATCCACATCCTCCACTTCATCTGGCATTAGCAGCAGGACCACCACCACCAGTATCGCCGCCTCCTCCGGCCCCCAAAGACATTTCAAGTCTCCAGTTTGGGACTTCTTTAGTGTTTGCCCAAAAAAGGAAAACGTAGCCATTTGTAGCATTTGTAAGCTTCGAGTTAGTCGTGGTAAGTTTGGTACCAACTATGGTACCGGAGGCCAGAGAGGTCATCTTAGGAGAACGCACGATGTCCAATGGTTTGCGCACCTACACGCGATCAAGGAAGCCGGAATTGCACGCAATGAAAACGTTGATTTTTCATCTAATGATGACGAGGAGGAAGAAGACGATTCAAACACTTCACTTACACCCAGTTCCCCTGTCAGCAGCACACCCCATGGGAGCCACACTAAGAGTGTGGGAGAGAGTGAGACATCAATGCGGAAAAGTTCATCAGCGAGCGTAACTGGGTCGAAGAGATCATCATCATCCCGTAAATCCTTGGTCCAGAGCAACATTAAAAAGATGTTGTTTACAGAAGCACAATATGAACGCAACCACCCAATGACCCGTCTGTATAACACTAAGCTGGCTAAAATGCTAGCTCTGGACCTTCTCCCTTTTTCTTTTGTAGAAGGGGTTGGTTTTCTAGAATTAGTGGCAGCGCTCTGCCCTAAATGGAAGGTTCCTAGCCGGTTCTATTTTGCCCGAGTTGCGGTTCCAGCACTACATGAAGATGTTCTGAAGGTGATTGGGGCAGCTTTGCAGAAGAGTGCTGTTCACACTACACATCTGACAACAGACATGTGGACCAGTGGCGCAGGCGCTGATTACATGTGCATCACTGCACACTGGGTCTCTTTTTCAGGGGCTAAAGCAAAGCTAAACACAGGTGTTGACACGAACATTGTTTTTAAAGCTGCTCGGAAACATGCAACACTAGCCATGTTTGGTTTGGAGAAACGTCACACAGCAGAAAACATTTTGGATGTCTTTAACACAAAGGTCCTTAACTGGCTGTCCCCACTAAAACGCAAGGTTGGTTATGTTTCCACGGACAATGGCGCCAATATAGTGAAGGCCATGAGGGACGGTTACTATTTCAGAGTGCCGTGTTTGGCGCACTGTATAAACCTGGTTGTCCAAAAATTCTTGGGTAATAAAGGCAGTGCAGCGTACAGTGTATTGGAGACCTGCCGAAAAATGTGCAAGCATTTCAGCCATTCTTTTAAGGCCCGGAAGCAGCTGAGGAGCCTGCTATATCAACGTCAAATGCCAGTGAAAGCACTCATCCAGGAGGTGGTAACACGTTGGAACTCAACCTTCTACATGCTTGAGCGTCTGTATGAGCAGTATACGGAACTCGATCAATACTTCCTTAAAGAGGGTACAGAGGAGCTGAGGATGGGTGGGCCGCAATGGAACATAGTTGAAAGCCTGACACGCATGCTTCGTCCTTTTGAGTTCTTCACGCGTGCAGTCAGCAAGGAGGACTCTAATTTGGGAAAAGCTATCCCATTGTTGTACATGCTGGAGGACCAACTGAAGGAGGTGTGTTCTGTGTTTGGAAAAGATGACCAAAACCAAGACTCTTTGCTTCTGGCTGAGCAATTATTAGAGCTCCTACAAGGTGATGAACGTCATAAAAAGATCCACTCAGAACAGCATTACATTTGTGCTACTATTCTGGATCCACGCTACAAAAAGGCGCTGGCAGGCCAAGCATTCTTTCCTTTTGATGATGAACATGTTCCAAAGTACAAACGTTGGCTAGCCTTGTCAGCCAAGAGGTTTGAAACAGAACGGCTGGAAATTGAAGGAAATGGCAGTACATCAGCAGGCCATCCCCAGTCAAAACAATCCACTTCTGCACCTGTGGCTGTGGCACAAGTGACCTCTCAGCCGTTAAAGACACCGGCAACCGGATCATCTGCACGAAACACAACAGAAACATTGGAGGCTGAAGAGGATTGGCTAGCTCTGCGTGGGTTTGGTTCTCAAAAGGTCAGAGGCACAGCAAGAGCTAAGCAAAGTGGAGGAACCTTGGATGAGGACCTTGAGTCGATGGTGAAGGACTATCTGAATGACTCAACAGAGGTCTATGTTAATTCTGACCCATTGGCGTTTTGGCATGGGAAAAAAGAATTGTGGCCACAGCTCACCAACCTGGCTTTAAACTACTTGTCTTGCCCACTCGCAAGCGTGTCTTCTGAATGGGTTTTCAGTGCGGCTGGTGGGATTGTAACTCCCAAACGGAGCCGCCTCTCGCCCAAAAATGTGGAGAGGTTAACAATGATCAAGATGAATCAGCACCTCATACCACCAGATTTCAGAGTACGAGAGAGCGTGCCGGATGAAGAGGAGGTGGCCAGCAACATAGATGAGGGAATTTCTACTCTGTCAGGTGACACTGAGCTCACCCTGCCTGAATTTGCAGAGTATGATGACGAAGCCTTATTCTCATTCCTGGACCGTGATACCGAGCCCTGAAAATGAGACAACGAATCAATAACTTTCTTTTTCGTCCCTATTCACTTTTATTCCTGTGTGTCTGTCTTTCTTTGTTGTGCACAGTTAATATATTTCAAACTTTAATCAGATAATCACAAAATCAAGCCCATCAGCAGAACTGTCTTCGCTGGTTTGCTAATTGATTTGAAGTTGCCGCAGTCTGCATTCCTCAGGTTCACAAGTTCAGAAGAACATGCTCCTCTATCCTCCTCCAGACTCCTATTTCCATCAAACCAGAGGGCTGGTTTACGCCCAATGAAGAAAGACTCAGCACTTGTGGGGGTGTTGTTGTACCTCTTTGCAGGTGAGTTGACGGCTCTGGGACCATTGTTGGGAAGCTCTAATACCGGATAAAAGTGGTTTGGACCAAATCCCAGGAAGAAATTTTTTTGTGTTTTTGATGACTTGCTTGCCTTTTAGGTGCTCTTAGGGAAGGTTCCGTCTGTTTGTGGGTGAGTTTCGTGGTCTGGGAGCATTGCTGGGACACTCTAATCTTGATTGCAATTGCTTTTCAGGAAATCCGTCGTGCCAACCCCGACTTATGGCCTAGCTACGCAGCGCGTTTGGACCGAAGGCCGAGAAATATTGCAAGTATGAGATTTTGCTTTTGGCCTGTTTAGGGGTGTTATGCTTCTTGGCGGGTGGGTTGGCGGGTCTTGGGGCATTCCTAGGAAGGTCTAATACCGGGTAGAAGTGGTTGGGACAAAATCCAGGCCGATTTTTTTTTGGCTATTTCTGACATTTTGCTCTATGTAGCGTTTTCGGGGGCCTGTTTGGGGGGCTTCCTGGTGTTTGTGGGTGAGTTTCGTGGTCTGGGAGCACTGCTGGGACACTCTAATCTTGATTGCATTTGCTTTTCAGGAAATCCGTCGTGCCAACCCCGACTTATGGCCTAGCTACGCAGCGCGTTTGGACCGAAGGCCGAGAAATATTGCAAGTATGAGATTTTGCTTTTGGCCTGTTTAGGGGTGTTATGCTTCTTGGCGGGTGGGTTGGCGGGTCTTGGGGCATTCCTGGGAAGGTCTAATATCGGGTAGAAGTGGTTGGGACAAAATCCAGGCCGATTTTTTTTTGGCTATTTCTGACATTTTGCTCTATGTAGCGTTTTCGGGGGCCTGTTTGGGGGGCTTCCTGGTGTTTGTGGGTGAGTTTCGTGGTCTGGGAGCACTGCTGGGACACTCTAATCTTGATTGCATTTGCTTATCAGGAAATCCGTCGTGGCAACCCCGACTTATGGCCTAGCTACGCAGCGCGTTTGGACCGAAGGCCGAGAAATATTGCAAGTATGAGATTTTGCTTTTGGCCTGTTTAGGGGTGTTATGCTTCTTGTCTGGTGGGTTGGCGGGTCTTGGGGCATTCCTGGGAAGGTCTAATACCGGGTAGAAGTGGTTGGGACAAAATCCAGGCCGATTTTTTTTTGGCTATTTCTGACATTTTGCTCTATGTAGCGTTTTCGGGGGCCTGTTTGGGGGGCTTCCTGGTGTTTGTGGGTGAGTTTCGTGGTCTGGGAGCACTGCTGGCTATATATACTTTACTTTGCAAGAGGTTTGAAGCAAATCCATGGTGGCAGAGGGGAGTTAGGGCCTAGCTGCAGAGCGCGCGCGGAGTGATTTGGGAAATTTGTGAAAAATTGACTAAGTCCCCATTTTTGTACTTTTGCTCTTTGGCTGTTTGGGGGTCTTCTACTCGTTTTCTCCTGGGTTGACGGCTCTGGGGCCATTGCTGGGAAGCTCTAATACCGGATAAAAGTGTTTTGGACCAAATCCCAGGCAGAAATTTTTTTGTGTTTTTGATGACTTGCTTGCCTTTGAGGTGCTCTTAGGGGGGTTCCGTCTGTTTGTGGGTGAGTTTCGTGGTCTGGGAGCACTGCTGGGACACTCTAATCTTGATTGCATTTGCTTTTCAGGAAATCCGTCGTGGCAACCCCGACTTATGGCCTAGCTACGCAGCGCGTTTGGACCGAAGGCCCAGAAATATTGCAAGTATGAGATTTTGCTTTTGGCCTGTTTGGGGGTGTTATGCTTCTTGGCGGGTGGGTTGGCGGGTCTTGGGGCATTCCTGGGAAGGTCTAATACCGGGTGGAAGTGGTTGGGACAAAATCCAGGCCGATTTTTTTTTGGCTATTTCTGACATTTTGCTCTATGTAGCGTTTTCGGGGGCCTGTTTGGGGGGCTTCCTGGTGTTTGTGGGTGAGTTTCGTGGTCTGGGAGCACTGCTGGCTATATATACTTTACTTTGCAAGAGGTTTGAAGCAAATCCATGGTGGCAGAGGGGAGTTAGGGCCTAGCTGCAGAGCGCGCGCGGAGTGATTTGGGAAATTTGTGAAAAATTGACTAAGTCCCCATTTTTGTACTTTTGCTCTTTGGCTGTTTGGGGGTCTTCTACTCGTTTTCTCCTGGGTTGACAGCTCTGGGGCCATTGCTGGGAAGCTCTAATACCGGATAAAAGTGTTTTGGACCAAATCCCAGGCGGAATTTTTTTTGTGTTTTTGATGACTTGCTTGCCTTTGAGGTGCTCTTAGGGGGGGTTCCGTCTGTTTGTGGGTGAGTTTCGTGGTCTGGGAGCACTGCTGGGACACTCTAATCTTGATTGCATTTGCTTTTCAGGAAATCCGTCGTGGCAACCCCGACTTATGGCCTAGCTACGCAGTGCGTTTGGACCGAAGGCCCAGAAATATTGCAAGTATGAGATTTTGCTTTTGGCCTGTTTGGGTGTGTTATGCTTCTTGGCGGGTGGGTTGGCGGGTCTTGGGGCATTCCTGGGAAGGTCTAATACCGGGTGGAAGTGGTTGGGACAAAATCCAGGCCGATTTTTTTTGGCTATTTCTGACATTTTGCTCTATGTAGCGTTTTCGGGGGCCTGTTTGGGGGGCTTCCTGGTGTTTGTGGGTGAGTTTCGTGGTCTGGGAGCACTGCTGGCTATATATACTTTACTTTGCAAGAGGTTTGAAGCAAATCCATGGTGGCAGAGGGGAGTTAGGGCCTAGCTGCAGAGCGCGCGCGGAGTGATTTGGGAAATTTGTGAAAAATTGACTAAGTCCCCATTTTTGTACTTTTGCTCTTTGGCTGTTTGGGGGTCTTCTACTCGTTTTCTCCTGGGTTGACGGCTCTGGGGCCATTGCTGGGAAGCTCTAATACCGGATAAAAGTGTTTTGGACCAAATCCCAGGCGGAAATTTTTTTGTGTTTTTGATGACTTGCTTGCCTTTGAGGTGCTCTTAGGGGGGGTTCCGTCTGTTTGTGGGTGAGTTTCGTGGTCTGGGAGCACTGCTGGGACACTCTAATCTTGATTGCATTTGCTTTTCAGGAAATCCGTCGTGGCAACCCCGACTTATGGCCTAGCTACGCAGCGCGTTTGGACCGAAGGCCCAGAAATATTGCAAGTATGAGATTTTGCTTTTGGCCTGTTTGGGGGTGTTATGCTTCTTGGCGGGTGGGTTGGCGGGTCTTGGGGCATTCCTGGGAAGGTCTAATACCGGGTGGAAGTGGTTGGGACAAAATCCAGGCCGATTTTTTTTGGGCTATTTCTGACATTTTGCTCTATGTAGCGTTTTCGGGAGCCTGTTTGGGGGGCTTCCTGGTGTTTGTGGGTGAGTTTCGTGGTCTGGGAGCACTGCTGGGACACTCTAATCTTGATTGCATTAGCTTTTCAGGAAATCCGTCGTGGCAACCCTGACTTATGGCCTAGCTACACAGTGCGTTTGGACCGAAGGCCCAGAAATATTGCAAGTATGAGATTTTGCTTTTGGCCTGTTTGGGGGTGTTATGCTTCTTGGCGGGTGGGTTGGCGGGTCTTGGGGCATTCCTGGGAAGGTCTAATACCGGGTAGAAGTGGTTGGGACAAAATCCTCGCAGAAAAGCCTTTAGTTTTGGCACTTTTTGTAACTTAGGGTTCGTTAGGGTTAGCCCTAGCAGCAGGATTGCATGTGTTTCGGGGTGTTCTAGATTTTTCCAACTGAGTTCTGGGGTCTTAGAGCACTCGTGAGAATGTGTAATTTTGGTTGCAAGTCATTTGAAGAAAATCCATGGTGGGAAAGGGGGGATTTGGCATAGTTAAAGAAAGCCTTTGCCACTATTCTTAACTTAGGGTTCGCAGTATTTCTATTGCATGTGTTTGAGTGGGGGGGATTTCGAGTCTTGGAGCGATGCTGGCTATGGCTACTTTTGCTTGGTTGCTTGCAAGTGGTTTGAATGCAATCCACGGTGGGTAATGGGTAATTAGGAAGGGGGTACTTCGGCCTACTTTTACTTTCAAAGTAAGTTTTGTCACCAGTTTTCTGCTAGGCCTCGTTTTTTGAGATTTGATTGGGGGTCTTCTACATTTTTGCGACTGGCTTTAGTAAGGGTCTGGGTGGGAGCACTGCTAGGAAGATCTAATTTTGTTCTAAAACACAGTTTACAGTACACCTAGCTTGAGGGGCAAGATCCGGTACATTAATTTGCCCATACTTATTTATCCTTCAAAAGGTGACTCAGAGTACGCACTTTCAAAAATATTGTACTGTCTACTAGGAAAATCAAATTGTGACTTTTTGCACTCCACAGCCTACATACCTTATATTTATTTATCAGTGGTGTTGTAATATTATATCACTTCCTGTTTTTCGTTGAATAATTACAGGCCGGGTTTCAGTCTCTGCAATGGGGAAAAAAGGATGGAGTCAGGCTTCACAGTAGCGAGCCACAATTCAGCATCAGGCAGGCAGTGGACAGGGTGTCTTCTGGTGACCAACATCGATGGACGAAGCGTCGGCTGCAATGGAGGAGTGCCGCTAATAGGAGGATTTTTTTTCTGCAGGCAACTTACTTACCACTTCCAACAGGACCACTACAACCACATAGATACAGTATCCCTTGCCTTTTTCTCTGACTGTGACTGCATTTCTTGGATCTCTCTCTGCTTCTAAATTGATCCCTTAACACATCACTTAGTCCACTCCACTATCACATCTGCACCACACATAGTCATTTGTAAGTGCTCCTACGTAATTCGCAAGTCACAGCACGCCCCAGCCCGTAGAGGACTGGGATGGCCCCAATGATGAAGCATGTCACCAAGGGGCAACCCTGGTGAGTGAGGGGACACCTAGAAAAAAAGCAATTTCTCCTTTTCTATCTACTATACCTTCCAGACCAACCCCACTGAGTGTTGTTGTGAATGGATTTATAGTGACCAGCAAGGCTCTCGGGTATCTGGCTAAGTACAGAGACCTTATGTTGAATATCGTTATCAATAATTCCACACAGGCCCTGTACTGTCGCATTCTTTCTTCCACAGTTGTCGAATGTACTACTTACTTTTCACTGACATGCATGCAGTAGTGCATGCACTTTCAAAGATTGATGGAGAGGTTTGTACCCAAAGAATTGTTTATGTTCCATTGTTTGTCTATGCTGTGCTTTTTTTTACAGGGTGTCTTCTGGTGACCAACATCGATGGACGAAGCGTCGGCTGCAATGGAGGAGTGCTGCTAAAAGGAGGATTTTTTTTCTGCAGGCAACTTACTTACCACTTCCAACAGGACCACTACAACCACATAGATACAGTATCCCTTGCCTTTTTCTCTGACTGTGACTGCATTTCTTGGATCTCTCTCTGCTTCTAAATTGATCCCTTAACACATCACTTAGTCCACTCCACTATCACATCTGCACCACACATAGTCATTTGTAAGTGCTCCTACGTAATTCGCAAGTCGCAGCACGCCCCAGCCCGTAGAGGACTGGGATGGCCCCAATGATGAAGCATGTCACCAAGGGGCAACCCTGGTGAGTGAGGGGACACCTAGAAAACAAGCAATTTCTCCTTTTCTATCTACTATACCTTCCAGACCAACCCCATTGAGTGTTGTTGTGAATGGATTTATAGTGACCAGCAAGGCTCTCAGGTATCTGGCTACAGAGACCTTATGTTGAATATAGTTATCAATATTTCCACCCACGCCCTGTACTGTCGCATTCTTTCTTCCACAGTTGTCGAAAGTACTACTTACTTTTAACTGACATGCATGCAGTAGTGTATGCACTTTCAAAGATTGATGGATAGGTTTGTACCCAAAGATTTGTTTATGTTCACATTTGTTTGTCCATGCTGTGCTACTTTTTCTTGTCTCCCAAAACCTTTCCCAAAAACCCCCGTACCCATCCATTTTTCAAACCCTAACCCTCTTCCCCCGCGCTGTGCGGTTTTGATTGATGTGTGACTAAATTACAGCAATAAATCCACACACTTGCTGGGGAGGATAAGGTGATAGCAACAGGCTGGTGAAGAAATCCGAGGATATATTCTTACTCTGCTTGACAAAGACCCATGGCTAATGTCAAAGAACTTCAACCGAATTAGTTATACTTTAACATTTGTTAGGCTACAATGTGGCACTGTTCTAGTGTACTTCTGTCACCTGCTATATTCTGTATTGTACCTTTGTATTGCTCAGGAGGACAAACCAGATTTCATTTTCTTTTTTTTCATAGGCAAGCAACTGCCACTGTGTCACACCACTAGTACCACCGCTATGAGGAAATTTTATCCGCCCAGGATTGCCAACCTTATTTGCTGTTTCCCGTGGAGCCAGCCCTGGGCCTAGCCCTACTTGCAAACAGTAATTTACAGGTAAGATAGGCATTTGGTTGGAGGTAGTATAATGGAGTATTAGGAGAGACGAGAGATTTGATTGACGGTAGTACTACTAAAGTCCTAGGACTATTCAGGAAAACAAACTTACTGTTATGTTAAACCCCCACCCACCAGACTCAAAAGCAGTAAAAAACAGGTATGGTCAGATAAAGTTTCAAAAAGTATATTTTTATAGCCCTAACAAAAGAATCTCCCGCAAGACCCTCCCTAACCCCAACGATTGTCCTTCAAAAGTCCCCAAAAATCACAACTCCCAATTCCCACCCCCCAAAAGTCTCTAAAAAAGGGGCAAGGGACACTATGGCAGGGTGCTGTTGGAATTAGCAGCCAGGGCATCATGCTCCTTGCGGAGGGTGGCAAGTTCGAAGCGGAGGCCCTCCACCACGTTCTTATAATTATGGACCTCCTGCTCCAGGTAGGACAGTCTGAGGGATAAGCGGCGCCGGTGTGCCTTGCAAATCCTGTGAGGGGCAGCTGCTTTCTTTGCTGCTGGGCGGTGGCGTTTGGCTTTGGTAGCCCGGCTCCGTACCGCTGGAGCACTGCGCTGGCTGGCAGCCCGCACGGAGGAGGATGCAGCTGTCCCAGTGGACTTTGTTGTTGTACCAGACTGCGTCTCCTCCTCCTCCAGGGCCACCAGCCGCCGATATTCAGCAACAGTGGCATCCAGCCTCCGTTGCCGGGCCATTCGAGCCAGCTCCTTCCTCCTTGATGGTGTCTTGGATTTGGAAGGAGCAACTACATGAAAAAAGAAAGACATAGTCTGTAACCAATGCTCCTTAAGATTAACACTAAATGATTGAGCAGAAAGTTGTCACAGTACAAGTAGCAAATTGAAAGCACAGTGCATAACTATTGAGGACAGTATCTATGTAACCTCCGACTTCTTCATCCTTGCTCTAACATTAGTGGGAGTTTAAGGAACAAATTCTACGAGCACTATGGACTTCTATTACAGTCGACTATGACAGTACACCACTCTTATTCTTCTTCTTCTCTCTTGTTTAGGAAAATTGGTACGTTATCTTATGCAAGCCGGCATAATGCCAGCGCAGTGAACTTGCACCCGAGAAAAACAGACGCACACCATGGTGAGTGAGACAGACTTGCGTTACTGTACCGGTCCAGTACATGCAGGTGGTGAAGCTCTTACTTTTCTATTACGGGTGGCACTGAGAATACTCTGTTAAAAGGGCTACTGCTTAATTAATTTAGCTTTCACCCTACAGTGCAAATGAGTATTAGAAAAGGAAAATGAAGAAGCTAAATTATCTGATTATCTATCACTTCACATGGGATGTATTTGATGACATATGGGATGACTTTAGGTGCTTTGCTTATTATTGAGTGAACAGTGATACCCCCACACATGAATGACGTACTACTACTAAACTAAAGTTATTAAGGGAGGTAGGGAGTGTCCACCGTAATAACTGGATATATGCTGTGCTTGCAGTTGCAATACAAACTACTGCTACTATTCATGGTAGTCTTTGGACAACGTTACAACTTCTTTTCCTTGCCTTTCCTACACTGGAACGGACGTGCGGGTGCGGTGTTACATGCTCTTCAAAGTAACACTTAGTTCATCCAGTGACCGTCTACTCTCTCTAGATTCACATATGCTATCTAAGAGTCAGATAGTACCATGAATGATCCAGGCATCCATCCATTCAAAGTATATTGCACACATACAGTTTCTGTCTCACCCACCCAGGCTGTTCTCCTTCCACCCATCCTTGCTTCATCATTCACCCAGCCATGCACCATACCATTTTCTTACCTTCCCAGCCACCTCGGGGACCAAGCAAACACATATCATTCTTCTTTGCCAGTCATCATTACATTTCTCGTGCTTCCACACTTACACCCTTCTTTCGCTTTTCGTTCATCCCATCCATCAAGTTCACCTCAGATCTGATTGGGATTCTTCTCGCCAAAAACTTCACAGCTAAGTCGAAGTACATTTAGAGGAGGCTACTACCTGCTTTTTTTATAATACACCCGTGCAGAAAGCACACTCTGCAGTCTTCAATCCCAATGACTAAGGAATGTATAGCTTACCTCTGCCCGCCACCACCGTGTGAACCCTCACAGGCATGTCCTTGTCCGGCACTTGCACCGCCTCCTCCCCAGAGTTGTCCTCCTCGTCCAATGCCACCACCACCTCCGCGCTGGCCCCGTCTCCAGATGTTCCACCTACAAAGTACATTTAATAATGTTAGAATACACCACTCACTACTATATAATATTTGGTCTAGGAGGAAGAAAGAAATGTGAAAAAAAGCGTACAATTTAATAATTTTTGACTGTGTACTATAGAGTAAAAATGTCCCTTTTTCCAGGGAAGGCTGTTGTCTTGCTGCACTTTTTGGCACAACTGATGAATGTTTGCTTTTTACTTTTTAACACGCACCACTTTTTCTCCTAACAGACAGAACCTTGACTTCTAAGAACACGAGCAGGATCAAGTTCAAACCAGGTGAGAGCTCGGCTCGACCACAAGAAATGTGTCCAATTAATCGTCAGCACTAAGCACTTTTCCATTTTCAGTTACACGTTCACTTTTATGACAAACTTGAATTTAATAAATGTGTTTACTTTTAATAAAGCTTTTAAACTTAAATAGACTCTGTGGTTTTTGGTCCTCCAGACTAGAGTGGATGAGCTAAAGGTTTTCGAATTTTTGCAAGCATGAGTCCGTGCCTCTGCCATCGGTGACTTTGGGAGCTAAATGACTCTGCCACACTATCTAGTCAGTAAGGAGATTGGGGGTTCAACTACAAAGTCTGTTATCACTGAGGTATGTGGAAAGTCTAACAGTTACAGCACCTATTATAATTGATAAGCTAAGCGATGCATTATTTAGTGTCCATAGTTCTGTTTGTGCAGATTTGTCCCTGCAACAGTAGTAGAATGGATTGTCCTCCTATCCAAACCAAAAGTAAAGTAGTATCTTATTATTTCTTGGTGGTGGTCATTCACCTTTTTATTGTTGGCAATGGTCAAAGCATAAACATTTAGAATACTTGAAAAGACATTATGGACAATCCCAGAGGACTACACTCAGTGCATAGAGCTATTGCTGACTAGAATGGGAGTCCAATGGAAATGCCAAATGTGCAATCTTAGTTAGCTACACAGACAGACTAATAAGAATAATCTAGTAATACCACACGGAGTCATAGTCGAGGCAGGATAAGAATTTAGATCCTGTCTACAAGAAGATCAAAGACGATTTAGAAAAAATCGAATGAGGAACGCTAGGAAAAAAGAAGTACTCTATATTAAAATTAAAACTTACTGGGGCCAGCAAAGGAGCCCTCGACTGCCCGGTCCTGGCCTGCATCGACAACAGCACCCTCCTCCTCCTCCTCCTGTGTCCTCCTCTTGCCCCTGGGGGAAGCTGATGTACAACATGAAAGAAAGAAAAACAGAAAACATGGATGATATTTCTCAACCAAATCAAACATTTAAAAAAGAACTAACAAAGTAACAAAATATTTTTGCGAAATAGCAAATAGGGAACGACTCCACGGGATATATTATTGACCAATCTCATGTGGTCGACTACGTCATTACTTTAGTATTGCTTGATTTGAGGACCGTCGAATTGGAAACTACCCTATGTAACTCACTAAACAAAGTACTAAAAAGGTTTGCCTAGGATTGGCAGGCAGCAGTCCGCAGCACGCAAAGTGACAGCCAAAGTCCATCGTGATTGAAGATCAGCGACAACACTAAAGTTTCCTACTACATTCACCAGTCATTAAAATACTCAAACTATTAATCCACCACCACTATTTCTTCTTATCGCCATGTGTACAAAGGAAGGACTGGACTTGAGTCTGTAGGAGCTGATTTAGAAGGCCCTTCCGGCTCTTTTGCTCCATTGTTGCGTGACTTTTGTGACGCAGCGACAGCACAAAAGAGGCGCAATGGTGCGGCGTATATTAACAACGTGACGCATCTGGGAGATGCATCACGTTGTAAAGCCCTGCGCCAATAGGGGTGGTCCAGCGCAAGGGAGGGCGTTCCTGCGCAGGAACGCATCCTAAAACTGGCTGAGGGAAATCTACAAGATTTCAATCAGTCACTTTGAGGACAATGATGCGTGACTCAAACCCTGCGCCTGCTTGAAGCAGACGTACGGCTTGACGCAGCATTGGGGAGATAGGGCACCCCAGAGCATTGATGGAGCTGCACCATCGTTGCGACGCAACTCCAGCAATGCGCCGCCTTTACGGCACAGATGCGTAACGCTTTGGTGACGTTTTGGGCCCATGGCGGCCGCATTGTAAATACGGCGCACCATGGGTGATGGTGGCGTGACGCACAATTACTGGCGCATCCCTGCAACTTTGCAGGGATGCGCCGGTAATTAAAAATCTGAACCTTAGTGTGTAGCATTACGCAGTTCTTTCAACTACACTCATACATAATTTCACAGGCCAATGAAATGAACACAAAATCTAAAACAAATAAGCATAGTAGCAACACTACTGAGAAGGAGAGCAGTGTACCTGAAATGCACAGAAGATTTTGAAATAAAATTTACCTACAATGTAATGAGCAGCATTATTGCTCTTGGTAAAAAACAAAAATTTGCAATATAATAACACAGCAGTAGAAAACATAGTAGTAAAGACATAGCTACTACTACTCACCAAGCCCGGGGATCTCAAGGCCAAGGAGGTCGAGCAGATCTCGCTCACGGATCAGGACATCCGTCCAGCGGTGGGTGGCCTGGTTGTAGGTGCGCCAGACCCGAGAGTGGTGGTAAATGGCCTGGCACACCTTCTCCCACCGCTTCCGGCGCTCCCGGGCCCCGTACCCGGCACTGATCTTGCCGCCTCCCATGATGGTCCTGGGGAGGCGGCGCTGAGCATAAAAAATGAGTTGGGCCACCTCCTCCGGGGTAAAGATCTCCCGTGGCATCACTAGCTCCCCCCTCAAACGCCCGCACGGGAGCCGGACACGGGGTGCGGGACCCTTCCCCTTCTCGGGATGCTTCCCGGCTCCCTTCACCATGGTCTGGGCGGAAAGGAATAAAGAAAATAGAATAGGGAAGAGAAGAAAAGAAAAGAGTTTACAAAAGTAGTTTAAAATTAACCAAAAGTAGCAGTAAACACAAAAATATAGGGCTAGAAAAATAGAGGGATAGATAATAAGTAAAATAGATCCAAAAAAACTTCAAACAAGCAAAGGATGGCAGAGATTGACAGAGGATACAAAGACCATGCCCAGAACCATAGCAATGAATGAGAAACAAGATGGCCGCGCCCGTTCACGACCGCGCGGGTAAGTTCGCGCGAGATTTTCCTTGCGAACACGCGCGAGACTGTACTGGCAAGCCGCGGACTTTGCGAGATTACACTTCGCGCCCGGAAACGGAAATACGTCAGGCAAACAAGATGGCTGCGCCCTTGAACGACCGCGAGGGTAACTTCGCGTCTTGCGCTACGAGCGGCTCGCAAAAACGCACAAAACCTTGCCAACTAACACGCCGCAAAAAAAACAAATTGCATATTCGCACGAATTTGCGGCTTCCGAATCCGATCTCGCGCGTGTTCGCACCCCGCGAACCCCGCGAAATTGCAGAAAAACGAGTTTTTCAAAACTGAAAGCACTCGGCAGGGGCAAGAGTTCAAACTCATCATTAGTAACAATTCCCGGTAGTGCTTCCT
This sequence comes from Lissotriton vulgaris, assembly GCF_964263255.1. Lineage (NCBI taxonomy): Eukaryota > Metazoa > Chordata > Amphibia > Caudata > Salamandridae > Lissotriton > Lissotriton vulgaris. The sequence continues at coordinate 1,879,878,128 of NC_141685.1, read as the reverse complement.
GACTGGGGCCCCTCCAGAATTCAGTTGCTAGTTGCAACAATTGTATGACCCTGCTCTGACCCTCACAGCAGGCTCATACAATAGCTACAAGTAGGCCACAAAGAAGGTCATGGGGAAAAAAAATGCACTGCAACAGAAAGCAAAATTACAGATAAGGAAGCAGGTGCCAGACTGGAATTTTAAAACAGTGACACATTAATAAACTAACCCCAAATTAATTCATCTCAGTTGAAGCAGGGCTGGTGTGCTTGCTTTTCCCCCCCATAATCTACAGTAATGATGAACCAGAGGGTGGCATTGATGTAACAGAGGGTTGCAGTGGTGAAACAGAGGGTGCTGGGATTGGGAACCTGTGATGATGAACCAGACGTAGAAACAACATAATTTGCGACCGTTGCGCGACGAAATGTAAGTTCGCAATTGCGAACTGGTACGAAACCCTCGCGAACTGGCAGAAATCCTTGCGAACACAAAAAAAAAAAAAAATCCGCAAATTCGCAAGAATTCGCGGATTTTGCGGATTGCGAGTTCGCAAATCCGCAAAATTCGCGAACGCGAGATTCGCAAAATTCGCCCATGCTTAGTTTCCACCAAAAACTGATGAGCCAATCGACTTGCAGAATTCCTCTTCAAAGATAATGCAATAAGTGAGAAAGGGAAGGGCTTTTTGGAACGTATTGGCATAAAAATGTCCCTTCCCTGGTTCTTCTCCTCCATTACAAACAAAAACATTTGTTGATAATGACAGCATCTCCAGATCACAAAAGATGACTATCACAGCGGAAGAGTCCCTCAGGACTCAAAGCTATCTCCTGTCATCTTCAACCACTACTTGGTGCCCTACTCCCAGATAACTGCATCTAAATTCGCCAATATGCTTATGATACACTATTCCCTTTGAGAATCTCCTCTGTTCCAGACTTCTAACTCCTCACACACTGTTTGGCATCACCCATACCTGGATGTCCGGCGCCTACCTGAAGTTCAAGCCTAAAAGGACAGAATTCCTGCAATTTGCCTAGAACAACAAACAAGATACATTTCAAACTTGGTTTAATGACATGAACCATGACGGCTTCGAACTACAACCGTATCAAATGACAAACCACTTGGAATCGCTCTGGACACCAACCTCTCACTCAAGGAACACATTGCCAGGTACCTGATCTCTTGTCTACAGAAATTCCAACTTTTTCTTCCAGAAAGTAACTTCATAACTGCTGGATAAGCCCTTGTATTCTCTCATCTGGATGGTGGTAACAACCTAATGCATGGCCTTCTGGACCTCACAATGCCAGCCCCTGCCATTTTAAAAATCAGCTGCAACATTTACAATGCCATCACAACCTGCACTCCAGCTTATCTTTCAGACAAGCTCACTACCACTATCGGTTCTCTGCACACTCAAAGCCAGGACACCAGACTAAGAAGTGTAAAAAACAGAAAAAACAAAACAAGAGTTCTTTTTTTTATCTATGCACCCATGATCTGGAACACTTTGTTTACGATTCCTGAGTGGTGTCCTAATCCTTTGTTGTGTAATCAATTTTTTTTATAAGAAAAGATAATTTCTAAAAAAAAACAAAGAACAGTGCAAAAAGCCAAACGATTTGGAACTCACCTCATGTGTAACTCAAAGCATAGTGTGCTGCACCACCTGAAGCAAAGAAAGCATATGACATTAATATGTGACCATGTAGATTGCCAAGACTTAATCAATTGTTGTTAGAAGACCCTACAAAGAATTACAAAGATTAATACTACCTGTACTACAGTACAGATCCTAAAGCAGGGAGGGAGCAAACACTACGTCTTTGGTTTCAACAGAGCATAATAGGGTCTGAATGTTATGCTAAAGCATTAGGAAGTTTTAGAAAAAGTCATAATTTGTTATAGATTTAAATGTAGGCCTAGAGTTAACTATTTTAAATAATTTAATTTATTTAACATAGTTTTCCATGAGATTTTGCTTTACGTACCAGAATTCTTTTCTATGGGAGGCTATTAAATTATCAGTAGTTGGCAATGTGAGGTACTGGCGGTACTACTGATTCTTTCCCCCAATGGTAATTTCCACTGGCAAATTTGGCTCCACCCCTGTTTCAGGGAATGGAGACATGTGAGTCCACACTTTGAGTAACTTTGCATCCAGATTTTGTGAATAGTGAAAAACAGTAACTCAATAGTGTAAGAGTAAAGGTACATGTGTAAGATATTCACAAGTGTAAGTTACCGCTGTGAATAACCTGCTTCTGTTTAATTGAACGTGAAATGCATTGAGACCCTCAGTATTTCCTTTCCAAATCATCAGTATGTCATCAATGTATCTTCAACACAGTTCCGTTATGTTATTTTATGTTATATGGTTTTATATAGCGCTCAGCTGCCCCAGCCAAGGGGCGTCCCGGCGCTGTCATTAGCAAGAAGGGCAGGCTGCCCCAACAGGAAGGACAACAAAACTCAAAATAACAGATGCCTGAGCTTACTTTAAAGGGAAAAGATAGGTCTTAATGGCCTTTCTAAAAGTCAGCAGATCCTCTAAGCCACGTATTTGGATCAGCAAAGAGTTTCACAGTTTAGCTGCAAGATAGCGGAAGGAGCGGCCGCCCATCCGGGAACGTTTCACCTGAGGGACCGCTACCAAGTGCTGACCTAAGAAGCGCATAGGTACATACGGGGTCAATAGCGTACAGAGCATCTGTGGAGTGGCGAGCTTTAGGATCTTAAAAGAGAGACAAAGAACTTTAAATTGGATCCGCTCTGCCACAGGGAGCCAGTGAAGTTTGCAAATGGTATCGGCAATAGGATGGAAACGTGGAAGTCCTACCAGAGTTCTAGCTGCCACATTTTGTATACGCTGCATCCTCCTAATCTCTGCTTGATTAGCCTCCAGAAGCAAGGAACTAGCATAATCCAGGCGGGGGAGGATAGTCGATTGCACTAACAGCTGGCGGGTAGGAGGGTCAAAGAATTTCAAAATGGGTCTAAGACCCCATAAGAGCCCAAAACACGTCCCTGCCGTTTTTTAGTATGGGTGCAAAAGCTAAGGGAGGAATCTATCCACACCCCTAGATTTTTTACTTCCGTCTTGGGGTCCGGGATTTTGCCTAATGTTTTCTGCCACCACTGTTCACCCCAAAGATTGGCGTTCTTGCCCACTAGCAGAACTTCTGTCTTACTCGCATTTAACTGCAAGTAATTAGCAGTCATCCAGTTCGCCACGGCCGTCAGACTATTCTTAAACCTGGAGGCGCTCAGAGTACAGTCATCCGCCAAGGCAACCACAAGCTGCATGTCGTCCGCATATGAGACCATTGAGAGTTCCCACTGCTTGGCAACCACTGCCAGTGGCTGAACATAAAGATTGAAAAAAGTTGGGCTGAGCGCCGAACCCTGAGGTACCCCCTGCTCAATAGGTCGTTCCTGGGATAGAAATGGGGGAGTGGAAACACGAAAGGATCTTCCAGTGAGAAAGGATCTAAACCACTTCAAGGCCAGGCCAGTGACACCGCTTCTTCCAGACGACGAAGCAGAACACCATGCGAGACCGTATCAAAGGCGGCACTCAGATCCAATAGGATCAGTGCTGCCGTTTGACCAGAGTCAAGAGTGGTCCGCAGGTGCTCGGTCATGGCTAAGAGCGCTGTCTCTGTGCTGTGGCGGAGCGGAAGCTATGTTGTGAGGCATCCAGAGTGTTGTTGGAGCACAAGAAACTTGTAAGAGTACTATTAACATGTGACTCTGCTACCTTAGCCACCCAGGGAAGAAGGGAGATCGGCCTGAAATTCTCTGGTTTGGAGGAAACCAAAGTTGGCTTTTTGATAATGGGGGATACCCACGCCTGTTTCCACTGAGCTGGTATCACAGCCGACAAGAAGGAAGAATTGATTATCTGACGGAGGGGAGTCAGCAAGAGCGTGGACGCTTCCCTAAATTGGGCGGGCTTTAGGGGGTCAGCTGGAGAGCCAGACTTAATTTTTCCACACGGTCTATTGAGCTCCTCATAGGAGATCTCAGGGATCGCCATGAGTTTGGCGATCAGCCCTGGACTAGAAGGGATAGGTTTGCAGGGTGTTGACATGGGTGGAAAAGACCTATAAATTACACATACTTTTTCCACATAAAAGGAGGCCAGTTCTTTGCAGTGCAATTCTGAGATGGTTACAGATACCGTGGATCTCCTGGCACTAAGGTCTTTTAAGATTTTAAAAATACATTTGGAAGGATTCGGGCTAAGCCTAATCTCATTGGCATAGTAAACCACCCACGTCCTGCAAATGGCTCTATGGTAGTTTTTAAGTTCTTTTCAACACTGAAATTAAAAAACTTTCCCTTGGCAAGATTACTAGTAAATCAAGCCAAATGTTAACATTGGACATTACTATTAGACAAGTATGACAAAACATATAGATATGTAAGAAAATTATATAAAATGTATTTGTATATTAAAAAAATTAACAAAAACAACAAATTAACATTTCATTAGCATATTACACTAAAATTGTCACAGTTCTAAATCGTCTAAAAATTGTGAGCAAGAGACAAAATTTGTATCAACCTAAATCAGACAGTACCATACAATTGTCAATTACAAAAACATATCAAAGGGGGAGAGACGAACACAAGACAATATAGTTTGTCATCAAAACTTGCACATCAAGTGTCAAAAATTCAAAAACCCAATCCTGGACACATTTGATTCTTGCAATACACAGGATAGGCTTATTTACTCGATTGTGCAATTTGTTTGGTGTCAACGCGTTTCGATGGCTTATCTTTGAATATTATGCCATCTTTCTCAAGACTGAATATAAGATCTCTCCTAATGAACGGCACTGGGTGGTTGCCTTGTAGTAGAACGTCCTGTTGGTAAACATACTACAATCAGTGACTTGCACAGCATTCTCACAATTACATTTGTCAATTTTACATTTTTTAGCCTCTCATTTGTTACCCTATTGAATAGATCAGGTCAATAGTTATTGTGCAGACATAAACGTTGTTACTTAACCGTCTCTGTATTTTTGGGCCTGTCTTTGACCTGACATTTGGATCTTACTCATTTGCATCTTATGTTACATCACATGTTTAATCATACCACAGTGTTTAATTTCATATTCTCTCCATAGTACTTTGGAAAATATACATGTCCAATATTACCATGTGCGCTTTTAAAATCACATATAAAAACCACTGGTACGGGGACTCTACTGCCCAGGGACCCACTAGGGATTGAGATATTGGTGCTTGTTTTTTTAATTTGGGTGACCTTTCATCTAGGCTGATCGACATTTTGCAACTGGTGATTCATTATTGTACAAAAAGGAGGAAGTGGAGGGGGGTCTATGGGTTGGTTTATTGACCTCTATATCTCAAACCCTAGCAGAATCAGAAAAAATACAGGAGATATGAAGTCAGACTATGTGTTGTACTAAATCTAAAAACTACACTGGGTCAAGGAGAACACCAAAGATTACATGTGTCTGAAAACTCCCATTAGACCACCATTATGGCGGAGTATCGTCACATGGGATACGGATGGTGAATCCAAATCTTACCCAACCCATCAGGTGATGGTGTAGAGATGGATAGTAAACGTAACCAACTAGCCACAATGTATCTTTTAGGTGGTGATGGTGTGTAAAGTGAAAAAGTGTATGCTAAAATTAACTACTGTAACAGAAAATATGTTTATTGAGTACTATTACAGTGTTAAGGTTAAAAAGTAGCGCTCCATAGTGTGAAAATATAACTATGTGAAGGCGTGGTGCAGTGTGGTCGACATGTTTCAGCTTTATGGACAAAGTATGTCCAGCTTTCTTCAGGACCGTGATGTGTTTAACACTTCTAATGTCAGTGAACAGCCAAGTGATGTGTGAAACCAGAAAAATATCAAGTCAAAACTAATCCTACCAGAAACTTGGATCCCCAATGTTGTCTGGAGGAAAATGGAATAGTTATCCCTTCCTGTGGAAAGAAATATATATACAGTACGTGATATCAAACTGTGTTCTCCAAAACACCAATAAAGCAAAAAGAAAAAAGTATACACAACACATATAGTGAAGACAAGCATATAGTCTACTTCACTAGACAGAGGCAAAAGTCCTCCTGCATTTGTATGCCATATTATGTTTGAAATTGCATACTCACCCAGCTTTATGTGGGAAGATGCCTCACCTCGCCCGGCACCCACTCGGGCAAATGAGGCCCCGCTCTGTTTGAAAAAATGGAAGAGGTAGTGGAACAACTTGCATTACAGAAATGTCATAATTGCATTAGATTCCCAGCAAGACTTCCAAAAAGGATTTCAAAACAACCTCCAGTTGCTCACACAAACGGACACCTCAGACCAATGACTGAACCCAAAGAAGGTCCAGACCAGAGACTGAATCTTATTTGTTAAAATAACATCAGATGTAGAGCGCAAGGAACCCCTCTAGTGAAGTTCAAGGTTATAGGTTATAAAGTATAAGAGTTCAGAAAGGCAGTTCCTGGAAAACCAGCAAAAAGGTTGAATAACCTAACTACAGCACATGTACTCACCTCTCCGTCGGTACCCCTTGCCTGCTTCCAAGTGAGAGTGGAGGTACCGAACGGGAGGAAAGCGCGCCTTTTTAAACCCGAGTTAATTGGTTGCCATACGGCCCACCTGCGGAAAGCAAAGCAATGTTCCAAACCGCGCAGGGTCAGAACATCACGGTCCTGAAGAAAGCTGGACATACTTTGTCCATAAAGCTGAAACATGTCGGCCACACTGCACCGCGCCTTCACATAGTTATATTTTCACACTATGGAGCGCTACTTTTTAACCTTAACACTGTAATAGTACTCATTAAACATATTTTCTGTTACAGTAGTTAATTTTAGCATACACTTTTTCACTTTACACACCATCACCACCCAAAAGATACATTGTGGCTAGTTGGTTACGTTTACTATCCATCTCTACACCATCACCTCATGGGTTGGGTAAGATTTGGATTCACCATCCGTATCCCACGTGACGATACTCCGCCATAATGGTGGTCTGATGGGAGTTTTCAGCCACATGTAATCTTTGGTGTTCTCCTTGACCCAGTGTAGTTTTTAGATTTAGTACAACACATAGTCTGACTTCATATATCCTGTATTTTTTCTGATTCATTATTGTACCCTCACTTCCGGTTATTACCTTCATTCATATTATTCCTGAACTTCTTCTGATTTTCCGAACTCCACATCATAGGGTTATGGTGAATCTGCAGATTAATTTATTATATTTTAAAAAAAATTGAGCAGAAAAGAATTCTTTGTCACTGACATCTAGTCTCTCTATCTGAGTGCAATTTATTAATTTGAAATCCTTCGTTACCTGAGTGTCTTTTTTGTTGTTACTTCCACTCATACTACTGTCAAAGAATTGTGTGTAGTCAAAATCTATATAAAGAAAAGTTAATTGTTGTAATTGTCTATTTCGTTATAGTTATTAGACTGCCTTACTAGCATCTTATGCAACAATTGGACTAATTATTTTTCTTATGTTTTACCTGCTTACAACCGTGCTAGTTCCGATATTCTGTTTATTTTGACCTTGCAATCTTCTACGCCACCAGCTTCTCATAAACGTCACTCCCTGTGCTCAGAGTATTGGATTCTTTCTAAAAGAGTTTAACATGCGATAAACGCCTTAGTCTAGAGCTATTTTCCCTCTCTGTAGATAGTATTTGTTCTCTACAAGAGACCCACCTCGTATGGCAACTTCATGCGTCTTCCATTGTGTGGATAGGCGAAACCATTTGCTGGCGTGTTGTTGCCTGCAGTGAGATTAAATTAAAACACGGGGCTCTATTAGCTTTCAATCCTACCGCCCATAGTTTTAGTACCAATAATACGAAAGGGGACCGTCTTGGCATCGGATACTCCTTACCTATTGCTTACAATAGCTCTCTAAGACGATTGATTTTTATGATAGCATTAAAATCAATCGTCTTAGAGAGCTATTGTAAGCAATGACGCTAAACAAAGGTTGCTATAACTACGTGCAACAAAAAATGAAAACGAGGCTTGGACTCCAAATGAGAAGGAGGTGTGGAACCAGCTCGTGACTGCCTATGAAAACGAGGCGTGGAACGCTTCGCAATACAGACCGCAGGACTTTAATGCGTGCAACAAAAAATGAAAACGAGGCTTGGATTCCAAATGAGAAGGAGGTGTGGAACCAGCTCGTGACTGCCAATGAAAACGAGGCGTGGAACGCTTCGCAATACAGACCGCAGGACCATAATGCAACTAGTCAGGGCTGTCAATTAGGAACACAAGCTGAACCGACAGAAGCTGGCCAATAGATAACAAGCAAACACGGTATAAAGCGATAGCAAAATAGACGATGGAATTCGCGCTATTCAGAGAACAGACGAGTTCGCCGGTGGATGCTGGAGGGTGTGGAGACGCGGAGACTACAATTTGCAATAGGTAAGGAGTATCCGATGCCGAGACGGTCCCCCTTTCGTATTATTGGTACTAAAACTATGGGTCTAATAACTATAACGAAATAGACAATTACAACAATTAACTTTTCTTTATATAGATTTTGACTGCACACAATTCTTTGACAGTGGTATGAGTGGAAGTAACAACAAAAAAGACACTCAGGTAACGAAGGATTTCAAATTAATGAATCGCACTCAGATAGAGAGACAAGATGTCAGTGACAAAGAATTCTTTTCTGCTCAATTTTTTTTTTAAATATAATAAATTAATATGTAGATTCACCATAACCCTACGATGTGGAGTTCGGAAAATCAGAAGAACTTCAGGAATAATATGAATTAGGGTAATAACTGGAAGTGAGGGTACAATAATGAATCACCAGTTGCAAAATGTCGATCAGCCTAGATGAAAGGTCACCCGAATTAAAAAAACAAGCACCAATATCTCAATCCCTAGTGGGTCCCTGGGCAGTAGAGTCCCCGTACCAGTGGTTTTTATATGTGATTTTAAAAGCACACATGGTAATATTGGACATGTATATTTTCCAAAGTACTATGGAGAGAATATGAAATTAAACACTGTGGTATGATTAAACATGTGATGTAACATAAGATACAAATGAGTAAGATCCAAATGTCAGGTCAAAGACAGGCCCAAAAATACAGAGACGATTAAGTAACAAAGTTTATGTCTGCACAATAACTATGGACCTGATCTATTCAATAGGGTAACAAATGAGAGGCTAAAAAATGTAAAATTGACAAATGTAATTGTGAGAATGCTGTGCAAGTCACTGATTGTAGTATGTTTACCAACAGGACGTTCTACTACAAGGCAACCACCCAGTGCCGTTCATTAGGAGAGATCCTATATTCAGTCTTGAGAAAGATGGCATAATATTCAAAGATAAGCCATCGAAACGCGTCGACACCAAACAAATTACATAATCGAGTAAATAAGCCTATCCTGTGTATTGCAAGAATCAAATGTGTCCAGGATTGGGTTTTTGAATTTTTGACACTTGATGTGCAAGTTTTGATGACAAACTATATTGTCTTGTGTTCGTCTCTCCCCCTTTTATATATTTTTGTAATTGACAATTGTATGGTACTGTCTGATTTAGGTTGATACAAATTTTGTCTCTTGCTCACAATTTTTAGACGATTTAGAACTGTGACAATTTTAGTGTAATATGCTAATGAAATGTTAATTTGTTTTTATTGTTAATGTTTTTAATATACAAATACATTTTATATAATTTTCTTACATATCTATATGTTTTGTCATACTTGTCTAATAGTAATGTCCAATGTTAACATTTGGGCTTTACTAGTAATCTTGCCAAGGGAAATTTTTTAATTTCACTGTTGAAAAGTACCCTATTCCACTGGCGCAGGAGGTCTCTCTCTGTTATAATCAACAGTTTTTAAGTTCTGCCATATAGTGTTTTTTTTATTTCCGGGTCATAATCTTTCCTCCAGTCCCGTTCAATTCTTTTACACAATTTCCTTTGTGTAGTTAAGGTGTCATAATACCATGGACTAGACTCTTGAGATCGTCCCTTGAACGAACTCGCCGGGATAAGAGAATCAAGAGCCCGAGTTATCCAGGCACAGAACATCTCATAACCAGACTCTGCATTGTCAAGAGTTTCGAGGGGGTCATCTCTGAGCAGGGCATACAAGTAATCTAATCTCAATTTCCGCCATGGTCACTTGTAAACTGGTTGCATGGTGATCCTACCCAGAGGTTCTAATAAAGGGAGGGTCATTTTAACCAACATATGATCCGACCAAGCTACCGGGGTGGGAGCCGCCACCGTGGCTGAATCAATATTTGAAAAGATGGGGTCTAACAGATGCCCCCCGCTATGAGTGGGACTCGCGATTAATTGGTACAGCTGAAATGCCTCTAAATCTGCAAGCAGGCTGCCAATAGTCTTGTCTTGAAAAGGTCGAAATGAAGATTCAAGTCTCAGAAGATGCTAAAATTAGCACTACCTACAGCAAGTGACCCTACTGCCTCCAAAAGAGCATTTTTAAAACTGCAGGCTTGACCAGGTGGCCTATGCACCAAAACCCCGGAAAGGGTCAGGTGTGGGTTTATCAGAATGCTAAAACGAGCGCATTCGCTGCCCTCCATATCAACTTTGGAGAAGAGGCATGAGTAACGAGATTTAACAAACACTGCAATACCACTGCCCCTCGTTTCCCTGTTTATCGTGCACATGGAGTAGCCAGGAGGTAGGGCTAGGTTAGATACCGTCACCATATCCTCCTGCAGCCACGTCTCTGTCAGGAAGAAAATATCCAGGCTTTTATCCATAATAAGGTCATAGATTTCAGCATGGTGCTTAACTAGGGATCTTACATTCAGCTGACATTTTTTTAGCCGTTGTTGGGGGCAGATGACACGAGGGGGTGGAAGTGCTATTGGTTTAGGGAGGGAAAACATCCCATATACACAGTGAATGGGGCCACTCAAAGGGTATAGTGGAGTCATGTTACATCGGTTGCCTAGCGGGTTCCAATGTAGTAGAGTATCCCTTGAGTGGGTATAGCCACCCGACTCACCTCGACCAGCATACCTGGCGAGAGGCGACGTACTGGCGCGGACGGGCGCAGACGGGTTGCCTTTGGTGCGCCACCGGCGCGCCCGCTGCGTGCGTCCGCTGTGCATTTGGAGGGACATTCCTACTTATACTCAGGAACCAACTAACCTGCACCTCAAGTTAAGGCGGACGTCTTACTCACTTCCGGTGTGCGCTGCAAGTCCGTCTTCCCTCCACATCAATCTGACCAAAGTCAGCGGTGGACTGGCGAACCGGCGAGAAAGGTAAGAAAATGAAAAGCAGTAAGATTTTTTCATTGAAAGGATTGTTTGTGTAAGCCCATCTTTTATCATAATTTGCCATAAACAACATGGCCAATGCTAGGGCAGAAGGACACAACATTGCAGTATCTTTTATAATATTCAGTTCATAACGGAATTTAAAAAACAAATCTTAGTGAGACAAATTTCAGACAGTTGTTAAATAAACTGTGGTAGGATAGGGTGTAGCTTGGTGTTGTACCTTTTGAGTGCACCATGAGCTTCTTGCTGTGGAATGTTGGCATATAGACTCTCAACATCCGTTGTTACCAAGATCTCTTCCTGATCATTGAAATGCAACTCTTCAGTCTGGTTAATAATGTCCAAAGTAACCCTGATATACGAAGGGAACTCATCAATAAATGACTTTAGAAAAATATCTGCATACTTGGACAAATATAAATTGAGTTGACTCCTCATAATATTGCCATTTCTGGAGGGTTTCATGTATTTTTGTGGATTTTAGGGAGCGTATAAATCACAGGTGTTTTTGCATTCCGATTGCCCAGATATGCAAATTCCTTTTATGTTCGTCTGCCATCTTCCTTTCCTTCAGTTAACATCTTCTTGATTTCCTCCTGTGGTTCTTCAGTGGAATCATAACCTATCTTCCTGTAGTGTTCACCTTTTTTTAGTTGACATCTGATTTCATCCTTATGTTTTGGGTTTATTTTGGAGCATGATGGTGCCACACTTTTCGGTTGTTTTTCCTCAAGTCTCTCAATATAGTGTTCTCAAACGTAAGGATCTCCATGGATGTTTTCTGTGAAGGTGGGAAAAACATGGATGGCCTGTGTTGGTCAGTAATTCCATGATTTTGCATTCCTTGTTTATTACCAAAGTACCTCCGTATTCATATTTTACGGAAAAACTGTATCAGCTCCCTTCTAACCTGAGTAAAGTTAGTAGATTTAGCTGGTATAAAAGACAATCCTTTCCCAAACTATTTTCGTAGCAATTAAAGACACTACTGGTTTTGAGTTGTGAGTTGTGTCTCCATGCCTAATCTGTCCATTTCTAAGTGCCCCCATGCCTTGGTTCTGCCATCTCTTGTCTATGCTTCTCCTTTGTCCTCATCCTAAAGACGTCCTCTACCACATTCTTTAAATATGGTTGTGTTGGGAGCAGAATCACTGAGGAGTCAGCGTATGACGAGCTCTTTGAAAAAATGTATTAAACACCTCCTGCTCATTCCCTGATATTCTGTGAGTGCTCAATTGTTTGCTGATAAAGAATAAAAGTCTTTCAATAAAAAAGGGCTCCTTGATGCTATAATTGGAAATATTTTTCCATAAATTCTTCCGTTTTTGGGCTATTGTGTTTGTTTTAAATATCATAATCTCTTTTCCATAATCTCTATATTTGCCAGTTGCGCCTTGGCATCTGTTAATGTTGTATTTTGCTCACCCCAATCTTCTAACTGCTTAAGAGCCTCTAGTTTATGATTCATGATTTATGATATAATTTATGAACTGCACGAATACCCGGAGGCGTCTTGGCACTCAGTGGAACTATACGGAGCAGACGAAAGCAAAGTGCTTAAAGAGCACAGGTTAAATAACCAGGTATTAAGGCTTTTCCAGAAAATCATGGGTGAAGGTGCTGTTTTCAGAGTTAGTGTCAGATGGTTCCACTGAAGAACTGTGAGCCTGAAGAGCAGTGTTCCACTGAAGAGGCTATGAGCTTCTTCTCCATCCCCCCCTACAAGTAGCACGTTTAAAGGAGGCAACCTTCAGCAAATTGGCTGAGCCAGAGCGTAATGATCTGCCAGGAGTATACAACTCAAACTTCTTCGTAAAGAAGGCTGGGGCTTTTCCATAAAGAGTTTTATAGGCTAAATAAAGAGCCTTAAAGGTAATCCGATGGCAGACCAGAAGTCAATGCAATTGTCTTATAGAGGCCCTGGCTAATTGATGTTATGAATTATGAAGTGATGAAAACTCTGCTATCATGATCTTCCCAGATTATACACGCGAGGTCCTGGGAGGTCAAGCAAAAGTTGAGGGCACTTAACAATTTAGTATCGGCTCCTCCTCCTGGCTTGCCTGCGAGTGGTGTTCGCAAACAAGACATTGTTCTTCGACAACCTGACGAAGGCCTGGACCTGGGCAACGGAGGAGCGCCCTCTGCGGGCTGAAGACCGAACCCTGGACTTGGGGGGAGCAGAGGGCGGACTTGGCCATCTCACTCCCTTTGCTCCTCAGCCTCAATGTGACCGATCCCGCAGGCACCATGGGCAGGATGGCACGGGTGCTTCACCCCGGTCTTCGGTGATTGACCTCCCAGACAGGGACCTATCACAAAGCCCTAGGCTCCTGAAGGACCCTGCTTGAGCCGGTCTCTACCTGCCAGGCTTGGCCCTGCGGCCAGAGACAGTGCTCTAGCTCAGAACGTTTCTTATTTTTCTAATGTACTCATATACACGCATCTGGACATGACAAGGGGTACTCCACGCTTCCCCATTCCCAAGTGTTTTAGTTTGGTTGTTCACGCATTGCAATTTGGTATTGTTCACATGTGGGGTCGACAGATGCTTCAGTTCCCGAAGTGTAGGGTTGGGGGTGGGGGTAGGTGGAAGGTTTGGGAAGGTTATTTCCCTATGTTGTTATTTTTGTTGTTTTTTATTGTTTCAGCTACAACAGAACAACCCAAGCTACTTTTATTAGGTCAGGATATGCTCTTATAGCAAGCGAATGCTCACATCAATGCGGGCTCCCACGCGCATCTACATACCCCTATCAGACTACGCGTCCTAGACCAGATAACACCTACCATGATCGCTAATACTACGCCTAGGGCATTCCTCCACTTGCTGTCGTGGAACGTCAATGGCCTGCTGGACCGGCACAAATGCACAGCGGTTCTAAGATATGAGCAGCTTCTCCACATAGATATTTTTATGCTCCAGGAAACGCACCTCCTGGGTAACTGCTGCCCCTTCTTGGCTCACTATGGATACAATAGAGTATGGCATTCTGGCTTCTCCAGGGGCGCACGAGGGGTGGACATCCTCCTGAGACGCACCTTGCCCATCGTCCTTTCTCAAGTGATTCAAGATCCTCAAGGGTCGTCTGCGACAGTTTGTGGGTCGTTGGTCTGCTCCCCCTCACTCTCATGTCTGTATATGCCCCCCTCGATGCTCACACCCACAATTGCGCACACTGCTGCCCTGCTGAAAAATATGCCCATGGCCAACATGGTTGCTGCGGGTGATTTTAATGCAGTTTTAGCCCCTGCCCTTGACACAGTGGGTCCTCCAACCGCTGCCTGAACGGTGCCCGTGAAACAGCTGAATAGCTGGTCCGAATCCCTGGGACTCTGCGATGCATGGCGCACATGGCACCCCGCACCACTCAATTCACACATACCTCCTCTGCCCACCACACACAAGCACGCATAGATGTGATCTTTGTCCCCGTGCCTGACTGTTCTGAGATTCTAGACGTCCGCATTCTGCCCAGAGGTATTTCCCACCACTCTCCAATACTCCTTAGCATAGGGGACCCGCTCCTTCGGCCCGCCAAACATGGAGGATGAACGCCTGGTTTCTCCAAGATAAAGTCTTTAAAAAAGTGGTGAGCAGGAGCTTAAACAATACTTTGCTACTAATGGTGGTTCTGTTGTCTCCCCAGGTACCCTATCGGAGGCAGGGAAGACGACCATACGGGGTGTCGCTAAAGGGTAGCTAAAGATCCAAAGGCAAGCGCAGGTGCGTGAGATCTCAACCAAGGAAGCGCAGGCGCTCGGCTTGGAACAGCTACTATCTATATCAGAAGATGTCGCCCAGGCCCGAAAACTTGCCCACTTTCGGGACGACATTAGACAATTATCCCTGGATGCTGCTAAGCTCCTCTGGAGGTCTTCGGTGGCGAGAATCTATGGTTCGGGGGACAAAAATGGCATGATCCTGCACAGGCTACCACATACCCCAGGGCAAACTCTATCATCCCAGAGGTGGTTGACGAGGCTGGAGCGGTGCACCGTGCCCCTCTGGCGATGGCTAAAACCTTTGCTGCCTACTACCGAAGACTATACACAGCACACACCCCTGAGCTCTCACTCTCAGCCCTCCTTGAACGGTGTAGGGAGTGTCTCCCTAGGCTAGAAATGGCCACTCAGAAGAACCTAGATTGCCCCATTTAACGGAAAGAAATTGAAGAAGCGATCACCCTCACCTCCTTGGACCTTCCTCAGGAGTATTATGCGGCATACTGAGACACTCTAATGTGCCACCTGGTCTGCTTATTCCACGAAGCAGTGGAGAGGGGTTCCGTTCCGCAAGAAATGGATATCGCCACCATCGTGGTTCTCCCGAAATCCCAGCCTCCCTCCCGTAGATGCGCGGGCTACCGTCACATCTCCCTCCTCAATACGAAAATTAAGCTGTATGCCACCATTCTGGCTCAATGATTGAAACCCTATTTAACCCTGCTGGTCCACCCAGACCAATGTGGGTTCATGCCTCAGCGTGGGACCCGCCATTGCCTCCGCAGGCTGCAGCTGGCTCTAGCCCACTGGCACTTGCTTACACCGTACTTAGCACACTTGTCCGTGGACTTCGAAAAAGCATTTCATTCGGTGGACTGGACATATTTGCAGGGTGTGCTGGCCGAGATGGGGTTCGGGCCCCAATTCAGATCTCTAGTTTGTGTCCTTTACACCCACCCAAGAGCGCGGGTGCTGGTCAACGGGGTCCTATCGGAGGCCTTTCCCATTGCCAGGGGCACTAGGCAGGGATGCCCCCTCTCCCCATTGTAATTCGCCCTGGCAATAGAGCCCTTGGCTTCCCTAATGCAGGCTGAGGACCGCATTTGTGGCTGGGAGTGGCCTAATACTGAAACGGACAATATTGCATTATATACGGATGACGTCCTGTTCTTCCTGGCTGAACCAGCCTCCTCCAGGGCATACTGCCCCCAGATATTACATTCTTTCAAGCAGGCCTCTGGTCTGCGGCTAAACCATGGGAATTCAGTTCTGGTCCCCCTGCATCTCTCTAGGGATTGCTTTGAGTGGCAATCCACCATACCACTTCGGTGACAATCCTTTAAATATTTGGGGATATGGATTACCCTCCTTCTCGAGCTGGGCTGGGCTCTCAACATAGCCCCGTTGGTTAAGAAGGCCAAGGAAGACCTCCTTAAATGGAAAGCACTACCTTTGAACCCTCTGGGGAGGGTGGCCCTAATTAAAATGAGGATCTTTCCCAAGTTTCCTTATGTCCTTCAAAATACCCCCTTCTGCTTTCCCG
The DNA here is from genome assembly GCF_964263255.1 of Lissotriton vulgaris. Classification (NCBI taxonomy): domain Eukaryota; kingdom Metazoa; phylum Chordata; class Amphibia; order Caudata; family Salamandridae; genus Lissotriton; species Lissotriton vulgaris. The sequence continues at coordinate 1,879,861,534 of NC_141685.1, read as the reverse complement.
GGAACTGGACAGTCTAACTACCAAGTTTCTCTGAAGCGGAGGGAGGGCGTGCCTGGCTCTATCTGCATGCCGGATTCCCTCCTTCGATGGGGGTATGGGGATGACACACTTATACCTTTATTTTCTGGCTGTACGTCTCCTGGTGGTCCACAACTGGTTCAATGGGGGCTGGTCTGACCCGGCCTATAGGCTTGAGCTAAGCGAACTAGGTCTAACTAAAATCCAGGCCATGATGTACGGGGGGCCCATTCCATCCCGATTGCTTGATGTGACACGCTCCGTGTTATTGGTCTGGCGGGCCTCATTGCATCAAACTGGATGGACGCATATGCTGACCCAATGTTCACCCCTCTGGCAAAGGGCCTGGCTCAGGGAGGTTAACGGACTACAGGTATTTAAAACTTGGGAACTTATTGGCATCTCACAGCTAGTGGATGTAGATGAGACACGCCTTCCTTACGCACATCCCGGAGGACCCGAGGATCCCCGAATATAGCCCCACTGTGGCCCAGACAATGATGGGAGACTTAGGTAAGGGGGCATCTCCCGCATCTATAGCACTTTAGTTGACAACACCCCCACATCCTTAGATAAGTTGAGGCAACAATGGGTGGACTGGGTGGGCCCCCTCGACGAAGTGGATTGGCGCAATGCTCTCATGGCCCCCAGGACAGTCACCGTCTCCGCCAAACTTAAGCTGATTCAGCTCTACTGCCTGCATGTTGCGTATCTCACCCCCCTGCACCTTTTCCGAGCGGGCTTGCGCCCGGATGCATCATGTGCGAGAGGTGCTCACGCACCGGCTGACTTCCTCCACAAGGTTTGGTCGAGGCCTATTCTATTTTACAGTTTGGCCCCATCTGTCTGTTGAGGCTCTCAGCCATACTTTGGGGTGGAAAGGTCGACTGTGACCCTCTGAGGACTGACTCCTGCGCCTGGGCTGTCCCACAAATCGACAGTGGTGGAAGCCTGCAGCTCTAGAACTGTGTGTGCCCTGTGCCACTCACTTGCATGGTGGCTAGTTGGGCTGCATCGGGCCCAGGCACTCTCTGCTATAATGGTACACCACTCTGGTGGTTCTGTTGGGTACTGGAGTTCCCGCAGTCTTCGCCTAACGTGCTGAGGCCCTTTCTTTGACTGTTTCCTGCCCGTTGGGCCTATGACATCCGTGTCCATTCTGGACTGCCATGCTCTGATGCACAGAGTGAAAACCACCTGGCAGCTCTTATTCACGTACATGGTGGCAGGCAAGCTGCACCGCCCTCTGAAGGCCATGACGGGAATCTCCCTGGAGACCATCATGAAGGAGCTCACAGGTTTCAATGCAACCAGGGACTCCATCCATGCTGCTACTGCCTCAGTGGCTGCTGATCTTTGATCTTTCTGTGCTAATCTGCGCTCTTTTAACATGTGCCCTGTCGCTACGGACGTCAGGGTGGAGGCCTTGAATGATTACATCACTGTGTTGTACATCAACCCTGACGTTAGTAGTGAAGTGTGGCATCTCCATCGGAAGTTGATCGACATGGAAGATGGTAGCCAGCACAATAATGTCCATTTCCATGAAATACCGGAAGGGCTGGAGGCGAGGGACATGCCCAGATTTCTGACCACTTTTCTTTCTGACCACTTTTCTTTCTGACCTCACATTTATTATTATTATTATTATTATTATTATTGCATTTATTGAGCGCACAGCTACCCAGAGGTTTCCCGGCGCTTGCCTTGGGAACCCGTCCTGGCTTTTCCCTGTGAGATAGCCCCTACAGGGCATCCCCAAGGTGAAAGCCAGGCATCCCGCCGCAGGGGGGCCGTTGTGGAGATTAAGCAAGCTTAATGCCCAGAGTTGCAGAGTGAGAACCCATGATTAGAGCAGGCACCGAAGCGAGAATTATCGAGTCCGTGGACATTTGAGCTCAAGACCCTGCCGCGTCGGGAATTGAACCCTGGTCCCGGGTCTGACCTCAGCTTCCGGGTCTGCCTGCTCTACACCGTGAGCCACACTTCTCCACGATCCACATGATACAGCTTACTGGAACCAGCCATGATGCTGCTTACTATCAATGGAAAAAAACAGGAGTTTGATGACCCAGAGGAGTTAGAACAGTACTTGACTGGGTTCTCGGATAGGGACATGGACTCCGCGCCTGTGGAACCTGGGCCGTCCCCTGGGGTGACCTGACTTTGTCTGCTACACTCCAGAGGGATTCAACCTTCACCTTTTCTGAATGATTGAGACTGGACTCTGTCTTCAAATGATGGGATTCGAAATCAAAAACAAGGAACACCCAACTCACTAGGAACCTGAGTCATTAAGTATAACAGAAACAACGGTTCCTGTGGAAAGAATTACTAGTCTATATTGATAGTAATATGCACAATCACAGTATTAAAGGGTTATAAGAATGTCAAAAGGAAAGGAGACCATGAACACCTCTGTTTGTATTTACAATGATTATTTTATGTCATTTAAAAATTATGCGAATTATATACAGAAAAGGAAAAACCATAGTGCTCTCTGTCCCTTGTGTTAATGGGACCTAAAAACATGAGTATTAAATTTGTGACATATAAAGCTTGGGTTCCACAATATTTAAAGATGACCATCAATGATTGAACAATATCTCAGCTGCTGTACGAAATAGTAAGAGCTGATTGGAATGATTCACATTAGTTAGCTGTCGATGGCGTTTCGACCCTGTGTGCGTTGTAGGTTCTCATCAGGTCCTAGGGGTATAGGGACATCTGTCAAGGGGGTTGCGCACCACCAGTAAAGTGAAAAAAAAGATAGAGATAATACTCACAAGGGATCCCGCCGGGTGCCTATTAAGAGTAGAAAGGGCTGGCAACCCTGGATATGCACAACATAATTATTGGCAGTGTATCGGAAGATGAAGAGACTGTAGACTCGGGCTGATAGTGGTACGAGTGGATCTCAGGTGGAATTCCAGTTGTGCAGGCGGTGCGTCCGCTCTGGCCTGCACATGTAGTATTTAAACCAAGGACACAATAGTACCGTCAGTGCGGGTATGGATATTTGAATTGAAGAATGAATCGAGATCTCTAACGCGTGCCGATGCAACATGAGAAGGTAGAACTCTTCCATCTGTCTACCTGGGTCATTAGAGCCCTTAGAACAACAGGTTCCAGATAGAGTTCTATAGGATTAATAAGGGCCTGGTTGTCCCACTGCCCTTCAAACACTTCAAAGAGCTGGAAGGCCTCGACACCCTCCACTCCGATTATAAGAAATCGCTCATTACTCTCATTCTGGAGCCCAATAAGGACCCAACTAGTTGTGTGAGCTACCACCCCATTCTGCACCACAATGCAGCCATGAAGGTGCTTAGAAAGGTTCTTGCGAATTATTCTTAAGAGGGTGATCCCGAATCGTACACATGATTCCCAAGTGGGATTTATGTCCGGTCGTTCCTCCCGCAACCATAAACGTCACTTGATGAATATCTATAGGCAAATCCATGATTACATGGCTGATAAGCTGCTTCTGTCGTTAGACGCTGAAAAGGCTTTCGATAGGGTGGGTGGGGGTACTTATTCTGCATGCTAGAGAGGGCTGTGCTGAGTCCTGATTTTATGACCAAGGTTAAATGCCTTTCCACTTCCCTCTCCTCACGGGTTGATTGCAGAGGCCACTTGTCTCAAACCTTTTCTCTCATGCAGGAGACAAGGGAGAGATATCCGTTGTCCATTGTTTTACTTGGGGGGCCCTTGGCAACTGCCATCCAACAGTCGGACCCCGTCAGGGGTATTGAAACTCCTATGGGTGAATGCAAGATTTTGCTTTATGCAGATGACATTTTACTGTCCTTGAGTGACTTAGGGGCTTCTGTTCTGCATCTTATCTCTTTGATTGATACGTTTTCGGCCTACTCTGGGTACAGGATAAGGACAAGTCCCAGATAGGTCTAGGCATTACATCAGAACCATACTTAGTAGAGAATAATGTATGCCAATACATTTAAAAAAAAAAGAAGGTTTCACAATGCCCCTAGACAAAATGATGAATAGATATTTATTTGAATGATATATCCATTGCCATTACATTATGGTGCACACAACATTTTTGTATGTGGCCCAAACAGGAAATATGCAGCACACATGTCAGGGGTCCCCGAAAGGAGACTTGCTCAGAATTAATCAGGTATAACATGCCTATGACAATTAAAACCACAAATAGCATAGGCTTCAAAGAAACGCACCAATTTGCTCCAATATTGAAGTTTTCATAGGGAAACTCAGAGCAACGCACATCATCAATTCTGTGTGCAGAAATCAGTAAGGGTTAACTTATATGTAGAAGAGTGCTGGTCGACCTCCTTATAAAGGAAAAGCATTGGTGGATCACCCTAAACCAATATGCAACTTTGTTTTTAAGGCAGTCTAGTCCTCTCTTGCACCAGTAGATAACATTGGAACCTGCATGAGGATAACCATAGCTTCCTTCCTCTGGGCCCGATTTCTGATGTATAAACCATTTTCAACCACCTCCCTGGAATGAAATTAGGCAGATGTTGTGGCATAGGTTTTACTCTCCTCTTTTGCCACTAACCCTCTTCCGTTGCCTCTTCCCAGGCCTCTACCCTGTAGATCGCCTCATGTTGGAGGGGGGGGCATGGCCTGACCTTTGCCCAACCGGAGCCCACCACTGATTGGGGAAGGAGGTGATGGGGAGGTACAGCCGGAAAAGACGAAAGCCAATGGCTGTTAAAAGATGGTGACTGACTGTATGCACCACTGGATAGGAGAAGGCAGCAGCCTGCTGATTATTTCAATGTGATGCATCCTGCTGTCTAGTCAATGTCCACTTTTGGTTTGTTGGCTGTGCTCCTCAATTTTGCCCCTTCAATCCTGGAACAGAGATAAAAGTTTCTCATTAGTCTTACCCGAAGGAGTCACCCCATCCCCTTCCCCTATGTTGTGCACTATGGATAGGGCAGCATACCTGTTGTGACTATCCAGCTGGTCCGCCCCTTTCAAAGATTTACAGGAGTGCACCTCCTCTCTTCCTCCCTCACAGCCCATAACCATGCCAGAACGAATACTAGGTCATTTCTGTCTAATTTTAGTGGGGGGATTAAGTATAACCTCCTTTGAGTTGGGTGTTGGGGTTGGATTATTTGGTGAATTTTCTATACCGAAGAGTGGAGGGTTTGCAGTAACTTGGCACTCAAACAGCAGGATGTAGATGCTGCATCTGGAACACTATCACCGAATCCCAATGCATGACTGCCATCAACACCACCACCCTCTACACACCCGACGACGTCAATCAAGCAGCAGTTTACCTAGCCCAATGGATCACCTGTAGCACTGACTCCATCATACCCATCAACAGAAGAACCAACAAGCACGCCAACTGGTTCACCCCCGAACTCAAAGCAGAAAAATACTAATGCAAACCTCTAGTGTACCAGCAGCGACCCAGGTGACCTCACAGCTTCCAAAACAGACCTTAAATCCTACCACCACGCCATCAGAGAAGCTAAGAAAGCAGCACTCATCGCCTGCCTCCAATCCACCAAAGAAATATTTGACATTGTCAGCGTACCCCAAGGCTCCTCACAGCTCCATATGTTCCACGTCTACATGACTATGCTGGCACCCACCACTCGCAGCCACAGTCTCAACATCATCTCCTACACTGAGAACACCAAGCTTATACTCTACCTCACCGAAGACACTGTTACCACCAGAGCGAGCTTCCAGACGCTATGACCAAAGTCACAGACTGGATGAGAGCCTACTACCTTAAACCTATCAGTGAAAATACTGAAGTTCTCTTCGGAAGACCCCCTCACCATGGGATAAATCATGGTGGCCCTCTGCCCTAGGACCATCTTCCAACCCCACCACCCATGCCGGCAACCTCAAATCATACTCGACAACAAGCTCTCCAAAAGACGTCAGATCAGCACCTTCACCTATTTCAATACCTAAGAATGCTCTGGAAAGTCTTCAGATGGATCCCAACCGTCACCAGAAAAACGTCACTCAAGCCCTCATCACCACTCAACTTGACTACTGGAATGCCCTCTAGGCCGGAGTCAGCACCCTCTGCCTCAAGCACCTCCAAACAATCCACAATGCAGCAGCAAGAATCATCCTGAACCTGCCCAGTTGAGCCAACACCACCACCCACCTCTGTAGTCTGCACTTGCTCCCCATCAAGAAGAGATGCCACTTCAAGCTTCTCACACACACCTACAAAGCCCTCATCAACACAGGACCAGAATACCGGAATAACCGCCTGACCTTCCACCAGCCCACCAGACACCTACATGCTGCTGCCCTGGCCCTCACCAACGTCTCCCGTATCCTTCATACCCAAGCTGTAGGACGCTTCTTCTCCCACCTCGCACCAAGCCTGGAATTACCTCCACATCCACCTCCTAACATCTACTTTACTTGCCAATTTCAGGAGTAGACTCAAGACCTGGCTCTTCAAGTAGCTGGACCTCACGCTAGGTCCTGGATACCCAGCGGTGTGATTAACGTCCTCTACAAATCCTGATTGATTGATTGATCCTGTTCATAACCTCAATGCTAATGGGGTTAGACAGATGCTTTCTTGCGTGTAGTTGCCCATAGCTACACAAGGAAAAGTTACTTAATATTCCCAGTAAAGGAAAAGACACCAAGAACACGGGGCGGAAAGGCAAGAAGGTCTGGTCCCAATGTGCACCGCATGTCGAAAGTGGCAGAGCCCAGAGACAATGCAAAATCAAGAAGTACAATAAGACAAAAAGGGAAACGTGATAACCGCTCTTAAAAGAAAAGTTCAGACTTTAGTTACGTGATGAAGTGAAAGAAGGGGGTTCCCCAATGGGTTTCTTTTGGGATGTAGGCAGGTCGTAGGGGGAAAGGAAACTGAATAAAGAACAAGGCACGTACCCCGCCAATTGATCTAGTGGTCCCCCGAAACTGGGATCCCAATATGTGTGGGGTGATAAATCTAGGAGATGGCACTGCACAGGACAAAATTTGTACAATCCAAGTATATGCAAGAGAGAATTTTTTTTTCAAATATATATGTATTTTTATTTATTTATCTGTACACTTTTAGAATTGATATAGAATTTTTTTTTTTTAACGTACATAAATAACACATAATATTGCACAACATACATAGAAAATTGGAAAGAGATAAAAGTGACAAAGATGCATTTTCACTTCGAGACCTACCCAGCAACAATCCACACTTCAATCATACTTTCATTCTCTCAGATTCTCACCAAGTAGTTCTACCTAAAGTTCTATCATTCCACTTACATTCTTCCATACATTCCCATCATTCTGTTGTATGTCACACATGGATGGTAGATATGTGGCATAGAACAGAATATTATTCCAGACAAATAATCTTAGTACGGCCCCTAATTAATATAACACAGTATGCCGTATTTCTGGAGACATGAGCCATTAGTTACGTGATGGTTTGGCCCCAAACCACAGATGGACTTCACAGCAGGGCCAAGGGGGGGTGGCCCTGCCCTGCCTCTGAGGGGGCCTTCCTTGGCCCGGGTGTGGCCCTTTGAGATCCCATGTTGCAGGGCTGCAGCATGACTTTTAAAGTGATGATATTCTTGCACAGGTGCAAAGAAGGAAGGAATTCTGGGCTTTGCAGTCCCCAGGGGTGGTGGTCAGTCGCTGCGGCTCACCCTTACTTGTATCAGTGCACCCGATAGAGATAATGTTATGCTAGCAGAGCAAACCCCAGCATTACACAGAAAAGGATTCTTGCCCCAATGGTAATCCTCAGCAGTCCAATGCAGCTCCCAGGTTGCGAGACTGTAGCGCAACCTTTAAGTAAGAATAATTCGGCATAGGAGTGGGGAAGGAGGGAAATCCGGGCTGTGCAGTCCCCAGCGGCAGCAGTCACAGCGACTCACTCTCACTTGTATCAGTACCGTCGGTAGTGATGAGGCAATGCTGGCAGAACAAACCCCAGCATTACACAGAAAAGGATTCTTGCTCCAAAAGGAAATCCTCAGCAGTCCAATGCAGTCCCTGAATCGTAATTGGATAGAACGCTTTCCCGGTGCTTAACGTGACTGCTGGCATCAGCACGCTGCAAGTGTGCAAATACTGGTCGCCATCTTGAAATTGTGCCTGGGTGAAATAGAGAGTGCTTGATGCAAGGTGAATGTTTTTGTTAATTGAGATATTCCCAGAGAGAAAAACAACACTCTTATAAAATGAAAAGAATAGCCAGCGTGGGAATTGATTTTCTGTCAATAAAGAGCATGACAAACTAAGCTTATAAGATTGTGTGTGCACTGTCCTCCATCTTGCCTCAACATCACAAATACCATTTGATGTTTATTGCTGACTTTGGTTCTAAATAAAGTATGGCTAGTGTCCACATGACTAGGCAGAGACTGTTCTGAGAAAGTTTCTCACTGTACTGAACCAAGGATGTTTTCAATTGTCCCATTCTCTTGCTAAAACAATGTATCTGTTCAACCATCTGGCTAAAGCTGTGAGAACGACTAAATCTCAAAAGCATTCTGTGGAAAAATGTTTCTTCTAGCTTGTTCCCTATTGGTGCAAATCCTGAGAACCATGTATTCCCACAGAATCTATGAAAGTCTTTCGGCCACATGCATCATTGTTGTCATTTGCAATTTCTTAATTGCGAAAATTAAGGAATCGCAATTAAGAAATCGCAAAAGGCTATGCATTAAGAATGCTCAATATTTTTTGTGATTTCTTACATTTCCTTAATTGCGATTCACAATTTGCGAATCGCAATTAAGGAATTCCTTCCCATTGATTCCTATGGGCCTAGAGGCCCTTAGGGATCGATGGAAAGTCATTTTTGCAATCGCAAATTGAAAATGTAATTTCAAGGGTGCAGGGGGGGGTCCAAAGGACCCTCCCCTGCACCCCTGAAATTTAACTTTAAGTGCATTTTTCACACACACATGCCCCAAGGGCATGTGTGTGTGTAAAATGAAACTTAAAAAAATGCACTTTTGTGCATTTTTGAAAGTTTTCGCAAATTACCATGAAGGTCAACTTCATGGTAATTTACCTTTCCCTATTTGCAAATTGAAAATGTTCATGCATTGCATTTAAGAAATCTAAAATTGCGATTTCTTAAATGCAATCGCAATTTTAGAAATCACAACATGATTGCGATTTCTAAAATTGCGAAAAACATGATGCATCCCAATGTTGTCAATTGCATTCGCAAACGGCCGAAAATTGCGATTCGCACCATTTGTGAATGCAATTCACAATGATGCATGTGCCCGCAAGTCTAAAGCCCTATAAAAGTACATGGATTTCTGTATCCAAGAAAACACCGTTTCTCACCACTAGAAGGCAAATCTGTGCCGAATTTCACTTAGAAGTGTACCGAATTCTTTGTACTTATGATTTGTATGCTTTGCTGCTAAATTCTCTTATGGCATGCCTATTGTAATCTGCCCATCAATTCTTTATATGAAGCTTTGAAATTACAACCCTTGTCTGTCATTCTTAAGGGAGTGTTACAGCATATTCATGATGATTTACCTAAATAGAAATAGTGACAATTCCAGTTGGGGAGCACCAAATTCCGTATCAGGACTGGAATTTGAGACAAGATTGTGTGCTGACACCAGCGTATATAATGCTCAGGAGATTTTTTTTTTTAAAGGGCGAATGGTAGGCCCAGTCTAAAGTTGAAGCGCTCCTCTGTCGGTAACGGCGGCTGCATATTTGAGTGGAGCATAAACACTTGACAAAGAATGCTCCTAATTGTAATTCTACACAGGGATGTATGTCGTTACTACGCATGCTTTTACAACGAATGCCTTTACCACGCAACTTTTACAACGCAAGTCGTTACACTGGCTTGCTTTGGGGGGCGCTGGATAGTGAATAGTTTAATTTACTATTCCAACTCCAGTCCCCGTGGATAGAAGGGAAGGTTTTTGATAGTAAATTAAACCATTCCCTATCCTACAGCGCCCCCCAGCGCAAGTCGTTGTAATGACTTGCATTGTAAAAGTTGCGTGGTAAAGGTAGTGCGTGGTAAAAGTTGTGTTGTAAACGCTGTTCCCCCTACAGAGTGGAGTGGGATGCCCGCATATTCCAGGAGTAATGACCCACCTGGAAAATGATCTTCATTAATGAAAGCCATACCTAGCTACATGTTCTAGACATGTATACGTGTAATGCAGATGTTGAAGGGTGAAGCACACAAAAAAGGACCAAATTCTTAAAAGCAGAAGCACATAAAAAAGGTTTTAGCATATTAAAAAAACAGAGTATTTTCTGCTTCATAATTGAGATACTCAGTTTTTAAAGGAGTGTCTAGCAAAACAGGCCGGACCTGGGGTGAGGATACCCAGGTTCTAACAGGGGTTATGAATGGGTGCATGTTTAAGGGGCTACTTGGATTTCCCTCAAAGAGCCCCAGTTTCTGAGAGCCTGCTAGGCATTACAGCTCCCAGCTAGTCAGCACCAGGCCCAATGATGATTCATGCCACCTAGGTGGACGAGGGATATTGCATCCTTAAAATAACGATCCCTGAAATCTGTGGAAAACTAGCGGATAAGAGTTTTATTCTTTGGGCATACAGCAGAACAGCATACTACTTATGGGTATGAATTGATAGTTCGTGGAGACTGTGTACTGGAGCACGTTAAATATTCTCTCTACATTTCATTAAATTGTGGTTCAAGCGTCAGTACAATGGTTTAGCTGTGGGAAGTTCAGAAAGTTTCCTTACAAACATATATCACCACACCAAGATGTCTAAATTGCAAGGTTTAAGTTTTGATGATGAAAATGGTGGTAACAATTCTGCAGAAATCATCCCTATTTGGGGACAATTTTAGCACACCATCGGGGAGCTATGAATGTGTGCATAATTACTTTAGACACTCCCCATCATGGTGTTTGATGCATACTTGAGTAGGTGATTAAAGCATGGACACCAACTGAATTGCAAAATTAATGTTTGGAAAATGGCATCCCCGGTATTTCTTTGTTGAGACCGATGACATCTTTATGGAGTCTGAACAACCTTTTGTGCTCTCTGCTAGAGTATCTTTTTTAATATCATGGCCATCTTACAATCTTTCCATTAATGACTGATGCATGCCATCTAGTGTATGTCCCTGTTCCATATAGTGAATTGTTAATCGAGTTGCTGCGCGTAGGCATCTGATTGTGCTGCTGTGCTCATTGATCTTAATTAACCCTTATAGGACGAGTTGTCTTCCCCAAATATTTGATAGAATATGGGCATTGGATCAAATACACACACTTCTTTGTATTGCAGTTTGTATGTTCCTTCAGCTGCCATTTGTTTGGAATTCCAAGGTGGATTTCTGTTTTTCTGGTTGCAAGGGGGAAGACATTACACCCACTTCAAGGAAACTGGCCCTAACCTTAGGAAGATTCCAAATTGTGCTGAGGGCCGAGGAATCAGGTATTTTGTAACTTCTGGTGTGGATCAGAGAATCCCTTAGATTCCTTGATCTCTTGAAGGAAAAGAGTGGTGTATTTAATTGCATTTTCCCAGCATTCAAGATACACCATTTATTTATTACAATCATTTTCATTTGATTTTAAATGGAATTATATGTAGCTATGCAAATTTACATTTTGGCATTATTCTTTTGCTGTGTTTTCAGTAGAGCTTCTGTATTGTTATTCCTGGCCCGTTTATGTGCTTCACAAAGAGGTTTAAATGGATAAACCCTTGTTTGGAGCTTCTCTGGTAGCAGATCTGCTTGATTCTTAAAGTCAATGAGTCTGTTACAGTTTGGAGTTCAAGATATAATGATTCTTCAAATTCAAAATAATTCTCCATTAGTGCTGTTGTTACGCATTCCATGATGAAGTTTATGGGTATAATGGAGGTCCATGTTCTCATCCCTCCATGACTGTGAGAGTTGTTTCTTGGGGAATGCTGGTGTATAAGGCTTACACATTTAGGGTGATGAGAGGGATAGTGATACCCTCACAAGTGTTCAAGAGGTTCAGAACATCATTGGTATCCTTCAAGAAAGATGGCCTTTCTTGTACCATTGGATTCAGAAAATAATCCAAAAAAATAGACAGAGATTAAAGTACTGATTCAATACAAGATACAGTGGATCTGCCTGAAGGTGGAGTAATTCCCTTATGAATCATAGGGAGAATGTAGAAATACAGGATTTTAGGATTCTTCTTCTGGAGGAACTCAGATTCTTTGGGAGTGATCCACCACAGTGTTTCTGCTGCATGCACCCAAACTCTAATTTTCTTGCACAAAGCCGGCATGGGGTCTGTTCTGATGTGTGTTCAGTGGGTCTCATCTGATAGGAGCCTTAGACACTCTTTACTATAGTCTTCAATGTTCATGATAACAATACCTCCACCCTCATCTGCTTGCTTAATGATGAGTGATCGGTCAGTTGAGAGGGTATTGATGGCCATTGTCCCCTACTTTGATAAATTGTAAAAAGCATTACCCCTTCTATTTTTGAGATTTCCTTTAGAACAGCTTTCTCTAATGTTAGTGCTCCCACCAGCATAGTGGTAAACAGATACTCAGTTTGCTAAGGTGTGTCTAGCAAACAGGCCAGACCTGGGATGAGAATAACCAGATTCTAAGATCAGATATGAATGTGTGCATGAATTTGGAGATACTCTAATCTCTGTCAAGGAAACCCAGCTTCTGGGAGCATGCGGAGTATTGCAGCACCCCCCCAGCAAGAAACAGGCCCGATGATGAAGTATGCCACATAGCTGGGTGAGGGCTATTGCTTTCCCAAAATAAGAATCTCTATGATCTGTGAAAGCTTGTGGACCTGAGTATCAATTTATTCTTTTATCATACAGCGGAACAGCATACCAACTATTGGTATGAATTGATAGTTTAGGGAGACTGTGTGCAGGACAGCGTTAAATATTCTCTCATTTCCTTCAGTTATGGTTCATACAAATCATGAAAAACAACCTTTCGACGTTCTGCATCATAACTTAAGGTTAAGAAACAAAAGGAGTGAAACATTGCTGCTCATTTTGAAAACACTTTAACCAATATGAAACGTGTTTTTTTATGCTGATTTCCCATCTTTATGCACTTGCTCAGTTTGAATTTTGCCTATGGGGGTACCCACTGTAAATTCTGTAGATGCTGGTTTGTCTTGTCTGTAAAATTGCATTTTTTATCATACACCCCAAGGCAGACCCACATCATCTCTCTCTTCAGAATACATCACTGGCTCCCCATCCCCAAAAGGTCCCAGTTTAAAATGCTAACCAACACCTACAGGACCCTGCACAATCAAGGACCAGCCAACATCAACTACAGGTTCAACTTCCACCTACCCCTCAGGCAACTGCGCTCCACCACCCTCTCCCTCTCCCACGCTCCCGCTTCCATTGAAGCAGCAGCGGTAGACCCTCCTTATCCTACCTGGCAGCCAAGACCTATAACCACCTCCCATTCCACCTGCGGACCTCCCCCACCCTGCAGGAATCCAGAAAAGGTCTGAAAACCTGTCTGTTCAACTAACTATACCCAACAGCAGCAACCCCCAGCACCTGGATACCCTTACAGGTGATAATCAGCGCTTTACAAATCCAGTTTAATGATACCCTTTTTATTTAGGGCCAATAAGCATAGGCCATCAGCTCAGCTATGCATGTTCTCCCAGGCTCACTTTTGAAGCTTTGTGTCCTTAGGTTACCCCCTTTCTGGGTGCAAGTAGATAGAGAGTGTCAGATGCACGGGTGACACTCCCCATATATAGTTTCTAGGTGCAGTTTATTGTTGGCACCTGCTCATTGCCCCGTCTGCCCTGAGTTGGCAGTGTATATCCAGACGTGCGTCCCTTGCTCACTTTGCCACTGGATTCAAGCTAGTCTGGCGGAAGAGGGGTGTTACCCCAAAACTGGTCCCAGGGTGCTTATTTCCGGTCCAGGGAACACATGGCTTGGCGGTTTGGGCTGGACTGTTCTCATGGGAAACAGGTAGAAGACTGATTTGCATATAGTTGTGTCTGAACTGGTGTGCCGAAGTGAGCTAAAGAACTATGATGGATTCAACCCAGATCTGTGACTGGGGCTGAGTGTCTGAAAAGTTTCAGTGCTCCGCCCATCATCTCCTTGTGTTTGCTTCATTGCCCCAACTCCTCACACATTCTTTAGTGTTTCTATGATGTCAGGCACAATTGAACACTGTTTAAGTTACTTAAGTTACTGCCAACGAGCCTCATCCCATGTCCTTTTAGCATGGTGTATGGTTACCTTATAACACTAGAATTCTAATTTAGTCAGTGTCTTTTGATCTGATGACCAGGGCTAGGTTTAGCCGTTTGGTTATGCAGTCCTTTGTGTACCACGAAGCTGGCCCCCCTTTTGAGTGCTCAGGGAAATTAATTTCCCCCTTTTATTTACTAGCCCTTAAACTACTTCTGGGTGCAGTAAAGTAGGTGCTTATTCTATCGAAGAGGTGGGAGTGGGCTGAATCTACTTCTGCCATTCCCCCTGCACTTTGGGCGAGGGATAGTAGTTCGAGTGTGCCTGCCACCAGTTCATGCTGTATGCCCATAATCTCATCTTCATATAAGGCTAACTTTTCAGTCTGCGGCAGTCGTTGGATGGAAAGACTTCCTTGGGAATGCTCAGGGAGTGGGTTCCGGTAGGATGGCCTTCCCAAAGTGGCTTCAGACTTAAACAAAGTGGGTTGTGGTCACTATCGGATGTGAACCCCACATTCATGTCGACCACACTTCTCCAGAGCCTAAGATCTAGAAGAATGTGTTGATACAAGATGGGCTACTTATCCTATTGAAGGTATTTGCACCAAGACTGTCAGATGGCGTTCTCCCATTCGCAGCCCTTAGTCCATGCTCTAAGTTTGGGGTGTTTTCCTGGAGTGCAAACTGAGTCCATTTCTTACCTTGGGAGATCTAGGGAAGTAATATCCCACTTCGGATTGTCTTTGCGTGTCCCTACTATGTCATCTTTGTCTAAGGGTTTGAATGTGGTGTTGAAGTCGCCCGCTATTATTAGTCTTGATTGTGGGGTCTCTTGACCAGTAGCTCCTCCAGTTGGATCTCATTGGCCCCACTTCTGCCCTTAGGTCACTAATGAGATGGTGGGTGCCCTGGTCCCAACTGTGGAAATTCAGTGCTGGCTTATGCATCACCTCAAGTGACTGGCGGGTGTTATTTTTCTTCGGGTCCTCCGTTAAATCTAGGAGGGGAGTGAACCTGTGACTGCATGGGAGTGCTAGGACAGGTTGGCTCAATGGATGGGTGCCAATAGGGGTTGGATGGATCTCGCAATGTGTGTTGCAGCTTCCTGTACTCTGTGGGTGGCATTCATGTTGGCACATCTTTTAAACATATAACCGGGGCAACCAGCAGGCTTCTAGTTATTGGTGGGGGTCTGAGTAGCCGCAGTGCATGGTGAGGTCGCTGGTTCAGTGTCTAGAAGGCCTTCGCATTCCTCTAACAGGGAGTCAATGCGGTCTAAAATGCAGTTGCTACCTGCGTGTTTTGCTGATTTCTTGTTTTTTTCCGCTTTCCCGCAGGCCCGCCTCCCATGCCTTCCACTGCTTTCCTTTTCCCCATCACGTTTTGTTGCCCCGTCCAAAAAACTAGCGATAGAGGGGTGCTGGTCTTATACATGCACTTCGCTAAGCACAACCAATAGACCACACTGCAATACACCCCCAGAATTCTAGACCTGCTAACTTTCACTGGCTACAAATAATAAGAATAATTAGAAACAGGGAGAAGAATAAACAAATACCAAGACACCCAAGAAATGTGTCCTTGCGCCGGGGTGGCGAGTTGCAAAAAGGTGACTTGTGGAATCGATACAGTATAGTTAGTCTGTGGGAGCTGTAGACCTAGGCCAAAGCCAAACAAGAAAATAAAGTTGCAGAACCTCGTGGGATGGCAGCTGAGTCCATGGTCCTCCAAAGAATGAAGCACAAAGGGGGTGGCCCTGCCCTGCCTCTTCCTGGAAATGACGGGGAAGGACGGGCCCGCCCTTGGCCTGAGCGTGGCCCACGCAGATGCTTTTATGCGCCTCCTGACGCCAACAATGAAGTGGTGGAGCCTAGGGGCTGTCGTCTCCTACCTTGGGTCGTGGAGTGTCTGCAAATGGTGGGGATATGGTCCATCAAATTTAAGGTTTTCATGCCTAGAGTGTCGGGAAAAAAAATCTTTTAAAGTTCTGGAAATTTAAGCCCAAGTGGTAGTAAGCCAAATGGTAAAGAATTTTCTCACTCTTGTTTCTTAATTTCACCAGTGTCTTGCTTTAGACAGGGACATTAGATTGTCTTCTTTTCTGCCTCTTTTAGTCCATTTTTCCTCTGGTTATCCACCTCCTGTGTGATAACCCTCATAGAAGTGCTGAACAAGGTAAGTATAAAAGCGGTTAGGGTTATATTCTGTATCTCTCCCTTGTCTTTTTATATTTTGAAGCTGTTCATTACAAGTTTGCACTGTTTATCTCTATCTCATCTATCCTTCTTTTTTCCATTTCCTTCCTTAAATTAGCTCTTTCCTTCCTTAAATTGTAAGGGTACTTTGTTCTTGCCCTGCCCCTAGCGTCTTTAGCGTCCTTTCTATTGTTTCTTTGGACCCCAACATTATTTTCCCACCTTCCTCTTCTACATTTATCAATGTCCTCTCTATTCCAGTAGCATAGCTTACCCTTTTTCCTAAGGACATCCTTTCACACACCTGGGTAACAATGACTCTTCTGTTGACTGTGACAGGACTAGGACCTCTAGCAGACATTTTACCTTGGTTTTGTGTGCCGAACTGGTGGGACCCTTACTCTGATCATGCGCCAGCTGCTGGAGTTGTTCAGTGTTTACCGCTAGCTTGCTTGTGCATGGTGTATTCCAGATTCCTGGCAGTGTTCTCCTCTGCATTCTTGTCGTCCTCCCTGCATGCATACAGATAGGTTTTGGGAGTCCTCTTTCTGTTGGATTTCCCCTTATAGTCCTCCTTCTATCCTGTTGGTGTTGTTATCTTCCTGTTGCGTTTTTTCCAGTTCTAATGATTATGTTGCTTTCTTCCTTACATTTGACAATCTGGGTACACTGGCCTCATGGCGCTGTGGTACAACAGGCATGGACTAATGTGGTGGTCTGTGGTTGTTTATACACAGTTAGTTGCCATTTGTTAAGTATCTAGTTTAGTAATGCAAGATTAATTTTCTCCTGCTAAATATATCTGTAGTGTGTTGTATGTATGAATGGATGTGCGCAGGTCATTGCTATTCTTTATTAATTTGGGTTCTTGGTTCACCATTGACTGGCCTATGCAATTTGTTTGCTAGACTGCTTGGTAAGTCAGCTAAAATCCTATGATGTATTACTGTGCACATGATGTTCTGGGTTGTTTCATTTCAATTCATCTAAATGTTTAGATGTATGTTGGTGTGGTGCAGAGGAAGGGGTATTGATTTGACAGTTCTTGCCAAACACACTGTTTACTGATATGACCTACCCGATGGCAACATCACCCGCTCCTGTGACCATAGGAGGATTTACGCTGGTGTCAAGGCATGAAAGAAAAGAAGGCTGCATAGAGGGTTGAACAGAACTTGGCATCTTGGTCAGCCAGGGACATATTATAGATTAGGCTGTTGTAGTGTAATTTGCTGGTCAGACAGCTTGCCTCCAGACGTAGGAGGCGTGGCTCACTTCCTGTTCAGTCCACCTTAGCAACCCAAACCAACATGGCAGCTGGCATGCTGGAGAGCACTTCCCAGTGCGGAGGGAGTGTATATTTACATATTTGCCTTCAGGGGTGTCAGAATTCTGTACAATATTGCTTGGAAATTTGCCAGAAAACGTGTATAAAGAAGTATCTTAGTCACTATGAAAAAAAGATGAAATTAATGACAACCAGGGAGGGACAACCCAGATTCTATTTCAAAGCAACATAAAATAGAAAAGATTAATTACATGGCTATTACTCAATCAGAAGGGATTTTTAAGTTATTCCTGTGTGTATGCCTGGAGGGATCAGGTTTTATATTCTCTGTGGTGCACTTCCAGAGAGCAGTATCAGGAGTTGGCTCTATGTTTCTTGATTCCAGTAATTTTTACATGTACGGATTTGGCACTGCAGAGAGTAGCTTCCCCTAGAAAGGGTGAGATTTTGAGCCAGATATTTTGGGATGTCAAAGTAAATATGCATCTGTCTTCAATCAGGAGCTAGTTGAGAGTGATACGCAGCGAGCACAACTAAGGAAGCAGTGAGCACCTATGATCAGCCATGCTGCTACATTGAGGGTTACCCTCCAGTAATGTATTACCATAGTTGTCTTAATATAACCAGTGATTGCACCAATAACATCTGAACGAGGAATTAAAGGTGTAATATTTTTCAAAAGTCTGAGTTGGGGTACGTTTTGTTGTAGAATGAGAGCTTGAAGGTTGACTAGACTGATCCCAAAAGATTTTGTGCAGTTAATGATTTTGGGTTTACATGCCTTTCAAAGATGAAACTTATAGGTATAGCTGTGTATTGTAAGCATAAGGATGGTAGGTGGGTTTTGTGAGTTTTAGGTTTGTGGTCAGAGGTTTCATGTGCAAGTTAAAAGAGTTGGGGTGCCCCTCAGATGACAGGTGTCAGGTTTGATAGGGTCCTGTTCATTGTAATGTTTTTTAAACTGGTTGTTCAGGTATGAGGAAAAGTGTATTGGGACTGTACCATTACCTCCTTGAGAGTGTTTACTAGGATGTTGTGATTGTATTGAAAGCTTCAGATAAGTTGCTGAGTATAAATATGTAACAATCACGGTTAGCCAAGATATGAAGAGCACAGTCCATTGTCTGTATATTGGATGTTTCAGTGCTATAGGCAGCTCTGCACTTGATTGGAAGTTTTAAAATCATATTTGGTCTTTTGGCAGTATATAATTTTCTCACTATCACATTATACCATAGACACATTATGAGAAAAACCATTTGATACATCAGCCCCCTTTGTTCACAAATCAGTATTAATGTATAGATAGCAGGTCAACTGCCAAACACTTAAGGCTTCAAATATTCAATACAAAATGACAGGTACCTGTGAAATGTATGTTGTCACTATGTACATAAGACAATAGTGAAAGAATGGCACAAACCTTTCCACTTACGAAAGTAGCTTAACAATAAAAAAAATCATAGCTGCAAGATGTCCCATTATTATGAGTAATACCTCCAGATAATCCTGGCTTTTCACATAACTGCACTTTACAGCTGGGGGTTTGCCCCATACTTATAATGTTAACAACACAAAGTTGAGTCCCAAAATAGAATGTGATGTTGAATAAAAAGTCAGAACTAACTTAAAGTGAGAACTTGACCTGGGGACACTTGGCAGCAATAGCATCACATTCAGGTGAAGAGCACAGAAAAGCAGTGGCAAGCATGCTAAAAACGTCTGATTTAAGCTATTTTAAAATACAGGTCTATAAATTAATCCGTCTAATTTAAACTTTTTAACGTTTTGCAAGTTGCTGTGCTTTTGGGAAAATTGATTGAACCGACAATTTCATAATATTCAATAAGGAGTTGGCGAACGCTGCTACTGTGTCCTGAATTGTATTAAAACATTTAATGTAAAAGTTTCTTACTTTCCTAATCCATTAATAGCCCTGTAAACCAGATAGAGCTCCTGGAGAGTGACAGTGTGAGAGAGTGTATATGAGAGAGTCTGTGAGTGTGAGGCAGAGTGAAATAAACATGCAGTCTACCATTAATCCATTGTACACACTGCCAATGGGAAGTCACTGCAGTACTTCTCTTTCAAATTAAGTATGTGCATTATAACAACCCCTGAAATCTGTATGGTAAACACTGGAAAAACAAAGTCAGTTTTTATCTATTTTGGGAGTTATCCCTCAAATAAACACTAATAAGCATTGATTTCAAAAGGTTTGGAAAACACCTGTGAAATCCACAAAAAATAAACACTTAACACAGGAAAGCCTACATATTCTTTTGAATATGAATGAATGGAGCATAATGGGAGACAGTGACATTGTTTTCACCTAGATAGCCAACTATATGGTATAGCTGTGCCTTACCGGATGAACGTAAGGTGGATAGATTTACTCAATCAATCAATCAATCAATCAATCAATCAAAGGCATTTGTAGAGCGCACTACTTACCCGGAGGGTCTCAAGGCGCTTGGGGGGGGGGGCTGCTACTGCTCGAACAGCTAGGTCTTGAGCTTCTTCCTGAAGGAGAGGTGGTCTTGGGTCAGGCGCAGGTCGGGAGGGAGGGAGTTCCAGGTCTTGGCGGCCAGGTAGGAGAAGGACCTTCCTCCTGTTGTTGCTCTTCGGATGCGGGGGACGGCGGCGAGGGCGTGGTTGGTCGATCGGAGGTGGCGTTTGGGAGCGTAGAAGTTGAGGCGGTTGTTGAGGTAGCTCGGGCCTTGGTCGTGTAGGGCTTTGTGTGCGTGGGTGAGGAGACGGAAGGTGATTCTCTTGTTGACGGGGAGCCAGTGCAGGTCTCTCAGATGTTCGGAGATGTGGCTGCGTCGGGGGATGTCGAGGATGAGTCTGGCTGAGGCGTTCTGGATCCGCTGGAGTCTCTTCTGGAGCTTGGTGGTGGTTCCGGCGTAGAGGGCGTTGCCGTAGTCCAGTCGGCTGGTGACGAGGGCCTGGGTGACCGTCTTCTGGTCTCGGTGGGGATCCACCGGAAGATCTTCCGTAGCATGCACAGGATGTTAAAACAGGACGCGGAGACGGCGTTGACTTGTCTGGTCATGGAGAGGGAGGAGTCCAGGATGAAGCCCAGGTTGCGTGCGTGGTCTGTCGGTTTGGGTGCGGTGCCCAGGACGGGGGGCCACCAGGAGTCGTCCCAGGCGGAGGGCGAGGAGCCCAGGATGAGGACTTCCGTCTTGTCTGAGTTCAGTTTCAGGCGGCTGGTTGTCATCCACTCGGCTACATCTTTCATCCCTTCGTGAAGGTCGGCTCTGGCGGCGGCGGGGTCGTTGGTCAGGGAGAGGATCAGCTGGGTGTCGTCGGCGTAGGAGATGATGTTGAGGTTGTGTTGGCGTGCGATGGCCGCGAGGGGGCTCATGTAGACGTTGAAGAGGGTGGGGCTCAGCGAGGATCCTTGAGGGACGCCGCAGATGACTTCGGTGGCCTCTGACTTGTACGGTGGTAGACGGACTCTCTGTGTTCTTCCGTCGAGGAAGGAGATGATCCATTCCAGTGCCTTCTCCTGGATTCCGACGTTGCTGAGGCGATGCACTAGGGTGCGGTGGCAGACAGTGTTGAATGCCGCGGAAAGGTCTAGGAGGATGAGGGCCGCTGTTTCTCCGTTGTCCATCAGGGCTCGGATGTCATCGGTGGCAGCGATGAGGGCGGTCTCGGTGCTGTGGTTGGCTCGGAAGCCAGACTGTGAGGGGTCGAGGGATCCATTCGTCTCGAGGAAGGCGGCCAGCTGTTTGTTGACGGTCTTCTCGATGACTTTGGCTGGAAACGGGAGGAGCGAGATGGGGCGGTAATTCTTGAGTTCGGTGGGGTCCGCTGTAGGTTTCTTGAGTAGGGCGCTGAGTTCGGCGTGCTTCCAGCTCTCCGGGAAGGTGGCGGTGTCGAAGGAGGTGTTGATGATGTCCCGCAGGTGGGGTGTGATGACAGCGTCGGCCTTGTTGAAGACGTGGTGAGGGCAGGGGTCGGTTGGAGATCCGGAGTGGATGGAGTTCATCATGCGGACGGTGTCTTCGGTGCTGATCGGAGTCCAGGCGCGGAGGGTGGTGGTGGGGGGCGGTGGTTCGGTCGTGGCGTGCGTCGGTTGAGTGCTGAAGCTGTTGTGTATGTCCGCGATCTTGTTGTGGAAGTAGGAGGCGAGGGAGTTGCAGAGGTCTTGCGATGGGGTGATGTCGTTGTTTCCGGCGTTGGGGTTGGAGAGCTCTTTCACGATGTTGAAGAGTTCCTTGCAGTTGTGTGTGTTGTTGTCCAGCCGGTCCTTGAATGCAGTTTTCTTGGTGGCGCGGATCAGTTGGTGGTGCTTCCGGGTGGCAAGCTTGAGGGTGGTCATGTTGTCCGGTGTTGGTTCCCTTCTCCAGGCTTTCTCGAGGGCTCGGCAGTTCTTCTTGGAGCTCTTGAGTTAACCGGTGAAACAAGGGGCCTTCTTGCTGCCGGGTCTGCTGGGCGGGGTCCTCAGTGGGGCGAGTTCGTCCGCGCAATTGCTGATCCACTTCGTGAGGTTGTCGGCGGCCTGGCTGGGGTTCGCTGAGCTGGCGGGAGGGTGCTGGCTCAGGGAAGCGGCGAGCTGGTCGGCTGTGATCTTGTTCCAGCTTCTTTGAGCAACCTGTTGCTGGTGGTGGTGGATCGTCGTTCTTTTGAAGGTGAAGTGGACGCAGCTGTGGTCCATCCAGTGGAGTCCGGTGGCGTGGCTGAAGGCGATTCAGAAAAGGGGGTGGTGGTGATGAACAGAGTGTCTGAATTAAGCAGACCACTCTTACCCAGTCCAAAGATCAGGGCTTGATCCATCACCGTTATTTATCTCACTGCACCATCCCAGCTCAGAACCTGGCTATATGCAAATCAGTCTGTCCCTGGCCCAGTGCATCATGGGAACAGGGCAGACTAAACTACCAAGCCAATTCTTCACCAGAAAGGAGACAAGCTACCGGGGACCGGTTTCTGGCATTTCAGCCGTCTTCGGCCCGGCTTGCTTGAATCCTGATGGTGCAGTGAGAAAGGGACTCATGTCTGAGTATACCCTGCCACACCTATAGTGGCCAAAACGATTCAGAAAAGGGGGTGGTGATGAACAGAGTGTCTGAATTAAGCAGACCACTCTTACCCAGTCCAAAGATCAGGGCTTGATCCATCACCGTTATTTATCTCACTGCACCATCCCAGCTCAGAACCTGGCTATATGCAAATCAGTCTGTCCCTGGCCCAGTGCATCATGGGAACAGGGCAGACTAAACTACCAAGCCAATTCTTCACCAGAAAGGAGACAAGCTACCGGGGACCGGTTTCTGGCATTTCAGTGGCTGAAGGCGATGTCTTTGCTGGATGAGAAGACGGCGTCGAGTGTGTGTCCGGCGAGGTGGGTGGGGGTGGACACCAGCTGCTTGAGACCGAGGTTGGCGAGGTTGTCGAGCAGGGTGATGGTGTTGCGGTCGTTGTTGTTCTCCAGGTGGAAGTTGATGTCCCCCAGGAGGATGTAGTCAGCGGAGGGGAGGGCATGCGGGCTGATGAAGTCGGCGATGTCCTCGCTGAATTGTGTGCGTTGTCCCGGGGGTCGGTAGATCAGGGTGCCTCTGAGGGTGGTTTTGGGGTCGGTGTGGATCTGGAAGTGCAGGTGTTCGGCGGTTGTCAGGGTGTCGTCGGTGTTGGTCTTGATGCGGATGGTGTCCCTGTAGATGATGGCGATGCCTCCTCCAGTCTGGTTGTTGCGGTCTCTTCAGGTGATCTTGTAGCCCTCAGGGATGGCGATGGCGATGTCGGGCGCTGAGGAGTCGTTCATCCAGGTTTCCGTGAGGAAGGCGACGTCAGGGGCTGTGGTGTTGAGGAGGTTCCAGAGTTCGATGGCGTGTCTGTGGACGGAGCGGGTGTTGAGGAGGATGCACTTCAGGTGGTTGCTGCTGGTGTTCGGCTTGGCGGGTGTTGGTGCGGGACCGGTCCGGATGCAGGTGAACTTGCAGGCGTGGCAGCTGAAGGGTCCGTGGGTTCGTCTCGGGGTGGCTTGGTAGCATCCCGGGATTCGGCCGGTGTTGAGTGCGTTGAGGGTGGCGGCGTCGTAGGTCCGGCGGGTGGGCTGGTGTCTGCGGGACCCAGCACAAGCCATAGCTCATGCAGCCCACCATGCTCCTAATCCCAATTTTGTATTGGCACAGTCACATAAAAACAGCTGAGAAGATAACAAAATGGCATATTTTGGGTGTCAACTGGAACATTTTAATTATGTTTCACTTTAGCTAGAACCACTGGGACAACCCACTTTAAAAAATGTGTATTCTTTTTTGGTATGCTTACTTTACCACGCAGCTACTTCTAAGTGGTACCTTTAACAACCTGACTTGATCACACTGAGCAATATTTAATGTTAAATTACATAAGCATTTTGTGTGTGTGCATCCATATATATTTACTGAATAAACAAAGGTTAGAGTGAAAGTACATTTAGGAGTTGAAATACGGTAAAAATAAGTGCTTAAAAAACAAGAAGTCTCTGAAATTTATTGGCCTAACTATAATTTTTAAGCACTCCCTGCACTGCTTATGACCACCCATAATACATCACTCATGACATGTTAAATTACATAATTGATGACATCACTGAAGTTATCTTAAATGACACCAATGATAACATCACTGATGACATCATACATACAATTATTGTGACATTTTCCAATAGAGTTTGTGGACTTGAAGTAATTCAACACACAACACTACTATTCACCTTACTAGGATTACCCTCTTAAAGACTGTGCTTGGCCTTTATTTTAAGTCAAGTGGTTGGCAGGTTTATATTTGCCGCTGTAAAGACACCTTCTGTCAGGCCATAGGGACCACCCCCCGTAGTTTAATAAAATTCACTACACATTCCTAAGATGGCATAATGGCCTAAACTTTAGAGTCAGTCTTACAATACCAGTATAAGATAAACCACCTCTAACTGAGACATCACTAGAAGCGGGCAGGGAAACAGATCAAAATATTGCTCCCTTCCGGAGGCAGCAGCATAAGTAGCTGCTCCCTGAGGGCAGGAGCAAAGATAGTTCCCGCTGCATCCTGGGAATGGGTTGGGGCCGGGGGCTCCCCCTGTGGCCCCCAACAAGTGTATGGTGGGAGCCCTGGGTGGGCACCTGGGCACCCACCTTTTACAGTGTGGACCCTGGGAGATGTGGGTTTCAGGGCCCATAACAGCTCTGGAGGGGGACTGCATGGCCCCCCTTCCCCGTATTTTAAGGAGTGACCCTGGGGAATGGGGTCCCCAGGGCCAAACAAAGCACAGGGAGGGGAGCCAAATGGCCCTCTTCTCCTTTATGAAAAATGGCCCTGGGGGATGCTGTCCACAAGGCCTAATAAGGCTTGGGTAGGGTTCCACTTGACCCCTTCTCTACTTTAATTGAAAACAATGGTTCTGTGACTTCCGGTCCCCAGAGCCTAACAATGCTCGGGGAGGTGAGCAACCGCCCGCCCCCTAATTAAGACCTAGGGGATCGGTGCTCCCAGGGCCCATGCAGCCCCCTCCCAGTATTTTTACCAAGTGTTTTTATTGCAATTTACAATAAACAATTACATGAATTCGAACAGCTCAAGCATTACATGTATTTGAATAGAGAATTGGTTTGACGACAAGGGCAGGTAGTACTCAGGTGTGTCTGAAAAGAGGGTGGGCCACATGTGGCACATAATACAACAAATGCTTAGGTCGTTAGTCTTCTCTAGTAATTTGACAGCATGTTCCTGAGCTGGGCGAAGAGAAAACATGGCAGAAGCTGAGGGGCAAGTTGGGCCCAGGGCACTGTTGGTTGAAACTCCCAGTTAATCGGTGTGTGGCTGCAAAGTGAGTGCTATTGTGCTCAGGGTGGTATATCTGATGTAGGATCTCCGGGGGCACGCCAAAGGGGAGGGGGGGGCGGCAATATCTGAGGATGGCAGGAGTGGGAAATGGCATAGTAATGTGCCAATGGCACTGGTGATGGGCAAGGGACCCTGGCGGCTGGGGGATGGCAGGCCGGGATTCAAGGGGACAGGTCATCGTTCCAAGTTAACTGGAGAAAGTGGTTGAGGGGGTTTTCCACGTAGGTGAGATGGGATGAATGCATAGGGGGCGGACCTCCTTGAAACGCAGGGCCTTGTCCTCGCCCCCTCCTTCATTGCAGTGCTCTGTGCCAGGCCTCAGGTGTAGGGTCGTAGCTGAACTGCCAGTGTAATGTAATGACCCATTTGGCAAGGAGGAGAGAGAGGCTATCAAAACTTGCCTTTACTGCTATGCGTTTCTCATGTTTGAAAATGCCCAGAGTGCAGGTTTCCCATGTGGCCACATCTGCAAGTTCCATCAATGCTCAGATTATAGTGTTACATCAAAAAAAGGGGGAGAAAGAGGGTAGGACCAGGTTCACCATCCTATCATTAGCACTAATCAAAAAAACTTTTGTAAGACAAAAGTAAGAAACCTGGCCGGTAGATAGTATTCACAACGCTCATTGGGGTTGGAATATCTGTGTGATGTTGGTAGAAAGAAAAAGATATTTCTTTCTTGAGTCCCCTCACTCACCAGGGTTTCCCCACGGTGACATGCTAATCATCATTGGGGCCATCCTAGTCCTCTACGGACTGAGGCGTGCTACGACTTGCGAACTACGTAGGAGCACTTTTTATGTGATAGACTATGTGTGGTGCAAGTGGTGTTTGTGAATATGGAGTTGTATGATCTATGTGGGTTAAAAATACCTGCCTAGTGAGCTGTAAATGATTTATTCTTGCTCCTGGGTGGTATATTAAAAGTGGGGTAGAGAACTAGGGTCCCTACTGTCAATGAGTTAGGTATGCCTATTCACTTGTGTCAACATGTTTCGAGATTCCCCTATCTCTTCTTCAGGACTACACAGGGACCAGCCCTGTGTACGCCACTTCTAACCAGTGCTATATTAAGGAAAAAGTGAATAAAATTAAAGAAATTAATGCTGCAATAATAAGGCATGCATTAGTACATACGTCTTAATGGTCACATTGTACATTGAAATGGGACCTAACTCTGCGTCATGGTCTGCTGAGGAATGCTCGTATCCTGCCCAAATTTGGTAATCAGGAATACGTGGCTCATTCACCTACAAGGCTCCGAGCCTTAAATGATGTACTATTTGAGGTTATAAGCAATGCATGGTGAGGGCACAAGTTATAGTTAGGTCTGTTTAATATAACTGAAAGATTTTTGTGTTTTTTAGTTCCAGATATTAATGTTGTGACTGCCATATTCACCTAACTATAACGTTGATTTAACCTTTGTTTTTTTCAGTGAATTTGTAAGGTTTTGTTTTTAAAAAACAGATCTTTTAAGTGCACCTAACTATAACATTACTTTAACCGTTGTTTTTTTCAACCAGACCCTATGATAACCCCCTCACAGTTAGCCAAACCATGCTGCAGACGGCCTTGGGGCATGCCTGGTGTGGGGTGAGCTGTAGGGCCTTCATTGCAGCCAGGCCCGGCTTCATGCTCCCCGCAGGCAGCCACCATAATGCTTCACACAGCCTTTGGCTATATGTAGCGGGGTGTTAGTCACAGGTACTGTGGCCAAAACCCCAGAAGGCTGCTAACCCTACACCACGCTCAGCCTTTGGGTGTGCCTGGCATGGGGTGAGCTGCAGGTCCTGTCTTGCAGCCAGGCCTTGCTTCCAACTCCCTGCAGGCAGCCAAACCCCACATTGCACACAGAATTTGGCCATGCTAGGCCATGGTGCCAACTGCCAAACCCTCAGCAAGCTGATATCCCCACACTGTGCACATCCTTTGGTGTGCGTAGTGTAAGGTTGTCCTTTATTCCTCTGGGACCTCATCCCCAACCATTAATTGTGCCAGGGCCCCATTCCCAGAGCCAGGTCCATTAAGAAGGTGAGTGGGCAGTGTGGCCTTCCTACTCAAGCCTTCAAAGTCCCCGGGGATTTCCATGCCCCAGTGCCAAATACTGGGAGCCCACTGCAGGGACACAGCAGTTTCCCCACCCGCACCGATGCAGGCAGTGAAACTTGTGTTTGCTCCCACCTGGCGGGAGCATTTTCTAACCTCCCACCAAATGGACACAAACACATTGAGCTTTAAAAATACCCTTGCTGGCTGAGAGCAGCCGTGTATTCTGTTTCCCTGCTCGTACTGACATGTGCAGGGAAACAAAACAAGAAATTGCTCCTATATGGAGGGAGCAGCACAAATAGCTGCTCCCTCCGGGCGGACCAATGCCGGCTCCTGCAGCATGCAGGGAGACAGCTATTGCCTCGGAAGCCCGGGGTCTCCCCCACAGCCCACAACATTATGCTTGGTGGGTGTGCTCGGTGGGCACAGTGATACCCCTCTTTGGTAATTCAGGCCCTGGGAGATGTGGTCCCCAGGGCCAAAAACGGCTTGGGAAGTGGGTCCCCAATGCTTAATGAGACTTCTCCCCA
This sequence comes from Lissotriton vulgaris, assembly GCF_964263255.1. NCBI lineage: Eukaryota > Metazoa > Chordata > Amphibia > Caudata > Salamandridae > Lissotriton > Lissotriton vulgaris. The sequence goes on along the minus strand of NC_141685.1, from coordinate 1,879,833,419 downwards.
GAGCCTTATTTAATGAACATATTAAAAATCTTTTTATTGAATAGTAACTCTGTATGCAGATGACAGCTGACGAGTTTTGTTCAGTATGTTTCAAACACGTTTTTGGGCTCTGCAGAAAAGGTTTCTAACAGGTCATAGATTCTACATAGTAGATTATATGTATTGTAAGCAGCCTTGAGTTATTAGGCAGAGTTGTCGCAGCATGACAATTATTACATAACATAGAAGACTGTGCGCACCAGGTACTAACCTATGTAGTTGTGCTTATTTTCCTTGAGGAGTTGGGCTATCTGTAAAGCTTTCACCACAATATGAAAGCTGCAGTTAGTGTCATCTTTAGCACCTTCAGACCTTGTTTATTGTAAGTGAATATTATCTTTTTTGCAAGTTTTGCATAGAGCGTACACTGTTCATTGTAGATACTTTTTGATTACTCTGTGGTGTATTTCTCATGAGAGTTTCACTATCTACAAATAATGTGTACAGAGTAAACTCTCTCCATAGAGTAAACAGTGCTTACAGCAGCCAGTTTTCTACTCATATCCACTTCATTTCTCAATGTAGGTTTGGTGACTGTCAGATGTTTCATGCAGATAAAGGCTGTCTGTAGTAGGTTATTAAGTTTGGAAGAAGAATTGAGCATCTTGAGGGACTTGGCTTTCTCTGAAAGGGTTTCCTACATATCTGTGGTTGATTGTTAATGTGAACTAGGCTACCCATGAAGTGCAAGGTATAGGGTTAATATTTCACATAACCCATGCTTGCTACACCCAAGGGAGTTGTATCGTGATGGCATTAATGATGCTTCATATTATTCTGAGTGTAAATATTGTTAACTTATATACCCTCAGAATATTATGAAGCATTGTTAATATTTGTGCTACTTTGGCAGATGAATCAGTGGCCAACAATGATGTTGATAACGTCCCATGGGATGGGCTGAGACATGAGAAACTATTTTCCCTCCCGCTAATGACAAAAAAAGATATTAGAGAACTTATAAAAACAATAAAATCCAGATCCCCGCTTAATCTGGCACCTCTTGGCATACTGATGAAAGGTGTGTGAGAAAAGGAGGTATCCCCGACTAAAGTTCCTAACTCGGGATCACTATATTATTTGTAAAGACAGAAATTTAGGAACAAGGATTACAAGTGGACCCAAACTGACAACAGAGAGTACTGACTATGGATTAACAATACACACTATAGCATGTAGTTAAAAAATGCTTTATTTAGTAATAATATTATAGATCTAATTTTCTAACATTCATTGATTTAGATCCAACAATTAGTTTCTTGTTGTGCACTTTGTAATTTTTATATGTCATTAAACAGAAAGCATGGCTAAAAATTGATTATAATAAATTTTTAGCCATGTTTTCTGATTAATATTAATTACTTTTTGTATTTTTGTATCTTTTGGATTTACCAATGAACTGTATATTTATATTATAATGCATTGTGACAAATGGGTTTTCGGCCCGAAAGTAGCATGAAAACAGCATTACTAATGTTCACAGAAAATTGAATAAAAGCCTTGATCAAGGAAGCTCAGTGGTAGTTAAGCTGTAAGACCTAAGCTCAGCCTTTGACACAGTATACCACCCAATCTTAATTCAGAGACTAGAAGAGGCCGGAATTACCAACACAGCGCATCCGAGCAGGAGACCAAGGAAGCTCCTTGGAGCAGCGGAGCCATCAGCAGGAGCGCTGCTTGTGCAACTTGTGCAGCTGCTACTGATATAAAAAGTTGAATCTGAAGGGATCTCTTCACGCCACATCAACCTCTTGAGAGCCATATATCTTCTTTTCGCTGTGCATAACAGGAACTCAGTTGAACAATAGAGAAAGCATCAGTTCACCAAAGAGCTCCTATCTTAGATGGATAAAAATGATTGACAGCCTACCTGATGCCGGGAGAGTCCTGAGGTGGGGGCCAAGTCTGCTGTGAGCTGGGCGAACCTGATGGGGAGTGGGAGAGTGCTGGACTACACTTATCAAGCTCCCTTGCTGCCACCATCACCGTCGCAGTGCCAGGAGGCGCCTACAAAGGCAGGCCGAGACCCACGCAGTGTGGGACGTCCGCTGGAGGAACACGGATGAAGCCCAGACCAAGGTCGGCCCCGTCTGACCCTGTCCGAGACTGTGTGTGACTGGGCTGGGCCCCATCTTTTGGCCTTGTGACTTGGACACTCGGGATTGTTGGTGGTGCTGCAAGTAGCCCGGCTAAGTCCACAACCGATTAAGACCACAAGACTCTCTGGCAGTAATCGAAGTGCTGCCTAATACGAAGTGCTGCTGCGCAGAGGGAGGAGGGAGGAGGGTCTTGACCCATAACCTCGCTCCCATTCCTCTAGAGTCCTGGCCATTGTGACATTAACAAATTAACACTTAATAAGCTGGATAATAGAAAGTTTTAGTTAGGGTCTGTGGAGCATACTAGATATTAATGCACCAGTTACAACTATAGATGTGTGTATAATAGTGTGTGTCACGGTTATTGTTTTATATATTTTGTGGGATAATTAGCATGAATTGAGTGATTTAATTTTTATCAGATTTTACAGGCTCTTGTTGCTCTTACTGGTGCCTGGCCATTCTATTACTTATTTTACCGTTTGCCTCGAGGTAGTTGTGCATATACTTTGCATGCCCTGTTCTTATGGCACTACTTGCACTTTATATACTTAGCATTTAGCATATCGTAATCTTGCACACCGTAGGCATCGTGCCAGGTTTTCTTTGGATCCTGTCACGTATCCTCCTATTAATGATATAGTACTTTTGCCCAGTATGTCGAAACGTAAACTACAAAATTACATAAAACTGTAGCTGATTCCCCTTGCTCCACTATTGACTCCTGTCTTGTGAGGGCGGTTAGTGCTATTAATGTTGAAATAGATAGGGCGGAACGCCGCCTTTCATTAGGAGTAGGTACAGTGCTAGAAGATGTTACAGGATTGGAAGTAGAGTCCACTCTAAGAAATTAACAAGACACTACTCCAATTGTGAATTCTGGTATCCCAGACCCTGGCCCAGATCATCCTGTATCCACTGAAGTGTTATGTTTACTCTCACCCAATGGTTCACCTACACCGAAAAGGAAAAGGAGTTGTAGAAAAACCCAGCAAAAACCTGGGACAATTCATAAAGTAAAAAAAGGCCCACCATTGAATTCTTCTGCTAAAACAGTGGAGAAACCTTCTAGTTTAGGATCTCTGTACGATGAGCAAGTTAACCCCATCATAGCTGTTTTAACACTTAAACTAGAACTTTTTACCAAACCACTCCATGACAAAATAGATAAACTTAATGGAGAAATTATTAAATTTAGCAGTCTACTTAAACATACTATCGAATTGCCAACAGAGAATGTGAATGGGCAAAAGGGGGGTCTACAAGATCGCCAAAAATTAGGATCATCGACTGCTAATCCATTAACTAGCGTCCAATCCGTTACTGACAGGAATGAGTGGGCCTGGGAGGAGCAAGGCTTTAATCCCTGTGCACCTTAAACAGGTGCCAAGTTAATCCCTTTAGGCCCCAGACAGAATGGGACAAGGAGTAACCGTCCCTGCGGTACCAGAGGGGACAGGACTTCAAAAGTAGAGATAACCCAGGCCCCTAAACATTTGTCGAAGAAAGAGGACATAGAGGGAAGAAATGGGAGATCAATTAACTTACCCCCAGAATGCTGTCCATAAGTGGCAGTCTTGGTGAATGCTCCTCAACTTGACCCTGCTCAAAGGGAAACACACTTTTCCCTGAAAAACAAAGTGGTGCATTGGTTAAACCGAAAATGTGGTTATCCTGTGAACCATGCAGATCAGATACTCATCACCAGAAGAGTAAACTGGATCAAACCCCTAAGGAAAACCTTGCAAGGTTATTGTGTAATTATTAATTTCAGGACAGAGCAGCTGCTTTACCACATAATGATTCTAAAACATTACTTCTCCCCTTGGGCTTCTTTTATAGACACCTAAGGCCCCCACCCAATATGGGAGCAGACCAGGAGCAACGCAGAGCCAACTTGGTAATGTTACCCCAGCCGCACTACGCACTACCTATATTTAATAGATTCCAACCGCTCAGTACACAAAAGGAAAATGACTGACAAAGCATTGCCCGCCCGCCCAATGGGAAGGCGGGCCTCAATGGTATTGGGCAGTTTGTGTGTAGGGCGGTTAGTAGGTGCGGTGCTAAATGCGGAGGATAACATAAACTTGTCTGCTGCAAACATACTAAGGGCCTCATTAGGATGGCGGTTAATCAACATCCTCCGGGCCGGCGGTGGCTTGCGGATTCACCGCTGTGGCCACATAAAACACCCACCGCCAGATTAGGATGGCGGTGGGAATGCGTTGGAACCAGCGGCGGATGGCAGGTCCATCCGCCGCTGATCCACGGGTTTTGGAGGGTTATTTGGTGGCGGTGTCTGCAAGACACCATCAGCCAAATTAGGAAGCATGCATCCACGGTTTTTCCGCCGTGGAAAATCATATGGACTTTTGCTTCTGTGGGGTGAAGGAGGGGTGGGGGTGCACATGGGGGGTACCTATGGTACCCCCCTGCATTTGCATGCACAAAGCGGCAGGCACCGCAGGGTGCCTGCCGCTTTGTGCATGTAAATGTAAAACATGCTTTTTTAACCTTGAGGCGGGTGCTGCTTCAAGCAGCAACCGCCGCAAGGTTAAAGATCCAGGATGTGACCGCCAGGGTGGCGTTCACATCCTAATTTCACTGGGGGGACCGCCGCTGCCGCTGTGGACGGTCCCTCCACCCCGGGGGTGGCGGACGGACGCAGGTCTGTCCGCCATCCTAATGAGGCCCTAAGTTGGGAGCAAGGGGTTAATCCAGATGGAAATACAGGGCAATTAATGGAAAAAGCTATTATCTCTTCCACATTGGACTCCCTAATTAGTGAGACTGAGGGCAGCGTATGTATAAATACCCAACCTGAAGTTAATGCAGGTAGCCCCCCAGCTAATGGGTTTACCATAGTCTCCTAGAATATAGCCGGACTGGCAAATAAAAGGGATATGTTGAGTTGGTTGGATTTCATCAATAAACACAATATAATATGCCTCCAGGAAACCTGGAGTACTGATCGTGTTTACTTTGAAGAGTTCACATCATATGATCTACCAGCATTGCATTCCTAGCTGTCAAACAAATTGCCCCAGGAAGTTAAAAGGCTTATGAACGTAGGGTATCATTCGCAGATATTATGGTTATACCATAAAGACAGACAGGATGTCCTATTGATAAACTTCTATAATAATTTATTTGATTCTACCCGTCATAAAGTAGTTATTGAATTAGAGACGGAAATAGGTAATCTGGGCAAAGAAGTAAATATCAACTTCCACGTTGTATCAATCAATCAATCAATCAATCAATCAATCAATCAATCAATCAATCAAATAATTTGTAGAGCGCACTACATACCCGCAAGGGTTCAAAGGCGCTGAGGGAGGGTAGGGGGGGTGCTGTTGCTATTGGTCGAACAGCCAGGTCTTGAGTTGTCTCCTGAAGGTTAGAAGGTCTTCGGTTTGTCGTAGGATAAGGGGGAGAGTGTTCCAGGTCTTGGCGGCGCGGTGGGAGAAGGATATGCCTCCGGCTGTGGTTCTACGGATGCATGGGATGGTAGCCAGGGAGAGGTCTGCGGAGCGGAGTTTCTTGTTGGGTACGTAGAAGGAGAGTTGACTGTTGAGGTAGGCTGGGCCGGTCTTGTGGAGTGCCTTGTGTGCATGGATCAGGAGCTTGAAGAAGATTCTTTTGTCGACAGGGAGTCAGTGCAGGTTCCTCAGGTGGGGGGTGATGTGGTCGCGGCGCGGGAAGTCAAGGATCAGGCGTGCAGAGGCATTCTGGATTCTTTGCAGTCTGTTGATGAGCTTGGTCGGGACGCCGGCGTAGAGGACATTTCTGTAGTCGAGTCTGCAACTGACTAGGACCTGGGTGACTTTTTGCCTTGTGTCTGTCAGGATCCATCTGTAGATCTTGCGGAGCATACAGAGGGTTTTGAAGCAGGCGGAGGAGACAGAGCTGACTTGTTTGGTCATGGTGAGTTTCGAGTCGAGGATGACTCCCAGGTTGGTTCCTGGTTGGTGGGTGCGGGGGGTGTCCCTAGTGATACGGACCACCAGGAGTTGTCCCATGCTGAGGGGTTGGGCCCAAGGATGAGGATCTTCGTCTTGTCTGTGTTCAGCTTAAGGCGGCTATCCTCCATCCATTCGGCGACGGCCTTCATTCCCTGGTGGAGGTTGGATTTGGCGGTGAGGGGGTCCTTGGTGAGGGAGAGGATCAGTTGCATGTCGTCGGCGTAGGAGATTATGTTGAGGCCGTGATGTCAGGCGATGCGTTTGAGGGGTGCCATGTATACGTTGAACAGTGTCGGGCTGAGGGAGGATCCCTGCGGGACGCCGAAGATGATCTCGGAGGCTTCAGATCGGAACGGGGGAGGCGGACTCTCTGGGTTCTGCCGGAGAGGAAGGAGGAGGTCCAATCGAGGGCCTTGTCTCGGTTCCCTGCGTCGTTGAGTTTCAAGTTTAAGTTTATTATGTTTTTGGCTCTCAAAAGAGGGCCACATAAAACAATCACATAGTTATACACCACTAATTACAATAAAAATCACAATTAAAAACCAAAATAGAAAATCACATCTTAAACACTGGCTGAACAATTATCCAACAACATCTCTAGGTATCATTAATAAATATCTAAAAATCCCTTAAAAAAGTTATACATTTTGAAGCAGAACATTTCATTAGGTGGACAATAAAGTGCATGGAAAAAAGTTTTTACATTTAGGATTCCTAATTGTAGACAAATAGATTTTAACCATTTAGAGTGCAGTGGACGTAATGCAGGACAAATGAACAAAACATGATTTCGGTCCTGCACTGCATTATTACAGAGGTTACATACTGGAGATGATCCGTACCACTTTGCTAAGAGAGAATTTAGAGGAAGCAAATCATGTCTTAAAAGGTACCATAGCCTACGGACTCTATGAGGGATATTCCAAGAGAGGTACTGCTGGGCCTGCTTTAGTGAGTACGTGCTTAAGAGTGAATCACTACCCTTTTTTCCGTGTAGAGCAGTCATATCTAGTTTAAAGCAGAGTTCCCAAGATGCATATTTCAACTGAGACTTTAGTTGAGAAGGAGAAAGTAAGAACAAAGTACTTGCATCCAACTCTAACATTGTTACCGCTTTTCTAAAGTTTTTTACTAATAGGGAAAACTCGTTTAAATTGCCCAGTAGTTCGTTTTTAATATATCCCCGTAAGGAACCCGATTTGCCTGTGGCCAAACAGGCCACCCACCTTACTAGGGCAATCAACCCCTGTACCCAACAGCTCCGGAGGCCGAATTCCAGCCTGCATGATGACACAGAGCAAGCTGTATTAAGGGAAGAAATTCTTCTTAGTACCTTTCCTTCCATTACCTGCAAGAATCCCCAATGCCTTAACTCCACCAATTCTATTCCATACAGTAGAGTTGCAGGGATTTTTGCTCTATATACTTCCAAAAATCGTGCAAAGTGTCTTTTTCCTGTAGCAGAATACAAGGAACATAACCCCATACCATGAGCCAATGCTTTACGCGAATTATGCTCAATATGGGGTTTCTCACTTAGGTTTGCTGAGATTATTTTACCTAAGAAGGTGTAAGTTTTAACCACCTCTAGTGTCTGTCCTCCTATAGCCCATCCAAAGTTTTCAGACCTACATTTTTTCCTTCCAGAAATGCACATGATTTTGCTTTTAGAAGCATTGATCTTCATAAAATGTGCTTCTGCAAATGAATGTAATGCTTGCAGGCGATTAGACAAGCCCTTCGGAGTTAAGTCTAAGATGAAAATATCATCCGCATACATTAAAACCGAAATGGATGTACCTCCAATTACCGGGGCTAACCCACCACATGCAGCAATGGAAGCAGGTAGGTCTGAAGTATATAATGAAAACAATATAGGGGCCAATATACACCCCTGTTTTAATCCATTCGGAGATGGGATAGTCTGTGAAAGGCCCCTTTCTCCGCCTTGTAACACCTTACACCATGTGTTCGAGTGAAGGGATTTTACAAGTTCGAGTAGCTGTGGTGGCATACCCAATGCAGCGAGCTTTCTCCACAGCGTCGGACGGTCCACCTTGTCAAACGCTGTGGAGAAGTCTATGAATGCCGCATATATTCCACCTCCTCGAGCTCGAACATATTTGTCCACAATCACTTGAAGAGCTGTTAAATTATCAAGTGTACCATGCTCTTTACGGAACCCAGTTTGTTCCAGAGGTAAAATTCCATTTGCCTCCACCCAATCAGTGATTAATATTAAAAGACATTTAGCAAAAACTTTCCCTATGGAATCCAGTAAAGCTATTAAACGGTAATTCATGGGTTTATCCCGCTCTCCCTTCTTAAATATGGGTATTAGTATACTTCCTCTCCAAGATGTAGGAACTAATCTCAATAAGAAGCAGGCTTTAAACAAAGGAAGGAGAATCCTACTCCATGAGGTGACATCTTGCTTCAGTACTGAAATGGGCAACTCGTCCGGACCCATTGCTCCGGATGAGCGCATACTCTTGATCACGGAAGCAATGGATTTCTCAGTCGGGAGCTCCATAGTATACCCACTATCCAAGACAGGGTCACAATCTTCACCCTCTAAGCCATTAGACGCATACAGATTCGATATAAATGAAATCCAGACATCTTCAGGAATAGAGATGGGAATAGGGGAAGTTCTTGCACCACATCCCTTACCAATTATGGACCAGAATTCTCTAGATTTACCAAAGACAGAAGCCTCCCTTAAACTAATCCAGAGTGAGTCTTCTTTTTCTTTTTTTAATTTTGTTCTCAGTCTAGTCCTCCTTCTTTTTAGTAAGGCTAACTTATGATCATTTTCCCTAGATCTAAATAGGAACTGTTGCCTCACAAGTTTATTTATTTCTTTATTTAAGGGTAATAATATACTAGGAACGAGGTTCACTTTCCTAGGATATCTTGGCTTCTTTGCAGTCGCAGTAAGCTTCTTCATAAAGATTTCAAAATGTAAGAATTCACTGCCCTGCCATTCTTTTAGTTCAAGTAAAGTTTGTGCAAGAATGTTTTGCACATCCTTCATAGTGGTAGGGTTCCAGAAGCATTTTCCGGAATTACAATGGAAAGAGACTCCTCTATTACTTAAAGACCAAGAATCAGTGTCAGGAGGTTGTAATGAGACAGTTATACTGATCACGTTGTGGTCGCTCAAGGAAGATTGAGAAATCATTATGTCCTGAATAAAGGAGAAAGTGTCATAGTCCGTAATTACATAATCCAGGATGGATTCACCCTTAGGGGACCTATGAGTGAAATTAGCGCGAGTATCAGATGGCATCCTACCATTTACAATTAACCCCTCTAGATAGCTAAGTTCTTCTAACAGTATCTTTCCTCTTTTGCTAGTTTTTGTTTTATTAAGAAAGATTGATTGGGGTATATTGTATGCCTCTTCCTTAGACTTATTTCTAAACAAGTCTATGCTTGAGTTAGAAACTTTGCTATTTAAATCACCCATGAGTAGAATATAAGGGGGCTGGTCAAGCTCTAATAGTTGTTTAACATAAGAAAACATTCGCTTCAAAACAATACTAAAAATATCTTCAGGTGGAATGTATGCATTGATAATTACCAGAAAGGACTGGCTACCTACACTAGCTAGATTATTAATAGTTATTGCTTGAAAAAGGTTACTTGTGTCAACATAATGGGAAAATTGCTATTGTAATGAATTAGACAAGAGGCAAGCAATACCGCCTTTTGCGTGACCTTTTTTCGATGGTGTAGCTGCAGCCTCAAGCACACAATAATCTTTCCCCCCCGTATAGGATATTTTTACGCCAAGTTTCTTGAATGCATATCACATCTGCATTCAGGGAAAATAGGAAATCAAGTTTCTCTGGTCGATTATGTAACCCTGCTGCATTCCAGGATATGACTTTTAAGTGACTGTTAAAGATGTTGAAACAGTCTTGGATTATTCGATATATTATTAGATAAAACTCCTAGCAGCCAGTTCCACCGATGATTATCCTCAGTTGTAGGAACAGTCAGGTTCATGGGGATAGGAAGTACCTGGGAAACCATACGTTTACCTCTAGAGACCCAGATTATTAGGTCTTTATTGTGTGTAGACGGGTTTCCTGCCTAAAACCCAACTTTGTGGTCCCTTCTCTAAAGAAAATATCCTTTCCATTATGGAAAACGGGTAACACATCAATCCCTCTACATTGAAATGATTCCGCCTGTTGAAGGACAAGGTTAGCAATTATTTTAGAACAGAATTTTACCCGTACTCGTAGCCCATTTTCAAATCTTATTAAGGAAACCAAGTTAATGTCACTCGACTGAATAAGTTTTAAACTTTCAATATCCTTAAAGCAATTAAGCAACCATGACCTGTTTAAGTATAAGTCAGAATCAAATAAGGGCAGAAAGTCCAGTGTCAAAGTATCCACATAAGAATTAGGGGCTTTAAAAAATACAGGGGGAGAGTTTGTGGCCACAACAACCGGCAGCCGAAAAATAGGCGCTGATGGGTTAAGTGTCCCTGTTGCAACAGGAATAGTTCTTGTCACCTCTTCTATTGAGGCTAGGGGCACTAATTGACGAGGGACTACCCCAACATTAGCATGAACATCAAGAGGACCTTCGACTACAGAACCAGTAGTGCAAGCAGCAACCTTATCAGAAGAAGTGTCCAGTAAAAAGTTATCTTCAATTTCTACAACATCAAGCACTTGGATCACTGAAATATTATCGACGGTCACATTATCGACTTGCTAAAATATCGTTGAAAAATTATCGACGACAAAAATATCGACTTTCTATACTTATTACACAAACTACAAAAATATCGAGTCAAAAATATCGAGTACTTACAATATCGAGTACATAAATATCGCCTTAATAAATATCGACTACAAATATATCGTTTTACATGAAATTAGCCCTAACACTACAAAAATATCGACAACTAAAATATAGACTACTAAAATATCGTTTTTTTAAAAATATCGAGTTCATTTTTGTACCCTTTCATGTCTAAAATACCATATTAATCATCAATAAAAGTCATTGCTCTATACAAAATACATTTAACATATAATACCTGTAACTTTTATAACATTCCTATTTATCTACATTTGCTATACATTCTATTACATGCGTTCTATCATTTTCTAAATATTCTTTGCATTTAACAAACATTTTCATTACTTATTTTCACTTCAAAATCTATTTCATTTAACAACTAACCTGCTTTAATGCGGTAATCACCACATACCACCATTCTCACATCAACAAACACACCAATTAACAAAAAAAAAATTCAAACTAGCCTATACAATGCTTCATTACATCCTACAACTAATCAAATCAAAGCACACAAAATACACATACTATAAAAGGGATACATGCATTCTACCATTTGTTGCTGCTAACTCTATAGAAAGTAGATGCCAACACTCTGAAGATTTTGTTCCTGAAGAAACATCTTTAAAGATCCAGCTCACTAGCTAATTATTCAAGTAAGTAACAGTGCATTATTTAGAAATCTAAATTAGAAGTGTACTATTTTACTTACATCTCCTAACTCTTGCACTTATTTTATTTTTATCTCTTCCTACATTTCTGATAGAAACTACTCCAAATCAATTCCTAATACATGGTCATATTTCTTCACATGGAAAATCAGATAGTAAGTATATATTAATGCTCTGTTATACACCAACTGCTGTTTTTAAACACTATTTCACAAGATTCTTTCTTTATTTTAAACATTATATTTACAGATATACTGAGATTTTCCTATTTCTACACTACAAATGTATAAAACTACACTAATTAAACATGTAAGTATAGATGTTTTTGTTATTAAACACCCAATATTAAAAATGCAAATTTCTAAACAACATATCTTGCATATTACATCTTCCCTACAGATCATATAAAACATCCAACATCAACTATACCAAAAGACAAGACTACCCTTGTAAAAAATGTAAGTATACTTGTAATTTCTCTAAAACTTCAGAAAAAAACGCTAACTATGTTCTTAACACCATGTTATATGTTTTTTAATTTCCTCTACAGATATTCTGAATACATCATACATCTATTCTACAGATCCTATAAAAACATCCAACACCAACTATACCAAAAGACAAGACTACCCTTGTAAAAAATGTAGGTATACTTGCAATTTGTCTAAAACTTCCGAAAAAAACGCAAACTATGTTCTTAACAACATGTTATATATTTCATATTTCCTCTACAGATATTCTGAATACATCATACAGCTATTCTGCCTACAGCAAAGAAAACGACTTATATAAAAGTTAGTATACTTTTAAATATTTCCCATTTCCCAACGGTTCAAAATATTAATTATAATAATTTACATTTATTTATTCTATCTTCTCTACAGATCTGAACTTTACTACCTTGATGTACTCCACCAAATACTACAACTCTACTATTTAAACAAGTAAGTATATGTAATGTTTACATCAAATGTACTACTAAGCTAAATGGACAACTGCTTTTTCGTAGGAAAAACGTTTGTTATGTGTAAACATTAACTTAGCATTTCTATATTTTCATACCAACAGTAAATAAAGAAATACATACAAGAAAATCCTTCAAAATACAGTTCTGCATTTGTGATTACTACTTTTAGTAACTGTAAGTATAAATACATCATTAATGATGTTTGCACCAAAAAGTGAAATATATGTGTTTTGATTTTGTTTCTTCCTACTCTTTCCTAGTACAAGTAAAACAAAATGACAGAAGGTGCGGAATTTGTTATGTCACAGAAAAATAAATTACTATTATGTTATATGGGTTATGTGTATAATCAGGAAAGACAAAGTGGTAGAAAAGTTTTTGGGAAGTGTACCAAATATTACTCCAACAAATGTTATGGGAGGGCTACTACTGAGGAAACTAATGTGTTATTTACCAGGGAACACAATCATCCCCCAAATGTCACAGAAATTGAAATAAGAGATGCTTTAGAAAGTATTAAAACTGCTAGCACACAAAGTGATAAACCAACAACACAAATCCTTAAAGAAGAACTGTTAAAAGTCCCAGCCCATGCTTCAGGTCAACTACCCTCTATTGACTCCCTGAAACGCACAATTGCACGCACTAAAAGACTCACTAGCACAACCCAACCCAACCCAACTACTTTTGAGGAAATTATTATTTCACCAGAAATGGCCATCACACACAATAAAGACAAATTTATCCTTTTTGACAATGAAAGCAGTACAAACAGAATAATTATGTTTGCAACTGCAAGTAATTTAAGAAAAATCCAACAGTGTCCCCAATGGATGATGGATGGAACATTTAAACCATGCCCAAAACCTTTTTATCAACTATATTCCATCCACGGTTTATACCATAACTCTAACATACCTTTCATTTACTGTTTGCTACCCAACAAACAGCAAAACACTTATACAGAAATATTAAATGTTCTCAAAACTGAAATCAAGAATTATTTTTCAGAAAAATAATTATTGATTTCGAATTAGCTATGATTAATAGCATTTTGAGGACATTTCCCCCACACAGCAATCCAGGGTTGCTATTATCATTTTAATCAGAGCATATGGAGGCATCTCCAAAAATCAACTTTAAGTATACTATACTCAACAGATAGCACCTTTGCCTATCAAGTTAAAAAATTGATAGCCCTGGCCTACGTTCCTGTTACCGATGTAGCGGAACACTACAATTTATTAATTGACAGCACATATTACAAGAGGAATGAAGATAAACTAACCCCATTACTGGACTATTTCGAAGATACTTGGGTGGGAAGGTTGCACAGATCTGGACATCGACGCCAACCCAAATTCCAAATCCCTTGGTGGAATGTCTATCATAGTACTTTAAACCAAGAGGCTAAAACAAACAACAGTGTAGAAGGGTGGCATAATGCTTTCCAAGCTACCACAAGCAGAGGCAAACCCACATTCCATAACCTTCTAGAAGCTTTGAAAAAAGAACAAAGCTATCAAGAACTAAGAATGGAACAATCTGTGTCCCAAATTGGTCCAAAACTCACTAAACAAACTTAACAAATGTTCCGACTACTGCAAAGTCAAGTCACACTATACCCTACAACTAGAGGATTAGAATACCTCTCAATAATAGCTAAAAGTCTACTATAAAAATGTCTACAAAATATACTAATGTCTTCTTACAATAATGGTAAAATTACATTTCATAAACATTTGTAATCAATTATAAATAATATATATTTGTTTAACAAACTTATCAAAATTTGGAACAATATTTCTGAACAAATATGCAATATTTATAATTACATCACACATACACATTACATAAAAATCGACATTTCCCACCCAATAAAAATAGTAATTTAAATACTTACAATTTTTGTAGATGAAAAAGACGTAATCCAGCAAAATGCAATCCATACAATCCAATCCAATATAGGACAAATCCAATATGGGAAACCCTCAAAAACCCGAAAATTAAGTTAAAAAAAAAAAACGCTCCAGGAAATCCCGAAAACAGTAGTAATAACACTTTAGTATTTAAAGTGATATACACACAACTTTTAAAAAATGGTCACGCATATCAATGTATCAATACAATTCGAAACCCTCCAAAAACCCGAAAAATGTTGAAAATGTGTAAAAAACGCTCCTGGCAAACACTAAAAATAGGAGATAAATGTCAAAATATAACCATAATAAGTCAAACATTACATTCTCCGGAAAAAAACACGCTTCCTTCCATGTAGTTTTCATGCGAGGAACCGGAACCTGTAAAATAACACACATAACGAAACCCACCCACAAATAGCCCATAACATTTGTAAATACACTCACAATTAACAGTAACCATGTAAGAAGACATTTCCGAACACTTAAAATAACACTAGAACTAAAACATACACGACGCATCTCTATCGACGACATTTCACCTAAACGCTACTTAAACAATTCATACATACACAAAAAAACACTACACAGTTGGAATATACCCTCAAACATTACCACTTAGTTATAATTTGTATGTAAAAATAACCTTACCTCTCTCCACGCGAAGCAACTCCCAACCGCGAGCTTCTCCAGTCCTGAATGAAGCGCAATAACCTTACGCGGTAAAAAAGTAGTCCCCTAAAACCATTTTTGTAAAAGTATCATAGACAATACAATGTTATAGTTAAAAAATATAATACATACACATTTTTAATTTTACAAATTAATACACTAGACTCATTATAATTTAACATGTTTAAGAAATACAAATATATTTAATATTAATTAATATATAGTAATTATTATATATTAATAATATTAAAAAATTATGTAAGACTTGGAATAAAAGATGTAAATATTTTGTTATTGTGTACATTTATAGGAATAAGTTTGTGTTTGTTTTTAAGTAAACATTATAATTGTTTATGGTAATAATTAATAATAATAAATAATAAAACTTATTTATTGTTATTAATATCAAAATTATAACCATTTAATATATAAACAATGCCCTGAAATAATGTATTTTTTTATCTCTGAATGTATGTTTTTCTGAAAAGAATAAATAAATGATTATGTTTATTAATTAATAATAATAATAATAAATATATTTGTTATTATTTTTATTAATTATTACAAAATGTTTTATAATAATTTGTAACTATTATAAAAGTATATAATTGCATAAATAATCTTTTGGCAATACCAGACATTATTATTAAACATATTGTTCCCCTATACTGGTATAAAGTTTACAACATAATATATGAATATGTTTCATTTAAAAACAACATTGTGTGAAATATGTAACAACAAATGTTTTAATTTGTATTTCAATTTCTTGAGCAAATGTAATAATAGTCATGTTACTTTATAAAAATGTAAATGTAAAAAATATATATTTAATAATATTAATAATTAATATTAACATTATTAAATATTAATGGAAGATGTTTAAAAAAAACTTGTTTTTTTAAATTCAATATAAATACTTGTAACTCAAAGTTAATGATGAAATTTTTTTATATTTACTGAAATAATGTTGTTAACTAATTTTGTTTTATAATTGACAACATGTATATAAATGATAATGTGTTATTCTGCAAATACTACATTTCAAAATAATGTTATGTAATTTTTGTTTGTGATTGTATTGTAGTACACATTAAAAATTTCAAAAATGTTTAATAAAGTTTTTTTAAAACATCCATGTTGCATTATTTTTTAATATTATAAGACAGTAATGTAAAAATGTATGCAAATGTGCTGTACACTGACCAATTTAATATTTCCTATTGCTACTCCAGTCAAGCTAATATCATGGAAGGTGCTGGACACTGACCAATAATTATTTACTATTCCTACTCCAGTCAACCTAATATCAGTGAAGGTGGTGGACACTGACCAATGATTAATTACTAATCCAACTCCAGTGTAGCTAATATCAGTGAAGGTGCTGGACACTAACCAATTAATAATTACTATTCCAACTCCAGTCTAGCTACTATCAGGGAAGTTGCTAATACATAAATTTTGTAGATAAATTACAAACTTAATAGTGTAATCTAATTTTTTTATTTGTAATTTCATTCAATAGCTTTAATGTATTTTTTTGTTTTTTTACCCTGTACGCCTGTACCCCAAAAACCCAAAACTGACCCTGAACACTAAAAATACCCCTTCACCCAAAAACCCAAAACTGACCCTGAACCCTAAAAATACCCCTTAACCCAAAAACTGAAAACTGACCCTGAACCCAAAAAATACCCCTTTACCCAAGAACTGAAAACTGACCCTGAACCCTAAAAATACCCCTTTACCCAAAAACTGAAAACTGACCCTGAACCCTTAAAACACCCCTTAACCCAAAAACTGAAAACTGACCCTGAACCCCAAAGCATACCCCTTTACCCAAGAACTGAAAACTGACCCAGAACCCTACAAATACCCCGTTATCCACAAACTGAAAACTGACCCTAAACCCTATAAATACCCCTTTACCCACAAACTGAAAACTGACCATGATCCCAAAAAATACACCTTTACCCAAGAACTGAAAACTGACCCTGAACCCTTAAAAAACACCTTAACCCACAAACTGAAAACTGACCCTCAACCCAAAAAATACCCCTTAACCCAAGAACTGAAATCTGACCCTGAACCCTATAAATACCCCTTTACCCACTAACTGAAAACTGACCCAGAACCCTTTAAAAACCCCTTTACCCACAAACTGAAAACTGACCCTGAACCCAAAAAATACACCTTTACCCAAGAACTGAAAACTGGCCCTGAACTCTTAAAAAACCCCTTAACCCACAAACTGAAAACTGACCCTGAACCCTTTAAAAAACCCTTTACCCACAAACTGAAAACTGACCATGATCCCAAAAAATACACCTTTACCCAAGAACTGAAAACTGACCCTGAACCCTTAAAAAACACCTTAACCCACAAACTGAAAACTGACCCTCAACCCAAAAAATACCCCTTAACCCAAGAACTGAAATCTGACCCTGAACCCTATAAATACCCCTTTACCCACAAACTGAAAACTGACCCTGAACCCTTTAAAAAACCCTTTACCCACAAACTGAAAACTGACCCTGAACCCAAAAAATACACCTTTACCCAAGAACTGAAAACTGACCCTGAACTCTTAAAAAACCCCTTAACCCACAAACTGAAAACTGACCCTGAACCCTTTAAAAACCCCTTTACCCACAAACTGAAAACTGACCCTGAACCCAAAAAATACACCTTTACCCAAGAACTGAAAACTGACCCTGAACTCTTAAAAAACCCCTTAACCCACAAACTGAAAACTGACCCTGAACCCTTTAAAAACCCCTTTACCCACAAACTGAAAACTGACCCTGAACCCAAACAATACACCTTTACCCAAGAACTAAAAACTGACCCTGAACCCTTAAAAAACCTCTTTACCAACAAACTGAAAACTGACTCTGAGCCCAAAAAAATACTCCTTTAACCAAGATTTTTAAACTGACCCTGAACCCTAAAAAGACTCCTTTACACAACATTAAATATTATTATTTAATTACCAATTAATTAATAATTAACAATAACAAAAAAGTAAATATATTAGCACATTAGCTGTAATTAATAGAATTTATTCATTAATATGAGTTATTTCCAATTAATTAACATTAACACAAAATTATAGATAATAATAAAATTACTCTAATTAATGTAATTAACTAATTAAAATTAATTAATTACCAATTAATTAATTAAAGAAATATGTTAAAAAATTAATTAAATAATTAACTAATTAATATTAATTAATTACCAATTAAGTAATAATTAAAAAAATTAACAAACATATATTAATTAATTAATTATTATTAAATTACTTCCCACCCTATTCCCCTATAAACCCACAACCCGCTCCTAAACATTAACTACTATTTATATTAATATTAAAACCAATTTTTTTTTTTTTACATTTTTTAAACATATTGTCGATATTTTTTACTTTGACTATTTATCGATATTTTGTCTGGTCGATATTTTTGAGTCGATATTTTTGTAAACGATATTTTTTTATCATTTTTTTAGTCGATATTTTGTCCAACGATATTTTTGAAGTCGATATTTTATTAATGTCAATATTTTTTACTCGATATTTTGTCCATTCGATATTATGTAGTCGATATTATGTCTAGTTACCCAAGCACTTCTGTATTTATATGTTTTTGGAAAATAATTTCCCTCTGTCTTTTCTTCTTATACTTGCGAACAGGTTTCCTATTTTTCCCTTTGTTCTTTCTGCTTTATTCTTTTACTTTTCCAGTTACATAAAGACTTCCTTCAGGTTCTTTTTTGTCCTGGTTGAAGATTGGAAATAATTCAGTTCCAGCGTTCTGGTTCAAATCCACCAAACTTTCTTCCTTTAGGGAAGGTTCAGATTCCTTCCTGCAATTTGAAACGAATGGGGTAGGCATCCCTGAGGGCTCATGTATGTCAACCACTACTGGCATACCCACAGGCGCATTTTTTACCAGTAAGTTATTGCTATCCAGGACATTCTGCACAACAGTCTCCGGGGGAGAAGTAGTACCATTTTCTGTATTTTTTGCCAGTAATACTTTCAATATCTGTGTAACTGAGTCCAAGATGCAATCAGAGCTCCCAACAAATTTGCCCAATAAAAACAATATGGAAGCCAATAAATGTTCTAGTGCTATCAGGAAATCAGAAATAGGTTTATCATCTTTAGGGAACCCGGAAGCAGTAAGAGGGCAGATACCAGATAGATTAAGTTGTGGAGTCCTAGAGTCATTCTGCAATGAAGAAATGTCATTAGGAGTTATAGATGAGTACTACTATATAGCAATAATCCTGACGGCGTGGCTCCGTTTGGTGTCTTACTAGGATCAGGATGTTTCAAAATTCTGTCGTCCATGTAGCGACCACACAATTCGAGATCGATACTGGACAGAAAAGACTCTTCTTTTATAGCCACGTCCAGACTTTCTGCAATTTTAAGAATGCTTGGCAGAGGGGCTTTCGTATCTGCTATCATATTATCAAGATGCTCTCCTCTTAGCGAACCTACTGGGAGAATAGCATCAATAGTTATAGACAGGGAAGGCAAGTTTTTTACAGGGGCTGGCTCGAGTTTGAGATCTTTCTCTACATCAGACGGTGCATCCGCCAATAGCATCATCTCAGAATCAGCAGCTACCGGGACTGCCACAGTCTTATCAACAGGTTTTTCCCATAATTTCAGTAGCTGCATCTGTCCCTTCAGTAATACACTATTGCCATGTTTATTCCTCAAGGGGTTAGATCTGGTTTTTATACATGACCTCCCCCCTAGGACTCTTCCAGAGCGTAATTTCTTTGCAGTCATGTTGAACAGAAAAGTAACCAGCCAAGCAGCAGGCTTTTGCACAGAAGATATATATAAATAACGATAATTAATCCATAAAAATGACTCCAGAGAGAAGTTGTCGATAGATATTCGGCCAGTATACAGAAATATCTCCTTCACAGGTTACACATCTCCAGTCACTAATAGGCCTTGCTTAGAATAAAAATAAAATAACAGGGCCCAGCCCGGCCTACCTCGGCCACTGAGGGCCACAGAGGGCCCGCCCTTTGCCCGGGCTTCGCCCGGCGTCCCACGACGTATCCAAAGATATCACCCCTCGACCAGGGTGATACAGAATTTATGCGCCTCCTGGCGCTCAGATGTCGTTGTCAGCGCCGCAAAGACTGCTGGGAGTTGTGGTCCTGCGCCTCTCCCGTACTCCGCTCGGCGGCCCGACCCCAAGCTGGCTGGAGGAGTCAGGCGGTGGGAGACAGGCGGCCGGGGTCCCAAGCAGTATCCCAAACCCTGGGCTGTAAGAAGCAGCGTCTGATTAGGGGTAAGCCTCGCAGTAACGTTCTGTATCCAAAGATATCCGTTGTGGAGATGTGTGCCTAGGGTGCAGTGGCAGACGGTGTCAAAGGCGGCGGAGTGGTCCAGAAGGATGAGGGCCGCTGTCTCGCCATTGTCCAGTAGGATCCTGATGTCGTCTGTGGCGGCAATGAGGGTGGTCTTGGTGCTGTGGTTGCTGCAGAATCCTGACTGGGAGGGGTCCAGGATGCCGTTGCCGGAAGTTTTTGAGTTTTCTTGGGTCCTCCCTTGGGTTTCTTCAGTAGGACGTTGATCTCGGCGTGTTTCAGCTCTTAGGGAAGGTCGCGGTCTCAAAGGAGAGGTTGATGATGTTGTGCAGATAGGGTGCGATGGAGCTGCCGTCTTTGTTGAAGATGTGGTGTGGAAAAGGGTCAGACGGTGAGCCGGAGTGGATTGTGCCCATGGTCTTGATTGTGTCCTTGATGCTCACGTTGGCCCAGGTTGTCAGGGGGGCGTGGTCGGTGGGGTGTGGTCGGTCCGGAGTGTTGGGGCCTGTTAGGGTCATCCGGGGGTTGAAGCTGTAGTGGATGTCGGCGATCTTGCGGTGAAAGAAGGTGGCGAGGGAGTCGCACAGGGCTTGCAATGGCGGGATGGCGTTGGTGTTGGAGCTGGGGTTGGAGAGTTCCTTCACGACATTGAAGAGCTCCTTGCTGTTGTGTGCGTTGTTGTCCAGGCGCTCTTTGAAGGAGGTTCTCTTGGCGGTCCTGATGAGGTGTGGTGGTTGAGGATGGCGTCTTTGTGGGCTGCGAGGCTGCTCAGCGACTTCTCACTGTGCTATATATTCCCCAACTTCTGGCAGGTGCGCTTTGACGCTAGGAGTTCCGGGGTGAACCAGTTGGCTCTCTTGCTGGTGTCTTTGATGGTTTGTTTTTTCAGCGGGGCTAAGGTGTTGGCGCAGTCGTCCATCCATCGTCTGATGGTGCACATACCATCGTCGGGGTTGGAGGGGTTGGTCGGTGGGTTGAGTGTGAGGTTTGTCTGTAGTTGTACTTTTTTGATTTTGCCCCACCAGCGACGGGGGATCTGTAGGATGCAGTGATGTGCGACAGGTTTCCGAAAGGTGAAGTGGATGCAGTGGTGGTCGGTCCAGGTGGGCATGGAGACGTGGCTGAAGGAGACGTGGGGGCTTGAGGAGAAGATGGCGTTGAGCGTGTGTCCGGCGATGTGGGTCGGCGTCGTGACGAGCTGTTCCAGTCCGAGGTTGGTGAGGTTGTCTATCAGGGTGGAGGAGTTGCTGTCGTTGTTGTTCTCCAGATGAAAGTTCAGGACTCCGAGGAGGGTGTAGTTGGTGGAGGTCAGTGCGTGCGTGCTAATGAAGTCGTCAATGGCGTTGCAGAATTGTGGTCGGGGTCCGGGTGGTTTGTATACGAGGGTGCCTCTTAGGGTGGTCTTGGGGTCCGTGTGGACTGGAAGTGCATGTGTTTGACGGTGCTGAGAGTGTCATCGGTGTTCGTTGAGACCCTGATGGTCTTCTTGTGGACGATGGCTATTCCTCCTCCGAGTCAGTTGGTGCGGTCTCTGTGGGCGATCTTGTATCGGTCGGGGATGGCTATGGCGATGTCTAGAGAGGAGGCTTTGTTCATCCAGGTCTTGGTCCGGAAGGCGACGTCTGGTGATGCGGTGTTGAGTAGGTCCCAGAGATCAACTGCGTGTTTACGTGCGGAGCGGGTGTTGATCAGGATGCATCGGAGCTGGTTGTGTTCTGTAGTGGCGGGAGTCTCTGCTTCTTTGATGCAGGAGAAGCTGCAGTTCTGGCAGGTGAAGGGACCGTGGATGCGCTTTGGGGTGGCCCTGCAGCAGGTGGGGGTCCGTCCTTGGTTGAGAGTGATGAGGGTGCTAGCGTCGTATCAGAGGCGTGCGGCTGCCTTTTTAAGGGGAGGTGGGAGGGAGGGGCAGCTGGGAGGCAGGTGGCAGGTGGCAGCAAATGGGCGCGGGGTCGCAGTGGCAGCAGCGGCGGGAACTGCGGGAAAAAGGGCACAGAGGGTCAGGGAACAGCAAGTGGCCAAAGAGGATCACAGGGCACAGAGGACACTCGGAGCGCTGGTGGAGCTGCAGTGGGGGAGCGACCTACCTGGCATGGTCAAGGGTCGCTCTGAATGGGTCGGAGATTTTAATACGCCAATTTGTACTTTGTCTATGACCAAGGTATGTGGGTTCAGAAATGATGTTGGTGATTACTGTGTACATTTCCCACATAATACTTATGGGGATACTCTTTCTGGGAAATGGTTAACTCAACTTTTCTTAAAAATTATTCTGTTCCCGAATTGTTGTGCCATGTTAGCAGTGTGTCGTAGGTGGCATATTTCTCCGGTATCTTTAACCCATGTGATAATATTACTGAGGACTTTATAAACCCAAGTCTATGGCCCACTATCCTCTTAAACATTACCCTTTCAGAGGTCGAGCAAGGAATCAGAAGCAGCAAGGGAGGGAAAGCACCAGGCCCGGACGGTGTACTCATAGATGTTTATAAAACTGTGCCTGCCCTCTGGGGGCCAATACTTACCAGAGTTCTTAATGCAGCAGTGATGGAGGGAGCCCCCCTTACATGGGGTGAATCGGTTATTATACCCATCTATAAGAAGGGGAATAAATCAGAAGCCAAGAATTACCGGCCAATTTCTTTATTGGATTCATCAATAAAAGTGATGAGTAGGGTTTTATTAGTTAGATTGGAGGAGTGGATTGAGGATAGTGGAATATTGAAACAGGCCCAATATGGTTTTAGGAAGGGGCTGGGCACCTTAGAACAGTGTATCAATTTAGAACTTTTAATTGGAAAATATACCTGTGCCAAGCAAGGGTGCCTCTTTTTATGTTTTGCTGACCTTAGCAGCGTCTTTGATCTAGTGGACTACGCTATACTCTGGCCAACCCTACTTAACCTTGGAGCCCCAGAGCCCATTATTTATTTTTTAGCCAGGCTTTATGACAAACTATCGACATCAGTTCGATACAGCCAAAGGGGCGAATGCACACCCAAATTTAAAGTTAAACGTGGCATCCGCCAAGGCTGCATCCTAGCACCTTTGCTTTTTACTCTATTTATTAATGAAGTAGACGCAGTACTTAAACTGGTACAGTCAGGTGCTCCACAAGCTGAGGGGCAGGATGTACCGGTTCTGCTTTATGCAGATGACGCTGTACTTTTATCCCGAACGCCGGTAGGCCTACAACGGCTAATAGACAGGCTCACTGATTTTATTAACGGGAGGAAGCTGCGGATCAACAAGATGAAAACTTATACTATGATCTGTGGTCCGAAACCCAGAAAGGCAAAATCCTTTTTATAGATGGGCAAAAAGTGCAAACGGTCGACAATTTCTGCTATCTAGGGATATCTTTCTCTGGTGACGACAAATGGTCATGGGAGATGTCTAATGTCCGAGCTAAGATGTCAAAAAGTGTGCATGGGGTCTTCAAGTTCGCATCCAAATTAGGGGATCGCCGAATCAAAGACATGACACATATTTACAAAGCTAGATGTACCTTTATCGCATTATATGGAGCAGGGGTATGGGATCATCATTCTAGTGAAGAATTGCAAATTGAGGAAAATTATTTTCTTAAAAAGCTACTTTTTCTGCCTACTTTAGCGTCCTCTGAATGAATTCATTGCGAAGTGGGGCTTAATTACCTGTCGCACCTGAATGCGCTTAGACCCCTACTGCTTTGGGTATCAATATGGTTGAAAAAGAGACACAATTTAATAAAGTGATCATTAGAGATTGCCTTCGATTAGACAGCTGTTTTAAGATCCCCTGGCTTAAATATATAGCACATGCCTACAAAGACCTATTTAAACTTACAATCCTGGATAATCCAAACAAAGTAACAGAGATTACCAAACAAGAGATAAAGAATATGTTCCTGTTACTAAGGAAGGAGCACAAGATGAGATCTGTAGGGAAGCAAATAATATATCAGTTTTATCATTCCTATTTAGATTATGATGGTTTTCAAACCTATCTGACAATGGTAACAAGACCTTCACATTGTTTTGTCCTAACAAGAATGAGACTGGGCCTTGTCCATAATTTAGTAGCATTTCCTAGTGTGAAACAGCGTCCAGTCTCCCCATGCCCATGTGATGGGCATACAAAACAAAGCACCTTGCACTTTCTTCTCCTATGCGACCTGTACTCGAACTTCCGTATTGTTTATTTAAAACCCCTGTTTAAAAAATATCACACCATAACTACTAATGCTGCTATGAGTCTCCTGTTTACACTTAGAGAGCCTGAGATTTGTTTTTATGTTGCAACATTTATTTTAGGATCAATCCATGCAAGGAAAAGTATGATGTTTTAACGTAATAAGAGTTGTGATTGTATTTTGTCTGCTTAATGAATTTGTAACTGGATTTTATTATTTGTGTATGTACTTCTGCTTTTATAGTTGCCACATTTTAACCGAATAAAGCTTATTGAATCGAAACTAACAGAAGCTTTCAATGTTGTGGGGACTTTTCCTCTCAGCTTCTCATCTCTTAAAAATGTTGGGTCCACACGCCTCATCTTTATGTCCGCCCGCTTTCAGAGATTATATGTTCCCATGGGCTTTCAATGGTGTCCTATGCACATGACATGCAGATTGTTATCTCACTGATGCCTGACACAGCAGTAATATCCTGTCAACTCAATTGATGTCTAAGGAAAGTTGCAGACTGGATGTTCGCCACCAGTCTGAAATCAAATGATGACAAAATGGAAGTACTAGTTGTTGGCAGATATCTTTCCATTTGAAAGGAAATCTGCTGTGGGTATTCATGCCCCAAATCTTTCACCCACAATTTCTGCAACACTTATTACCCCTTTACTCCAGGTTCATTTCTTTTCATTGGTTCCACTGGTTCCATGGTTATCCACATGGTAACTTTTTTGAAAAACAATACCAACATAACAACAACCATACCAATGTTGTGGCTATAGTAAGTATTTCTACCACACATAAAATACATTCCAGGGTAAACTGGATCAGCACCACCTTTTAATCCCCAATCCCCCGTAATTAGGAAGGTATGTTCACATTCGCTAGAACCAATGAAATAATTATTATAGTCAGTCTGTTGTCTTAGCAAGCAAAGCTTCCCCTTGTGATGCCAATCCAGAGTTATTGAAGCTTACGTCTCACCCTATTTGTAATCACCCTGCCTATGAGCCCACGGAGGTATTCTAGATTTCTGTTCTACAGATTTTCTTTTAATCACTTGTCATCTATCCTCTACAGTATTTATTAACTCTATTTCTACACTATGTAAACTACAGGTTAAATTATTTCTGTGCCCGTATACAGTATCAGTAGGCTTAGTGGTATAAAAAAATTCACGCATATAATCAGCATTCTTTGAGATACCATTGTATTAAGGTCTTTTTAACAGCAATATCTGAAAAAACGAAATGGTAGTTTGAGTAATAGTAGTGAAATTGCTCTTTGCCGTTAAACAAACTTGTTAGTGCACTAAATGAAAAATTCCATAAGTTAAAGAAAGATGGTGATAAGTCACACCTTCCAAAACAGTGAAGGTATTTGCATGCACACATAACAATCTCTTGCATCCATAGTATTGACGTACTCATACAAACGTTTGGTACAAACGTTTAATGAGAAATCATCAATAGATTTATCTTGATATAAGTCATTCCCTGTCAGTTTCTTAATATCTATCTCTGTGTCCTCTTTTAGTACTTTAGTTATTTATGTGATTGTATCCACATATTCATTATTAGGTTTAACAGGAAACATAAAATAAGGCACTATTAGTACTAACATCAGCAAGGCATGTAATAATAAGAAAACACATATAAGACAAGTGTTAAAACACTTTTGTCTATTTGAACTTTGATTTTGATTTCCAGTCTCAAAACTATCCATTTTAAAAAGGAGAAAAAATAAAAATAAAAAAGTGAGAAATTAAAAAAGGGAAAAAATATTCACTCAGCTAATTAGCAACATTTTATGGATCCCACACTTTCTTAAACTTGAGCTTCGTCTTCAGCTTCAACTTCAGATCACAGCCTCACAATCTCCTCTCTTTTAATTTTCAGCACTCTTTTTTCAAACTCAGTTCGTTTAGGGTAGCTCATATGATGAGTTGCTCCTTAAACAAAACGCAATGAACTCTTTCTCCCAGTCATTTGTACTTGCACTTGTGGAAGGAAAATATGTCCATTCAGGTGCTGCGTATCTTTGACTTGAACTTGTGGTCTCTTTGTTCTGTGTACTGGGCTTTCTTCTCTGTCTGTATCACTTTGTTCTGATTGGCTAGAAACTTCTACTGCAGTTGTGCAATCCTTTTGTTCAAAGTATCTATCAACTGCTCAGTTCATCCAAGCCATTTATCACCCTTGTTTTTCTGGTATACTGTTTACTTCATTTGTCTTGAGACTTCGCTTAGTTAATTCGCTTCTCTCTCTTACTTCATTACTTTCAGTGACAACTCTCTCTCAGTTTTAGGGTTCCTCGGAGAGACCGTAAATGGCAAAATTTCCTCGATCCGCAGCGTACCGGAGATTTTTTTCATGCTTGCACTTTGAAAACACGTTCTTGCCCGCGCGATCACCTTACCAGGATCCTTGCGTTCGCCGACAAGCTTTCCTGATCCGTACGCGTGCTCCACGAGATGTTGGTAGCCGTTTGCGCTATCTCGCGAGAGTTCACACCCGCGATCACGTCATTCATCTCGCGATCATGCACCACGAGAGTATGAGATCTCGAACACGTCATTCTCCACCGCGAGCAAGAGCATGAGGACGCGAACACGTCATATCGAACGCGACAAGGAGCTAGATAACCTTAACACGTCATTCTCCACCACGAGCGAGAGCGTGAGGACGCGAACACGTCATATCGAATGCGAGAGGGAGCGAGAGAACGCCAACATGTTATTTTGGATGCGCCATTGACATCCAGCGGGAGTAAGGTGAAGCTCGAGAACTCGAACATGTAAAATTTTCAATCTGGAGAAGAATATCATCTCTAGTAGCATAAAACCTTCTGCTAATGATGATTTGGATGAAAAAAACTTCTCAGATTGACATTTGGCTGTCCTTTTTTGTGCAAGGAGTCCTTTTTTTAAATGGGGGAGAGGGAGGAAGTGGCACAGAATCTCCAACTTCCTGTTCCTGTCCAGCAGGCTCCTCCCAGTGCTTTGTCTATTTCCTGCTCATTCTGCCTTTGGATTTTGAGCTGGAAAGATCACTCTTTTTGTCTGCTGCATCATTATCATTGGATTTGAGGATTTTGAATTGGATATTTTGTGGTTGTTGTGTCTGTTTGATTGGGGGCATTGCAGTTGTTGCAACTACAATTTAATTTTGGTACATATCATTCCTTTTTTTTAAATTGTTGTGGGTAGTAGTAGTCAGTAGGCCCAGAGCTAGTCATGGGAGGGTGCATGATGAAGCAACTGTACCTTTGGTGTGTTTTAAATGTATTTCATTTTCAAGCGTCATTTAGGGCATGGATGGTATTGGCTTGAGTTGGGAAATTTGTTTTTTTTGGGGTGGCCTTTCTGTTGTTGGGCCTGGCCATGTGGCTAGTAGCCATTTAGAAGCCTAGGCCTGCAAGCTTGTGTGGCCTTGTCTGCCAACAGGCCTGCTTTCATCCAGTAGGCTCAGAGCAGGTAGCCACAGCTGCATTAAACAAACGTGTTTCTGGGTGGTCTGTTGAATTTAGACATCATTTAGGGCATGGATGGCATTGGATTGAGTTGGGAAATGTGTTTTCTTTGGGGTGGGATTTTTGTTGTTGGGCCTGGCCATGTGGCTGGTGGCCATTTTGAAGCCTAGGCCTGCAAGCTTGTCTGGCCTTGTCTGCCAACAGTCCTGCTTTCATCCAGTAGGCTCAGACCAGGTAGCCACAGCTGCATTAAATCAAGGACCCGTTCGGCCGCAGTCATCGGCCTATGTGAGGGCAACCACACAAAATGGCTGCCATACACAAAATGGAACCCGAAGGTTCAAACGAAATCCCCGAATACGTAGTGTTCTCATAGATCGATTCATGCAAAAACACTCGTACACGCTACACTAGCCATTTGCGGTCTGCTGACACCAAAATCGTCTATTTCCGACGACCTTTATTGAACGGGTTCGGAACCACCTTCACTAATTCCCCCTGTCATTGACCCTTCTGTTGATAGTGTCATCAATCTTTCAATTTGCAACATCCTCTTTGGATCTATATATACAATTCTTTATGGTGCTTCTGCTGAATTTACTGAAACTCGAATTAGTGGTTCTAACCCTTCTCTCGCAACGGCATTGGTATTTGCTCCACTATTCTCTTTCAACCGTTCACTTCCCACAATCATATTTCTATTGGGAATTGTTAAATTATGTACTTGTGAAATTCCTTGTCCAATGGAACAGCAGGACCAATAGTTACTGCAACTGATAAAGCATCTGGCAGCACATTTTTCTTGAGTTTAATTTTGTGCCCGAAGTCCTTGACTGTCCCAATTTCGTTCCTGAATACATTGAGAAACTTGAAGATCATTGCCTAAAGAACATAACAATCATTGGGACTGATAGACAAAATAGACGATGCTCCAAAAACTATTGGTAGATCACATCTAGGCCGCAAATGAAGGCCTTGCATGTCTAGATCTAACCAACCCACAATGTTTTGCTGCCACATGGTCCACATTTGCCTACCCAGCATGCTAAGTCAGCTTGAAAATAGCCAAATAATCCTATGCTCTGTCCCCCAAATGTGTTTGAGGAAGTAGCTAATTTTATACAGTCAGGCCAACTTTAATTAAAAGTGGTGTCTGCCAAAATAGTGCCTGGTGCCTCTTAGTTTGTCATTGCCATTACATCTTGTCCTTTAATGGTTGCCCAATACACTGGCTCTTTGATTTTCTTTTTTCTCCCTCTAATGTCAGGAGTGTCAATGGTTAGACAAACATTAGTAAAATTTTTCACACACTCTTGCATACCATCCTCACTCAGACTAGCTCTGGCAATATTGACTTTGTCACCTCACTAAAATGTTTGCATACTGTGGGAAAGGGACTTATTTTCCAACACCTATTGCACTTCTTGCTTAGTGCTGGACACGAAGCATTGTTCCCTAGTGACCACTGAAGCCACATCTAAAAGATGTGTACTGATTCCTTCTGGGTTAAAATTCTTAAAATGTATAGCAGAGTGAGACATAGCTAATAGGAGATGAACCCTCCTGATGTGAGATAAACTGTGAAGCTACACTTGACCTCTTAACACTCATTGTGATGTCTCTAAATTCTATTGGAGAAGAGTTCTTACATGTTAGCAGATGCTCCTGGATCTTCTTGGAAAAACAAACAGGCCTCCTATGTATATATCTACACAATTTTCGAGTGTACACGTATCTGCAAGTGCTGCAATGTATTCTTCAACATATTCATTGCTTGACTGTTTACACCTAAAGAAATTGTGTCTTTCCAACAGGATACTAGATTGCTCCTGAAACTGCTTGGCAAGTCTCGCTTTGGCCTCTAAGTACTCATTTTAAACCATTCTTGCTGGAACAACAGGTAGGGTGTCAAGAGCCCTCTGCCCGGTCATTCCCAAATGATTAAAAAGCAGTGTTAATTTCCTGGGCGAATTGTATTCAGTTGCATCCAGTAGCATCGATAGCGGCAAGGTAATTCCCCAAAATGTGGATCCATTCTCTCCATTTGATGTCTGGTTTACCTGCTCTCGGGGAGAAAAGGAGGTGGTTGCATAGCCCCTGCACTGTTGTCATATTGTCACAAGATAAATGCACCCACCTGCTGTTGGAAGGACCAACAAGGAAGTTTGATAAGTATCTCAGGAGTACGATGTGTGATCCTGCAAAGTGTTTATTCAGGCCATGATCGAGAAGCACAGTTCCTGGTAGCTGTATCCAAACCAAGATGGAGTTAAACTTCAAAGATCATGAGCACAAACACAGCGAAAGTGAAATAGCTGTACACAGGCCTATGACATCCCAGCCTAAACAATATGCCACCTGATATCACCCGCACAGACTTGTGGTATTGCGCATGGAAATGTGGTGTGATACTGTCTCTGTGCCCTCACAGAATTATGGAGAGACTCCCTCTAGGAGGAGTTTCCTGTAGAAAGCACCACAAGATATGGCAAACAATGCTCCAGGAGTAAAATAGTAAATGCAACTTACACTGGTTCCAAGCGCGCTTGATCTGTTTGACTTGTGTAGCGAGAGAGAGAGTCGATCCAGGTATTGTCATGCTCTAACCCTGGCTGCGTGGCCTCAAGCAGTCTCATGTTGCTCCCATGTCAGTGGTTCCAAAGGAGCTTCACCACGAGGCGGGAACAGCCTTCAAAAAACGTAAATTGTCCAAAACTACCACAGCACTATATGATTTACTGTATGAGTAAGTAAGTCATTCTAACCTTTGATGCAAGGTCTTCAGTCCTGGTAAAGTGCTGCCAGTGCTGGTTTTTAAGTTAGTGGCCTGTAGACGATGGGGCTGCCCCACTCCTAGTACCAAAAATGTAGTATGGGGTGGCTCAATGTTCCAGATCAAACACGAAGCGTCCAATATTGGAATAAGGCTGAAGTTTATTAACACAACAGACCCACAACCTTGAAAGCATCCATCAGGCTCGCAATCCTTAGGCAACTGCTGTTATCCTAAATTCCAGAACCCCCGTCAACTTCAAGGAATTATATAAACAAACTAGAGGATGCAAGGAATGCAAGCCATTCCCATAATAGATGGAAAGGTAGGTAACAGTACTGTAAGTACTGGTATGTGCATGTGTAACATAAATGCACGAGTACATAAACAAAGCGAGTGAAACATATTGCACTTTGCATACTACATGTGCCGCAGTTTTGTTATAAATGCAGAATGTTAGTGATCTCAATGCTCATTATGCGGGAAGTTGCAGTAGAACATTTGGGAATCAACTGACAGGCTGCTGCTGTGTTGAAAGTACATGCTTCAGTCTGGATGTCAGAAGATATACTGACGCAGGAGAAAGATTAAGAACTCATAGAAAATGTGCCTCATTTTAGCTTTCTAAAGCACTAACCATCATTTCTATGACAAGAAAAATGTGGTAGGATTTAGGGATGTAGTTCAAGATCGTCGTCCAGCATGTGATGTCAAGTCAATGGTGGGCACAGTGAGCCAGTCTATGTTGATCCCAAAGTGGGGTTTAAAGAGCCCATCCTGGGTTGACTATACAATGTCCTAAGGAAGCCTGATTAGCTACAGGAGGCAGTCTGGAGAGGACACAATGGTGGGAAGGTGCAGGGACTGGGGTGCAGACAGTTAATGCCTGATTCTGAGTTTGACTAAACTCGGGGAAATGCCCTGCCCCTGGTAAATATATCATCCTGAGTTGAGTATTCATCAGGTACCGTAATCACCTGTTATCACAAGTTTCTGTCCTGAAATTTAAGTGGGATGTGCATGCAATATTAGTGCAGAAATATATAAATGCTTTGTTTTGCCTCTTTTCCAGGCGTTTTATAAAAAAATATTTCACCAGGTATTTACCGGTGAGATGTATAAATGGAAAACTGCAAGGGTGAAGTAACCTTCACACACCTCCTAATTCCGATTCCTGTGCATACTCCTATTTTAATTACCAGGCCGACTTGTAATCAGGTCCTTAGAGAGTTTACGTTGTAATAAAGAGGCTACATTAGAAACAAATCTTCACTCCACTGCTAATGAACCTTTCTATAGTTTACTCGTACTAATCTACAAGTGCTAAAATTTCCTTGCAGTAAGCATAACAACTCCCTGCTTTGTTCATTTTTCCTTTACACATTCTTTTTTGTGCTTGTACAGAACGTTCATCTAATTTAACCAAATAATTCAGGCACTGAATGTTCCTAGATGTTTTACATCTTTCAATAGCTGCGGAAAATTACCTTTCTGCTGACAGTCTCATTGCGATGCTTTTAAACTTGAAAGTTATTACATTTGCAGTCAACGTTTCGCTGCCAGTAGTACATTCCCAGACAGGCAATTTAATATTGACATGTCTCATAATAAGGGTCAAACGAAGCGACATTCTTGTATACTCCTGAACACTGGGTTAGGTAAATACAAAACATACTGGTAAATAAAGAATAAAAAAGACAAAACGTTTAGCAGCTGACACTGAGAAATAAAGATCGCTGATCTCAGAGCATGAATAAGTAAATGTTGACCACCATTAAATACCAAACATACTTGGCAGTGGTGAATGAACACGCTACTGCGCTTAAGTTAGTGATTTCGCAGTTGCAGCTGCACCTCTGAATTCCGGGAATTAAATACTTTTGGGAAGACGTTCATGAAAAGGCTAAATGAGCGAGATTATCATATTAGCAAAACCCAGCACAACGTCTACCAATAATGTATTACCTTCTGCAAACAGGGATGAAATATGGAAAACACGTTTAGGGTATGTTTAAACTATTCAAGGTAATGCTCACTCCAATATGTAACGCTATGTTCCATGCTGGCATCTTCCCAGATAAGCTAAAAAATACCTTACTGAAACCCCTCCTTAAAAAAAGTGGATTGGAGAAAACAACTCTCAAAAACTATAGACCCATCGCTAGCTTGCCTTTTCTGGCCAAAGTGGTGGAAAGAGCCATGAACAGCCAATTGGCTGAGTATATAGAACAGAATAATCTCCTGGACGAGTCCCAGTTCGGATTTCGTAAACTCCATGGAACTGAGACCGCTCTTATAAAAGCTGCCGATGATATAAGAACCATCAGGGACCAGGGAGGAACAGCGATCCTGATCCTACTAGATCTCTCGGCAGCCTTCGACACGGTCAATCATACAGTTCTGATTGACCGTGTCGAGGAGATGGGCATCTGCTCAACGGCCAAAGAGCTTTTGGCCTCTTTCCTCTCAAATAGGACGCAGGCAGTGACTTTGGGCGCATTTCAATCCACCGAACTCGCCCTCCCATGCG
Source organism: Lissotriton vulgaris (assembly GCF_964263255.1). NCBI lineage: Eukaryota > Metazoa > Chordata > Amphibia > Caudata > Salamandridae > Lissotriton > Lissotriton vulgaris. The sequence continues at coordinate 1,879,799,975 of NC_141685.1, read as the reverse complement.
GCGTTCCACAAGGCTCATCCCTAAGTCCGACACTTTTCAACATCTATGTGTCGGACTTAGCTAGGGTAATTAAGACCTACCGGATGAGCCTTACATCTTACGCCGACGACACCCAATTGGTGATCGCGATCAAGAACGACGGCGAAGAAGTATCTGCCAGCTTCCAGGAGGGTATGATAGCCATTAAAGATTGGATGGCCGAGAACTGTTTGCGCCTCAATTCTGAAAAAACCGAGGTTATGATCTTCGGAAAATTATCCCCACATTGGTCTAATAAGTGGTGGCCAACCTCGCTTGGAGCCCCCCCAGAACCTGTACACAAAGTCAGAAATCTGGGAGTCGTCTTTGACGACAACCTTAGTTTCATCAACCATGCCAACCAGGTAGCCTCCTCTGCTTTTTACAAGCTTAAGATCATCAGAAAAATATTGCCATTCTTACCCGAGAGTACAAGGAAAACGGTGGTGACTTCTTTGGTACTCTCGTCTCTTGACTATTGTAATGGACTCTTTGTAAATGCGCAGGCAAAGGTGGTAGCCAAGTTGCAGATCATTCAAAATGCTGCGGCAAGGCTGTTAGCACGCATCCCCAGATTCCAGTCGACCAAACAGGCAATAAGAAACTTGCATTGGTTAACTGTGAGGAATCGCATCAGATTCAAGACCTTGTGTCTCACATATAAAGCCCTCAAAGGTCAAGGCCCAGCGTTTCTTAAACAGAAACTATGTTACTATCTCCCGAAAAGACAGCTTCGATCGGAACAGAGACTTCTTCTGGTGGTGCCTCGCACCAGGACTGTTAAATGGGGCGATCGATGCTTCATAAACTCCGCAGCCAAACTCTGGAACACGCTTCCACTGGAACTAAAATTGGCACCCTCACTGATCCAATTCAGAAAACGGGTAAAAACATGGTTATTTGACCAATAACTGCCCAACATTTCTCCTCATAAGGTAGACTGCTTGATTAACTGAGATTGCCAGCTTAAGTCGCAGCGCCGAGACACCTACGGGTATTTGTCGCGCTTTAGAAATGTTTAAAATAAATAAATAAATAAATGCATGATGCCGGCACACTCAGCTCACATTTATTTATTCTTCCCAGCCTTGATACACAAACGTCCTGATAAAATAAATAGCCAACTGCATAGTACTGATCATCAGGGATATATGTACTCGAAGACTGAACCCCTACTACATGCGGCAGCACATTTGGTTAGTCACAAAATGGTTCTTTCTTCCCAGCACTATAGTTCCAGTCCCAAGAGGTGGTTGGACATCACCATGGTGATGTGAATGCAGCATTCCATCAAACTTGAAATGTGAATCTTTTCATATAAACAGTAGATGCAGAAACGACCTATTAAGGTCCCGTCAGAAGTAGGGACGGTGGATAGTAACAAGATTGGGATGCCTCTACAATTTTAATGACACAACTGTAAGGGAGACCTTTTTTTTTTTATTTCAAAAGAATTTATTAGAATTTGAGGCAGTAAAGAAATAATTAAACATAATAACAAGTGATACAGGTAATGAGTATCAATAAAGAATAATATGTCATGAAGGCTAAGTTACAAATAGTTCATTGGATAAATTGCATATAAATATTGAAGAAAACTAAGAGTCAGTATCGGAATAATAAAAAGAATCAACAGTATATCCATGCAATAAAGAGAGGAGAAGTAGCAAGAGAAAGGAGAAAAGGAGAAAGAGAAAGAGAAAGGAAAGGAAAAGAGGAAGAAAGCGGGGAAAGAAGAGAAAGGAAAGAAAGGATATAGAAACGAACTCCTGTAGGGTTCCACCAAACAAGACACACAAGACACACTTAATCAGGCAACACAAAGGGATATTGAGCAACCAAACCTTTCGATGCTAAGTCCACATAAGCATCTAAAGCTCTCCAAACATTACTAGAAATCGAAGGAGAGAGATGGGCCTCATCAACCGAAGTATGGGCACTTCTCAAAAAGGAAACCCATGCCCACCAGGTGTGATATGAGACTGAGGAAAAAGACTTCCATTCCATAAGAATCACTTTGACAGCAACATTAAGTAAAATATCCATGAGTTGTAATTCTAAGGAATCTAAAGGCAACGGGATTGGAGAGTCCAAAGGACCAAATAAAATCATGGGAAAAGAAAGTTGGAATTGAACATCAAATATTAACATAAGATGCTTATGTATCAAATTCCAAAATGATTGCAGAAGAGAACACTCAAAAACATATATGAAAAAGTACTAGCCGAAAAACCACAACTCCAGCATAGATCGTCTTCCTTTAGAGACGGGGAATACAATCGAACTGGAGTCCAATGAAGGAGATTGATAGAAAAGAACTTAGACTGCATTAAAGAAGGAGCAATTTTGTTACGCAAAGACATCTTCCCAATTAACTGCCAAGAATCTGGTGAAATATGTTCTGTAAGATCAGGAGCAAAATGGTGCAACCATTTGTGTTGGGTAACCGTATGCTGAGCAGAAGTAGTGGCAGATAAAAATGTATAGATGTGGGAAGCTACATGACCAGATCTAATACACAAATGAAATAAGGTAACGGTAGATGAATTGGGAACCAATCGCAATTTAGCAAGGGCAACTTTAATTTTTCGAAATGTGTAGAAGTCTAAGTTAGTGAGAGAAAATTGTTGAGCTAAGGAGGAGAAGGGTAACGGATCATTATTTGCATCATAAAGATGGCGCACAAGCGATATTCCCTTAGTATCCCAATAAGACATCAGCTTGTGATCAATAACAATTTTAATTTTAGAATTACGCCAGATTGAGGACCATCGTGATTTGTGAAGAGGAGTAGCAACTCTTTTGTCGATCAACTGGACTGCTGCAATGGTATCTAAAATGATCGAACGAGAAAACGGAATATATAAAGTGGAAGTGGTTAAAAACGAAGAAGGTGGCAAAGGAGCAGAAAGTTCTTGTTCAATGAACATCCAGGAGGTCATATGATCAGGATCCAAAGAAAACCAAAGAGCTCCTTGAGAGGCTAAAAAAAGAAACTTGGTATTTCTCCCAATCAGGAAAATTACAGCCCCCCATATTATAAGGTTTCCTCAAGAATTTGTAAGCAATTCTAGCTCGCTTGAGACCTGACAGAATCAAACAGGATGGATTGTGGACAGAGATAGCAGGTTAAGTGATACTCGAAGCTCACACTGGGAGGAGCAAGATGGCGGACTGACCCCGCCACGGAGCAAACCGCTTGGAGAAGCTTAACCAAACCGGGACGTCCCGAAAAGCTTCTGCGGCAAGATTGCCCATGTTTTCACTGCTCCGGGAGACCAGAGCGCGGACCAGAGCACTGACTGCCACTGCCATGCCGGGTCCCGTGTAAGGAGGAGGAGAGCGCGGCCCAGGGTCCAAGGTGGAGCCAGGGGGAAGATGCGGTCGGCGTCTTGAGCTGTGCCGAGCCCTGCTGGGTGTCTCTGCAGCGGCGGGAGAACGTGCAAGGCGCATATGACCCTCAGCTTCAGCTTCAAGCCTTCGTGTGCGAACCCAGCTGGAGAGAGGTGAGACGTGAGTGAGTGCGGAGGGCCAGTGATGCGGTTTGATACACCGTGACATGCTGAGTTAGCCAGGGCACCAGCCAGCTAGTCGAGCCAAGCTGCGAGTGAGCCCCCCGGGTTGCAGTTTGCAGCAGGGGCAGCAGGAGCAGGGGTCGCAAACACGAACTGGCGCTTAGGGGAACTAAGGGGGCTGCCTTACAGCGAGTGTAAAAAAACTGCCCCACCTGCTGCTTGAACTTGAACTCAAAGCTGCCCTTAGTTTATTAAAAAAAAAAGTTTTCAGCTGTATAATTAAGGGTGAAACGCTGACATACTGGCACAAAGGCATGAAGGCTCTCGCCGTGAGGGGAAGGGCTGTGGGGGCCCACTACTGTCTTCGCAATCGCCGTGAGGGGAACGGCTGGAAAATTACATCCCCCAGGGACCATCGGCGCACCGGTGAAGTTCCAGGTAGCGCCCGGAGATGCTACAAAGCTGTGCCTCCTGCAACACCAAGGGCGGGCCCGTCCGAGAACGGGCCGGGCCTACCCTCTACCCTCTACCCTCTACCCCCTATCTTCTGGTCTGAAATCGGAAGCAAGAAGTTGCCTGGTAAATCCATATTAGATCTTACCATCAGGGCTGGAATTGTGTTCCAACTTTTAGAGACGGCCATGGGTACAACTAAGGATAAGTTGAATTCGAAAAGTGGGGCATGCTGGGAACATTGGATTCTTTTTTCACCAAAGCATCAAATGTCATTGAGCAGGAAATTGCAGTCGCAGAGCGGCGGCTATCGATGGGTACGCTTGTCCACTCTCCTGGGCCGGGGGCTGCTCTTCCAATCACTAGTTCATCAGCTCAGAGCCCGGCGTGTACCACTTCTTCTCCTCTCCGGGTGACAAACTCTCTGGAAACCTCTCAGGTACCCCTGGTAACAGACTCAAGGTCACCAGTTGAATCTCTACACCCGAAAACGAGGTCAATGACTGCCCACCTGTCAAGAGGAAAGGTACTTTCACATAAACTCAAAAGAGCGGCCAAAAAGACTCAGGACACAGGTAATTGTACAAGAAAGCCTCCTAAATCAAGAAGAAGAAGGTTGGAGGAACATGACCCTAAAACTTTGGGTCCATGTGTAGTTGGAGAAGAAGCATATATTGATGTGGATCTCATTACCGGTGACCCAGAAAATGCACAAGTCCTCACAACGAACAATGATTTTTGGACTAAAGTGGGGGTGGTGTTTTCGGACCTCTTGTCCCCTCTTATTATGAGATTAGCTGCAATTGAAGCTAATTTATTTTCGTTATCTAATGCTTCTAACCAATTGAAGGGGGTGGCAGGAACACAACAGAGGGATGGTGACAACTGCCCTCCAACAATTCCTACTGTCTTGTCTGGAGTTGGCCTGGATGGGCTAGTTTCACGAGACTTCAGTGCCGCTCCGCCAGGCCAGGAGGACAGGTCAGTGGGGGTAGGGTCAAGGGAGTGTGCAGTTGCTGCTCCCAATGCCAGCCAGGACCCAAACCCACGGCCAAATCCTGCATCAAGTAAGGCCCCTAACGTTCCTCTACAGTTACAACGCCCAGGCAACCCCAAATCCCCCCAGATCAACCTTCCACCAGATTCCAATCCCTATGTGGTGGTTTTATCAGGGATTCCTGAACTAACCAACGAGAAAGATGAGTCATATACCTGCCCAAGAACAAGGTTACAGATTGGCTCAATAAACACAGGCCCTTGCCACCAACCGTAACCAGTGAAATATTACTTGTTCGAAGGGTTTCGTGGTTGGGCAATAGGGCTAAGGATCTAAAAGGCGGATTGTGTGCTAATTAATTTTAGATACACACGGACAGTGTCTCACATCTGCCATTGGGGTCAGTCCAGTACAAATACAGCCATACAGACGCTCCCTCTTTCATGCTTTTATCCCCAGGGTAAATCTGGCAATAGTAAGAGTACTGAGCAACCCTGGGTTCAGGTGAAGGGAGGAAGTGGTACGGGTGGCACAGAGATCTTTCAAGCCCGCTGGTCCTAAGCCTACAAAACAGGTTTAGCAGCCTTGAACAAATGGATTGACGGCGGCCCAATCAGGGGTCCACAGAGGGGGCAGTGCATGACATTGCATTGGCCGACACGACTTTGGTTGGTTCCTCAGGCAAAAGGAAAATAGACTAAACTAGCTTACAAAGGATGGTGGGCGGACATGGGATGTCTACACTAACACTATTGCCCACTAATAGTAGCCCCACTGGTAGACACAATAAGCCCTGTGTTCCAGCAGTTGAGGCTACTAACATAACTACATCTCAAGAGTACCTAGGGGTGGGGATTGATCTGGAAAAATGAATTCACACAGTGAAGATGCTGGAATATGGCCGGGCTTCCAAGCAAATTGACCTGCCCCGATTAGGGCTCTTTTGTGGATGAAAGCGATGTCTGTCTCTTCCAAGAGACATGGGCACGCACTGAGTTACACCGAACAGGCTTTGCTACATTCTCGGTTCCGGCTGTTTTGGGCGGGAGAGGTCGCCCGTCTGGGGGCCTCACTATATGGGTTGGCACACACCTTGGATGTACAACCAAGGTTTTGAACACCAACTCGAAAGACATACAATGTGTGGTTCTTACTTGGCCAGACACATCAAAACTTGCATTGATCAATGTATATTCTCGCCCCGTAAGTCCAGCTAGCGAGTCCAGTACCATTGAGGATCTTTTCCTCTTTATTCCTACAATTCCAACTGGTACTCAACTGTTGGTGGGTGGTAATTTGAACTGCCACTACGAACCCCTTTAAAGGTTTAAAAGATGAGGCACTCAATGCTGAGGACGAGCATTGGTCCATACCTGCAATCCAGGCTCCTTTACCTAAGGCATGGACCCCATTAACCATCCAAATTCTGTCACTTACTTTAAACTATTCGCTACGGGCTTGTAACGGTCGCACTCCTTCTGATACCCCTGCAAAATACACTTATAATAAACCGGGACAGATGCCCCTGGTCATCGATTTTAATGTCGTTACAAGAGCAGATAGTGATCATAATGCTCTTATTTTAAAATTGGGCTTACCCTATAGCTGTGGAAGCGATGTTGCACCTATCGAAGACCGTAATCTCACTGTCTCTAATGATAGACGCAGAGTTAGCTGGCGTAAACTAGGTGATCATCCGGAATTATTAGGGAATCTTTATAATTCAATTCTTCCCATGCTCAGTGAGCTCTCAAAATTAACTGACCAACCTCTATCTCAAAATTATCTACCTCAATTAGAGGAACTCAATAACAGGGTTTCTTTGACCTTGGCCGAGCTACTGAACCCAGGGGCATCTGGGAGGACCAAAAGGGCCCCACACTGCTCCTGGTATATGCCAGCCTGCAGGCGGGCAAAACAAGATCTCTTGTTGGCCATTAAGGATAACGATAGAACTAGAATTAAAATCAAGAGGGTAGACTATAAGAGGACAGTTGAACGTGCTAAGGAAGAATGGGACCACGAAAAATGGACCAGTCTTTCATTGGCACTCGAGGCTAAGGATTTCCGTAAGTTCTGGAGCATAGTAAATAACGGCACTGGTGAACTGAAACCAGCTATTGAACGGAATATAGCCCCCGAAGCCTGGGACGGTCATTATCGGGTTTTATATTCTCCAGAGGGTCTCACTAACCACACAGTGGACCCAGCGGTTCAGCTCGCTGTACTATCCCACCATGAGACGATTGAGTTCACTGTGCAAGAGGTTTGTAATGCCATCTCCAAACTTGCCTCTGGGAAAGCCCCCGGTCTGGACAAACTTCCTGGGGATCTCTTCAGGCAGGAGCCGGGAATCTGGGGTCCATACTTTCAGATTGTGTTTAACACGATTCTGAGAGGCATGCCGGTCCCCTGTACTTGGCTGGGCGCAGAGATAGTGCCCATATTTAAAAAGGGCTCGCCTCTGCTCCCATCCAACTACAGACCAATAAGCCTCATTGATGTACCCCAGAAGATTTTTTCTAGATTAATACTGGACCAGATCCAGGACTGGATGGAAGAGTCGGCAATTCTCAGCCCATACCAGGCGGGGTTTAGAAAAAATACCTCCATTGTGGACCAAATTTTTCGGCTCCAACTACTATATTGGAAAACAGTGAGAATAGAGGGTGGCAGCCTCTATACGGTATTTGTAGACCTCCGCTCCGCCGTCGATCTTGTTCCCAGGATTAAACTCTGGGCCGTCCTTCTTGATCTTGGTATGCCTATACACCTTTTGACGATTTTGATTAGGCGCCACGAGGTGGACTTTGGGCAGGTCAGGTGTGGGAAAAATGGTTCACTCTCTTCTAGATTTCCCGTTGACAGGGGGGTAAGACAGGATTGTGTCCTTGCAACAACCCTGTTCCGCCTCTATGTCAACCGAGTGATCAAGCATCTTAATGATGTTCCCCACAACGATGCTCCAAAGTTGGCCGGCAACAGGGTACCGGCAATTATGTTTGACGATGATACCCTCTTGCTGTCCAAAACCCCGATGGGGATCCAGAGAATACTGGATGGTTTCGAGGATTTTTGTAACATTCCTGGTTTGGAGATCAATTCTTTAAAAAGGAAATTTATGATCTTTAATCCTCCATGAATGACCAGGGCGAATCCCAGTTTGGGATTACTATTTATTGTTTTAATTTCTTTTAAATGACGGCTGATACCTATGTAACCTGTTAATCCTTATGTGTTGTTAATTCTGCTGTAATTGCTTCCTTCACGATGAATTTAAACTGTTATAATGTCATAATGTTTTTTAACTACTGTTTTCTTTTATAGCGCAATGCCGAAATAAAGATCTTTTGAATGAATGAAACCCTACTGCATGCGGCAGCACATTTGGTTAGTCACAAAATGGTTCTTTCTTCTCAGCACAGCACTTTAGTTCCAGTCCCAAGAGGTGGTTGGACACCACCATGGTGATGTGAATGCAGCATTCCATCAAACTTGAAATATTAATCTTTTCATATAAACAATAGATGCAGAAATTACCTATTAAGGCCCGGTCAGAAGTTTGGACGGTGAATAGTAACAAGATTGGGATTCCTCTACAATTTTAATGACACAACTGTAAGGCAGACCTGACAGAATCAAACAGGATGCTTAGATTGTGGGCAGAGATAGCAGGTTAAGGAGATGGGCTCTGATCTTGAGGCCACCAAGATAAAAACTAAGCTGAGAATTCATCAAAATAAGGAGTTCAGTCTTTTCAGTGTTTACTCAAAATGAATTATTGTCCTTCCAAGTAGTTATTTGATGCTTACAGTTGTAAAACTGTTACTATGGGAAGAGTAGGAGTGAGCAAACGTCGGGCAATTCTGTGCAACGTAATCATGCAGAATCATCTAAAAATTCAGCAAGATTATGAACAATTATGCAAGAAGAGTAATTCTACGTTATTGCTATTTTCTTAGTGCAAAAATGTCACCTTCATATCCAAAAGGGACTAGAGTATGCATTTTGTGCTAAGAAATAGTGCTACATGCAACCAAACATGATTTGCTAACATGAGCAGCCACTTACAATCACTAAGCATGCACCTGGGGTAGGATTTTCCCACAACGTACTCCCGCCATTTAGCACTAGTTTCTTAGTGCATAAGGCATTCTCAGATCTGAAATGAATGAGAGGATTCATTTTTCACAAAGAAAATAGCACTAAATAAAACTGAGACTAAGTAGCAGCATGAGCAGCTGTTCACATTAACTAAATGTGCTCTCCCTGTGGGATTTGTTACCCCCAAATGACAGATTACTCTAGTGTCATTAAAGTTAATCTCAGGCCTAGAGGAGAGATAGCCCCAACTAGTTGAACATGAGTTGGGTGGCATCGGCATAAACATAGCAACCTGATAGGAGTGAATCAATTCCGTCAGAGCAGAGAAGCTACATAAAGACTGAGAAGAATTGGACTAAAGGTGGAGCCTTGAAGCTCCCCACAACAGATGTCTTTGAAAGGAGAGCTGGAAGGTGAAATAGTTTAGAAAAGCTGTTAGCCAACATAAAGCCTAAATGCATATTCCCAAGGCTCTATATGGTGTGGTTGGATTACTTTGGCAGCATAATATTTGGATTAATTAGATTGCTGTAAGTGTATCATTGGGGCAATTACATTGCAGGTAACTGTTTCTTCATTTTCATCTGGAGTATTTTACTTCACAGGTAATTCTTTAGAATTAAATTTAAATGTATCTTATATCATATAAATCCATAAAAATAATAGTAGTTCCATTACGTAGGGGCCGCCATTAAGTAGGGGGAGGGAGCGCAGCTGGGATGCTGGAGTGGGTACCAGCAGGAGGGAAGGGGCCGGGGGGCGGCAGTGGCAGGAAAATGGCATGAGAAGGACAGAACAAGGCACAATACAAACAATCATTCGCAATTCAATCGGTCTCGCCTTTGGGACCTTATATGTATTTAGCTATGCAGCACATTAGACTGGGTGCTGAAACATCTACTGTTCTTTAACATGGAGGGAAAGTAAGCACCAAACTGCATGAAACGTCAGGTATAGGAACACATGGAGAAAAGATTGCCCTTTAGCATGAAATGGTATGGTCCAAAGCTCTGGTTTTGATATAAAATCAGGGCCTTTGGTGGTCATATCACAGAAAATACCAGATTTGAAAAAATATTAATGTCTATGGGTGTCAGTGGAAGAAAAATTCTATGAAATGGAATCTAGAGAATGCTAAAGTGATTCTGGTATTTTACTGACCTCTGCTGGTCGTTTTATATCAATAAAGTTAAATAGAGGTAGTTGCCAGAAGAATACAAAAAAGGAAGTCCCTCAGCAGAAAGCACTTCTGGCACTTTACTGACCTCTACTGGCCGTTTTCCATCAAGACAGTTAAATAGAGGTAGTTGAACAAGCAGAAAGCAATTATTGTATTTTACGGACCTCTACTGGTTGTTTTCTATTAAGACAGTTAAATAGAGGTAGTTGAACAGGAAAAGAAGTCCCTAAGTGGAAGCAGACAAGTCCTAGGGCTGATTTCCAGAACCCACAAAGTACGAACACATATAAGTATGTACTAAAGTATATACAAGAGGCCTCGAATGCTCAACCTAAAAAGAACACAACAAGGCACGATAGATTGGGAAAAAAATAATAAAAAGGCAACAGATAGACAACAATAACAGAAACCAGACAGACAGAAAAAGACAAACAGAGAAATAAAAGGAAAGGCTGGCCAAGCAGAACCAGCAGATGAGCAAGACTCTCCCACCGGACCACCAGCGATGAGGCGCAGGCAGGAGCTGTATGTTGGAAACATTTATCGAAGGCCATAGCACTGCCATCCAAACTGTGCGGGCAGGTGGATACAGTACTTGTGTGCAACATGTCACTATGGAATTAACGGACACTAGATAAACGATGCTCGGTTCCATTTCCCAGCAATCTTGATCATTCAGCATCAAATAGATCCCATTTAAGAGCAGCTTAAACACTAAATTAATCACAGCAGCTGGAGAACCCTTCAGATAAAAAGACGAGTTAGATACTGAAGCATTGCATGTCCCTAGCAGACTAAGGAACCGCTTAACCTATCCTCACAATCGGAACCGCTAAGGAAATTCTCAGTGTCCCCATTCCTGCATTTAAACCTGCATGGTAATTCCCCAAACTCATGCACAAAACCTTCCCCTAGTGCTTCATATATGCCTTTGAGTTGGTATTGGAGAGAATACTAGAATTGGAATGTTGTGACCGGTAGGGTGATATAACCATGAATTATCCAGTCAGTGGATGGTGTCTCAGCCATGCTGAAAGGTAATTGGTCTCTTTTTTCAATGTGTAACCTGGTATATTTCACTTCTCTGCGTGCCATTATTATCTGTCTTCCTGTTAGATCGTGTGCTGAAAACAGACTGGTACTGTTGATGTAACTCCATGGCACGTGGCCAGAATGTAATGTTTGTAACGTCCAGCTCTATCCATCCTGTGCACAAGAGGGTGCTACAGCCTCTAAGAGCTATACATAATGGGGATAGAACATATCCACTGGCGTGCCACTTAGAGTCAAATCATGAGAAAAATGAGCAAGGTTTAATATAGTTTGCGACTGACAGTATACCGCCCAATGTCCGAGGCAAAATAGGGAAAAGAAACTCAGAAAATTAGAGTCAAACTATATACTGACACTTAACACACGCACTCCAGTAGGTTTGAACATGCAAGAAGACCTGATAACACATTTGTAATTACTTGAGGGTATCTTGATGAAGTTAAAGCTGTATCAGGTTTAAAAAATGCAGCCTCCTCAAATCTGTTTGTTTTAACCATTTTTGATTTGTTTATTATCACATTTATTATTTATTTGTTTTCGAGGGACTGAGTATTGATCTCTAACAATGACAACTTGCGGTATATTAATGCCCACTTGGGCTTAATAATGAGCATGAATATTAGGGCGCAAATGTTTGGAAAGGTAATACATTGGCACCTTGATTATAAATGAATCATGCCATGCGGTGTCGAAACTATGTACGGCATTTAGGCAGTAATGATTATATCGCATTCTGGAAAATCATCACGACAGTCTATATTTATGAGACTGACAATTGCTTCTGAAGAAGGTAGTGATTATTTGTATTTTATTTTCCAAGGCATAAGATGTGCACATTTATTACCAGTTACCTTAATGAAATTGTTTTTTATATTGTAACATGCGCCATGTCCACACGATACAAAAGAACTACCAGTCTTTCTTTTAATGCACTATGAATGTAGTCACATCACGTGACTTGGTATGAGCACGGAAATTAAAAAATGGTTGTTTTCACGTAATGCATTGTTGGTGAGCAAGCGTGCAGGACTTTCCTATCAACTGAATAAACAACTTTATTGAGCCAGAACACGGCGTTGTCCTTCCTTAGTTTCAAGGTGGCGTATATATATATATATATATATATATCCAAAAGGCTGCTTGCAAAGGTTAGGTGCAACGACGAATTCCCAGTCAGCACCAAGGAAGCAGACACGAGCCCAAAATATGTGCAAAAAGCAAGTAGCGTTTATTCTTTCATGAGTCCGCCATAACGCGTTTCACCACCGGAGTGGCTTGATCACATGACAACGTTAACCATTTCTACTGGACCTTTTAAACAGCTAGCACTTTAAACACGTGATTGCAAGTGTAAGTGACATAAAAGGAAGTGTAAACAAGCAACATTTAAGCGCTATTTAAAAGATAGACTGCGCTTTGTTAAATACCAAGAAAATTGCAAATAATGTTGCTTTTGCCAACTGATAGAAGGGCAAACAATTACATTTGTACAGAATTGCCAGTAACATCGTAAAAAAGATTTGCATTGAGAAAAGAGAAATTTGTGTTGTTTTCCAAAATGTATACGCATAAATGCATGACTGTCAGTATAAATACATACATTGCATGGCATCTTAGATTTCAAAGTTTAAATAAATAATATCCCATCGTGAAAAAATATATATATAAATATATATACATTTGAGATAGAAAAATAGTTTCTTTGACATATATATACAAAAATATAAGATCATATATATACAAGCAATATTTAATTCATATATTTACACAATGCGTATTTAGTAGCTACCGGTCATATTGAAAATTATCGGCCTAAATACCGTTTGGTAGAAAAAAAAACTTCAATTGTGTTGTTAAGCAATCAATGGCAAAACACAGTTGGATGATGTTACAAAAAGTGCATAAAGTGCTCTAAGTGCTCAAAATTGAGGGGGGGATAATCCTGAAAATAAAATAAAATGGGATAAAAAACCCTGAATGAGTAGGATTGGGTGAGAGACATAAGGCAGTTGCATTGGGCTACAGTTTAAAGTCTATTTCTAGATAGAACGGAATATAGACTTGGTTATCAGGTACAGACTTTCAATTAAATGCACCGGATGCAAAATATAATGCATGAGAAAATTGGAAAAGGATACAGGGGGCTGGTTAACAAAACGTGTCAGGAGCGGCAGACAGAAAAAATTCACTACATTTCTTAGTGGGGGTAGTATAACTCAAAGATGTAAGTCATAAACATGTATGTAAATCTTCAGTATTGTTTAATCCTCCAGGGCTTTTACTGTTGAAGTTTAGAATGTATCTGGTCTCCAACATGCGCATCTTGCGTTCCCTATCACCTCCCTGTTTTGTTTTGGGAATGGTGTCGATGACATAATATCGGAGGTCCTTCAGGTTGTTGTTGTGGACCTCACGAAAATGTCTCGCCACTGGGTAGGTGGGGTCAGAATTGTTGATCGCTCTGATATGTTGTAATACCCTAGCACTAGCTGATAGTTTAGTGCTCCCTACATAACGTAAGGGACAGGTACACTCCAAGATGTAGATGGCGTACTCTGTTTTGCAATGGAGGGATTTAGAAATCTTGATTTCTCTATTACTGAAGGCTGTACGGTAACTGGTTTTATTTATGCCGTAAGTACAGGCTTTACATGTGTGACATTTGGTAAACCCCCGTGAACTTTTAAGCCAATCCTTGGATGGGATGACTTCAGGACAATTGGAAACTAGACTGTTATGGAGTGAAGTGGCTCTCTTGTAGGTGATGCTGGGCTTGGCTGGCATCTTGTGGCCAATTATCGGATCAGAGCGTATTAGTGACCAATTTTGATTGATTATCTTGCCGATCGCGCCTTTTTGGATACTGTATATATATATATTCTACAGCAAACTGCTCCTGCTGACAACCCTTCGTCTTTTCCTGGGGTGGCTCGATCCGGCGGAGCAACCGGCAACAATATCCATGTACCAACGGCGTTCCTAAATGAGCACTCAGGCGTCGATAGTACAAAACCACAATCCACGTACAGGTCCAACAAAGTTTAATTTATTGCTCCATAAATCAACGTGACGCGTTTCGCGCTCCAAAGAGCGTTTGATCACACAAGTTGCTGTTGCCATTACAAACAATTTATGTTTACATTTTCGTCGAAATCGAAAACAGACTGCCTGCGCGGTTGCCGCCCTATCGAATTGCGAGGGTGCCGCCATATTGGAACAGTATACACATTGAGTCTAAACATTATAGTACTCATCTGTATGTAATACATTGCAATAGTGCTAGATCGTAATTCATATTGTTCAATTTTAAATTATAAATTATACAAGTTCATTACGCATGGTAAAAATTCGTCTGTTTGTAAATTCATTGCAAATAGTGCTTGTGCAATAATATAATTCGTAACATTCGTATTATATGTGTCCTTTTAACCAATACGTATGGACAAAACCAGCCACGTTTAAGTGCTTACTGTTGCCCGGGGTCAGGTTACAGAGCGAATGTCAACGAGCGTGGTCATGGTTACCAAGCCGCCCGTGACGTGTGGGTTACTTCGCCTGTGATAATATTGTGAACCACAAGGACGGAGAATAAAGTGTAATAGGAACCCGGCTACCCGATCAGGACCTCTCTCATAGGGGGGTAATGAAGGTCCTAAGACAATTCTTCTCTGATGAGGATGCTATCATCATTGGCCAGGTCTAACATAGCTTTCTTCTGTGTCATAGTCATGTTATACTTCACTTTTTTTCTGATTTTGGTCCAGTTCTGACTCCGTAATTCTAATAGATCTTTACCCATCTGTTCTTGGAAGGTGTCTATGCTCTCATGGTTCATTTTAGGAGTAAAAGTCGATTTTGGTTTAAAGGCTGTGCCAGCCGCTTGATCATGTTGGATTTCTAACGCATCCAGAATTCTTATAGCCTCACTACTGAGGTTTAGTTCTTCTTGTTCATTGGTTAATTCATCAATAGCAACGAAATTGTCAATGTCTCCTATAATCATGTTGTCATTCTCTATAGTTGAATCTTTGTCCCACTGTCTTTTATTCCTATTGGGTTTCAATTTGTGCCATTTTTTCAATTTTAATTTTCTACAGAATTTAAAAATGTCAATCTTTTCTTCAACATAGTTCATGGGTACTGTGGGACAAAATGATAGGCCTAAACATAAGGTTCTTTTGTCTTTTTGACTTATATGTCTATCCAACAGGTTAATAATAGTTTTATTTACCTCTGTGTCATCCATGATTATTTTCTCTTCTGCTGTTGAGCCCCTTTGGTTCCCACTGGCTGTTGATTGTCTGATTTGTTTGTTCCTCTGTTTGTGTTTCTTCCTCCTCTTGATCTGATATTTCTTGGTCTTCCTCTTACATTTGATGGTTTTGCTTTGTTCTTCTCCTGTAGTCTCGTTGATGATCTGGTGGCTTCCCAGCTCTGTTTCATGAGCCGGTATTGCACTAAAAAATTATTCTGTTTAGGTATTGCTCCTTCATTAGATTTGATGCTTTCCGAACTTATCGTCAGATCCGACATATCTGTTAATGAGTCACTGTTCTCATCCTCCTCAGTTTCTATTTCATCGTTAGTATTTTGGGTCTTACTTGTTTGAGCATGGGTATCGTACAGATGATCGTATTTTTTGCTGTGTGTGAGTATCCTACCTGACTCATAATCCCCACAGTCTCTGTGTAACTTGTATTGTTTTCTCTTTTTAATATCATCTTCCAGAATTTTTAATAGTTTCTTCATTTCTTCTATGAATTTGCTAATTATTTCTTGATCATCATGTTTGTTGAGTTCTTCTGTTATTTCTTCAATTTCTTTCTTAATTTTAATTCTGTCTGCCCATGCATACTTTACAAGAATTTGCATCATCACCCTGGAACTATTGGTAGCATTCTCAGACCAATCTTCTAACATTTGAGGATCTAATGAGTCATAAGATGGAATAAGGTACAGTCGTAGACCTCTTGGTATCATATTTTTATCCAGATAATCTTGCAGTGAAGTCGCCTCCCACAACTTTGAGACTTCAAGTTTATGTAGTTTTTCATATCTGCGTAATCTATCCATGATCATTTTGTCTGCCCTGATAGATGTAGGGAGTGTTATCGTTTTTCCAGGTGCTCTGGTGAACAAAGATATAGCCGCTTCTCTTCTTTCTTTTTCATCGTCCATCTTATTTCTGGGTAATGTGTGACTTTTTACCCTTGCGCTTGTGTTGTGGTTTGCTGTAATGTACACTGTTGCCTCTCTGTGATTACAGAGTTCCCCAATGTCTTGAGCACATGAATCAAATAATCTAATATAACCCTTAAAGTTCTTTGTATAGGGTAAATATAATTTAATTGATTCAATCTTGCAAAGATAGTTTCGTTGGGTTCATATGAGAGCGGAACGCTTACCTCATGTAGACGTATTCTCCACACGGAGGAGCTGCGACCACATCTTATATCTCGGATAGTCCAATGAACTCCTTATAGCAAGCAATGCTCTCAGACCGCGTAGGTTGCCTTCAATCAATATTCTACAGCAAACTGCTCCTGCTGACAACCCCTCGTCTTTTCCTGGGGTGGCTCGATCCGGCGGAGCAACCGGCAACAATATCCATGTACCAACGGCATTCCTAAACGAGCACTCAGGCGTCGATAGTACAAAACCACAATCCACGTACAGGTCCAACAAAGTTGAATTTATTGCTCCATAAATCAACGTGACGCGTTTCGCGCTCCAAAGAGCGCTTGATCACACAAGTTGCTGTTGCCATTACAAACAATTTATGTTTACATTTTCGTCGAAATCGAAAACAGACTGCCTGCGCGGTTGCCGCCCTATCGAATTGCGAGGGTGCCCCCGTATTGGAACAGTATACACATTGAGTCTAAACATTATAGTACTCATCTGTCGTCAACTAAGATCCAACTCTCTTTCCCTCGCCAATGTCCCTAGAATTAGAAAGGCCAGAACAGGCGGCCGCCTGTTCTCCTATAACGCTCCTAGACTGTGGAACGCCCTTCCTCTTTCCCTGAGGCAAGAACATAACCACCTCAGGTTTAGGAAACGCCTAAAAACCCTACTTTTCCCTTGAGTTCGCCTTCCTGACCATTCCTTCCCTCAGTACCGTGGTCTTTTTCTCAGCGCCGGGATGCCTCAGGGTAGCTGTGCGCTCTAGAAAACATAAAATCAAATCAAATCAAATCAAATCAAATCTGTATGTAATACATTGCAATAGTGCTAGAACGTAATTCATATTGTTCAATTTTAAATTATAAATTATACAAGTTCATTACGCATGGTAAAAATTTGTCTGTTTGTAATTTCATTGCAAATAGTGCTTGTGCAATAATATAATTCGTAACATTCGTATTATATGTGTCCTTTTAACCAATACGTATGGACAAAACCAGCCACGTTTAAGTGCTTACTGTTGCCCGGGGTCAGGTTACAGAGCGAGTGTCAACGAGTGTGGTCATCGTTACCAAGCCGCCCGTAACGTGTGAGTTACTTCGCCTGTGATAATATTGTGAACCACAAGGACGGAGAATAAAGTGTAATAGGAACCCGGCTACCCGATCAGGACCTCTCTCATAGGGGGGGGTAATGAATGTCCTAAGACAATTCTTAGACGGGATGTTACGATCGCAAGAGTGTCTTCTAATAACAATGGATGTAAATGCCCTTTACACTATAATCGAACACAAACAGGGGATGGAAGCATGCGCTAGATTCCTTAAAGGGAGAGATATCAGATTTTTGGGACATACCACCATGTTATTAGACATGATCAAGCACTGCCTTGAAAATAATTTCTTCACGTTCAATGATAATATCTTTGTACAAGCCCATGGTACTGCGATGGGCACTTCTTTTGCACTGAGCCTGGCAAACCTCTTCATGGGAGCATGGGAGGCTGATATCAAAAACGATGCACAATTTAAAGAGGACTTTGACAAAGTCCAATTATGGCTACTGTACATAGACGATATTTTCGTCATTTGGAAAGGTGGGAAAACACAGGCCTCCGAATTCATAGAGAGATTGAACAACAATACTAGAAACATAACTCTCACAAGTAACATCAGTGACAAAGAAGTAGAGTATTTAGACACTAAAGTCCAAATTAGACAGAATACCATCCAAACAGTACTCTTTAGAAAAAGCACAGCAGGCAACTCTCTGCTTCATGCAGAGAGTAGTCATCCTGAAAACCTCAAGTGGAGCATCCCCTTTGGGGAGTTACTATGGGCTAAACGTAATTGTAGTAACAACAAAGATTATCTTGCTGAAGAAAAAGTGATGACACAAAGGTTTCTTAACAGAGGATACCCTATGTGGGTTATCATAAAAGCGAGCAAAAAGGTGGCAGAAATGAGAAGAGAAGATTTATTATCTGTCAAAGAGAAGGACAACAAAGATGAGGAAGAAGGGGGCACTACCAGAGTCATCTTAACCTTTAACGATAATTCCAACCAAATTAAGAGAAGCTTGGTTAAGAATTGGAACTTACTAACCAATGATCCTATCATTGGTGATACTCTTCCTAGTCGACCAAGTATAACCTACAAAAGAGGACGTACCCTTAAGGATATACTTGTGCACAATGACATAGGTAAAAATGTAACCCCTAGAGGAATCAATCTACAGGGCTTTTACCCATGTGGCCATTGCAAAGCTTGCGCAAATAGCCACATGGTAAAAGAATACTGGAACCCTAGCAGCAAAGCGATGCAACAGATTAAACAATTCTTAACTTGCACTACCACCTTTGTTATCTATGCATTGATATGTTCATGCAAATTAATCTACATTGGCAGCACAACACACATGGCCAAAAAACGAGTACTTGAACACACTCGTGCTATAAGTAACCTGGATCAACAATATGCTATAGCACGCCACTTCGAAAGCCATCATTTTTCAGATCCCAAAAAATTAGCTTACTATGTCTTAGAACAAGTAAATGTAGGCCCTAGAGGTGGTAATCGTCTAATGAAATTGAGACAAAAGGAATCCAGATATTTTATAAGCCTATGTACCCGTTACCCAAAAGGCCATAATATCGACGAGGAATACAATGTACACCTGCAAGAATGATATTTATAACATGTGTAACATATGCATAATAATGTGTGCAAAGCTATGTATGCCAGTTACACACATAGACCTTCCTGACTTCTGTCTATCACTCCTTCTTTCCCACAGATGCAAAGGGAGGGATGGTGTCTAGAGATCCATGACACAAGTACCCTAATCCTTTCACTGTGGTCATCTTCCATCTGGACGAAAGTATTTGGTTTTTAACCTTTTTTTCACTTTATTCACAATGAGATAAAAAGTTGCATGTGTTGCCTTTAACAAACAGTTCGGATTGTATAGCATCTTCTATACACGTAATGTTTGTTCTGTTAATGAAATTAATTTGTATAAATATACATACGGATGGTCCTTAACCATAACAAATGAGACAAAACCAGCAATGTTCTACTTTTCCACTAACCAGGAAAGTAAAACTAATCCACTAACCAGGACATGATTACCCTCTTTCGCACTACAGTGCGATCGTAACATCCTGTCTAAGAATTGTCTTAGGACCTTCATTAACCCCCCTATGAGAGAGGTCCTGATCGGGTAGCCGGGCTCCTATTACACTTAATTCTCCGTCCTTGTGGTTCACAATATTATCACAGGCGAAGCAACCCACACGTCACGGGCGGCTTGGTAACCATGACCACGCTCGTTCACACTCGCTCTGTAACCTGACCCCGGGCAACAGTAAGCACTTAAACGTGGCTGGTTTTGTCCATACGTATTGGTTAAAAGGACACATATAATACGAATGTTACAAATTATATTATTGCACAAGCACTATTTGCAATGAATTTACAAACAGACGAATTTTTACCATGCGTAATGAACTTGTATAACTTATAATTTAAAATTGAACAATATGAATTACGTTCTAGCACTATTGCAATGTATTACATACAGATGAGTACTATAATGTTTAGATTCAATGTGTATACTGTTCCAATATGGCGGCACCCTCGCAATTCGATAGAGCGGCAACCGCGCAGGCAGTCTGTTTTCGATTTTGACGAAAATGTAAACATAAATTGTTTGTAATGGCAACAGCAACTTGTGTGATCAAGCGCTCTTTGGAGAGCGAAATGCGTCACGTTGATTTATGGAGCAATAAATTCAACTTTGTTGGACCTGTACGTGGATTGTGGTTTTGTACTATCGACGCCTGAGTTTCTCACTACACACTTCACGTAGCACGCAGAGTTCTGAGCGAGGAAAATCTTACTCCAGACACCTCATGGCGAGATTTTTTAATGTGGGTGGGCACGGATGGTCACTATCGCTCACGTTAAGAAAGCTTCCGTTCATGTTGAGGAAGCAGCAGCTCAAGTAGAACATCTATTCAAGCAGTAGAAATAAGCAGCACCCTCTTGTGTGGTGCCATTTACATGCGGAACTCCACCCAGGCCTAAACACACCCAACCCTAAACCCAAAAATTAAACTTGCCACCCAAATTCCTTAATCAACCCTTAACAATAAAAATAACCCTGGCACCCAAATACCTTTACCCACACTAAACCCTAAACATATCCTTGCCTATACCCTCATTCACCCCTAAAGCCTAAAAACACCCTTACCCTAAGAGATATAGATATATATATATTCCTCAATGTCCCAACTAGTTTCAGCACCTTCGGCCTTGATCACGGGAGGGAATGACATCAGTAGTGTTTGTGCCTGCAGAATTTATACCGTTCCTGCTCACCTGACTGATTGAAGCATCCAATTCCCACAATGCAACAGTTCATACGTGTAAGTGCACCACAATAGAGGCCCACTTCAATGAACAAGAAGCTTTTATTCGAGCTGCACCTAACTGATTGTAGCATCCAATTCCACACCAGGTCTCTCCGTGCCTGGTGTGAAGAGGCCGCCCTGCAGGGTCGGGGGCTCCCCAGTCAGAGGTTTTTTTTCTTGGTAAAAATGATGGCAAACACTACTGATGTAATTCCCGCCCGTGATCAAGGCCAAAGGTGCCGAAACTAGGCATGAGCGGATTTTGCGGATTGGCAATCCGCGAATTTGCGGATTTGCAAACTCGCAATCCGCAAAATCCGCGAATTCCCGCGAATTTGCGGATTTTTTTTTTTTTTTGTGTTCGCCCGTGTTTCTGCCAGTTCGCGAGGGTTTTTACAATTTCGCAATTTGCGAACTTACCTGTCGGGTCGCAAGTTTTGCGAACTTGTTGTTTCTACGTGTCCAACCTGTTTGGGACACTCTTCTTCATCACTGCCACTCTCTGTCACCACTGCCACTCTCTGACTACTCATGCCACCCTCTGGCCCACCCATGCCACCCTCTGTTTCATCACCACACCCTCTGGTTGTCCAGTGTACATTATTTTCGGCAAAGCAAAGCACACCTTCCCTGCCTCAAGTGACCTGAATTAATTTGGGGCTGATTAATGTGTCACAGAATATTTTTTTAGCTGGCACCTGCTTCCTTAGTGCGCCCTGATTAGTGATCTTTTGCACTTGCTAAGTGCTTTCATTGTTGCAAAATTAGTTACAACACCTGCCCTGCCCCAACTGACAATAATGAATTAGGGGCTGATTAATGGATTTTAACTTCCAGCCTGGCTCCTGCTTGTCTCCCTTAGCTGTAATTCAGGACCTTTGTGGCATATGTGTAACTATTCTGAGGTTCAGAGCAGGGTCACATAATAGTTGCAACTGGCAACTGAACTCTGGAGGGGCCCCTCAGGAAGCACTACAGGAAATGGCTACTAATGATGTGCCTGAACTTTTGAACCTGGTAAGTAGTTACTTTCAGTTTTGCTTAGATCGTATTTCTGCAATTTCGCACTTATTCGCGGGGCGCGAACTCACGCGAACAGTGCGAGCAGTGCGAGCAAAATCCGCTGCTCGCGGATTTGCGGATTTTTCAGGAAATTCGCAAATCTCGCGGATTGCGGATTTCCCGAAAATCCGCAAAATCCGCGAGCGGAACGGATTTTCCGCCCATGCCTAGCCGAAACTAGTTGGGACATTAAGGAATGCTGTGCTACAGCTCGAATAAAGGCTTTTTGTTCATTGAAGTGGACCTCTATTGTGGTGCTTCATTGTGCCCCCCGGGGCTTCTTAAATACGTGGGTGGGGGTCTCAAAGGCCTCCCCAAGCCCCGTGGACCGCCACCCCTGGAGCTTTAAGAAAATATTTGCGGGGGAGCCCTGTCATGGCCCTGGGGACCACCACCCCCCGGCTCCTGTAGTATCCCAGGGTGCCCACCCTGGGACTGAAGGACCAGGTTTTAGGACCTAGCGGCGCCAGGGAAAACGCCCGATGCCTTCGAGTTCCCCTGCCTCGGCAAACAGAGACACGGGACGCTTCTTGATGACGTCAAAGACCAAAGTTTATTGGCTGCAACCAGGAACAGAGATCTACGAAGCACAACACGGGTGGTTCGCTAGAGACTGCACAAATTCAATGAGCGGAGCATGGTCTTTTATGCCAAAAATCACATTCCAAAGGTGGCATTGATTACACACAAACTAGCCAATCACGGGGTGACATTTCA
Organism: Lissotriton vulgaris; assembly: GCF_964263255.1. NCBI lineage: Eukaryota > Metazoa > Chordata > Amphibia > Caudata > Salamandridae > Lissotriton > Lissotriton vulgaris. The sequence goes on along the minus strand of NC_141685.1, from coordinate 1,879,777,056 downwards.
AACACATCGCATGACGACAATCCCATTTTCCGTTGTCCAACCCACCAGAAATGACCAAGCACATTCCAATATCCTGTCGGATCAGGCCGGACAAACCCATCATAAAACCTCAACCCAAATCAGTGATTATGTCGTAAAGGCAGGAGCAGAAACAGATTGGAAGCAAGATGGAAAGGTGGGTGCAGTGTGCTGTAAACTTCAGCATGTCCTGCTCTTTGATCTTTATCTGACCAGCTGCTTAACAAGGAACTGGCTCAGCGAGGTCAGCCTCGGGCAAGGAGTCAGTTCGGCCAGGTCATTCAGAAGTCAGCTAAGGTGTACGTGTCTCAAAGACTCGTTCGGCTGTAGTCATCGGCCTAGGTGAGGGCAACCACACAAAATGGCTGCCGTTCACAAAATGGAACCCGAAGGTTCAAACGAAATCCCTGAATACATCGTTTTCTCATTGATCGATTAATGCGAAAACACTTGTACATATTGCACTCATGATTTGCGGTTCGCTGATACCAAAATCGTCTATTTCCGACGACCTTTATTGAACGGGTTTGGAACCACCGAGCCTCAGACCCTCAAACTACGGAACTACAGGACACAAAGATTTGCTGTGGCAGGGCGGGAGCCTCGCGGCTCCCAACCTGCCATAGCAAACTCTGCTTTGGTATTTGGAAGAGAGAGCAGGAAACCTGCTCTCTCTTCCAAATACCAAACCTGATTGCTTTTCCACATGGGGAGCTGCATGTTACCAGCTCCCCATGTGGAAAAGCAATGCCGGCTCCCGCAGGAATCGGGGAGCCGGCGGGACCGTGGGGGAATTGGGGACTCCCCACGGTCCCCAAAGGAGAGGGCCAGCCCCGTGGGATGGAGTCCCGGGCCATAAGTGGCCCGGGAAGGGAGCCACATGGCCCCCTCCCCAATTATAAAAAAAATCTATAAAAAAAAAGGCAAGGTCAGCCCCTGGGGATGGGGTCCCCGGGGCCATAAATGGCCTAAGGAGAGGGGCGCCCTCCTAAAATTAAAATTTAATAAATGGACAGGCCCGGGGGGAATGGGGTCAACGGGGCCAATTATGGCCTTGGGAGGGGGCCACATGGCCCAAATTTATATTAAAGAATGGTCAGGCCCTGGGGAATAGGGTCCCCAGGGCCAAAATATTAGCAAAAGAAGGGGGGGCACACAGCTCCTCTTCTTGAAAAAATAAAAAGACCAACATCACGCCGCAGGCCCCGCCCCCTCCCTGCTGCACTCTGCAAACGCATCCCCTGGCACGTTTGCAGATGGGGAACTAATTTCCCTTGAATACTGGGGGTCCCTGTGGGCCAACGAGCCCACCAGGAACCACCAGTATGCAGCAGGGAGCTGCGTTGCAGAGAGGTGTTCTGAGGCCACGCCCCTTTTTACACCTCTCTGCAACACAGCTCTGTGGCGCTTGATGGAGGTACATGGTGGGCTAGTTGCACCCCAGGGACCCGCCAGCACGACCTCAACATCATCTCCTACTCTGACGACACTCAGCTCATCCTCTCCCTCACCAAGGACCCGCACACCACCAAAAACAACCTCCACGAGGGAATGAAGGCCGTCGCTGAGTGGATGGGGAGCAGCCACCTGAAACTGAACTCAGCAAGACAGAGGTCCTCATCCTCAGCCCCACACCGTCTGCCTGGGATGACTCCTGGTGGCCGACCACTCTAGGAACAGCACCGACACCCACGAACCACGCACGCAACTTAGGATTCAACTTCCACTCCTCCCTCTCCATGTCAATGCAGGTTAATGCCATCTCTTCAGCCTGCTACAACACCTCTGCATGCTCCGCAGGATCTACAAGTGGATCCCGACTGAAACAAGAAGAACGGTGACCCAAGCCCTCGTCAGCAGCAGGCTGGACTAGGGCAAAGCACTCTATGAGGGTGGGATGTCGTTGGTGTTGGCGCTGGGGTTGGAGATTTCATTCACTATGTTGAATAGCTCTTTGCTGTCGTGTGCGTTGTTGTCCTGGTGGGCTTTGAAGGAGGATCTCTTGGCAGTTCTGATGAGGTGGTGATGTCTACGGATGGCGTCCTTGTGGGCTTCGTGGCTGTCCAGTGTACGTTCGTGGAGCCATTTCTTCTCCAGTTTCTGGCATGTGCGTTTGGAGGTCTGGAGCTCCTTTGTGAACCATGTGGCTTTCTTGCTGCTGCTGCTGCTACAGAAACTTACACATACTTACTCTCTTAAGCAATTACTTATAGAAACACATACTAATTTATACAAGAACTCTTCCAATCTATCACTCTCACATATACTCACTTATATACACCAAAACTCACATATACTAGTTTAAAACATGTGTAGTTACTCAGAAGACACTATTGAGACAGTCATTCACTCACTAACACACCCATACTCACACTCATCCACCCGTACAGTCCTGCACACATGCGGCCTTCAACACATACAAACAGTGAATCACTCATTCATGCATCTATGCAATAAGTAATACCCCCACCGAACCATAAAGAGACTCAGACACTCATACTGATACTCAAAAAACCAACTAATACACCTATATAGACACTCATGTAGCTACTCACGAACCCATGCAGCCACTTTTACACAAAGTGAGAGACTGATAAAGATATTTACATATTTAAACATTACTCCCTAACCCATGTATTCACTAAGATACACTTAATCAGTCAGTTATACAATCAATTTTTCACAAAACAAATCATCCATTTAGACACTTATATACCCATTTATTCTTCCATCGACCTTGAGATATACAAATATAAAAAAATAATAATTTTCAGAAAAACACACATTCACTGGTTGATGTCATCAGTGATGTCATCAATGATGTCACTGACCATGTCATGAGTGATATAATATATGACGTCATCAGCAGTGCATTGCGGGCGCGCAAGTTATAGTTAGCTGAACTAACTATAACTGGGGAATTTCAATGGTTTTGTACGAGTGAAATGCCCAACTAACTATAACGCCCCTGAAACCTAAGGTTTTTTCAGTGAATATATATATAAATTAGACATAAGGAGTCAGGGTAGAGGCATCCTATCCCCAAGAGATCTGATTGCGGGGTCTTTGAGGGACCCCTCATGGGCAAGAAATTGCCCAAAACTATTATTGGGTTGGTCCTGTTGATCCTAGATCCACTAAGGCTCTCAGTGTGGCCCTGTGTGAATCTGCGGATTGAGAGCCCAATTAAAAAGCAAAATACACCCACATCGCACGCCCTTTCAAAAACTCTCTCAGACCCGCAAAACAGATCATACACCTACTGACAGACACTCAGATACCCACTTACACCCCACTGCTACTCAGGCACCCACACCCCCACTCACAGACCCACAAAACGACTCACAGACACACTCAGCCAATGCCACATCTATTCACACACCCACTCACACACCTATACAACCACTCGAACACCCACTCACAGACCCACAAAACCAATCGCACACCCACTCACTGACTGACACTCACACACCATTCTTACACAATCACACCTGCACATAGCCACTCACACACGCATAGCACACAAGCCCACTCTGTCACATACCCATAAAACCACTGACACACCTATTTACTTAGCTATAGATACAGGCCCTGTCACACCCACTCACACACCTATACAGCCATTCACGCACCCAGCACTCAGTCAGTTACACATGCACTTACACACCCATACATCTAGTTATATACTCAATCACCACCCATACAGCCACTCACAACCCTATTTACAAAACCATGCAGCCACTTACACACCTAGTTAGAGAGTGACAAAAATACATACACACCGAATCACACATCCACACATCACTTATATACCCACCACTAATAGAGCCACTTACACACTCAGTTACACACCCAAACACTCACTAACACAGTCAGTTACCAATCCATACAGCCGCTTACATACCCGTTTAGAAACTCATACTCAGACACTTATAGAGCCTGTTACACACTGATATAACCACTTAGGTAATGTACTAGTATGTATTCTGAAGTTAAATGTATTCTGTATTTGCTTTTCAAATACCTACTTGTGTTTAAAGAGTAATGGAATATGGAAGGATGAGGTGAAAATCATGTTAAGAAATATGCTTCTTAACAGCATTCATAATTTGGGCAACAGATGGTATATTTAGTTCGACTGGTATGACGTTCCGCACCAGTCACCATATCTTGCAGTTTTTGGTGAATTAGCGAGAATGGTAAGTATGTGGTCAAGTTGTAAGGGTCTGACAGATGGTCCAACTGGTGAATATAATGCACCACCTTCCATCTATCTTATCATGCTCTGATGTGTCCTTGAATGTATGGTGTTCAGGTGTTATGAAACAGATGATGGGCCCTATGAACACTTCTTCTATGTATCGCTTGGCAGTTTCTTGCTGCATTTATTGATTTGGAAACTTTTTGGGAAGTGGTAAGTGTTCTACGTTTTCATTCTGCTCTTTATATTGTTTTCTATCCTCAGCAGAAGAGATCTTAACTTCAAAATGCACTTCTTTTAAAGGAAAATAAATTGTACAAAGGAGCTCTGTTGCAGAGAGATGTGACACTAGAATAACTGATTTAGGGTATGGTTTTCAATGTGGATGGTATTGCACAGGATCTGAATATCCATAAAACAAGTTGAAGAAAAGTTTGTATTTGCAAATAGTTAAATACGCTATGCTACATTTATTTGTTAATTGTTTGATTTAAATTGTAAAATGTGTTAATAAAATGTATTTATAAACGTATAAAAATGTATATTACTGAATTGAACTTATGGGCCAAATTCTAGTACAATTTGTATTAAAAAAGTGGTGAAATTCACTAAAAAAAACAAAGGTTACAGGGACTTTATGGGTAGAAAATGGCATTAGAAAACAGTAGAAATTCACAGACAAAAACAAAGGGTTACAGGGATGTTATAATTAGTAACTAGAATTAAGAAGAACTAAGAGATTCACAGAAAATATGGCAGGTCATAAGTAGTGGATTGCGGGTGCATAAGTTATGGTTATCTCTGGTAACTATAACTGCTGAATGTGTATGTATTGTGAGTGTAAAATCTGAGCCTAACAATAACATCCCTGTAACCTTTGCAGTGAATATATATATATATATATATATATATATATTCACTGAAAAAAACATAGGTTTCACACCAGTTATAGTTAGCTGGAAATTTTACTGACATAAAACCATAGAAATTCCAACGTTATAGTTAGTTGGACGTCATCAGCAGTGCATTGCATGAGCACTTGTAATAGTGAGTCCAACTAACTATAACGTTAGAATTTCTATGGTTTTATGTCAGTTAAATTTCCAGCTAAAAAATAACAAAAAAAATACAAAATAGTTCATGAAAGCCAAAAAAAGTACAAAATGTTCAAAAAACATTAAAAAAATATAAAACAACAAAAAGAAGAAAAAAAACAGTTCTTTTTAGAACTACCTCCAAATTATAAAAAATGGCTACATTTTTTAAAAACTCTATCATTCTTTTTTCCCCATGGAACGCTCCCCGGTACGCTCCGCGGTGCACGTACCGGGCGCTCCCCCTGCGCAAATCAAAAAAATATATATTTTTTTTTGCCCCGCAGGGCCCCCACATCAAACCTAGGGGGTCAGGGGGGGTCTACTCTGCCCCCTTATGGTCATTTCCCCCTTTGTTTTTGCCACCTCTTGTGTCTCGATCCTACCGAGACACAAGATGGCGGCTGCTCCGGACTGTTTGGAATGTTGACAGACACCCGAGAGCCAATCAGCTTTCCACGCGCGAACTCACGTAGCGCGCTGGTTAGCGCCCCGGTGCGCGTACCGGGGAGCACTTATAGATATATATATTTTTTTGAACCTACATTACTCAAAATCCACTGGAGCACATATCTTGAGACATAGCAAAAGCACATCGGGCTACCAGTCCCTACAATTTTGCCAAGTTTGGTGGAAATCCATTCAGCCGTTCGGGCTAAAAGTGAGGTCGACCGCCCCATGGAAATTAACATGGGGAAAACATGTTTTGGGACCCCCCTTTTATCTCGGCCCCCGCTTGACAAATCCCCCCCAAACTTTCAGGGAAAGACCGGGGCGCCGCGAGGCATATTTGAGGAAATTTTCAGGCAGATTCCTCAACCGGCGCCAAAGTTATTCACAATGCGACCGCCAGTAGGTAATATGTATATATATATATATATTATATTCACTGAAAAAACCATAGGTTATAGACCATATATAGTTAGGAAATAGCATTTACAAAACCTTGAAAATTCAGTGAAAGAACCATAGGTTATAGACCATATATAGTTAGGGATTAGCATTTACAAAACCTTATTTTACTCGCATAAAACCATTGAAATTCGCATATATAGTTAGTTGCGCTAACTATATATCACGCACCCGCAATCCACTGCTGATAATGTCACATATTACATCATTCATGACATGGTCAGTGACATCACTGATGACATCACTGATGACAACATCCAGTGGCTGTCTGTTTCTGTAAAGTTAAAATTTGTCTTACATATTGAAGAATGAGTGGATGTATAAGTGTCTGGATGAAGGATTTAGTAGGTGCATGACTGACTGTATGAGTGAGTGATTAAATGTGTCTCACTGAGTGCATGGGTTAGTGACTAAACTGTCTTAATGTGTGCATCATTATGTCTGTTGTTCTGTAAACTGCTGCATGTGTTGATCAGGAGCTATATGAGTAACTATATGGGTTATTGGTTGGTTGCCCAAGTATTTGTATGGGAGACTGAGTGTGTGTGTGGGTGGCTGGGAGGTGTATGACTCTGTGCATAGATGTGTGAGCAGTTGATTCACTAGATCTATGGGTTCAAAAGTGCATGTGGAAACAGCTGAATGAGCGGTTGACTGTGTGCATGCGTGTATTGGTGAGTGAATGGATATCTCAGTGCTACATGTCAAAGTAAGTACATATGTAAAACACAGTACATGTGAGAGTTGACATATATAAATAACTGTGCATAAGAGCCAGTGAATATGTGAGTGGCTGTATGGATCATTGTGAACTTGTATCAGGGATTGGATAAGAGAGTAAATATGTGTTAGTATATGTTTGAATAAGTAAGGTGTGTATAACTGTATAGTTGAGGAAATGGAGATGTGATTGATTCTTTGCATGACTGACTAGGTGTGTGAGTAACTCCATGGATGAGTGACAGTCTGTGAGTGTCTGTTTACACTGAGTGTATCTAAGGTTATATTAGAGTCTGAAGAGGTTCATCGTATTATCACATGAATGATGTCATCATTGATGTGATCAGTAATGTCAAATGAGATGTCATCAGTGATGTTATCAGTGATATCATTTGAGATGTCATCAGTGATGTCATTTGAGATGTCATCAGTGATGTCATCAGTGATGTCATTTGAGATGTCATAAGTGATGTCACTGACCATGTCATGAATGATGTAATATGTGACATCATCAGCAGTGGATTGCGGGTGCGCGATATACAGTTAGCGCAACTAACTATATATGCGAATTTCAATGGTTTTATGCGAGTAAAATAAGGTTTTGTAAATGCTAATCCCTAACTATATATGGTCTATAACCTATGGTTTTTTCAGTGAATTTTCAAGGTTTTGTAAATGCTAATTCCTAACTATATATGGTCTATAACCTATGGTTTTTTCAGTGAATTTCAATGGTTTTTTAATAGCAAATATCAAATGCTGTCAAATGTCAAGTACATGATAGGTAAAAACATTTTCGTGTTTATGCACGCTGATGTGCTTTGAATGCTGCCCCCCCCCTCTTTTCTCTTAGGAGTACTCTCTCTTTGCAGATAGTGAAGGGTAGTTAACGCAGGCCTTTGCCCCCGTTGTAATCCGTCGTGCCTGCTTCTCTCACAATTTTGATTGATTGTTATCCAAGCATTTAATATTTTTGAATTGGTTCTCTTTGGTTCATTCTGTATTTACAAACAAGCACAGAGTCGCAATACTCTGTTTAGTCTTTGCAGATAGTGAAAAATCGTTTAAAAAAACAAAAGGAATCGAGCAAAATCAGTAGGCCACTAATGGGATCTGTTTTTGACCTCGCTAAAATAAAAACATTAAGAACAACCCCTCATGAGAAATACGAAACTAGTGAGATGAACTTAACTCCACACCATGATGGCTGCAAGACAGCTCGACTCTGCCGCCCACCCCACCCCACCCAAAATAACAACAAACCCTATGCAAATATTATAAATATATACAACACACCAGCAAAGTAACAGGGTAAAACATTTTATTAAATAACTATTTACATAACTATTTTATACTTTTTGTTGCCCGATCCGGCTAGCTCAATCGATTGAGCATGAAACTCATGCACTCTGATAGCAAGCGTTGCTGCTGATGCTATGCAGACAAAAACTGGTTTTCAGTTTGTACATTCTTCAAGATTTTTCCATCCAAGGCTGGTTGAGAGTTTGTAGAACGATGGCTTCAGATTTTCAACATACGGTGTAGTGGCGCGGACTGGGAGGGAGCGCTTGGCTCCTGCCCCCTCCCCAAGTAGGATTTTCATACGTGAGTGTACGTTCATGGTTTTGGTCCCTGAGTTGCTTCGATGTCACTGCCATGCTCAAATGGCATAAGTCCTGGATGTTGGGTGCCATAGTTCAGAGTTCTGAGCAGCGCTTGTAACACTGTCTGAAGCTTATTTGCACCTGCTGCAGCTTCACTATTCTCAAAGTAAGTGAGGGCCGTTTGTGGACCTGACTGCATTGGAAAACAATGTGATGCGGTGCCTCCCTAAACCGCTTGACGGAGGCCCCCGAGGGGCGGTGAGATGGCGCGGACTGGGAGGGGGCGCTTGGCTCCTGCCCCCTCCCCAAGTCGTGTTGCCCTGGTGTGGCCTGAGATCGCCCCCGACATAGGCGGCCGGCTCCCGGGGTCCGGCGGAACTTTTTGCCTTTTGATGACTCTTCCATTCTGGACCTTGTCCCACAATCCGTTTGACCTGAAGACACGCTGTAGTGGGGCGCCCCTTTACCGTTTCAGTTGCCATTCCGCCCGCTTTTGCTACACTGTGCCTCTTCCGCCATTCAGCTGTTTACCGCCCACTCTTGCGACTACAGCGTCTCGCTCACCATGTAGTTGAGTTGCTCCCGCTCTTGCGATGCAGCGATAGGCGGCTGCCACAGGACTCTCAAAATGGCGGCCGGCTCTTCAGATTTGGGCGTGGTCCACTAAAATGGCCCTGGGACACCTTGGAACTCGGAAGTTTGTCTGCTAGGGCTTGGGTCCCATTCTCGAAAGCGTCCCCTCAGCCTTGAAGATTCTACAAAAGTCTTGGGGGCCCCCGACTCCCGCAGGCTTCTGGTGGGGAGCGGCTGCCATGATTGCTCGTGGAATGGCCACGACTAAGCTACGAGATGGTGGTGCTCTCATGCTGACGCCAGCTTCAGTCTGAAACATCCAGAAACCCTGTAGACTACCAATTCAATCAGTTCCGGTAGCGCCCCAACGTGACCCGGTAGAGAAGAACTTGCCCTCCCCTCTTTGACTGATGGTTCTTGTTGCCTGTCCCTTCTGTTGTCATTTAACAGAACTTTTTAGACTGCTGAAAGGGGTTGTGTTCCGAACGCTGGTTGGTGGAGACATTTTGACTATATTCTGGACCTACGTTGTCGCGTAATGCGTTATATGACACGCCGCGTTAGCGCACCCGGAAGTGCTCCGGTGCGCGAAGCGCAGCTTCCCGGAAGCGATCCGGGGCGCGGCGTGCAGCGCGTAACGTAAGCATAACAGGTCATGTGACTTGTTAATAAAACTTTTCATTGGTTCATTTTACTTTTGTTATTTTAATGATGAAAGGCTTGGTCATATGACCTAAAAATTACGCTTTTTATTGGTTTCGAACATTATTTTTTCTTAAACATATATGTTATAATGTTTCAAGCTAATGTACTTTCCCGAAAAATTTACAACTGTCCTGCAAGTAAAATATATTCCTTTTTCGAGAAAAAGGGCGTTTCTTCGTCCCATGACGGAGCCGTTGAGTAAAAGAGGCTCGGCCTGCTGTCTTAGTCGCTGATACGCCTGAATATCAGATTCTTATCCATCACTTTATGTTGCAGGAGTGGAAAACACAACTTCCCTTGACCATTTATCTTTACTGTAAATTTTTTTTTTTTTTTTTTTTTTGTAAATTTAAACTTTATTGTTTAGTTAGTTAAAACCATAACAATTTGATATATTTCGCACACATTATAAAAATGTATAAATTATCATTTAAAAAGGATTAAAAATATTTTATAAGAGCAAGAATTGAGAGTCAATGCTTTTCCAGATTATTAACAGTTGAGATCTTCCTGTTTTTTAAGATATTTCTCAAATGCTTGCAAGAACTTCACCAACTTGCAATGCATTCGAGGGGCAGTTGTATCCAAGCTTCCAATTATAGCAGATCTACATGTTCGTAGCTTCTTGATCCGAAAGCTTTGCTTTAAAAAGTATGAACGTTCTTTAGACAGCTTCCTACAGTGGCAGATTATGTGTATTAAATCTTCTTTGGGGCTACCACACAATCGACATTTTACAGCTACATGCTGTTTCCAAGCTGGTTCCTCTGCCAATGTCGGGAATTTGCCAAATCTCAGTAACATCACCTTTCTTTTAATGAAAATGGAATATGTTGTTTCCAGGTACACTGCTGGGGTTAGTGTTTTATAGCCGTTTATCACAGCCCAGGAGTGCGAGCGATGGGAAAAAATCTCTTTGTCCAATACCAATGAATGGAGTTTGGCCGCTTTATTTAATGCCTGTTTTAGTGCTGCAAATGACAGATTTTTATCCCATAGGGTTTTTGAACAAGTCACCTCCAAAGCGTGCGTGAGGAACTGATTTGCTTTGGATTTTTTTTGGGATTCAAGCTCTTGCCATAGGTGTGTATTAAGGTTATTGTTAGTTGCTTTTTGCTTGATCTGATACCATACCTTGATATAGGAGTATAATCTGCCCACAGTTTCGTTTTTTATTCCAAATTCTAGTCGCATTTGGGCTGGCGACGCCATCCTGGGTAATCGTAAGACCTTCTTGTAGATTTTTGTTGTTAAACTGTTAAGTAGGACCATATCCTTTCCATGCAATGCCTCACTTGCATAGGACAGTGTTGGAAGAACTTTGTTGGCCATTACAATGATTAAAGGTTTAAGTGATGGACCTTCAAGTTTTTTTGTCAATGTACTTAGTCCGAATATCAGGGCACCCGCTCTTTGCGTCAGATATTTCTTCTGTTCTTTAAAATCAAGCTTATCATCCAGATAGAAACCCAAATACTTGTATGCTGAGACTCTCTCTAATGGTTTTCCTTTTAGCCAGATGTTACAATTAGATCCACGGCGATTGGTTATCAACATGGATTTGGTTTTTGAAACATTTAAAGCCAACTTATTTGCCAACAGAAATGTTGAGAGTTCAGTAACTAATCTGGTTATACCAACTTTCGTTAGGCTCATGAGTACTATATCATCAGCGTAAGCCAAGTGGGACAGCTGTAGGTCTCCTAATTTAGGTGGGTGAGCATTACAATTGTTCAGTTTCACGGTGAGATCCGAGATGAAGAGATTAAATAGATGAGGGGCAAGGACACACCCCTGTTTGAGTCCAATTGATGTAAAGACTTTTCTCGACAACCGTGTGCCATCCCCAATTTTTACTTGCGACCAAGTACTAGAATAAAATAACAGCAAACCCCTTAAAATATTCTCCGGTATTGCCCATGCTCTCAATTTCGACCACAATAAGTTACGGTCCACACTGTCAAATGCGGCCTGAAGATCAATAAAACACAGGTTCAGGTCCCGTTTGCTGGTAATACACTTCTCCGCGATCATAGTGATAGATAGGATATTTACTGTTGTACCTATCCCCTTCCTGAACCCTGTCTGATTAATGGGTATCAGCTCTTTTTCACTTGACCAATTGACCAAATCATTTAAGAGAAGCGTTGCAAAATATTTTGCCTCAACGTCCTGCAATGCTATTAGGCGATAGTTATTTGGATTTGATCTTTCACCACCTTTGTAGATTGGCGTAAATATGGATCCTTGCCAGCTTTCGGGTACTCTGTTCCAGTTTTGCACCTCCAAAAATAGTTGCGCCAGACAGGGTCCCCAGAATTCCGGAGCATGTTTGTAAGCTGCTTGCGGGATACCGTTCGGGCCTGGCGCCCCATTGGGTTTAGCTTTTTTGATCAGTTTAATGATCTCTTCCGCCGTATATTGTTTATTCTGAGGAACAGTGCTGGATACGTTACAGGGATCAGTAGTCAAAGGTTGTCTCCCTTGTTCTTCTGCGGGGCACATTTTGTTTTGACTGTTTAGACCAAGAGTGCTGCTCTGAGTTTTTTTCACGATATCTGTAAATTTAATAGCAAGAAATGATGCCCACTCCGATTCCTGCACATTTGATATGAGGGAGTTACAGGGTCTTGTTAACTGGTTTATGGTTTGCCAAAATATATTGGTATTCTGGAGTTTTGAACTGAAGATTAATTTGGACCAAAAACTCTCATTAGTTGACCTTTTATGTTCCCAGACCTTATTTTTATATTCTTTTCTTTGTATGCGGAAGCTGGCCCATTGACTGGTACCACGGTCAGTCAACTTTATCTTCCTTTGAGTTTTCTGAAGTTGTCTACGCAGGTCTTGTAGCTCTTTCGGATGTTGTTGCTGTGGTCCATCTATACTGGATTTCATAACTGGCAACTTCATTTTTTGTTTTAGTTTTAACAGAAAATGGGACCATGCTTGAATCGCATCCGTTGATGCATTTCCGATCTCACTCAATGTGTCCTTCATTATAGTGAACCACTTGTGATCATTGATGTTGGACCAATTTATGCGTTTCAGGTTAACATAACTTAGCTGACCTTCTAACATGTATGACGGTTGCAATCTTTCCTTATTGAGGTTGATTTTAGTGTGTTGCATTGCATGGTCACTCAACAGGGTAAACTCAATTTGAAAGCTGATCACCAAGGGGATTATTGAAAGACTGACCATTGTAAAGTCCAAGGTGGATTGGGAGTGTGGACCATAATATGTTTTACTGGGGGGTTGATCTTCAGGAAACCTCCCATTCAGTGCACGCAACCCAAGAAACTCCAGTTCAGTCACTAGTTCGGTTGCTAGTCGATCCTTCCGTGTCCCAAGACCACCTTGCATCTGTTGAGGAACACCCCAATGGATGTTATCAGCTGATAATTTATCATCCTCATCCGGTGTTAAGATCAAGTTGGAATTAAAGTCACCCGTGATTATTATATTGGATAGTGGGTCTGAGGATCGAAGGTCAGTAATGACGTTGCACAATATCGCATTCTTCAACTTTTTCTCCTTAATTTTGGGTTGCGTGTAATAATTAACCAAGATTGTTGGCTTAGAATTCTTTGTGTGTTGATCTGATAGTTTGATTAGCTGAATACTAGGATCTGGTGATTGTAGTTGAACTGAGTTAATTTTTAGAGATGAGGACACATATACTGAAAGGCCACCCATGGCACGTCCATGGCTCTTACTTTTTTCAGCAACTACGTTATGGTGTGTAAACCCCACTAGTGCAATTTCTTCTTGTAGCCAAGTTTCCTGTAACGCAATTATGTCACAACCGCGCCATTCTTCCAATGGTAGGCCTCCTTCTAATAGTCTTTTTGCACCCGCAATGTTCCAAGATAACACGTGTATGACCTTGTTTGTATCTTGTTTCAGTTTACCTTTGAACGGTCAGACCTTCCGTTTTGCATTTAACATTCCAGGGAGCCATTTCCAGTTATCCATGGTGTTTTGTGACTCCCCGTTGTGCCGGACTACTTGATCACATGTTTGTAAAGGTTCATTTCTACCCTTTGCGTTGAACAAAATTGAGTATACAGGTTTTTGTTGGTTTGTATATGCATCATCAATTTTCCTAATAAGTTGAACTCCGCCCGACCTCTTCAGTGGAGGTGGGTAGCGTGGGGAAATTTGGTAGGATATTTGAATGCCCCAAGATTGGAAAATGTCCGCTTTTCCCATAATTGCTTCTGCTATTTCTGTTGATTTCCAGGTTGTCAGGGACTGATCTGTTGATATATCATTATGGCCTTTAAGAAATTGAACCTGCTCAAGATCCGTTGTTTTGATATCTTTTAGGTCTTCAAATTCAGCTAGTAACTTCAGAATGTTGGACCTATTCAGTATGTCATGGGCTCCCTGTGTCTTGTACTCTGGTGCCCATATTATTTTAAGGAATTCTATTCCAGGTTCTTGATTGGTTGGCCGTTTCGAAATGCCAGGTTCCGTCTTTACTTGAGCAACTTCTGGGTTCCTTACACAAAATTTTAAACTTTTCTGCGTCGGGGAGTTTGGCTCCACGTTCGGTCTTTGGTGCTCAGGATATTGTAAATCCTTTCTGGTTGGAATTGCCAGATCTGTTATTGTTTGTGTCGAGAAATCTGGTAGTACCTTTGGACTATACACTGACATTTGGGCACGGCTGATTAAACAATCTGAGGCAGTATTTTTATCTGCCAATTGATCAATTACCTGTGGTTTAGATGGTATTAACTTCACTGTACAGATACTAGATTGTAATCGCCCCTCCTTGTCGTCCTTTTCCCCACCTTGGTCACTGTCTTCAGTAGGCTTGATCTTGACTTTTACTGCTGGCTCCATACTCAGATCTCCTGTATTCTTACACTTGTTGTCTGGATTTGAAATGATCAGATGATTGGTGCAGCCCATCTCAGTTTGCAGTGTTTTGGTATTGTGTAAGGATTTATTTACTGTCCCCGTTTGCTGAAGGCTTTTTGAGGCTGTTGTAGACAATGTTTTACCAACTTTAGATGTGTCATGACTTGCTGATATGACTGGATGGCTGGTACAGTTGTCATTATTTTTTGATGTTCCTTGTTCCAGGATAGAAAAGATGGGATATAATCCATTACCCATTTTTGAAGTTACCTCACTTTTCTTGTTTCGGGCTTTCCTCTCTTTTTTCCTTTGTCTCTTGGTTAACATTCGTTTTGCGGACTCATTATTACTGGAGTCTTTCTCAGCAGTTTTGTTGGTTCCTTCACCAATATTGTCATTGAACTTGGGCGTAATTGCCTCATTTGTTCTTAACGCAGCTTGGGTTATTTCGTCATACTGTACAATTACTTCAGAATTGGAACTGATCAAACCGTCCAACTTCTGATCTGCGTTGATCTGTCTTTGATTTAATTTTAGAATCTGTTCAAGAATGATAGGAAGAGAACTCAGTTTATCCAGAACAGGGCCACAGGAGCAAGGGGATTGTAACTGATAAGTGTGTGCTTGAGCTTTAATTATTAGGCTGTTCAGATTGTCCAACTTTATGTTTATCCCAGCAATATTAGACGCTATAATGTTCATTAAGTCGATTTGAATGTCCAACTTGTCAGATTGCATTATCAAAGTTTTGGTGGACGTTTGCAAGGCTTTTAAAAGTGGGGAAACCAGGTTCACAAACGCCATGTCCATTTGCGTTTTAGTCATGGGTTCCTCCTTTAACGGATCGTTATAATTTGTATTCACTACTGGCGGTTGGACCGCCCTGAGACCCGTTGGCCTCAATGAGTGGTCTATGAGGCGCTCACTGTCCAGGCGTCTATCCTCCTTGTTACTCTCAATGTTACTCTCAATTGCTCCTACCCCCACTAACTCCCTATTGCCTGGGAAAAACTCAACGGGCTCAACCATATGTTCGCCTCTCTCTGTCGATAGGCTTGTATTGGGGCTGTGGCAGGCTAGCACATCTGGCGCCAATTCCATCAGGGCCGCGCCTTTAACTTCCAGAGTGACTGTGGAATCTATTGAAGCTGGACTTAGATTGGTAGTTGTTTGCATTTTTGGGGGCTGGAGTTTTATTGAAGATGTCATTGGTTTAACCACTGGGGTAGTGTGTACTAATGCTACTGTTGTACCTTCACTATGTTTCCCCCGACAACCTGTTGTTTTTTCTATGTTATCAAAAGCCTCCGACTGTTCAGTATGTTTGCTGGGCTCACAAGTATCATAAGTGTCATTGGGTTGAATACTAAGCCTCCCAGGGGCAGGGGCAGTTATCATTGATAATGATGAAAAAGCATTATATGGCATAGCCGCCATGTACTCCCCCGGGGAAGTCCTTGTCGTTGAAGGAGCAATTGGAGTTGATAGGCCCAAGACTCCCTCCGTTGAGGAAAATAATACATCTCCCGGGTCTTTCAGAAACTGGAATCTTAAACATGAAGAGTTTTTATTTTGAATTGATTTCTCAAAGAGAGTTGCAATTGGTGAGATGAGTGGATTCCGTTTTGGACTATTTGCCTTATTAGCATTCAATTTCTCCAGTCTTTTCCTTTTGAGAGAACCTCGTGAGGCTGATATCTTATCCCCTGGTGGTTTTCTCACTTTACCAGACCTCATGGTATGACTTAAGTGTGTCTTTCTTTGTCTTTATCTTTTGGTCAGTAAGTAAACAGTTGTACAATACACCACCCTGTACCTTATTCTCTAATTCGCCTTGCCTGGCCTTGCCACAGAGCTCTTTACACGACTCCGCAGGACTCCACAGGACTCCGATTATTTTCCTGCCTCCACGGCCAGGGGCACCAGCTCCGGCCCCCTTCTGACCCTCTTCGGCACAGCAGAGCAAGGAGAGGTGTGGCAGATACGTGTGAAATGCGAAGGATGAGGGATAAGGCGCACACTTAAACACCTCCACTCATGCTTGAAAATTTGTGGGGCTTTGATAGTAGTACTATGATGGCAGCGCCAGGAACTAGTGCGCCACACTGCACTTCACTGAAGCTCCGTGGCACTCTGCAGCGCTGTGGCTCGGGGAAAACAGGGAAAAGAAACTGCAAAACTGCAAAGGTTACAAAGAGGAAGACAAGAACCGGCCAGCCAGCAAACAAAGGCGTAAAGCGTAGTCTGTTCACACGCTAGCTCGCTCTCGGCTCACCGCACGCAGCCGGCTCACGGGGGCTCGCTGGGACCGTGCTCACCTGCCTTCTCACTCGGCACAATGCGTGATGCCCGGGAGTGCAGCTGGGTCTGCTCCGAGGCTGCCCCACCCCGTGGTTTGCACTACTGTCCACAGCTCACCTCTGTTCACCAGCAAAAGGCAGCTGGCAGTCTCTCTCAGCCCAAACACAGGCTGCCACGGACCCCCACTGAGCACCCCGCAGTCGCAAAGTGCCTCGCCGCCTCACTCCTTTCCGCAGCTCACCGGACCGCTGGCCCAGAGTAACGGCCGCAACCTACTGCACTCTAGCGGGAAACACCATATGGTTGCAGTAGATCTCACGAGGCTCGCGCTGTATACACACCTCGGGCTGCACAGGGACGCACCGGCAAGTTTGGGCACTACTCACAGCTGTTGGCAAGCTGGGACGGCCCCCAATGCAGGGAATTCAGCGTCTGAATGCGGCTGAAGCAGTTGGGGCTTTTCAGAAGGTTTTCGTCGTTTTCGGAGTTTCCTCAGCGTCCTCCTGCTCCCGTTCCCACTTTCTCTCTGGCTGCTTCTGGCTCCGGTCCGGTCTGTCCGAAAAGCAGGACTGGATTGGATCAGTCAGTCAGTCTCCTTTTATCCGTCATGTAATTGGACTGCTTTATTTCACTTGCCTTCTACTGATTCGAAAACAGTGACTAAAATTAAAAACTTTACCAATGTAAATACTACTACCATGTTTTGTTTTAAAAACCTTTATTGTGAAAATATCAGTATACAAATACGGGCCTATAACCACGTGGGCCGGCCACGGAGCAAACTGGAATCGTATATGATGAGGAGGCATTTACATTGTAGAGGAACGTAACGAGCGGGCCATTAGGTTGCAAGAACTAAGGTGTCTAACAGTTGCGGAATCGGTGGACGTACATTTTGTAATTAAAATACGACAGGGCCACTTTCAATAAAATTATCTAGATATACATTTGCGGGCAAGTACCATGGGTGACGTTAATTTGAACTTTCAATAGTACAGTAATCAATAACACATCAGAACTTAATATCAATAGGGATGTCGAAATATTCAATCAATTCTCGTCCCCGCCCGCCATGTGCTTCAAAACTGCATACGTATCTCGTGATATCAAGGTTGTGCAACCAGTACACAACAAGAAGTTACGAGTCCCATTTATACCGGCGCCATTTTGGGCAATACCACCCTTGACGCAGCCCTTTATGCTACAAGATGGTGTCTTCCATTCAGAAAATATTGTTGGCAGCATTTTGAAAGGAAAGATAAACAGCCGTTCTCCTAGTGAGTCTCACATTGTTACATTTAGGAAGAATGTTGAAGAGTAGTATGTTGAAAATCTGAAGCCATTGTTCTACAAACTCTCAACCAGCCTTGGATGGAAAAATCCTGAAGAATGTACAAACTGAAAACCAATTTTTGTCTGTATAGCATCAGCAGCAACGCTTGAGTCAGCTTTGTGTGAAGCCGCCATTTTGATTCAATCAATAGCGCCCCTCTGCACACATTCAGGGACCTGGTTGTGTCTTCAGGTCAAACGGATTGTGGGACAAGATACAGAAAGGAAAAGGAAAAAAGTTCCGCCAGACCCCGGGAGCCGGCCGCCTATGTCATGGACGATCTTTGGCCACACCAGGGCGATAGTGAAGCTGCAGCAGGTGCAAATAAGCTTCAGACAGTGTTACAAGCACTGCTCAGAACTCTCAACTATGACACCACCTCGGTGCCATCCGGATCTTGGCGCCTTGTGCTGGTTCCGGCCTATTCACACATCGGTCCGCTACTGACACCACCTCACAGGCCAACGGGGCACCCCACGCCGACTTTCGGCGCAGCATTGTAGGATGGCCACACCAGAGCAGCAACTTGCTAAACACCACCTCGGTGCCATCCAGATCTCGGCGCGTTGTACTGCCTTCGGCCTACTGTAGCCGCAAGTGCGGACGCAACTCAACTGGATAGCGAGTGAAACACCAAGGGGCGCCCCACTGCAGCCGAGGAGCCTCCATCTTGGGGGCGACGCACAGCATCACCAATGCAGTCAGATCCTCAAACAGCCCCCACTGACTGACGCGACCTCACAGGCCAACGGGGGGCCCCACGCCGACTTTCGGCGCAGCATTGTAGGATGGCCACACCAGTGCGGCAACTTGCTGGACACCACCTCGGTGCCATCCAGATCTCGGCGCGCTGTGCTGCCTTCGGCCTACTGTAGCCGCAAGTGCGGACGCAACTCAGTTGGACGGAGAGTGAAGCGCTAAGGGGCGCCCCACTGCAGCCGAGGAGCCTCCATCTTGGGGGAGACGCACAGCCCCCACTGACTGACGCGACCTCACAGGCCAACGGGGCGCCCCACGCCGACTTTCGGCGCAGCATTGTAGGATGGCCACACCAGTGCGGCAACTTGCTGGACACCACCTCGGTGCCATCCGGATCTCGGCGCGTTGTGCTGCCTTCGGCCTATTCGCACATCGGTCCACTACTGACGCCGCCTCACGTGCCAACGGATTTTCTACGCTTTTTATAGCCCTATGCCGCATAACAGGTCATGTGACTTGTTTATAAAACTTTTCATTGGTTCATTTTACTTTTGGTTTCCTAATGATGGAAGGCTTGATCATATGACCTAAAAATAACACTTTTCATTGGATTAAAACATTTTTTTTTTCCCAAACGATGAAAGCCCCACCTTGTTTCTGGATGTTTCAGACTGAAGCTGGCGTCAGCATGAGAGCACCACCATCTCGTGGCTCCATCGTGGTCATTCCGCGAGCAATCATGGCAGCCGCTCCCCACCGAAAGCCTGCAGGAGTCGGGCCCCCCAAGACTTTTGTAGAATCTTCAAGGCTGAGGGGACGCTTTCGAGAATGGGGTCCAAGACCTAGCAGACAAGCGTCCGAGTTCCAAGGTGTCCCAGGGCCATTTTAGTGGACCACGCCCAAAAAGGAAAGAGCCTGCCGCCATTTTGAGAGTCCTGTGGCAGCCGCCTATCGCTGAACCGTAAGAGTGGGTGCAACTCAGCTGAATGGCGGATTTTGGCACAGTGTACCATAAGCGGGCGGAATGGCAACTGAAACGGTAAAGGGGCGCCCCACTACAGCACACGAGCCGCCTCCCCACCCACCCCCCCGGGGCGCCCCACGCCGTTTTCGGAGCAGCATTATAGGATACCAAAACCAGTGCGGCAGTTTACTGGACATCACCTGGGTGCCATCCACATCTCAGCGCGTTCTGCTGCCTTGGAACTATTCGCACAACAGACCACTACTGACAAGGCCTCCCCCGGGACACCCCACGCCATTTTTCGGAGCTGCATTGTAGGATACTAAAAACCAGTGCGGCACCCAGGTGACATCACCTGGGTGCCATTCAGAACTCAGCTCGTTGTGCTGCCTTGGGACTATTCGCACAAAACACAGCTACTGACCATTGTTGCTTCTTTTTTCAAAAAATTTTTTAAATGTGTTTACTGTTTTTGTTGCGTTGTATATATTTATAAGTTATTAAAGTTTTATAATCCTACTACTTTGTTGGAGTGCTAAATATTGTTAATGTGACACATAATTGTGAAGACTTTGATGTACAAAGAGGCATCCCTGGAATCTTCCGCTTCAGGCTCGGTCCCACACACCCTCACAGTGAGAATCCCCTCCCCAAGCACAATACAGGATGGTTATCAGATAGTAGGAACGCGTATGGTGTGACGGATCTCATGGGGTGGGGGCCTTGATCTACTGTAACTCCTTTGAAGAGGGGTGATTCTCTACAGCTGGGGCCATAAACTACATCCGCAGGGCTAGGTGATAGCCTGGGACCGGCCTGGACAATCGGACACAGAGGAAGAGGAGTGTCAGAGAGTGCGGTAGTGAATAGGGTGAAAGGGAGGTGTCGGGCGGGCATGGGGTGTGATTCTCAGAGAAGAACAGCGCAGATGGGAGGAGGTTTCTGGCCCATGCATGAGAGAGAGAGAGCGGGGGTGACCAGTGCGTGGGGGGGATGCTTGCGAGGGTGGGGAGCCGTGCTGAGGATCAACGGCGTGCAGAGAGTGGGTCTGGTCAAGGCATCTACAATGGCTGCCCTGCACGACAAAATTGTGGCATTGGAAAAAAGGCAAGATGGCGCAGACAATGTTTATCAATAAGGATTAATTTATAACAAAATATTTTATCGCAGTGACAAAATGGCGGTCAACAGTTCCTGATTTCCATCGAATCGAACGTTAACAGACGTCACGCAGCAACAAAAAAAAAACGCTCACGCACAGCCGCTGGAAGACATGTATCAACATAAATGAGCCTCCTCAGCCACCCTCAGAAAACATAAGTGGTCAGGATACGTCTCCCGTCCCCCCTTATACCCTGTAATTTAATTAAAACGAAACACAAAATGGCGTATTCCCGTTTCGCTACCAGTTTGCGGCCCAGTTCGCGGCCCGGGAAGCGCTTCTACCGTGAAAAATCAATTTTTTTTTATTTTTCCCACGGGACCCTTTAATAACCCCAACATCATTCCAAGGGGGTCAAGAGGGGTCTACCTTGCCCACTTTCATTAAATTCCCCCTTCGTTTTTCTCCTCCTCTTGTCTCTCGATCCTACCGAGAGACAAGATGGCGGCCGCTCCGGACTGTTTAGAATGTTGACAGACACCGGAGAGCCAATCAGCATCGCTTCGCAAAGCTCCGTGACGCGAAAAGTACGCGATCTGGAGCGCTATCTGGGACGCTGTCACAGATATATAAATTTTTTAAAACGTTAATTTCTCAAAATCCACTGGAGCACATATATTGAGACCCAGCAAAGGCACATCGGGCTAACAGTCCCTACAATTTTGCCAAGTTTCGTGCAAATCCATTCAGCCGTTCGAGCTAAAAGTGAGGCCAAACGCCCTATAGAAATTAACATGGGAAAAACGCATTTTGGGACCCCCCTTTTTTCTCGGCCCCCCCTTGACGAAACCCCCCCAAATTTTCAAGGGCTGCTCAGAAACAAAATGTGCCATTTTCCTGAAAATTTCAGCCGATTCCGTCCACAAACGCCAAAGTTATTAGACATAGAATTTTCAAAAGTTCCATAGAGAAATAATCCTAACTATATATACAGTAGGTAATTATATATTATATGTATAAATATATATATATTATCTCCAAGCACATCCATTCTTTTACATTTAATTGCTAGCTAGCAAATGTGAAAGTCGTGTCGTGTGGGGAAACGTATAACAGCAACAAACACGCACAGTGGAAAAAGTGAAGGGCTCGTCTTACAAGATAGCGGTTTTAGCACAAATACCTAACAAGTACAGTAACCATGGAGCAAAGAGATGCGCAAAGAATAGCAGACATAGAGGAACTATTCTCAGGTGTTACTCCTTCAACGACACGCAGAGAAAGGGGCCAAATAAATACACCACCAAACACAAATAGAGAGAAACTGAGACTTTGGGAACGTCTTTCCAAAAGAGAGATCAACAAGTGGTGGGAGCTTCTCACTCTTAAAAAATACATTGAAGCTAGACGAATACCGAGGGGACTTCGACTCATGTTAATGCCCAGTCACCAAGATACAAGCTCTGAACTTCTTCAAGAGTGGGGTGAACACTTACTGAACTCTTCTGTGGGCCTTATGACAATACTAATCAAACATCTTGAGAAAACGGTGAAACAAATCAAAGGCGAACTGAAAACACTGGAGGATGAAGTGGAATCACTGACCTTAGATGAGGAACTGCTGAAATTAAAAGCAGGGATCATCAAAAATCTTGAAAGACACGAAGGCAGAGTGAAAATGAGGAAACAATATAAATTCCTACGTGACAAGGCAGATTTCGAGGAAGGACGAATTTTCACCTTCGCGAAGAAACCAGATAGAGTGAAGAAATCAACTCAACACCAAACAGCACAAGGCGAGGAAACTTCTAGCTTTGACTCTCTTTCAAGCTTGGAAGAAAATGAAACAGAGGCAATAACAACCCCGACAGAAACAGGAAAAAACCCCAATTTTTTAATCGAGATGAGAGAGGCAGTGGAAAATCGCCAAAAGAAAAGCGACCCACCAAAGAGGGGAAGAGGCAGAGGCACCCGAGGACGGGGAAGAGGAGACAAACAAGAAGAGGCCGGAGGGGCCAACGCAACCCCAAGGGAGGACACGTGGTCAAAAACCCGTCTGAGACAGCCACAAAAGTGAGGGCAATGGAAGAGCCCCCACATGAATTGAATATTATTAACCTCTCAAGTAGGGAATTCACATCAATGGAAAATGATATCCTAACGAGGGGCCTCAACTTCTGCCCTACTTCCCACATTAACACCACATAAGTCAGGATTGACATATACAAATATACAAGAAAACTCAAACTGGCTAAGATCTATGCTGAAAAATCAAAGAGAGAAACTAAAAACACACTGGGGGAACCAACAGAACAACTACGAGTGGAAGACCTCGAGGGCTTAAACACACTGGTGACCATGGGAGCGACTACCCTCTCACAAGAAGAAGAAGCCATAATATCTCTGGAGGGGGCGCTGCCCATTCAAGGAGCCAGTGAGAGTGGTTTGAGGAACAAATCAAAGTTCAACCCACAGTTGCCACCGGGGAACAAAATTGACCTCTTCCAAGAGCTAGTAGTAGAAGATTTATATAAACTACAGCCTACCAGGATCAAGAACAACTTAACTAAAAACAAGATGACCCAACTAAAACAGTTGGAAATGGACCCACGAATAGAGATAAAACCCGCGGACAAGGGTGGTAACATCGTCATCATGGACAAAACGGAATATGTGGCAGAGGCCCAACGTCAACTGGCAGACAAAAAATGCTATGTAGAATTGGAGAAAGATCCTACTAAGGAACTACAGCTTAATCTGCAAAACAAATTATCAGAATGGTACGATCAAGGCCTAATTGATGATCATGAACGCAAATACCTGGACAATAAGAATCCTGTAACACCTACCTTCTACCACCTTCCGAAGGTCCACAAAGATGAATTTAAACCCCCGGGAAGACCAATAGTGTCGGCAAAAAACTCTCTAATGGAGCCCATTTCCAACTACATTGACAAATTTCTGGCACCCCTGGTCAAACAACTACCAGCATATCTGAAGGACACAACAAAAACTGGAAACAATCACCTGGTCAGATAAGTACATACTGATCACAATGGACGTGGTGTCTTTGTACACCAACATCATACACCACATAGGAACTAAAGCTTGCAAATTTTTCCTAGCAAAAAGGAACATTCAATACAAAGACCACAACAAAATGCTGAATGAAATGATCAACCTGTGCTTGAACCAGAACATCTTTCTGTTCAACAAAAAGCTATACAAACAGATCAAAGGATGTGCCATGGGCTTTTCTTTTTCGCCTAATTACGCGAACCTAACCATGGGATGGTTTGAACAGCATTTAGCGTGGCATACAAGTAACTATCAATGGAGCACGAAGATCATCCTATGGCTCAGATTCATTGATAATCTGCTTATCATTTGGGATGGGTGTAAGGAAGATTTTCTCAATTACTTTGATAAACTGAACAGCACCGCCACCAACTTGAAATTCACTGTGGAAATAAGCACGGAAAGGGTGGCATTCCTGGACTCAGAGATCTACATAAAGGACGGCACCATACATACCACGTTGCACCGAAAAAAGACGGCAACCAACGCGATTCTCCATGGGGAAAGCTTCCACAACAAGAAATTGAAATGGAGCATACCATATGGAGAATTCTTACGATACAGACGCAATTGCTCGGAGGATGAAGAGTTTGAGCGCCACAGTGCCAATGCAATCACTAGATTTGTGAAAAGAGGATACCCCAGGAAAGTGGTGGAACAGAGCCTTAGAAGAACACAGGCACAAGATCGCAAAGAAATTTTACCAAAATCGGAAAAAAATCCAGCACAAGTAGAAGTAATCGGATTAATCACCACCCATAGCGCAGAAAACAACAAGTTGGCGAAGATTATACAAAAACATTGGCCGATTCTAAAAACTGATCCTACTTTGTCACAAATTATAGGCAACCACCCCAATATAACGTACAGACGTACTAGAAACTTGGGAGACGACCTGGTAAATAGTCACTATAAAGAAGTGCCAAAAATGGATTGGTTACAACGGAAAGGCTTCTTCCCATGCAGACATTGCAAAGTGTGCAAGATCGCGAAAGCAACCAAAGAAATTGTGATCAGAGAAGGTATGAAATGGACAATACCACAACACCTGACATGCAAGAGTACCTATGTGGTATACTTAATCGAATGCCCATGTAACAAAAAATACATAGGCAGCACCACCTTTGAATGCAAGAAGCGAATCCTGGAACATACCAGATCGACAACAAATAAATATCGCAGCTACGCGGTAGCCAAACACATGGAGCAAACACACAGCAATAACTGGGAACTCTTGAAATTCTGTGCAATAGAACAAGTCCAACAAATGGAGAGAGGAGGTGACCGACTGAAAACCTTAAGACGCAAAGAATCAAAGCACATAATTAACTTCAGAACTCTTGAACCGACAGGCCTGAACTTGACCGAAGAACTCTATGTTCATCTCTGATGATTAGGTGGTGTACCACGCACAGTGAACCCCGCATATGGATTAATAAACACGCCCACCAGAGGGTGATTATAAACAAATCTGAATATAATAACAGAATTAGACAAAACCGACCAGAGTGCAATGAAGGAGGAACACAGAAAAATTGAAATCCGATGGGCTCATTGGATAGAACAGAAAGTAACATGACTAACACTCACTGAATAGTCTGTAAATATTGTCTGCAAACAAAGAAATGCCCTCCCCCCTTCCCCTCTTCCCTGTTGTCAAAGACTATGAACTAAAGAAAAGTGTATACTGGTGACTATAATGTATTGTAACTACATTAACCAGCATGCATACAATATACAACATGGGAAGTCACATGACCTGGTGTTTAAAAGGAGGACTTAGAAACTAGCTCAAAATCCGTGAGCAAGCTTTGTAAGAAGCGAAACGCGTTGGGTACTGGTTACTTATTAAAACCGCTATCACTGAAAATAGACGAGGGAGTGCGTTTTCATTGCCCTCTGAGGGTAGTTTTCAGCTATATATATATATATATATATAGTCATGTGAACAAGGCTCCGTTGAGCCGAAACGTCTTTGACAGTAACTCTGCAATAAAGAAAATACAGAGCCCATTTGGTCCGTGTCCGAGTTTCTTTGCCGGCTGGCGAGATTCTGGTTCAGCGCACTTGAAAGCGGATTACCTAATATATATATATATATATTAGGTAATCCGCTTTCAAGTGCGCTGAACCAGAATCTCGCCAGCCGGCAAAGAAACTCGGACACGGACCATATATATATATATATATATATATATATATATATATATATATATATATATATATATATATATATATATATATATATATATATATATATATATATATATATATATATATATATATATATATATATATATATATATATATATATATATATATATATATATATATATATATATATATATACACATTACCTACTGGCGGTCGCCAGTAGGTACATATAGTTAGGATTTTTTCTCTATGGAACTTTTGAAAATTCTATGTCTAATAACTTTGGCGTTTGTGGACGGAATCGGCTGAAATTTTCAAGGGGGGGCCGAGAAAAAAGGGGGGTCCCAAAACGCGTTTTTAACATTGAGTTTTCCATAGGGCGTTTGGCCTCACTTTTAGCTCGAACGGCTGAATGGATTTGCACGAAACTTGGCAAAATTGTAGGGACTGTTAGCCCGATGTGCCTTTGCTGGGTCTCAATATATGTGCTCCAGTGGATTTTGAGAAATTAACGTTTTAAAAAACAGATATAACTGTGACAGCGTCCCGGATAGCGCTCCGGTTCGTGAACTTTTCGCGTAACGGAACTTTGCGTAGCGAAGCTGATTGGCTCTCTGGTGTCTGTCAACATTCTAAACAGTCCGGAGCGGCTGCCATCTTGTTTCTCGGTAGGATCGAGAGACAAGAGGAGGAGAAAAACGAAGAGGGAATTTAATGAAAGGGGGCAAGGTAGACCCTTCTTGACCCCCTAGGAATGATGTTGGGGTTATTAAAGGGTCCCGTGGGACAAATAAAAAAATATTGATTTTTTGCGGTAGAAGCGCTTTCCGGTTCGCGAACCGGTTAGTGAACCGGGACGCGAAACGGGAATTCGCCTTTTTGTGTTTCGATTTAATTAAATTACAAGATGGAGGAAAAACAATGTGAGAAATGGGTATAAGGGGGTACGGGAGACGTATCCTGACCCCCTATGTTTTCTGAGGGTGACTGAGGATGCTCATATATGTTGATACTTGTCTTCCAGCGGCTGCGCGTGAGCGTTTTTTTTTTTTTTTGCTGCGTGACGTCTGTTAACGTTCGATTCGAAGGAAATCAGGAAGTGTTGACCGCCATTTTGACACTGCGAGTAAATATATTGTTAAAAATAATTGTTATAAGTTAATTCGTATTGATAAACATTGTCTGCGCCATCTTGCTTTTTTTCAATGCCACACTTTTGTCGTGCACGGCAGCCATTTTAGATGCCTTGACCAGACCCACTCTCTGCACGCCGCCGATCCTCAGCATGGCTCCCCACCCTCGCAAGCATCTCCCTCACGCACTGGCCACCCCCGCTCTCTGTCTTATGCATGGGCCATAAACCTCCCCCCATCTGCGCTGCACATCCATGAGAATCACACCCTGTGCCCGCCCGACACCACCCTTTCACCCTATTCACTACCGCACCCTCTGACATTCCTCTTCCTTTGTGTCTGATTGTCCAGGCCGGTCCCAGGCTATCACCTAGCCCTGCGGATATAGTTTATGGCCTCAACTGTAAAGAATCACCCCTCTTCAAAGGAGTTACAGTAGATCAAGGCCCCCACCCGATGAGATCCGTCACACCACACGCGTTCCTACTATCTGATAACCATCCTGTATTGTTTGTGATTGGGGAGGGGATTCTCACTGTGAGGGTGTGTGGGACAGAGCCTGAAGCGGAAGATTCCAGGGATGCCTTTTTGTACATCAAAGTCTTCACAATTATGTGTCACATTAAAAATATATAGCACTCCAACAAAGTAGTAGGATTATAACACTTTAATAACTTATAAATATATACAACGCAACAAAAACAGTAAACACGTTAAAAAAATGTTTTTAAACAGAAGCAACAATGGTCAGTAGCGGTCTGTTGTGCGAATAGTCCGAAGGCAGCACAACGTGCTGAGTTCTGGACGGCACCCAGGTGATGTCACCTGGGTGCCGCACTGGTTTTGGTATCCTACAATGCTGCTCAGAAAAACGGCGTGGGGCGCCCCGGGGGGGGGAGGCGGCGTGAACGGGCCTCCCCAGGTGGAGGTTCGTCTGCTGTAGTGGGGCGCCCCTTTAGCGTTTCACTTGCCATTCAGCGGTTTTCCGCCCGCTTTTGCTGCACTGTGCCTCGTCAGTAGCGGTCTGTTGTGCGAACAGTCCCAAGGCAGCAGAACGTGCTGAGATCTGGACGACACCCAGGTGATGTCCAGTAAGTTGCCGCACTGGTTTTGGCATCCTACAATGCTGCTCCGAAAAACGGCGTGGGGCGCCCCGGGGGGGGGAGGTGGCGTGAATGGGCCTCCCCAGGTGGAGGCTCGTCTGTTGTAGTGGGGCGCCCCTTTACCGTTTCAGTTGCCATTCCGCTCGCTTTTGCTACACTGTGCCTCATCCGCCATTCAGCTGTTTACCGCCCGCTCTTGCGGGTACAGCGTCTCGCTCACCATGTAGTTGAGTTGTGCCCACTCTTGCGGTGCAGCGATAGGCGGCTGCCACAGGACTCTTAAAATGGCGGCCGGCTCTTCGGATTTGGGCCTGGTCCACTAAAATGGCCCTGGGATACCTTGGAACTCGGACGCTTGTCTGCTAGGGCTTGGGCCCTATTCTCGAAAGCGTCCCCTCAGCCTTGAAGATTCTACAAAAGTCTTGGGGGCCCCCGACTCCCGCAGGCTTCCGGTGGGGAGCGGCTGCCATGATTGCTTGCGGAATGGCCACGACGGTGCTACGAGATGGTGGTGCTCTCATGCTGACGCCAGCTTCAGTCTGAAAATCCAGAAACACTGTAGACTATCAATTCGATGAGTTCCAGCGGAGCCCCAACGTGACCCGGTAGGGAAGAATTTGCCCTCCCCTTTTTTGAGTGATGGTTCTTGTTGCCTGTCCCCTCTGTTGTCATCTAACGGAACCTTTTTTGATTGCCGAGTGAGAAAAAAAAAGGTGGGTCTTTCATCGTTTGGGGAAAAAAAAATGTTTTAATCCAATGAAAAGTGTTATTTTTAGGTCATATGATCAAGCCTTCCATCATTAGGAAACCAAAAGTAAAATGAACCAATGAAAAGTTTTATAAACAAGTCACATGACCTGTTATGCGGCTTTGGGCTATAAAAAGCGTACAAAGTCCGTTGGCCCATGAGGCGGCGTCAGTAGCGGACCGATGTGCAAATAGGCCGAAGGCAGCACAACGCGCCGAGATCCGGATGGCACCGAGGTGGTGTCCAGCAAGTTGCACTGGTGTGGCCATCCTACAATGCTGCGCCGAAAGACGGCGTGGGGTGCCCGGGGGGAGGCGGCGCGAACTGCCCTCTTCCGCCTCCCCAGGTGGAGGCACCTCATCTGCAGTGCGGCGCCCCTTAGCGTTTCACACGCCGTCCAGCAGAGTTGGGTCCGCACTTGCTGCTACAGTAGGCCGAAGGCAGCAGAACGCGCCGAGATCCGGATGGCACCGAGGTGGTGTCCAGCAAGTTGCCGCACTGGTATGGCCATCCTACAATACTGCGCCGAAAGACGGCGTG
Source organism: Lissotriton vulgaris (assembly GCF_964263255.1). Taxonomy (NCBI): domain Eukaryota; kingdom Metazoa; phylum Chordata; class Amphibia; order Caudata; family Salamandridae; genus Lissotriton; species Lissotriton vulgaris. The sequence goes on along the minus strand of NC_141685.1, from coordinate 1,879,747,202 downwards.
TCCAGCTGAGTTTCTCCCGCTTTTGCGGTACAGTGACTCGAACGCGCCGAGATCCGGATGGCACCGAGGTGGTGTCCAGCAAGTTGCCGCACTGGTGTGGCCATCCTACAATGCTGCGCCGAAAGACGGCGTGTTCAGCTGAGTTGCGGTCACTCTTGCTGCTGCAGTACGCCGAAGGCAGCAGAACGCCCCGAGATCCAGATGGCACCGAGGTGGTGTCCAGCAAGTTGCCGCACTGGTGTGGCCATCCTACAATGCTGCGCTGAAAGACGGCGTGTCCAGCTGAGTTTCTCCCGCTCTTGCGGTACAGTGACTCGAACGCGCCGAGATCCGGATGGCACCGAGGTGGTGTCCAGCAAGTTTCACTGTTGTGGCCATCCTACAATGCTGCGCCGAAAGACGGCGTGGGGTGCCCGGGGGGGGGGGGAGGCAGCGCAAACGGGCCTCTCCCTCCTCCCCAGGTGGAGGCACCTCATCTGCAGTGGGGTGCCTCTTAGCGTTTCACTCGCCTTTCAGCTGAGTTCCGCCCGCTTTTGCGGTACAGTGACTCACCCGCCATCTAGCTGAATTGCGGCTATTCTTGTGGTGCAGCGATAGCCGGCTGCAACAAGACTCTCAAAATGGCGGCCAGCTCTTTGGATTTGGGCCTGGTCCACTAAAATGGCTCTGGGACACCTTGGAACTCGGACGATTGCCTGCTAGGGCATGGGCCCCATTCACGAAAGCGTCCCCTCTTTTGATTGATTGTTCTTGTTGCCTATTTCTTCTGTTGTCATTTAACAGAACATTTTTGGACTGCCCAACCTTGATATCACGAGATACGTATGCAGTTTTGAAGCACATGGCGGGCGGGGACGAGAATTGATTGAACATTTTGACATCCCTATTGATATTAAGTTCTGATGTGTTATTGATTACTGTACTATTGAAAGTTCGAATTAACGTCACCCATGGTACTTGCCCGCAAATGTATATCTAGATAATTTTATTGTAACTGGCCCTGTCGTACTTTAATTATAAAATGTACTTCCACCGATTCCGCTATTGTTAGACACCTTAGTTCTTGCAACCTAATGGGTCGCCCGTTACGTTCTTGTACAGTGTAAATGTTCCCTCATCATATACGATTCAAGTTTGCTCCGTGGCCGGCCCACGTGGTTATAGGCCCGTATTTGTATACTGTCATTTTCACAATAAAGGTTTTTTTAAAAAAACATGGTAGTAGTACCTACATTGGTAAAGTTTTGAATAATAGCCACTGTTTTCGAATCAGTAAAAGGCAAGTGAAATAAAGCAGTCCAATTACATGACTGTTAAAAAGGTATAATACGCAGGAACGTAGTAAAGATAAATGGTCAAGGGCTGTTGTGTTTTCTACTCCTGCAACATAAAGTGATCGATAAGAATCTGATATTCAGGCATATCAGCGACTAAGACAGCAGGCCGAGCCTCTTTTGCTCAACGGCTCCCTCATGGGATGAAGAAACGCCCTTTTTCTCGAAAAAGGAATATATTTTACTTGCAGGACAGTTGTAAATTTTCCGGGAAAATACATTAGCCTGGAACATTATAACATATATGTTTAAGAAAAAAAAATGTTCGAAAGCAATGAAAAGCGTTATTTTTAGGTCATATGACCAAGCCTTTCATCATTAGAATAACAAAAGTAAAATGAACCAATGAAAAGTTTTATTAACAAGTCCAATGACCTCAGTCAGTCAGTCAAAGCACGCTTTATTCGATTTACAAAGAAACCATAAAAAGCACATACAATACATATACATTAAAATCACATTTCATAATTAAATGATACAACGAGATGACCTAAAATTTTACTAAACTACATCATGTCTAATACTAATAAAAGATACCTTATTTACAATAAAATGTTCAGTGGAGCTCGTTTTTCTCGTTTTTTTCTAAAATAGAAGGCTTCTGCCAGGAAACTGGCCACACTAAAAGTAATGTAAATATTGCCCAACATCTGGAGGTAAATTAAGGCAGGTCTAACTTGGGTAAAACCAGCCTCCCTCAGCACAGGTAATAGATGTTTTTTCCTGGCAGCAGTATAATACTCACAAAACATCGTAAAATGCATGGTATCCTGCTCGGAAAATTTATCACAGTCACAAGGGGGTGCATCTTTTGGGTGATTCCATGAAGGGTAGTAACCGAGAGAGAATTGGATTAAATTAAACCTAAATCTTGTTAATAGAAATCTGTGAAGGGGTTTTGTAACAAAATTCAAATATGGTTCCAGGGTTGGGGTAGTAATTAACATGGCATGGGCTCTTATGGATGGTTTCATCATTTCCCTCCCCTCTCTACTAAGGCGGGCCCTATCTGAAAAATGGACTTTAATCCACCTTACGTCCTCTCTCTTGATGTTACGAGGCAGTAAGAAAAGTTCCTCTCTACCCAAAGCTGAGAAAGTGTTTTTTAAATACTTCAACCAGGGTATTTTTATGGCATGGTCCAAGGACATGACGTCCTCCAGAATAAGATGGTTTAAAGTTAATTCTGGGTTCAGCCATGTCCTTGCCCATAATAAAAGAGGGGCCAAGTTCAATTTGTCTGTGATATAACTCAACCCTACTTCCTCATGGATAGAAAATGTGGGGGACGATTTTGGCACTGAAAGCAATGTTCTAATTAGCCTGTTTTCTACCCTTTGGATTTTTTCTTGATTAACATAACCCCACAGAGCGGCTCCATAGGAGGCAATGGGGATGCACTTAGTGTTATAAACCTTCAAAAGTGCTTCCATCGGCCTGGCCCCCAGCCTTTTGGCAAAACCCAACAAAGCAGATGTTGAACGGGCTAGGGCTAAACTCTTTGCCTTTAGCTGTGGGGCCCACGACCCCCTTTCATCAAAAAGGACCCCCAAATATGGAAAAACCGGAACCCTGGAAACCACCTCCCCCTTACATTTGAAGATTTTAGATCTTAATTTCCCTTTCTGCTTCCCCACTACCATTGTGTGGGATTTTTTCGCATTTACTTTCAGGTCAAGTTTTTCCATAAAGAGGCCAAAACTATCCAATAATGTCTGCAGACCGATGCCTGTACGAGCAATCAGTACCGCATCATCAGCGTATAGGAGGGCCGGAATCGACTGTCCTCCCGCCCGCGGCACATCTGCGCCCCCCTCCTCCAGCTGTTTTTCCAACCCATTTATATAAATGGTGAAAAGGAGGGGGGCCAGGATGCACCCTTGGCGGACCCCTTTCTCTGACCTGAAGGTCCCCGTACATCTCCCCTCATTTGTGACCCTTACTTTGGCGAATAGCTCCTGGTGTAAGGAGGCTAAAAAAGCAACCAGGGAAGAGTCTATCCCCATCTCAAGTAGGATTGCCCATAATTTGGACCTATTTACCAAATCGAAGGCCGAGGAGAGGTCCATAAAGGCCAAATAAAGGGAACCCTCCCCGGCCGACCTGTTATGCTTATGTTACGCGCTGCGCGCCGCGCTCTGCATCGCTTCCGGGAAGCTGCGCCTCGCGCACCGGAGTACTTCCGGGTGCGCTAATGCGGCGCGTCATATGACGCATTACGCGACAACGCAGGTCCAGAATATAGTCAAAATGTCTCCACCAACCAGCGGTCGGAACACAACCCCTTTCAGTAGTCCAAAAAGTTCTGTTAAATGACAACAGAAGGGACAGGCAACAAGAACCTTCAGTCAAAGAGGGGAGGGCAAGTTGTTCTCTACCTGTTCACGTTGGGGCTCCACCGGAACTTTTATAATTTGGTTGGGGTGGGTGGCGGAGCCGAGCTGTCTTGCAGCCATCATGGCGTCGAGCTCAGTTCATCTTACTAGTTTCGTATTTCTCATGAGGGGTTGTTCCTAATGTTTCTATTTTAGCGAGGTCAAAAAGAGATCCCATTAGTGGCCTACTGATTTTGCTCGATTCCTTTTGTTTTTTTAAAACGATTTTTCACTATCTGCAAAGACTAAACAGAGTATTGCGACTCTGTGCTTGTTTGTTATTAGAGAATGAACCAAAGAGAACCAATTCTAAAACAGTAAATGCTTGGATAACAATCAATCAAATGGAGAGAGAAACAGGCACGACGGATTACAACGGGGGCAAAGGCCTGCGTTACCTACCCTTCACTATCTGCAAAGAGAGAATACTCCTAAAAGAAAAAAAAGGGGGGGGGCAGCGTTCAAAGCACATCAGCGTGCATAGACACGAAAATGTTTTTACCTACCACGTACTTGACATTTTAAAGCTTTTCATATTTGCTATTAAAAAACCATTGAAATTCACTGAACAAACCATAGGTTATAGACCATATATAGTTAGGAATTAGCATTTACAAAACCTTAATTTACTCGCACAAAACCATAGAAATTCGCATATATAGTTAGTTGCAATAACTATATATCGCGCACCCGCAATCCACTGCTGATGATGTCACATATTACATCATTCATGACATGGCCAGTGACATCACTGATGACATCACTGATGACAACTCAAATGACATCACTGACAACATCACTAATGACAAATAAAATGACATCACTGATGACATCATCCAGTGACTGTATGTTTCTGTAAAGTTAAAATATGTCTTACATATTGAAGAATGAGTGGATGTATAAGTGTCTGGATGAAGGATTTAGTAGATGCATGACAGACTGTATGAGAGAGTGATTAAATGTGTCTCACTGAGTGCATGGGTTAGTGACTAAACTGTCTTAATTTGTGCATCATTATGTCTGTTGTTCTGTAAACTGCTGCATGTGTTGATCAGTAGCTATATGAGTAACTATATGGGTTATTGATTGGTTGCCCAAGTATTTGTATGGGAGAGTGAGTGAGTGTGTGTGGGTGGGTGGCTGGGAGGTGTGTGACTCTGTGCATAGATGTGTGAACGGTTGATTCACTAAATGTATGGGTTCAAAACTGCATGTGGAAACAGCTGTATGGGTGGTTGACTGTGTGCATGAGTGTATTGGTGAGTAAATGAATATCTCAGTGCTATATGTCAAAGTAAGTACATATGTAAAACACAGTGCATGTGAGAGTTGAGATATATAAATTACTGTGTATAATAGCTAGTGAATGTGTGAGTGGCTGCATGGATCATTGAAAACTTGTATCAGTGATTGTATAAGAGAGTAAATATGTGTTAGAATAAGTTTCAATAAGTCAGATGTGTATAACTGTATAGTTGAGGAAATGGAGGTGTGATTGATTCTTTGCATGACCGACTAGGTGTATGAGTAACTCTATGGATAAGTGACACTCTGTGAGTGTCTGTTTACACTGAGTGTATCTAAGGTTATATTAGAGTCTGAACAGATTCATCGTATTATCACATGAATGACGTCATCAGTGATGTTGTCAGTGATGTCATTTGAGTTGTCATCAGTGATGTCATCAGTGATGTCACTGACCATGTCATGTATGATGTAATATGTGACATCATCAGCAGTGGATTGCGGGTGCGCGATATATAGTTATTGCAACTAACTATATATGCGAATTTCTATGGTTTTGTGCGAGTAAATGAAGGTTTTGTAAATGCTAATTCCTAACTATATATGGTCTATAACCTATGGTTTTTTCAGTGAATACATATATATATATATATATATATATATATATATATATATATATATATATATATATATATATATATATATATATATATATATATATATATATATATATATATATATATATATATATATATATATATATTACCTACTGGCGGTCGCCAGTAGGTATATATAGTTAGGATTTTTTCTCTATGGGATTTTTGAAAATTCTATGTCTAATAACTTTGGCGTTTGTGGACGGAATTGGCTGAAATTTTCAGGAAAATGGAACATTTTGTTTCTGAGCAGCCCCTGACAATTTGGGGGGGTTTCATCAAGGGGGGGCCGAGAAAAAAGGGGGGTCCCAAAACGCATTTTTCCCATGTTAATTTCCATAGGGCGGTTGGCCTCACTTTTAGCTCGAACGGCTGAATGGATTTGCACGAAACTTGGCAAAATTATAGGGACTGTTAGCCTGATGTGCCTTTGCTAGGTCTCAATATATGTGCTCCAGTGGATTTTGAGTAATTTAGGTTCAAAAAAATATATATATCTGGGCGGAGCCTAACCACACATCTGATCTGATTGGCTGTCAGCACTTCATCCAAGAAGTGTTGGCAGCCATCTTGGGACCAATATACATGATAGCACCTCATTAAAAAGCATTGTAGTTAATAGAGGGTTTTAGGACTTTAGTTACATTATAAATCATTTGTTGATGGTACCATACTCGTTTTAGGAATTGTGGTGGGTTCTAAGGTGATTTTACCATGTGAAAAAACCTTCTGCTGTGATATCATGAATATTGTTTGAAAGAAAACTAATATCTCATGATTTTCCCACAGTGGTTTGGAAGGGGATCTATAAGCTAAACTGAAAGCATATTTTCTGTAAATTCACATTATCTTTCTCAGTCATGTGAAAATGAAGTCTGACATTCTCAGTAAAACATGTACATCCAACAAGGACAGAGACTGTCAGTTGATTCCTTTGTGTTCTACTGCAGCCTCCTAGAGTGTTCTAAAGAACAACTAGAGCGCTAACAGTCCTACTTATTACAAAGGTATGGCACACCTGAAGCCATCTTGATTGGAATAAAGTGGTAACTCTTAAAACATTTAATTTAAAAAGAAACAACATGAAGGGGTATATTTTGCCATAGAAAGTATGATTAGTGCTGCAGAATGAAAAATTAGGGCACATTTTGAGTGACTTCTCAAATCCTTTTCTATTTCATTAAAACATTCTGACATGCAGTCTCCCAAAATGGCCACCAGAGACAAAAGAGCCCAAATGTAGCCCAAATATCACCCAGATGTAGCCCAAGTATAGCCCAATGACAGAATGTCCCAGAGTGTTCTAAAGAACAACTAGAGCGCTAACAGTCCTACTTATTACAAAGGTATGGCACACCTGAAGCCATCTTGATTGGAATAAAGTGGTAACTCTTAAAACATTTAATTTAAAAAGAAACAACATGAGGGGTATATTTTGCCATAGAAAGTATGATTAGTGCTGCAGAATGAAAAATTAGGGCACATTTTGAGTGACTTCTCAAATCCTTTTCTATTTCATTAAAACATTCTGACATGCAGTCTCCCAAAATGGCCACCAGAGACAAAAGAGCCCAAATGTAGCCCAAATATCACCCAGATGTAGCCCAAGTATAGCCCAATGACAGAATGTCCCAGAGTGTTCTAAAGAACAACTAGAGCGCTAACAGTCCTACTTATTACAAAGGTATAGCACACCTGGAGCCATCGTGATGGGAATAAAGTGGTAACTCTTAAGACATTTAATTTAAAAAGGAACAAAATGAGGGGGTATATTATGCAATAGAAGGTATTATTAGTGCTGCAGAAAGAAAAATTAGGGCACATTTTGAGTGACTTTTCAAATCCTCTTCTATTTCATTAAAAAATTCTGACATGCAGTCTCCCAAAATGGCCACCAGAGACAAAAGAGCCCAAATGTAGCCCAAATATCACCCAGATGTAGCCCAAGTATAGCCCAATGACAGAATGTCCCAGAGTGTTCTAAAGAACAACTAGAGCGCTAACAGTCCTACTTATTACAAAGGTATGGCACACCTGAAGCCATCTTGATTGGAATAAAGTGGTAACTCTTAAAACATTTAATTTAAAAAGGAACAAAATGAGGGGGTATATTTTGCCATATGAATTATGATTAGTGCTGCAGAAAGAAAAATTAGGGCACATTTTGAGTGACTTCTCAAACCCTCTTCAATTTCATTAAAATATTCTGACATAGTCTCGCAAGATGGCCACCAGAGACAAAAGAGCCTAAATGTAGCCCAAATATCACCCAGATGTACCCCAAGTATAGCCCAATGACAGAATGTATCAGAGTGTTCTAAAGAACAACTAGAGCGCTAACAGTCTTACTTATGACAAAAGTATGGCACACTAGAAGCCATCTTGATTGGAATGAAGTGGTAAGTCTGAAAACACTCAATTTAAAAAGGAACAACATGAGGGGGTTAATTTTGCCATAGAAAGTATGATTAGTGCTTCAGAAAGAAAAATTAGGGATCATTTTGAGTGACTTCTCAAATCCTCTTCTATTTCATTAAAAAAATTCTGACATGCAGACTGAAACATGCACTTTGAATACCAGCAGCAGACGTCCCTGGTGAGCAGTAGCTTTACTACAGTGATCTAATGTGCAACTAGAGTGCTAACATTCAGAATTTATGGCAAATGTGTGACACATCTGAATGCCTTCTTGATGGAACCAAAGTAAACAAGCATTGAAAATGCAATAGATCTCGCCCTCATTTAAGTTAAAGCCATTCTGTTTGTAATGAGGTGGCTTTTTAGCTTTGCTTTTATTAGTGTTTTTTCAACTTTCATGTAAATAACGCACCGTTTTCACCAAATCGACTTTGCCCAAGCACACCCTTCCCTTCGGCCAACAAATCCCAAAAATTCGGCACACCTGCCGATCCACTCTCCCTACAGCTCACCCAAGCCCTGTCCCTCTAGCGCAACTGGAACATCCCAAATTCACCTTCTCCATGCGCACCAAAAACTCCCATTGAATAACATGACAATTCGCTACTCTGCACAAAAATTGCTCTTTAAAGCACTTCCACTGCTCCGATCTGCTTCAAACTTGGCTGGACACTAGTACCAGCGATTCCCTAACATCTCACCAAAAATCAGCTCAATCCATCCACTGGAACGGGGACGAATTTCAACCCGAATACGCACCCCCCGCAAACACAAAAAAAAGCCATAAAACGGCCAAATCTCGACCAAAAACCGCCAAAATCCCTCAAAACCTTGCCAACACCAATACGCACGAAACTGAACCGGCCCCTCAGCCCTAGGCTCCGGGAACCCTACTTAATTGACCCAAAAGCCCTAAAAAAGCAACATAATACACACGAAAACGCCCTAACAACCCTAAAATGCATATAAGTATATGTATGCATGCATTTATGTTTGTATTTATATGTAGATATACAGATGATATATGTTTATATATGTATGTATATATATATATTCACTGAAAAAACCATAGGCTATAGACCATATATAGTTAGGAATTAGCATTTACAAAACCTTGAAAATTCACTGAAAAAACCGTAGGTTATAGACCATATATAGTTAGGAATTAGCATTTACAAAACCTTGAAAATTCACTGAAAAAACCATAGGTTATAGACCATATATAGTTAGGAATTCGCATTTACAAAACCTTATTTTACTCACACAAAACCATTGAAATTCCATATATAGTTAGTTGCACTAACTATATATCGCGCACCCGCAATCCACTGCTGATGATGTCACATATTACATCATTCATGACATGGTCAGTGACATCACTGATGACATCACTGATGACATCTCAAATGACATCACTGATGACATCACTGATGACAACATCCAGTGACTGTATGTTTCTGTAAAGTTAAAATATGTCTTACATATTGAAGAATGAGTGGATGTATAAGTGTCTGGATGAAGGATTTAGTAGGTGCATGACTGACTGTATGAGTGAGTGATTAAATGTGTCTCACTGAGTGCATGGGTTAGTGACTAAACTGTCTTAATTTGTGCATCATTATGTCTGTTGTTCTGTAAACTGTTGCATGTGTTGATAAGTAGCTATATGAGTAACTATATGGGTTATTGATTGGTTGCCCAAGTATTTGTATGGGATACTGAGTGTGTGTGTGGGTGGCTGGGAGGTGTATGACTCTGTGCATAGATGTGTGAGCAGTTGATTCACTAGATGTATGGTTTCAAAAGTGCATGTGGAAACAGCTGTATGGGCGGTTGACTGTGTGCATGAGTGTATTGGTGAGTGAATGGATATCTCAGTGCTACATGTCAAAGTAAGTACATATGTAAAACACAGTACATGTGAGAGTTGACATATATAAATAACTGTGCATAAGAGCCAGTGAATGTGTGAGTGGCTGTATGGATCATTGTGAACTTGTATCAGGGATTGTATAAGAGAGTTAATATGTGTTAGTATATGTTTGAATAAGTAAAGTTTGTATAACTGTATAGTTGAGGAAATGGAAGTGTGATTGATTCTTTGATTGACTGACTAGGTGTGTGAGTAACTCCATGGATGAGTGACAGTCTGTGAGTGTCTGTTTACACTGATTGTATCTAAGGTTATATTAGAGTCTGAAGAGGTTCATCGTATTATCACATGAATGATATCATCAGTGATGTGATCAGTAATGTCAAATGAGATGTCATCAGTGATGTCATCAGTGATGTCATTTGAGATGTCATCAGTGATGTCATTTGAGATGTCATCAGTGATGTCATCAGTGATGTCACTGACCATGTCATGAATGATGTAATATGTGACATCATCAGCAGTGGATTGCGGGTGCGCGATATATAGTTAGTGCAACTAACTATATATGGAATTTCAATGGTTTTGTGTGAGTAAAATAAGGTTTTGTAAATGCGAATTCCTAACTATATATGGTCTATAACCTATGGTTTTTTCAGTGAATATATATATATATATATATGTATATATATGTATTACTGTATATAGATCCCTTGTTCATGCAATAAAATACAGGCACATAGTGGGAAATAATTATGAGTTTTATCAGGATCTCTGGTTAATGTTTTATTGAATTAAATGTTGTTTATTAATAGCTCATTAATTCAAATCAGGACTGCGGCATTTTAATCGGATCTGTATGGCTAGATGATTTTACTGTATATGTATTTGTGTGATAATCAGAAGTTTTAAATAATTATTGTATGCCTTTATTTATATTTATATCAAAACAATACCCTTTCAGGCATAGAGTGCTGCATAAAATGCAAAAAATACATACAGGAGCTGTTCTCCACCAAAACTTGAGAGCTACTCTGCTTCTTTTATATATTACCCAGTTACCTGGTTGAAGGTGTAAGCCAAAATGCATAGGTACCCTCTGTTGGTGTTGCTGCATGAAAAACATCAATTAAAAACATGAATTAAGAGATTGGACTCACCAGTGTGTCCTGTGCTGTTATTGTAGGGATAGTGCAGCTGGACCGTTGGAAAGTCACAGATGATGTAGAGGAATATATACATACATAAATGCACAATATATATTTAAATATATTCAGACACATTATTATCATTTTATGTTATGTTATAGGGGAGTGCTTCTATAGCGCACGGCTACTCCGAGGAGTGTCCCGGCGCTGTCGGAGCCTCACAGGTCCAGAGTGGGGAACAAGGACGAGTGAAAAGAGCGTAGCTCAGAGGTTATGTTATGTTATGTTATGTTATTTGGATTTTTTAAGCGCACAGCTGCCCCAGCTAAGGGGCGTCCCGGCGCTATAACTGGAAAAAGTAACATAACTAATAACACAGAAAGAGTATGGAGTGATTAATAAGACAGAGGAAAGAAATGAGTCTTGACAGCTTTCCTAAAAACAAGAAGGTCATCCAAAGAGCGAATGTAAGCAGGAAGTGCGTTCCAAAGTTTTGAGGCCAAGACCGTAAACGATCGGCCACCCAATCTGCATTTTTGAAAACGGGGGACAAGTGCCAGATTTTGGCTAGCAGAGCGAAGGCTGCGTGAAGGAGTGTATGAAGACAGAAGGTGCTGAAGGATGATGGGGGTGTCGGATTTAAGAATTTTAAAAGCAAAGCAGAGGGCCTTGAACTCTATGCGCCTGATTACTGGCAGCCAGTGCAGGTTAAAAATTGTGCTACGGGCTGAACAGAAGCGTGGCAGGCCCACCAGGGCCCTAGCTGCCGCATTCTGCACCCGTTGAAGTCGCAGGACTTCCGCCTGGTTGGCGCCCAAGAACAGTGAGCTCGCGTAATCGAGCCTCGATAATACGCTAGCTTGGATCACCATCTGGCGAGTAGGGGCATCAAAAAATTTGAGGATGGGCCTCAAACCACATAAGATGCCGAAGCACATGGATGCCACCTTCTTAGTGTGGAACTAGAAGGTTAGTTTGGAATCCAACCAGACGCCGAGATTTTTGAGTTCGGAGACAGGTTTTGGGGGAGGTCCCAGCTCCTTAGGCCACCAGCTAACGCCCCACAAATCAAGATGTTTCCCCAGCACCATCACCTCAGTTTTGAGGGCGTTAAGTTGTAAACAATTGGACGTAAGCCAACTAGCAACAGCCCTCAGACCATCCGCAAAGTTCGATGCCAGTTGGTCAGAGTCCCCGTTAAGAGCCACCGCCAACTGGGTATCATCGGCGTATGATACCATAGTGAGACCCCAACTCTTCGCAACCTCCGCCAAAGGTTGGACATAGAGGTTGAAGAGAGTGGGGCTCAATGCCGAACCTTGCGGGACTCCTTGAGTGATGGCATGGGGCTTGGATCTGAACGGTGGCACTACAACCTGAAAGGATCGTTCCGAAAGGAACGATTGAAACCAATCCAACGCCCTGCCTGAAATGCTGGCCTCACCAAGCCTTCGAATAAGAATGGTGTGAGATACAGTGTCAAAGGCGGCACTGAGGTCCAAGAGGAGCAGTGCCGCCGTTTGACCTGCATCTAGTACAGAGCGGAGATGTTCGACCATGAATAAAAGTGCCGTCTCTGTACTATGTCCAGATCTAAAACCATTCTGTGTAGGATCTAATAGATGTGCGGATTCCAGATGGTTTGTTAAGATGTTATTCACATGGGCCTCTGTGATCTTTGCCACCCAGGGAAGGAGGGAGATGGGTCGATAACTCTCCGGCTTCAGCGGGTCCAATCCAGGCTTCTTTATGATGGGCATGACGCAGGCAGCCTTCCAACTAGGTGGAACTGAACCGATGGTAAGGGATTGCTCCACCAGATGGCGAATAGGAGGAAGGCAGAAGGACGCCGAGTCCATAAACTGGGCAGGTCTCATAGGGTCATCTGGGGAGCCAGACTTGACCTTGGCCGCTAGGAGATTAAACTCCTGCTCCGATGGTATAGAGAGAGAGGCCAAGCACTGAGAAGTACGTGATGTCAAGATCGTACTGTCAGGGTCAGCTTTGGGAAAAGAGCGGTAGATGGCATTTACTTTTTCCACAAAGAAGCTGGCTAACGACTCACAGTGGGCGAGGGAACAGATCTCCGTAATAGGAAGTCTGTTCACTGTGAGCTCCTTCAAGACTTTGGAAACCAGTTTGGACGGGTTAGAGCTCGCCTGGAACTCCCGTGCATAATAGTCAGCTCGGGCCCGGCAGACAGCTCTGTGGTATGTCTTTACTTTGGCCAGGTAGCATACTTTCAGGTCTTTATCATAATTCTTCCTCCATGCTCTTTCGGCTTGTCGGCAGGTAGCTTTAATACATCTGAGTGCCTCCGTGTACCAGGGATTGGGCTGAGAATGTCGATTTCTACTCCAGCCGGCTGGGATTAATACGTCAAGGACTTTAACAATGCAAGTGCAAAAGTTGGTATACCCGGTTGCAACGTCATCCGTGTGAGCCAGAGGTGTAGTGATCAGAAGGCGATGGAAGTCCTCCAATTTGAGCTTTTTCCAGGGCCGCCTGAAAGATGTTTTAACAGGCTTCCCAATAGATGTTGTCACCATTGTGACAAAAAGCTCAATGAGGTAATGATCACTCCATCCCATGGGTCTAGGGGATGAAACCTCGGCCCGTTTGTAAAGACCGGATCGAGGATATGACCTCCCTCATGGGTCGGATGACGGACCAGTTGGAGTAGCTGTACTGTTTCAAGGTCGTCCAGCAGACCTCTAACCACTGGTGTCTCCATGGCATCAAAGTGTATATTAAGATCGCCGATGATGGTAATGTTGGAGGAGAGCAGAGAGAGAGAGCTTACCAGCTCAGGAAGGGCTTTCCTGAAAGCACTGTCACTCCCTGGAGGACGATAAATCAAAAGACCTGATAATGTTTGATGCTGACTAATGCTGATGGAAAAATGGGCACACTCTGCGCCGGTCAAGTCCATAGGCTTCCAGGTGCAAGTGAAGCAAGTTTTAAAAGCCACGGCTATGCCTCCGCCTCTTCCCTTGCAGTTTAGTGTATGGATTGCGTAGCCCGGAGGGAGGGCCAGATTAATAATGGCCGAATCCTCATCACCTAGCCAGGTCTCCGTCATGAAGAAGACATCTGGGCCTTCTAAAGAGATAAGTTCATAAATATCTCGATGATGTTTCGGCAGAGATCTGACATTATGGTGCCAAAGTTTGACGGCACTGGGGGGTAAAGGTTCCTTCTTACGATGCGGCAGTGCCTGACTAGGGGCTATTGTTGGTGCAGATAATTCCCACCAGCCGCATGGGCAAATATGAGGGCCGCATAGGGGATGATGAGCCGATGCGAACAAGAAGGCAGACGTCGTCTGATCGAATGAAGAGCCTGACTGGAATACTGATAGATCATATTTGTAGCACGATAGTGTCCTGACGCATCCTGCGTCTCCCTTGCGCGGACTCAGGCGCGAGTCAGGCGCTACAGCTGCGCGTCACCGCTGCGCGGGTGGAGTGAGCTTTAAGTATAGGCTCACCTGGACTCCTGAGAAGCGCTAGAGCGCTCAGGCAAGTGGCGCGTTCAGCAGTTACCACCCCCAAGATGGCGACCAGGCGCCAGCGAGCAGGCAGCAAAGAAGGCAACAAACTCCGCTCTAAACGCGGTGAGGGCACAATTACAGTGCAAGTGTGGGGGCACAACGGTAATGTTTTAAAATCAGGGGAAACAAAATTAAAAGAAATCAAGATACAATAAACGGTAATTTTAAAATAGTAATAAGCGCTGCACGCTTAAAATCACAGCAGCATAGCGCGCGTACTATTACCTTTCCCAAGGCCGAGCAAATGAAATGCTCGCCTTAAGTATAGGCTCACCTGGACTCCTGAGAAGCGCTAGAGCGCTCCGGCAAGTGGCGCGTTCAGCAGTGACCACCCCCAAGATGGCGACCAGGCGCCAGCGAGCAGGCAGCAAAGAAGGCAACAAACTCCGCTCTAAACGCGGTGAGGGCACAATTACAGTGCAAGTGTGGGGGCACAACTGTAATGTTTTAAAATCAGGGGAAACAAAATTAAAAGAAACAAGATACAATAAACGGTAATTTTAAAATAGTAATAAGCGCTGCACGCTTAAAATCACGGCAGCATAGCGCGTGTACTATCACCTTTCCCAGTATTATTGCAGGAAAAGCAGGGTCTTCAGATCTTTCCTGAAAGCCAACAGATTGGGGCTAGATCTGAGAGAAAGAGGAAGGTCGTTCCACAGCCGGGGGGCAAGATGTTTGAAAGAGCGCCCCCCACAGCGAGCACGACGGATCATAGGAGTGACTGCCTTGGCCTGGGTTGAAGAGCGCAGGGATCTAGACGGAAAGTAGAAACTGATCCATTTCTGTAGATAGCGGGCACCTATGCCATTAAGGGCTTTTAAAGCGATGGTTAGGGCCTTGAAAGTGATCCGTTCTTCATGGGCAGCCACTGAAGGGTTCTGAGGAGCTCACTGGCCCTGGCTCTCCTAGTGAGGCCGAAGATGGCACGGGCCGCCGAGTTCTGCACAACCTGGAGACGTGATAGGAGGTATTCCGGCAGTCCTAGGTACAGGACGTTAGATTAGTCCAGCCGCGAGCCGATCAGGGCCTGAACAGTGGTCTTTCTGTGCTCCAAGGACAGGAGCGGCAGGAACTTTCTCAACATCTTCAGGAAGGCAAAACATTTGCCGGCTAGGCCCGACACCTGAGCCCTGAAAGAAAGGCAGTTATCGACCTGAATACCCAGGTTTTTTGCCGCCCCTGAGTCGCTGACAGGAGGGTACATGGCTGAAGGCCACCACTCTTTCCATCTGGGGTCTGCGGGGCATCCGAAGAAGAGCACCTCGGATTTGTCGGAGTTACACTTGAGGCTGTGACGATTAAACCAGTCGAACACAGCCCCAAGGCAGCCTCGAATAGATGCCCTCTCGAAGTCGTGACCCCTGTCGCATGTGAACAGGAGTTGAGTGTTGTCAGCGTACGACACGATCTGGGCCCCAAAGTCCTCCGCAAGTGCCGCCAGAGGGGTCATATAAATGTTGAAGAGCGGAAGGGCTCAGAATCGAGCCCTGCGGAACTCCGACCTCCAGAGGCGGCATTGTGGCAGAAAAAGGTGGGGCCCAGATCGTTTGCTGGCGGTTGGAGAGGAATGACCTGAACCATCTAAACACCGTCCCCCTTAGACCCACCTCCCAGCGTCTAGATAGGAGGCGGTCATGGGGGACGGTGTCGAAGGCTGCGGAGAGGTCAAGCATCACCAGCATAGCTTTTCCTCCCCTGTCCAAGGTTTCTTTGATCACTTCGGTGACCTCAAGCAAAGCTGTTTCGGTGCTCAGATTAGAGCGGAAGCCAGATTGGGATTTATGTAATATATCGTTTGATTCTAGAAAGTGGGACAGGGTAGTGTGGACATGCTTTTCAACCACTTTCGCCAAAGCTGGCAGAAGGGAGAAGGGTCTGTAGTTGGCATGTGATTCAGGGTTCAGGTTGGCTTTCTTCAGAAGAGGCAAAATGAGGGCCTGCTTCCAAGATTGAGGGACTTCACCTGTGTTGAGCGAGAGGTTGAGAATAGGATTGATGAGATGGTCATGGGTAGGGGCCATCTGCGCAAGAAATTTGGCAGGACATGGGTCAAGAGGTGAGCCAGATTTTAATTTGGAGAGGAGGTCTAAGGAGGACTGGAGGGACAGTGGAGGAAAATTCCAGAGGGAGGGAGCTGTCGAGGTCTGGGGGGGATCGAGAGGCCATGTGAAGGGAGGGTTACTCATATTAGAGATCCCGAAGGAGGTCTGGATAGTCCTAATTTTGCTGGTAAACAATTCAGCTAGTTCGGAGATCCAAGACTCTGAGTGCGTCAATTTATCTCCTCTGCCTTATTAGAGGAGCTGCTACTGGATAGATAGAAAGATGTATACCTGCGAAATACCTACATTTTCATTGTAAAGGTATGTGTCGTAAATGTATATGCATGGTAAAAGTTGTCATGGTACAGGCATGCATGGTAAAGGCATATTCAAGATAATGGAAGCGTGGTTAGGGTATTGCATTGTAATGACCACTTTGTAAGGCTGTTTCCCCCAAACCACTAGGGCTTGAAGGCAGACTTTTGCTGATGAACATGTTAATGGCCCCAATTGGAGTTATAGCATGAAAAGCATATCCATCAGTTAGTAGTATATTTTAGCACAAAATTAGTTCAATAATCAATCTTTTATGCAAGGATGCATTTTACGCAAAAAAGCATGAAAAACACAAGTGCTGTGAACAACAGCTGCACATGTTCAGCTTGTTCATATTGATCTCACTATAATTTTGCCATGAACTGCAGCATAATTACTCAAAATGGCATAATTTGTGACATTTTACATATCAAGCGTACTGCAAAATTTCCAAAATTACTTAAATTACACTGGCATCATTAAAATGTTGCAAAAACAAGATGATGGACGGAGCACTGAAACTTTTCACTCAACCCCTGTGACAGATCTGGGTTAAATCCATCATCATTCTTTAGCTCACTTCGCTACCTAAGTTCAGACCCAGCTATATACAAATCAGTCTTGACCCTGTGACTCATGGGAACAGTCTTGCCCGAACTGCCAAGCCAGGTCTTCCCTGAACTGAAAACAAGCATCCTGGGATTAATTTCGGGGTAACACCCCTCATCAGCCAGGCTAACTTGAATTCAGTAGCAAAGTGAGCAAGGGACTTATGTCTGAGCATATCCTGCCAATTTAGGGCGTACAAAGCAAACACAAGGAGATGATGGACGGAGCGCTGAAACTTTACAGACACTCACCCCCAGTCACAGATCTGGGTTCAATCCATCATAGTTCTTTAGCTTACTCTGCCACCTCAGTTCAAACCCAGCTTTATGCAAATCATTCTTGACCCTGTGCCTCATGTGAACAGTTGAGCCTGAACTGCCAAGCCAGGTCTTTCCTGAAGACCTGCTTGCAGTGGCTTAAGACATTGGAGAGTTTGATGGGAGCAGCATATGATGCCCCATGACAATCCCATAGGGACTTAGTTTAGTTTTCTGTATAGGTTTGGCTCTTATCGGCCCACTTGCAGAGGGTAGTGCTTCCAGACATTTAAGAACAGTTTTAGAACAGATTTTTGCTAGCTTTTTATTCAGTGTATAATTAAAGTACTCAACTGTACCTGATGACTTTGGGTGGTAAAATCTATAGAGCCTTGCATAATTCCTGAACGACAAAGGACACAAAGTCAGAGCCCTTGTCACTGGATAGCTCAAGAAGGACTCCTAGTTGAGGTAGAAAATCTCAGATTAGTCTTTTAGCCATTGTAATAGCATGTGCTCTTATACAAAGGTACGCATTAATTGAACCAGAAAATATTCAAACAATCACTTGGACATAACAGTATGAACAGCATTGAGGCATTTGAAGAAAATCCATCTGTGGATTGACGAAATCCTCCCATGGAAGTGGGTGGGCAATGAGTGTGGTTTTAATCCCCTTTCCAATATTACACTCTTGGCAAGTGGCAGAGGGGTAGTTATATGTTTGAGAAAAGTAAGATATAAAAAATGGAGCAATGCCATGGTGCAACCTGGTGAGGCTTGGAAGAAAACTTTCAGGGTAACCACTTGCTGGGTGATGTCTCTCCACACTTTATCATAGTACCTGTAAAAGAAATCACAAACACTGAATAATGTGTTTAATAGAAAAATAGCTAACAAGGCAATTGTCTATTTAACGGATCAAAGCTTCACCCTTAGTCAGTTGGAGCATCTTATGCTAAAATCCATTCATTTTAGTGGTACATTTGTACCTTTTTTCAGTGCAAGTGAATGGAAGCGAGATTGTATAATACAACCAAAACATTCAGATAGACTCTAATGAGCAGGTGCCAGGCACTTCTTATTTGAAGAATGCAAGAAAATATTGATGGGAGAAATACTGCAAACAACTGCTTTCTTACATTCTTGCTTTGATGTGCTAATTTTAGAACTAGGCTTCACTTATTTGAAGGGTTCAACTAAAATGTGCACTATACAAAAAAATATGGACTAAAATGTGTGAAAGTGTGCAATAAAGCTAAGGTTTTAGTGGGTTTCAAGCAGGTACAAACATAAAATAGCAATTGATTATTAAAATGCACCCACACACATTAAGGCACATATATGCATTAGTATTTCTCAGTATGTTAGACCCGCATCCTTGGAGAGGTTTCCCCTGTCTTTTTGCCTCTACCTTCTGTATTTTTTATTGTATGCTGGACTTTGGTTTTGCTTTTTGTGTACTAAGTATTCCCTGTGTAAATTGTGGTTATGAATGGTTATCTATGTTTGGCACTGAGTGTGCCCAGGGCCTGTAAATTAAATGCTACTAGTAGGCCTGCAGCATTGATTGTGCCTCTCACATGAGTAGCCCTGTAATCATGTCTCAGGCCTGCCACTTTAGTTTCTACTGCAGTTTTAAACTGCCATGTCGACCTGGCAAGTGCACCCACTTGCCAGGACCAACCCTTCCCGTTTGCTACATGTAAGGCACCCCAAAGTAGGCCAAAGGGAGCACCTTGGTCAGGCTGCAGTGTATGTGGAAGGTAGGACATGTACTGACTGGTGTGTTTTGTCTTGATAGTGAAATTAAATACTGCCAATGTCATTGATCATTTTTGCAAGAGCTCTCTCTCCCATAGATTATCATTGGAGCTAATCTGTAACATCTTACAAGTGTAACTTTCAATTGGGAAGAGATAGAGATTTGGAATTCAGAAATTAAAAATACAGCTTTTAGTGAAGTTGCTTTTTAAATTATGTGTTTAAAAAGGCCTCTTTTAGAAAGTGGAAGTTTTCTTGCTTTACCATGTGTGTCCCGCCTGCCTGTCAAATCAACATCTGGTTTAGACTGACAGGGGCTGTTTGTGCATTCACTCTAGACAGTCAGACAAAGGGAGCTGATGGACTCCGTGCATATTCTGATGGCCCATCGCCAGGCTGATGGCCTTCTTGAGATAGAGTGATGGGAGGAGTTGTCACTGACACCTGAATATGGATGTGCCTGTCCTCTCACAATGCTGCCTCTACCCCCGCCCCTGTATTGTGTCTTGAGCCAAGGTGGGGCAAGACAGGATCTTGTGGACAACAAAGGCTTTCATTTGAAGTGTATCTACTTCAAAGGCCAAAAGGGGTGTAAGGGTATAAGTGCTGGACCTTTAACCCGAAATTGGGAAAACACTTCTGGATCAAGGGGAGACTCTGCTGGAGAGCTATCAGGAAGAGTACTGCTCCTTCGCCATGTTGCTCTGCTGGGTTGGCCTTCAATTGCTGCTTCTGTCTTGGAGAGGACAAGGACTGGACTTTGCTAAGGTATCCTGCTTGAGAAGATTCTCCAAGGGCTTGTGTGTGCTTGTGAGGTTCTTTAATTTTGACTCCATCTTACATTTGTCATCAATTTGTGTTGCCTTTACACAGACTGCTCTATTCATGAAGTGTGTCTGCCCTTTGGACTGCAACATGTAGAAAATCCCCCTCTGTCCTTGCTTTGAAAGCAATCTCAGACACCAGCTGGCCTAACTGCATACAGACATGTTCTGCCATTACTGATTGACCTATAAGTGCTGTAATTGATTGACTTATGGGTAGGGCAGAAACACGACGTAAGGGGGACATTCTGGTTACATGATGTTTTTCTATTGGCTAATATTTTGCAGATCTTGTATGTCCATATTAGGTATTTTGTATCCTTGCAGAAGCTAGGACTGCCCCTTTCTTTGATGCTGAGTTTATAACTCCAAACATATAAAAGGCCTCTGTGTTTTGTACTCTTTAAACTGCCTCATTCGGTTGCTGCGGCTTCTGTGTGACGTGGCCTCACTTATTAAGTTTAATAAAGATGTCTTTTCGTATTTCAGCTTCTGTGCCAAGTTCTTTTGTATTAGTGAGACCCCTGAGAATGAAGATTTCAGTTCTTCAGATGGCGCGGCCAACGCAGGCTTCATCAGAAAAGTGACTTTCTGTGGGAGTGATCTTGTCAGGAGACAGAAATCTACTGAGGAGGACAAGACAGGATTCTACTAAGAAGCTACTCTGTACACAGGGATTCTGGGAATTCTTCGTCTCTGCAGCCCAGTGTATTTCTGCTCTTCCTGATTTTGATCATCCACATGATGTCACTCCTGACTGAGAACCTTTTTGGCGTGAGTATTAAAAAAAAAAACAAAGAGACCGTTAGGTCATTTAGAACTTGGCAGTTAGAATTTGGATAACCTTTTTGATTGGTAAGAGTAAGGTAGTTTAGTAACCCTTACTGTAGCTTTGGAAGAGTAAGGTAGTTTAGTAACACTTACTGTAGCTTTGGAACTTTGGAATTTGTGTTGGCCAACTTTCGATTTGTATAGTTTTGTATATGCGAATTGCAATTTGTGTAGACAGGTAATGAGGAGAATTTTCTCTATTTGGTTTAGTTGAACGGTGCACATACGAAAAGTACATTAAGCACTATTTTGATTATAATATTGTATATTTTGCAATATGTTTGGCATGCCTGTTTCAAAGCTCACACAGAGGAATGTGTTGCTTTATTTGGAAGGTACCATAGTGTGATGTGAAGTAAATTAGCCGGCCTCCCTAGAGGGAATATCTAAATAGGTTTAGATTTACAAACATATTTCTTCCTTGGTGATTTTGTATCCCCAGGGAATTAAAATATGGACATAAAACATACAAGGATCCTTTGTTCTGCGCAATTTTATGAATGAAGATATGCAGAGCGATTTTTGGTGCTCTGCTAGTCAAAGCTAGTGAATTGAGTGTATCTTCGTTTCTTGGACATACATCAGTCTGTTGGGCTGTTTTTGCAGTCTTTTGGAACACAATTGAGAAGCGTTTCTTGTAAATATGACTTACAACTAGTATTTACAAATGGTTTGGTTTAAGTACAGTCTGTGGGTTGTCCTTTATTTCTGTCCTGAGTATTGATATGTGGGTTAAATTTGTGTTTAAATGTCTATGTGGTTTTCCCATTAGTGCAATTTCTGTAAGTGAATGGTGATGGCGCTATTCACGAAAATGCATGGCTAAAGCGCGCCGTATTGTGTGTCCTGAGTGTTTGACCCCTTTTCTGTTTATGTCTAAAATGAGCTCAAATGTGTGTTTGTGTTTCTTTTTGATGTTTTCAGTCTATTAAGCAAGATGTCTAAATGTTTAAAAACTAAAATGAAAATTCACATTCACTAGGAATAAAAAGCCCCCAAAAACGAAATTGGGTGTTTTGCAAAAAAACAAATAAACTTATAGTATTTTTTTACTTACATACATTGTGTTAGATATTAACAGGCAAACAGATCAGCTGAAGTAAATTCCTGCTGAACTCAAAATATTATAGAACACGCATTGATATGTTTTAGTTTGAAAAAGACTGCCAGCTGCTCATGTAACAAACATTTAGAGACAAGCTACATAAACAGGAATATTTACTCAACCAGGATTTTGCCCTCAGTTGCACGGGTGAAATTTTGCATTTCAGAATGTTGTTTTAAAAAGGTTCTAAAACTAAGGTTCATTATTTTGTATAATAAGAAGACATTTCAATTGAGGGTTTTCCTCTCTTTAAGCATTTCTGTGAGTATATTCTTGGCTCAGTTGCTAAATTATAATTAACCCATGTAATGAAGAAACATTTAAAAAGAAAGAAACTGTAACAGATGCTGAAACAAGATAAGGCAAGTGCAAGGAAACTAAAAAGTTAACGATGTCTTGAACATTGATTGGCAATCTCAGATAAAGATCTATCAGGGTTTTGCGAGGTCAGTTTCGGGTGAAGAGGTTAGTTTCTTACAGTTTAATCTGGTTAATGTGTACATGACCTGGGGAGGCAAGACCACCTTGTTCGTCAGGCTATCTTTGCAGGCCTACGTGGCACAGAGAAAATTAAAAAAAAAAAGAAAATGAAGTCAGATTCGAGGAATTACAGAGCCTTAATATGTGGAATTATCAAAAATGAATGGGTTATAAAAATAAGTGCTACAAAATTCGTTTTTTACTATTTATGAAGCTTAATACTTATACTGTGACCTCCTAGCATTATAATTTAATTTAAGGTATGGTATACTGCATAATGAGGACATTAGCATATAGAATTTCACTTGACGCAGGCGTGAAAAACTGGATTTGCAGGAGATATGTCTAATGTCCAATATCTGCAATTTGTAAAGAACATTCTGAGGATGATTAATAAGTAATGCAATTGTAGGATCTTTATTTTTAAGTGCCCTCAATATCAAAGTCGAATTTGGGTAAAATTTGGGCATTTTTGCCATTTACAATAGCTTTAAGGTGCTTTAGGATTCAGTAAATGCATACATTTAGGTATAATACAAATTTGCAGGTTGTTCCCATTTGGGTTTCCTTAAATAGGTCAGTGAGCCAATGTGCCTGGTGCAGAGGTTTGAGTTTAATATCAGGGTGGAAGGTTTTAACTTTTGCTGGACCTAACTGAGACCTTCATCCTTTTAAGGTTGATAAAATGAGTACCATTGCAAACAAGCATTTGTTCTAAAAAACTGGTATGTGTGTTATTATGTTCTGCGACTTATTCACAGTAACTGTTTTAATAATCTAAGTATAGAAATAAATTGTAGCCCCTAACAGGAGTAATATCTATATCATGTGTTTTTAAATAGGGTTGGTTATTGCAGGTTAGAAAGAGTTGGGAAGGTTTTTTTTTCCTTTTTCAGCCTTAGAGTGAGGAAGAGATAGAGGGCAGAGGAGCCCGCCAGGCAGATTTTGACCTTAAGGTAAGTGAGGTAGGATAGGAGGAAGTGTAAAGAGATGGAGAAATTATTGCTTGGAAAAGCAGGGCCTCAAAGGGTGTTGGCGCACGGGACACGCAGAGTGTCTGTGAAAAAGTTTTTGGAATGTTAAAAAGGTTTAGCATTTTCAAAAGATGGTTGTTACAGTTGATATGTTGTGTGTTATGTGCAGAAATGTTTGTGCGTTTTACATATTTTTGCATTTTGTCCTTTTGTGGATTGTTCCTGCTGGTCCTGTGTGTCAGAAGCGACACAGTTAGTTGTGTTTGACAGCCAAATGTCCACTAACTGGTGATCTGCTGTCAAAAGGAGGGTGAGGATTTTAAGCCTGACAAATTAAGCAGGCCTGAATATTCTGTTTTGGGCTGCAGGTTCACAGTGCATAAAAGTGCATGCAATAGTGTTGTGTGTCACCGCTTATTCACATATGCTATTGTTTTGTCTATGCTTTTTGTGCTAGATATACAGCGCGTATATCTGATGGCTTGGCATATGTGTGTTTTTTTTTTGCGCTGATACTAAATTTCACAGATATGGTTTTTCATGCTGTGAACAAAACAAGACAACACTTCACCAGTGTATGTCAAATTTGGCTTTAATGGTATTTGAAGGAAAATAAAAAAGAGATATACAGAATCAAAGTTTGTCATCTACAATTAGTCACGATACTGTCCTCTTACCTTAAAGGAACAGGCAGCCCTAAATTTATGTATCCTGATTGGACGTAAGGATAAATGATAGATTTGTGACTCTTGTACATGGTGACCTAATTTCTATATTACATTAGTCAGTTTTGTTCTGCTTCCTAAGTAGTGTATGGCTTTGTACCATAAAGGAAACAAGGCTTCATTTTTACCTAGTCCCATTTCCCTTTTCCAAATTCCTTTCACCAGTTGGTGTATTGCTCAGGTTCACGCTTCCAGACTGCAGTAATGTACCAAAGACCCCATATTATGAATAATTCCCTTTTGTATGACCAGTCTGGTTTTCAAAAATGTTCTTTAGGCCTACTCTGATGTTTTCCAGTCTGACTGTTAGGGTAGTGATGGACTGATTAACTGACTCAATACTATAGTAAGATAAGTTTTCCACATCAATAGGAGACACCTTATGTTTTTTTGAATATGACAAATTCAATGCCTATTCTAATTTGGTTGTTTAGTTCTTTTTTTCTGCTGCTTTAATTTTTGATGGACCAGATGTATTTTAAATAATGGAAATACCAGGACTCTCTAGTTCTTGTCTTTTGTTTTCACATTTTGATCATTAGCTTTTGTATTGTATAGTCCACCTGATGCACAATTATTAAAGGGAGGTGTCTACATGCCCCTGATAATATGTATTATGTGATCTCTCTTTTGAGGTGTTCTAGATAAGGAATTTAGGAACACCTATATGTAATCATTGAGAGAAAAAATGTGTTTGCCCCATTAGACAATGCCACCATATGTGAGGACATCCATTCAGATAGAATTCCCATGTAGCTATCTACCCTTAGAAGGTAGAGGATATGCTCTCACATGTAAAACCAATTAAAGAGGCTAGAGGCACTGTTTTGCCTACTGCCTTTGTCTTTGTATTGCCTTTGAGAATGACAGTGTATTCTAGACCAGAAATGTCCCATGACGTATGGTCACTCCTTTAAAGATTGCAGGCCACTTGCTTGCAGTCCCCTTGTTATACAATTAACTGTTTTTGTACTTAATTGAAGGAAACAACTGTGTCACATTTCCTACGTCACTAGGTTCTGCAGGATTAAGTCATGATAACCTGCGGAACTCACCCACAATCCCATCAGTGACAGTTAACAGATGAAAAGTCCCAGCACCCAGAAAAGTAGCAAGATTGGACATCGATCGCCAGCGTGCCATCAGTGGTATCTCCAACGTATTGTACTTGCTTCATCAGAAGGCATTGAACATCAGAAAAGAAGGAGGATCTGGTTTTGGCACAGAACCAGAATTTCAGTGCAAAAGAGCGAAAGAGAAGGATTCTTGTTTTTTAGGCTTCAGTTTTCCACCTGTCATGTGCTGGTTAACCTCTGACAGTGTGCAGTCCCTTGAGCCCCTTGGCCTGAGTTTTTGGCCACACACACACCCTTTTCCTTTGCTCCAACAGAAGTGCAGTGCCCTGGAGGATTTGAGATTGGCAAAAGGCACTACATTATGGTGCCCATGAAAGAGCAGCCCCAAGCATCCTCTGACACTGAATAGAGAGTGTTGGAGCCTGAAAGTGTTGCTGAGAGTGACAGTATGTTGCTCTTTCCCGATTAATAGTACTTGGGTCTGCATATTTGTGCACTGCATTGAGACATTGAGACTTTCAAGTGAGCTGTGAGTGTTTGCCAGGAAGCCACTCCAACTGATACTGAGTAACATCATTTTCATGAAAGGCCTGAATGAAGAGGCCCATGCGGAAGAAAACAACAGAAACAGGATTTGATGGACAATAGAAGCCTGCCAGAGAGGCTTCGACGGACTCTGGGTATTTCCCGTGCAATTGCATAGAATGGGTGTTTGGAGACTGATTCTTATTGTTTTATTGGCATTGTCAATAGTCACTGAAATACATAATGTTTGCTAAATAATTTTAGGATTTGCCTGTGTAATGGCAAAAGCAGGGTCTGAGGTTCTTTAATTTTGACTCCATCTTACATTTGTCATCAATTTGTGTTGCTTTTACACAGACTGCTCTATTCATGAAGTGTTCCTGCCCTTTGGACTGCAACGTGTAGAAAACCCCCCTCTGTCCTTGTTTTGAAAGCAATCTCAGACACTAGCTGGCCTAACTGCATACAGACATGTCCGAGAAATGGCAGTGCTATACATGGCGCAGTATGAAATGAGGTTTGTGGACAATAACAATCCATACATTGGGAACATCGTGCAATGGTGGTGCTATTTAGATGACGTCTGGCTCCTGTGGCAGGGGAGCCAGACCGATCTATTAACGTTCCACGAATGGATCAATGCCAGACATAATGACATCAAATTTTCCATGGAAGCAAGCAGCACCAAAATGACATTTTTGGATGTGGAAGTCACTTGTGTGGATGGGGTTTTAAAAACTTCATTATATAAGAAAGCAACTGACAAAAACACCATCCTCCACCACAGAAGCCATCACCCCAGGAACCTTAAAGCGAACTTGCCCTATGGGCAACTATTGAAGATACGCAGAAATTGCACGGACACTAGTGATTTTGACCATCATGCCCAGACATTCTGCCAGGAAATGATACATAGGGGTTACCCCAAAAAACTCCTGCGCGGGTGGAGTGAGCTTTAAGTATAGGCTCACCTGGACTCCTGAGAAGCGCTAGAGCAATCAGGCAAGTGGCGCGTTCAGCAGTGACCACCCCCGAGATGGCGACCAGGCGCCAGCGAGCAGGCAGCAAAGAAGGCAACAAACTCCGCTCTAAACGCGGTGAGGGCACAATTACAGTGCAAGTGTGGGGGCACAACGGTAATGTTTTAAAATCAGGGGAAACAAAATTAAAAGAAACCAAGATACAATAAACAGTAGTTTTAAAATAGTAATAAGCGCTGCACGCTTAAAATCACAGCAGCATAGCGCGCGTACTATCACCTTCCCCAAGGCCGAGCAAATGAAATGCTCGCCTTAAGTATAGGCTCACCTGGACTCCTGAGGAGCGCTAGAGCGCTCAGGCAAGTGGCGAATTCAGCAGTGACCACCCCCAAGATGGCGACCAGGCGCCAGCGAGCAGGCAGCAAAGAAGGCAACAAACTCCGGTCTAAACGCGGTGAGGGCACAATTACAGAGCAAGTGTGGGGGCACAACGGTAATGTTTTAAAATCAGGGGAAACAAAATTAAAAGAAACCAAGATACAATAAACGGTAATTTTAAAATAGTAATAAGCGCTGCACGCTTAAAATCACAGCAGCATAGCGCGCGCACTATCACCTTTCCCAGCATTATTGCAGGAAAAGCAGGGTCTTCAGATCTTTCCTGAAAGCCAACAGATTGGGGCTAGATCTGAGAGAAAGAGGAAGGTCGTTCCACAGCCGGGGGGCGAGATGTTTGAAAGAGCGCCCCCACAGCGAGCACGACGGATCATAGGAGTGACTGCCTTGGCCTGGGTTGAAGAGCGCAGGGATCTAGATGGAAAGTAGAAACTGATCCATTTCTGAAGATAGCGGGCACCTATGCCATTAAGGGCTTTTAAAGCGATGGTCAGGGCCTTGAAAGTGATCCGCTTCTTCATGGGCAGCCACTGAAGGGTTCTGAGGAGCTCACTGGCCCTGCCTCTCCTAGTGAGGCCGAAGATGGCACGGGCCGCCGAGTTCTGCACAACCTGGAGACGTGATAGGAGGTATTCCGGCAGTCCTAGGTACAGGACGTTAGATTAGTCCAGCCGCGAGCCGATCAGGGCCTGAACAGTGGTCTTTCTGTGCTCCAAGGACAGGAGCGGCAGGAACTTTCTCAACAACTTCAGGAAGGCAAAACATTTGCCGGCTAGGCCCGACACCTGAGCCCTGAAAGAAAGGCAGTTATCGACCTGAATACCCAGGTTTTTTGCCGCCCCTGAGTCGCTGACAGGAGGGAACATGGCTGAAGGCCACCACTCTTTGCATCTGGGGTCTGCGGGGCATCCGAAGAAGAGCACCTCGGATTTGTCGGAGTTACACTTGAGGCTGTGACGATTAAACCAGTCGAACACAGCCCCAAGACAGCCCCGAATAGATGCCCTCTCGAAGTCGTGACCCCTGTCGCATGTGAACAGGAGTTGAGTGTTGTCAGCGTACGACACGATCTGGGCCCCAAAGTCCTCCGCAAGTGCCGCCAGAGGGGTCATATAAATGTTGAAGAGCGAAGGGCTCAGAATCGAGCCCTGCGGAACTCCGACCTCCAGAGGCGGCATTGTGGCAGAAAAAGGTGGGGCCCAGATCGTTTGCTGGCGGTTGGAGAGGAATGACCTGAACCATCTAAACACCGTCCCCCTTAGACCCACCTCCCAGAGTCTAGATAGGAGGCGGTCATGGGGGACGGTGTCGAAGGCTGCGGAGAGGTCAAGCATCACCAGCATAGCTTTTCCTCCCCTGTCCAAGGTTTCTTTGATCACTTCGGTGACCTCAAGCAAAGCTGTTTCGGTGCTCAGATTAGAGCGGAAGCCAGATTGGGATTTATGTAATATATATCGTTTGATTCTAGAAAGTGGGACAGGGTAGTGTGGACATGCTTTTCAACCACGTTCGCCAAAGCTGGCAGAAGGGAGATGGGTCTGTAGTTGGCATGTGATTCAGGGTTCAGGTTGGCTTTCTTCAGAAGAGGCAAAATGAGGGCCTGCTTCCAAGATTGAGGGACTTCACCTGTGTTGAGCGAGAGGTTGAGAATAGGATTGATGAGATGGTCAAGGGTAGGGGCCATCTGCGCAAGAAATTTGGCAGGACATGGGTCAAGAGGTGAGCCAGATTTTAATTTGGAGAGGAGGTCTAAGGAGGACTGGAGGGACAGTGGAGGAAAATTCCAGAGGGAGGGAGCTGTCAAGGTCTGGGGGGGATCGAGAGGCCATGTGAAGGGAGGGTTACTCATATTAGAGATCCCGAAGGAGGTCTGGATAGTCCTAATTTTGCTGGTAAACAATTCAGTTAGTTTGGAGATCCAAGACTCTGAGTGCGTCAATTTATCTCCTCTGCCTCATTAGAGGAGCTGCTACTGGATAGATAGAAAGATGTATACCTGCGAAATACCTACATTTTCATTGTAAAGGTATGTGTCGTAAATGTATATGCATGGTAAAAGTTGTCATGGTACAGGCATGCATGGTAAAGGCATATTCAAGATAATGGAAGCGTGGTTAGGGTATTGCATTGTAATGACCACTTTGTAAGGCTGTTTCCCCCAAACCACTAGGGCTTGAAGGCAGACTTTTGCTGATGAACATGTTAATGGACCCAATTGGAGTTATAGCATGAAAAGCATATCCATCATTTAGTAGTATATTTTAGCACAAAATTAGTTCAAATATCAATCTTTTATGCAAGGATGCATTTTACGCAAAAAAGCATGAAAAACACAAGTGCTGTGAACAACAGCTGCACATGTTCAGCTTGTTCATATTGATCTCACTATAATTTTGCCATGAACTGCAGCATAATTACTAAAAATGGCATAATTTGTGACATTTTACATATCAAGCGTACTGCAAAATTTCCAAAATTACATAAATTACACTGGCATCATTAAAATGTTGCAAAAACAAGATGATGGACGGAGCACTGAAACTTTTCACTCACCCCCTGTGACAGATCTGGGTTAAATCCATCATCATTCTTTAGCTCACTTCGCTACCTAAGTTCAGACCCAGCTATATACAAATCAGTCTTGACCCTGTGCCTCATGGGAACAGTCTTGCCCGAACTGCCAAGCCAGGTCTTCCCTGAACTGAAAACAAGCATCCTGGGATTAATTTCGGGGTAACACCCCTCATCAGCCAGGCTAACTAGAATCCAGTAGCAAAGTGAGCAAGGGACTTATGTCTGAGCATATCCTGCCAATTTAGGGCGTACAAAGCAAACACAAGGAGATGATGGACGGAGCGCTGAAACTTTACAGACACTCACCCCCAGTCACAGATCTGGGTTCAATCCATCATAGTTCTTTAGCTCACTCTGCCACCTCAGTTCAAACCCAGCTTTATGCAAATCATTCTTGACCCTGTGCCTCATGTGAACAGTTGAGCCCGAACTGCCAAGCCAGGTCTTTCCTGAAGACCTGCTTGCAGTGGCTTAAGACATTGGAGAGTTTGATGGGAGC
The DNA here is from genome assembly GCF_964263255.1 of Lissotriton vulgaris. NCBI lineage: Eukaryota > Metazoa > Chordata > Amphibia > Caudata > Salamandridae > Lissotriton > Lissotriton vulgaris. Next base: position 1,879,716,621 of record NC_141685.1, on the reverse strand, counting down.
AGCATATGATGCCCCATGACAATCCCATAGGGACTTAGTTTAGTTTTCTGTATAGGTTTGGCTCTTATCGGCCCACTTGCAGAGGGTAGTGCTTCCAGACATTTAAGAACAGTTTTAGAACAGATTTTTGCTAGCTTTTTATTCAGTGTATAATTAAAGTACTCAACTGTACCTGATGACTTTGGGTGGTAAAATCTATAGAGCCTTGCATAATTCCTGAACGACAAAGGACACAAAGTCAGAGCCCTTGTCAATGGATAGCTCAAGAAGGACTCCTAGTTGAGGTAGAAAATCTCAGATTAGTCTTTTAGCCATTGTAATAGCATGTGCTCTTATACAAAAGTACGCATTAATTGAACCAGAAAATATTCAAACAATCACTTGGACATAACAGTATGAACAGCATTGAGGCATTTGAAGAAAATCCATCTGTGGATTGATGAAATCCTCCCATGGAAGTGGGTGGGCAATGAGTGTGGTTTTAATCCCCTTTCCAATATTACACTCTTGGCAAGTGGCAGAGGGGTAGTTATATGTTTGAGAAAAGTAAGATATAAAAAATGGAGCAATGCCATGGTGCAACCTGGTGAGGCTTGGAAGAAAACTTTCAGGGTAACCACTTGCTGGGTGATGTCTCTCCACACTTTATCATAGTACCTGTAAAAGAAATCACAAACACTGAATAATGTGTTTAATAGAAAAATAGCTAACAAATCAATTGTCTATTTAACGGATCAAAGCTTCACCCTTAGTCAGTTGGAGCATCTTATGCTAAAATCCATTCATTTTAGTGGTACATTTGTACCTTTTTTCAGTGCAAGTGAATGGAAGCGAGATTGTATAATACAACCAAAACATTCAGATAGACTCTAATGAGCAGGTGCCAGGCACTTCTTATTTGAAGAATGCAAGAAAATATTGATGGGCAAAAATACTGCAAACAACTGCTTTCTTACATTCTTGCTTTGATGTGCTAATTTTAGAACTAGGCTTCACTTATTTGAAGGGTTCAACTAAAATGTGCACTATACAAAAAAATATGGACTAAAATGTGTGAAAGTGTGCAATAAAGCTAAGGTTTTAGTGGGTTTCAAGCAGGTACAAACATAAAATAGCAATTGATTATTAAAATGCACCCACACACATTAAGGCACATATATGCATTAGTATTTCTCAGTATGTTAGACCTGCATCCTTGGAGAGGTTTCCCCTGTCTTTTTGCCTCTACCTTCTGTATTTTTTATTGTATGCTGGACTTTGGTTTTGCTTTTTGTGTACTAAGTATTCCCTGTGTAAATTGTGGTTATGAATGGTTATCTATGTTTGGCACTGAGTGTGCCCAGGGCCTGTAAATGAAATGCTACTAGTAGGCCTGCAGCATTGATTGTGCCTCTCACATGAGTAGCCCTGTAATCATGTCTCAGGCCTGCCACTTTAGTTTCTACTGCAGTTTTAAACTGCCATGTCGACCTGGCAAGTGCACCCACTTGCCAGGACCAACCCTTCCCGTTTGCTACATGTAAGGCACCCCAAAGTAGGCCAAAGGGAGCACCTTGGTCAGGCTGCATTGTATGTGGAAGGTAGGACATGTACTGACTGGTGTGTTTTGTCTTGATAGTGAAATTAAATACTGCCAATGTCATTGATCATTGTTGCAAGAGCTCTCTCTCCCATAGATTATCATTGGAGCTAATCTGTAACATCTTACAAGTGTAACTTTCAATTGGGAAGAGATAGAGATTTGGAATTCAGAAATTAAAAATACAGCTTTTAGTGAAGTTGCTTTTTAAATTATGTGTTTAAAAAGGCCTCTTTTAGAAAGTGGAGGTTTTCTTGCTTTACCATTTGTGTCCCGCCTGCCTGTCAAATCAACATCTGGTTTAGACTGACAGGGGCTGTTTGTGCATTCACTCTAGACAGTCAGACAAAGGGAGCTGATGGACTCCGTGCCTATTCTGATGGCCCATCGCCAGGCTGATGGCCTTCTTGAGATAGAGTGATGGGAGGAGTTGTCACTGACACCTGAATATGGATGTGCCTGTCATCTCACAATGCTGCCTCTACCCCCGCCCCTGTATTGTGTCTTGAGCCAAGGTGGGGCAAGACAGGATCTTGTGGACAACAAAGGCTTTCATTTGAAGTGTATCTACTTCAAAGGCCAAAAGGGGTGTAAGGGTATAAGTGCTGGACCTTTAACCCGAAATTGGGAAAACACTTCTGGATCAAGGGGAGACTCTGCTGGAGAGCTATCAGGAAGAGTACTGCTCCTTCGCCGTGTTGCTCTGCTGGGTTGGCCTTCAATTGCTGCTTCTGTCTTGGAGAGGACAAGGACTGGACTTTGCTAAGGTATCCTGCTTGAGAAGATTCTCCAAGGGCTTGTGTGTGCTTGTGAGGTTCTTTAATTTTGACTCCATCTTACATTTGTCATCAATTTGTGTTGCCTTTACACAGACTGCTCTATTCATGAAGTGTGTCTGCCCTTTGGACTGCAACGTGTAGAAAATCCCCCTCTGTCCTTGCTTTGAAAGCAATCTCAGACACCAGCTGGCCAAACTGCATACAGACATGTTCTGCCATTACTGATTGACCTATAAGTGCTGTAATTGATTGACTTATGGGTAGGGCAGAAACACAACGTAAGGGGGACATTCTGGTTACATGATGTTTTTCTATTGGCTAATATTTTGCAGATCTTGTATGTCCATATTAGGTATTTTGTATCCTTGCAGAAGCTAAGACTGCCCCTTTCTTTGATGCTGAGTTTGTAACTCCAAACATATAAAAGGCCTCTGTGTTTTGTACTCTTTAGACTGCCTCATTCGGTTGCTGCGGCTTCTGTGTGACGTGGCCTCACTTATTACGTTTAATAAAGATGTCTTTTTGTATTTCAGCTTCTGTGCCAAGTTCTTTTGTATTAGTGAGACCCCTGAGAATGAAGATTTCAGTTCTTCAGATGGCGCGGCCAACGCAGGCTTCATCAGAAAAGTGACTTTCTGTGGGAGTGATCTTGTCAGGAGACAGAAATCTACTGAGGAGGACAAGACAGGATTCTACTAAGAAGGTACTCTGTACACAGGGATTCTGGGGATTCTTCGTCTCTGCAGCCCAGTGTATTTCTGCTCTTCCTGATTTTGATCATCCACATGATGTCACTCCTGACTGAGAACCTTTTTGGCGTGAGTATTAAAAAAAAAAACAAAGAGACCGTTAGGTCATTTAGAACTTGGCAGTTAGAATTTGGATAACCTTTTTGATTGGTAAGAGTAAGGTAGTTTAGTAACCCTTACTGTAGCTTTGGAAGAGTAAGGTAGTTTAGTAACGCTTACTGTAGCTTTGGAACTTTGGAATTTGTGTTGGCCAACTATCGATTTGTATAGTTTTGTATATGCGAATTGCAATTTGTGTAGACAGGTAATGAGGAGAATATTCTCTATTTGGTTTAGTTGAAACGTGCACGTACGAAAAGTACATTAAGCACTATTTTGATTATAATATTGTATATTTTGCAATATTTTTGGCATGCCTGTTTCAAAGCTCACACAGAGGAATGTGTTGCTTTATTTGGAAGGTACCATAGTGTGATGTGAAGTAAATTAGCCGGCTTCCCTAGAGGGAATATCTAAATAGGTTTAGATTTACAAACATATATCTTCCTTGGTGATTTTGTATCCCCAGGGAATTAAAATATGGACATAATACATACAAGGATCCTTTGTTCTGCGCAATTTTATGAATGAAGATATGCAGAGCGTTTTTTGGTGCTCTGCTAGTCAAAGCTAGTGAATTGAGTGTATTTTCGTTTCTTGGACATACATCAGTCTGTTGGGCTTTTTTTGCAGTCTTTTGGAACACAATTGAGAAGCGTTTCTTGTAAATATGACTTACAACTAGTATTTACAAATGGTTTGGTTTAAGTACAGTCTGTGGGTTGTCCTTTATTTCTGTCCTGAGTTTTGATATGTGGGTTAAATGTGTGTTTTTCCATTAGTGCAATTTCTGTAAGTGAATGGTGATGGCGCTATTCACGAAAATGCATGGCTAAAGCGCGCCGTATTGTGTGTCCTGAGTGTTTGACCCCTTTTCTGTTTATGTCTAAAATGAGCTCAAATGTGTGTTTGTGTTTCTTTTTGATGTTTTCAGTCTATTAAGCAAGATGACTAAATGTTTAAAAACTAAAATGTAAATTCACATTCACTAGGAATAAAAAGCCCCCAAAAACGATATTGGGTGTTTTGCAAAAAAATAAATAAACTTATAGTATTTTTTTACTTACATACATTGTGTTAGATATTAACTGGCAAACAGATCAGCTGAAGTAAATTCCTGCTGAACTCAAAATATTATAGAACACGCATTGATATGTTTTAGTTTGAAAAAGACTGCCAGCTGCTCATGTAACAAACATTTAGAGACAAGCTACATAAACAGGAATATTTATTCAACCAGGATTTTGCCCTCAGTTGCACAGGGTGAAATTTTGCATTTCAGAATGTTGTTTTAAAAAGGTTCTAAAACTAAGGTTCATTATTTTGTATAATAAGAAGACATTTCAATTGAGGGTTTTCCTCTCTTTAAGCATTTCTGTGAGTATATTCTTGGCTCAGTTGCTAAATAATAATTAACCCATGTAATGAAGAAACATTTAAAAAGAAAGAAACTGTAACAGATGCTGAAACAAGATAAGGCAAGTGCAAGGAAACTAAAAAGTTAACGATGTCTTGAACATTGATTGGCAATCTCAGATAAAGATCTATCAGGGTTTTGCGAGGTCAGTTTCGGGTGAAGAGGTTAGTTTCTTACAGTTTAATCTGGTTAATGTGTACATGACCTGGGGAGGCAAGACCACCTTGTTCGTCAGGCTATCTTTGCAGGCCTAAGTGGCACAGAGAAAATTAAAAATAAAAATAAAATGAAGTCAGATTCGAGGAATTACAGAGCCTTAATATGTGGAATTATCAAAAATTAATGGGTTATAAAAATAAGTGCTACAAAATTCGTTTTTTACTATTTATGAAGCTTAATACTTATACTGTGACCTCCTAGCATTATAATTTAATTTAAGGTATGGTATACTGCATAATGAGGACATTAGCATATAGAATTTCACTTGACGCAGGCGTGAAAAACTGGATTTGCAGGAGATATGTCTAATGTCCAATATCTGCAATTTGTAAAGAACATTCTGAGGATGATTAATAAGTAATGCAATTGTAGGATCTTTATTTTTAAGTGCCCTCAATATCAAAGTCGAATTTGGGTAAAATTTGGGCATTTTTGCCATTTACAATAGCTTTAAGGTGCTTTAGGATTCAGTAAATGCATACATTTAGGTATAATACAAATTTGCAGGTTGTTCCCATTTGGGTTTCCTTAAATAGGTCAGTGAGCCAATGTGCCTGGTGCCGAGGTTTGAGTTTAATATCAGGGTGGAAGGTTTTAACTTTTGCTGGACCTAACTGAGACCTTCATCCTTTTAAGGTTGATAAAATGAGTACCATTGCAAACAAGCATTTGTTCTAAAAAACTGGTATGTGTGTTATTATGTTCTGCGAATTATTCACAGTAACTGTTTTAATAATCTAAGTATAGAAATAAATTGTAGCCCCTAACAGGAGTAATATCTATATCATGTGTTTTTAAATAGGGTTGGTTATTGCAGGTTAGAAAGAGTTGGGAAGGTTTTTTTTCCTTTTTCAGCCTTAGAGTGAGGAAGAGATAGAGGGCAGAGGAGCCCGCAAGGCAGATTTTGACCTTAAGGTAAGTGAGGTAGGATAGGAGGAAGTGTAAAGAGATGGAGAAATTATTGCTTGGAAAAGCAGGGCCTCAAAGGGTGTTGGCGCACGGGACACGCAGAGTGTCTGTGAAAAAGTTTTTGGAAAGTTAAAAAGGTTTAGCATTTTCAAAAGATGGTTGTTACAGTTGATATTTTGTGTGTTATGTGCAGAAATGTTTGTGCGTTTTACATATTTTAGCATTTTGTCCTTTTGTGGATTGTTCCTGCTGGTCCTGTGGTCAGAAGCGACACAGTTAGTTGTGTTTGATAGCCAAATGTCCACTAACTGGTGATCTGCTGTCAAAAGGAGGGTGAGGATTTTAAGCCTGACAAATTAAGCAGGCCTGAATATTCTGTTTTGGGCTGCAGGTTCACAGTGCATAAAAGTGCATGCAATAGTGTTGTGTGTCACCGCTTATTCACATATGCTATTGTTTTGTCTATGCTTTTTGTGCTAGATATACAGCGCGTATATCTGATGGCTTGGCATATGTGTGGTTTTTTTTTGCGCTGATACTAAATTTCACAGATATGATTTTTCATGCTGTGAACAAAACAAGACAACACTTCACCAGTGTATGTCAAATTTGGCTTTAATGGTATTTGAAGGAAAATAAAAAAGAGATATACAGAATCAAAGTTTGTCATCTACAATTAGTCACGATACTGTCCTCTTACCTTAAAGGAACAGGCAGCCCTAAATTTATGTATCCTGATTGGACGTAAGGATAAATGATAGATTTGTGACTCTTGTACATGGTAACCTAATTTCTATATTACATTAGTCAGTTTTGCTCTGCTTCCTAAGTAGTGTATGGCTTTGTACCATAAAGGAAACAAGGCTTCATTTTTACCTAGTCCCATTTCCCTTTTCCAAATTCCTTTCACCAGTTGGTGTATTGCTCAGGTTCACGCTTCCAGACTGCAGTAATGTACCAAAGACCCCATATTATGAATAATTCCCTTTTGTATGACCAGTCTGGTTTTCAAAAATGTTCTTTAGGCCTACTCTGATGTTTTCCAGTCTGACTGTTAGGGTAGTGATGGACTGATTAACTGACTCAATACTATAGTAAGATAAGTTTTCCACATCAATAGGAGACACCTTATGTTTTTTTGAATATGACAAATTCAATGCCTATTCTAATTTGGTTGTTTAGTTCTTTTTTTCTGCTGCTTTAATTTTTGATGGACCAGATGTATTTTAAATAATGGAAATACCAGGACTCTCTAGTTCTTGTCTTTTGTTTCCACATTTTGATCATTAGCTTTTGTATTGTATAGTCCACCTGATGCACAATTTATTAAAGGGAGGTGTCTACATGCCCCTGATAATATGTATTATGTGATCTCTCTTTTGAGGTGTTCTAGATAAGGAATTTAGGAACACCTATATGTAATCATTGAGGGAAAAAATGTGTTTGCCCCATTAGACAATGCCACCATATGTGAGGACATCCATTCAGATAGAATTCCCATGTAGCTATCTACCCTTAGAAGGTAGAGGATATGCTCTCACATGTAAACCCAATTAAAGAGGCTAGAGGCACTGTTTTGCCTACTGCCTTTGTCTTTGTATTGCCTTTGAGAATGACAGTGTATTCTAGACCAGAAATGTCCCATGACGTATGGTCACTCCTTTAAAGATTGCAGGCCACTTGCTTGCAGTCGCCTTGTTATACAATTAACTGTTTTTGTACTTAATTGAAGGAAACAACTGTGTCACATTTCCTACGTCACTAGGTTCTGCAGGATTAAGTCATGATAACCTGCGGAACTCACCCACAATCCCATCAGTGACAGTTAACAGATGAAAAGTCCCAGCACCCAGAAAAGTAGCAAGATTGGACAGCGATCGCCAGCGTGCCATCAGTGGTATCTCCAACGTATTGTACTTGCTTCATCAGAAGGCATTGAACATCAGAAAAGAAGGAGGATCTGGTTTTGCCACAGAACCAGAATTTCAGTGCAAAAGAGCGAAAGAGAAGGATTCTTGTTTTTTAGGCTTCAGTTTTCCACCTGTCATGTGCTGGTTAACCTCTGACAGTGTGCAGTCCCTTGAGCCCCTTGGCCTGAGTTTTTGGCCACACACACACCCTTTTCCTTTGCTCCAACAGAAGTGCAGTGCCCTGGAGGATTTGAGATTGGCAAAAGGCACTACATTATGGTGCCCATGAAAGAGCAGCCCAAGCATCCTCTGACACTGAATAGAGAGTGTTGGAGCCTGAAAGTGTTGCTGAGAGTGACAGTATGTTGCTCTTTCCCGATTAATAGTACTTGGGTCTGCATATTTGTGCACTGCATTGAGACATTGAGACTTTCAAGTGAGCTGTGAGTGTTTGCCAGGAAGGCACTCCAACTGATACTGAGTAACATCATTTTCATGAAAGGCCTGAATGAAGAGGCCCATGCGGAAGAAAACAACAGAAGCAGGATTTGATGGACAATAGAAGCCTGCCAGAGAGGCTTCGACGGACTCTGGGTATTTCCTGTGCAATTGCATAGAATGGGTGTTTGGAGACTGATTCTTATTGTTTTATTGGCATTGTCAATAGTCACTGAAATACATAATGTTTGCTAAATAATTTTAGTATTTGCCTGTGTAATGGCAAAAGCAGGGTCTGAGGTTCTTTATAATTTTGACTCCATCTTACATTTGTCATCAATTTGTGTTGCCTTTACACAGACTGCTCTATTCATGAAGTGTTCCTGCCCTTTGGACTGCAACGTGTAGAAACCCCCCCTCTGTCTTTGCTTTGAAAGCAATCTCAGACACTAGCTGGCCTAACTGCATACAGACATGTCCGAGAAATGGCAGTGCTATACATGGCGCAGTATGAAATGAGGTTTGTGGACAATAACAGTCCATACATTGGGAACATCGTGCAATGGTGGTGCTATATAGATGACGTCTGGCTCCTGCGGCAGGGGAGCCAGACCGATCTATTAACGTTCTACGAATGGATCAATGCCAGACATAATGACATCAAATTTTTCATGGAAGCAAGCAGCACCAAAATGACATTTTTGGATGTGGAAGTCACTTGTGTGGATGGGGTTTTAAAAACTTCATTATATAAGAAAGCAACTGACAAAAACACCATCCTCCACCACAGAAGCCATCACCCCAGGAACCTTAAAGCGAACTTGCCCTATGGGCAACTATTGCAGATACGCAGAAATTGCACGGACACTAGTGATTTTGACCATCATGCCCAGACATTCTGCCAGGAAATGGTACATAGGGGTTACCCTAAAAACTCCTAAAACATTCATACAAAAGAGCACGCTTCACACCACGTGAATTCTTGCTACAAATAAAAGAAAAGAAAGAGCTAAACCGGTTGGTCTGTGTGACCACTTTTTGGCCTGACGCACACAAATTGAGACAAACAGTATTAAAAAATTGGCATTTGCTTGAAGGTTTGGAATGTCCCTTCCCCCGTCCAATTTTTGCGTATAGAAAGAACAAGAGTATTAGACAGCAAATTGTGAGAGCCAATATAGCGCAACCTAAACCTAAACACGACCTCTTGTCCCATTGGAACATGAAGCCAATTGATGGGCATCACATATGCGGCAATTGTGTCGCATGTCCAAATACTATTGAAGGAAATGAATTTGAACAACAGGGGGTCTAGTGGAAACACTTGGGTTTCTCAAATTGCCGGACCAGAAATGTGATATATGTTATCACCTGTCCGTGCCAAAAGATCTATATTGGCAAAACAAATCAACAAGTGAATCTACGCATCAGCCAACATAGATCAAGGATCAAAAAGAAGGTACTCACTGCTCCTATGGTTGAACATTTCATAGAGAATTCCCACTCTGAGAGCGATTTCAAATGGTCGGTACTTTTTACAATGGGTACAGTACAGCGCCCCGCGGATGTAGACAAGGTGTTGCTGCAAAAAGAAGCATACCTCATTCTCAAATTTAACAGCACATTAACAGGCCTGAACAGCATGTCTGAACTATCAAGGATCTGGAGTGAGCCTTTATTCACAATGGCTTTGCGATAACACATGGAATTAAAATCTACTTGTGTAAACATACGAGACTGCAGAATGTTCACAACATTGTTAACACTAGAGTCATACACAAAGAACGTTCCCAGATAATTAGCTTGTCGTCTGTGAAACCGTAAATCCATCCAATGTTTCTAAATAAACGTATATAGTTAGAATCCTATGGGCAACTAACTACTGATGAGTATGACGCATATTGCATTCGACTACACAACTGTCTCCCCAATTGCCAATTGTTTGCGGTTAATGTTGAGCGCTGGACCAACTACAAGTCCCAGAATGCAATGGGACGCTACACTAGTGCATTTTTATCTATCCAAAATGGCCGTCACAGTTTGTGAGGCGATCCGGCGAATCGGCCAGTAGAGGCTCTGCGCGACCGAGTCCAGGTGAGAACGAGCAAGCTCTGAAATAGCACCACGCAGTGCTCGCACCGAACGCTGACACTTACTGAGCGCATTTACTTCTTTGCATTTAGGTAGCGCTTGACAATTCAAGAAGGTTAGAACGGACCACCGGGCCCACCGCGAAAAGATTAAATAACGAGGGAGACATCGAACTTCGGTTCGAATGCAGGTACCTTACATTTCAAACGACATGCAACCATACTAATTTGTGTTTTTCATACCTCTTGGGTATGTTTCGGGTTTAACTGGAATCCCGAATCTGATAGGTCGCTTATTACGAACAGCATTGAATGCCAAAGAGAAGATAGAGACGACCCTAAGATAAGAGAAGAATATAAGGTATGGGACAATGCTATAGACAACTGTATATCTCCGTGTTTTATCAAAAGTCATACACAAATCACACATAAAATCCCTTTTTTCAAACAGGGAATCAGACAATTTGAGCATGACCTCCCTCCCCTCCAAGAGGCGCCGGATGGTGCACACTGAGGTATGTAGAACTAAGACACGAGTGTTTACAAACGGTGTTCTGTTGGTTATATTTGTTACATGTCTTGTGCCTTATTTATTGTAGAAATTAACCACAAGCACAACATAACGCTCCTCACGTCGATATTATTGAAGATACCGCCTGTCCAAAAGACGAAGGTAGATTTTTCATGATTTCTCAAGCTGTGGGTGACAGTATTGAGGTGTACAGGTTGTCAATAAAACTTTATTGTTTTTTGCATCCTATACAGACAACTAACAAAGCCTTGATGAGGGTTCGAGAACTGGTTCCTCGAACCTGAAACGCGTCGGCATACCAACAAGAGTTAACTGTATCATTGAGTGGTATATGAAAACAACTATACATTATTTCACTCTTGTGATCAAATGGGGCTTAGTCTGTCTTTAATTGGAAACTGATTTGTAAATATGAATGAAATGTATTTTGTTACGTTTTATGTTTAGTGTTTATTGGATGCACTGTGGATTTTCAATTTATTGTTTTTGTTTGCCAAATGCTTACTTTGTTATATTGTATGTAAATGTATAGTTTCTCTTTTTTTGCCTACGAAAACAAGTTCACCAAAAAAAGGATATAAATAAGAAATACAAATAATTGGTATAAATAAAAGTACCTGACCAGACCTAATCAATTGGTATTTGGTCTTGATGAAATAATTGTTTGAATATGTTATAAGGTTTGGGCCTCCCCCCTTTTTTCGAGTTTGTAACTCTAAGCATATAAAAGGCCTCTGTGTTTTGTACTCTTTAGACTGCCTCATTCGGTTGCTGCGGCTTCTGTGTGACGTGGCCTCACTTATTAAGTTTAATAAAGATGTCTTTTCATATTTCAGCTTCTGTGCCAAGTTTCTTTGTATTAGTGAGACCCCTGAGAATGAAGATTTCAGTTCTTCACTTGCCTCCTGTTAAGAAGTCTCAGGGCCATAAAAGACTTCATCTGCAGCCCCCCTTACACTCCTCTGCTGGAGCTCTGACCTGCTAAGTGGTGCCATTCCAGTTCTGGGCCCATGGAAGTGGTTTGGCTGTATCAAAGACACACATCCACGCATTTCCCTACCAGCCCCGCGTTCAGTTGAAAAACCAATGCATTAATGCAGTGTGGTTGAAAAATCAATGAAGCGCCTGTTCGCGGGCAGAGGAACCGCTGCAGCCTGAGTCCAAAGCACTGAGTCTCTGATGTACAAGACATGCCTCACCGGTTCATGGCTGGAAGAATCAATGCCGCGCCTGCTTCTCTACCACAACATCGTCTTCAGAACATTTGGATTTTCAGGCATCGCCCCGCAGAAAGGAACTGTCTTTGAATGTCGACGCATCGCTTCTCCTCGCAGTACGGAAATGATGCAACACTTCTCCTGCATGCAGCAGAACTGGTGACTCCATTCCTCAGGGACTCCGGAATCGATGCATCACAGTGTTTTCTTATGTCTCCCTTCCTCTGCTGCTGTCTTTTTGTCTTGGATTTTGATGCATCTAAGGTACTTTGTGCTTAAACCTTTAACAAGGAATATCTTGAGTCCTTTATATTGTATTTTTGCCATTTTGGTCTTGTTTAGTTTATATAAAGATTGTTAATTTCTCTAAACTGATGTGGTGGCCACATGTTGTGTTTGCACTGTGTTAATGTGTGTGTTTTGTATGCTTTACACATTGCCTCTGAGATAGTCCAGACTGCTCATGCAAAGCTACCAAGGGGGTGATCAGGGGTTATCTTGGGTGTGTAACTCCCATACTCTGACTAGAATAAAGGGTTCCTATTGGACTGGGTGTAAGCCACTGCCAACCACAATCCCCATTTCTAGCATAGTATATATGGTATTAAGTAAGTATGGGAGAGTGATAAATTTCGCACCAATGGTGGAGTTCTCATAGTTCTGCCCACTCTATTTTACGCTTTTAACATGGAGTTCTAGCTAAACTATGTTTTTCCTCACACGCGGCTCACCAAATTTAAGTTGGTGAGCGAGAATTTGCATCCCCTAGCCTGATTTTCTGGCACTAGAATGGCACCCAATGAGATTTTATCAACTCAGGCAGTAGCATCAGGGGTTCTGACCATTTGCTGTGAGAAAGCTGCCACTCGAATCGAAAATCTACTGTTGCTGCAACAAAGAAATAATACCCTCTGGCACACCACGTGGTCCCTTTCTTATTGATTTTGCAGTGCAGAACAAGCTCCAGGTGCTAAAATTCAGAACAATCAGCGCAACATTCTGAATGTTGCCTGCTCGCGGAACTCCTGTAATCGCACAGAGTATTTATGTAACTCTGCAAGTTCTGCCCAACATATGCAGAAGGATTTGCTTTCTCACCCCCCCCACCCCCACACACTGGGAGTCGAAATCCCTACATCTCCATCGAATATAGAACATTTATTTTCGTTTTTCATTCTTCATTATCATACTTTACAACATTCCCAAGTGCAGTAAGTGGATTTGCTGGGGAAATACCTTTATTACGGCAAGTATGTTGAATGATGCTCAAACTCAATTTTATTAAAACATATAAGGCCAGATGTAGGTAAGTTCCATTTACCGATTCTTAAATACCGAATTTTACCGATTCGGTATTTCAGAATCGGTAAATGGTATGTAGGAAAAAATTCTGTAAAAAATACAGAATCGGTAAGATTCGGTATTTACCGAATCGGTAATTACCGATTCTGTATTTGCCATTCATTCCTATGGGCCTTGAGGCCCATAGGAATGAATGTCAATTACCGAATCGGTAAATACCGATTCGGTAAAATTGTAAAATAGTCAAGGGTGGCAGGGTGTCACTTTGACACCCTGCTGCACCCCTGATTAGTGCAGGTGTGCACATGTGGCATACATACATGCCCTAAGGGCATGTATGTCTGTCACATGGCACAGGTGTAAATGCACATTTATGCATTAACATAGGAATTCATTATTTACCACCAACTAATAGTTGGTGGTAAATAACGAATTCTTAAAGCCCGGAAGCACTGTTTACAGTGCTTCCTACATATCATTCACCGATTCGGTAAATACCGAATCGGTAAATGATGATTCGGTAATTACCGAATCGGTAAAATGCCTCCTACATCTCAAAAGGCTTTTACCGGTCGGTAACGGCCGAATTCGGCAGTTACCGACCGGTAAAAGCCTACCTACATCTGGCCCCTAGTGTTATTGTTATGACAGGTATGATCTCAATCACAGTCTCAAAAAATCTTCATTCTCCAGAACAAGAATGTCCCTGACAACCAAGACCAGATGCTGCTTACATTGAACCAAAGCTATTTTTGATCTTGTATAATTTCTTATAACTACCCTTAATGTGATCCATCTCCTTGTGTATGTTGGGGTCTATTGGGTGGTGGGTACAACACTCCGAATTTACTACCGCCCAGACCTCCTCTTTGGCTGCTAGGGTTTAGTCTAAGGCCATCCAATTCTGCAAGAGTGGATGCTTTTCTGACAACTAACTGATCTGTTATCAAACCTAGGACAATGGGGATGGACTGTGTAACTTCTTCCAATATCTTAGCATTGTGTCTAGGCTCTCGAATTGCCTACCCTACACCATAGTTGGTTAATAAAATGGAGAAGAGTCTATTCATTTTAGAGACCTTTGAGGGTCCCTGCTACTGTTGGTGAGGGTGACCAACAGAGCAGGGGAATATAGCCAGGGTAAATTCTGCCCACTCTCGAGGCAACCAGGGCAAGGCTTTCTGGCCACATATCTTGCCACAGATAAAATATGCATACCCTTCTTGACATTGACACTTACGTAAAACTTCATGTCAGTGGGGAGCCGGCATTACAAGGGGATTGCTTCATGGTGTGTAATCTCTGCCACAATCCCACATACACTTTGGGCCACAATGATTCTCCAGTTTTTTGCTTTAATTTGATCCTAAAACAACTCCTTTTCAGAAAAGGCAAGATGAGTACCATCAACTTAGTAGTGAACGTTGAGTCTGTTATATTTTACAAAGCCTTGGAAAGACCAAGAGGGGGTGCATATTTTTATTGTACATTTTGCTGTTTTAACTATTAACAACAATTTGGGCGCATATTGCAACTGGAGGTAGATACAATGTTTCTACATTATTTTCACAGAACAATTTTATGTTCAGCATATCATTTGAAGAAACAAGTTATGTTGGTGCACTCTGTTATATTTTAATAAACTGGTACAGTTTTGCAGTTTCGCCCACCATACTCAATCTGGGACCTCTTAGGCAGCATGTCTGTTCATACCAGGGATCTTCACTTAATAACAACAAGGGATATCCAACAGTGATCATCGACTGAATAAACAGTAATCAAGAATAAAAAACCTACGACATCATCCTTAGTAAAGTAATGAAAATATAGTTGGGCAACTGGACCCTGATCAATAAAGGTTAGTGGGATTGGGTAATCGCAGCATGCAGCGCAGAACCTAGATCCCATGCACTAGCCCTCTCCTGGCACTCCCAGAGAGAGAGGACCCACAAACAAGTTGGTTCAACACACCCCAGGCTGTAGGCTCTGAGGGGGAGAGCATGAGGATTGAGTCATAGGTTGGGCCACCCCAAGGGCCATAAGCTTACAGCGGAAGAGTGTCATCTCCAATGTGGTCAAAAAGGTCATGAGAAGCACATCCCAACTCTGTGACTAGGGGTATTTTCCCAGTTCTTCAGCCTCATCATACCGAAGCAGCGCACCTTCCGAATCAGCCCAAAACAGGAACCTTTGGTGCCAGGCAACTCCTTTTTTGGAGGAGTGTGGGCTTTCTAAAGGCATGTTATGGAGCTCTGTGCCAGTAGGAGGGCAAGATCAAGGAAGCTGGACATGGCCTTATCTGTTTCAGAGCGTGGGAATAGGCCGATGGCACAGACCTCCCTGCTGTGAAGATCGCAGCATTCAAAAAGACGATGTAGGTGATCTGTACCAGACTTCCAGAAGTGCTGCTGTGATGGGCACGTGCAGAACACATGAAGCATGTCAGCCCCGGAAAGATGACATTAAGGGCACAAGGAGTCAGCCTCTGGAAACTAGGCCTTTATCTTTGCTGGAGTTAGGTATGCTCTGTGCAAGATATAGAACTGTATTAGTTTAAAGCAGGCATTGCGGGATACTGTAGAGGGGTGATATAGGGTTTGGTCCCAGTTTGCATCACTGAGCTCCCTCCCTAGGTCAACTTGTCAGTGTCCATGACAGAACAGATCAGACATGTCTCACTTCTGCTTACGGGTGTCTCAAAGAAAGACACACCCCCAAGACATCAGCAAGTGTGTGCAAATACAGCAGGAAGAAAGAATAATGGGCAATATTTCTCAAGTAACAGAATTTAGGAAATATTTCATACAGAGAGGAGCAGTGCGGCTCAAGGACAAGAACAGTATAGTTAAACTTTTTGATAACCTCCTCCCCCCAATTTCATAGCAATGATGTATGGTGTCCAGGCCTCCCTTGGCAGTCTTTCTCCTTGTCAAAGCCCCTTTGCCTCGCAGGCCTCATCCTCCTCTTATCCACCCACCTGCCCTTGGCAGTACTTCTTTTTTTCTCACCCCCTCCCCTCCTAGTAATGTGTATTTTCCAGCCCTCTCTCATTTCCCCATGGCCTTATATTTTTCCACTCTCCCCACACGTCCTGCATCACAGAGCACCGTGAAACAAATGTTGCTGCCAGGGGGCATTACAGTAGCCCCTTCCACCCTCCTTCTACCTTACATTGAGATGGAAGGAGGGCACATTATCGGCCCCCTCAAGCAGCATATGTGACTCACTGGAAAACGTATCTGAATAGTGCCAGAAAGAATGCAGATTTTAAACTGTAATCTGCGTTTTCTGGCATCAGACATCTCGTTCCCCAGTTCTCGCTGGCTGGCTGTGCAGTGATGGTTTGCTGGCTGGGCCAGAGTATTTTTGAGACAGGCACATAATGTGCTTCTCGCAAAAATGCAGCAAATGTTACTTTTGCGTGGCTGCAATTTTCTTATTTTGCACCCCAAATCAAGCCTTGATTTCCTGGGGGGGTTTCTGTTCTGGGTCCCTTCATCTATGGGATTCTGCCTAGGCCATGCGGACTTCTCTACTTATCATCTCTCACTTCACTGGGTACCACCAAATTAAACAAACCACCAGGCGCGGTTCGTCCATTGGGGTGTGGGGGCGTAGCCCCATCTGCCCAACGCCGCCCGCAGCTCCCTCATGACAATCATGTCAATGAATCAACATGACGTCAGACTGCCGGGCGGGCGTCATGTTGATTCATTGAGATCGTACAGGCGGCAACACAAGTACGCATGCGTGGGGACGGAGGGTGACATTTTTACCCGTGCCCACGCATGCGCACTTGTGTTTTTGCGGCGTTGCGCATGCGCATCAGAAGCCCTAATGGGCGTGCTGCGGGCGAGACGGTACCTGTGCCCCTGGCGCCAGGATTGGCCAGGGGCGCTGAAGGACTGGGTTCTTTAAGACCCAGCGGTGCCAGGGCACAACACCTGAAACCTTCGTGGGTAACCTGCTCCGGCGTACGAATCACAGAGACACGGGACACTTCCTTCGACGTCAAAGATTCAAGGTTTATTTGCTGCAGGGAACACAGAGATCACGACAAGTACACAGCGTGCAACTTGGGGAGACTGCTTCAAATTGGTTCTGTGAATCGCTCCTTTTATACAGTTTTTACCCATACGATAACATTGAACACAAAAGTTTACAACCCGGTTCCCACCATTATCCCCCAGAGGGGTCACTTTGGTCACTTTGAAACACATGAGGTCCGGAACATAAGTGCGGAAACATTTGGCGGTTCCCAACTGTAAAAACCATCTTCCCACCATTAGCAAATTCCAATCAGCAGTAAAACAGATCGAAATAGGAACAAGGACAGGTGTAGAGGAAGACGGAGACAGTGGGGAGATCGGAAAGGGTGTAAAAGGGGAGGTATCGGGAAACACGAGATACAGGCATCAAAGGGACGTGCCTAATGAGATGCACGGCTGAGACAATAAGTCCGTGCGGCAAGATGAGCCTCGAGCGGCGCCATCTGCCTTACAGTAGCAACCCCCTCGTCATAAAGACACTCACAAAGAACATGTGTCTTCCGCAGATATCTTGGGAGTCCCAGGGTCGCGAAGCGGACAACGTCCGTTCGCTGGCTACTTGAGGGCAAGAGACAAAATGGATGCCGTATCTAAGATGGAACCCGTGGGTACAGATGAAAAACCCACTTAACAAACGAACGGTTTAAGTTAGCACAGCGAAACTGCGCACACTTACTAAACTCGTCATTTGCGGTTCATAGATACCAGACTCGACTATATTCGTGCGAGTCGAAAACACCACTTACAATTGTCACGGAACCTCAGCGCTGTGAGCCTGTGACGTGTGGGGAGCAGAGCCCAGAGGTGGCGCGGACCGGGACCGGCAGCGAGGTAACAGTGTGTGTTTTTAGTGCATTACTTCAGTCGTCTCGTCTCTTTGTCTACCACGTCCCATATTTGTTACCCTCTCAGTTCAACACATCTCCCTTATTTCTTAGCTTTTTTCTCACTCGTCTTTATTATTCTGTTTTTAAAGCTCTGTGCCGCTCTTCCCCTCTGCCACCTGTCTCCCCCCGCCCCGTTACTGCTCCACGCCGCTCTGAACCTGCTTGCTACTCTCTCTCTGACTATGCCTCAGCTTCTTCCTGACACTCTTTCCGTCTCAATCTCTCTTTTTCTTTAAAATTTCAAAATGTTAACAAACTGTAGAGGCGGAATAGCATGATATATGCATTTATTATTGCATGCATGTTGGTGTATGTTTGTATGTGAATTTGTATAGTACATACCTAGGGCTTACAGGATGGCAAATACATGGGCGGTAGAAGGTTTCCAGCATAAAAAGGTAGGGGTGATGTAATATGTAAACTGGCACATCCTTCAACATCGATCCTAAAGGCTTGTTAGAGTCCATAATTTATTTTTATATGGTCATAAACCACCCAGTTTAGTCTAACTCTATACTCTTCAACCACACTGTGCAACTCTTCACCAGACTGGCCTGGGTTTTCTCTAATAAATAATAGGGATTTGTTTATCAATGCTCATCATGTGAGGAGGAGTCCAAGGAATGTGACCAGATATTCTACCACTGGCTGATGAGTAGTCTCTCAATGGAAGGAGGGGTTTACGGAAGGATGAGATGGGATCTTCATTGTATGTGTTGCTGGAATGAGGGAAGAGGAAGCATCTCCTAATCAGTCTGCTGTCCTTCTTAATGCTTGTTCGAGTAATTGTGTGGCTTTGCTTTTGGAGATCTCACTGACCAGCTGCGAGAGACCTTACAGATCCACAGTAGTGTAGCCTGCATCTTGTCTTGTCAATCGCATGCCCCTGCCAGGAGTTTTGCTGTCAGTCAGTCTCAATACACAACTTGTTTACGCGTTACCTCCTTGTGCTCCATCCACCGGTGATCCCACAGGTACTCTTCCATTTTTGGGTTTATCACTGCCCCATTTCTGTTGATTCAATGTAATGTTCCCTGCATATGTATATCACTCAGTGCACTGATATATTTTATAATGAAATATGTATGTTTTTTTATAAATCTGAAGTGCCCATTAGCCTCAAAATGTATGTTACGTTTTGTGACTCTAGTAAGCCTAGAAGCCATTTTATTAAAATGTTGGAGCTCTATGACGATTGTTAAGTCTTTTTTTTATTGTGTTATAATTTACTTAGTTATGTGCAATTTTAGTAAGCAGAGTTTTTTTTGCTATAATTTCTTGGAACCAACAATAAAATTAACAACCTTAATTCTTATGTTTTTTTGCAGCTTGAATGTGTTGGTGCAGCCACACCATGAAGTGTCATGGCAATGAGTTGAGTGTGACCGGAAAGCAAAGGTCCAGTTTTTTCAGGTAAGTGAACGTGGGAGCTCGAGGCAACCTTTCTCCTTGGTTTTGGAAAGTCAGCACCTGCATGTGTGAAGGGGGTGGCTTATATAGCTATAGAGCAATCCAAAATGGCTAGTGACCTGGAAAAATCTTGTTTTTAATTCCGCGAGAAAACCCAGACCACGTACTCCCTCAATAAGCGTCAAACACACAATTTGGAAGTGATCCAAAAGATCAGTGTTGGGTTCTCTGGAGTAATTGAAAAGTAAGCGTAAATGCCAAAACCTTAATCCAGGGAGTCATGAGTAGGTTTCTGGGAGGGCTTCTTGACCTCTTAGCTTCTGCAGATCTTGTAAACTGCAAAAATAAACAAGCATTAAGGCTCATAATCAAGTAAATTTACTTTCTTATCCCTTTTTCAATGGTTTCCTTCATGCCGGTTTCTCAGCTTCTAATGCACACATGTATTTCAGAAAAATCTTTGAGTGTAGGTACTAGAGATTTAGCAGCATGGGCTATGTACAGAGTCAAATCAGAATGTGGGATAACACAGTTTTCTTAGTAGTATAATCAACAACGCATTACCCCATCCCACTTAATCCAGGTGACCTGACCTCTGGTCGCTCCCCACGCTGCACGGCTCCTCCTGTGCGCCCGTGACTCTCCCGTCTGCTGCCACTGGTGTGCCCCTGGTGACTGTCTTTGCGTTCTCCTGCTCAGTTGATTTTTCGTCTTGGCATTGGTTTTTCTGTGTTTTATATTCTGTTTTTAATTCTGTTTGGCATTCCTTTGCGCCCCTTGCCCTCTGTGTCCCCCCCCCCCCGCTCCACGCTTACCGCCGCTGCTCCTCTGTGGCCCCGCCCCCTTTTGCCTTCTGTATCCCTTACCCTCGCCCATTGGCCGCCCTGCTCCCAACTCCCAGCTGCTCCTCCCTCCCACTTCGCCTCCTATGGAGGTCGCCAAGCGGAAGCGTAGCAGACGCGTGCAGCGGGCGTGCCGCTGGCCAGCCAAAGGCAAGCCCGTCTGCTCCCGTCCGTGCCTGGACCACGCCCAGCGCCATAACCCCTGTACCCCGCGCCCCTGCTACGCCACGCCAGACTGCACTACGACTCCAGCACCCTCCAGGCACTCAACCCCGGACGACACCACCCCTGCTGCCAGGCCATCCCGAAGCACACCCAAGGCCCTTTCACCTGCCGGAACTGCAGATACACCAGCATCCAGCCCGCCAAACCACCAGCCAGAGAACCCAACCACCTCAGATGCACCCTCCTCAACACCTGCTCCGCTCGCAAGCAATCCATCGAACTCTGGGACCTCCTAGACTCTACCGCCTGCGACGTCGCCTTTCTGACGGCGACCTGGTTGAATGCCACCTCAGCACCTGACATCGCCATAGCCATCCCACAGGGCTACAAGATCTCCCGCAGAGACCACACCAACGGAGTTGGAGGAGGAATCACCATCGTCCAAAAAGACACCCCCAGAGTCTCAACCAACACCCACGAAACCCTCACCACTGCCGAGCACATGCACTTCCAGATCCACACCGACCCCAACACGACCCTCAGAGGAACACTCATCTACAGACCACCCGGACCACGACCACAGTTCATCGACACCATCGCCGACCTCGTCAGCACCCACGCCCTCGCCTCCAAGGACGACATCCTCCTCGGGGACCTGAACTTTCACCTCGAGAACAACAACTACACCAACTCCACCGCCCTAATCGACAATCTCGCCAACCTCTGTCTCAAACAGCTCGTGACAACACCCACGCACGCCGCTGGACACATGCTGGACCCCATCTTCCCCACAAGCCCGCACATCTCCTTCGACCACACCACCGTACCCCACTGGACCGACCACAGATGCGTCCACTCCACCTTCAGGAAACCCACCACACACCACCGCACCCAACAGTTGCCACACCGCAACTGGGGCAAGGTCACCAAGGACCAACTGACCACTGCCCTCGCCCTGAGACCATCCACCGACCCCATCGACCCCAACACCGCCGCTACCAACCTCAAACAGTGGATCAACGACTGTGCCAACACCCTCGCCCCTCTCAAGATCTCCAGAACCAACCACACCTCCAAGCACACCTGTCGGAAGCTGGAGAAGAAATGGCTCCGCGACCGATCACCAGACAGCCTCGCAGCCCACAAGAATGCCAGTCGCAGACACCACCAACTCATCAGGACTGCCAAAAGGACCGCCTTCAAGGACCACCTAGACAACAACGCACACAACACCAAAGAGCTCTTCAGCATCATGAAAGAACTCTCCAACCCCAGCTCCAACACCAACGACATTCCACCATCACAATTCCTGTGCGACTCCCTGGCCACCTTCTTTCACTGTAAGATCACCGACATCCACGAAAGCTTCAACTGCGACACCCCGCACCCACCACCAAGACCACCATCCCCGCGACCTCCACCCACACCATTCGCCTGACTGCCTGGTCCAACGTCAGCGACAAAGACACCATCAAAACCATGAACTCCATCCACTCCGGATCCCCATTCGACCCGTGCCCTCACCACGTTTCAACCTAGCCAGCACAACCATCGCACCCCACCTCCGGAAATAAATCAACATCTCCTTCGAGACAGCATCCTTTCTGGAAAGCTGGAAGCACGCCGGGATCAACGCCCTTCTGAAGAAACCCAAGGCGGACCCCAAGGACCACAAGAACTTCCGGCCCATCTCCCTGCTCCCGTTCCCGGCAAAAGTGACAGAGAAAATTGTCAACAAACAGCTGACCCGATACCTCGAAGACAACAACATCCTGGAACCCTTCCCAATCCGGCTTCCGCAGCAACCACAGCACCGAGACTGCCCTCATCGCCGCCACCGTCGACATCAGGAACATGATGGACAAAAGAGAAACAGCCGCTCTCATCCTCCTGGACCTGTCAGCTGCCTTCGACATGGTCTGCCACCGCACCCTATCAGCACGCCTCCATGACGCCGGAATTCAAGAGAAGGCCCTGGCCTGGACCACATCCTTCCTCTCCAGCAAAACCCAGAGCGCCAGCCTCCCACCCTTCCGCTCAAAAACCACCAAGATCATCTGCGGCATCCCACAGGGATCCTCCCTTAGCCCAACGCTGTTCAACATCTACATGGCACCTCTCGCCCACATCGCACGACAGCACAACCTCAACATCATCTCCTACGCCGACAACAACCAGCTGATCATATCCCTCACCGAAGACCCCCACACCGCCAAAGCCAACCTCCACAGAGGAATGAAGGCCGTCGCCGACTGGATGAAGGACAGCAGACTGAAGTTGAATTCAGACAAGACGGAGGTCCTCATCCTCGGACCCACCCCATCAGCCTGGGACGACTCCTGGTGGCCCACATTGCTAGGCACAGCCCCGGAACCCACCAAACACGCACGCAACCTGGGGTTCATCCTCGACTCCACCTTCTCCATGACCAAGCAATTCAACGCCGTCTCCGCATCCTGCTTCATCGCCCTCCGAATGTTCCGCAGGATCTTCAAATGGATCCCTCTCGACACGAGAAAAACCATCACCCAGGCCCTCATCACCAGCAGACTCGACTACGGGAACGCCCTCTACTCAGGAACAACAACCGAGCTCCTGAGACGACTACAACGAATTCAGAACGCCTCGGCACGACTGACCCTCAACATCCCCCGACGCAGCCACATCACACCCCACCTGAGAGGCCTACACTGGCTCCCCGTCAACAAGAGAATCACCTTCAAACTCCTCACCCACGCACACAAAGCACTACACAACACTGGACCAACATACCTCAACAACCAACTCAGCTTCCACACCCCCACCCGCAACCTCCGCTCTGCCACCGTCGCCCTCGCCACAGTTCCTCGTATCTGGAAAACCACCGCCGGCGGCAGATCCTTCTCCTACCTCGCTGCCAAGACCTGGAACGCTCTCCCTACCAGCCTACGACAGACCCAGGACCTGCTGGCCTTCAGGAGACTTCTCAAGACCTGGCTCTTCGATC
This sequence comes from Lissotriton vulgaris, assembly GCF_964263255.1. Taxonomy (NCBI): domain Eukaryota; kingdom Metazoa; phylum Chordata; class Amphibia; order Caudata; family Salamandridae; genus Lissotriton; species Lissotriton vulgaris. The sequence continues at coordinate 1,879,693,042 of NC_141685.1, read as the reverse complement.
AGTGGCAGCCCCCCCACCCCCAGCGCCTTGAGACCCTCAAGGGTATGTAGCGCGCATTACAAATGCTTTGATTGATTGATTGATCGAGAGGATTAATAACCAGCACCTTTAAAAGGTAATAAATGAGTATGTGAGTAAATCCCATTGTAGCTACAGAATACCAAAGTCATGGTTACCCCCCACATTTTGCCTGACATCTGATGCAGCCAGACTTGACGTGCCCTGGGCCTGTGTTCTTTCCTAGGACTGTACCTTTGTATCCAAAACTGGCATCTCTTTGGCCACAGGTAAGCCCCTTGTAAAAGGTACCATGGGTACCAAGGGCATTGTGACCAAAGAAGGCCTCTAAGGGCTGCAGCACCTATTGTGCCACCCTTAGAGGCCCTGCGCCATAACGCCCACAAACTGCCATTGCAGGCTGCATGTTTTGGTGCAGAGAAAGGTGAAAAGTCAACATGGCCTACAACCCACTGCCTGTGGCCTAGGTAAGTCACCCTTCTAACACAGTGCATTAGCCCTCAGATGAGGGTACAGTGGCATGAGTCCTGTACGCCTACAGTGTTGAAGTCCATTCCTAGATATCGTAAGTTTAGTAAGGCCATAAAGAGTATATTGTCTGGGAGTTGGTCATTACAAACTCCACCGCTCCATAATGGCTTTGCTGAAAACTGGGAAGTTTGGTAGCAAACTTCCCAGCACATTCAGCCCACACTGATGCCAGTGTGGGATTTAATGTAAAATATACTCAGAGGGCATCCTAGAGATGTCCACTGAAAAACAACCAGCCCTAGTGTGGTTCCTGAATGGCCACCAGACAGGTTTCTGGACCCCTGGGTAGAGCACCTCTGCTCTCTGGGTGTGGAAAAAAGCTCGTCCTGGACAGAGGTGTCATGTCTCCTCGCCCAGGATGGGCTGGGTCCACAAAGGGGAAGCTTCTTAGTCCTGCCACTTTTGGTAGCTGTCCCTGCCTTTTGCTTAATCCCCAGCAACTGGCTCCCACTGGTTCTGTCACTACTTGGGACGGTGGGGGAAATCAGCAGGAAAACCAAGCTAGGAAGAGAGGTGGTGCCCACCTTTGCCACCCCCCCTCAGGCTGGGGAAGCAATGTGAAGCACACATCTAAGTCCCATCAATCTTGGAGATGAAGGGACTCAGCTAATTAGGGAGAGGTTCATGCCTCCTCCCACTGGAGCTTGGCATAATAGGGAGTGTACCCATCCCATGGAAGGAGCCTATTGGTCCCGACCTACACACCCCTTTAAACACCCCTGAATCTAGTATTTAGGGGCAACGCTGAACCTTGCCTCCTCAGATTCAAGTTAGAAAGACTGATGAAGAAGAAGAGGACACCAACTGCTTTGGGCCCAGCCCTACCATCCTGTCCCGTCTACGTCATGCCTTCAGCAAGAACCCCAGTGAGTCCAGCAGTCAGTAACCGACAGAGCCTGGAGGACATGCCCTGCAACCATCTTACAAACTCTACCTCCCATGAGCACCCGGTTCAAGCAAAGACTCCCCCACAGAATCCTGATTCCAGCGTCTCTGCACCCGATGCCCACATCCCGAGACTGAGTGGCCAAACATCACGAGGAGGTTTCAGCAGCAATCCTGACCTGGAATCTGGTGATCCCTGACCTCCTCAAGCTTCAGAACAATGTCTGCAGCCTCAACTTGAAGGGTCTCCCCCGACCGCAACTGGAGCTGGTAAGAAAGCCCGATGCCAGAAGACACCCCTGCACCTGATGTCCCATGGCCTTGGGTGGCCCAACCAACAGTGCCGAGGAGTCCCCCAAGAATCCAACTTATCTCTCCAGCCAGAGGTCATCTTCAAGAAATCACCCTGTCTGAGCCTGCAGTGTCTTTGCTGCATTCATTGGGTCCCCAATGTCGCCTTGGCACTCTGCACTCGGCCGCCCATGTGCCGCTGGTGGTGCAGCTCCTGCGCCGACCCCTCCAGTGCTGATCTTAACCCCAGGAGATTGGCTCCCACACCTGAGTGGCCTGCTCGTAATCAGTCCTTAACCTAAGGGCCCCTTAGCCCCATTGGCTAACATTGGGCCCATGCACTCTGCACCCGGACACCCCAGTGCCGCTGGCGGTGCAAATTGAGTGCCCAGCTAGACCTTGGGAAACCTTGGTCCTAACCCCCAAAAATCTCAATCATAAGTTGTGTACTAACCTGAGAAACCGCTAACCCTTTTTATCCCTTATAAACCCAAGTTATGAGGTTTTGGGCCTAAAAGTTCTGTGTTGAATTGATGTTTGTATGGAGAAAAGATAACTAAACTTCAAATTCTAAAAAGACTATCTTACTGAGAATTGTGAGATCCTTGGTTGTGCTATCTGGGCATACCACCCCCAGCACTCATTGTAAAATGAAAGTAATCCAAAAGTATCTTAAAAGTAATTCCTGTGTAATTCAAACTGCTTTTGAAAGATATACCAACCTGTAACAATTGCAAATCCATTCCAAATTGTATTTGTACTTGGTTCTAGAAATAAAATACAAGTATACCTTTTTTATAGTTACCTAATTGGTCGTGATTCTGTCTCTGAGTGTATGCAATCACTCTTTTAATGAGTGAATAAAATAAATGCTTAACACAACCTCTGGATAAGCCTAACTGCTCGCCCACACAACCACAAAGACAGCTGTTAGAACTTACCTAATTTATCCTCTGCTACACCTCTGGGGACTCCCTGGACTCTGTGCACACTGTACCTTACTTTGGTATAGTATATGCAGAGTCAGCTTCCTACCATGTGACACTCCAAAAGTGTACTTTGAATCATTAAAAATAGTAACACTTTTTGTATAGATAAGCACAGGTTAGAACAATCGCTTTGGCAACTTGAGCACAGTGCACTTGGGATAAACAATGACCCTCAGAAACTTCAAATAGTTTACCGAGAGCAAAAACAATCATTTCAGAGACATGAACCATCAACAAAACATAGGAGTTCACACATGCATATTGGTGCACCAAAGACATAACATTGGCTTAGTTGGCTGGTATCTAGTAAGCAGTCATGGGGCCCCTCATCTTGGTCTCTGGGTAACAAGAAAGCTGAGTTTGAGACATGACAGCGGACTAGGATAATATAAGTCGTAGGACAATCAAGCTGTGAATAGATTTTGGGTTTCAGTGGTGAACAGATTAGCAACTACAGCATGGGTCAGTGTCTCAATGAGGGTAGAGCCGGGGACAATATTTTCAAAGGCTTCTATAATATAGGTGACAGAACTACTGCTGTTAGACCAGTGGAAGACCCACTTCAACTGTGTCAAAGGCAGAAAAGTAATAAGCTATGGGCTTCATTTGATCTCTGTAATCTTGTACTAATTAGGAAATATTAATTTCACCAGCAGTAGCGGAGGAATTTTGTAATTCTGTGTTATTATGGTAACACAGAATTACTAATAAATTCTGCCACTCCACCAGGGGAATTAGTCTACAGTGTTTGATTCTTAAACAGGGCTGGAAGAGGGAACAGTCCTCCTATGTTTAAAAACCACTACCGGTTAAAGTTTAGCCTGCAGAGACTTTGAAACATAGAGGGAAAGCTCCCTCTTCTGGCCCTGTTTGGTAACCCCCTTTATGTACTCGAGGGGCATGCACTGCAGTGCGTACCCCTCGGCGCACTGACATATACTGCAGTGATTACTGCAGAGTATGTAAAGGTGCAGAGGAGTATGTAGAGTGCATACCTCTGAGGGTCCTTACATACTCTGTAGTCATCAATGCAGAGTATGTTAGGGAGCTGAGGGGTATGCACTACTGCCATTGCAGCATTTTGATTGGTTATGGGAAGGGGAGGGAGGATCAATGCTTCTTGTTAATGCTGAATGCGGGACCCGGCCAGGAGCGGAGGTGGCTCAGGACCCGGTAAGGTAAGTTTTTGTTTTTATTAACTGCCCTGCACAAAACCGCACGTGGCCCAAGCCCACAAATCATGCGAGCCACGACTGTCTACAGTGATTACTGCAGAGGATGTAAGGGCTTGCAGTGCACACCCCCTCGGTGCCCTCACATACTCTGGAGGGATTTACCTTGGAGTATGTAAGGGCACCAAGGGGTGTGAACAGCAGTGCATTTGTTATTTGGCAGTGCTATTTCTTAGTACAAATCACATCCTAGCATTCATTCTTCGATGAAAGAGAGCCTTTTGCTCCAATTAAATAGCACCAAATGCCCACTCTGCCCCAGCGCAGATTTCTGCGGAATCTTGCAGAATTTTAATTTAATTCGGTGGATTTCCGAGAAATCAAATTACGCCATTTCCACCCACCCCTACTTTTATGGTTTGGCAAGGGATTTATTTCAGCAAGTCTAATGGCCAGTTCAAATTGGCATACAGGCTTCAATGGCAGGCCTGATGCATGTTTAAGAGGCTACGTAAGTGGGTGGCACAATTAGTGCTGCAAGCCAACTAGCATTTAATTTATATGGTTTACCACTTCATTAGGGACTTAAAAGTAAAATAAATATGCCAATCAGGTGTAAGCCAAGGTCACCATGTTTTTGGGAGTGAACAAAAGCACTTTAGAATTCAGGAAGGCTATCAAGACACACCTCTTCCCACAGACATAGGCTTGTCTCCCCCTGCCTAACTGCTGTTAGCACTGGGACGCCTCTCTGCTGGGGCAGCTGTTACGCTTTATGAAACTATACATAACATAACTTTAGTGCTGGTCAGCAGTGGTAAAGTGCAAAGTCCAAACACCAACCTAAACAAATTCATTAAGACAGGAGGGTAGAAGGCACAATATTTAGAGTAAGAGCACCCTTCGGCTGACAAGTCTAACACAAGTACACACATCATATTCATAAAGGTTGCCCAAAATCATCAGATGTTTACTAACAATACATGAATAAAATGAAGCTGCATTTAAATCATCCCATCATCCTCTTGGTCTATGTTTGAAAGGGGATTTCTGGTTGGCTAGGGTCTGCACCCAAGCCAGGCAGAACCCACCACTCTAGTCAAGGTAAGGGAGCATCTGATAGAGACTTTTAGCTGCAGATTCTTTACCTTTGAATTTCCAAAGTGTCAGGCTGGATCTGGAAACTTTTGCTCGAGCAATACTCCTTGCTTGTGCTGTCAAGTGGCACCATTCAGCTCGGCGTAATGTAGTCAGTAGAGTCAGTTATGATGTTGCGGTCACCTATCCCAGCGCCACCCAGGTGCACGGACGTCAGTTCTTTTCTTTCCGTGCCATTTAAGCACCGATCTTGGAAGAGCTACCCCTACTGTCGCTTTCAGACAGGCCTTTTTTGGCTTTTAGCCAACTTCAGAAGTTTTTTCCATTGTGTGTCGAGGATGTCTTTGAGGAGGACAGGATTCAAACCATGTGGCACATGTCACCGCCCCATATCAGTTACTTATCCCCACCTTGCTTGCCTTTGGTGTCTCTTGGGCCATGGCTTGGAAGGCCTTATGGGAGCAAGCTATGAAGCTCCTTGTGGCCTTGGCAGTCGACCCCATCCAGCGAGACTTCACAGAGATCCCAGTTCTGATTGAAAAAGAGAAAGTTACGCTACTGCTCCCGGAGCCCCACGTTCTCTTTCTCCCACTTGAAGTCCATGAAAAACTTGGGGAAGAGGCACAAGAAGAAGAAGCCCAAGCAGACTTCATCTTCGCTTAGACTGTCATCCATCGAGAAACGAGGTAAGGAGCACCAACGCTCCAAGCATGGTTCTCTGGATCGGATCTAGGTTTGACTTCGTGCCTCCCTCCCTTTCTGGGAGCCGGAGTGACCCCCGCTCAGATCGAAGAGTTTTACGAGGCCATGCACTGGGTATTTGAGTGGGCCTGCCCCTCTGGTGAGCCTTTGGGCCCACGGGATCAGAAGGGGCATAATTGGATTTGATGCCATCAGCTCTGGCCATGGTGCCAGTGGGACCTCGAAGAAAAAATTCTAGATCCGGGACGGTGCAGGTCATGCCAATGCGACCTTCCCCGGCATCGGACCCGAAGTCAGTGCCTACAGAGCTGCCGGTGCCCACCAACGTCTCCACCCCCATCCTTATCCCTGATGACATGGAGTCTAATCATTGTTGCTCAAAGTCCGATTCAAGCGCCGGTATGTTTTTGCCCTGAGCATTTTCTTGATGTTTGAGGCATGGGAGAAGACTGGGAGGGGTCTATGGACCCTTTAGAGCACCTGAGTATAAAGCAGATGTACTAGTAAGAGGAATTTGGTGGACTGGACACATCCCCAGATGCTGGCATGCTCTCTCTGCCAACTGCGGCTCTCTGTGCAGGTCAGGACTAATCTCCTGACCAAGTTGCTTCAGCCTGGGGTTTCTGACCCCTATTGCCCTTCAATGAGGTACTTACTGATGTCCTACTAGGCACGTGGTTCAAACATGACACAGGGGCTCCTGTGAATAGGACAATTGCACGCTGCTATCGCCCGGCTCCGGCTGACTCAAAGTTCCTCAGCCAACACCCCATCCCCGAAAGCTTGGTAGTGCAGGCTGCTACCTCCCAAGGCATGTTCCCTCCCACCCTTCCAGATAGGGAAACCAAGAGGGTGGAATCACTTGGGAAGAAGATGTTTTCTTCCTCTGGACAAGCATTTCGGACAGTGAATACTGCATGCTTATTGAGTAATTTCTTCCATTTCCTCTGGGAGATGGTTGCGTAAGTGCTGTCACAAGTCCCGGAGGAGGCCTTGGCTGTGCTCTCCCTGGCAGTTAGGGATAGGAGAGAAGCAGCAAAATTCACCATCAGGGTGGACTTGACACAGCATAGAACATCTGGCTTCTTGGGTGGTGATCTGGCTAATTTGATGGACATACCCTTTGATGGTTTCCATTTGTTTTGTGACAAGGCAGACTTGGCCCTGGAACGGTTCAGTGATTTTCCTGCTATGGCCAAATGCTTGCGTCTTTCTACAACATCTCGCGGCTAAGTCTAGCTTTCGCCGATTTCATGGCAACAGAAGGGGGTTTCAACCACACCAGCCATATCCTACCCACTGTCCTGCACAGACTTCCCTAGTTGTGCAGGAACGTGAACGCAACTCATTCTGTCCTAGGAATGGTAGCCAGATGTCATCAGCCACCCTGCCGTTGGGGCAGCCGCAGCCTCCAAGGACTCCTACTCTAACTCAGCAAGACCACGCCAAGGGAGAATCCATCATCATTTCCCCCACTGGAGGTCTATAACATCGGACAAGTGGGTCTCACAGATAATTCAAGATGGCTATTCTCTTACTTTCCTTTCTTTTCCACCTCCTATTCAACCAAATCGAGAATGGCTGGTGGAGGGCCATTTAAAATTGCTCCAAGGGGAAGTTACAACAATCATGGTCGAAGGGGCTATAAAGAGGGTCCCAGTTTCAGAAGTAAGCAGTGTCTGTTATTCCCGCTACTTTCTGATACAGTAGCAGAACAAAGGGTAAAGGCCCATTTTGTATCTTCAGGCCTTCAATCTCTTCCTCAAGAAGGAGAAGTTCAGGATGCTTACTTTACCTTAGGTCTTGTCTGCCCTAGACTAAGAAACCTGGATGGTAGTGTTGGACCTGCAGGATGCAAATTTCCGCATTCCGGTCCTGCTGGCCACAGGCTTTACCAGCGGTTCAAGGTAAGCCACAAACACTTTCATTTTACTGTGCTCCCTTCTGCCTTACCAGTGCCCCATGGGTATTGACCAAGGGGATGGTGGTGGTTACAGCTAATCTACGCAGGTTAGGGGTTTCAGTCTTCCCCTGTCTCGATGACTGGCTGTTGAAGGCATCCTCACCCTAGGCTGTCGTCTCCCACCTTCAGACTACGGCGAACCTCCTGCATTCGCTGGGGTTCTCTCTAAACATGCCAAAGTCACACCCGACTCTTTCTCAGATGCTCCCTTTCATAGAAACTGTTCTGGACACAGTGCAGTTTCTGGCCTATCCACCCGAGCAGCAGGTCCAGGATATTTAGGTTATGCTTTGGATGTTTCAACCTCTATCCTGATTTTTGGTGTGACTGCCTCCGAGGCTGTTGGGCCTCATGCATCCTGTTGGTAAAGCATGACCAATTGGCGTATACGGGCTCGCAGTGGGGACTGAAGTTCCAGTGGGCACAGCATTGAGGAAATCTCACAGACATGGTCCAGATCTCGGAAGGAACTGCAAGAGATCTGCAGTGGAGGTTAATGAACTGCGATTAAGTTGAGGGTATACTCCTCTAACTTCCCCAATCAGATCACATTATGGTGACAGATACGTCACTCCTGGGATGCAGTCGCCACCTGTTAGATGTAAATGTATGTAAATGTATAGGCATTTATATAGCGCACTACTTACCCATAGGGTCCCAAGGCGCTTCGACCGCTGCGAAACCCTTCCTGGCTTCCCTGAGAGATGGTCCCTTAATGGGTATCTCCAGGGTGAGACCAGGCATCCCCGGCGGTCTGGTGGGGCCGTTAGTGAAGATGAGGCAAGCTAATGCCCAGAGTTGCCGAGTGTGATCGCTGATCAGAGTGGGCACCGAGGCGAGAGAATTATCGAGTCCGCTGACCCTGGTCCAGAAACCTGCCGCGCCGGGAATCGAACCCTCTGTCAAGGGGAAGTTAGTGCATGTGTTTGCGGACAACACCATTGCTATGTGGTACTGTAACAAACAGGGTGGACCTTTTGTCAAGAGGCTCTGTGTCTCTGGATATGGCTGAAACACAAGGGCATAACCGTGGTGGTTCAACACCTGGTAGGTTTTCTAAACACCAGGGCGGGTGAACTTAGCCATCAATGCTAGCGTATTAAGAATGCGGTACAAAAGGGGGTGGTGAGGACGGAGCATCTTGAAGAACCAGGTTTTAGAACCCAGCAGCGCCAGGGGCACACCCAATGTCTTCGGGTTCACCTGTCTTAGAATACAGGGACACGGGATACTTCTCGGTGACGTCAAAGATCAAATTTATTGGCTGCAATCAGGAACAGAAATCTACGAAGTACGACACCAGTAGGTTCGCTAGAGACTGCTCAATTTTCGTATTGCGAGACATCGTCTTTTATGCTAAAAATCACATTCCTGACAAACACCCATTATTTACGAATTGTCCAATCATAGGTAACATTGCAAAAGGTATCGCATGACGACAAACCCACTTTTCAGTTGTCCAGCCCACCATCAATTACACGGGAAAGCCCAACATTCTTGCTCAGACAGGCCGGACAAACCCATAATAAAAGACCACAAACCAAACCATAAACAGGCAAGATAGAAGGGCGTATGTGTGTACAATAAACTCAACAATGTCCTGCTCTTTGATCTCTATCTAGACCAGCTACCGGACAAGGAACTGGCTCAGCAAGGTTAGCTTCAGGCAACGAGGTCAGTTCACTCACGTCATCTAAAAGTCAGCTAAAGGTGTACGTGACCCAAAGACTCGTTCGGCCGTAGTCATCGGCCTATGTGAGGGCAACCACAAAATGGCTGCCGTACACAAAATGGAACCCGAGGGTTCAGAACGAAATCCCTAAATACATAGTGAATCCATCAATCGAACATGACGAAAACACTTGTACTTGCCGCACTCATCATTTACGGTTCGCTACTACCAAAATCGTAACAATACCATTACCTTTAAGAAACGGGTTCAGATTTACGGAACCTCAGACCCTCCTTTTGCCCTTACATAGGCAATGACCTAAACTCACGTCAATCTGAATGCAGGTCTATATTCATCAGATCATCAAGATGTTGCTGAAGCATCATCCTATTACTTAGTAACTCTCTCTGGACAGGTCTCCTTGCGCACGAAGTAGCACAAAGGCCACATATAGCAGGAGCACACTGTACACAAAGACAGAACAGGAAAAGGATAGCTAAAACCATCCCAATGATCATCAGAACCTTCCATCCCCAAGTGTATAACAATCCCCAAAACCATCCCATTAACGACCAATCTCCTTCGTCCACATTTATAGACTCGGAGATCTTATGTAGCTTGGAAATGGCCTGGTACACTGTCGGAGCATTGTCTGGAATGAAAACGCAGCAGCTCGATTTTATCAATTTACATACCCCTCCTCTATCTGCAAGTATGACGTCTAGCGCAACTCAGTTCTGCAACGTCATAAGACGATCCGATTGGAGCTCAGCAGTCAAATTACTAAGGGCACCGGTAGTCTCAACTATGGTGGACTCAACCACTCTCGTCAATTGCCGTATGTTCCTGCTGTTGACCATAGGTCCCCAAAACGGCAGAAAACCCTTCAAAAAATCTCCTAATTCTTGTCCAGCAGTATCTTCTCTACTGAAGACACCTCTAACAACTCTCGTCTGCCACAACTGTATATGTAGGAGGCAACAGGAACGAGACAAAACATGTGCCCGAGAAATCAGGGGGCAACCATGTGTACGCTCTATCGTAACAGACAAAATAGGTACCCTTAGCTGCTAAAAACGATGGGGAAGACTGGGACACAAAAACATAAGTATCAGTGCAGACACTCTTCCCTAACTGAGCTTTCGGATTCTTGCCATTACCTTGCAGACAGTAATGACCCTGATGGGGTACAATCCAAATCGGAGAGGATCTTTTCGCTCGCTAGCTTCCACTCAGACTAACTCCATATCCAGTAACGTTCCATCCAATATATGCTAGTGGCTCATCTCTCGGGATAGTCTCGTAGGAATTAATTCCTCTAATCATATCGACTATACCCTTAACTAGAGCACTATTCTTTGGATTATCTTTCACAGAACGTAGGGGGTAAACTTCACGAGCATAGATGAACATCGTTCTGTATGCCCACACAGAACTATTGTAGCTAAAAGGCAGGACCAGGTAAGGAATACCTTTATGGGTAGTATGAGGCATAAGACCACACACCCAACAATTAGTCGTGTTCACTACTAGCTGGTGTTGGTGCAGAAGCTGAACAAACGAATTATTGGCGAATTCCAATCTCCTAATGGACTCATGTTCAGGCAGAGGGTGAAAAGAATGCGAAGAAACAGTAGGAGGAGGCATAGGTTGTGTAGTGGGTGTAAACGTCACTTTGAAAGAGAAAGTCACATATCCTATCAAAAACATCATTAAACTAAGTAGCATAAAAAGACATAGTATTAAAAAACACTTTCTGCTCAATACTTTACACATTTTGCTCTTAAAGTTCATTCTTTCAACAGGTCTCTCCATCTCGAAAAACTCCATCCTCTAACAGTGCTGTTCGCGGCAGTTGGTTTGATTCACTCAGTGTACCTCTGAATGCCCTAGGGAACGCCCTAGAACAAAACAGAACCGTCGACCTTGTGTCTACACGGCAGTACGTTCTAAGTCTTTATACCACGACCCTACAGCTGAACCCGGATGGCGGTTCGAAAAACAAAAATCCATCAAAACAGTTCCTCTGAGGAGAGAGCATAAATTCAAAAAATAGCAAAGAAAATAATTTCAATTTATTTGTCCCACGACTCTTGGTCGCAAATTATAACGGACTTTGCCAGGCAATGTCTTATCTCGAAACAAAAGTTCAAGTTCGGAAGTGTCTAAGCGATTTGACGGAGGCACTGCTTCTTGCAGAAAATCGTCGCTTTCTCGTTCAGAGTTTGTCCCAATTAAACGTGCATCGCTAAAAGGCAGAAAACGAGGCACGGTTTCAGTTTCAGAGTCTGGAATACCTTTCTGGACCCACTGGTCGTACGGCAGAGGCAAAGGGGCCCTCTTACAATGTACGCCGTGGATCCAGTTCTTTTTCCCGCGCACTCGTACTGCAGATCGCGTTGAAAATAGCACCAAGTAGGGTCCGGTCCAGCGGGGCTGATCGTTCTTTGTCCGCTGAAAATTCTTTACCAAAACCCAGGAACCAGGTTCGATGGCGTGTCCCGGATCATCAGATGCTTGTGGCAGTGTATCATGAACCTGTTGGTGTAAAACACGCAATTTAGCCGTCAATTCGCACAGATAATCAAGCAATACAGGGTGCTCTATTTCACTGAACTTGGTCGGCCACGGCACTCCCCAAATGTTTGCCGGGCGACCAAAAATGATTTCGTAAGGACTAAGTCCCACTCGTGAATGTACAGTCATCCTTGTTGACAAAAGTGCCAACGGCAAAGCATCGGGCCATTGTAGACCGGAGCTCGCCTGAATCTTGGCCAGTTTCAACTTAAGGGTGCCATTATAGCATTCTACCAGACCAGCTAATTGGGGGTGATTTGCAGCGTGAAACCTTTGTCGGATTCCCAAACCTTCACACACTCTCTTCATCACTTGACCCACAATTTCACTCCCATTGTCACTCCAGACCATTCTCGGCAAACCAAACCTAGGAAAGAATTCCTTAACAAGGGCTTTAGCTGTGGACAGGGCAGTATTATCTTTGAGGGGATATGCTTCTACCCATCTCGAAAAGGCACAAACAACCACGAGCACATATTTTAAGTTGTTGCACCACTCCATGTGGATGAAATCTAACTGCAAAGCCTCAAACGGATACGTCGGAGGTGCAAAATGACCAGCTGGAGTTGGAGTTCCCTTACCAGGATTGTACATCAGACAAACCATACAATTCTTGACCGCATTCTCTGCACACTTAGGAATACCAGCATTTTGCCATACTGGAGCCAACAACTTACAAATCCTTTTCACACTGATATGAGCCATTCCATGAGCCATTGTAACCACTGCAAGCACGTACGCATCAGGTAACAACCATCGCTGATGCTCTGACAACTCAACCCAACAACCATTCGAATCCAATTTACCCTTACTTTCTCTCCATTCATTCAACTCTTTCTCTGTAGCTTCAGCTTGAATTGACTTCACACTCTCCATCGTATCTTCACACATACTTCTACCCGGAATCCATCTCGCCGGACCCGCAACATACATTCGACTCATCACATCTCTCGCCGTTTCTTTCGCAACTTCATCTGCAAACGCATTACCATGACCAACGTCATCAGTAACTTTCTTATGTGCACTGCATTTCACAATCGCAACTTGCAACGGCAAAGTAAGTGACTCAAGAAGTTCATTCACCAACTGATCATGCTGAATCTTAGTTCCATGCGAAGTCAGGAACCCACGCTCTTTCCACAAACGTCCAAAACTATGAGCCACACCAAACGCATACTGGCTGTCAGTGTACACAGTCACTCGTTTCCCTTTCGACAACACACACGCTCTTGTCAATGCAATCAACTCTGCTGCTTGCGCTGAATTATGTGGGATACGTGCAGCTTCAACAATCGTATGCAAAGTCGTACCAGCATATGCCGCAGTCGTATCACCATTCGGAAGCTTGAAGCACGAACCATCGACCCATAAGGCACCATCACACTTTGGAAGAGGAGTGTCCCTAAGATCTATTCTCCGTTTCGTTTCCTCCTCTGTCCTAAGAAAGCAATCATGCTGTTCAGAAACATCTGTCTCTACTGAAATTGGCAACAACATAGCTGTATTCAACGTATTGCATCTCTTTATATGCACATGACTCGCTAAGAGTGTCAACTCGTAACCTGACAACCAAGCACTAGTTAAGTGCTGTGTCTTTGTCCTATTCAACAAGGTATCCACTGCATGTGGAACCCTCACAATCAACGTATTATCCATCACCAAACCAGCAGACTGTCGGATAGAGACAGCCGCTGCCGCTGTAGCTCTCAAACAACTCGGCAACGCTCTAGCAACCGGATCCAATGTCGACGAAAAATACGCACATGGACGTTGCTTATCGCCAAACTGCTGTGTCAAAACTGACAATGCACATCCCTCTCTCTCGTGGACATAGAATGTAAAAGGCTTACTGTAGTCGGGAGTACCCAACACAGGAGCCGAACACAACGCATCACGCCAATCTGAAAAAATCTTCTGACATTCGTCAGTCCAAGGAATAGGATTCAGAGTATCTTTAACAGTAAGAGCTATCAAAGGTTTCGCAAGAAGCGAAAAATTCGGAATCCACTGTCTACAATACGATGTAATACCCAGGAAAGCACGCACTTCTCTCTGTGTCGTTGGCACACTCATTTTTGCAATAGCTTGAATTCTTTCTGGGGTCAATCTTCTTCCCTCCTTCGGTAAGAGATGACATAAGTAGGTCACTTCTTGTCGACAATACTGCAACTTCGAAAGAGCCAACTTATGATGGAAGTCAGACAAATGACGCAACAACGACAAAGTAGCCTCTTTACAAATCTCTTCATTATCAGCAGCAACTAACAAATTGTCGACATACTGAATAAGGGCAGCACCATCAGGTAAAACAATCATATCAAGCTGTGTTTTCAAAGCCTGACTATAGATGGATGTACTCTCACAATAGCCTTGAGGAGCGCGCTTGAACCGGAAACTTCGGCCTCCTAAAGAGAAGCCAAAAATATCTCTACTCTCCTCGGCAATCTGGATGCTGAAGAAAGCATTCTTCAAGTCAATCACCGAAAACCAGGTAGCAGAAGCTGGAATCAGAGTCAG